>NC_080023.1:43790000-45040000 GCF_030020395.1 Manis pentadactyla
TCCTTCCATACCTTTATATTTTTATGTAAATTATATATAATATATACACACATATATATTTCCTGTTACTTAAAGAAACAGCGTTGTTAAATGTATTACAATGTACATGTTAGACTTCCAGGGCATCACGGTTATCACTTCAGATCATCACATATAAATTAAGCTTTATAATTTCCCCTAGTATGGATGCACCAGAAGCCTGATGTTTTGAGATGAGAACTTTTCACATTGGCTACTGGAACCAAGACCTCATACTTTTAGTCCACTTCTAACAAATGTAGTGGATGACATGCATTTGTTTATTTGGATTAAAAGCCAAGTTAGGGGGAACTGTGTGATAACAGATTTCAGTCAGTTTTTCAAACAAAGATGGTGCACAGGAGAGGGCTTAGAGCAATGCCAGACAAGGCGCATAAAGCTTAATTAAATCTGAAAGTATAATATCCCTTGTAAGTAAAAAAGGGCTGAGAAAGGAGAGGGAATATTAGGGTGCCTGGATTGATTTTTATTCAGTGTATTTTAAAAGTTAGATTATAAGCTTTTCTTAGATGTCTGAAGGAAAGTGAAAGAAAAGGAGTTATTTTCCAATCACACACATGCTTCTGCAGTTCAGTTGCCTATGATTAAAATAAAGCCAAACCATACCAGGGTTACATTAGATATTAACTGTTCAGATAACAATAGGTTATCATTTTCTCTTTGAACTGCTCTCCAATGATTGCAACTCCCCTACCCCCAAGAATGTCAATCCTTACCCCTGTTTGGGCTGATTAGTAAAGCATTAGCCTGCTCTTAACCGACAAGGAAAATAGCTGCTCTCTAGGTACTTGTCAGCAGTATAATCGCCAGCTCCCTGACATCCAGAATCCATCAAAAGCCTAGCTGATGGAAACAATGCTTGTGCACAATTGTCTAAAGAATAATCAGTTCATCTCCCCCACTTTTGAAATTCAAGTTCTATCCATGAACATAAGAAAGCAGTGTGCATGGACTGTGTTATATATATGTGTGTGTATATATATATATATATATATCCCCAGAAATGCTTTCACTGAATTATACTTTGGGGTAGTCCATCAACTTCCACCTTAGATTAAGGAAACTGTAAACATGTGATTAATGTTTGGTGGGTGGAGTTGAGAAGACCTTGGTTTTAATCCTGGCCCTGCCATCTATTAACTCTAAGACTTTAGGGAAGTCATGTCATTTCTCTGCACCTCAGTTGCCTCATCTATTAAATAGAAGTAATAACAGTTCTCAGCTCCTATGCCATTTGTAGAACTAAATGAGATAATCCATTCTAAATGCTGGCAGATCACTTCATGAAGTGGCATGATCAAATCATGATCACTCATGGTCTTACTTGAGCAGCCATTGCTTTAACCAGAGCCCCCCAGGCCCTGTGTGGAACAGAAAAGCTGATGTCCAGACCCACAGAAGGCTCTTGGCCTGTGGCTTATTCTCTAGTTCGCCCACCCATTTGTGCTCACACCCACCAAGTTGCACGCTTACCAAAGTCAATTGTTTTGTTCCCAAACATATTTATGTCAGCTGAACTTGTTGACATGATAATTATTATTTCAATAAAAATCAAGGGAAATGTTTGGAGAGACTTGATAAAGGTGAATGGCCAAGAAAATTTGCTCTCAGAGTAGATGTGGATATGACAACTATTAAAAAAAAATGGGGAAAAGACTGTAAAGAAAGTCCTCTTGCCCACCTTTCCCATGCCTGCCTTCCCCAACCCAACAGCAATAGCTGGAGCAGGAGGGAACAGGTGACTGCCCACCCTCACTCCCACCTTCTCAACTTCATATAAGTACTTCTAATAGGTGGAATCGAATTCTTCACCCAAGCTTGAAGAGAGCCTAGGAAATCTAGCCAAGTACTCTGCAGTCCTGCCAATCAAACTAGAAATACACACTCAGAAAGTTTCACAAATTGTCTAATTTCACACTTTCAGTTTAACTCCAAATCGTAATGATGTATTGTGGATGTGATTTATAGAAGAAAGATAGCACATAACTCAAATCAGAGGACTCAGTCAAAGAAAGGGCATTGCCCCACACTGAAAGACTGGAGAATGAACAATAGCCATGGGATTCATTTAAATGAAAGGTGTAAGGCATGCCTGAATCATGATGTTTTCATAAATAATTCCCCTCAGCTTTAGCCAGCTTTGTTGTTATTTTAAACCAACCAGTCAGTTACTGTGCCCAGATCACTTTTCATGGGTCTTAAAAATGCTGTTGATGATAATAATACAGTAAGAGAAATCTCTTTCTGGTCGCATAGCAAGTGGTACTTTTCCATGAAGCAGAATGTTTTGGCTTAATGGATTTTGTGAATCAAATACTTATTTTTCCTCTTGGTAGTCACTCCTAGAAAGGTTAGAACCAAATTAGTGATCTACCCCTTGCAAGTGGAGACAGTTTGATTATAGACCCTTTGTGCTCATCTCATGGCTGGCTCCTTGTTTCCCCTCACTTCATTTTCCCTTCAGTTTTTCTAAGGATGTTATTCTATTTATCATTCAAGGTACAAAGGCTAAACCCATAACTGTCCTATTTCAAGCAGAGAGCCATCTAATACAGGGGATTCAGTGCTTATATAATGGTCGAAAGAGCTGGAAAGGGGCTCTTGGCTGGTCCTACAAGAATGCTTCCCTGAACTATCCACAAAAGGAGCTGCTGTCTCTGGCACGCCAGGACATGGCAATCAGGAGGCTGCCGCCGCAGCTGATTTCAGAAGCTCGCCATGGAGCTGCTGCGCTGGGATGGGGAAGCTGCTGCTGCTGGGCGGTGGCTGCTCTCTTCCACACCCAGGAAGCTAGGGGCTGGGCAAGGGACGCAGCTGCAGTCTTGCCCACCTTTCCCATGCCTGCCTTCCCCAGCCCAACAGCAATAGCTGGAGCAGGAGGGAACAGGTGACTGCCCACCCTCACTCCCACCTTCTCAACTTCATATAAGTACTTCTAACAGGTGGAATCGAATTCACAGCCAGAACCCAAGCTTGAAGAGAGCCTAGGAAATCTAGCCAAGTACTCTGCAGTCCTGCCAATCAAACCAAGAAGGTTGCAGTGAATGCAAAGGGCCAATTAACTACACAGCAAGTATTTTTGTAAGTCACCATAGAGTTTCTGGTACAAGGGTGGGGGAGTTTAATAAGAAAAGTAGTCCTGACCCTTTTCTACTCTTTTTTTTTATTAAGGTATTATTGATATACACTCTTATGAAAGTTTCATATGAAAAACAATGTGGTTACTACATTCACCCATATTATTTGTGTCCCCCCGACTTACCCCATTGCAGTCACTGTCCATCAGTGTAGTAAGATGCCACAGATTCACTATTCGCCTTCTCTGTGTTACAGTCTTCCCCATGATCCCCCACACACACCAGGTGTGCCAATCATAATACCCCTCATTCCCCTTCTCCCTCCCTCCCCACCCACCCTCGCCCACCCCTCCCCTTTGGTAACCACTAGTCCCTTTTTGGGGTCTGTGAGTCTGCTGCTGTTTGGTTCCTTCCGTTTTGCTTTGTTTTTATACTCCACAAATGAGGGAAATTATTTGTCGACCCTTTACTTTTTAAAAGATTAAAGTAGCAAGTTCTCACATATTGTCATATCCAATATCCCTTTCCTTCCTGAGTCCAATCTTAGGAGTAATACTTGGATCAAAGAGGAGAAGACTCAAAGTTAATGGATGAGAGTGGAGTTTGGATTCTACCTTGACTAGCTGTGGGACACTAAACCACTGGGACACCCACTTTCCTCACTGATAAGATGAAAATAACAGTAATATATGATATTGCAGGGATCAAGATCATGTGTGAGGCACATTTTCCTTCATCAAACTTGTCTATGACTAGGATTGTAGCATTTTGTCTCTAAGAGATATGTTACATTTCTTCTTCTAAATCAGATTTTAACTACTCTACACCCCCATCCTATCAAGCTGGCAAGAGATTATTCATAAGTGTTCTAACCAAAAACTAAATAAATACAATAAGTTAAATATGTTAGGCTGTTGAATACATTAATTAACTCGATTGTGGGAATCCTTACACAATGTATACATGTATGAAATCATGAAATTGTCCACTTTAGATAAATTACAATTTTATTTATGAACTATGCCTCAATAAAGCTGTGGGGGAAATAATGCCTGGTCCCCTGAAGTGAGGCATTTCTGCTGCTTCCATGCAGCTGGGGGATCTGGCCTTTGCCTTGAGAGACCTGGGGACCTGGTTCTCCTTTCCCTTTAAGGATTTGCCTCTTCACAGGAGTGCACAGAATATAACTTAGGGCTTTGCTCTTTGTCTAGTCAGGCTGTAGGCTGGTCCTAACAAGCAGCAACATTTCAACTGCAGGCTTCAGAGGGTGCCCTGAAAACTGCACACTAGATATATAGAGCGCCTTTTTCGTCATCGTTTTTAACGGACTTGCATCTGTCATAAAAGATGCAGAGGAATTGTAATGGGGGCAATTCTTCGGATCTGTTGCATCCGACCCACATGCTGCATAGCACCTAGGTGGCCTCCTATGGGTCATTTAAGGTCTGTGGGGGATTGGATTCACTATCTTTGAAATGAGATGGTCCTATCAGTGGTTTCAAAACAGCCTGAGGATGAGAGAGGGTGGGGCTTTGAATTCTCACCCTTGCTTTAACCAGAGCTACCTGACATTTATGTGGTTTATGTGTCTGGTTAGAAGAAAGAGTTCTGCCTCTCAGAGCAAGAAAAAGTTTTTAAAAACCACTGGATTGGTTGATCTCTAGGGTCTGTGATTCTGGGAATACAGCTGCATCTGCTGTAAACAGGTAGTGACCTTCCTCTTGCATGGTGTCCTAACTGGCTCTCTTGTAGATGTGAGCAAATGATAGCTGCAGCCCCAGCCATTGGCTCAGAACCCAGAGATGCATCAGGGCAGAACCTTTCTGGGACATGTACAGCAACTTGGGAAACTGCTGCAATGTCTCCTACCCTGGCTTTGGTGATTACATTCCCTTGTTCTGCATCTGCGTGTCTTACGTGGGCTGCTCAAGCTTGAGGTAGATGAATCAGGACCCAGACGGGCAATTGTACACTTTCTCTTTTGGCTGCCTTGGTTGCTGCTTTGGCACTTTCCGTACTAGACAAGTGAAGCCTACACTCCTACAATCTGAGGCACTACCTCCAAAGTTATAGCAGATAATATTAATTAATTAACCAATCATTTAATCCCTATTATCCAACAAACAATCCATACAAGGCACTGGACTAGGTGGCAGGCATACAATGATAAACAAGGCTCAGATCATGCCCTCCAGAAATGGATGGGCTCCTGGGGGAGATCATGGCCTCCAGAAATGGATGGGCTCCTGGGGGAGACAGATCATACATGTACAATTTATTATGATGGGGTCAGGAGTATACACAATACTTTGGGAGAACAGACAAGGGAACAGTTGGCTTTGCCTGGGGTGTTTGTTGGAAGAGACTTTATGGTCCCTGGAATATAGTAGCTCCTCCGTAAATATTTATTGAGTGAAGAGATTTGTGAGAAGATGGATGCTGAAACTTAATCCTAGCTCCATTGCTTTATCAGATGTATGACTTCTGGTGCTATTTAACTTTTCTGTGTCTCAGTTTTCCTGTCTGAAAAATGGGGTTAATAGCACCAACCTCACCTCATAGGGTTTCTGTAAGGATTAAAAGTTCATACAATTAAGGTCCTTAAAACAGAGTTTGGCATGTGGTAAATGCACTCTTTGGGCTTACTAGTACCATAGGTATTGAACAGGAGTTTGCTGGGTAGTGAGAGGAGGGAAGGATAGTGCATGGGACCAGATAAAAAATGCAGGAGTTCCCTTTGTTACCAGCTGAGATGCTGTTTTTCCCAGGATTGTGTCTTGGACGTGATGAAGAATGAACCCAGCAGGCAGGAGTATGGAGCAACCAGCAAAGCCTTTAGTGAGCAGTGGAAAGAAGTGGAAAGAAGAAAGATAACCACTAATCCAGAGGGGCTCCAAGGGAGGAAGCCATTTGAGCAGCAGTATCTGGGGGATTATACACTCTGGAAAGGAGGAAGTCCACCTGGTGGCCTAGGAAGTCCACTGGGGCTGGGCTGGAATCAGAAACCCCTGTTGTTTCCCAGGCTGACCATTCTAGGGAGTGGTTTCTTATGCGTCCCGCTTGGCCGGCTGACCACAGTGCCTGATGTCCGCATCCTGCTTGGCTGACTCTATTGGGGCAAAGTGTCCTGTTGTACCTACCCCACCAGCTACCTCCTGCCTCAATCCCCCCTCAGAATAGGTAACCCTAACTGCCATTAGGAAAGGGGTGAAGACTGCTCTGACTGCTTCCTGCTGGCAATGGGTGATGGCTGGGGAACAGAGTCTGACTTCACTCCCTGAGTGGCCTCTCTAGTGGCCCATAGCAGCATTCGTGAGGAACTGACATAGGGGGTTCCATCTGCACCACCATTTGGAGCTTTATGGATTCTAGGTGATAAGAAACAAATTTGTTTAGAAGATTGAGTAAGCGTGGCTGAATAGGAGAACTAGGAACAGTAAGACCCCAACTGAAACAATGGAAGAAAATTGGAAATGTTTAGAGAGTCATAGCCAGATATTTTGAGGAAACCAGAATTCAGGATCCAGTCTGTTTTGCAATGACTAGTATTAGAATCTAAAGGCTGCCTACAGAAGCATAATTCTTTTCTCTCTAAAATCAACCTCATTTTTATTAGAGGTAACCATATTAAGACTAATCTGTAAAATAAGTTTAGCTTCAAAACACTTGGCTTGATTATTTACATAAGTGCAGCAAGAACAGCAATTGATCATATAGGCTCTTTTAAATGTGCTTTGCTAGAACTTTTCATAAGGTATTCCAGATTGAACTTTTAAAGGCTTCTTGAAGCCAGGAAAGCCAAGCTAGACTTACCATCAGGTTTTGCCTACAGTACCTGTAGATTTTGGTGAATTCCTGTCTTCTCGAGGTCCCCCAAGATACTCTGAGGTTCCTGCACCTGCCAGGAAGTGACCTTCCTTACTCACCTGGTAAGGCTGCTGGGAACGCAGTAAGCAAGGTACTAGACCAATTCTTCCAAGGGGCTTTATTCGCTCTATAAAGTCAACTTTAGTTCTTTAAAGCTGTCTGGTCATATCTGAGTTATGTATGTCTCTTAAATAGGACATTCCAGTCAAAGCCTTGGTCATATAACCAGTGTTTCTAATTGGTCCTATTACAAGGAGAAAGATTCTTATTGAACTTATGCAAATAAATATATTGCCATAAAATATAAAAGTACTCACTGAGAGTTTCTAAGTTCTGGAGGGGTCAGGTAGAGAGAGAAAGATAAATGTTTTAGTTCTGCTCATAAAGGGATAATTATTTACTAAACTGTTGTAAGTCAGCTTAAGAGAAAAAGTTTAAAAACAGACACTTTTTTTTTTACTAGCTTTGGAGTAAACAGTCCTTACCTATAAATGACAAAGACTTAGACATGGCAATGGTTGAAGATCTGATGGGAATTCATCATAAGGCAATTGACAAGGAAATCTGGTTATTTCTGAAACATGCAGCAGTTCAATAATCTAAAGTTTAGCGTCATTGATTTGACAGTGTTCCCAGGTAATTTCATATCAAGAAAATAAGCCAAATTACCTAAATATTTCTCCTTTATAAAGAGAAAATCCTCTGACATGTTTTAGAGGCCCTCTGGAAAATCTCAGAGTTAACTAGAGGTAAAAGCACCTTTCTGAATTTTATTTTGGGAAGTTGTCAAAAAAGAAAGCTTTTAAGGCATTTGTGTAAATAAGAACATAGGTCACCGTGAAACAATACTTATCCATTTAGTTCACTTGTTATTAACAACCATGCTAAATTACCTGCAAAACCTTCATTAAACATCAAACAAAGTAAAGCCTCTCCTTTTTTTTTACCCCCACAGTCATTCCAGGCTGCAACTCCCACGAGGGCTGAGGGCAGCCTGGCAGGACCCAGCAATGAAGTTTTAATTCACATTTCTGTGATCATAGGGTCTCCAACTTGATGGTTATTAACTGATACAAAGACTCTCTAGTTATTAATATCTAATTGCAAAATGGTGTTGTAATCAAGGGTCTCATTTTTCTCTGCCTGGCAGTTTGTGTTGAGACCAAGTGGCATTACAGAAGGAAATCAGCTTTTTTCTTTTTAGCTCTCTGTTTTTACACACCCTAAGAGTGAGTAGTCTGGAGTGCCATTTAGGGGCCAGGCTGTATTGCAGAAGATTAATTTATTCTGTCTCAGGGAGTCTAGTTAACAAACCTCCTAGTTTTCAGAGAGACACCCCAGAGGGTTGGTAACTGAGGTGGTTTTGGATTCTGATTTCTTCTGGAAGGCACCAGGGAAGAGAAGGGTGTCCCCTTTTCTATTGCTGGTATCTGGGAGCCAAGGCGTCCCGTGGCCAGTCCCCTCCTGCCTTACTTGGGAGGTCTGTCCCTTGCTCCCATGTCTGCAGCAACATCAAAAGAAGCACATTCCCCAAGCCTGCCAGTATAGCCGGCCTACGGTACTGGGGAACCACTCGGGAACTGGTCCTGGGCTCACTCGGTCATAATTATGTCTCCTAATGAGGCCTTTCTGGCTCAGCACTACTTCTGTTAGAGAGGGACACTGGGAGCTAAGGAGATTTCTCTTGATGCCTGAGGTGGAGTCAAGATAGTCTTTTGGATCAAACAGACAGATTGTAATATTCTTTGTGTGCACAGTTTAGGAGCGGGGCCCAAGGTGTCCTGACTCTGGTCTCAGTGGGGCCTGACCCACTCTCCTACCCTCGAGTTCCACTGACACTTCAGCAGATGGTGACATAGGAATATTCTCTCTCTCTCATAGTCAAGGGAGGACCTCTCTCTATTTGCTCTTGACCTGAGGGCTGAGGCAGGTGTCCGAGGGTTAATTTCTTTTCTCTATGTAGGAGCTGCCCACACATCTGCTGAAACACCCCCATGGAACACCAGGAGCCTGTGCCCAGGATCTGACCAAATTGATAGATGCCTAATTCTCCCAAATCTCAAATAAGGAGGATGGGGAAGAAGGAGGGGCTAGAGGGACCCCAGACAGGGAACATAATTCTGTTATAGAAGCTGAAGAAAGAATAGGAAAGAATCACTCAATCCACATAAGGAGCTTCCACGGGGGTTTGGAGGAGATCGTCCATGTCATTCTGAGAAGAGAGGACACACAGGGAAGCCTCCCCCCAGCTGTCCCCACACCTACTAGGAGAGCAAGACAGGAAAGAGGAAGCAACTCCACATGAACACCCGGTTGCACAGCTGGGGTCTAGGTTTCAACAGGAGACCTCAGCGTGTCCACCAAGGAGTGAGCTTGGCCTGGGCCTCACAGTTGTCCCCCCATCTCCCTCAGTCCCTCACATCCAAGGAGAGCTTTGAAAGAGAATTCTGACCCTCACTCAGCCAACACTTGTGAATCCCAAGAGAGACAGGGGATTAACCGAGGAGAAATCAGAGGAAACTCATCTATGTCTTAAGATTGGCAGCCAGGCTAGTCCCTCTTAGATGGCTGATGGGTGCCTGAGCTAGTGTGCAGCAGTTGGCATGGCTTCTTAAAAGAAAAGCAAAGGTAAGATGCTGGTTGCAGCCATTACTCACCCTTCAAAGTCAGATCCTGGACTAGTCTCCAAAGGAAGTTCCTGGCTGAGATGCTGTTCTTCCCAGGATCATGTCTTGGAGGCAACGAAGAATGAAGTCAAGAGACAAGAGTACAGAGAAACCAGCAAAGCTTTTAATGAGTTAAAAGAAGAGAGATCCCACTAACTGGGAGGGGCTCCAAGGGAAGAAGCCATTTGGGTAGCAGTGTCTAGGGTATTATAAACCCTGGAAAGGACGAAGTCCACCTGGTTGCCCAGGACTTGTTGTGAGGCCCAGAATGGGGAGCCCACAGGGTTGCCTAGGACTTGTTGCAGGGGCTGGGCTGGAATCAGAAACCCCTGTTGTTTCTCAGGCTGGCCATTCTGGAGAATGGTTTCTTATGCGTCCCGCTTGGCCGGCTGACCACAGTGCCTGCTGTCAGTGTCCCACTTGGCCGATCTCTACTGGAGCAAAATGTCCTGTTCTACCTATCCCACTGGCTACCCCCTGCCTCACTTTCAGTAACTCCCAGAGGGAACCTGCTGTTACTGGAATTAAAAAAAACAAAATAGCAGTGTGGGAGCCACAGTTCCCTGCATGTGCCTTCACCTCCTGCCGTGTCTCAAGCCCCTTTCTCTGCCATCCCGCCCTTTCCTCTCCGTTCTGCCCTTCTCATTTGGTGCCTTCTCTTCCCCTCCCTCCACCCCTCTCCTCTCAGCTCCCCTGCCTCCCCTCCAGCCCTCTGCAGCCCTCTGGGAGGCCCTTTCTTTTCTTCTTCTTACTTCCCCTCCGATTCCCCTTGTCTGCTGCTCCTCCCTTTGCCCACCCCGACCAAGCTGGCCTTATAAATCTCTCTCCAAAGCCAGAAAAATCAGGCCCCCCTCTTCTCTGTGCCCCTCTCCTTCCCAAGAAGCATAGCAATAGGATTAGGATGCCAGAACAAGGAAGTAAATCTCTGTCTGTCATTGTTGCCCCTCAGTGGGAAGTGCCCGTGGGCGCCCTCTGCTGCCAGCACAGCCGGTGCCCTCCTGGTGACATTTGTAGCCTGGGGTGATTGACTTTCGGTCTTCTAACTTTTCACTGTCACACACTCTAGCGGTTTTCAGGGTTTAAATAGCAGTAATCGGCATGGACAGAACCACCCCTGCTGACACCCTGAGGGGGACAAAACCTAGATCCTCAGAAAGATGAAACTCATGAGTTTACTGCATCAGAAATTAATGCTCAGGCATGAAGAGTGAGCCCTGAAGCAGGGCAGAAGACCTCTGGCTTGGGTACCTCCTGAGAAGGGCCTGCATTTTTTTTCTATTCTGCAAATGACTCCTGGACATTGACTATGTGCCAGACAGCATTGAAGGTTCTAGGGTTGGTGAGGCAGAAAGGGTCCCTGCTCTCCTGGGATAACTCCTCATGGGACAGAGAGGCCATGAACAAGTAAGAGTATGAACAACATACTTCTAGATAGTTGCAATGTTATAAAAACAAAAATTAGGGTAATAAAGGTATCTTGGTAGAAGGGTTTGCTTCAATCACACAGTCAGCAAAGTCCTCTCTGAGAGGAGCCCTTTGAGCTGAATCCTCAATAACAGAAGAGCTGCAGCATAAAGACCCCAGGAAGGGCAGGTGCCAAAGACCCAGGTGGAAGGACGTGGAAGAAAATGCACAGAGGGATGGAATGTAGGGACACGGGTGCTGGGAGGTGTATGATGAAGATGGGAGGGAGGCAGGACTTGTCAAGCCTGTAAGCCATATTTATAAGTATTCATGGAAGTCAGAGACTGATGGGATGATGGTATCAGAAAAGGAATTAATTGGAAGGAGATTAGGTAGCCCACAGGATTGCCAGCAACAGATGTGGAAAAGGGACAAGTGAAAGGGAGCAGCAGCTGGACACTGACAATGCTAGTGCTATGCTACCAGCCCTCCAGCACTGGGCACCGGGCACTTGCACTGGTGGCAGCCAGCGCTGCTCCAACCACCACCCAGACCAATTCCCGCAGCCACCGAAGCTTGATTCAGTGGTAGGTATACTAGGGTTCTCCAGAGAAACAGAACCAGTGGGAGGGAGGGTGTATGTGTGCATGTGTACATAAAAAGATTTATTATAAGGGATTGGCTCACATGAATATGGAGACTGAGAAGTGCCAAAGTCTGTCGTGGGCATGCTGGAGACCAGGAGAGCCAATGGTGTAAGTTTCAGTCCCTGAGTCCAAATCGGAAGGCAGAAGGCTGATGTCTGGCTCACAGATAGTCAGGTAAAGAGGGAGAATTCTCCCTCACTCAGCTTTTCACTTTATTCGGGCTTTTAGTGACAGCATGAGGCCCACCCATACTGTGAGGATAGCGTTTTACTCAGTTTACCGATTCAGTGCTAATCTCATTGAGAAACCACCTCATAGACACACCCAAAATAATGTTTAACCAAATATCTGGGCACCTGGTGGCCCAGTCCATATGACACCTAAAATTAACCATCACACAGGACAAGTGCTGCCAACTGGCTGAGTCACTCACTCACTTCTTGAGGACAGAAAAGCCTGGAAAGTGAGTATCTGAAGTATTCTAGAGTGGGAGCAGAATCTACCACCCATCAAAGCTAAAAAGTCATGGAATCCCCCAAATGTATAAAGTGGGTTAAGATTCTGGATAGCCAAAGAAATGACAGATATCTACTCTATCATGGCAAGAGTGAGCTTTTTATTTAAATGCAATAGGGAGTCATTGAGGGACTTCAAACAGGAAGTGATATGAGCTGACTTATGTTTTTAAAAGGTCACCATGGCTGCTAGGTGGAGATGGATGGTAAGGAAACAAGAGGGAATGAGAGGGTGCGGGAGTAACGTTGAGAAGTAATGGTGACTTGACTAGGGTGGTTGCAGTGGAGGTGGTGAGAGATGGTTAGATTCAGGGTTCAGTTTGGAGATGAAATGAACAGGACTTGCTGATGGATTGTGGGTAAGGGATTAGGGAATGGGGGGAGGCAGGGGTGACTCTAGTTTTTCAATGAAAAATAATGGTGCATGGTGATATAAATTACTGGGATGGGGAATCTGGGGGGAAAAAGAGGATAAGAATCCAAAGTTCATTTCTGGCATGTAATTTTGACATGGTAGAGTTGCCTGTCAGTCACTCGAGTGACAATGTAAAGCAGACATTTGGTATTGTATGACTTAGGAAGGAGGTGAAGGTTGGAGACAAATTGGCAGGATGGTCTTCGGAGGCAGACAGCAATTCCTTTGACTTTTGGTTCTGCTAATCACTAGCTGTGTGAACTTCAGTGAGTTGTGCAACATTTTTGAGCTTCAGTGTCCTTAATTCTAAAGAAAGTTGTATTAATTTCTTAGGGCTCATAACAAAGTACCACAAACTGGGTGACTGTAAACCACAGAAATTTAGTCTCTCAGACTTCTGGGGTCTAGATGTTTAAAATCAAGGTGTAGGCAAGGCCAGGCTCCCTCTGGAGGCTCTAGGGAAGAATCCTTCCTTGCTTCCTTCTAGCTTCTGGTGGCTGCAGGCAGTCCTTGGCATTCTTGGACCTGCAGCTCCAAGTCTCTGCCTCTCCAGTCTCTGCCTCTGACACCAAGTGGCACTCTCTTCCCCCCTTTCTGTATGTCTCCATGCCTCTGTGTCCCCGTGTTCCAACTCCTTCTCCTTGCTCTTATAAAGGCAACAGTGACTGGGTGGGGCCACCCTACTTCAGTATGACTCCATTCTAACTTGATTACATCTGCAAATATCCTATTCCAAATAGGGTGACATTCACAGGTATCACGGGTTAGTTGTCTAACATATCTTTTGAGGAGACACAATTCAACCTATAACAAGTGGTAATATTTTAAATGCCTGGTATGCAATAATTTATCAAAAAATTCATTTTGTTCTTTTTGATATGGACTCCATGGGATGCTATTGTGATGGGTCTTTCTGGATATATTGGTAGAAGGCAAAAACACATGCTTTCTTAGCACAGTAATTCTGGATGCTTAAGGATTAAGAAGACAGGACTCTTCCAGCTTTATTGTTTTTGCATTTGTCATTTAGAGCTTTATGTATCATGTTTGAATTCAGTCAATAAACACTTGTAAAATAAATATTGGTTGAATTACATTGTTACTTTCTTATGTTCCCTTGTGTAATTCCAGTAGCCTCTCTACCTTTTAGCACTACCCTCAGTTCCTAAAACAGGGCTTGGTACATAGTAGGTGCACAATGATTGAATTGATAAATGATGAGAAAAGCTATGCAAGTGTCACAGACATGATATTTTCCCAGACTTAAGGGGTTTCAAAAATGACTTGCAAGTCATTGCTACTGGCAGGAGTTTGACAGGGTTACTGGGGACACCCTTTTCATTAAATCCAGCTATATGGCTGAGATTGGAATACTTCTCAATAACCATACACAGTGGGCTATGTGGACTATTCAATCACCTATTCATTTGTTTGTAACACTTGTAAACTCAGACACCATGTCAACTAGTGTCAGTACAGTGACAGTATCCAATAAACCAATGCAATTTGAAAATCTTTTTATTTGGAAATAACTTTAAGAGAAAAAAATGCTAGAATAAGAATAGTATATAAAACACAACTAATATCCTTTACCCAGACTCACCTGTTGTGTGTGTGTGTGTGTCTGCCTGCAAACACACACACACACACACACACACACACACACACAGAATCAGGTGAGGCATTTAGGCATTGTGCCTCTTTAGGCTCCTGTGATCTGGAATGTTTCCACAGCCCTTCTTTGTTTTCATGACACTGACATTTTTGAAGAATATGGTCTTCCCTCCCCCTTTTTTAAAATTCATTTTATTATCATTAATCTACAATTACATGAAGAACATTATGGTTACTAGACTCCCCCCTTCACCAAGTCTCCCCCACAAACCCCATTACAGTCACTGTCCATCAGTATAGTAAGATGCTGTAGACTCACTACCTGTCTTCTCTGTGTTGCACATCCCTCCCTCTGTGTTGCACACCCCCCCACACATTATACATGCTAATCGTAAGGCCCCCTTTCTTTTTCCCTGCCCTTATCCCTCCCTTCCCACCCCTCCTGCCCAGTCCCTTTCCCTTTGGTAACTGGTAGTCCATTCTTGGGTTCTGTGATTCCACTGCTGTTTTGTTCCTTCAATTTTCCTTTGTTCTTATACTCCACAGATGAGTGAAATCATTTGGTACTTGTCTTTCTCCGCCTGGCTTATTTCACTGAGCATAATACCCTCTAGCTCCATCGTGTTGTTGCAAATGGTAGGATCTGTTTTTCTCTTATAGCTGAGTAATATTCCATTGTGTATATGTACCACATCTTCTTTATCCATTCATCTACTGATGGACATTTAGGTTGCTTCCATGTCTTGGCTATTATAAATAGTGCTCCAATAAACATAGGGGTGCACCTGCCTTTTTCAAACTGGAGTGCTGCATTCTTAGGGTAAATTCCTGGGAGTGGAATTCCTGGGTCAAATGGTAAGTTTATTTTGAGCATTTTGAGGAACCCCCATATTGCTTTCCACAATGGTTGAACTAATTTACATTCCCACCAGCAGTGTAGGAGGATTCCCCTTTCTCCGCAACCTCACCAACATTTGTTGTTGTTTGTCTTTTGGATGGTGGCAATCCTTACTGGTGTGAGGTGACATCTCATTGTGGTTTTAATTTGCATTTCTCTGATGGCAAGTGATGTGGAGCATCTTTTCATGTGTCTGTTGGCCATCTGAATTTCTTCTTTGGAGAACTGTCTGTTTAGCTCCTCTGCCCATTTTTTAATTGGATTATTTGCTTTTTGTTTGTTGAGGTGCATGAGCTCTTTATATATTTTGGATGTCAAGCCTTTATCGGATCTGTCATTTATGAATATATTCTCCCATACTGTAGGGTACCTTTTTGTTCTATTGATAGTGTCCTTTGCTGTACAGAAGCTTTTCAGCTTGATATAGTCCCACTTGTTCATTTTTGCTTTTGTTTCCCTTGCCCGGGGAGATATGTTCATGAAGAAGTCACTCATGTTTATGTCCAAGAGATTTTTGCCTATGTTTTTTTCTAAGAGTTTTATGGTTTCATGACTTACATTCAGGTCTTTGATCCATTTCAAATTTACTTTTGTGTATGGGGTTAGACAATGATCCAGTTTCATTCACTTACATGTAGCTGTCCAGTTTTGCCAGCACCATATGTTGAAGAGACTGTCATTTCCCCATTGTATGTCCATAGCTCCTTTATCATATATTAATTGACCATAAATGTTTGGGTTAATGTCTGGAGTCTCTATTCTGTTCCACTGGTCTATGGCTCTGTTCTTGTGCCAGTACCAAACTGTCTTGATTACTGTGGCTTTGTAGTAGAGCTTGAAGTTGGGGAGTGAGATCCCCCCAACTTTATTCTTCCTTCTCAGGATTGCTTTGGCTGTTTGCGGTCTTTGGTGTTTCCATATGAATTTTTGAACTATTTGTTCCAGTTCATTGAAGAATGTTTTTGGTAATTTGATAGGGATTGCATCAAATCTGTATATTGCTTTGGGCAGGATGGCCATTTTGACGATATTAATTCTTCCTAGCCAAGAGCATGGACCGAGTTTCCATTTGTTAGTGTCCTCTTTAATTTCTCTTAAGAGTGACTTGTAGTTTTCAGGGTATAGGTCTTTCACTTACTTGGTAAGGTTTATTCCTAGGTATTTTATTCTTTTTGATGCAATTGTGAATGGAATTGTTTTCCTGATTTCTCTTTCTTTTAGTTTGTTGTTAGTGTATAGGAAAGCCACAGATTTCTGTGTGTTAATTTTGTATCCTGCAACTTTGCTGTATTCTGATATCAGTTCTAGTAGTTTTGGAGTGGAGTCTTTAGGGTTTTTTACGTACAATATCATGTCATCTGCAAATAGTCACAGTTTTTCTTTACCAATTTGGATTCCTTGTATTTCTTTGTTTTGCCTATTGCTGTGGCTAGGACCTCCAGTACTATGTTGAATAACAGTGGGGAGAGTGGGCATCCCTGTCTTGTACCCGATCTCAGAGGAAAAGCTTTCAGCTTCTCACTGTTCAGTATGATGTTGGCTGTGGGTTTATCATATATGGCCTTTATTATGTTGAGGTATTTGACCTCTATGCCCATTTTGTTGAGAGTTTTTATCATGGATAGATGTTGAATTTTGTCGAATGCTTTTTCGGCATCTATGGAGATGATCATGTGGTTTTTGTCCTTCTTTTTGTTGATGTGGTGGATGATGTTGATGGATTTTTGAATGTTGTACCATCCTTGCATCCCTGAGATGAATCCCACTTGGTCATGGTGTATTATGATCCTTTTGATGTGTTTTTGAATTCAGTTTGCTAATATTTTGTTGAGTATTTTTGCATCTACGTTCATCAGGGATATTGGTCTGTAATTTTCTTCTTTGGTGGGGTCTTTGCCTGGTTTTGGTATTAGGGTGATGTTGGCTTCATAGAAAGAGTTTGGGAGTATTCCCTCCTCTTCTATGTTTTGGAAAACTTTAAGGAGAATGGGAATTATATCTTCTCTGTATCTCTCATAAAATTCTGAGGTAAATCCATCTGGCCTGGGGGTTTTGTTCTTGGGTAGTTTTTTGATTACTGCTTCAGTTTCTTTGCTGGTAATTGGTTTGTTTAGATTTTGTGTTTCTTCTTTGGTCAGTCTTGGAAGGTTGTATTTTTCTAGGAAGTTGTCCATTTCTTCTAGGTTTTCCATCTTCTTAGCATATAGGTTTTCATAGTAGCCTCTAATAATTCTTTGTATTTCTGTTGGGTCCGTCGTGATGTTTCCTTTCTCATTTCTGATTCTGTTGATATGTGTTGATTCTCTTTTTCTCTTAATAAGTCTGGCTAGAGGCTTATCTATTTTGTTTATTTTCACCAAGAACCAGCTCTTGGTTTCATTGATTTTTTTCTATTGTTTTATTCTTCTCAATTTTGTTTATTTCTTCTCTGATCTTTATTATGTCCCTCCTCCTGCTGACTTTAGGCCTCATTTGTTCTTCTTTTTCCAATTTTGATAATTGTGATGTTAGACTATTCATTTGGGTTTGTTCTTTCTTCTTTAACTATGCCTGGATTGCTATATACTTTCCTCTTAAGACTTCTTTTGCTTCATCCCACAGAAGTTGGGGCTTTGTGTTGTTGTTGTCATTTATTTCCATATATTGCTGGATCTCCATTTTAATTTGGTCGTTGATCCATTGACTATTTAGGAGCGTGTTGTTAAGCCTCCATGTGTTTGTGAGCCTTTTTTGCTTTCTTTGTACAATTTATTTCTAGTTTTATACCTTTGTGTTCTGAAAAGTTGGTTGGTAGAATTTCAATCTTTTAGAATTTACTGAGGCTCTTTTTGTGGCCTAGTATGTGGTCTATTCTGGAGAATGTTCCATGTGCACTTGATAAGAATGTGTATCCTGTTGCTTTTGGGTGTAGAGTTCTATAGATGTCTATTAGGTTCATCTGTTCTATTGTGTTGTTTAGTGCCTCCGTGTCCTTACTTATTTTCTGTCTGGTGGATCTGTCCTTTGGAGTGAATTTTGTGTTGAAGTCTCCTAAAATGAATGCATTGCATTCTATTTCCTCCTTTAGTTCTGTTAGTATTTGTTTCACATGCTGGTGCTCCTGTATTGGGTGCATATATATTTATAATGGTTATATCCTCTTGTTGGACTGAGCCCTTTATCATTATGTAATGTCCTTCTTTATCTCTTGTTACTTTCTTTGTTTTGAAGTCTATTTTGTATGATATTAGTACTGCAACATCTACTTTTTTCTCCCTATTGTTTGCATGAAATATCTTTTTCCATCCCTTGACTTTTAGTCTGTACATGTCTTTGGGTTTAAGGTGAGTCTCTTGTAAGCAGCATATAGATGGGTCTTGTTTTTTTATCCATTCAGTGACTCTATGTCTTTTGATTGGTGCTTTCAGTCCATTTACATTTAGGGTGATTATCAATAGGTATGTACTTATTGCCATTTCAGGCTTTAGATTCATGGTTACCAAAGGTTCCAGGTTACTTTCCTTACTATCTAAGAGTCTAACTTAACTCACTTAGTATGCTATTACAAACACAATCTAAAGGTTCTTTTCTATTTCTCCTCCTTTTTCTTCCTCCTTCATTGTTTATATATTAGGTATCAAATTCTGTACTTTTTGTCTATCCCTTGATTGACTTTGAGGATAGTTAATTTAATTTTGTTTTTGCTTCATAATTAGCTGTTGTACTTTCTTCACTGTGGTTTTATTACCTCTGGTGACAGCTATTCAACCTTAGGAACACTTCCATCTATAGCAGTCCCTCCAAAATAGGCTGTAGAAATGGTTTGTGGGAGGTAAATTCTCTCAGCTTGTGCTTATCTGGAAATTATTTAATCCCTCCTTCCAATTTAAATGATAATCTTGCTGGATAAAGTAATCTTGGTTCCAGGCCCTTCTGCTTCATGGCATTAAATACATCATGCCACTCCCTTCTGACTTGTAAGGTTTCTGCTGAGAAGTCTGTTGTTAGTCTGATGGACTTTCCTTTGTATGTGATCTTATTTCTGCCTCTGGCTGCCTTTAACAGTCTTTCCTTATCCTTGATCTTTCCCATTTTAATTACCATGTGTCTTGGTGTTGTCTTCCTTGGGTCCCTTGTGTTGGGAGATCTGTGGATCTCCATGGCCTGAGAGACTATGTCCTTCCCCAGATTGGGGAAGTTTTCAGAAACTACCTCCTCAAAGATACTTTCTATCCTTCTCTCTCTCTTCTTCTTCTTCTGGTATCCCTATAATGCAAATATTGTTCCGCTTGGATTGGTCACACAGTTCTCTCAATATTCTTTTATTCTTAGAGATCCTTTTTTCACTCTGTGCCTCAGCTTCTTTGTATTCCTCTTCTCTAGTTCCTATTTCATTTATTGTCTCCTCCACTGTATCCAACCTGCTTTTAATATCCTCCATCGTGCTCTTCAACAATTGGATCTCTGACCTGAATTCATTCCTGAATTCTTGGATTTCTTTCCGTACCTCCATTAGAATGTTGATGATTTTTATTTTGAACTCCCTTTCAGGAAGAGTCACAAGGTCCATATCATTTAAATCTTTCTCAGGAGTTGTATTAATAATTTTACTCTGGACCAGGTTCCTTTGGTGTTTCATATTTGTATATGGCGCCCTCTAGTGTCCAGAAGCTCTATTCTGGAGCTGCTGATCCCCTGAAGCAATGTTGGGGGTCGCAGGGGAGCGGTACTGGTGCCTGGGGGGAGGAAAGAGCTGTTCCCTGTCTCCTGGCTGCTGTGCCTGTCCCCACTGCCTGAGCCAGTGGGCTGAGCACACAGGTATATTTTTGTCCCAGAGCAGCCAGATATGGATCCCTGCTTTCCACAAGCGGCCAGAATCCCAGTCTCCCCAGGAACTCTGCCTGTATTAACTTTCCAACCCCGTAGTCATGTGAGTCTCATGAAAGCACCATGAAATGTAGGTTTGTGCTCCCAGAGCAGATCGCCAGAGCTAGGTATTCAGCAGTCCCAAGCCTTCCACTCCCTTCCTGATCCATTTCTCTTCCTCCCGCTGGTGAGTTGGGGTGTGGGAGGGGCTCGGGTCCTGCAGAGACACAGCGCTGGTACATTACCCCGTTCGCTGAGGTCTGCTCTTTTCTCCAGGTGTGTGCAGTCTGAGGCCGTCCTCTTTCCTGTTGCTTTCACAGGATTAGTTGCGCCAATTAAATTTTCTAATTGTATCCAGTTTTAGGAGGAAGCCTCTGTCTCTCCTCTCACGTCGCCATCTTTAATCCAATCCTGAGACTTCCCTCCCCTTTTAAATGGATTTTTCTTATTTGAGCTTTAAGTGATGTGTCCCAATGTTTAAATTCAGTTTCTGCTTCCAGGCTGGACTCTTACTCACATCTGAAGGCAAAAGAGGGCCATCTGTCCCATGCTGGATAAGTAATTGTTTAATAACAATTTTATTGAAGTATACTATCCACACAGAAAAGGGCATGAATAATAAGTGGACAGCTCTGTTAGTTATCTCAAAGTGATTCACACCCTTATAATCACCACCCAGTCTGTAACTGAGCATCAGCAGCCACCAGAGCCCACCTGTGTCTCCTCTCAGCCACTCCTTCCCCTCTTCCCCTTCCCTGAAGGTAATCTCTAATCTGACTTCTAATATTATAGATCAGTTTTGCCTATTTTTGAACTTTTAGAAAGGGACTCATGTATATATACATTTTGGTGCATTTGGCTTCTTTAGCTCAACATTTTCTTTGGAAGTTTCACTCAAATTGTTGTTGTAGTTCATTCATCCTCACTGCTGTATAATATTCTCTTCAAAAATATACCACAATACATCCATTTTACAACTGATTGACGTTTGAGTTGATAGTTTGGGGCTATTAAGAATAGTACTGCTATGAGCAGATCTGTACATATGTTGAACAGAAATGTTGTGTGCATTTCTGTTGGGTATATTCCTAGGAGTGCAATTTCTAGGTCAGAGACTATGCATGTCTTCAGCTTTAATAGGTACTGCCAAACATTTTTGCAAAGTGCTTATGGTAATTTTCACTCACATGGGAAATGTATGAGAGTTCCCTATTGCTGTACGTCTCTCTAACACTTAACTGATTTTTTCAGATTTAGTCAATCTGGTATATTTGGAACAATCTCATTGTTGTTTCAGTATGCATTTCCCTTATTGAGGACCTTTTTAAAGGCATATTGGCCATTTGGTCATCCACTTTTGTAAAGTTTCTGTTCAAGTCGTTTGTGTATTATTCTATTGGTTTTTTCTGAGATTTTCTTATTGACTTATAGAAAGTATTTAAATACTCTAGATTGGTTCTTGGTTTGATGTATTGCACATGTCTTTTCCTACTCTGTTGCTTGCCTCTTCACTCTCTTCATGATAACTTTAATGAATCAGAGATTTAATATACTCTAAATTTTAACAGTTTTCCATTTAATTTTTACTCTTTATGTTCTATTTAAGAAATATTTTTCTCTTTCAAGGCCATGAAGAAATTTTCATATTTTATATTCTAGAAGCTTTAGTGTTTTACCTTTCCCATTAAAACTCCAATCCACATGGAATTGATTTTTGTATGTGGTATGAGGTAAGAGTCAAGTAGCATGTTTTCCATGTGTATATTCAAGCGACATGTCTCTGTTCATTGAAAAGAGCATGCTTCTCTTCTGCCTTGCTTTGCCACTTTTATCATTAACAAAATATCCATATATGTGTAGATCTATTTCTGTGCTCTCAGTTATATTCCTGTGTTTATTTGTATAAACATCACACTGTCTTTATTACCAGGATTTTATAATGTTTGGATGTCTGATAATCTAAATTCTCTAAATTTGAACCTCTTCACAATTTTCTTTTTGGAGGGAAGCCATTCTTGATCACACATATTTTCATATAAAATTTAGAATTGCCTTGTCAATTTTTAATAAAGTTACCTGCTGGGATTTCAATTGGCATTGTATTTAGTCATATAGATCAATTTGAGGAGACTGACATCTTTACAATATTGATCTTGTTCATGGAAATTGGCATATCTTTCAATTTATTTAGGATTTCTTTAATTTCTCTTAGTAACATTTTATAATGTTCTGTATGTAGGTCTTGAGCAACTTGTTTAGTCCTAGGTACTTGATTGTTTTGATGCTATTGTTAATGATATTTGAAAAAAAGTTATTAGCTGATTCTAACTGCTTTATAAAAATAGAAATAATCTTTTAGTTGATCTCATATTTGGCAATCTTACTAAATGAACTTATTATTTGTAATAATTTATATGTGGATTTCTTAGGTATGGATATGAATCACATTATCTGTAAATATTGACAGTTTTCTTTCTTGACTTCCAAACATTTGACCTTTTGTTTATTTTTATTACATTGTTGCACTTATTGCATTATGATGGTTAGGACTTCCCATATAATATTGAATGGAAGCAATAATAAAAGCATTTTTCCCTAGCATGTGATCTCAAGGGACAGTATTCTCCAGGATTTTTGTAGATACACTTCACCAGATTAAAGATGTGAATTTCTATTTCTAGTTTGCAAGAGTTTTATTATGTATGGGTGTTAAATTTGGGAAATGTTTTTCCTGCTTCTATTCAGATGATATATATTATTTCTTCCTTTATTCTGTTAATGTGGTGAATCTCATCTACTGATTTTCACATTTTAAAACATCTTTGCATTCTTGGAATAAACCCAGCCAGTCCTGATGTGTTTTCTTTCTTACAGTCAATTTGCTAATAATATTCCTGGCATTTTGCATCTATGTTTATGAGACACTCTGGCCTGCACTGTAATGTGCTTGTAAGGATTTACTATCAAAGTTTTATTGGTTTAATAAAACAAGTTGGTTAAGTAGTTCCTCTTTTTCTATCTCAGGAAGAGATTGTATAAGATGGATGTTCCTTTAAGTATCTTAAATATTTTGAAGAATTCACAGATAAAGCCATCTGGGTCTGAGTTTTGTTTGCAGGAAGGTTTTTACTACAGATTCAATTTCTTTAACAGATATAGGGTTGCTTGCATTTTCTATTTATTCCAAATCAGTTTTGGTAAGTTTTGTTTTTCTAGCTATTTATCCAATTCATCCAAATTTTTTAACTTATTGGCAAAATTGATCATAGTATCGTTTTTTGAAAATTTTTATTAAGGTATTATTGATATACACGCTTATGTATATCAATGAAATACATGAAAAGACAATGTGGTTTCTACATTTACCCATATTATCAAGTCCCCACCCATACCCCAATGCAATCACTGTCCATCAGTGTAGTAAAATGCCACAGATTCACTATTTGCCTTCTCTGTGCTACACTGCTTTCCCCGAGACCCCTCATACCTTGTGTACTAAACATAATACCCCTCAATCCCCATCTCCGTCTGTCCCCACCTGCCCTCCCACACCCCTCCGCTTTGGTAACTGCTAGTTCCTTCTTGGAGTCTGTGAACCTGCTGCTGTTTTGTTCCTTCAGGTTTGCTTTGTTGTCATACTCCACAAATGAAGGAAATCATTTGGCACTTGTCTTTCTCTGCCTGGCTTATTTCACTGAGCATAATATCCTCCAACTCCATCCATGTTGTTGCAAATGGTAGTGTTTGTTTCTTTCTAATGGCTGAATAGTATTCCATTGTATACATGTACCACCTCTTCTTTATCCACTCATCTACTGATGGACACTTAGGTTGCTTCCATATCTTGGCTATTGTAAATAGTGCTGTGATAAATATCTTTTCACAGGGGTGCATATGTCTTTTCAAGTCTGAGAAGTTGTATTCTTTGGGTAAATTCCAAGGAGTGGGAATCCCGGGTCAAATGGTATTTCTATTTTTAGTTTTTTGACAAACCTCCCTCCATATTGCCTTCCACAATGGTTGAACTAGCTTACATTCCCACCAGCAGTGAAGGAGGGTTCCCCTTTCTCTGCATCTTTGCCAGCATTTGTTGTTCTTAGTCTTTACGATGCTGGCCATCCTTACTGGTGTGAGGTGATATCTCATTGTGGTTTTAATTTGCATTTCTCTGATGATTAGCAATGTGGAGCATCTTTTCATGTGCCTGTTGGCCATCTGAATTTCTTCTTTGAAGAAGTGCCTGTTCAGCTCCTCTGCCCATTTTCAAACTGGTTTATTTGCTTTTGGTTTGTTGAGGTGTGTGAGTTCTTTATATAATTTGGATGTCAACCCTTTATCAGATATGTCATTTATTCTCTCATACTATAGAATACTCATACTATATTTATTCTCTCATACTATAGAATACATACTAGAGAATATATTCTCTCATACTATAGAATGTCTTTTTGTTCTATGGATGGTGCCCTTTGCTGTACAGAAGCTTTTTAGTTTGATGTAGTCCCATGTGTTCATTTTTGCTTTTGTTTCCCTTGCCCGGGGAGATATGTTCATGAAGAAGTTGCTCATGATTATATTCAGGAGATTTTTGCCTATCTTGTCTTCTCAGAGTTTTATGGTCTCATGAATTACATACAGGTCTTTTATCCATTTCGAGTTTACTTTTTTGTATGGGATTAAACAATAATCTACTTTCATTCTCTTGCAAGTAGCTGTCCAGTTTTGCCAACACAAGTTGTTGAAGAGGCTGTCATTTCCCCATTGTATGTCCATGGCTCCTTTATTGTATATTAATTAACCACATATATTTGGGTTTATGTCTGGGCTCCCTAGTCTGTTCCATTGGTCTATGGTTCTGTTCTTGTGCCAGTAGCAAATTGTCTTTATCACTGTGGCTCTGTAGTAGAGGTTGAAGTTGGGGAGCATAATCCCCCCAGCTTTATTCTTTCTTCTCAGGATTGCCTTGGCTACTCAGGGTCTTTTGTGGTTACATATGAATTTTAGAACGATTTTCTCTAGTTCATTGAAGAATGCTGTTTTGCATTGAATTGCATTGAAACTGTAGATTGCTTTAGGTAGGATGGCCGTTTTGACAATATTAATTCTTCCTATCTATGAGCATGGGATATATTTCCATTTATTGGTATCTTCTTTAATTTCTCTCATGAGTGTCTTGTAGTTTTCAGAGTATAGGTCTTTCACTTCCTTGGTTAGGTTTATTCCTAAGTATTTTATTCTTTTTGATGCAATTGTGAATGGAATTGTTTTCCTTATTTCTTTCTGCTACTTCATCATTAGTGTATAGAAATGCAACAGATTTCTGTGTATTAATTTTGTATTCTGCAACTTGGCTGCATTCAGATATTAGATCTAGTAGTTTTGGAGTTGATTCTTTAGGGTTTTTTATGTACAATATCATGTCATCTGCAAACAGTGATGGTTTAACTTCTTTACCAATCTGGATGCCTTTTATTTCTTTGTGTTTTCTGATTACCATGGTTAGGACCTCCAAAATTATGTTGAATAAAAGTGGGGAGAGTGGGCATCCTTGTCCTGTTCCCAATCTTAAAGGAAAAGCTTTCAGCTTTTCACTGTTCAGTATGATGTTGGCTGTGGGTTTATCATATATGGCCTTTATTATGTTGAGGTATTTGCCCTCTATGCCCATTTTGTTGAGAGTTTTTATCATGGATGGATGTTGAATTTTGTCAAATGCTTTTTCAGCATCTATGGAGATGATCATGTGGTTTTTGTCCTTCTTTTTGTTGATGTGGTGGATGATGTTGATGGATTTTTGAATGTTGTAACATCCTCGCATCTCTGGAATAAATCCTACTTGATCATGATGGATGATCTTTTTGATATATTTTTGAATTCGGTTTGTTAATATTTTGTTGAGTATTTTTGCATCTATGTTCATCAGGGATATTGGTCTGTAATTTTCTTTTTTTGTGGTGTCTTTGCCTGGTTTTTGTGTTAGAGTTATGCTGGCCTCATAGAATGAGTTTGGAAGTAGTCCCTCTTCTTCTACTCTTTGGAAAACTTTAAGGAGGATGGGTATTAGTTCTTCACTAAATGTTTGATAAAATTCAATGGTGAAGCCATCTGGTCCAGGGGTTTTGTTCTTAGGTAGGTTTTTGATTACCAGTTCAATTTCATTGCTGGTAATTGGTCTGTTCAGATTTTCTGTTTCTTTCTGGGTCAGCCTTGGAAGGGTATTTCTCTAGAAAGATGTCCATTTTGTCTAAGTTATCCAGTTTGTTGGCATATAATTTTTCATAGTATTCTCTAATAATTCTTTGTATTTCTGTGGTGTCTGTCATGATTTTTCCTTTCTCATTTCTGATTCTGTGTATGTGTGTAGATTCTCTTTTTTTCTTAACAAGTCTACCTAGGGGTTTATCTATTTTGTTTATTTTCTTAAAGAACTAGCTCTTGTTTTCATTGATTCTTTCTATTGTTTTATTCTTCTCAATTTTATTTATTTATGCTCTAATCTTTATTATGTCCCCCCTTCTACTGACGTTGGGCCTCATTTGTTGTTCTTTTTCTAGTTTCATTAATTGTGAGTTTAGATTGTACATATGGGATTGTTCTTCTTTCTTGAGGTATGCCTGTATTGCAATATATTTCCCCCTTAGCACAGCCTTGGCTGTGTCCCACAGATTTTGTGGTGTTGAATTATTGTTGTCATTTGTCTCCATATATTGCTTGATCTTTGTTTTTACTTTGTCATTGATCCATTGGTTATTTAGGAGCATGTTGTGAAGCCTCCATGTGTTTGTGGGATTTTTCATTTTCTTTGTGTAATTTATTTCTAGTTTTATACCTTTGTGGTCTGAGAAAATGGTTGGTACAATTTCATTCTTTTTTAATTTACTGAGGCTCTTTTTGTGGCCTAGTATATGATCTATTCTTGAAAATTTTCCATGTGCACTTAAGAAGAATGTATATTCTACTGCTTTTGGGTGCAGAGTTCTGTACATGTCTATTAGGTCCATTTATTCTAATGTGTTGTTCAGTGCCTCTGTCTCCTTACTTATTTTCTGTCTGGTTGATCTGTCCTTTGGAGTGAGTGGAGTACTGAAGTCTCCTAGAAAGAATGCTTTGTACTCTATTTCCCCTTTTAATTCTGTTGGTATTTGTTTCACATATGCAGTTGCTCCTGTGTTGGGTGCATAGATATTTATAATGGTTATATTTTCTTGTTGGATTGACCCCTTTATCATTATATAACGTCTTTTTTTGTCTCTTGTGATTTTCTTTGTTTTGAAGTCTATTTTGTCTGATACAAGTACTGCAACTCCTGCTTTTTTCTTCCTATTAGTTGCATGAAATATCTTTTCCCATCCCTTCCCTTTTATTATGTGTATGTGTTTGGTTTTATAGTGAGTCTCTTGTAGGTAGTGTGTAAATGGATCTTGTTTTTTTATCCATTCAGTGACTCTGTGTCTTTTGATTGGTACATTCAGACCATTTACATTTATGGTGATTATCGATAGGTATGTACTTATTGCCATTGCAGGCTTTAGATTTGTGGTTAACAAAGGTTCAAGGTTAACTTCCTTACTATCTAAGAGTCTAAGTTAACTCATTTAGTATGCTATTACAAACATAATCTAAAGGTTCTTTTTTTCTACTCCTTTTTCTTCTTCCTCTATTCTTTACATATTAGGTATCATATTCTGTACTCTTTGTCTATCCCTTGATTGACTTTGGGGGTACTTGATTTAATTTTGTATTTGCTTAGTAATTAACTGTTCTACTTTCTTTACTGGGGTTTTATTATCTCTGGTGATGGCTATTAAACCTTAGGAACACTTCCATCTATAGCAGTCCCTCCAAAATACACTGTAGAGATGGTTTGTGGGAGGTAAATTCTCTCAGCTTGTGCTTATCTGGAAATTATTTAATCCCTCCTTCCAATTTAAATGATAATCTTGCCAGATAAAGTATTCTTGGTTCCAGGCCCTTCTGCTTCATTGCATTAAATACATCATGCCACTCCCTCTGGCTTGTAAGATTTCTGCTGAGAAGCCTGATGATAGACTGATGGGCCTTCCTTTGTATGTTTTCTTATTTCTCTCTCTGGCTGCTTTTAATAGTCTGTCCTTACCCTTGATCTTTGCCATTTTAATAACTATATGTCTTGGTGTTGTCTTCCTTGGGTCCCTTGTGTTGGGAGATCTGTGTACCTCCATGGCCTGAGGGACTATCTCCTTCCCCAGAGTGGGGAAGTTTTCAGCAGTTACCTCCTCAAAGACACTTCCTATCCCTTTTTTCTCTCTTCTTCTTCTTCTGGTACCCCTATAATGCAAATATTGTTCCGTTTGGATTGGTCACACAGTTCTCTCAATATTCTTTCATTCTTAGAGATCCTTTTTTGTCTCTATGCCTCAGCTTCTTTTTATTCCTCTTCTCTAATTTCTATTTCATTTATTGTCTCCTCCAGTGTATCTATTCTGCTTTTAAAACCTTCCATTGTATGTTTCATTTCTGATACTGTGCTCTGTAATGATTGCATCTCTGACCAGAATTCATTTCTGAGTTCTTGAATATTTTTCTGTACCTCCATGAGCACGTTTATGATTTTTATTTTGAAATCTCTTTCAGGAAGATTCATGAGGTCTATTTCATTTGAATCTTTCTCTGGTGTTTTATTCATAATTTTGCTTTGGAACAGGTTCCTTTGATGTTTCTTATTTGTATGTGGTGCCCTCTAGTGCCCAGAAGCTCTACTCTCTGGAGCTGCTAAGCCCCTAGAGCAATGTCGGGGGTTGTAGGGGAGTGGTGTTCATGCCAGGGGGGAGGAAAGAGCTGTTTCCTGCTTCCCAGCTGCTATGCCTGTCTTCACTGCCATAACCAGTGGGCTGAGCACACAGGTATCAGCCTCTATGCTTTGCTTTTGTGGCTGCTGTAGGCAGAGCTTCCCTCTGGCTGGCCTAATGCCAGGGTAGGGTTTGTCGGTTTAGTAGCCAGGTGGAACTGGCCGGGAGGGAGAAAGTCACAGCAGACTGTATCATGGAGGAGGGTCTTTAGTTGCATAGCCAGCCAGGGGACTGGAGTGCCTTAAGATGGTGAAAGTTCCCAACCTTCAAGGTAGAGTGCATCCAGACAATTTTGTCTACCTGTCCTTTCTCCTGAGCAATAAGCTCTGTGCAATCCTTGCCCCTTTAGCAGCCCTCTCACTGTTAGGAAGTCTCTCAGACTGCCCGCCTTTCTTGTCCCAGAGTGGCTGGATATGGATCCCTGTTTTCCACAAGTGGCTAGAATCTCAGTCTCTCCAGGTATTCTGCCTGTCTTAGCTTTCCAACCCCCTAATCACAAGAGTACCATGAAAGCACCATGAAATGTAGGTTTGTGCTCCCAGAGCAGATTTCCAGAGCTAGGTGTTCAGCAGTCCCAGGCCTCCATGGCCTCCATGCTCCGTTTCTCTTCCTCTCACTGGTCAGCTGGGGTAAGGGCTTGGGTCCCACTGGGCCACAGCTTTATGTTACCCTGTTCTTTTCCCCAGGTGTATGCAGTCTGGTGCAGCTCTCTTTCCTGTTGCTCTTTCAGGATTAGTTGTATTAATTATATTATCAAATTATGTGCAGTTTTAGGAGGAAGGCTCTGTCTTACCTCTCACAGCACCATCTTTAATCCAATCTTTGATCTATCATAGTATCTTTATATTTTCTGTGTCTGTAATATATAGAGTGACAGTCATTTTTTCATTCTTGATATTGGTTATTTGAGCATTGTCTCCTTTTTTCTTAATCAGGTTGTCAAGAAGCCTGTGAGTTTTTTTTAGTCTTTTCAGAGATTCAACTTTTAATTCTCTATGTTGTACATTGTTTTTTCTTTTATTTATTTCTACTCTTTATTATTCCCTTCTTTCTACTTTCTTGAGTTTTAATTTGCTTTTCTTTTTCTAATCAGGTTGTTTACTTAATTTTCATCATTTGGAGATATTTTTGTTATTGGTCTTTAATTTAATTCTTCAGAGGTCAGAGACCATACTCTATATCCCTTTGTTCCTTTGAAATTTTTGAAATTTGCTTTGTCACCCAGCACTTGGACACTTTCAAAAAATAGGTGCCATTTGAAATGTACATATATTCCAAAATTGTTGGATATAGTGTACATACATGTATATACATATAGATTTAATGTATATGAGGTCACTTTATATCTATTTGTATAGTTATGTCTATATTTATAAATTATGTCCATTTTATTGGTAGTGTTCAAATCTTTTATATCTGTATTTACATTTTGTCTATTTATTTTATCAACAATTAAGAGAGTTGTGTAAAAATCTCCCACAAGTTTTGAATTTTTCATTTTCTCTTTTATATGTATCAAATTTTCCTTGATAAATTTTGAAGGTTTACTTTTGCTTCTGTGGGCAGTTATCATAAGGTTGCATCACCTTAACACAATGAGCTGACTGAAACTGGGTCTTGTGAGAGCTGCTCTGTTCCCATTTACCCTTGGTAGTTAATATTGTGACGTATTTTCAAATCATTTGTATATTAATTCATTTAACAAATATTTCTTGCGTATCTACCATGTATTACACTATGGTAGGTCCTGAATCTTCTCTATTCTTCCAAGGTTATAAGCAGAATGCAGCTGTTGAGTCTCCTCAAGGAAAATCCCTGGCACCGAGGTGGACAGTCTTTATTTGGTCTCATTTCTCAGGGGTTTCCATGTGGCATTCTACTGCCAAGCTTCTCTTTCTTCTCACCACTTACATACTCAAAAATTTGCCTTAGTTTCCTAGTGCTTGAAGAATAGAGGTCTGTGTTTGTCCAGCGGGGAGGATCTGTATGGCACTACCTTATATCTTCCCCAGGATCTGAACAAAAAGTCTTACCACATAGTTCATCTGAATTTACCCTGAAGCCATTTTTAACTGGCAGTGACTTGAATTTGATTTTTGCTTGAGAACATTTCTTAATTCCTCAGAATCTTTTTCAGGCTGAAAAAACTGTTTTGGGGGTCTCTAGCTTTCCTCTAAATTCTGCATGAAAATTGAACAGTTCCTTAGCTAAACTCTCTGTTCTTATGTTAGCATAGGCAGGTTGACCGGCCAAGTGAACACGTTTAACATTCTGCCCAGAAATTTCTTTAGCCAGCTGCCACTGAAGTCAATACCATTTCTGTCTGCAGGTGACAGTTTTGCCAAACTTTCTGCAACTATGTAACACAGGTCTTGTTTTCTCCAGGCACCAATAAAAATGTTCTTAGTGTCTATCCAGCCTTTAGTGAAAGTATTCTCAAGTCCCCAGTACCTGCCTGCATTTGGTTTCCATGCCATATACTATAGACTTTGACATCCCATTCTGTGTAGCAATTTCTATTTCTGTTATTTATTGATGCTGCTCAAGTCACTACACATGTTAGAGGGTTAAAGCAACAACAGCTTATTGTTTCTCATGAGTCTGTGGGCTGACTGGCCAGCTCTGGGACCTTGGTGGGGATGGCAGGAAGATTGGGTTCTGCTGAGATGCTGGAATCGCCGGGCTGTTCTCTGTTCCATGTGGTCCCAGGACCTCTCCCCCTGCACATAGTCTGTCCAGCAGAGTAGCTGGAATTCTTACACTGGCTCAAGTGCACATCGTGCTTTATTTCCTGTGGCCCACAGACACCCTCTGAAGACTTTATTGGGCTCCAGGTCTCTCGGCCATCAATGAGAAAGGCAGCAGGGGAGAATAGTGCAGTCAGCTTTTCTAACTCCTGCTTGGAGACAAATTTTGCGGTTATTAGAAGATTACTGGGGACACTCCTGGCCCCTCTCACTTCTAAAAGTGTTTCTACCTTCTAAAAGTGAGTGAACAAAGGATGAGAAGGGAGGGGAAATGGGAAACTCTTGAAATGGATTTGTTAACTATAAGAAACGTTTTGGTAAAGTGGAGTGACTATTAAGAAAATGGTGCTTTGGTATTTCCTCTGGATTTAAAAATACCCATGTGAGTCTTATTTTTAAACTAGCAAAACCTTTATCTTTAGCCTTTTAACACCTCTATAAGGATAAAAAGGATATTTTAATTTCAATTTTGTACATCTGATACAAGATGAAAAAAGCTAAGTAACTTCTCCAACATTATCCAGGTAATAAAACCATCCATCTATTTATCTAGTCACCAATTAATTTTTTTAATGGATTCATTCTTTCAATGTAGTTACTGATTATCCCTATTTATCAATTACCAGTTTCAACATATATTTCCTAATTGCTCAGGTCCTGGGTCTACAACAATAAGAGACCATTCATGAAGCTCCTATTCTGTGGCTGAGCAGAAGTTAATAAACTAATCACATATATTCAAATTTGATTATTATATGTAACACATAAAAGGAATCATAGATGCATATTGTAGAGATACAGGATCTACCCCTGGGGGTCAGGAAAAGCTTTCCTTTGAAGTGACATTATGTAGTGTCATGTAGAGGAAAACCAAAGAATGTGCAGGCAGAAGGTAGATGGGGTGTCAGCCTCAGAGGCAGGAAGGGGCCCTGCACCTTTGAGAAGTGGAGTGAAAGTCGGTATGGCTGGGGGTTCAGTAACAAAGGCAGGGATGTCGTGGATACACCTGAGGGGTCGGGGATCACACAAGGGGGCCCTGTGGAGTTTACACCTATGAGCTATATGGCCTTTCTAATCCTCAGTTTTCTTGAAATGCGGGTACTTTTCAATATGCTGACTCTCCAACCCTGACCTCTCCTCTGAGCTCAGAGTCCTTCAGGGACAGTTGGACATGGTCGTTTAGACATCCAACAGGCAGATCCAACTCAGGTCCGAAAGAGGACCGCCAGTTCCTGCAGCTCCTGCTCCTGAAGCTTCTTCCTCATTTATCCTCCCCTTTCCGAGACCACCTCCATCGTCCATCTTAGCTGTCTCCCTGGCTGCTCACATTCTTACAATCCTTGATCCACTCAGCAGCCAGGATGTTCTTTTGCAAATGTGTGCTGTCATGTCATCCTCCACCTGCACACTCCTATAGTTTCCCACGGCACTTAAAATGAATCACGAACTCTTACCATGACAAGTCCCCAGTTGAGCAGGACATCTTCTGTCACTGCTTTGCTCACATCCTCCAGCCTCTTGGCCTTTTGTGTGTTTCTCACTCACTGCTGATCTTGCTGTTACAGGATCCTTCTCATCAATTAGGCTTCAGTGAAATATTCATTCTCAGAGTGGCCTTCTAGTCGGTGTAAATCAGTCCCTCTCCAGCCTTCTACTGGACACTCACTCTCCATTGCCTCTTTGAGTTTCTTGGTAGCAACCTATTCTCTGGAGTTATCTTACCCGTTTACTTATTTCTTGCCAACATCCAAATATGAGCTCCCTGGGAGTAGGACCTTGTCAATCAATCCTCCTTGCATAACGAAGTGTCTGGCATAGAGTGTGAATGCAATACATGCATTTTTTGGCCAAATGAATAAACATGTGGGTGAAGCCACCCCACAGGGGCTTCAGCGCAAGAGCCAGGATCAGTTTGCCTAGACCGCCTGCTCTGGTTTAATGGCTGAGGCACATGGAAAGCTGCTAGCTCTTGAATTGAGACCAGCCTTTTATTAGCATACACTTAATTTCTGATTCAAGGCCCAAGTCCATTGCCTTTAGTACAATTTAGGAACTGTTCTCAATGTCATAGTCTGTATCAGATCAGAGTTCAGATATTCCATCTTGATGTGTTGGCTCTAGAACAGTGAGTAGCTTATCCCCATGATCAACTTTTTACATATATTTCAGTTTAAAAACAAACCATACCAAGCCTCAGGAGCACCATCTCCCATGGAAGTGTGTAAACCAAAGTAATGGCTGAAAACATCTACTGATAGCCCAATGGATTATTTGTAATTATAAATTACACATTTGGTTAAAAGGTCTTTGTGGACCCTTTGGAATTTGTTTTATTGGGTTAACAGATGATTAGGGACTTTTATGTAGAAACAGCATAACCACTTCTATGGAGCAATTAAAGTTTGCTGAATGGATCCCCAGCTCGGCTGTTTATTTGATGCATCCCTCCAGCTCCTGTTACAGCTGGTCAGACTCACAGGGAGAGGCCCAACCTGGTGTATGCAGTGTAAGGAGGGAGCTGTTTTGCATTCAAGATAGAATCCAGCAGCAGCAACCTGGGTGGCAGGAAGGAGGGAGGTAGAGTCGGGCCCACGCTTCCGGGGCCAGCCCAGCTTCCTCAGTCAGCCTAGGGCACAGTGTGAAGTGATGCTGCCTCCTCAGCAGGTGTGCACCACCAACCTGAGCTCAGTCAGCTCAGCACATCTTCTCTAGGCAGGGCGTGCCATCTTTCAGATTTCAGTTCCAAGTATCTGTTCCCAACCTCGTGCCATGTCAACACCATTTTACTTTTCCTTTATGATTCCTACTTTGAGAAGTATTTTCAAATACTCAGCCCAAAGTTTACTTCTCATTCAGACTCAGGAGAAAATCCTGGACTGGAGCCCGGGCTCTGGAGTTTGACACTTTTGGGTTTGAATCTTGGCTCTGACATTTATTTACTAGCTGTGTGACCTTGGGGAAAATTACTTAAACTCTATAAACCAAGAAGAATATTAGTAGTAGCCAACTTTTTAGTAGACAGTTGGTAAGTGGTAGACGCCATGCTCTTTACATACATTTTTCTACCTTAATATGCACAAAAAAACATTGATTTATTTAAAAATGATCATCTCTATTTTAAAGATGATGGAAATGCCTTGGGAGTTAAATAACTTGCTCAAAGCCACCAACCTTTTAAGTGACAAAGAGAAAGGGTTTGAACCATAGGTTCTCCTAGCTTCTGATTGCATCCATCTCATAGGGTTGTTTTGTGAATTTGCTAAGATAATGTTCATAAAGCAGTCAGCACAGAGCTAAGTAAATGTTGAATAAATGCAGGCTATTATCGTTTGTATTCTCCTTTCCTTACGAAGCTTTCCTTGACTTCTTACTGGCCAACTGAGGGGCCCTTTCCTTTGGGCTCCTAGCATACGTGCACCTATTCTCCTCTATACCTTTTGAGCAGTAATTATTCATTTACCCAACTGTCTGCCTTACTGGATTGTGATCTTAAGGCAGGAATTTAGCCTTCTTTATTACCAAGCACACTGTTAGACACAGTGTAGAATTTCAAGGGAAATATTGTGGGGACTCAATAATTCATGGACAATAGTGTATATAAAGGCCTAGAGGTCCAGGAGAGAGAGCCCAGCCCATTTAGGCTCTGCCAGTGGAGTAGATTTGTTGCAGAATAGAGGTGGCCATAGGTGAGGGTGAGAGTAGGGAAGGATGATGCTGGTGGGGTAGGTTGGCCCATAGGCCAGGTTATGTTGTGGACTTTAGCTTGAAAACAATGGGAAACAATGGAAGCAGTTTAAGCAGGTGTTGTGTGATTGGATTTGTTGTTTTGGGCAAAGTGTGGAGAATGGACTGGGGTGGGGAGAAGCAGGGCCAGACCAGAGTTTGGGAGTCCACTTAGGAGTCCGTTGCAGTGGCCCCAGTAAGAGATGTTGGGGGTCTGTTTTGGGAGTGGTTTTAGGGTGTGGTTTAATGGTGGTGGAAAACAGGGGATGGATTCTCAGTGTCCAGCAGATCCTGGGGCTCTTTTGCAAGCTTGTAAAGATATCTCCCACCAGATACAGTATTTGGAATACCACTCTTGATGTGGATTAATTTCATCTGTTTCATAACTAAATTAAAATGTGTACTTTGTGTATTATAGGTAAGAGCTCATGGAAAATGGAAAGCTAACAATCCACAGGTAGGCCCTGACTTACAATAGTTCAACTTATAATATTTCACTCTAGGATGGTATGAAAGCAATACACATTCAGTAGAAACCATTCTTCAAATTTTGAATGTGGACCTTTTACCAGGCCCACAATATGTGATAGATACCCTCTTGTGATGCTGGGAAGTGTCAGCAAGCTGCAGCTCCTAGTCAGCCACACAATCATGAGGTATACAGCTGACATTCTTTGAACCATTCCGTACCCATGCAGCCATTCTGGTTTTCACTCCTAATACAGTATTCAATAAATTACATGAGCTAGTCAACATTTTATTATAAAATGGGCTTTGTGTTAGACAATTTTGCCCAATAGTAGGCTCATATAAGTGTTCTGAGCATGCTTAAAGTAGGCTAAGCTATGTTGTTCAGTGGACTAGGTATATTAAATGCATTTTCAACTTGTTATTTTCAGTTTATGATGAGTTTATTGGGATATAACTCCATTGTAAGTCAATAAATCTGTATTCTGCTCTGAGGCAGTCTGTTCAGCTCAAAATACTGGAAGGACTAGGGAAGTTCCAGGACATTCCAAGGCTGCTGATGCCCACATCAGTCTGCCTGCTGGTGGGAGGAAGAAAGTCAAAGGAGAACATATATTCTAGACCTTGGTGTCCACAGGTGACCTCTTCCTACTCTAATTGTTCCTCTAGCAGTTCCTCTACCTCTAGTCATTCTGGCCTTTCCCCTAACATAGTCACTGTTATATCTACTGCTTTTTCAAAACTAGATCAACAAGAAGGAAGAGGACTTTCATCAAAACTCCTGGGAAAGTTTTAGGCTGCATGAGACACAGCCTTTTCCCCCAAACACTGATAAGCAGCTAAGAGAGCAATGTGTACTTTGTGTATTATAGGTAAGAGCCCAATGTGTTGTGCCTGTAGAGCTATTCTTTTCTTTTTTGACACTTAAAATAATCACAAACCAAGGGCATGTGCTCTGTTGAGACACATACATGCCCTTGTGGGTTTCCCCTTGGCTTTGTGCTTTGTGGGAGAAGTGAGTTAGGAAAGAGGATAAGAGGCCAGCAAGAGGCAGCTGAGTTTATGAAACCTGAATAAGCAATATGAGCACGTAGCCCAGCTGAGTGACTGGCATACCCCTCAGGGAATGAGCTGGGCCTATTTCACTCCTTTCTGAGGCTCTGATTGCCCTGGAGCCTGATTTAAAGTCTTGTGAAAGCTCCCTATGTGCTGTCCAAAGTCTGCTCCTTCTGCAAGGTTAACCTAGTTGGCTGGAGGAAATGCCCTTTGCTTCAGAGGGGTGATGCTGAAACTAAAACTTGAAATTTCATAATACAAGGTTGATGAAGCATTTGACATACACTATCATATGTCTTCTCCATATAGATTCCATGACATAGTTACTATGAGGTCCATTAACAAGCAAAAAGATTGAGACTTAGAAAATATATTTCCAAAGGTCACATAGCAATTAGATGGTTATAAGGAATCAAACTTAGAGTCATTCACTTTATCAAATATTTCATTGGTGCCTAACATGGTCAGACAAGGTCTCAGGTGCTGGGAATACAATGGTGACCAAAGAGATAACAGTAGGGTTTACAGTCCAGGTGGAGGGTCATAATAATAGAAATGCAGTGTAAGTGAAATATGGGTAAGAGCAATGAAGGAAAACACAGTGTTAGCAAAGACATCAGTTACATGCAGTACATGTGTGTGTATGTGTGATTTCATCACTGAAGACTGATGATAACATTTGATATGTGAGAAATATGGGGAAGGAATTGAAAGAATAAGGATAACAGGTTTCTGAAGAAGTTGACAGTAGGTATAAAGGATGAACTTGGTGTGTTTGAAGATCTGAGAAAGGCTGAGTGAGTTGGGCTGGAGTGGGCCAAGAAAAGAGTGGCATAATATGAGGTCAGAATATTGGTAGCCTTGGCTAGGTCATGTAGAGCATTTAGCTGTGGGTTTTATTCTAAATGTGATGAGAAACCATTGGGGGATTTTAAGAAGGAAAGTTGACCTGGTTTTACATATTAAGATGATCATTCTAGATGCTCAGTTAGTATTAGATTATAGTGGACAAGAATAGAAACAGGGACACCAATTAGGAGGAGGTATTGCAACAATCCAGGAGAAAGATGATAGCCCTATATCTCCAAATCCTGGAATTTGGGGCTGCAGTATGTGCTTGAGTTGTGATTCTAGAGAACTGACTGATGCTTGAGAAAGACTGTCCTTTGCTATATTTTAAAATCACCTTTATGTTTTCTCTACTTACTAGTTGTCAAGGGACAATGGAACCCTTGGCATATCAAGAATTGTCAAAGGTTCCAGCCACACAGTTCCAGGGTTAAGCAGACCACCTCTTCATGATCTATGAGGCTGCATAAAATGCCATTCAAATGACATTTGGAAAGGAAACTGGCCACCAGAACTTGTACTAACTGGTCCTCACCCAACAAGGGACACTGTATCACTTTTACTAGATATGTTATAATGGACAAGTTACTTAACCTCTCTGAATCTGATTTACATCATCTGTGAATGGAGGATAAAAGTAGTACCTTTATCAAAGAATCATACTAGAATGACATTACCTTTGGAATTAGATTTCACATCAAGATTAATTAATACATATAAAGCATTTAACATAATACCTAAGAGAATACTGCTTTCAATAAATAATAGCTATTATAATTATTAATAATGATACTTTTACAGTGTAAGTGGAATAAAATTAGGTACCAACATCACTTCCATGAAATAATTGATTTTTGTCCGAGGCAAAATATTAACATATGTAGCTTAACTTACGAAACATTACATTTTCCATTACTCTAAACTGTTTAAAAATGCTTTGAAATTCTTAGATGAAAGAAATTGTAAAAACAGAATAATTATTATTCCAAAGAGAAAGTTTATCCTACAGAGCTAGGCTTTCCCTAATGACTGTAAGCCATCTTTAGAGTAGCCTATTTTATTATCAAACAAAACAGTTGGCAGTATTGAACACACTTACAGGTTCTGCTTTAATAACCAACCATTAATTGGATTTTTGAATGCCATTTGAACTGCAGAGAGAAACAGTCCTTCTACCTCTAAAACCCACTTACTTTCAGCACAGCACAGGAGTTTTACAGCTTCGCTAGTCGCCTCATGGCTTCAGGTAAGCCTGAAACTGAAGTGTTAACTTCTCACTGGAGAAAGGATGTACCAAACATCAAATGCCCAGGGATACCATTTATCTCTTTTCAATTCTGCTGAAATGACTGAAAATCTATCTGATCAGAGACTACTGTAAGGGAAATTCCTGAAATTATCAGCCTTCCTAAACCTCAGTGGTCTGAGCTTAATCCAAAGACAACTCAGAAGTTCCTATACTTACCTACATTCCAGAGTGTAACCTGTGTGCCACCCTGCCCCACGTGGCTCAGTTTCTAGAGTGACATACTTTGTAGATCAAATAGCCAAAAGTAATCAAGTAGGAATCCAGCCTCTAAGTTGTATCTCTTTTTAAAAAGGTTATGAGGATCAAATTTATAGCCCAACAACCTTTTTCCTACCTCCTTTTTTCTCTCCCCAGGTCTCTTGCCTCCCACATAACTCTGCATTCCCCATTCACTAACACCTCCCCCTCTGCACAACATGCTTCCCCATCTCATTTAGCTTTTTGTCTCTCACTCAGTATTTAAAATAACTTGGTTTCTCCCACTGCCTTCTTTTCCATAACCTCCACCCTGTGATCTTTTTTTTTACTTTGCCCGTTATCCGGTTCTGTATTATGGATGTCAAGGGATTTAATTAACAGAGGTTAAGTCTCTGCAGGGAAAAAATATGTTCCATCCTAATAAGGGCTTGATATTTGGCACTATGATCTGCTGACCATCCTACTGGAATGGGTGCTGTTGAATGGGGGTTGGACCATGAGGCTCCTTGTTGATTATATTCAGTCCCATTGTGCACACAGTCTTCTTGTCTTCTGTAGGAGGAATTGAAATGGGAGAGAGAAGGAAGAAGGGAAGTGAAATGTAAGTCAAGCTGGCTGTGTTGATCCTGATGGAAACTTACAAATATGGAAACAGTAACTGCCATAGGCTGAGGTGCTGAGGAAGGAAAGAATGAAGGGAAGAGAAAGGATGATGGAGAAGAATACAGAGGGTCCCAGTGGATGGGGCAGGAAGGGGAGAAGAGAAGAAATAAGGTGCATAGAGAGGTGACACCTTTCCAGAAAACTCACAATAAGCAATTTGATGGCTTTTAGCAGTTGTCCCCTGATTCATGGTCCAGAGAACTGAAGGCATTGCAGCAGCAAAGGGGACACGCCAGAAGCAGGCTTCCCGTGGGAGATTTGGGGCTGTGATAAGAAATGTTCTTGGCAGTAAATAGTTGAATTAGTCTACTAGGAATACGGTCCCAGATAATAAGCAAGTATGACACACTTCCCTGGTACCCACACCCATTTTATTATGCTTTAGATACATGCCAAGTTCTCTGTCCCAGTTCCTGATACTTCCAAGTCCAGAATATCTGCTTCCATGGCTGAGCTGGTAGAGATTAAGCTGAGGTTTACTTAAGCATTGCTTCTCATTCCAGAGTAGGTCAAGACTCCATGACTGACATTCTTGAGTGGACTGCTTGCCTATTTTTTTAAGTGTTGGAAGAAATCTAGAGGATCTTACAGAAACTTCTTTTACAAATGCAAAAACTAGGGGCACAGCAACAACTTAAAACAAAATCTACTTCTGAGGTTAGATCCATAGTTTCCCATCTCCAGAAGAGGTAGGAATGAGCTCTGTGATGTCTCACGGTTGATTAACAGAACAGGACTAGGAAGAATAATGGAGCACAGAGTGCTTCCATTTCCATTATCCTTTCTAATCCTCAGAACAATACCACAATAAGGACAAGCAGGGCAGACCCATTTCACAGATGAGGAAACTGAGTACAGACTGTTTAAAGTGCAGAGAAAACAGAGAGAGAGAGATCTGCTTCAGACACTATTCCAGATGAAATGCTTGTGCCACCCTAACATGCTATCCCCTTAAGTTGTGTAAAGGGTTTTCTTTACCTTAGTCGCAACCTCTGTGGTGTTGCTCAAGTTCAACAGTTCAAAGTGGAGCTATTTTGACTCACTGATGCTTAGTTTTAGTGCTAACAACCAAGAGACCTTCATGGGGTCCATCGTTGGTAGATTTACTCAACAGGAAAATTGCACAGTAGATGGACCATTCAAGAACCAGGCAAGGGGTGAGGGTAGAATGGTGAGAAGGAAAAGACTCTCCTCCCCCTGGGTCCTTCCTCCAGCTTCACGCCTTTGGTTGGTGCTTCCTCCTGGATGGTCCTTTGGAGTCCGTGTCAGTGGAGCTTCAGGAGGAAGCTGGTGCAGTGCAGTGGTACCCACACACCGTCCTGCTGCTGGCCGTTGGGTGGCCAAGTAGGCAGGGCAATTGGCTTCCTTCTCCCACTTCAGTTCCCATGAAAGATCCGTCTTTAGCATGTACTCCCTAAATACCCCAAACACTATGAGTTGCAGAAAACCTCAAGAGGAGTCTGGTCTTCATCTTCTCTGATAACATGTTCCTCACATGTAATAGGGAAAAGCCAATTACATCACCAAGTAGTTTAGGGTCAGGTGAGGATGCCGGCCATAGGAACTTCCATTTTCCCCATAATCATGTATAAATATTCCTAGTATCTCTCTTAGCCCCACCCTCCTGATTAAGAGGATGCTGTCTTTGGCAGTTCAGTCTTGTCTCCCTCCCTTGACCACCTCAGGGGACCAGTTAAGGCATTTGCTTTATCCTAGATCATTCCAAAGTCCCAAAGACGACCCAGCTCTCAGCATTTACATTTTTTCCTTCCCTGACTCCTCAACTGCCCTGCTTCTCCAAAACGCTCCAATTTCTGCTCCAAGTTATCATCTTTTCTCTTTTTTTTAATCATGAGATCAAAATTCACTTTCTTTCCTGGACAAGTGCAAGTGAGGAAACTTGCAGGCTTTTTCTCCATCCACAGCCAGCCGGGTTTCAAGACAGCTCAGCGCTGGTAGGGGGAAGCACCCCAGAGAATGGAACTTCATCCAATAAAACTGGGCTGTTGTTTTTGGATCACATGCTATGAATTGATTTATTGTTTGAAGTGATGAGAAAAGGTGTTGGGAGACTTGGAGGAGAGCCTTGCTCGGTGGCAATGTCCCTGCAGTCAGGGGACAGTCTTCTGAGCAGTTCAGAGCTAGGAAATGGGGGGTTATTTTGGGAGCTGTCAGCAGGAATTGGCTAGAGTCTGTATGTTAAATAAATACAAACTGCCTATTTAATTATTTAACAATGAGAACAAACGTCCCACTGTTGGCAAGTGGAAAACAGTAGACACTCAAACTATATATAATCCCATCGCGTTCCCATGATGGGATTTGACCCCGCTTGCACCCACGGCCTTGCCTTCAACCCTCCGGGGCATCTCATCGTTGTTTTACTGGAATTGGAACCAGGCCAGAACCCGAGTACACATCTCCTCAAGCAAGGAAATGCTGGAGAAACAAAAGCAAGACATCCTCCCGATGGGCTCCACGACAACCGCTGTGTGGAGACCTCACTTGGGTTCCACTGGCTGTGTTTTCCTCTGCCTCTGCCAAATTGCTGGTGCCCTTGCCTCCTGGAAACCGTGGAATTTGAGTGGCCAGAGGCAGGGGGTCTCTCCCTTACTTAGGAGTGGCTACCACAAGAGTCCAAACTCTTTGTTTTTGAGAAATAGGTTTAAAGACGCTCAAGGCTAATTTGTATAACCATACAGAAGCAGGCTAAGCTTACTAGAATTTGTATGACCTAAAGGATTAAACACTAGAAAACTGTTTGATTCTAGCCTACACCAACAGCCCTTTGTATTGCGTGTGCTTGTGTGTGTGTGTGTGTGTGTGTGTGTGTGTGTGTGTGTGTGTGTAAATATAAATACAAGAGTTCTTTTGTGTACAGTAAAAGTCTTTCATGTCATGTATACATTTAAAAATTTTGGGACCTAGAAGAGAATTGATAAGCATTTAACATGAAAAAATGGAAATTTATAGTCCAGATTAGTAGAGTAGCTGACACTGACCTGTAAAAGTAGAGAGAAGAGACACAGAGATAGTGAAGAAAGAAATGAAGGGAAAGAGAGAAGAGAGAAAAGAAAAAAAATCAAAACTAGGAGAACTCTGTGAGCCAGAATAAGTCTTGTGCTCTTGCTAGTATCTTTTTCCAAACTTAGAGGGCCCAAACCAGACTGGAGAGCTCTCCAGCGCTCACATTTCCATTTCTATAGCATGTTATGTTCTTAGCGTTCAGTAAATTGACTGGTCTTTAACTTCAGCTTCCATGAAGTCTTGCCTTTCGATTTGGGATGAGAATTATGATTTACCTTTGTGAAACTGCTGCTTTGGAGGGAACCTCCTACCTCATCCATACATGGTGAAAGCCCCAATGCCGGGGGTTTTAACTTCTAGCTGCTCCTCAGACAAAGCATACAGACTGGAGTTAGCACCTACTCCCCTTGATAGCTCAGCTCAAAGGCCCCTTCCTCAGGCCAGGCCAGACCCCTCTCAACAATCCCATGATTCCTGTGCTTTGCCTTGGTGCTACATATTTCCGACTCTAATAATATATTAATGCTGTGATTATTTATTTAATGTTTTGTTCCCAATTAGGCTGTAAGTTCCATGAGAGCTGGGGCCATACCTGTATCCCTTACCTTTGTTGATACAGTACCTACACAGTACTAGTACCTATGCTCAATAAGTATTTGTTGAATGAATATTAATACTACTGTATTCATAGACATATATATCTACATTGTATATGGTATTATAGGATGTACAAATACATGTGATATTCATAGAATGTACTGTAATACAGTGTGCGCACACATATGCATGTCCAATGTTTACTTAATTTTTCTGAGCCTCATTTACCCATTTGTGATGCAAAAGTCAATGTAAAGCTCTTTGTAAGTCCGAAGTGCTAGACCAATAGGAGTCAGAGTAACCATTCATGTCAGACACTATGAGAAAGATCCCAAAGAAAGTCTTACATGCTTATAGAAAACACTTAAGCACCTCTCAGCCAAACTCTCTGCTCAAGCCAGTCCATCATTCAAATAGCTCTAAATTTAGGGTCATTTCCAAATATAGTGCATTTCCTGTGCAATTCCTTCCCTGAAAGACAGCCATGTCCAACCAGAAGTGGGGCTAATGCTTCTCATTAGCCCAGTTGCATATCTGTCTCCCTCTTGGCTGTAGTGTGCATGCTGATTGGGGGCCCATGTGATTGTGTTCATGCCCAAGCTCAGTAGAATGAATTTTTCAAGCATGATTTGCAAGCCGCACCATCACATGCCTCCTGAGTCCAGCTGTGTTGCAGCTGTCCCCTCCCCTGCATCCGTTCATCTTTTGCACTTGAATCAAAAGCACAAGCACATTTGCCTGACCCAATTTGGTTGCAGCCCAGCTGTTTGTTCCCATTGTCATCAGGATGTTCACAGGCCTGCTGTCCTCGCTCTTCTCGTGGCATGATCACGCTTGGGGCTGAAGGGCATTATGCCACAAAGCCCTGGCTGATGCAGGCCATTTGGCTAGCTTTTCTCTGTTGCTGTAACTTCTTGAAGACTTCTGTTTCAAACCTTCCTATCTAAGCATATACCTGCTTATTTCCACAGTGATAACAAGAAGGGGGACCAGAGCTATATATTTTGTTAAAGATAGGCCATGAGTATGATTTTTGGCCCACTAATCTTATCGCATGATTAGTTTCTTACTGTTTGGACAAGAGAGCAACCTCAACCTGGGACAAAGGCAGATTAGAGGAAGAAATTCATTCTTCCTCCTCTTCTTTGGGTTAATTGGGTGAATATATTTCAACTTCCCAGGAAGTTTTCCTGACAGTTCCTGAAGCACAGTGACACGGGTCCTCAGCAGCAGGAGCTCTGGAAGGACAGGAAGTGTGCTGGAGAGCAGCTGGCAGCGAGGGCGGTGCTGTGGGAAGGAGCCTAGGGGGTCAGGTCGAGGGCCTGGGGCTGGCTGACCCCTAACTAGCATGAGTTTGCCAGTTACTCTGGATGGGACTCAATTTCCTCCTATTAAGAGCAGGTACCATTTATTATCATATTAAAGTGTTTTTTAAATTAAACACATAATTAAAAATGTGTTTCAAAAGTACAGATTTCCACACTCCCTCCATACATCCTGTTCAGTGTGTCTGATGCGAGGCCTTAAAGTAATCTCTTTGGATCTATGGATCTACCCCAGCACATTTAGTGTTTCCTGGTGTCTCCCATACAAACACAGTGAACCATATGACCCAGGATATTTTATATTTTTAATAAAATGCTCTTGCCTGATAAAGAACATGATTCTGGCTTCCCAGGAGCTCAAAGCATTGGGAGATAGAGCCCCTCCCCCTTTGATGTGCTGGGACTAGAGCTGCACAGTCTGAGCGGAGGCCAGGACACACGCAGCCAGCGAGAACTTAAATCTGGCTTGTTGGGACAGGGATGGGCTGCAAGTATGAGATAAGATCAGGTTTCAAAGATTTAGTATGAAAAGAAGGACAATAACATGTCTAATTAAAAATTTTTGTATTCATTACATATTGAAATGATAATATTTTGGACAGGATGGGTTAAAGAAAATACATTATCAAAGCTAACTTTTCCTGTTGCCTTTTACATTTGTGGCTTTCACTTTTTACTAATGTGGTGACAAGAATATTGAAAAGTACATATGCGGCTTGCATTATGCTTCTATCGGGTGACATTGTTCTTGAGCACAAGGCAGCTACTTGAGAGGATAACATGCTGATGGGGATAGACCCTTCTATATTTTTGGCAGTAGCAAAATATAACCCCTTTGGAAACCATATGACATCATATTATTACAAGACCATATAAAAGTTCTTAGCTCTTTGATTCAGTAACACCACTCCTGGAAAGTTCTCTGAAGGAAACATTCAACAGAAGCAAGATGAATGTGTGAAGATATTCAAACTATAAGCTAGTGGCTTTATGAGGGACTCCGGAACCTGTACTGGTCCTGGGTGAACTCCAGCTCCCAGTTCCCATTTTTGAACTGCTGGAATTCACAAGTGAAGGTTTGGGAAGGGACTGAACAAATGATGGGTGTGTATGCCTTCCTAAATCAATGGGTGCTCTCCTTAAGGCACATCTCCCGCCTTTTTCCAGCTGCTATGCAAAAGCAGAGAAGTGTTACTCATTCCCTCTACAGACAGACTTTCCCAGTCTCCCCACACACTCTTTTCATTCTCCATTTCACCCTCTGGTAACCCAACGTCAGATTGGCCCCTTGATGCTATGACAACTCTTGAATTAGAAAAAAATATTTTCAATGGTAATATCATTACAGGGAAAAGTGTGGTGAAACTGGAACACTTCTATGTCTTTGGCAGTAGCAAAATTATAACCCCTTTGGAAACCAATATGACATCATATTACAAGAGCCGTAAAAAAGTTCTTACTCTTTGATTCAGTAAAATCACCCCTGGAAATTTGTCTGAAGGAAACATTCAACAGAAGCAAGATGAATGTGTAAAGATATTCAAAGCAGCATTATCTCTCCTACAAAATTAGAAGCCATTTAAACACCTAATTATTGAGGAACAGTTGAGAAAATTACACTGCAAAAACTCAATGTAATATTATGCATTCATTCAAATTTATAATTATGAGAACTATATAGCAACACAGAAAAATGTTTACAAGACAATGTTAGATTTTATAAAGCAGAACACATAAATTGTATGTAGATTATGATTGTGCAATAAAAATTTCGCATGCATACGGAAGACAGAAAAAAATGCACAAAAATAAAATCTCTGTATTAGGGTTATTAAGAAATAAATCAGAGCTTTTAAACCAGGAGACATTGCTTCTTAGGGGATCCAAAGATGGGCTCCCACAGCATCTATAAATCATGTGAAAATATATAACGTTTTGTGTGGCTGTGCATAAACTGCATTTTTTTTGAGAAATGGAAGCATAGTTTTCATCAGTTTCTCAGAAGAGTTGCTTATGTCCTCTCTCCGAAGAAGTAGTGACATTATTTGACTGTTTTAATAATGAAAAGAAAGCGCGATATCACCTTTCCAGGCCTGTACTCCAGGGCGAATTCAGCAGTGGGCCTGAGGGAGGGTAAGAGCCTCAGTTAAGAACAGGATCACCTGGTAGAGCTTGTGTGGGAGAAAGAGTGAACCTTCGAGAGACCACGCATCCTCTCATCTGCAACTGATCCACCGTCAGCCCCTCTCTCTCAGCTCAAGCGGCCCTGCTTCTCCCTTCCCCCTTCCTCCCCTGCTCTCCTCTTCTCTCCTCCGCTCTAATGTCCAACTTCAGGCCTTCCTGGCCCTCTAATCAAGAAACACATCACGCTCTATGCCCTGCAGGGCACATGGGCTGCCCTACCAGAGAACCGTTGCCTTCCAATAGGTGCTAGGATGGGCACCACCTTACCCCAGCAGGGGGCTAGCACAGGGAGGCATTCACCTGAGAGGGCAGGGCCAGGGACACGCGTGTGGAGGTGGCGGCTCTGCGTCCCCAAGCTGCATCAGGGCAGCCAGCTTGTCCCTGCACAGGCGGCTCCCGGGAGGGTTCATGGCATTGGAGGAACGGCATCCAGAGAGGCCTCTCTCTGTTTTCTCTCCTCTGGGCTGCTAAAGGACAACTCCAGTCAGGGTCCTTTTTAAAGGACCCCTACAAACAAAGATCTGCCAAAGATCTTCGCTTTCAGCAAGATTTAGGCCGTCCTTTCTTGTCCATCTACCTGATGGAGTCTGGATTCCTCCCCTTAGTCCAGGGCATCAGTACAGGTTTGGGAATTGATTGCTTTTTTGGTTGGGTGGGAAAAGATTTTCTTTTTCTGAGACTCTCACTCCCAACACCACCCCTCAGTTTCTTGGACTTCAAGCTGCAGACTTGGCCTAATTCAGTGGAGTGAGACTTCTTTAATATTTTCGATTGAACCTGTAAGAGATTAGATGTTCTGTAATGGGCACTATACAAGAGCTGAGCAAAAAAGAGAAAGATGAAAATGTAGCTCAGCTCCCCCCTTTAGGAACAGCCGCCAGCTTTATCCTGTGCTCACTTTTTAATGGCCTCACTTCCCAGCATTTCTCTTCCCCTGACATTTTGGTGAAAGCTTTTTTTTCTATTTCAGTCTAACATTCACTCCTTCACCTTTTCTGTCAGACTTCTTTCCTCCCTGGAGCACTTTAAGCTAACCAGATACAGCAATCATTATTTTTTTCTTCACATATATAAGCCCCTTTACTTTTGATCACAGATTCACCAGAGGTCTACCTTCCAAGAAGAGGAGACCCCCAAATGCCTGGCAGTTCTGTCTTGCCTGTCTCCAGGCACCTCCCAGGAATGGCAAGGTGATGGGGTACTTCTCAAGACCTATTTCCAGCACCACTGTGGTAAGATGTGAAACAGCCTTGGTGTCTGGCTGAACTGCGGTCTAACTTGCTAGTCTTGTGCCTGACAGCAACGGGGAGCTGAGGAGCTTGTCACCACCATATTGTGGTGAGAAGCAGCTGTGGTGATTGTGTGACAAGCAGCTGGCCTTCCTTGTTAGAAGGACAGATGGTAGCATCAGACACAGACTGGAGGTCAGATCGAACCCTGGCCACCTCCTCACTATATGACCCTTAAAGAAGGAACCAGGCCTCAGTTTCCCCATTTGAAAAAAATAACATCATAATGGTGCCAGTTTCATAAGTACACACACTGCACATTGTGACAGATTAATTGATATTAGTAGGCATCTCTTCTCCCTTTTATTCTGGATAATAGAATCTTGGAGTTTTAGCTGGGTTCCTAACTGTCTGGAAGAAAGATTTTATTTCCCAGTCTTCCTGGCATCTAAGTGTGGCCTTGGGATTAAGTTCTGGACAAAGAAATGAAAGTGGAAGAGGTGGGTAAAATTTCCTGGAAGTGTATTTAAAATGAGGGTTTATACTCCTTTGCCCTGGGTAGAATTGGGATACAATGGTGGGAGCTACTGCAGCCATCTCTGACAATGAGGAGACTTAGGAAATGAAATCCACATTTGACAATTTAATAAACTAGAAAAAGCTTAAGTCCCTAACACAACAGAGTACAATAATTGCCCTGGACTCTCTGCCTTCAGATGTTGGTAGGGGAGAAATACATTTTATCTTAAGTATTATATGCTTTTTCCATTGCTTGCAGCCAATTCTAATCCTAAACAAGACCCACACATAATAAGCATTTAACACATGATAGTTGTTACTTAAGTCATCACCTCTATATTTTGGAGAACTTCTCTCCACCCCACCCAGCCCCCACAATATAGCAGAACTTGCAGGTTCACCTTCTACAATTCTCATATTAATTGAGTGTTAACTATGACCCAGGTAAGGTAACAAGTGCTTTATGTACAATATCTCATTTAAACATCTTAACAACCTCACAAGATGTTCTATTTTTAACCTTCATTTTATAGAGTGTATATATTTGCTGGGACTGCCATAACTAAATATTGCAGACTGGGTGGTGTCAACAATAGAAATGAATCTTCTTACAGTTCTGTCAGCCGGAAGCCCAAGATCAAGGTGTTGACCAGGTTGGTGCCCTCTGGGGCTTCTCTCCCTGGCTTGCAGACTAGACAGCCTTCCTCTGTTGCCTTTCAGTGGTCTTTCCTCTGTGCCTGGGCATCTCTGGTGTCTCTTTCTGTGTCTATATTTCCTACTCCTATGAGGGTACCAGTCAGATTGGATTAGGGCTGTTCTCATAGCCTCATTCTCTCTGAATCTCTTTAAAGGACCTATCTCCAGTTGCAGTCATATTTTGAGATACTAGTGATTAGAATGACAGCATCTGAATTTTGAGGAACGCAATTTGGCCCATAACAATGAGGAAACTGAGTGAAAGAGAAGCTAAGTAGCTTTCCCCAAATCATGCAGTTAGGAAGTAGTAGAGATGGGCTTCAAACCCAGGAAGTCTGACTCCTGAGTCTATTCCGTGACTATTGGCAGTGCACTGCTCTCCATTCCATGTTACCATTGATAATAAATTTATCTTAACAATAAACCCCCAGTTCCCAGAACTCTGTACCTTAATTTGTCTAACTTACATTAAGTCCATAACCACAGATTTGAGCTTTGGGGGGCAGTTTTATGTGATTATCCTTCCTTTTGGCTTAATCCCTAGTTGTCACCTGTCAATTGTACTGGAGGCCTTTGCCCCATGTCATCATCAAGGGCCCTGGTTGCTTTGTGCTCCAGCTCCCCAGGGAAATGGACCCCCTTGAACACCCTGGGCCCCTCACTAGCCTGCACCCTTAATACAATGTCACAGGAAGAGGCCTAACCACTTCTGCTGATGCCAAACTGAAGCTGTAGCTTCTTCCTCATTGCCTAACTGGCATCTCTATATGGAAGCCTGCAACATTCCCAAACCTCAAATCTCAAATCCTCCCTTCAACACAGGAGTCATCAGCAGGAGGCCGAGGGAGTGTTTCTGTGTCCACAGCCTCCTGGGCCCTGGGTTCTGCCCTATACCGCAGCCCCCTTCCCCTGCTCTTATTGTGCCCTCCAAGCTCTTGGCTTCTGTCCGCTGCCCATGCAGATCACAGATCATTGCCCTCTCACCTCCTTGAGCACAAGAGTCCCTGGAATTTCTGTCACTTTCATCACTAGTTTTCTCCTCTGCTGTGTCCTGCTGGTCCTAGAAATGTAGAACACAGCTATTGACTTGGGGGCTAAAAAAGCCAAAAAAAGCTCTGTTTCCAGTTCATCACAAATACAGGCTTAAATAAAAATAGCTGATAGTAAGTACTTTATATATATATATATATATATATATATATATATATATATATATATTAAATGTATATAATATATATTAATATAGTACATTTTATATGTATTAACTCAGTTAATCTTCACAAAAATCCTGTTATTTCCCCCTTTCTAAAGAGGAGGAAACTGTGACACAGAGAGCTTAGGAAACTTGCCCAAGGTCACACAGCAGGTGAGGCAGAGCAAGGAGTTAGACCAATATAGTCTGTCTATAGAACTCATGCTCTAAATCATTATATAGGTGGTCTCCATGTATCACAATTTAATCTCTCTCCCAGAGAGCATGCAGATGTAGACACATACACATATACATACATACCAAAGATTGGTCTTCTGTGAGTTTAACAGGAAGCCATGGGCCTAATTTGTCAAAAAGTTTGTCAGCTGTCCATGTTCCATTACTTTCTATCCCATGATTGGCAAAACAAGGGGTACCCCCAAGGCCTCATTTCCATTCTAGGTACTTTCACATATATTAACTTATTTATCCTTTCAATAACATTCTGGAGTAGGCCCTATTATCTTCATTTTACAGTTAAGAAAACTGAGTCTCAGAGAGGTAAACAACTTGCCCAAGGTCATGTAACTAATAAAGGGTGGAGCCAAGATTTGGACACAGCACTTCCTTTACAGCAAGGTGTGCCCAGGTGAGCCCAGCACTCATTTCCCTACAGCCTTCTCCTTACCACTTGGATTGTTTCACAAGTTCAAAACAGGGACTGCTAAAGAGGAATAACAGGAAGGGTCCAGAATCAGCTTGAAGAGAATATGATGTTTCTGTTAGAGTCCACATGATTCTATTAATATAAGCATTCCCCCAAAATAATGTGAATTTCTACTGGAGCTAATCTCCTCAATCCTACCTATCCTTCTACCTCTCATTTACTAAAACACATCCAAAGAAGAAACTCAGCTTTAGTGAAAGCATCACTAAAGTATTTCTGGGTGAAGTTCAAATCCACAAAAATCTTCATTTACTAAAACCCTTTCTCTGAAAATGCATTAATAATGTATGGCTAGACCTTGCAGACAATGTGTTTATTAGTGTAGGGATTTGTAGCCAAAATATTCCATCTTGTGGAAGTGTGATTTTTACCCAGTGATAATATTTTTTCACAATTTTTAAGGAAGGCAGATGTTTATCTATTTGCTGATTCTTTGTGGCCCACAAAGCCAACAATGACTTAAACCCACACCACTTTCAATCTTCCCAAGTATCACATTTTTATTATAAAGGGAGTTGCTACACAAATGATCTGTCATTCAAGTGGGAATACTCAAATGTCAGATCTAGTCAGTATAGTTCATGGGGCTAAATCCCTGCTAGCAGCTAAAGGAGCTGATTGGGTAGATGGAGAGCCACAGGAGTGGCACATAAGGAATTGTGGAGAGCATCTCTTTAAGAGAGCCCAATATACAAGAGTTCTAACCAACAAAGCAGGTAAATTCAGGGTGATTTCCTGCTGTGTTCCTGTGGTGTTGTGCAGGAAACACAGAATTTACATGTAGGAGTTATAGGCCTTAATCCAGATTCTGCTACACATCAGCTGTGAGACCTTGGACAAGCTGCTTAACCACTCTGAACCTTAGTCTTATCCTCTGGGCATACTCAGTAGTTATGTTTTAGGCTGTTGTGAAGTAACAAATTTCAAAATATCTAGAATAGTGTTTGGCACAAAATAAATATGGAAAATATTTTCAATCTGTTAATCTGAAAGATTAAATTTTTTGGAGTTAATTCTGAATTTAAATTTTAAATAATTTTCCATGTAAAAGGGCAAAATCTTAATTCATATGTATTTCTCTAAGAACATATCTGTTAATCAAAATAAAGAGAAATACTGAAACTCTGCGAAAGATACCAAGAGTATCTGAAACCCTATTCTCATTTTCTGGGTAGTTGCCATGGGAACAACTTGGCATCAGTTATCTATGTTTGCTAATTCCTGCCAAAGACTTTTGGGGTTATGGAGTTTGCTCACTATAAGGTGAGCAGACCATCCCTTCCAGCCCTCACTGCATATCACTAAGAAGAAAACGTGGGTTGCATAGGGCCATTGTTCAGTTCCATGATCATGGGCAAGACAATGCTCAAGGATCTGAAGGTGCAGACATGAAGGAAATGTGATTCCTGCCCTTAGGGCTCACAGGTTGATGAGGACACTGATGGATAAATGGAGAATTTTGTGTGAGCTTGTCAACTCTGTGTTTGGCATGTGAACATGGAGCATCATGGGCCTGAAAGAGTCAGGAACAGCTTTCTGGAGGAGGTGATACTTAAGGTAAAACTAGGAGAACCCATCTGTCCATCCACTCACCCACCCACCCATCCATCCACCCATCCACCCATCCATCCATCCATCCATCCATCCACCCACCCACCAACCCATTCACCCATCCACCCACCCATCCACCCACCCATCCACCCATCCATCCATCCATCCATCCATCCATCCATCCATCCATCCATCCATCCACCCACCCATCCATCCATCCATCCAACCACCCACCCACCCATCCATCCATCCATCCACCTACCCACCCATCCATCCATCCACCCACCCATCCATCCATCCATCCATCCATCCATCCATCCATCCATCCATCCATCCATCCATCCATCCATCCATCCCTTTATTCAGCAGATACATATTATGTTTTTACTATGCACCAAACATTGCTATAAGTAGTGTTAGGATGGTGACAAACAGACAGTCCCTGCTTGTGGAGATTACATCCTGCTGAAGGGAGACAGAAGATAAATAAGTAAACAAACATAGAAATAGGTTCAGACGGCAATGCTAATGCTGAGAAGAAAAGGAGGAGTGATGGAGGTCAGGGGATGTGGAGCTGGAGGACACTATTTTAGATGAGTTTCCTGGTTAAAGAAACCCCGAGGCCAGACCAGAATAATGGGATGGAGACAAACCATGCAGAGATCTAGAGGTAGAACACTTGACAGAGGAAATGCCAAAGGCTCTAAGGAAAGAACTAGCTGGGTCTAATCATTCTCACAATAAAGCAAAGTTTAAGAAACCAGCTAGACGCCAGTGTGGCTGGAGAGCAGTGACAGAGGGAGGCGATGGCTTGGGGTGAAGTCCTAGAGGAAGGTCTCTGCTTTGCAAGCCATGGAGAACAATACCCTCGGTGTGGCGGGAAGCTACTGCGGGGTTTAAACCAGTGTTGTCTGATTTCCAGCTGTCAAAGATGATTCAGAGATGAATGCAGCAGGAGTTAGCCAGCAGAAGTCCGGAAGAAGGCAGTCCCAGGCAGAGGAAGAGTGTGGCCCTTCCAGGAGTGCACCTGCTCAGGTCCGCGGGCCCTCCTTCTGCTCCTCCCTCCTCTCCTTCCTGCCACAGCAATGCAGTGAAATAGCCCTGAGGTCAGGGTCAGTGTACCAAGTCAGGGACCTAACAGATGCTACTCTTGGTAGCACACTATGGATTACCCCTCCTACTCTGAGGAATGCTGGTCCCATTGTGGACTTCTATGTTTTTTGCAGGATATTCACCATGATTATTTGTATTTTTCCTGGGTGATAAAAACATCAAGCAATTTGGGACTGATGAGGAAGTTGATGCACAGAGAGGTGAATCAGTGTACTCAAGGCCACACAGCTAGTGGTTGGCAGAGTCGGGGCTAGACTCCTAGTCCCCTGACTCACAGTCTGTATGCATTCACAGTGGTTCCCATTGGGGCATTGATATTTAGTGGGGATGGGGTGGCAGTGAGCAAGTCTTCATTGTGCTAGACTGTCCCACATATTGCAGAACACTTTGAATCCTGGTTCCTGCCAATAGCATCCAGGTAAAAAACCTTGAGGCAGCCCAAAAGCTGCTCTCCACCCCCATATTTCCACACACCCTCTAGGAAGGGTTAGTACTGACCCTGATGACAAACAGTCATCCCGACCCTCCCTTTTGTAGACTAGAAAATGGAGACACCAGAAGCAGAAGGCACTTAACAGCTGCTCATACATTTGCTGCGTATTATTTAAACAGCTGTCATTAACACTCTCTTCCAGCCTTATCTGGTGAGCACAAGGATGCTGACCTGTGCACATTATTCATTCATTTATTCATTTACTTAGCCATTCAACAACTGGTTCCTGATTACCTAGTAAGTGTTCTGCTTTATACTCCAAGTATGCGTTGTTTAAGAGGGATGTGGTATTTGTCTTGGCGGGGTTTGCAGCATGGAGAGGAAGAGGGAGAGCCCAAGAAGAGAGAGCTGATGAAAGATACAAGGCAAAGGGTGGTGAATTTCAGGACGTGGTCACGCAGGTGATACCAGAACTGAGATGAGGGCAGCTTACCCAGATTGGAGGCACCGGGAAGGAGAGATTTTCCTATGTCCACAGCTGTCCAAAACTGATCATATTGGAAAATAACAAGCTTGTCATTAATGAAGATATTTAAATAGAGGCTGGATCATCAGACAGTTGGGAAAATCTTAAACAGTTTAAGCAGCACAGGGGAGGTCAAACTAGTTGATGTTCAACGTCCTTTCTAGTCCTACAGTCAGGAATTCCCTTCATTTCCACAGAAGACCATAGAGTGTAATCGCATCTCATTTCTCTAATGATATGTAGCAATGAAGAAACCCCATGTTAGATAAAAGTTAAACAAGAAATTAATACTAGGCATAAGATGGTTTCCCCCACCCCAAGTGTTTTCTACAAAGTACTGATAAAAAAAAAATAGATCTTATCTTTTCTCCTTCTGTGCATTCATATAGGGAGATGTCAGGACAGGACTGACATTGAGAGGGGTTGGTAGCCCTCAGCCCTGAGGGAAAGGGTGCGCCTCGGCATAGGGGAGGGCAGGGAAAGGGAAGTGTCCTCTACAGAGGGATTATATTTGGGAACTTAGCATTTTTCTTTCCTCTGAGATAGCCAGCAGAGCCAGGGAGAGCTCCTTAGCTCCGGTTTCCTCTGGTCTGTGCCGACACAGAGAGGTTGGCAGCAGGGGATGGTTCCTGACAACTCTGTGACAGGGAGAGAGTCCCGGGGGACGAGGGTGCCCAAGAACTGCAAACGTTTTTCCAGGAGGTGAAGTGTCAGCTTTCAGCAAATGTTCCCTCTGTGCAGGGACACAAAATGCCATCTAGAGAGCTGCTCTCACTGGGTTGAAAGCTGTGTTGCTGCCACTCGTGTCAAAAGGACAAAGCTTCGCAAAAGATATCAGCCACTGGACAGAGCAATGATTGTGGATGGTTGATGGCTTAGATTTAAATTTCAAAGGATAAAGCTGTCAGCATTAGCTTTTCTTCTTCTCTGTTTAAGAGTGGAAAATTTTTACTCAAACTAGGCATATGCCAGATACCCATGGGATAATTAAAGAGTGCAATAATGGCCAGCAGATTTCAAAAACATTCTTCTCTGCCCATCATTCATGTTCTATTTACCCTTAAACGCCTCTCCTAATTTCAAATGTTCTCTTCAGTTTGGCTTTAACAAATCCTCTCACCAGTGCTGAACTTTATTTTTCATCAGCTTGGTTTTTTTTGATTGAAGAAAGCATTTGAGATAAATGGGCTATTCTCTTGGAGGATTTAGATTAATTCACTTTCCGTGTTCAGTGTTCAGTTTAGGACTCCAAACATATCTTGTGGTTGTCAAACCACCCACTGACCTCTGGTTCAAAAACCATCATAGTAGGAGAAACTGTTGGTCCTGAGAGCCCCCGTGTTTCCAAGTTGTTGGTCCTTAAAACTCTGTCTTCCTCCTTTTGCACCCACCCTTGCCTACTCTTCTGGACTGCCTGGGTTTCTATTATTGTTTCCATTTTTAAGCTTTGTCCCTGTCTTCTTTTATTTCCTTCTTTGTTTTCCCCAATTTCAGCCAATTGAGCACCTGATACAGCCTCAAGAATTTCTTTCTAACAGGGGCTTCTCCTTACAACATCACCAAATTCTGGGGCTTCTGCACATTAATGTCAGAAATTATTTCTGGAACATTTTCCTAAACATAGACAGTCACTGACTTAGGATGGTTCGACTTAGGATTTTTTGACTTTACAATGATGTGAAAGTGATACACATTCAGTAGAAACTGTACTTTGAATTTTGATCCTTTCCCAGACTAGCAATACATGATAGACACTCTCTCATGATGCCAGGCAGCAGCGGTGAGCTGCAGCCCCCAGTCAGCCAGACCATCACAATGCACTTAAACCACTTTGTCCCCATACAAGCCACTGTGTTTTTCACTTTCAGTATAGTATTCAATAAATTATGTGAGATGGTCAACATGTTATGTAAAATGAGTTTTGTGTTGTGTTAGATAACTTTGCCCAACTGTAAGGGTTCTGAGCACATTTAAGGTAGGCTGAGCTCAGCTAGTAACTGGTGGGATGGTATATTAAATTCATTTTCAACTTACAATGGGTGTATTGGGATGTAACCTCACCATAAATTGAGGAAGACCTACAATAGTAAATACATACTTAACTTTTTCTTAGACATATATGGTCACTATAGAAAGTGTAAGATTCAAACAACCTAGAGACAATGTAACATACAAACAAAAAGGTAAAAATTGCCTATAATTTACTACACCAAAATGAATATTCATAAGATTCTGTTGTATTTTTTTCCAAATACATAGATATATATGTATTCTATGCAAAAATACTAATTTTCCTTAACTTAAAAAAAGCAGAAAACAAAAAACACACCAAATTCACTGAATGCAGAGGTATGATGGGTGACCCCATAAAGAACTGGCAGGACTCACTCCAGATCATCAACCCATGAAGTGTACGGTTGTCATTCAGCCCGTATGGAGTTCAGCTCGGTTTTCTCACACTGACTGTGTATCAGAATCACCTGGAATGATTGGACAAATACAGATGCCTGAGACCCAGCTGCAGAAGTTTGTTTCAATTAGTCCAGAATGGAGCCTTGACACCTTATTTTTTATTCCTAGATCCCTATGTGATTCTGATGTGCAGCTGGAACTGAGGACAACTAGCAGCCAGAGAGGCCATGGTGGATCCTTGCCCCATGTTTAACTATACCTGATGACACCACATCAGTTGGAAGCTTTAGGGGCTGATGGTCACTTCACCCCATCCTGCCCCAGGCTTCTCTACCTCTGTGCCTCTGTATCTTCTATTCCCTCCTCCTGTGATGACCTTTTCTTTACTTCACTTATCATACCCTACCCAAACATAAAGTGCCATCTCTGCTCCAATACTTCCCATAGTTCTGCCAGTTCTCACTCTGAACTCCCACTAAATTTTACCTGGTCCTAGTGTTTCTACTTGTACCATCCTTATTTCGGGGCATGCTTTAATTTCTCTTGAGGATAGGGCACCCATATGATTTATCTCTGCATCCTCTCTAGGCTGTAGTAATACTTTTGCACAAAGTTCGTGCTTTACAAATGCTTGTTTAATGTGCTCTGTATTAGTCATGTAAGGACTGCGGTAACAAAATGCCAACCACAGACAGGATGGCTTCAGCAATAGAAGTCTATGTTCTCATGGTTCTGGAGGGTAGAAGATCAAGATCAAGGTGTCAAAAAATTCAGTTTCTGGTGAGGCCTCTTCTCCTGTCTCATGGATGTCTACTTTCTTTCTGTGTCCTCACATGACCTCTCCTCTGTGCTTGCAGAGACAGAATGAGCTCTGGTGTCTCTTCCTCCTCTTATAAGGGCACCAGCCCTGTCAGCTTAGGGCCCCACTCTTAGGACTCCATTTAATCTTAGTTACACCTATAAGGCCCTATCTCCACATATAGTCACAATGGGGGTTAGGGTTCAATGTAGGAATTTTTGTGACACACAATGAAATCCTCCAACATTCTCCTTGATCTCTATCTGTACCTATCTAAAGTGCAGATAGACAATCCCCATGTGCATGATGAGGATCCCGAGTCATGGTCTACTTCTCAGCTAATGAATAAAGAATCAGTGGTGTTTAATGTACTGTTTATAAGACAGGGAAAAAGACACCTCCTGACATTTTAATGTGTTCTTTTCCAAACTCCAGTCATTTGCATGTCACTGTCATAATTTTTGTCATATCTTTATACCAAAGGTACCATTGTTTGCTAAAAATGTTTTCATTGCTTACTTGAATCTCTTTAGATTCATGTTTACACTTAAATATTTCAGAAAAAATCTGTGAAATCATAAATTTGATTATTTTTTATAATGTACATTAAAATAAACATATTATAATTAAAATTCTTTGCTCCTGATGTTCACTACTTTACCCTATTGAGCTCCACCTCTGCTTGGAAGGATTCCATTTCCAGCCCTACTGACATCAGGCTTGGCCACATGACTGGCTTGGCCCAGTGATGTGTGATGCGCTTGAGCAGATTTACAAGGCATTTTCTGGACGTGCCATGATTCTTTCTTCCTGCCTCAGGACTGAGATAGGAGCTGTGCTTTAACTTGATCATGAAATAAAGAACACATGAGGCAGAGCTGAAACCAGTGGGCAATTTACATGTATGTTAGTGAGAAATAAATGCTTGTTACTGGAAACCACCAAGATTTTTCCGACAGGTCATTTGTTACTATTGCCTAACTTAACCTAAGCTAACAAATCAAATGTTCATTCCTGTATCACCTAAAATCGTCTTACAAAATAACACTTTGAGAGCCTTTCCATCCTTTGAAAATGTTGCTGAATGCCTTAGGTTCCAGGGCCTGAATAAGGGGGCAACTTTAAGGTGTTTCTGGGTGTTTTTTTTAAATGACTCAGTGTTTTCATCTTGATGGGAAATTATTTGAATGGAATTTTAAAACCCTGTGAGTGAGCCACATCCCGACAAATCATAGACTATAGCTTTACTGCTGCCCTGGGCCCTGTCCTTGTAGCATCAGTAGCTCAGGATGGCGCTTCTTTTTCCACCACATAGAAATAGTCTTTAGTCTCAAGAGGTGGTGATGGAGACTTGGCAGGCAGATGACCTAAAGGCAGTTTTTCTCTCAAATACTCCACTTTCTCTCACAGACACTTCACAGACTTCAAAGATAACTGGACCTTGGGGAACACCAAGCCTTTGAAGTGGGACATGGAGCATGTGGGAATGCTTTTCAGGGCTGGGACAGGTAGATGATTTTTAACATAAGTAGACTATGGATAAAATAAAAATTCAAAGTATGAAAGTATTCCTTATCTGTCTGCTTATTATCTAATCCATGTTATCTTAAAAAACACAAGTGTTCTGCACAGGCTGGGAAATGGCAATGACATAAGTAATTAATAGTCAGTCTTATTAAAAAGTTGCCACCATACCTGCTACATAAGAGTAGAAAATTTTAAAGAATCAGTGTCATAAAATAACATATCATTAGGGGACATAATGAAACTGTTGGTTATTCAAATGCACTTCTTAAAGCCCCTCTGGGCCCCTGCTGAGAACAAAAACTGTCCTCTCCATTCTTTTCCACTCTGCTGCCTCCAGATAATAATTATCTCCTTTTGCCAAATTAGGAGTCTTCCTTAGTTCTCTTCCTCTTTAACTTTTCAGCTGTTTGACAGTTAACCTCCTCCTTGAACTTACTCTAACCCAGTCTTCTATGAAGGTCCACTTTGCTGATTCTCCTCTGAACTCCTGGCAAAGTTTTTGTTCACTTGATCATCTCACTTCCTTCCTCTTGTCTAAGTGGGGATGCTTCTCAAAGCTCCTTGGACCTCCTGTTTTTCTGTGTTGCTGTCTGCTTTGAGAAACTCAATCCAGCAGTGTGATTTTGAAGTGACACCTCCAGCCCTGGATGACCCTTTACCCTCAGGACTTGACTGGCACCCACTCAGAGAGAGTGCCCATGTGGACATTCCACCATCACTTCAGGCTCAATATGTACAAAACCATGCGTGCCTTCAGTCCCATGTATTGTTCACCTGTTCCCATTTCCCTTGGAATCATCTTTCAGTCACCCTTCACTTTTAGGACCTCTATCCAATCTATTTACAAGTGAGTTATTTTATTTTTAAGATATTTCTTGGAGATTTAGATTTTCTCCTAATTCCTACTTCCCACATCCTAGTCCACACTCTAGCACCTCACATCAGCCTCCTGCCATCACATATGGAAGACGACCATTACGGCAGATGCTGCTGGTCAACTATTAACTATCTATTTTCCCTTACTTCCTTATTTAAAGGGTTCCAACTGTTTGGAGGGTTGCAGTAGGCACATAGGTAAAAATATCTCCTCTGTTACCCATGTTTCTAAGGGAGGATGACCTAATTCTACCCATGAGCACTGCTCCTTGGTAAAAATTCTGGGTAAGCTTTTGTTTTCCTGCTAAAAGGAAAGTAGGTATAACCAGCACATGGCTTTTTTCCTTTCCCTCCCTTCCTTTTTCCTCCATGGAATGTAGTGCAACGATCATGGTTAAGATACCATACTTTAAGTCAGATGGTTAAGTTTTAAGTTCTATCTCATATACTTTCCTGGGTTGAGAACTTGGGAAACTTACCTAACCTCTTAAAACCTCAATTTCATATCAGAAAAATGGGTACAACAATATTACTAGGATTGTTATGAAAACTGAAAATACTGCTATGTATACAAAACATGGAGTGTGCTGTATGCACAGGACCTTGTCACTCTCAATAAGTGGCGGATGATATTCTAGCTGTTTCCATTTTCTAAATTCCTATTATCCTTGGAGAAATGATACATATTTGCACTGCCTTACTTTTTTTCCTGGGTCACCTCTCTCCTTGGAGACAAGGAGACTATAATCAACTTGAGGCCATTGACCATCTTTTCTGCTTGTTTTATAACCTCCAAATGACCTTGTCCAGTTCTAAGTGTGCAGCAGGCTCCTAGAAACACTTAGAAATTTGATGACAGATTACATAATTAATTTGTCTCAGGAAAAATTAAATATTTGCTGAAGTTAGGAAACCAAGAGGAGATAATATAAGATGATCCTTCTCCACCAAGCACTCCTCTAACAGTCTTCAGATAGAAACCTGGATACGGGCAGAGTGGGCCTGCTGTGGGTGACTTCTCTGCTTCAGCAGACTCCATCCTGAGTCCAGACTTAGCGTCTCTTCCCACCCGTGCAAAGGCTAATCAGCTCCAGAGCACTGGGGTCGGTGTGGATTTTCTTGGAGAAAACGTCCTAAACATCCCCTTTAACATCTAAGTCCCTCCTCCTCTCCTTCCTGGTTGTTCCACTTCTTCTCACCTTTCTCCCCACAAATCTCTGAAAAGTCCCTAGGTAAAGACCATAGTCTGCCATTGATGGGGCACTTACGTCCTCCTTCTGAGCTTACACACCTCCCTCAGCAAACCAAAGTCCTGGTGGTGAGCCATTCCTAGGGGTAGTGTGCATGTGGGGTTATTTGAGTGTTATTTCTGCCTGATGTGGCTTCATTCCTAAGTGCCAAGGCACCCACCTCCTTTACCCTGTCTCCAGCCTGCCCTTCCCTCCATTCTCTTTCTCACCTCCACACCACTCCTTTACACCCTTCTGCTTTTCCCTTCCCCCTTTGTCCTAACCATCAGTCCCCATCCTTTTTATTTCCCAAAGGCTTAGGAGTAGGATTGGGGCTCAGGGGCACACTAGGTCTTCAGCCAGGAGCAGTGTAGAGGAACAGGGATGCCTTGGCTCAGCCTGAGCTCTAACACCTCTCTTCTGTCAAGGCTGCCCTCACGGCCTTTCCTAGGTCCTAGGAAGTTTTGATTTGGAAACGGCTGGGGTCTATAAATAGGAACACCCAGTTCTGAACAGAGAGAATGTTTAAGTCAGGATATTCTAACACCTTTATTACCCAAGGTGGATTGGGACTACAAGTGTGGAGATTAAAGTATCCATCAGTCACTAGGATCCCTTGGGGTACAGGATCGTATGGCATGGTCTTATCTACTTTTAATCAAAATGTACGTACACAGAATGCATTTATTCTGCCATAAGCACTCCCTGGATTTGAAAATGGAAAACAGTAAAAGTAAGGTGATAGTTGCGGGAGAGATTGGTATATTCATCTTCTCTGTCATTATGTTTGATTTTGAAAAAGCCCTGAATAGGTGGCAGGTTCCTGCACTGGTCCCTCAGGGAGATCTGGGCTCTGGGACTTTGGCCCACAAGGCTGTGGAATGGTGGGAGATGTCGCACCGAGGCCACTGTCATCCTAATATGATTGAGAAGCAAGTACACAAGGAAATAAATATCCTAATGTAGTATTTTAGGATTTGTTCCAAATTTTCTGTGAAAAGTAAACACTCAAAATTTGTAGGTTATTTGGCTTCCTAGTATGATGTATTCTGAGTCCCCCTTCTCCCCTTTCTCCTCTAACTCACATCTGCCACCCCCAGAGATGGCCCTGGTGGGGTTGTCAGTGAGCGCGCATGTGTGTGAGCATGCACGTCTGTGCATGCATGCCATCATGAAGTTGTGCATCAATGCTCTTGTGACTCTCTGAGATCGTTTTAATCATGGAGCCTTCTTGCCCCTTGCCTCCCTCCTCCTCCCAAACTGCTATTTTGAGCCTCTGTTGCAACTGGGCCATGTTTTTGACTTTACCAAGAGGAAACAACGGGCCTTCAGTGGGAAAGCAAGAGGTTTCCAGTGCTCACCAAATACAGATGCTCAGGAAATGGGGGACTCATGTGGCTCACATATAGGGAACTTCTCAACTAAAATACTGTGTCCTCTGTGGGAGGCCCCACTCACTCCTCACTGTCCCCCAGGCTGCCTGACTCCAAATGTCCCCTGGAATAATTCAACTTCTTATCTAAGGTACGGACCAGCTTCCTTGAACCACCAACTGCTTGATTGCACAACAAATCGGTTATATAAGAGGATCTTAAGAAAGAATAAAATCATGAGCACTGTATAACTGCCTTTGCTCATGCATCAGCCCCAGACCCAAGGAAGGGGGCCCAGCTGGGGCAATGGGTCCATTTGTACAAACAGAAGCTACAGAGCAGATGGTTGGTTTCACTGAACAGAGTTCAAAAACTACCTGTCGTCCTTAATGTTTCCTCACGCTCCCCTACCCTCATTCCACCTTAACACCCCAAATGCAGGCCCTAATGATCCTGGATGAAAATAGAAGGCTCCTCATCATTTATTTATTTCTAGCACTTGCTCAGACTAATTGGTAGCCCTGCAACACACACATAATACAGCAAATCTGGAGGAAGCTGACGGCTCTTTACTGATGGATTGTATTAGATGAGGACAGAGAACAGGAGGCTTACTCAGCAGTGGTCTTGTTTGACTATCTGGGGATTCATGTTTTCTGATACACTTGATCTTCAAGGGTTATTAACCAAAAATGACACAGTCAAAGCTTAGCAAGTCTAGCCCAGCCTCTCCCTCTTCTTCACCAGGCCAGACATGAGCCTTTGAGAGCAGGAGGCCCAGCATTTAGGAAGGCAGCATCCTTGAATCCTTTACCTGACTTGACTCTTTGATGGGAAAGGTAAAGAGGAATTTGGAAAGAGCAGGAGTTCTAGAAGCAGACAAATCCAGGGAGCCTCAGCTTGCACATTCAACATTTATGTGACTTTGGAGACAGGTGGCTTAAACCTTTGGAGCCTCAGCTTCCTTATCTCCCAAAATGGGGAGAGTAAGACCTACCTACCAGTGTGTTTTGAAGGACTGATGTGGAAATGCCAATCACACTGCCTTATACAAGCTTAGAGAGTCGATTAAACTTTCCTCCTTTGTTTCCTCTACAAGATTTCTTAGGGACCCAAGCTTTACACTTCCAGCTTTCCTTTTATTAATGTGTTCATAATATACTATAGACAAGACATCAAAGATAGCATTCAAGGTACCACTGAGAAGGCTCAGGAATTGCATTACTTCCTACACCTGAAAATGTGCTCAAGGCTGTGGAGCTAAGAAGGCTGGCCTCCTTTTGAATCTTAGGCTAAATGTGTGACCTTGAATAAATTATTTAATCTCTCTGAGCCTTCATTTTCTCAATCTCATAGAGATTTTAAGGGTGTTAAATAGAATGACTAGTATGAAGCAACTAATCAAGCACTTGAAATACAGCACATGTCCCCAAATGTTACTTTCTGCTCTTCATTGATTACTAATCTTTTATATTAATTTTCTACTATTCTGAGTTGGAATTACATATTCTGTCTTTTAACAAATGTCTATTGAGCACCTACTATGTGGCAGATATGGTCCTAGCTCCTGGGGATCTTATATTCTTGTTTGGGAGGAAAGAAGATACATTGGTAGATAAAAGTTTATATAATTCTGTTTATAAAATATGAGATCCCATTAGGCTCATGCTGTAGTGCTACTTTTTTCATTCAACCATATTTCCTTTGATGGAAAACTGTCTCTGTCAGTACATAGAAACCATTTTCATCCTTTTATGTAGCTATATATTATTCCAACATGTGTGCATATACACGCATACACCCCATTTTTTAGCTGTTCCCTTATTGATGGACATCTACATTTTCACCTTTTTAGAAGGGAAAGGAATTGGAAAAATATTATCCTTGTTCTTATATCATTACACTTATATTCCTTTTTTATTCTTAATTTTTTAATTTAAATATGAATACAAATATGATCAACTTTCATGATTTCAATAGGTCACTTTTAATTGCGTTAATCTTTCTTGACTGATATTTGCCAACAGCGCTTCAATTATGTTAGTCTTCTGGAAACATTTTGACAAGGTTTTGTTAAGTGAACCGTTCCCACTTTCCCTGGTATTCCTCTGGGTGGGCATTCGAGTGCAGGGTGAAGCAGATGGAGGTTTGGATGTCTGGGCTTCTTCTTGCTAAGAATGACCATGGACAGGTTTCTTTGGCTCTCCATGTCTTATCACTTTGTCTGCAAACTGAAGAAAATAATTCCTACCTACTTTTATTCACTCATATGTATTATTCATCTGGCAAATCACAAGATATCGCCACTTCAAATTCCTGAACGTGTCCAGAAGTGCTTTCAGTATCTGCTCAGAAGTTTCTCCCCTCTGTCTCCTCCACTGTAATCTGAGCTTCCTCAGGCAGCGGACTTCTTGGGAGATTTTATATTTTAATTTTCTTAAATGGGCTTTATTTTTCAGAGCAATTTTAGGTTTATAGCAAAATTGATCAGAAGGTGCAGAGAGTTCCTATAAGCCCCCACTCCACACATGCATGTCCTCCTCCATTATCAACATCCCCTGCCACAGAGGGGATGACCCTACATTATGACATCATTAATACTCCAAATCCATAGTTTGTATTAGAATGCACTCCTGGTGCTGTACATTCAATGGGTTTCAACAAATGTGTAATGACATGTATCCAACAGTTTAGTATCACAGCATAATAGTTTTATTGCCCTAAAGATCCTCCATGCTCTATCTATTCATCCCTCCTTTCTCTCTAACCCCTGCCAATCACTGATACTTTTGCTGTCTCCATAGCTTTTTCTTCTCTAGAATGTCATATAGTTGGAATCACACTATATTGTAACCTTTTCTGACTGGTTTCTTTCACTTCAGTAATATGCATTAATGTTCTTCCATGTCTTTTCATGGCTTGATAGCTCATTTCTTTTTAGTGCTTAAGAGTAGTCTGGATGTATCAGTATTTTTTTAATCCATTAACATATTTGACAATATCTTGGTTGCTTCCAATAAATATGAGTAAAGCTGCTACAATCTTCCATGTGCAGGGTTTGTGTGGAAATAAGTTTTCAATTCATTTGGGTATCTGCCAAGGACACAACTGCTGTATGATATGGTAATGTTTGTAAGAAACTGCCAAACTGTCTTAAGTGGCAGTACCATTTTCTATTCGCACTAGCAGTGACTGAGAGTCCTATTGCTCCACATCCTCACCAGTATTTGGTTTTGTCAGTGTTTTGGATGTTGGCCATTCTAACAGGTACATAGTGGTATCTCATTGTCTTTGTAGTTTGCATTTTCCTGGTGAGGTACAATTTGAGCATTACTTTTTTTTTTTTTTTATTGAAGGGTAGTTGACAACAGTATTGCATTACATTAGTTTCAGGTGTACAACACAGTGATTCAACATTTATATACATGATAATTCTAGGTACCAGGTATCACCATACCAAGTTGTTACAATATCTTGACTATATTCCTTATGCTATACATTACATCCTGGTTACTTATTTATTTTACAATTGGAAGTGTGTTTATATATATATATATATATATTTTTTTTTTGTGAGGGCATCTCTCATACTTATTGATCAAATAGTTGTTAACCACAATAAATTTCTGTATAGGGGGGTCAATACTCAATGCACAATCATTAATCCACCCCCAGCCTAATTTTCGTTAGTCTCCAATCTTCTGATGCATAACGAACAAATTCTTACATGGAGCACAAATTCTTACATAGTGAATAAGTTACATGGTGAACAGTGCAAGGGCACTCATCACAGAAGCTTTCGGTTTTGTTCATGCATTATGAACTATACACAGTCAGTTCAAATATGAATATTCATTTGATTTTTAAACTTGATTTATATGTGGATACCACATTTCTCTATTATTATTATTTTTAATAAAATGCTGAAGTGGTAGGTAGATACGAGATAAAGGTAGGAAACAGAGTTTAGTGTTGTAAGAGAGCAAATGTAGATGATCAGGTGTGTGCCTGTAGACTATGTGTTAATCCGAGCTAGACGAGGGCAATAAACATCCATGTATGCAGAAGATTTCTCTCAGAACATGAGGGGGGAGGTTCTAAGCCTCACCTCTGCTGCTCCCCATTTTCTCACCAGATGGCCCCCTGCGACTGTGCCTGTCTTAGGTTGTTCCTCCCTTGAGGAATCTTACCCGTCTCTGGCTAACCAGTCATCTTCCGGGGCCATACAGGGAAATGTGAAGTTGGTAAGTGAGAGGGAAGCCTTATTGTTTGAAAAGGTTAGCTTTTTACTTCTTTGCATGTTTATGCCTTGTGGCTTCTATGCCCAGCATTTGTCTTGAGGTATCTTTACCACTTGGAGGAGTTATGATACTCGGTAAATTTGATATGAGGCACGAATTCTATTTAAGGGTTGTAATTAGGAAGGAAGAAGAAAAGCTATAGAAGTAGCAGGCGGCAGAAAACATGGGAAGATTGATTATTTCTTTGACATATCTTCTTGTAGAGTAACTTCAGCATGTATAGGTTTTAAGCTACTACTTAAATTGCGCACACACATTAACATAATAGGAGTATAGTTACATAACCAAAGCATACCTGTAATTACCAGCCATCTCCAGTGAAACCAAGAAAACCAGTTAGGCACCTTAGGCATTTGTGAAAACTTATCTATGATATGGTGGATATTGTCCGACTGAACTTAAACAGTCTGAGAGAATTCAGATAAACTAGAACAACCCATTCCTGGGGACTGTTCATATCCCATATGTTCTTTTAACGATAAATAGTCTGTGGTTGTAAGATTTTGGAGTGCTACAATTTGCACTTCTCCTAATTCTTGGTTGAGTTCCAACAGTATAGATCCAGTCCAATTTTTGTTTTACTGTATGCACAGGCCAGCTTAGATATCTCCTTCTTCATTCCCATGGCAAGTCCAGGAACTGGTGGGATGAGTGCATCTACACCTGTGACAGTGTGTGGATCTTTGTTGGAGTTTTTTTTTTTTGCTGATCATCTTCTGTCATGAGTCTTCCCGAGAGTGCTGATGTTGGAAGTTCTTTTTCATATCGTATCTTAGTTCATTTTCGGGGTAGCCAAATTAGGCTTTGATCCTCTGTATAAACACAAACAGACCCTTTGCTTACACTTTTATATGCCCTTTATATCATTGTGTAGAACTCATTGGAGGTCACCACATAGGAACTGCTTTTTTTTTTTTTTTTTTTAATCATTAATCTACACTTACATGATGAATACATTGTTTACTAGGCTCTCCCCTATACCAGGTCCCCCCTATATACTCCTTTACAGTCACTGTCCATCAGCGTAGCAAACTGTTGTAGAATCACTACTTGTCTTCTCTGTGTTGTACAGCCCTCCCCTTTCTCCCACCCCGCTATGGATGCTAATCTTAATACCCCTCTTTTTCTGCCCCCCCTTATCCCTCCCTACCCACCCATCCTCCCCAGTCCCTTTCCCTTTGGTACCTGTTAGTCCATTCTTGAGTTCTATGATTCTGTTGCTGTTTTGTTCCTTCAGTTTTTCCTTTGTTCTTATATTCCACAGATGAGTGAAATCATTTGGTATTTCTCTTTCTCTGCTTGGCCTGTTTCACGGAGCATAATACCCTCCAGCTCCATCCATGTTGCTGCAAATGGTTGGATTTGCCCTTTTCTTATGGCTGAGTAGTATTCCATTGTGTATATGTACCACTTCTTCTTTATCCATTCATCTATTGATGGACATTTAGGTTGCTTCCAATTCTTGGCTATTGTAAATAGTGCTGCGATAAACATAGGGGTACATTGGTCTTTCTCATATTTGATTGCTGCATTCTTAGGGTAAATTCCTAGGAGTGCAATTCCTGGGTCAAATGGTATGTCTGTTTTGAGCATTTTGATGTACCTCCATACTGCTTTCCACAATGGTTGAACAAGTTTACATTCCCACCAGCAGTGTAGGAGGGTTCCCCTTTCTCCACAGCCTCGCCAACATTTGTTGTTGTTTGTCTTTTGGATGGCAGCCATCCTTACTGGTGTGAGGTGATACTTCATTGTAGTTTTAATTTGCATTTCTCTGATAATTAGCGATGTGGAGCATCTTTTCATGTGTCTGTTGGCCATCTGTATTTCTTTTTTTGAGAACCGTCTGTTCAGTTCCTTTGCCCATTTTTTAATTGGGTTATTTGTTTTTTGTTTGTTGAGGCATGTGAGCTCTTTATATATTCTGCACGTCAAGCCTTTATCGGATGTGTCATTTTCAAAGATATTCTCCCATACTGTAGGGTTCCTTTTTGTTCTATTGATGGTGTCTTTTGCTGTACAGAAGCTTTTTAGCTTAATATAGTCCCACTTGTTCATTTTTGCTGTTGTTTTCCTTGCCCGGGGAAATATGTTCAAGAAGAGGTCACTCATGTTTATGTCTAAGAGGTTTGTGCCTATGTTTTCTTCCAAGAGTTTAATGGTTTCGTGACTTACATTCAGGTCTTTGATCCATTTTGAGTTTACTTTTGTATATGGGGTTAGACAATGGTCCAGTTTCATTCTCCTACATGTAGCTGTCCAGTTTTGCCAGCACCATCTGTTGAAGAGACTGTCATTTTGCCATTGTATATCCATGGCTCCTTTATCAAATATTAATTGACCATATATGTCTGGGTTAATGTCTGGATTGTCTAGTCTGTTCCATTGGTCTGTGGCTCTGTTCTTGTGCCAGTACCAAATTGTCTTGATTACTATGGCTTTATAATAGAGCTTGAAGTTGGGGAGTGAGATCCCCCCTACTTTATTCTTCTTTCTCAGGATTGCTTTGGCTATTCGGGGTCTTTGGTGGTTCCATATGAATTTTTGAATTATTTGTTCCAGTTTTTTGAAGAATGTTGCTGGTAGTTTCATAGGGATTGCATCAAATCTGTATATTGCTTTGGGCAGGATGGCCATTTTGACGATATTAATTCTTCCTAGCCATGAGCATGGGATGCGTTTCCATCTGTTAGTGTCCCCTTTAATTTCTTTTAAGAGTGACTTGTAGTTTTCAGAATATAAGTCTTTCACTTCTTTGGTTAGGTTTATTCCTAGGTATTTTATTTTTTTTGATGCAATTGTGAATGGAGTTGTTTTCCTGATTTCTCTTTCTGTTGGTTCATTGTTGGTATATAGGAAAGCCACAGATTTCTGTGTGTTGATTTTGTATCCTGCAACTTTGCTGTATTCCGATATCAGTTCTGGTAGTTTTGGGGTGGAGTCTTTAGGGTTTTTTATGTACAGTATCATGTCATCTGCAAATAGTGACAGTTTGACTTCTTCTTTGCCAATCTGGATTCCTTGTATTTTTTTGTTTTGTCTGATTGCCGTGGCTAGGACCTCCAGTACTATGTTAAATAACAGTGGGGAGAGTGGGCATCCCTGTCTAGTTCCCGATCTCAGCGGAAATGCTTTCAGCTTCTCGCTGTTCAATATGATGTTGGCTGTGGGTTTTTCATAGATGGCCTTTATTATGTTGAGGTACTTGCCCTCTATTCCCATTTTGCTGAGAGTTTTTATCATGAATGGATGTTGAACTTTGTCAAATGCTTTTTCAGCATCTGTGGAGATGATCATGTGGTTTTTGTCTTTCTTTTTGTTGATGTGGTGGATGATATTGATGGACTTTCGAATGTTGTGCCATCCTTGCATCCCTGGGATGAATCCCACTTGGTCATTGTGTATGATCCTTTTGATGTATTTTTGAATTCGGTTTGCTAAAATTTTGTTGAGTATTTTTGCGTCTACGTTCATCAGGGATATTGGTCTGTAGTTTTCTTTTTTGGTGGTGTCTTTGCCTGGTTTTGGTATTAGGGTGATGTTAGCTTCATAGAATGAGTTTGGGAGTATCCCCTCCTCTTCTATTTCTTGGAAAACTTTAAGGAGAATGGGTATTATGTCTTCCCTGTATGTCTGATAAAATTCTGAGGTAAATCCATCTGGCCCGGGGGTTTTGTTCTTTGGTAGTTTTTTGATTACCGCTTCAATTTCGTTGCTGGTAATTGGTCTGTTTAGATTTTCTGTTTCTTTTTGGGTCAGTCTTGGAAGGTTGTATTTTTCTAGGAAGTTGTCCATTTCTCCTAGGTTTCCCAGCTTGTTAGCATATAGGTTTTCATAGTATTCTCTAATAATTCTTTGTATTTCTGCGGGGTCCGTCGTGATTTTTCCTTTCTCATTTCTGTTACTGTTGATTTGTGTTGACTCTCTTTTCCTCTTAATAAGTCTGGCTAGAGGCTTATCTATTTTGTTTATTTTCTCGAAGAACCAGCTCTTGGTTTCATTGATTTTTGCTATTGTTTTATTCTTCTCAATTTTATTTATTTCTTCTCTGATCTTTATTATGTCCCTCCTTCTGCTGACCTTAGGCCTCATTTGTTCTTCTTTTTCCAATTTCGTTAGTTGTGACATTAGACCGTTCATTTGGGATTGCTCTTCCTTTTTTAAATATGCTTGGATTGCTATATACTTTCCTCTTAAGACTGCTTTTGCTGTGTCCCACAGAAGTTGGGGCTTAGTGTTGTTGTTTTCATTTGTTTCCATATATTGCTGGATCTCCATTTTGATTTGTTCATTGATCCATTGATTATTTAGGAGCGTGTTGTTTAGCCTCCATGTGTTTGTGAGCCTTTTTGCTTTCTTTGAACAGTTTATTTCTAGTTTTATGCCTTTGTGGTCTGAAAAGTTGGTTGGTAGGGTTTCAATCTTTTGGAATTTACTGAGGCTCTTTTTGTGTCCTAGTATGTGGTCTATTCTGGAGAATGTTCCATGTGCACTTGAGAAGAATGTGTATCCTGTTGCTTTTGGATGTAGAGTTCTGTAGATGTCTATTAGGTCCATCTGTTCTAGTGTGTTGTTCAGTGCCTCTGTGTCCTTACTTATTTTCTGTCTGGTGGATCTGTCCTTTGGAGTGAGTGGTGTGTTGAAGTCTCCTAGAATGAATGCATTGCATTCTATTTCCTCCTTTAGTTATATTAATATTTGTTTCAGGTATGTTGGTGCTCCTCTATTGGGTGCATATATATTTATAATGGTTATATCCTCTTGATGGACTGAGCCCTTTATCATTATGTAATGTCCTTCTTTGTCTTTTGTTACTTTCTTTATTTTGAAGTCTGTTTTGTCTGATACCAGAATTGCAACACCTGCTTTCTTCTCTCTGTTGTTTGCTTGAAATATCTTTTTCCATCCCTTGACTTTAAGTCTGTGCGCGTCTTTGGGTTTGAGGTGAGTCTCTTGTAAGCAGCATATGGATGGATCTTGCTTTTTTATCCATTCTATTACTCTGTGTCTTTTGATTGGTGCATTCAGTCCATTTACATTTAGGGTGATTATTGAAAGGTATGAATTTATTGCCATTGCAGGCTTTAAGTTTGTGGTTACCAAAGGTTTAGGGTTAGCTTCTTTACTATCTTACTGTCTAACTTAACTCGCTTGTTGAGCTATTATAAACACAGTCTGATGATTCTTTATTTCTCTCCCTTCTTATTCCTCCTCCTCCCTTCTTCATATGTTGGGTGTTTTGTTGTGTGCTCTTTTTAGGAGTGCTCCCATCTAGAGCAGTCCCTGTAGGATGCCCTGTAGAGGTGGTTTATGGGAGGCAAATTCCCTCAACTTTTACTTGTCTGGAGTTGTTTAATCCCTCCTTCATATTTAAATGATATTCGTGCTGGATACAGTAGTCTTGGTTCGAGGCCCTTCTGTTTCATTGCATTAAGTATATCATGCCATTCTCTTCTGGCCTGTAGGGTTTCTGTTGAGAAGTCTGATGATAGCCTGATGGGTTTTCCTTTGTAGGTAACCTTTTTTTTCTCTCTGGCTGCCTGTAATGCTTTGTCCTTGTCTTTGATCTTTGCCATTTTAATTATTATGTGTCTTGGTGTTGCCCTCCTTGGATCCCTTGTCATGGGAGTTCTGTGTACCTCTGTGGTCTGAGAGGCCATTTCTTCCCCTAGTTTGGGGAAATTTTCAGCAATTATTTCTTCAAAGACATTTTCTATCCCCTTTTCTCTCTCTACTTCTTCTGGAATACCTATGATTCTTATATTGTTCCTTTTCGATTGGTCACTCAGCTCTCTTAAAATTCTTTCATTCCTGGAGATCCTTTTATCTCTCTCTGCATCAGCTTCTCTGTGTTCCTGTTCTCTGTTTTCTAGTCCATTAATGGTCTCTTGCATCTCGTCCATTCTGTTTTGAAGTCCTTCCAGAGCTTGTTTTATTTCTGAATTCTCCTTCCTTAGTTCTTGCATATTTCTCTGCAAGTCCATCAGCATGGTTATGACTTTTGTTTTGAATTCTTTTTCAGGAAGACTGGCTAAATCTATCTCCCCAGATTCCTTCTCAGGGGAAGATGTAGCAGATGCTGAAGCTATCTGGGTTAGTCTTGTCTGGATCATATTTTTTTGCCTTTTCATGTTGACAGGTGCTATTGACTGTCAGCTGGGAGGGCCAAAATTTTCACTTGCTACTGGCCTTTCTTTACTGGGACAACTGCGACCCCTAGTGGCTTGTGTTGGGTAATTGCGTGTAGAGTGGGTCTTTGTGTCTTGCCTGGCTGGGAGGGAGAAATTTCCCTTTCTGTGGGCGGAATTTGTCTCAGGCTGCTTCTCTGCTTTCGCAGCGCCCGGTGGGGTGATGGATGGGGGGGCTGCTTGACTGTTTGCCTCCGTGAGGGGTCTCAGAGCTGTTGCCCAGGTGTTTAGTGCACCCAGTTTTCCCTGTAATTTCCAGCTGCTGTACTGTGACCTGGGTTGTTTCCGTCAAGCTGTTAAGTCCCTGTCCCTTTAAGACTTTCAAAAAGCCCCCGCTTTTCTTTGTCACAGGGGCATCATCTTCGGCACCCGCTCAGAGGTCTTACTCCCTGTTCCCCCAGTATCCAGAGCCCCCTGGGCACGTACTGTGTCTGCGCTCTGGCCCGGATGGCTGGGGCTGGGTGTTCGGCAGTCCTGGGCTCCGTCTCCCTCCCGCTCTGCCTATTCTTCTCCCGCCGGGAGCTGGGGGGAGGGGCGCTCGGGTCCCTCAGGTCCGGGGCTTGTATCTTACCCCTTTCACCAGGCGCTGGATTCTCGCTGGTTTAGCTGCAGTCTGGCCACTGTCCTGCGTCTTCTGGTCTCTCTTTTAGGGCTAGTTGTGTTTGTTGTGTTTTCAAAAGTATGTATGTTTTTGGGAGGAGATTCCCACTGTCCTACTCACACCGCCATGTTGGCTCCGCCCTCTACTTTTAAAATTTTCTAATTCCATTTTACTGGTTTTTAGTTTGGTTAAATTATATTAGTGTTGACACTGCATTGTAAAATAATAATACTTTCCTTACAGGATCATTATGAAGAAAAAATGAAAGAATCTGATCATTATAAATACGAAGTCTCAGTTTATAGTCTTCATTTCTTTATCTTGCTCAAGTTTGAGAAAACCAGAGCAAGAACTCACATCAAAGGAAAGTTAGTACCTGGGAATGATGTGTAAGTTCTATAAGGCAGTGAATCTCAAATACATAATGCCTTGGGAGCATGGAGAAGGAAAAAATGAGCTTTGTCTGGGGAGCTGGAAAAGACTTTATGGTATCTGGAATATAATAGGTACTCAATAAATATTTATTGAAGGAGAGGATGTTTGAGAAGATGGACTCTGGAACTAGATTGCTTAGAAATGAACTCCAGCTCTATCACCCTATCGATGTGTGACTGTGGCAAGTTACTTAACTGCTCTGTGTCTCAGTTTTCCTGCCTGAAAAACAGGACTTATAGCAGCTAAAATCTGAAAAACACCCAAATACCCATCAATGGATGAATGGATAAGCAAAGTGGGAGCATACATACAAACAAATATTACTCATCCATAAAAAAGAATGAAGTACTGATACATGCTGCAACATGGATGGACCTTGAAAAGTTATGCTAAGTGAAAGAAGCCAGATGTAAAAGGTGACATATTATATAATTCTATTTATATAGAGTATATAGAATAGGTAAATCCATAAAGACAGAACTATTTTGGTGGTTTCCAGGGACTAAGAGGAGAGGGTAGTTGGGAATGACTACTTAGTGAGTACAGGGTTTTCTTTTGTGTTGATGAAAATGTTTTGATGAAATAAAATACAAGTGGTGAATGCACATGACTGTGAATGTACTAAGAGCCATTGAACTGTACACTTTAAAATGGTTACATTTATCTTGTGTGAATTTCTTTTCAATAAAAATACTAACTGGCTATGCTAAACAGAAGATTTGACAGAGCTACTAGTAAATTAGTGAAATGGAAAGTAGATCTCATTAAATTACAGGATATAACAGACAGATGAGCTTTTCAAGATAAGCTAAAATACAGAGAGGTAATATGAGATGGTCTATAGTTCCAGAAAGAGATAAAGGACAATGAGAAGAGGAATATTTGAAAGGAGAATAACAGAATTTTTCAGAAATGTTTGTTACAAGAATCCAAACCTCAGAAACAGGAAGCCCAAAAAGTTCCAAGAAGAACAAATACAAGGAAATTCACACCTAGGCATTTTATAGTAAAACTGTGGAATGCTTAAGTAAAGAGAAGGTCTTAAAAGCAGCCAGAAAAAAGTCACCTCCAAAGTGATGGCAATTAGACAGACAGCTAACTCCTCAACAGTAGTAATAAAAGACAAAAAGCCCAGACTAAAATATGCAAATGCTGAAAGAAAATAATCATTATTAGTGTAAAAGAGAAAGCAAAAATAAATTTCAAAAATCAAAGCAATATAACATTTTTAAAATAATGGTTAATTAACTATTTAATATTATAATTTTTTATTAAGGCATTATTGATATGCACTCTTATGAAGGTTTCACATGAAAAACAATGTGGTTACTACATTCACCCACATTATCGAGGTCCCCCCTCCCATACCTCATTGCAGTTACTGTCCATCAGTGTAGTAAGGTGCCACAGAATTACTTTCTTCTCTGTGCTACATTGTCTTCACCAAGATCCCCCTCACACCATGTGTGCCAATCATAATACCTCTCATTCCCCTTCTCCCTCCCTCCCCACCCACCCTCCTCCAACCCTCCCTTTGGTAACTGCTAGCCCCTTCTTGGAGTCTGTGAGTCTGCTGCTGTTTTATTCCTTCAGTTTTGCTTTGTTGTTATACTCCACAAATAAGGGATATCATTTGGTACTTGTCTTTCCCTGCCTGGCTTATTTCACTGAGCATAATATCCTCCAGCTCCATCCATGTTGTTGCAAATGGTAGGGTTTGTTTCTTTCTTATGGCTGAATAGTATTCCATTGTGTATATGTACCACCTCTTCTTTATTCATTCATCTACTGATGGACACTTAGGTTGCTTCCATATCTTGGCTATTGTAAATAGTGCTGCAATAAACATAGGGGTGCATATATCTTTTTGAATCTGAGAATTTGTATTCTTCAGGTAAATTCCTAGGAGTGGAATTCCTGGGTCAAATCGTATTTCTATTTTCAGTTTTTTGAGAAACCTCCATATTGCTCTCCACAATGGTTGAACTAGTTTACATTCCCACCATCAGTGTAGGAGGGTTCTCCTTTCTCTGCATCCTCACCAGCATTTGTTGTTCTTAGTCTTTTTGATGCTGGCCATCCTAACTGGCGTGAGGTGATATCTCACTGTGGTTTTAATTTGTATTTCTCTGATGATTAGTGATATGGAGCATCTTTTCATGTGCCTGTTAGCCATCTGAATTTCTTCTTTGAAGAAGTGTCTGTTCATATCCTCTGTCCATTTTTTAATCGGGTTATTTGCTTTTTGGGTGTTGAGGCATGTAAGTTCTTAATATATTTTGGATGTTAACCCCTTGTCAGACATGTCATTTACAAATACATTCTCCCATACTGTAGGATACCTTTTTGTTCTGCTGATGGTGTCTTTTGCTGTACAGAAGCTTTTTAGTTTGATGTAGTCCCATCTGTTCATTTTTGCTTTTGTTTCCTTTGCTTGAGGAGATGCATTCAGGAAAAAGTTGTTAATGTTTATATTCAGGAGATTTTTGCCTATGTTGGCTTCTAAGAGTTTTATGGTTTCATGACTTACATCCAGTTTTTTTATCCATTTTGAGTTTACTTTTGTGTATGGAGTTAGACAATAATCCAGTTTCATTCTCTTACATGTAGCTGTCCAGTTTTGCCAACACTAGTTGTTGAAGAGGCTGTCATTTCCCCATTGTATATCCATGGCTCCTTTTTCGTATATTAATTGACCATATATGCTTGGGTTTACATCAGGGCTCTCTAGTCTGTTCCATTGGTCTATGGGTCTGTTCTTGTGCCAGTACCAAATTTTCTTGATTACTGTGGCTCTGTAGTAGAGCTTGAAGTTAGGGAGCATAATCCCCCCTGCTTTATTCTTCCTTCTCAGGATTGCTTTGGCTATTCAGGGTCTTTTGTGGTTCCATATGAATTTTAGAACTATTTGTTCCAGTTTGTTGAAGAATGGTTTTGGTATTTTGATAAGGATTGCATTGAATCTGTAGATTGCTTTAGGCAGGATGGCCATTTTGACAATATTAATTCTTCCTATCCATGAGCACGGGATGTATTTCCATTTATTGGTATCTTCTTGAATTTCTCTCATGAATGTCTTGTAGTTTTCAGGGTATAGGTCTTTCATTTCCTTTGTTAGGTTTATTTCTATGTATTTTATTCTTTTTGATGCAATTGTGAATGGAATTGTTTTCCTGATTTCTCTTTCTGCTAGTTCATCATTAGTGTATAGGAATGCAACAGATTCTGTGTATTAATTTTGTATTCTGCAACTTTGCTGAATTCAGATATTAGATTAGTAGTTTTGGAGTGGATTCTTTAGGGTTTTTTATGTACAATATCATGTCATCTGCAAACAGTGACAGTTTAACCTCTTTACCAGTCTGGATGCCTTTTATTTCTTTGTGTTGTCTGATTGTCATGGCTAGGACCTCCAGTACTATGTTGAATAAAAGTGGGGAGAGTAGACATCCTTGTCTTGTTCCCAATCTTAAGGGAAAAGCTTTCAGCTTCTCACTGTTAAGCATGATGTTGGCTGTGGGCTTGTCATATATGGCCTTTATTATGTTGAGGTACTTGCCCTCTATACCCATTTTGTTGATAGTTTTTATCATGAATGGATGTTGAATTTTGTCAAATGCTTTTTCAGCATCTATGGAGGTGATCATGTGGTTTTTGTCCTTCTTTTTGTTGATGTGGTGGATGATGTTAATAGATTTCCAAATATTGTACCATCCTTACATCCCTGGAATAAATCCTACTTAATCATGATAGATGATCTTTTTGATATTTTGAATTCAGTTTGTTAATATTTTGTTGAGTATTTTTGCATCTATGTTCATTAGGGATATTGGTCTATAATTTTCTTTTTTGTGGTCTTTCCCAGTTTTTGTATTAGAGTGATGCTGGCCTCATAGAATGAGTTTGGACAAAATACCTTTTTCTTTAGATAAACAGAAATTGAGTGTTTTACCACCAATAGCTCTTTGCCAAAGATAATTCTAAAAGTTTTACTTCAGGTAAAAAATATCCAGATGGTGGTAAATATTGGGTAAATCTAAATAATTTGACTGGATAAAACAATAAATTGATGTGTAAATTGTGTAATTAAATGAAAGGTTAAGTGAAATATTTAAAAGGATATCATTTGAGTTGTAGAGAACATGGTAAGGATTATGAGGTCATGTATGTAATGCTTGGGAGGAAGATAAGGTACTGATTAAGTATGTTAAAATATCCAGAGTGGCCACTAAAAGAAAGCTGCAAGCTGTCCCTTTTCTCCATTGTTGCTTTCTTATGTAATAATGAAATCACAGTTTTTAGCTGACCACATGCCCATTTTCCAACTTTTGAGGCTGTGGTGATTGAGGTGGGTGGATTGCATTTTTATCCTCAAATGTAGGCAGCCTCTCCTCATGGGAGGATCATACCTCTCCACTCTGCTGATATCAGATTTGGTCATGTCATTTGCGGTGCCCTTCCTTTGGGAGGACTATACTTCTAAACCCTCATGATGTCCTTGGCCATGTGACTTGCTTAGCCAATAAATTGCTGGTGGAATTAAAGTATGTATGTCCTTTTTTTAAATTGAAGTACCATTGATATAAAATCTTATATTGGTTTCAAGTATGCAACACAGTGGTTCACCAGTTACCATATTATTAAATCCTCACCTCCACTTAGTGCAGTTACTATCTGTCAGTATAGGAAAATGTTACAGAATCATTGACTATATTCTCCATGCTGAACTACTATTTCTGTGATCAACTTATATTAAGATTGAGGATTTTCGTGCCTCTTTATCCCCCTTCCCCCAACTCCAACTTTGCCCTCATGGTAACCACCAGTTACTTCTCAGTGACTATGAGTCTATTGCTATTTTGTTCATTTTGTTTTTACATGCCGAAAATAAGTGAAATCATATGAATTTTTTTTCTCCACGTAACTTATTTCACTTAGCATGATATCCTGTCTATCTATGTTGTTGCAAATGGCAGGATTTCTTTGTTTATGGCTGAATAATATTCTATTATGTATCTATACCACATCTTCTTTATCCTTTGATGGACACTTTGGTTGCTTCCATATCTCAGCTATTGTAAATAAATAATGCAGTGATAAACATGGGGGTGCATATATATTTTCAATCAGGGATTTTGTTTTTTTCAGATAAATTCCCAGAAATGGAATTACTGAGTCATATGGAATTTTTTTTTTTAGTTTTGTGAGGAAGTTCCATACTGCTTTCCACAGTGGCTGTACCAATTTACATACCCACCAACAGTGTAGGAGGGCTCCCATTTCTCCACATCCTCACCAACACTTGTTGGTCTTTTGGATAGTGGCCATTCTAATAGGTGTGAGGTGATATCTCATTTTGGTTTTGACCTGCATTTCCCTAATAATTAGTGATGTGGAGCACCTTTTCATATGCCTGTTTGCCATCTGTATTTCTATTTTAGAGAAATGTCTGTCCAGGTTCTGCACCCATTTTTAAAATCAGGTTATTTGTTTTTTTGACGTTGAGGTATAGAGTGCTTTATATGTTTTGGATGTAAACCCCTTATCATATGAATCATTCATGAAGCATGTCACTTTCTGAGCAGAGGTTTTCCAAGCTATCATGAAGTTCTATCATTATTTTCCTTCAGCCACATCCTTAATAATACTTCAGGAGGGACTGCTCCTTCAGCCTGAGCCCAAGAACAAAGAGCCAGTTCTGAAATGGACATATAATATGAATGAGAAATAAACCCACATTAAAGCCACTTAGATTTGGGAGTTGTTCATTACTGCAGCATGATTTAACCTAGGATGAGTGATATAGAAATAAAGTTCTCCCATCACAATAACAGGACAAACAAGCAAATAAACAAAACAAGCCCCATATTGCAATATATAGTATTGACTCTCAGAATTTGAAGTGGGTGGCTAAGAAATTGTTAATGGGGGCTCAAAAGATGATGAACCATATTATGCAGTTGTGAAACCAATAAGAAAACAGTTGGCTATGCTACCTTGAAAGGCAAATAAGGCCTCTAGTGAGTGTATGGTTTAAGATAAAAGATGTGGGAAAACAGAATGACATTCGTAACAGCCTAGGATGACTAATAGACTAGGTGTGACCCATGTGACTAAATATATCTGTAATCACAATAAAGTAAAACAGGTTCAACTCCACATAGAAAAGATGCATTTTCAGCTTAGAGGTTTTTAAAACTCCAGCCATCTGCAGTTCACAAGACACATCTCTAAAATATACAAATACTGGAGAGACTGAAAGTGTTACTGGGGGAAAAAGAACAGAGCCAGAACATTCTCAGGTGATGGAAGATTTCAATGGAGAGCAAAACAGTGCAATTCCAATTCAAAAATAGCCTCAGAGGCCTTTGTTATAGGTTAAATTGTGCCTCTCCAAAGTTCATATGTTGAAGTCTACCCCAAGTACCTCAGGGTGAGACTGTATCTGGAGGTAGGATTTATTAAAAGGTGGTTAAGTTAAAATGAAATCATTAGAGTGGGCTCTTATCTACCAGGACTAATGTCCTTAAGAGAAGAGGAAATATGGACACAAACAGAGACGCTGGGGCTGCTTGGGCGCAGAGGCAAGACCATGTGAGCACGCAGGGAGGAATGCCTAGGAGAGACCTCAGGAGAAACCAGTTCTGCCAGCACCTCCATCTTGGACGTTTAGCCTCCAGAGCTCCAAGAAAATTAATTTTTGTTACTTGAGCCACCCAGTCTATGACTTTGTTGTGCTTTGTTATGGCGGGGGGCCCTAACAAACTAATAAAGCCTTAAATAATAATAGTTAATGCTGATATTAGCAATAACATATGACCTAGATCTTTTCAGGCCATTTCCTTTGGAGAATTTCAAAGATAACAAAAGTGGCCATGTGCTGTGGGAAGAAGTCTTCTGGCAAATTCCTCCTTACAAAGACACTTTCAATAATGGGCCTTGGCACAGAGGTAACTAGCATTATGCCCTGGGGCTGTTCTCACCATTGTCCTCCTCTGTGGGCAGCCAAAGATGCAGTGCTGTCCAAGGGAGTGCCATCTGGGAAGACCTTTCTAAAGAAAACTGGGGGCTCTGGCTCCTAACTTCGCCATCCTGATCCAGTTTAATTGTTAACATTTATATGGAAAGAAAGCCCTCTTTCTTTCACATCCTATTGGGCTGGAGCCACATGTGATTCTACATGTTGGTGGAGCTGGGTAACATCAATATCGTAACGGTCATGTTAGAGAGCATTTCTCTCCTATCAGCTTTTGCTGAACATACTTAGATTCCAAGACAACAGTAGGCGCTGAGAACATTTGTCCTTTAAAGACTTCAATTCCAGGGCTTCCACAGCTCGCTGACTTTATCATTTGTTTTTCATATGTGTTAATCAAACTGTTCAAATGTTTTTATTTCTTCTTATAAACGGATTCATTTAGAAAACACATCATCTCCAAGCTAATTATTTAATAAAAAAGATTTCTTTCATGTTTCACTTTCTCAGCTCTCTTCTTTCAACATCGAGGTCATGTCTCTCATCTGAAACGTCAATGTGTGCTAACTTTACATTTCTATAAATTCATACACTGAGAACATTTCGTTTTGGTCCAGTGTTTTTCCCCCTGGGAAGAGAAAGTTGTATTTATACACTCCTAATAAATGCAAGACTTTGTTCTGCTCATCTTTTCTTTCTTCCTATCCCCTCGGGGTGGTGACTAGAAATCTGTGCAATCCTTGTTTAAAAAAGTAAAGAATGAAAGACAATATGATACAGTTGGTCTCTGTTGATTACTTAAGGAGTCTGGTGACTGTGAAAATCCTGATCAAAGGCAATGCACAATAAAAACCAATATTGGGGGTTGGGGAGAGGCTGTAGGGCTGCAAGATTTAGGAAAGAGTGACAGAACTTTGCTAGTAATTACTAATTTCTTTTTTTTTTTTTTTGTGAGGGCATCTCTCATATTTATTGATCAAATGGTTGTTAACAACAATAAAATTCTGTATAGGGGAGTCAATGCTCAGTGCACAATCATTAATCCACCCCAAGCCTAATTTTCGTCAGTCTCCAATCTTCTGAAGCATAACGAACAAGTTCTTACATGGAGAACAAATTCTTACATAGTGAATAAGTTACATGGTGAACAGTACAAGGGCAGTCATCACAGAAACTTTTGGTTTTGCTCATGCATTCTGAACTATAAACAGTCAGTTCAAATATGAATACTCATTTGATTTTTACACTTGATTTATATGTGGATAACACATTTCTCTCTTTATTATTATTATTATTTTTAATAAAATGCTGAAGTGGTAGGTAGATACAAGATAAAGGTAGAAAACATAGTTTAGTGTTGTAAGAGAGCAAATGTAGATGATCAGGTGTGTGCCTGTAGACTATGTGTTAATCCAAGCTAGACAAGGGCAATAAAACATCCACGGATGCAGAAGATTTCTCTCAGAACAGGGGGGGTGAGGTTCTAAGCCTCACCTCTGTTGATCCCCAATTTCTCACCTGATGACCCCCCTGCGACTGTGCCTGTCTTAGGTTGTTCCTCCCTTGAGGAATCTTACCCATCTCTGGCTAACCAGTCATCTTCCGGGGCCATACAGGGAAATGTAAAGTTGGTAAGTGAGAGAGAAGCCTTATTGTTTGAAAAGGTTAGCTTTTTACTTCTTTGCATATTTATGCCCTGTGGCTTCTATGCACAGCATTTGTCTCTGAGGTATCTTTACCACTTGGAAGAATTATGATACTCGGTAAATTTGATATGAGGCATGAATTCTATTTAAGGGTTGTAATTAGGAAGGAAGAAGAAAAGCTATAGAAGTAGCAGGCGGAAGAAAACATGGGAAGATTGATTATTTCTTTGACATATCTTCTTGTAGAGTAACTTCAGCATGTATAGGTTTTAAGCTACTACTTAAATTGCGCACACACATTAACATAATAGGAGTATAGTTACATAACCAAAGCATATCTGTAATTACCAGCCATCTCCAGTGAAACCAAGAAATCCAGTTAGGCACCTTAGGCATTTGTGAAAACTTATCTATGATATGGTGGATATTGTCCAACTGAACTTGAACAGTCTGATAGAAATCAGACAAATTAAAACAACCCATTCCTGTGGAATGTTCACATTCCTTATGTTCTTTTAACAGTAAATAGTCTGTAGTTGTAAGATTTTGGAGCGCTACAATTTGCACTTCTCCTAATTCTTGGTTGAGTTCCAACAGTATAGATCCAGTCAAATGTGTTGTTTTACTGTATGCACAGGCCAGCTTAGATATCTCCTTCTTCATTCCCATGGCAAGTCCAGGAACTGGTGGGATGAGTGCATCTACACCTGTAGCAGTGCGTGGATCTCTGTTGGTGTTTTTTGATGATCATCTTCTGGCATGAGTCTTCCAGAGAGTGCTGATGTTGGAAGTTCTTTTTCATATCATATCTTAGTTCATTTTCGGGGTAGCCCAATTAGGCTTTGATCCTCTGTATAAACACAAACAGACCCTTTGCCTACACTTTTATATGCCCTTTATATCCTTGTGTAGCACTCATTGGAGGTCACCACACAGGAACTGCCTTTTTTTTTGGTATCATTAATCTACACTTACATGACGAATATTATGTTTACTAGGCTCTCCCCTATACCAGGTCCATCACCATAGCAAAATGTTGTAGAATCACTACTTGCCTTCTCTGTGTTGTACAGCCCTCCCTTTTCTCCCACCCCCCCATACATGCTAATCTTAATACCCCCCTTCTTCTCCCCCCCCTTGTCCCTCCCTACCCACCCATCCTCCCCAGTCCCTTTCCCTTTGGTACCTGTTAGTCCATTCTTGAGTTCGGTGATTCTGCTGCTGTTTTGTTTCTTCAGTTTTTCCTTTGTTCTTATACTCCACAGATGAGTGAAATCATTTGATATTTCTCTTTCTCCGCTTGGCTTGTTTCACTGAGCATAATACCCTCCAGCTCCATCCATGTTGCTGCAAATGGTAGGATTTGCCCTTTTCTTGTGGCTGAATAGTATTCCATTGTGTATATGTACCACTTCTTCTTTATCCATTCATCTATCGATGGACATTTAGGTTGCTTCCAATTCTTGGCTATTGTAAATAGTGCTGCGATAAACATAAGGGTGCATTGGTCTTTCTTAAACTTGATTGCTGCATTCTTAGGGTAAATTCCTAGGAGTGCAATTCCTGGGTCAAATAGGAAGTCTGTTTTGAGCATTTTGATGTACCTCCATACTGCTTTCCACAATGGTTGAACTAATTTACATTCCCACCAGCAGTGTAGGAGGGTTCCCCTTTCTCCACAGCCTCGCCAACATTTGTTGTTGTTTGTCTTTTGGATGGCAGCCATCCTTACTGGTGTGAGGTGATACCTCATTGTAGTTTTAATTTGCATTTCTCTGATAATTAGCGATGTGGAGCATCTTTTCATGTGTCTGTTGGCCATCTGTATTTCTTTTTTGGAGAACTGTCTGTTCAGTTCCTCTGCCCATTTTTTAATTGGGTTATTTGTTTTTTGTTTGTTGAGGCGTTTGAGCTCTTTATATATTCTGGACGTCAAGCCTTTATCGGATGTGTCATTTTCAAAGATATTCTCCCATACTGTAGGGTTCCTTTTTGTTCTATTGATGGTGTCTTTTGCTGTACAGAAGCTTTTCAGCTTAATATAGTCCCACTTGTTCATTTTTGCTGTTGTTTTCCTTGCCCGGGGAGATATGTTCAAGAAGAGGTCACTCATGTTTATGTCTAAGAGGTTTTTGCCTATGTTTTTTTCCGAGAGTTTAATGGTTTCATGACTTACATTCAGGTCTTTGATCCATTTTGAGTTTACTTTTGTATATGGGGTTAGACAATAGTCCAGTTTCATTCTCTTACATGTAGCTATCCAGTTTTGCCAGCACCATCTGTTGAAGAGACTGTCATTTTGCCATTGTATGTCCATGGCTCCTTTATCAAATATTAATTGACCATATATGTCTGGGTTAATGTCTGGATTCTCTAGTCTGTTCCGTTGGTCTGTGGCTCTGTTGTTGTGCCAGTACCAAATTCTCTTGATTACTATGGCTTTATAGTAGAGCTTGAAGTTGGGGAGTGAGATCCCCCCTACTTTATTCTTCTTTCTCAGGATTGCTTTGGCTATTCGGGGTCTTTGGTGGTTCCATATGAATTTTTGAATTATTTGTTCCAGTTCATTGAAGAATGTTGCTGGTAGTTTCATAGGGATTGCATCAAATCTGTATATTGCTTTGGGCAGGATGGCCATTTTGACGATATTAATTCTTCCTAGCCACGAGCATGGGATGAGTTTCCATCTGTTAGTGTCCCCTTTAATTTCTCTTAAGAGTGACTTGTAGTTTTCAGAGTATAAGTCTTTCACTTCTTTGGTTAGGTTTATTCCTAGGTATTTTATTTTTTTTGATGCAATTGTGAATAGAGTTGTTTTCCTGATTTCTTTTTCTGTTGGTTCATCGTTAGTGTATAGGAAAGCCACAGATTTCTGTGTGTTGATTTTGTATCCTGCAACTTTGCTGTATTCCGATATCAGTTCTAGTAGTTTTGGAGTGGAGTCTTTAGGGTTTTTTATGTACAGTATCATGTCATCTGCAAAGAGTGACAGTTTAACTTCTTCTTCACCAATCTGGATTCCTTGCATTTTTTTGTTTTGTCTGATTGCTGTGGCTAGGACCTCCAGCACTATGTTAAATAATAGTGGAGAGAGTGGGCATCCCTGTCTAGTTCCCGATCTCAGAGGAAACGCTTTCAGCTTCTCGCTGTTCAATATAATGTTGGCTGTGGGTTTATCATAGATGGCCTTTATTATGTTGAGGTACTTCCCCTCTATTCCCATTTTGCTGAGAGTTTTTATCATGAATGGATGTTGAACTTTGTCAAATGCTTTTTCAGCATCTATGGAGATGATCATGTCGTTTTTGTTTTTCTTTTTGTTGATGTGGTGGATGACATTGATGGACCATCCTTGCATCCCTGGGATGAATCCCACTTGGTCATGTTGTATGATCCTTTTGATGTATTTTTGAATTCGGTTTGCTAATATTTTGTTGAGTATTTTTGCATCTACGTTCATCAGGGATATTGGTCTGTAGTTTTCTTTTTTGGTGGGGTCTTTGCCTGGTTTTGGTATTAGGGTGATGTTAGCTTCATAGAATGAGTTTGGGAGTATCCCCTCCTCCTCTATTTTTTGGAAAACTATACGGAGAATGGGTACTATGTCTTCCCTGTATGTCTGATAAAATTCCGAGGTAAATCCATCTGGCCTGGGGGTTTTGTTCTTGGGTAGTTTTTTGATTACTGCTTCAATTTCGTTGCTGGTAATTGGTCTGTTTAGATTTTCTGTTTCTTTCTGGGTCAGTCTTGAAAGGTTTTATTTTTCTAGAAAGTTGTCCATTTCTCCTAGGTTTCTCAGCTTGTTAGCATATAGGTTTTCATAGTATTCTCTAATAATTCTTTGTATTTCTGTGGGTTCCGTCGTGATTTTTCCTTTCTCGTTTCTGATACTGTTGATTTGTGTTGACTCTCTTTTCTTCTTAATAAGTCTGGCTAGAGGCTTATCTATTTTGTTTATTTTCTCAAAGAACCAGCTCTTGGTTTCATTGATTTTTGCTATTGTTTTATTCTTCTCAATTTTATTTATTTCTTCTCCGATCTTTATTATATCCCTCCTTCTGCTGACCTTAGGCCTCATTTGTTCTTCTTTTTCCAATTTCGATAATTGTGACATTAGACCTTTCATTTGGGATTGTTCTTCCTTTTTTAAATATGCTTGGATTGCTATATACTTTCCTCTTAAGACTGCTTTTGCTGTGTCCCACAGAAGTTGGGGCTTTGTGTTGTTGTTGTCATTTGTTTCCATATATTGCTGGATCTCCATTTTGATTTGGTCATTGATCCATTGATTATTTAGGAGCATGTTGTTAAGCCTCCATGTATTTGTGAGCCTTTCTGCTTTCTTTGTACAGTTTATTTCTAGTTTTATGCCTTTGTGGTCTGAAAAGTTGGTTGGTAGGATTTCAATCTTTTGGAATTTTGTGAGGCTCTTTTTGTGGCCTAGTATGTGGTCTATTCTGGAGAATGTTCCATGTGCACTTGAGAAGAAGGTGTATCCTGTTGCTTTTGGATGTAGAGTTGTGTAGATGTCTATTAGGTCCATCTGCTCTACTGTGTTGTTCAGTGCTTCCTTGTCCTTACTTATTTTCTGCCCAGTAGATCTATCCTTTGGGGTGAGTGGTGTGTTGAAGTCTCCTAGAATGAATGCATTGCAGTCTATTTCCCCCTTTAGTTCTGTTAGTATTTGTTTCACATATGCTGGTGCTCCTGTGTTGGGTGCATATATATATTTAGAATGGTTATATCCTCTTGTTGGACTGAGTCCTTTATCATTATGTAGTGTCCTTCTTTATCTCTTGTTACTTTCTTTGTTTTGAAGTCTATTTTGTCTGATATTACTACTGCAACTCCTGCTTTCTTCTCGCTGTTGTTTGCTTGAAATATGTTTTTCCATCCCTTGACTTTCAGTCTGTACATGTCTTTGGGTTTGAGGTGAGTTTCTTGTAAGCAGCATATAGATGGGTCTTGCTTTTTTATCCATTCTATTACTCTGTGTCTTTTGATTGGTGCATTCAGTCCATTAACATTTAGGGTGACTATTGAAAGATATGTACTGATTGCCATTGCAGGCTTTTAATTCGTGGTTACCAAAGGTTCAAGTTTAGCCTCTTTAGTATCTTACTGCCTAACTTAGCTCACTTATTGAGCTGTTATATACACTGGAGATTCTTTTCTTCTCTCCCTTCTTGTTCCTCCTCCTCGATTCTTCATATGTTGGGTGTTTTGTTCTGTGCTCTTTCTAGGAGTGCTCCCATCTAGAGCAGTCCCTGTAAGATGTCCTGTAGAGGTGGTTTGTGGGAAGCAAATTCCCTTAGCTTTTGTTTGTCTGGGAATTGTTTAATCCCAGCATCATATTTGAATGATAGTCGTGCTGGATACAGTATCCTTGGTTCAAGGCCCTTCTGTTTCATTGTGTTAAATATATCATGCCATTCTCTTCTGGCCTGTAGGGTTTCTGTTGAGAAGTCTGATGTTAGCCTGATGGGTTTTCCTTTATAGGTGACCTTTCTCTCTCTAGCTGCCTTTAAAACTCTTTCCTTGTCCTTGATCTTTGCCATTTTAATTATTATGTGTCTTGGTGTTGTCCTCCTTGGATCCTTTCTATTGAGGGTTCTGTATATTTCCGTGGTCTGTTCGATTATTTCCTCCCCCAGTTTGGTGAAGTTTTCAGCAATTATTTCTTCCAAGATACTTGCCATCCCTTTTCCTCTCTCTTCTTCTTCTGGTACACCTATAATACGGATATTGTTCCTTTTGGATTGGTCACACAGTTCTCTTAATATTGTTTCATTCTTGTAGATCCTTTTATCTCTCTCTATGTCAGCTTCTATGCGTTCCTGTTCTCTGGTTTCAATTCCATCAATTGCCTCTTGCATCCTATCCATTCTGCTTATAAACCCTTCCAGAGTTTGTTTCATTTCTGTGATCTCCTTTCTGGCATCTGTGATCTCCCTCCGGATTTCATCCCATATCTCTTGCATATTTCTCTGCATCTCTGTCAGCATGTTTATGATTTTTATTTTTAATTCTTTGTCAGGAAGACTGGTTAGGTCTGTCTCCTTCTCTGGTTTTGTCTCTGTGATCTTTGCCTGTAGTTTTGCCTTTTCATGGTGATAGGAATACTTTGCAGAGCTGGGATGAGTGACGGCTGGAAGAACTTCCCTTCTTGTTGGTTTGTGGCCCTCCTCTCCTGGGAGAACAGCGACCTCTAGTGGCTTGTGCTGGGTAGCTGCGTGCAGACAGGGTTTCTGCTTCCTGCCCGGCTGCTATGGAGTTTATCTCCAATGTTGCTGTGGGCGTGGCCTGGCTCGGGCAGCTACTTCAAAGTGGTGGAATCCCATTGGAGGGGGAGCGGCCGGGAGGCTATTTATCTCCGTAAGGGGCCTCCCTGCTCCCTGCAGCCCAGGGGTTAGGGTGCCCAGAGATCCCCGGATTCCCTACCTCTGGATTAAGTGTCCCGCCCTGCCCCTTTAAGACTTCCAAAAAGCACCCGCCGAAACAAAACAACAACCACAAAAAAAAAAAAAAGAAAAAAATTTTTTAATTAAAAAAAAAAATAAATAAATAAAAAATGGCCGCTAGTTTTTCTTTATTCCCCGGCGCCAGCCTCAGGCATCTTGCTGCCCTATTTCCCTAGTATTGGGGTCCCTTTCCCTTTAAGACTTCCAAAAAGCGCTCGCCAAAACAAAACAGAAAAAAAAAAAAATGGCTGCTCGCTTTTCTTATGTCCTCCAGCGCCAGGCCTCCAGTACCTGCTCACAGGTCTTGCTGCCCTGTTTCCCTAGTATCCAGGGCCCCGCGCATGCACTGTGTCTGCGCTCTGGCCCGGATGGCTGGGGCTGGGTGTTCGGCAGTCCTGGGCTCCGTCTCCCTCCCGCTCTGCCTATTCTTCTCCCGCCGGGAGCTGCGGGGAGGGCCGCTCGTGTCCCGCGGGGCGGGGTCTTGTATCTTACCCCCTTTGCGAGGCGTTGGGTTCTCGCAGGTGTGGATGTGTTCTGGATGTTGTCCTGTGTCCTCTGGTCTTTATTCTAGGAAGAGTTGTCTTTGTTATATTTTCATAGATATATGTGGTTTTGGGAGGAGATTTCCGCTGCTCTACTCACACTGCCATCTTGGCTCCTCCTCTGCTAATTTCTTCTTACCCCTTCTTCCTTCCCTTATTTCCTTCCTTCCTCCCTGCATTTTTTTTTGTCTATTGCATTCTGTTTTTCTGCATTTCATTTTTCCCTTCTTTCCTTCTTTCCTTCCTGCATAGGTTGAACCATAGGTCAGAAATAGTCAAGTATCGGCAATTTCACACACTCTGACTTAATACAACAACAAAAAAAATTCAAAATTTAAAACCTTTAATTTTATATATCAGGAAAAGAGAATAACAGCACAATATTATTTTAAGAAAGTAGAGGCCTTTCCTTACTTGAGAAGGCAACATGGTTTGGGACTGAGAGGAGGGCTGTGGGTTTGGCCAGGCCTGAGATGGAGTCCCAGTTCTACAACACGCTCTTTGCAAGACTTTGATCAAGTGTCTTTGTTTCTCTGAGCCTCAGTTTCTTTGTCCATAAAATGTTGATCATGATTCCTATCTTACCAGGCTGTTCTGAAGGTTGATTGAGATAAATATAAAAAGGCATGCCACCTTATGAAGTGACACCTTATTGTGGTATGCCACATATATGTGTCTAACTATTACATGGTGTATTTAGATGATTTGGTGATTAGTGAATTAATTAATTCAAAACCATTACTGAACACTTGTACTTCTGAGCTAGTATATATGGAATGAATCAAAAGGAATTGAACACACTGAGAGAAATAAGTATTACATGTACTGTACTAAGCACTGACTTGTAGTTGCTCTTGCACTTCACATATCTTGAGAAAACTGAAAATCATTTTTGTCTCATTTAGCACAGTCCCAAGAAATCAGCTGAGAGCAGTATTCCTCAGACCATGATCTGACACCTTCTCCATAAATGATGGAAGATGAAACCATTTCGTACCCTCTGCAGGCCCTGATGGAGGCACATAATGAAAAATGATAAAACTCGAGCTGTCATTTTTAGACTCATGTGGAAGATGAGTTGACTTTGCCAATGTGTCAAATTCAGTGATCAGGCCACATTCATTTAACCAAAAAGTTAAGCTCCATAGCATTCACATATGGGCACCAAATACCAACACATGGTGATTGAACATGTAAGGGGTTCTCCAATAGTTAATGCCTTTTGTGCTCTATCACACATGTCGGGCTGTAGGCCATTGTGTGAGTGTGTGTGTGTAAACCTAGTGTCAGGAGTCACAGTCAGAATATGCTGAAGGGTTTCCCACAGCATCAGAAAGTCTTTGGAAACCTTATTTTTGAGGATAAAGCTCCCCCTCACTTCCATCATACAGTCCAAAAGTTTTTTATGAATATATTCCAGGGCACTGAGGAAGAGTTTCCTGTTTAAATACTGACTTAATTTTGAAATAGTGGTGGCCACCCAGATCATCACACCATTAACATGTTGTGGTGATACATTAAGAATCTCATAATCCTCAGGAAAAGAGGGAATTCGCCATGGCAGCTGTTCCACATACTGATAAGACACACCACAAGGAGTCTGGGATGAATGGGCATGAGGGCATGTACTGAATATTTGCCTGATTATAGGAATTATTGTGCTAGTTCCTTTATAACTTTGGTTTTAACTACATGCTATTAAATAACTCGATGGTCAAGTGATATGCTTTTAAATGTTTATTTTTAATCACCTTTCAGTTTCACAGTCTATAGCTACTGATACTCTGGGGCTAGGTGTCTGAATGATTTTGAAATTTGAAAAGGATGATTGGGCCCCCTTTCCCTAGGCTGCTAGACTGAGCTCTGCCTGGATATCTGTCACACTGGGTCTGAACTGATCTATCATGTAGGTCTAATACTTGCCTCTGGAGACCTTGATGAAATGTGTCCTCCTTGGTGGAGCACAGTTCTTGAGCAGTGGGTACTGAGCCCCAATCCTTTTTTCTGGCTTCTCAGGACACAGATCTCCTATGTCACTACCAAAGGCATGACACCATTTCCTCTACAGTTTGATAAGAAGACCTGGTTCTTTAAGAGAAGAAAATCTCTAGCTTTTAAAAAGTATGACCCTATTAGGAAAGAAAACAACCTGTCACATTCCAGCCCACAACCAGCCAAAACAGGGGAGGACAAACATGACTAAGCCAGGGCCCTCCAGCCCATCCCTCCAGTGGCTAGTCCAGAGCAGCTGTGAGAAAACCCTGGGTAACACAGCATGCTTCACTGGCTTCAAAAAGGGCCTCGTAGGCCTTCCGGCAGAGCACCTCCTGCCACCTCACAGCCTTGGTCCCCAGCAGGCCCTGCCTCTTGAGGCCTCCAGATGCCATCATTCCAGATGCCTCTTCTCAGCTCCAGCTGCAGGGAGGGTGCAAACACACATGGCCTTCCACAGCCCCTGCCAGGATACAGAAATATTTGGCCACTAGTGCTCTCTTATTTGTGGTTATTTCTTGCCTTCAATTTTGCAGCCGGCACCAAACTCTCCCGCAAGCGGATACTGCCTGCAAGCTGACAGCTCTCACAAAGCGGAAACGAATGTCAGAACTCAGCAGATCATCTGTGCTCATTCCTGGAAGCAATACAGGTTACCTACTGAAAAGGTACACCGAGGCTCAGTTTCTTGGAGCAAACCTGCAACCACAGAACAGCTAGGCAGCCTGCCCCGCCTCCCTGCTGGTGGCATCTCCTGAGCCCTCCCAAGCTTTCCTCCTCTTTCCTCTTTGCCTACATGTTTCTTTGTCTTCGACAGGTGCAGCTGCCACCGTGATCATCCTCCTGTTGTGGACGCCCATTGTGAGACCTGGGCTCTGCCCAGGGGAGAGCCTCACGCTGGCTCTGTGGATTCAAGGTGCTAAGCCGGCCGCGGGAAGATTGCCTGACCACAGTGCACCTGGCGTGCATCAAAGACAAGTAAGCGATCTGTGCTTGTCACCGGGCTGCCTGGCAGGGCCAGACTGTAAGTTACAACTCTTAACAGCTCCCGAGCGGCCTCGCGTGGCCCAGGAAGGCCCCTGGAGTCGTTGGTCTTACTGTAAATATGTGTAGCTGAGCGTCACCCACCATGGCTTTAGCTGGGTACAAACTTTGTTTCATTTTGTTCTTTCGAGTTGAAATACACATATACACATGCTTGCATTTGTACATGCACACACACACACACACACACACACACACACATGCACACACACAATAATGACTAACAGCAAACAACCCCACATATAAGCAGTGGTTGTCTTTGGTGACTATGGGTAGATGGCACTTTTTTTCTTTGTACAGTTTTTCATTTTCCAGTATTTCTATAATGAGGACTTAATAACGTCTGTAATTTTAAAAAACATATGCAGATATTTTTATTTGAAACTTTTTGAAAATCAAGAATCCTAACTTACATGTGGATGATGGGAGGTAGAAAATGAGGTGAGCTTAGTTTAAAGAGTAGGCAAATTCTGATTGTCAGAGCAGAGTGGCCGGGCAAGTTGCCACTCCAGCAGACCTCCCAGAGCAGAGCAGAGCCATCCTTGAACCTCAGCGCTGTGCACTGCCACCTGCCTCCCTGTCCCAGTTGGCAGACTCAGGCTGCCTGCTGAGACAGTGCTGATCTTCTCGCAGGACTTCAAATCAAGGACAGATATTTAGTGAAGTGCTTTCTCCTACCTGCCTGCACCAAATCTTCGCCACCTTAACCTAAGGGAACAACAATATAGGACTCCCGGAGTGAAGGCTGAGGGGCTTGTCAGTTATTTTTAGATAGATGCACCCTTTGGTTCTTTCTACCTTTTCTAGGCAGTCTCACAGGTGAGTGAGCTGGAATTTAGGTGGTTGGTTACCTCTTACAGAGTCTTACTCAAGTTTATGAAACAGAGGGCAAGTCTCAGTCAAGGCCTATGTCCATTTGACCAAAACAACGACATCACCCCCACCCCTCACTCCCAGGAGTCTTGTCTACACAGTGCCTGACAGAGTTGGCAGAATGTCCAAGTTGTTTTGGGTATTGTGCAGACACTGTCAAAACATCAGTCACCTCTACAGGAAAATAAACCAGCCAGACTGATTGTGTATCACAGTTATATCCTGATGATAGTACTGTTTGAAATACTTACTTTGAATCTGATTGACTGAGCACTCGAATTGAGACTGGGGATGGAAAAGCTATCCCAGATACCCTGATCCCTCAATGTACACAAAGATAAATGGAAGTCCCATTCACAGCACATTTTCAAACAAAGGGTTATTTTTTTTTTGGGAGGGGGAGTTATTTCAGAGAATTGATCTACGGAATTTGAAGAAGTTAATTTTGGGCTCTGAGAAAGCAGATCCTTTTTTGTCTGTTTGCTTTAAAATGGTACTGCCCCAAAATTTTGCATACAGATACACTGCAGAGAGATAATAGCGATGGAAGTCATGAAGCCAAGCATCACTGAGGGAAATGCAAATCCACAGGCCTCTCAGCTCTGAAGCAGCATTCTCAAATGCTGAAGTCATCTCGTATTCACCCGAGGCCCTCAGATCTGCACATCGATACATGCAATTGGAGGCTAATACGCAGATATTGATTTCTCTAAGGGTGAGTGTCAATATTTACAATCCCAAGAGGTGGCAGCTGATTGAGGCAAACCCAAAGTCATGATGGTGACTGCCAATGTCAGAGCCAAGCAACAGTCCTGCTCTTCACAAAACACAGGTCAATGCCTCTGCCTCCAAATTGGGCCAGACTATTTATATAAGAAGTAAACATTTCAACTGGGCCTCTGGACATTACCAGTCTGTCTTACCTTATAGCCAGGTAATGTGAAACTCCAGATAACAGACTAGATAGCTCTGTCACATAAGCGTAGTTACATTAAAATCATCTGGGAGGGATGCAAGCTTTTTCAAATTAATTGCTCAGGACAACTTTCTCCAAAATTATGATGCTTCCACAGTGGTTGTATACCCATGAGAAATAGTGTCATAATGCTGGGAATAGGCTCCTTTTCTCAAGCGTAGAAAAGGGTATGAAGGGGTAGACCAGAATGTTCAGAACACCTGACTTCAAGATAAAGTCCACTCACATTAAAAAATATATACATTAGTATTTCCTAACCCTGGCTGCATACTAAAATCCCATCTCTAGAGATTCTGATTGGAGTTAATTCATATGTCCTGAGGCACAAGCATCTGTTTTTCTTTAAATTGTCCCAGTGATTCCAATGTGCAGCCAGTACTGAAAACCACTGCTATGCAAGGTGGTCCCTCTCCTTTTCCCATTACATCTCCTCCCTCCCACTAGACGCACCCCAGAGCCTGGTCTTATGTTTGCACTTACCCGTTTTTACTGCCGTAAGGAATTCCCCACCCAAATCTGGACCAAACTGCTTATTCTTCCATCAAGGAGCAGATTGTTGCCTCTCTTCCTTATGTGAAACTTTCTCTCACGAGGTTTTGACTCTTTAGTCAGATTTCATTTTCTCCTCCTTCCCACACTGCCAACAAACCAATCACTACACCAGGGGACCTGCAAGTTCACAGACTTGTTTCACTGGAAGATAGCGGGTCCTCTGAAACAGGAGGTTATGCACCAACCCCCTAAGCATCTGTGCATGCCCGCTCTGCTTCTAGCACAAATCACAGGAGCCACTCGATTCATATCTGTTGTGAAGATGGATGACATTTGAAGTTCATATTTAGGATCATGGCCTTTCAGAAATCAAGGAAGACCTGAGTCATTTCTATATTTGGAGGTAACTAGAATGTTTTTAAAAATGAAAAAAAAATCCCAATTCTTAATTTGAAGTTCTTTGCACACATAAAACCTGGATTGAATGTCCTCCTCTGGCCTTCTTCCTATGATGTCCTCTTGGGGTTTATTTCAGCCCTAAGTACCCCACATGCCTCAGTGACACACAGAATACACTCTGTCCCCTGACAAGAAAGCATGACACATTTGTATGCCAACCGGGACATGGATAAATATGAAAATAGACAATGGTGAAACTGTCAGGTAGGCTGTTTATACTGGGTGGGAGGGTCCTTTCTGTCTCGTGTCAAGGTGCCCCCCCAGTCTTGGCCATTCTCCCACTTCGGATTCCTCCTTCTTCCCCTTCCTTGTGTGTAAAATTGTTGTCATTATGAGTGTAAAAATGTTGCATCGTGATTTAGTATTGACACAAAATGTATTGTATATACAGAGATGAGATCCACCAGCAGGATCAAAACTAAGTCAGCATCAAAACATGCAGGGTGGGTGTCTGCGCCTTGAAGAACATCTTAGAGACCGCAGTAGAGCCTACCTTTAAGAAATGCTGCATCATTAACACTCTTGATGGTGTAGAAGATAATTTTGTGTGGAAAATCGTAGATTCTAACGACTGAATAGAAAAGTATTTTAGAAAAGTGATACTCTTTACATGAAGATGTTTTGGGGATACCTTATCTCATATATTTCACTTATGATTTCTCTTTATGTACATGTAAGAGTTATATCTGGTGAAAGTTTGTGTCTAAACAAGGATTCTCTTAATATGTCCAAAATAAAAATCCAAAGCCTTGGTCATAATTTAATTTCCTATTTTCTCAGTGGTACATAAATAATAGTGCCTGTATTAGTTTGCTAGCACTGCCCTAACAAAGTGCCACAAACCAGGCAGCTTAAACAACAGAAATTTGTTTTCTTAATGTTCTGGACGCTGGAAGTCAACCATCAAAGTGTCAGCAAGGTTGATTTCTTCTGAGCCTCTCTCCTTCACTTGTAAATGGCTGCCTCCTCCCAGTACCACAGTATTCTTTCCATATTCGTGTCTTAATCTCCTTTTATTACAAGGACACCAGTCATATTGGATTAGGGCCCACCCTAATGGCCTCATTTTAACTTAATTACCTCTTTAAGGACCTTATCTCCAAATACAGTTCATTTTGAGGTACTGGGGGTTAGGACTTCAATAATGATTTTGGGGGGAACACAGTTCAGCCGATAATGGTTCCTTGCCATCGATGGCTTCTTAGTTCAATGAAACTTAGAGTATAAATCTCAAAGGATTGTAATGATATTAAATGAGTCCCTCGAGCCTAGAAAGCTGTACCTGAGCCTTAGCTGTTTATTACTACCTACTGCACAGAGTGGTTGAGAAAGCGAAATGCTAAAGCACATGCACAGTGCTTAGCAGACAACCTCACACAGTGTGAACCCTCAGTCAGTGTTGGCAACTATGACCATTATTTATTTGGAAATATTTTCATACCAGTAAAGAGAAGTTATTGAGAAAAAAAATCACAGTATGCTTTAAACATAGGAAATGATCTTATTTTTTAATCTTGGAACTTGATGATGGCATTGAAAACCTTAGTACACAATTAAGAAAGCAAAAGTTGGTAACCATGACTTCAGGAATAAATGCTTACAAGATGACTTTAATGTACAAAAAGTGCTTTGTAATTACCTAATTGTCTGGCACCACCCCAAGTCTTATTGTTTTAACCTCTTCGTGTCAAGCCAGAGATTAGCTCCAGTGAGTGTGAAAACTCTAATGCAAAATGCATTAAGCTTTCACGGCACAGCCTTGAGACCACCAATAGCATCAAGAGATTAATAACTGGAGTAAGAAAGATAAATTCTTTTATGAATAATTCAGCCTATCATTAGAAATTCGAAACTTGAGCACCCCAGTGCTTCGGAGAGAAAACAGAAGCCTGCCTTTAATGGACTATAATTTTAAATATGAGGAGGATGTTGTCAGTTGTCACTTAGATAAACTTAAAACACACTTCTCAGTGAAAAGAAACTCCCTCAAAAGGAGGTCACCCAGTTTAGTCAAGTTTGAGATAAATAAGGAGATGAGTACATTTCTGATCTGGTTTAATGACTGATTCTCTTTGTCATCTTGAAGGAGACAATTAATTTCTTCATAGATAAATAATCTTACAAAGTTTTTAACCACACACATATTTTCTCTCTAAAGCAGGCGTTCTCCCACCAAGCCATATACTTTGATCGCTTCTTCTATCCTCAACACCCAGAGATTTTCACTGAGCTCCCCCTTATTAAAATGTCCCAACAAACTCTAGAGCTTTCTAATATTGTTAACAAATCTATTCTGTGCTAACAAAAGAAAACTAGTGATGATGGTTCTAGGAAGAGTTTGCACACTTTACATCTGGCTTTAGGCAGGCAGAGCTCCTATATTTGCCATCAAACTCAAATGTTGGAAATTCCCATTCACATAGGAGCAAGGGACTTCACCAAGGAAATACAAATTTGTAGGTTTCCATCCCTAAGTGTATAGGTCTGTGGCAAGAACAAAAGCTGTGTGCTTGCCAAGCCCATTTCAGGTTCTTCTTGGGCACACAGCCGAGCGTCTTTTCCCAGCTTCCTTTGCACTCATGTGACGGAGTGCATGACAATTCCAGACATAGCCCTAAAACTCCAAGAACTGTTCTCCACTCTCTCATCTACCATCTGCCACAATGGATGACAATGCAGAACCGGAGGCAGCAATGCTCAGGGCAACCTTGAGGGAAAAGCACCGAGAATGGCAGAGCCACAGTCCTGAAGGAGCCTGGGTCCCAGATGACTGCAGGAGCAGACCTCCCCCACTACACCTTTACTAACCATACTGCACTGTGACATGAGTGAGAAACACACTTCTACTGTGTTAAGCCACTGATATTAAGTAAGGGTTGTTTTCTATCACAGCTAACTTAATTTAGTTTCAATACTACAGATATTGACTTATATGATAGGGATGTTACAAGGATCAACTCATTTGTTTGCTTTTTAATTTATTCAACAAAACTATTTGTTTCAAATCCACTGTGCAAGAGTACCCTGTTAAGTGCCAACTCATGAAGCACACTGGCAATAGCAATTGAGAGACTGGACCTTTGAATCAAAACAAGGGTTAGGATTCTGGCCCTGTCACTTATCAGCTGTGTGACCTTAAGCATGTTACTTAACTTCTATGTGCTTTAGTTTTCTCATCTGTAACATGGGGTAATAATACCTACCTCATAGGACTGTCCAGAGAATTAAATGAACTAATTAATGTCTGTAGAATTCTTAACTCCTTATCTGGTGTATATCTCAATGAAAGGTGATGCCATTGTAAAATCTGGACAAAGCTCCAATTTTCCAAATTAAACATAAAACAAATTATTAATAGTCAAATTTAGAAGTACACCCTACTTGTGTAGCCATGAAGCTCAAATCCCATGATCCCTCTGAAAAGGACTGAAATAATGAGTTCATAAAGGTGGATGCCCAACACCTGCCCTCACTTGGAGATGTTTCTGGCAGTGCACCCTGGGAAGTCCCATTTGAGTTGAGGAAAACTATAAATTTACTCTACTCACAAGTTTATTTGCAGATTTGGAAGGAGAAAGAAAGAAAATGATAGTTGTAGGAGGGCTTCCTTCCCTCAGACAGCACTAATCATATGCATGTGGGCACTCTGAGGCTTTTCCAGGGGTGAGTCCATTAAGTAAATATGTTGCTCTTTCCTTTCACAAAACCCAGTAATGCAAAGACTTATGTTTATTTAGTATTTTCCTCTTTGTTTTCATAGCCAAGAAAAAGTCTGCTGGGTAGGCAGTTCCTTGAGAAGATTCTGTTTACCCTGTTCTGACCCAGTCAAGAGTTTGGGGGAAGAAAACACAAAATGCCATTTTAGAAGGGTTAAATGGGCTGGTATTCAGAGACTCTGTCAACCTGCAGTAGCGGGAAAGAAAACACAACCACAAAACCAAACCAGCCAACCTCCAGAAAGTCATCACAGAAGGACTCCAGGCTCAGAAAAATGTCTTCTTAAAAAAGTTTACATTGTTTCTTTTTCTAGGTCTGTTATCCTGGTTTCAGTGATTGATAGCTAGTGAACATGACCTTTCATGATGTGAACAAAGGAATCACAGAAAATGGGAGACTGCTCAAACAGAAAGCTGGTGACTTGCTTTGGGAAGGAAGCAAAGCCCAAATGCAGGTACAAATAACCTGCCTTCCCTCGCGGGCTTTCCCAAAAAGGAGTTTGAACAAAGATTCTAGGGCATTAAAAATGGTAAGAGAGCAGCTCCCTACAAAACAAGCCAGGCGGAGAGTTTCCATTACAAACTGAAGTAATTGCATTGTCCAGACACCAAAAAAGGTCAGCATGAACTTTAAATCTCCCATTTCATTTGTTAAGCGGTTTGCATAGGACAGAGGACAGAGCCATTCTGAGACAGGAGCACATTTTTGTGAGTCTAACCTCAGAAACTGGAGAAAAATAGGAGCAGCCTTTTCTTGGCCCTGTTCCTTACGTGATGAGGGATTTTGTTCTCTGGTGCTGTTTTGCAGAAAAGGGCTCTGGGACTGGCTGCCCCCAGGGTGATGACAGCCTGTGATTTCTGAGAAGTTTTTTGAACATTCTTGGGGAAGGTGAACTATCATAATGCCTTTCTAATGGCCTTTTGCTTTAAACAAGAGTATGTTGAAGAACGAAAATCTGTTTACCATTTGGGACCAGAAAATTAGCCTCACCAACAGAGCCAACTGACTATCGTTTGAAACCAGTTTCAGTCCTGAGTGGGTCCCAGATTTCTTTAGCAGCCCCAAGACCTCCCAGGAGAAAAGGGATGGCTCAGTCTTCATTATCGTCCCCACAACAAACATTATGAGTCTCTGGGACTGTGTTTAGGAAGCTTAGAACTGGACAAGCAGGGAGGTTATACAGCAACAGGAAGCCCTAGAACGAATCCTTGTGGAGGGGAAATTTCCAGGCCTGGAAGTAACTCCTCCTCAACCAGATCACCTAAGACCACTCTTGGCTGTTTATGGAACTTGAACTCCAAATTAGGAACTTGATATCAGATCAATTCTGTGTGTCTCATATACCACTTCAGTGGAATCATTACAATAACCATATGTGGCAGAACAATTATTATCCCATTTGAGAAATGAGAAAACTGAGGTTCAGAGAATTTGGGTAACTTCCCCAGGGTCACACAGCTAGTAAGTGGCAGAGCTAGGATTCAAAACCAGGGAGCACGACCTCAGAGCTTATGGACTTTACTAACCTACGCTACAATTCCTAAAATATGCAATCCTTAATACAAGAAGGAATGAATCTCTGACGTTGGAAATGTAGGCAAATCAGTGGGGAGACATTTTTAAGTAGCATAGCTTTCCTAGCACTCCTCACATTGATTCACAGGAGTCCATCGATTCCTGTAAGGCTTTTCCCTGGTAGGCACCCACTACCAGGTGAGGGGCTGCTCCACTTCAAGTAGTCTCCTATGCCTCACAGTACACCTTCTCCAGGACACCATTATCCTGGCAGATCGAGTACCACTGCACTCAGAGATTTAAAGTTCATGCTGACCTTTTTTGGTGTCTGGACAATGCAATTACTTCAGGAGGAAGCTGCACTCAGTCGCTCCAACCAAATAAGCATATTCACATTTTCCAAGATCCCTGATTATGAGCCTGAATAGAAAATTTGGTTTCCAATTAATAAGCATCCTTGCCTTTATGTTTCTACAGAAAGCATTTGTGCTAATAATATGATGCTTAATAATGAGATGTCTATCAAAGGAAGGGAAATGGCAATGGGAAAACAATGATACCGGACCAAGTTTAAATATGCTTTTTAAAAAGCCTTCACCCAGCAGGGTCATGCCCAAATCACTGATATCTGTAAAGGGTGCTGCAAACAAGATTTTTGTTTTCCTATTTCATTGGTGGTCCTAGGTACTTTTCCAATTTTTTAGAAAAATCATGAGTCTGGAAGTGTCCAAGTATTAGGCTGGCTGAGCTTGGCACAGTGACACTGCTGCCAAGTTCAGGACAATCTGTTTCTCCCTCTGTTACCATTAGACCCTTCATCCCTACATTTAGAACCTGACACGTGCCAAACTGCCCGATTTCCCCGTGCCTGTCATTAAAGCGTGCCGCTAAACACTGGGTTTGAAATACATCATCACAACTGTCCAAACACAAACCCAAGTGCATTCAAGAGTCCCAGGGAGGATCAGAGCACAGGGCTAAAATGATTCAAGTTGGCCAAGATTCAAAATGCCATTTAAAGCCAAGCACAAGAAGGGCTATGCCTGAGAAAGGAGCTAGACTGACAAGCAACCATTAAGGCACAAAGGCTTGAAGCCTGTGTTTTCTGAGCTTCAGAGAGGGCCTGCCCTTCTTTGCCTTGCCCGTGGGGCTCATTCTGAAGGGACAGAGAAAAAGCGCTGTTTTGGAAGAAGCCTGACCAGAAGTGTACCAACAAATGAAAACCCTGACAAGGCTGCCTTTCCCCAGCTCTCCACGTCTCAAAACCAACTCAATTCCAGTTACATCAGAGGGAGGTGCCAGAGGGGGCCTCTGCTTAATATAAAAAGCAAGAATATTCATTTGGCTTTTCCATCCATTCATTTGCCATCTATCATTAATCACTACCAATGAGACCCTAGGCCCGTCTCTAAGTAGCAAAGTTGGAACTCCTGACTAACTTCACACACCATGGCTGTAAAATAGAAGCAGAGCTCACAGACCTTTGGTCCAACCTGGCTATGGTGTAGATTTAGAGGGTTCTTATGGTTGGTGAAAAGCAAGCCATTTGGATAACCTCTGTGGCTTAAACAGCTAGCTTTGGTCAGATACCACATTCTTACTCCAGAACAGATCAGAATTTGGAGAAAAACAAATCCTGAGACCAGAGCAGGAGCCCCAGAGAACTATTTTCTGACACTAGTTCCAATCCAGAATTCCTGCAAGAGGTCTGTTATATCTGCAATATCTGTAAACTGCTGAAGAATACTCTGTTCCCAGGTGTGTAGGGCTATTTTTAGAAATGTATGCAGATCTTGTGATCTGTAAAATGTACATTCAATTAAAAAGAGATACTGAATTCATTTTATGATTACATATTCTCCCAATCAACTGCTCCTCAAAGCACTTTTAGCATAATATGGGGAAGGGAGGGAAGAACAGTGGTCTGCCAATATTTTTTGATCATATAAAGATATAAAGAGGTCTGCATAGTGTTGGTAATCTCTGCTTCCTGGATAGGTGCCTTGTGGGAATCTTTATTTCTAGGCTTTCCCAAGACCTTTTTGGTGAAATTTCTTGACACAGGAAAGCCATAGGTAAATATTTCAGTAGTTGTTTCTGAAGATGATACTTGTTTTCTAGAATTAACCCATTAAGAGTAGGGTGAGGAAGGAGGGTTACTAGCATTTTGAGAATACCAGGCTGAAGCCCCATGTAAACAAAGCTCTTGCCTGCTGGCAGGTCAGTGTACCTGACATCTGGGCAAGGGGCATCATGACATGCACTGTGTCAATGATTACAGAGCTGAAACGGAGGCGATCACACACACAAATGGTCCAGCATTCGCTGCAATGACTGACCACCCGTCATCACCTATTGCAGGCGGGTCAGAGGAACCTGCCCAAAGATTGAATGGAGAGCAGAACAAACAGAGGTCAGGATCATGGCAACATCTCAACCCATGATTTTCCATCATGTTAGCAGAGATGAGAAATCTAATTGTCGGCCACTTCCCTTTGTGGGTGGCTGGTGGTGGTACAGCGTGAGGGCTTAAGCCTCTGTGGGTCCATTTCACTCATATTCCCAGCCAAAGAGTGCTCTCCCTCCTCTTGGCAGGTCTTCCGGAAGAGCTGAGCAGCATTTCCTGAGGCCACAGATGCCAGCCGCATACACACCCACTGCCAGGGGTTGGGGGGCCTCCCTGTTGATTGCTCTCGTGGAAGTGATCACAAGAGCCTTGTGGATGAATCCAACCCGCTGCCCCCGTCACCATCCACAGGGTCAAGCAGAGGTTCGTAAGCTGAAGGTGACCGTTTGTTTCTCCTAGGAGGCCCTCTGCTTTGAGGTTTGCCCTGAACTCTGCCCCATGGAGGTGCAACATTCTGGCTGACCCGATCAAATCGTCTCTTCGGGAAACATCGGTGGCAGGTGAGCACCATGAGAGCCTGTCATTTCAGACAGGACTACTGTCACTATTCTTGAAAGCTCAGGCACGTGCTGTTGTTGAAATTTCTGGGAGCCGGCATGACCACATAACCAATAAGGTCAATAAAGTGACTTCCTGTGCTAACCTGAGCCCCTAATGTCCCTGTAATAACTTCACGTCAGTTAGGACATGGCTCGCCCTTTTCTTTCTCTCCTTAGAAATCTATCATTATTCCTTTGCACTAATAAAGCATTTTATCTTAGTGGTACACAATGAGTAAAAAATGAAAAAAGAACACCATCTTTGGATTATATAGTCCTGTGAACATGGTTTTCCATCCAGGGCCCTAACTGGGTGCTGTAAATTGCCCTCCCAAGTCTAGGAGTCAGGGCTGCAAAGAGACGACAGGGAGGTGGGGCTGGTCTGCAGCTGCTGGGCCTGGGAAGAGCGCGGGCACCGTTCTGGGCAGACAGACTTGGGGAGGAGGCACACTCCAGAGGGGGTTGGCGAGCACCAGATCCCAAGGGACGCATCTGCAGCCTGCCCCAGCCATGGGAGAAGGAAGCCCGAAAGCAGATGGACACAGGGAAATAAGCTGAGGTGAGGCACGGACTCGCAGAGCTGGTGCCTCTCACAGACGGTCCTCAGAAGCAGCTAGAGATGGGGAAGGACCCGGTGAAGGGGAAAACGTTTGGGCCTCACTTTCTGGTCTTGGTGTAAACTCAAGGGCCCCTCAGAGTCAGAAAAATCACTGGAGAGTGAAAGAGCCCTGGCAGCCGAGGGGACAGCAGCCTGCCTTTGCCCAGCAGTCTGTCTTCCGGTAAGATTAGGATCACGGAGCTCATCAGCCAGAACCTATGTCTGGGCGTCCAGGGTGAGTGGTGTGCACACACAGAAATAATCCATTGCTGCGGCCCTGGGGGACAGTCCTGGAGCCAGACCCGTGGTGAGGGCAGGACTTGCAGACTGCCTGTGAAAGCTGCAGGACACCAGGAGCTAACGGAGTGAACCCAGGTGGAAAGAAGGCTCGGGAGCAGCTCCTTGAGGCACGCAGAGGCACCTGGACAAGATCCCAGAATGGGGCCCAAGAATCTACATTCTGAACAAAATTCCAAAGGGATTCCACTGTAAGTGGTGCAGTGAGCCCCATCTAGGTGGACGGGAGGTTTTAGACTAATGTGTGGCATCCTGTGGCGATAGGAAATACAGTTTTTAATTTCCAAATGTTTTTGTAAGACCTCTGGAAGAGAGCAGCTTGCTGAATTGGAGAAGGGGTGGAACTTGAGCAGATGATGGACTGAGCTTACGGGGCCAGCCTGCCTTGATGTTTTTGAGGCTTGGGTACACTTTTTGGCCCATGTGTTCTCTTCTCAGGCACAATAACAGGACCAAAGCGAAGAGTAAAAGGGATCTTTGGGGGTCAGGGTGACAGCCGGGAGTCCTGTCCTGATGGCATTGCGGGCAGGCCCTGCCTGGGAGAATGGCCACACACACAGTCTCAGCCACTGTTGACTGGCAACTTTCCTGTCTAGGGCATATGCGCACCTGCTTGCCCACACACTCACAAGCAGACTTGCCCTTGGCTTTGCTGAATGTGCACCTGCGAGATGGAGATCATTATTACCTTCCTATGAGGGTCTGTGAGATGGAGATCATTATTACCTTCCTATGAGGGTCTGTGAGATGGAGATCATTATTACCTTCCTATGAGGGTCTGTGAGATGGAGATCATTATTACCTTGCTATGAGGGTCTCTGCCTCAGGGTCTTGCCCACACATTGTTGCAAAGCCTGCCCCACAAGTGGCGACCTGTGTTTCTGAAACTGGGGTCTGAGTAATATTTAGGAATTCTAGACATTTTTCCTTTGAAGTTTTGTTTTAATAATGATCCAAAACAGCAGTTCTACCAGTTGTAAAGACAATTTTCTTATGGGGTAATAATTCCCATTTGAAATTCCTCTTCCATGGAATAAAACTTGATTTTTTATGTCAATGTCTCTCTAGATGTGATCTTCAGAAATATTAAGGAATCTTCAAATAAATTTCCTAGGATCATTTTTTCCCTATAAAAGTGAAAGCACTGTTTTTATGCATTAAAAGGTAATAGTAGTTTAAAATATAGAACCCAGAGGCTAGCAGTTACCAAAGGGGAAGGGTGGGGGAGGGCGGGTGGGGAGGGAGGGAGAAGGGGGTTGAGGGGTATTATGATTGGCACACATGGTGTCAGGGGAGTCATGGGGAAGACAGCGTAGCACAGAGAAGACAAGTAGTGACTCTGGCATCTTACTACATTGATGGACAATGACTTCAGTGGGGTGTGGGGGAGACTTGATAATAGGGGTGAATGTAGTAACCACATTGTTTGTCATGTGAAACCTTCATAAGAGTGTATATCAATGATAACTTAATAAAAATAAAATATAGGACCCAGAAATTAAATTTTCCTTGGCTTTATAATGACTTCGGGTGGAAAATCTCCAAGAATGAAATACATCATGTGCCAGTTCATTTGAATCCAATTCAAGTCAACAGGAATTTATTGCGCTGTGGTTCTGATGCTATAGCAGGCACTAGGGAATAGGGAGTACTAAAGTTCCTGGTCCTCTTGGGAAGGAATTACTGCACAAGAAACAATGGGAACATTTTCCCTTGAGGAGTCAGGGAAAGCTTCTCCGAAGGAGGAATTTACCAGGATGGCTGGCAGAGAGAGAGAGTGGGGTGAGAGGAGAAAGGGAGAGAACAAGAAAAAGAGAGAGAGAGAACATTACAGACAGAAGCAACAGCATGGACAGACAGAGCATAGCCTGTAGTTTTACATGACTGGAGCACACAGTTTGAGGGTAGATGGCCTGAGAAAAGTGGGTAAGTGGCAAGGACTTTGTGCACCATTGTAAAGAGTTTGGGCTCACTAGCAGGGTAACACGGCGACCGTTCTGAGTTATAATGTCATTCTGGGATCTCTCTCCTTATATGCCTTTATTACTCTGCTTTGTCCAGAAAACTTGAGCTTTCTCAAAAGCATGGTTGACTGGTCTCACACTCCTAGGTGTAAAGAGGTAAAAAATATTATCATCTGAACAATGGCACCAGAATTCCAATTGAAGAAACTAATGTCTTTGTTCGAAAAAATATGTTGATAAAGCCTTGGGGTAGACCTACACACCCAAGAACGTGTAATTTTAAATATAAGAAGAGGGGATATAATTTTACATAACTGGGGAGAAAAAAAATGAGTGTTGGGTGGGGACTCAGTTCAAAAGAGAGTTGTTGAGAAGGGACAGGAGAAGGATACAGGAAATGGTGGAAGGATATCCCGACTCTGTGAATAGTGAGGAAAATATAAAATCCATAAATGCTGTGTACAACTGATGTTTTTATGTGGGGATACTGAGAACAGTTTTGAATTTTAGGGCAGACTTGAACTCAGGTGTAATATGGAAGCTGCACAGCAGAGTATGTTGGGGCACCTGAGGTTTCCTAAAAACGTAAGCCCCAGGGAATGTGCAGTCCTCTTTAGAAAAGCTTTGCATTCCCAAGGTTATGGTTTTGAGCTAGAACTTTAAGTGTGTGCTGATTAATTTTTTGTGTGCACCTGGCTAGGAGATGCTACCCCATTATTTGGTCAAATTCCAGTCTAGATATCATTGTAAAGGTACTTTTAGATGTAATTAACATTTAACAATCAGTTGACTGGGTAAAGCCGATTATTCTCCATATTGTGGGTGGGCCTCATCCAGTCGGTTGAAGGCATTAGGAGCAAAGACAGAGAGTTTCCCCAAAAAGAGATTTTGCCTAAAGATTGCAACATAGATATACCCTGCCTGAGTTAACTGTTTAATGGCCTGCCCTGTGAGTTTTGAATTCAAGACTGCAACATCAGTACTTAACTGAATTTCCAGACTGCCAGCTTGCCCTATGGATTTCAGACTCTCAGCCCCTACAATCACATGAGGCAATTCCTTAAAATCTCTCTCTAGATAGGTAGACAGACAGAGAAGCAGATATATAAATAGATAGATCCCCATAAATAGGGCATAAGCTTATCAATCATCTATCTATCTTTCATCTATCCATCATCTACCTACCTTATCTATCTCCTATTGATTCTGTTTCTATGGTAAACTCTAACACTAGGACAAGGAGATCCCAAATGGTATCTGGGTGTTATGACTCTGGCTTTACAGAGGGCGACAGTACATATATCCAAGTCCTGAGCAAGCCTTTTCTCATAATTTAAGAACATGCCCAAAGGAAAAGGGATTCAAACATGGTTCTTCCTTGGCTGATTAGGATGATGAGTAAGTACTCTGTGGGATATATTTCTAGATCTTGATCCCAATCTACCTTATTCTTTATTTACTGAAAGAATCCTAATTTTGTCTTGATCAGCAATGCCTAGCTAAACTATTCAATTTCCCTGCTTCCTTTGCAGGGCTGGTCATGTGACAATTATAGCCAATGAAACTTAAGCCATTTTGTTTGACTCTTGAGAAAGCTTGTAAAGGTATAAATTTAGCTGGCATATTCCTTCACTGATTTGTGCTTCCATCTTTCCCATTCTTCCTGACTGAAATACAGATGCAAAGCCTCATGGTGCAGCAACCATCTTGTTTTCTCCTAAACTTTCTTCATTTTTTTCTACATATTCCCTCAATCATTCATTCAGTCAATCAGTATTTATTGAGTCAATAGGGACTAGGAACTGGGGATGAATAAGACAAAGTTCTTAACCCTCAAGAGCCACAAGTTAAGCAGACAAAGAGAATTGTGAGCATATAAATAACCAAACCATCTGTAAGTGATATAGAAGAGATAACAAGTCATGAACCACAGAGAGTGCTAGAGGAATCAGAAGTAACTCCATAGCAAAGGAGACATTTGAGCTGAAGTTTAAGTAGGAGTTTCTCAATTGGAGAAGGGGGAAAGCCATTTCCATTTCCTACATCCCCATCTTTAGAAATATAAATATTAAAGGAGATTTGACCCCTTCAGTTGTCAAGGCAGGCTCTTTGGAGGAAGCTTTCCTTGAGCTGAGATGTGGGTGAGCAGGAGTTAATGAGGAGGGAAGAGAATTTGGGGCAGAGTCAGCAGCAAACAGAGGCCCTGTGGAAGGTAGAATATGACAGGCAAAGAGGGGTTGAAATGTAATTCAGATCAGGTGCAGAGTGGTATGAGATGAGGCTGGGGAAATATTTAGGGAGTCAGGACAACATAGGGACAGAGCAGGTTAAAGACCTTTTTTTTTCTTTTTCCTAAAAGCAATGAGAAGTCACTGAAATATTTCATGCAGGTGGACCATATGACCACCTTAACTGCTACCAATCTGAGGTGCTTAGACTAAAACACTGCAGTTTTTCTCAGGAGCCCTGGGATTCTGAATTCCCATTGCAACATTTATAAAGTCAAGCTGCAGCCTTACTGGGGAGATTCACCATAGGTGTCAGAATATCTTGGCATCTCTAGCAGCCCCATAATTCTTCTTCTCCATAAAGGCAAACTGTAATAACTGTCAGGTCTAATTATGAACAGCCATTGCCCTTTACACTTGCGTAGGAAGCCCTTTCCACTCCGGAGGCTGCCCTGTCTGTCCCTGAATGGCAACCTATGAAACCAGGTATTAGGCCAAGCACCAGGAAAAGATGCAAATAGTACCAGGAGGTAATGATATCTGCACATAATACAATCTCCAAATCACAGGGGCTGCAGCCCAGCAGATGCCACTGCACTGACGACTACATTTTATTCATACCCAAGTGCATATGTCATCTCCCACAGTTAGGATGTCAGGCCATGACCTGAATTTCTGAGCATGTTGCTTGTACCATCAGCCATTAGCATGGAGCAAGGCAAGAATTAAAGTATGCAGGGATTGTCTCTTCTGAGTTACAGGTAAGGAAGACGCTTGGGGTTTTACCCCAGCTGAGAAAGAGTTGTCTTCCTTCATTAATATTGTTTTGCTTATAAGAACATGATACATACATACACAGGACACACAAAGAAATTCTTGAAGGCTTTCCAGTGAGGACCTCTCAGAAGCACATTTTATTTGAAGAGGTAAAGGGCTAAACTGAAAGGTTTAAGGCAAGAAGTAGGGGCTGCAGAATAACTACTACAGCAGACTCACCATGCTTCTTCAGGAACCTCAGATTTTTCTCGGGAAAGAAAGACCCGAGGTCAAGTGGAAAAGCATGGGAAAAATATGAAATATGGCTCTGCCTTAAGTTGCAAGCGGCACTTGACGGAATGCTTCGCCGTACTTTTGGTTGGAGGTCGGGGGAATTAGCTTCTTTCCAGAAGCCTGTCTAGGATATGGGAGTAAATTTTGAAAGCAAACAAAATCCATTTTATCCTCAAACTTGAAAAGGCTAGAAGTCCCATATTCCCAATTTTCTATGTATTCAAACTGCTTACCTGGCCTTTGCTTTGCCCTGTGGCAAGCAGGCCTTTGAATACCAAGGCTAGCCTGTGACCGAAGTGGGTCTGGAACAGCTGAAATGCAACAAGAGGCCAAATCTTTTTTTAAAGAACTCAGTCTCATCATCCGACAAAAAGACAAGAAGTATTTTCTGGGCAACACTGAGAAGTGGGGAATGTATGAGTTCCATCCTCTCCCACCCACTGCAACCAGAAGACCCCTCTGTGCTCAGTCTTCCCCGTTCCAATCATCCCTGTGCTCCTGCCCACTCTCCATTTCATTAAAAGTTTTCCTTAAACTGTTTTGCCCAGTGTAAGTATTTTAGGATTAAGAATATACCCTTTCAAAGCAGCAGTGGGGACATGGCTGTTTTGTAATTACAAATTCTGGAACTTTAGTTTCGATTCCCCCAGAGCATCTACTATACACATGCAGGACTGGTTTTTTGGTGGTTGGTTGGGCTCCATAATGGCACATGATCTGTCTTCCCAGCATCCTTTTCTGTGGAGAATGACTCCTCCCTGTTTCATAACAATTGTGCCTAGTCTGCATGGTTTGGGTAGAATTTCTCTCCCCACCTTTCCTCCAGGAAAGGGCCCCTGGTGCAGGCCAGGTCAGTCGCAGTATTCTAAAATCCTTTTCAGGGTGATTGGCTCAGGAACAAGCATGTTACAAGTGTTCGCATTTAGAGATTCTTGATTTGTATTTGTATTGCAGCTCTCTGTGCTCTCTTGCAATAAAACACTTGGTTAATATAATACTTACCTTTCTCTTTTCACAAACAGAATCCCAATTGAAAATGCATGTGCATTAACAAATAGCTCCTCATTCTCAATGACTGATTTGGTTAGAATGTTGCTTATAAGGAAACTTGACTCAGGTAAAGCCTCCTGGGAATGCCACAAGGGTTGAAAAGATAAAACAGTAAGAGTCACTTTAATATAAAAATAAACTCCACCCTCCCATCCAAATGCACATTATTTAACTTCATGAAACTTGCACAGAAACTGTGCTTGTTTATTTTTCTCAGAACATCTGCTGTTGATCATAAACAACCTTGAAAATGTCCCTTTCTTTGGAATATAGAAGCAACTGCCCTTACACGCAGTTTGGTTTATGAAAAACTGTGGGTGCATTTATTAGTAAATCCACAATGCTACTGTGCAAGCAGCATTAGTCATTTTTCCTCCACTTTCAACTGAAAATGAAAATTGTAAGAGCACAACTGCTTTCAGTAGAACTTTCATATTCACTGCTTTTGTCCTTGATGAACATGATGGGATTAATAATCTTTGGAGAAATGCTTCATAAATAAAGCAGAAATCAGCAAAGGGTCATAGATTAAAGTGACTGAATGTGATTGTTATTGCCATTTTTGGCGGCAAACAAAATAGAGACACTATTTTTGTATAGAGAAAACCTTTGTTCCGATTAATCCAATTAACTTAAAGATTCATAGGTAGAGGAGCTCCTGTACTTACAAGCAAGTTGTATGTTCACCATTGTGCCAAACTTGAGGTCAAAAGATTTTAAAACTAGTTAACAGGTTTTGAGCAGTATTTTGATCCTAAGTTTGGTTTCCATGTCTTGGAAAGGCACTTATTATGTTAAAAAAAGAGGGGGGCAGGAAACTTTTGGTTGATTCTCCCATGTGCAGGAAAGGATAGAGTTTGTACTGGGTAGACAGGCTAGTGCCCCTCCCAGTTTTGAGAGCCTATGGTTCTCTTTTCTTTCTCCACACATGACAAGCAACCTTGACTATAACTTGTCTGTAAGGAGAAGTTGGGCTGGCCAGAGGACATGAGTGTTAGGTCCTCTCTGCAACTAATGTTAATATGTTCATTAAGAGCATAGGCCCAAGAGTCAGAGAGACCTGGGTTCACATTCTGCCTTTGCTTTTTTACCAGCTGTGTAATCCTGAGCACATGTACACCTGAGCACTTGTCTACATTTCTGAGCCTCTGGTTTTTTTTTTTTTCCAACCATAAAATGAGGGCAATAATGAGTGTGTCTTTCTCATTCATGGGTTAGGATGATTAAGTGACGTACTGCAGATAAAGTGTTCAGAACATGCTACTTTTTCTCTTGTTATTACTACTACTATAGATCAGTAGGCATTCTGGTTTAAATATTTCCCTAAAAAAAATTTAAGGAAAATCTCAAATAAAAACAAAAGTGGAGAATAGTAGAAAGATGCCTCCGGTACCCACTACCCATCTAAAACAAGTCATCAACTATTAACAGTCACTCTTGTTTTATTTACGTGATCATCGACACCCCTACCCTGCTAACCTAGTACCCCAGCAAATCTCAAACAAATCATTTAAACTGAGATTTATAAATGTCTTGGTTAGAGATATATAAGACCATCTACTCCAGCTGGGTTGTCAAGTAAGACCCTGGATCATCATAGTGAATTTATTCAGGTTGACCTTTTCTAGAATATGTCAAAGAATATTTTTCCAGTGTCTTAATAGCTTTTAAGCCAAAAGTACAGAGTTCTTTGGTCAAATAAGTTCTCAGATCATTGAGTCAAAGAATGCTATTTTGTTTTATTCTAGCCACTTTTCAGAACACTTATTGGGCTCTTACACCAATGGTCTCTAAGAAGAGGATACAATATGAAGGAATTCTGAACTTTTGCAACCACCTTTTCCAGAAGCATCTTGGGAAACATATGTCAGTGGAACACACTTTGGCCAGCCCAGAACCAGACAAATACCATTTTTGTGGTGACCTATTTGAATAGCCAAATGGTCTTCTCCAGGTCACAGATTTTCATTTTCTTTGAATTTCTACAGTTTCCATTTGCTTTGTGCAGCTGGAAGCCAGTATCTTGGACCACTGTCCCCATTAGTAAAGTGGAATTGGTATAGATTCTTTCCCTATCTTGACACACTGGGAAGGGCCATTAAAACACTGAGAAATGAAAGAAGAGTACATAGAATTAAACATGATGGGAGATGCATTGTTCCAGCTTCCAACCAAATACTGAATTCCTAAGCAACAGCTGCCTATCTAAGCTGAGCCCTGTGAATTTGAGGCTCTGTATGTTTACATAGTCACTGAACTGTTAGCATAAGATTAGAATTTGTGTTTAAATGACTTAACAAAGGTGAAGAATAGGGAACTCGGGAGATTTTGAAAAAATATTGAGCCAAATTTCTGCCCTGAGGAATGCTATTGAGGGCATGCATAGCCTCTTTGGTATGGATTAACTGTGCTGCATGTGTGCCTCTGTGAATCTTGCTTTTCAACTGATACAGAGGTGGAATCATTGGGAGAAAGGAGGAAGTTGTGAGAAGGTGTGGCAGACATTACGGGAGGTACCCATGTCCAGTTCTCCTCTCCTTCCACGAACTTAGAAGCCTGTACTTCTCAACCCCCTTGCAGTTGAATAGTACCACTTGGCTGGTTCTGGCCAAAACAACACGAACAGAGGTGATATTAGTCCCTTGCAGGCTGAGTTAGTGAGAGGCCCAGGCATGAGTCTTCAGGCTCTCATTCCTTGCCACAGTGACCAGGGACTCGTCTGCATATTTCAGATGACACAGATTCAACATGGAGGAGCATCTGTCAACCTGGGGTCGCTGAGTAACTGTGGAGCAGAGGCCCTCCCAGTGGCCCATGGAGGGTATGTAGTGTGAACAAGAATAAACCCTTGTTATGTTAAGCTCCTACGGCTTGGGGATTAATTTGTTACCAAAGCATAACTGCTACTCCCTGACTGATACAGAGACGTAGCTTTTCACTCAGTGCCCCTGCTTATCTCACTCACAGGCTAGCAGCACAAGGTATATCATAGGAGGCATCTAACCACAAATTATAATGTAACAAACTTATGGGTACTTTCAACTAGGGCCTAGACTCTGTGATAACAAAAAAAATAGAAAAGATCAATCAGATGAATATAAATGTCTGAGTCCTCCTCTCCCCATAGCCACTTAGAAGTCAGTTCATCTGAGGCCAGGACATTCCTCTGTGTCCGTCATGCCAAATAGACTAAAGGGCAGGTCCACGAAGCCTCCAATACCTACCAAGTCATTTACTGAGTCTAGGGATTTTCCCAAGCACTTTAGATATATTATTATCTCATTTCTCATAAGAAAACAGATGTCAGTACTCATCATATCATCGCTACTTTAAAGATCCCGATCTTACAGAGAAAACATAAGGAGTTCAACATTTTGCCCAAAGTCACAGCAATAAGGAAGTAGTAGAGCTGGAATAGAACTCAAGGCAGTCCATACTTTAACCACTATACTGTATAACCTACAGTTAGCTCTTCAAAAAATTTTCTTTTTACTAAGACTTTGTTTTAGGGAAGTTTAGGGTTCACAGCAAAATTGAGAGGAAGGTGCAGAAATTTCCCATCTACTTCCTGCCCCCACACATGCATAGCCTTCTTTATTATCAACATCCCCCTCTGGAGCAGTGCATTTTTTACAATTGATGAACCTATATTGACACATCATAATTATCTCAAGTCCATAGTTTACAATACAATTCACTCTTGGTGTTGTACACTCTTTGGGGTTTGGGAAAATATACAATGACAGGTATGCATCATCATGGCACCATACAGAGTATGTTCCCTGCCCTAAAATTCATTTGTGCTCCAACTATTCACCCGTCTCCCCACCCCCCAGAACTCTGGCACCCACTGGTGTTTTACTATCTCACTAGTTTTGCCTTTTCAACAATGTCATATAGGTGGAGTCATACAGTATGCACCCTTTTCACATTACCTTCTTTCACTTAATAATACGCATTTTATGGTTCCTCCATACCTTTCTATGGCTTTATAGCACCGAATAGTATTCCATTGTCTGAATAAACCAAAGTTCATTTATCCATTCACCTACAAAGGGACATCTTGATTGCTGCCAAATTTCAGCAAATGCAAATTAAGCTGCAACAAACATCAGTGCACAGGTTTTTTTTGTGGACATGTTTTTGACTCATTTGGGGAGAAACTGCGTAAAGCATCCATGGGACCTATCTTTGCAATTCCCTGTGAACTATCATTATTTCAAAGTAAAAAATTTAGAAGAAAAAAAAAGGAAACCCTGAGGTTTTAATCAAGTTTCTCCAATTTGGTGGGATATAAACTCCGAAGTCGGCCTCCTCTGTGCTGAACAGCTGAAACTCTGCTTGGCTTTTACAGTTTTTAGCTACTGAGATTTCCTCAGCTCCCTGGCCTCCCCCATACATCCATGTCATCCACACACTTAAAGGGAGTTTCATGTAGGGCTAACAGATCCTCTCAGCAGGCACCTCCTTTTCAGGCTTTGCCCCCTTAGTTTCTAATCCCTCTTGCCCCAAACTGCGCCTTCTGATACCTCAAGCCAATAAGACTGTTTTTCTGCCTGACTTTGAGCCAGCCTGCAGTTTGGAGAATGCAGAGCACCCTCAGAGGAACAAGCAAGTAAATGTAGATCTCACCTATTGGAGTTCCCTTTCCTTTAAGGATTGAAGCCCCTCCAAATTCTGCCTGTTTTTGTTCAATTTCAGTGCCTTCAACTCATTATATATATCTCTAGCAAATAAATGTGTGAGTACATATGCACATATATAAATATAAAATACTGCACACACAAGCTTGTAATAATATCCTATATCTTCAGAATACTTTACAAACTACTTTTCCATTTCATGCATCTCAAGCCTGTAAGTTAATAGGAGTATTATCAAGCAGTGTTTAACATTTGTATAAACCATCCTAGCTGTCCTCATTTGGGGACAATTCCTTTTTAGTCTTTTATGAGCACTTCATCCCGTGTTCACCACAGACCTTTTGGTTCACAAGGGCCTCTCCTCATTCTCCGACTGTTTCCCTCTGCCTGTCCCCAGGGGTGTTCTCACTCACTTTATAATTTAACTACCTCTTATGAACTGCAAGTACCAAATGTGTATTTCAAGCCACGACCTCTCACCAGATTCTGGATCATGTATCTAACTGGAATCTTCACTTGGATATGCATAGATATCTCAAAGAACATATTCAAAGTTCAACACATTATCTTCCCCTAAGACGTGATTTTATTTCTGTATTTTCTGTTTCTTGGAGTGATACCACCTTTCTCAGCACTCAAGTTAGCAATGTAAAACTTGTCTCTCACCCTTCAGACCCAACTACCCACCAAGGCCTGCCAACTCTACACCTTATTTATTTTGTGAGTCACACTTCTCCTGTTCACCTGACCTCTGCCTTAGTTCAGCACCTCAGAATTTCTCAGCACCTCAGACTATTGCAATAGACTCCTAAGTGGTCTCCTTGTTTCTGATCTTGCCGTGGACTGGGACAGGGGTTACAGACCCAGAGAGCAGACAGCAAACTTGGACTCTGGTCTAAGTTAAAGAGGAGCCATGGGGATAGTAAGAGGCTCTCTGGCAATACAGAAATCCCCCAGTTAGAATGTTAGCATCAGCAAAAATTAATATGCTCCTTTTCTCCTAGTATAGCAGCCTGGTTTAGTGATAAAAGTACCTTGGGTAGGTGGTAGATAAGCAGGCCACAACCTCTGGTGGTCCCTGTCTTCTCAGGGGCCAGAGAGTAGAGAATGAAAATGTTGCAAACAGAGGTGGACAAAGAGGTTTAGTTGAGGGGCCCTAGGACAGTTTCCTGGCTAACACCATGACTCAGCCCAGTGAACAGTAGGAAGGTAGCAAGCATACCCCCAGGAGTGTGCTAGTCCACAGAAGGCATAAACTGTGAGAGGAGTGGTTTGGGCTAAGCTTATTTACCTAAGAATTCTCTGTGACTGTATATGGTTCAAACACTTTGATTTCATACAAATATTATGTAGTTATGTAAAAACTCACACAACAAGTGAAACAATTCCCTCACGTGGCCACCATGCTTCACCCACCCAAAATGCGCATCTGACCCATCTGCTTAAAATACTTCAGTGGCTCCTCATCACCGACATTAGACCCAACATTCTTAAGGGGCCGTAAGCCCTGCCATGCCACATGACCCTGCTGCTCCTTTCTCTCAAGCTTCACCTTTTTCACAGAGTAAAGAGTTTTTTTCCTGTAATTAATACTAGACACTGCCTTGACCAATGAACTTCACAGGCAAGAAGTGTCTCTGACACATCTCAGTGTCGTCATTATCTAGTGTGATGTGTGGTTCATGGTGAGTACTCAGAACAGGTTTGCTGAGTGATCACTTTAATCAGGGATCAGCAAATGTGTTCTGGAAAGAGCCAGAGAGCAAATATTTTTGGCTTGAGGGGACATAAGGCCCCTGGGCAACAACTCAGCTCTGCCATGGTAGCCTGAAATCAGCCATAGATAATACAAAGCTAAATGGGCATGGCTATGTTGCAATAAAACTTTTATTTACAAAAAAAACAGGTATAAACAGGCCTGGATTTAGCCTGGGGGTTTGCTGATTCCTGCATTGAGTGAATGAATGAATGAATGAATGAGTGAATGAATGAAGAAGTATGCAAATTTCCTTGGAACCACTTGATTTTGACTCTAAACCTCTTTTCCAGGAAGACAGACTTTCCAGGTCCCTCAGCACACAAATTCTTCATAATTCCCTAAAGCAAGGCCCAGTATAAAGGGTGCTCCAGGTGGAGGTAGGACAGGTTCTGATTTATTTTCTCACTGAACAGTTTGAATGGATTATTTAGATACAGCATCACTTGAAAAGATAATAATGGCAACTCTTATAAGTTATTAAGCTAAAGTTTACTATCATTAATATTAAAAACAAGAAAAAACTTCCTGGTGCTCAAGGCTGTGACAGATCGAAGCAAATACCCCAGGATTTCCCACTAGCACAGGTTCCCATGGAGAATGGAAACAAAGACAACAGAATAAAGTGCATCTCCATACAATAGGTGTTTCCAGGGGCTGGAGAGGAGTAGTCCATCTGCATATCAGGAGGTCATCGCAAGGGCCAGCTGAGGGCTTATCAGGACCAGAGAGGTTGGGTGGGGGCTTCTTCTTCTGCAGCCGGGTCGTGAGAGACACAGGAGAGCAGAATTGGACTGCTTGTAAGACATAAACAGGTTTCTCCCACTTTATTTCTCCCTTTGACTGATTTTGGTTTCAAAGGTATTTTGCTCCGAGATTTCCCCCCAGAGTTACATCTGGAGGTAGTTGGCAGGACCTCTGAACACAAAATCTGTCTACATGGGTATGACCCTTGGACAGGCTACTCCTAGAGATGGTGGGGAGATGCCCAGAACCCCCCTGTAGATACTGAAGAGGCCCCAGTGGCTGCAGCAGTAGAAGGTTCAGCTTCACCTGGGAGCCCCCTATCTGCAGGGCTTCCAGTTGGGGAGCCCCTAGTGAGTAATTTGTCTAGAGTAAAGCACCTCCAAAGGGGTGGGGCCTTCCCCAGAATTGGGGAAGGGTGGAGACACCAGAAGCTGTGGAATTAGCCCCCATGAAACAGAAGACTGCTTAGAGGCCCTGAGTGGCGATGTAGTATCTTGGTTGTAGGATCTCCTTTTGTCAAGAGAGTGGAGAGGTTATCAAGGAGAGACAAACTTCGGCATCGCTTGGAGGAGCTGGGCGATAACCTATGGGATGCCCTTAAGGAAGAGAGACAGTTTTAGAAGATGGGTTGCACTCCTGGAAGACTCCTTAGCAGTGGCAAGGGCGGAGGCGGCAGGAGAAGCCACGTTGCAGGAGGCCATGGGGGAGGGGAGGAAAGAGTGGTGCCTTCACCCTGGAGATGGTAGAGGATGTGTTGGGAGAGGATGAGGGGGTATGGCCGAGGGCCACCGTTGGAGGCAACAACCTCTCCTGAATTAAAGGCCCTCCCAGTTGTAATTAAGAAAATAAAGACCCAACAACCAGGGCTCCTCAGGAGGAGGAGCCGCCCCCTCCGCAGGTTGTGGAGCACTCCATGCTCCACCCCTACACCCAGGTTGAGCTGGTGGACATGAGCACCTGCTATAAGCAGAAGCCATTGGAACCTCTGCCTACATGGTTTTTGCATCTCTGGGATATGGGGGTGGAAAACATTGTTATGTAGGGTTCTGAAATGAGTAGACTGCCTTCCCTGATGACTCACCCTTCCCTCCTGTAGTAGTTGCAAAGTGCCCGTCATACTTAAGGGAATCAGGTGCTTCTTGATTGGCTGACATCTGCCATCATAGGCCTTTTAATTACCAGTATGGTCAGTGAAAAAGCCAAACTGTTCCTGGTGTATGACCATGGACTATAGGCAATTGAATAAAGTCACACCCTCTTTGCATGCTGCTGTCCTCTCTATAGCAGTCCTTATGGACCCACTCAGTCATGAATAGGGGCATATCATGTTGTGGATCTCGCTAATGCTTTCTTCTCTATTGACACAGCACAGGAAAGTCAGGAACAGTTTGCCTTCATGTGGGAAGGCCTGCAGTGGACATTCACTGTCCTTCCACAGGGATACCTCCACAGTCCCACCATCTGTCACAGACTTCTAGCCCAGGACTTGGCCACATGGAAGAAGCCACAAACAGTGTGGCTGTATCACTACATCAATAATATCATGCTCACTTCTGATTCTCTTGCAGATTTATAAGGGGCAGTTCCTAGACTGTTGCAACATCTACAGGAGAAAGCATGGGCTGAGAACAGCACCAAGGTTCAGGGACCTGGTTTGTCTGTAAAATTCTTGGGGGTTGCCTGGTTGGGTAAAACTAAAGTTATTCCTGAAGCAGTCATAGACAAGGTCCAGGCTTTCCCTACTCCTACCACTGTGGCAGCCTTACAAGAATTTTTGAGTTTTGGGGTCTATGGAGAGTGTTTATCCCACACTTGGCACAAATTCTGAAGCCCTTGTATTAGTTGCTACAAAAGGGCATCAGGTGGGACTGGGATGAGACATGTGCAGCTGCTTTTACTGCCACTAAGCAAGCAGTAAAGGCCGTGCAGGCCTTGAGTGTAATGGACTCATTAAGGCTTTGTGAGCTAGATGTTCATGTAACCCAGGATGGTTATGAATGGGGTGTTTGGCAGCAGCATGAACGGACACGCCAACCTATTGGATTCTGATCACAACTATGGAAAGGAGCAGAAGTCTGGTACACCTTGACAGAGAAGCAACTGGCTGCTGTGTACCACACCTTACTGGCTACGGAGCCCATCACCAGAAAAGCTCCGACCAAGGTAATAACCACTTATCCCATTGTAGGGTGGGTGTGAGACTGGACCCAAAGGCCACGGAGTGGTGTTTCACAGATGCCTACACTGGCCAAATGGGACACATATTTACAGCAGTGCAGTGCCCTCTCTACTAGCCCCTTACGTGGAGAACTCCAATGCTTATTGGGGCCAGTGACATATAACAGTGAAAAGCAGGAAGAACTTGCTTTTGAACCATTGGTAGCCCACAGTCCTTATCAAGAAGGAAATGCCCCTATACCTGAGGATGTTTGGTACACAGACGGCTCCAGTCGTGGGCAGCCCCTGAGGTGAAGGGCTGTGGCTTTCCATCCTAAGACTGAGACAATGTGGATGGAGGATGGAGATGGGAAGAGCAACCAATGGGCTGAGTTGCAGGCAGTATGACTCATGATCACCCATGAGCCCTCCCCTATAGTTGTCTGCACTGACAGCTGGGCCATCTATCGGGGTCTGACCCTGTGGCTACTGACATGGTACCATGTCAGCTGGATGGTTGGTCACCGGCCCCTTTGGGGCAAGAGTTGTAGCAAGACCTATGGGCCTCTGGTCAGACTAAGTTACCGTGTATCATGTGACTGGCCATTTGCCTTTGGCATCCCCAGGGAATGATGAAGCAGACACTTGGGCCCAGGTGCACTGGCTAGAAGGAAAGTCTACCTGAAGATGGTTGGTATACAGACAGCTCCAGTTGTGGGCAGCCCCTGAAGTGGAGGGCTGTGGCTTTCCACCCTAAGACTGAGACAATATGGACTCCTTCTAGCCAACGCACTTACACCAAGTCCTGCAGCAGCATGGGACAATAATAAGGGTCAATACCTCTTGTCAGGTGGTGATTAAATAATATTGGGCCTGTGCCTACATCAGAAGGATATCGATGTGCCATGACTTGTGTGGACACAGCTACTGGACTATTGGTTGCTTTTCCTGTACATCATGCAGATCAGCAAACCACCAAGAGGGGCCCAGAGCATCTCTTTGCAGCCTGTGGTCAGCCACAGGTGATTGAGAGCGATTAAGTCACCCACTTTACTGGACGTGCATTACAAGGATGGGTGCAGCAATTAGGAATAAAGTCTAAGTTTCATGTACCATATAACCCTACTGGGGCAGGCATGACAAAGAGGTACAATGGTTTGTTGAAATCTGGCCTAAAGTTGGACACCAATAGTCTACAGGGCTCATCAGCTTGCTTACGGACAGTGCTACAGTGTATGAATGAGAAGCCCCAAAAAGGAGCCTTGAGCTCTTTGGATAAGCTAACATATATTGCTGCCTCTCCTATACAATTGTATGTGCAAACCAAAGAGGAGTTAGTGAAGCCAGGATGTGGCCAGCAGAGCAACCTCCTGCTGCCAGCCCCAACTGCATTAACCCTGGAGAAACTCTTGAGTGGATGTGGCCCTGGACATTTAGACACATGGGCCAGTGATGGCTTGCCTTTCCGGCACCTTGGGGAAAAGGCCTGGAAGTTGGCCTCCTGTTTGTTCCTGGAGTAATGGCAGAGTGGCACTCAAAGATCATGGTAGTGTACCAAAATGTCCAGGAGGTAAGAGCATCTTATGGGGAAGTTTTGTTTTATCTTTATGGCCAGTGCATGTCCCTTCCATAACCTTATATATTAACCTATCTGTAACTCCCACAGGGAGAGGGGTGAAAGTCTGGTCTGCTAGACCAGGATGAGATCCCATTCCTGCCACTCTCCTATCACAGGACCACTCTCTTGCATGTATCCTTCCTGATGGACAAGATTTGCCTATGCTGGTATCATTAAAATGTATATCTTATTACCCTTGAAGTTTATTTCTTCTACAGTCCCTGTGGCCTGGATGCACCCCTGGCTACAGCTGCCGCATGATGATTGCTCTGAACTCCCTACCTGTTCAGCTACTGCCTGCCTGCGGAATGCGCTAGCTATGGACTTAATCTGCATAGGACTTTGAACATAGCTGAATCCTCTGGCTTGAGGATTATCATGATTTTATGTTATTATTCCGGTTACAGTGCTCCAGTTTTCTCGCACATGGGCTATTGTGGAAGAGTAGGTTGTGAGGCAAGATTTCTGGAGGGGTGGCCTGTGGGTAAAATTGCAATTTTTCCAGAATCTCTTGCCTGGCCTTAGTGCATCTCCATATCAATAGGTGTTTCCAGGGGCTGGAGAGAAGTAGTCCGTCTCTACATCAATAGGTAATTACAAGGACCAGCTGAGGGCTTATCTGGACTGGGAGGTTGAGTGGGGGCTTCTTCTTCTGCAGCCGGGTTGTGAGAGACAGGAGAGCAGAAGTGGACTGCTTGTAAGAAATAAATGGGTTTCTCCCACTTCATTTCTCCCTTTGACTGATTCTGGTTTCTGAGGTATTTTGCCCTGGGATTTTCCTCTGGGAGTTACAGCTTCTCAGAGGCCCATGGCTGTGGAAGTGACTGTGAATATGAATAACTGAATATTTGGAAAAGATGGATCCAAGAGAAGGTTCTCTAAGTTGTATTCAAATACTAACTTTGACCCTTGTTAGGTCAAATTATTTAACTCCTCAGGGCCTCAATTTTAATATCTATAAAGTGAGCATAATAATAACCATATTCCAGAGTTATTTGGAATTGCAGGAGATATTTAAAGCCCCAGTGACAGTGTAGGAAACACTACTGAGCATCTATTTGAGCCAGGCACTGCGCTAAGCATTTTGCACGCCTTGTCTCCTTATTCCTTCTGAGGATTTGTCGCTGCCCGACATTCTCACACGCATTCTGTGTGTGTCACCGCCTGTCTCCCTTCCTCACTGAAATGTGAAACCCATGAGGGAGGGCACCAGCCCACTTTCTGGACAAAGATAGAGTGAACTTTAGGCTCAGATCCTCTGGCAGGCAATACCATCCAACTAGAATTTAAAGACATTTAGTTTTCATTTATATTATTTTTTTCATTTAGAACAAGTGATACTGAATTTCTATTTGTGGCTCTAATAAAAGTGCCCTTTTAAATTAAATGCATTTGATAAATAAATCCAAATGTACATGAATCATATTTAGGTTTATATTTAGGTTTATTTATTTAAAAGTTAGTTGATGTAAAGAAAAGTATTAGGTGATAGTAAAAATGGTATGATGGTATGACTATATATATATATAATTTTTTCTCAAATAACTAAATTTGAGGGCTTGCTGGACCATAGGTTCCTGAGGCTTTTTCCAGGATCTTCATACTATGATCTAGTACTTTTATAAGGAATGACCTTATCAGAGCAAAATGAATTGTAGATACACTCTTGCTTTGGGAGACAAAGTTTTGGGCAAAAGAAAAGGCAGCCTGTGAGTAGCTTCCTGAGCGTATCCTCCCTGCCCCAAAGGGAAAGGCTCCAAGCTCTTGTTTTCTTAATTCTGCCCTCATATAATTTTGTTTTACCAGCAAATCTCTGGTTAGAAACTTTCTAATCAGACACCAAACATCTTGGAGCCAGACACTAGGAAAATCAAAACAAAATAATAAAAAGGAGGCATGAAGAAGAAAGCGAGTGGAAATGAGAAGTGAATTTGTCAAGATTTCTTAACTTTACAAGGATCAAATCCCAGGCATGGGGGCAAAATAAGGCAGGATTGCATCCCAGCCCACGAGGACCTAAGGATTTCTTCATGTGTCCTCATTTCGCTGCTTCTCTTTCCCAAGTCATTGTCCCTTTCTCTCTCTCTCTTTTTTTTTTTGTTTACAGGAAGAAATTCAATACACCCATGAAATTTTTGGGTCTTGTCCAATTCTTTTTCAATTACCCCCGAGTGGGGTGGAAGGCATGAGGGATGATATGTCCACTTCCTCAGGACTTTCTTGTTTTCAGTAAACTTCCCGAGTCACCATGGAAGCCGTCCTGATGACAGCACTACTCTGCACACTGGGAGGATCGTCTTGCACATAAGCGCTTCTCCAAGTTTGATGAGAATATGAATCACCTGAGGATCTTATGATTCAGTAGGTCTGGGGTAAGGGGGTATAGGAGGGTCTGCCTCTGTAACAAGCTCCAGTGATGCTGACCCAAGGGCCACACTCGGCGGTTATATCATTGCTGTTGTCATTTGCTAAGCATTTACCTATACTAGCTCTGATCTCAATGCTGAGTTAACATTCCTTTCCAAGCCAGAAACACTCTGAGGTCCTGGGAAAATAAGAAGATGAAGCAGATTTTATTTTTGCCCTCAGTAAGCTTACTGGCCATCTCTAAGAGCAAACCCAGAGCCATATAATTATTATGTGAAAAAGCCCCTGTAACGAGGGCACAGGATGTATACCAAATCCGTGGTAGTCAACTTAAGCTATACATAATAAATTCTCTCACATACAGGTACACTGACTTGTGGTTCCTATTCTGAGATCTTAAGGTGAGTTGTATTTTGTGCTTATAATATTTACCTAGAGGTAGAAGGGAGGAAGCAAATTGTCTGAATATACCTTGAAGGGCAAGAATGAAAAGCACTGAAAAATTATTTTTAATTTAAATTACCCTCAAAAAGTCCTTCTCTGGGATCTTCAGAGGAGTACCCTCCTGTTGTCCATTTCTGCTGAAGTTAGTCATATTTTGTGTCCTGTCCTCATTTTTGATGGAATCTCTGTTCTTCATACATATAGGTGGTATTAAGCTTAATACTAAGGCCCAATATCTTATGCTTCCCTGACATCTGGAACAATAAGAAGGGCTTGAACTGTCTACCTGCAAGTTCCCCTCCCCACTGCTCCCATGAATAAGGTTCCCTAGCCAAACAGCCTTCCTTATCAAGGGGACCAGGCACAGCTCCCACTCATCCATGAGGAGTGGGCTTCAGTTCCCTTTCAGCCCACAGAGGTATTGAAGCACACCAGTCACATCCTCCTATAGGAACCAGGGCTCTCCCCACCCTCTTGATACTACAAAACCTACTCACAGCCCCTGATTATTTGCTCTTTTCCTGAATGCAATCTTGTGTGGTCCTGATGCGTGTGAGTATCTTCCCCAGAGCTGCAAATATATGTGCTTAATAACCTCCTATTGATTTCATCTATCCAGTGTTGGGTGCTTTGTTTCAGCATCCCCATAACCCCAGGGCAGGAGTCCCTCTCTCTCCAGTGAGGTGACTAGGAGGCTATTAAAACAATCTGTGATTTGGCTTTGAGAAGGCTTTCGGTTTGATGCGTGCACTGAATGGCATGCAAGTGTGTAGTTGGCTGCAGAGAACATGGATTTCAGACAACTATGTGGTTCTATTTATTACCATCATTACCTTGCAGGCATTCATGCATGGGTTTATGCTAACTCCCAGATGCTTTGGTATTTCAAATCCTGTTGATTGGACGTTGAATTCCTATTTCAGTAATCTTTTCACTTATACTAATACTGTTCACTGTCTATCTCAAAATTGGAACATTTTAACCACTCATATATATTACAATTTATCATGAAATCAACTTGGATTGTGTTAAACTCAATACCATAATCATTACTAAAATGCAAACAGAAGAATGTTCGTAAGCAGCATTATTTGTAATATTCCAAAACTGGAATGTCCATCAAGACACAATGCCTCAACTCAAATGTCTATCAAGAGTAGAACAAATAAATAAACCAAGCTATAGTTATACAATGGAATACTATTCAGCAATGAAAATAAACTACAGCCACATAAATCTTACAAACATAATATTGAGCTAAGGAAATGAGACACCGAAGGACACATATGTATATTTATATTATATGAAATATAAAAACAGTCAAAGTAATCTGTGGTAGTATAAGCCATACTAGTGGCTAACTTTGGGGAAGAAGAAGTAAATAATCAGGAGGAGAAAGGATAGTGAACTTATGGGGGTGCATTTAATGCTCAATTTCTTGACCTTGGTCATAGTTTAGTGGGTATGTTCACCTTGTAATAATTAATTGTTCTGCACACCATTTTCTCTGTTTTCTGTATATATGCTATATTCCAATAAGAAGAGGTGCTATGTTAGCAGTAAAAAAATCTTTTCATCCATGTTACAGTTATATATTAACTGCCTATTCTGTGCTTAATATGAGAATTAGGATTCTGTGGTGAACAAGACAGGCCAGGTTCCCTGTGGTATATCAAGATGAGAATTGGTTACTAAAATTAGTGCTCCAGGTAGTAAGTGACAAGGCCCATAAGAGACATATATGCAAATTGTCACAGGCATTCAAAGGAGGTAAGAATCCTTCCCAGCTGGGGGATCAGGGAAGGTTTCATGTCCTGCAGCTAGACCAGGAAGGGGAAAAAAAAGTAGATACATAGACATGGCAGAAAACATTGTAGATAGGGAAAATGTTACCCAATAGGATGAGTCTAAAGTGAACAGAGAAGTCAAATGCTTCAGAATAGCTGAAGCACAAGAATGTGATAGGAAGTGACAGGAAGTGAAGACAAGAAAGTAGTTGGAGCTGAGTCCTGGAATCCTGAGTGTCGATCTCCGTCTGAGGATGACAGGGATTTTGTGAAGGAGAATTGGATTCCAGAGAGAAAAGAATAGGTACAATATGGCCATCAGTTCACAGGTGGGAAGGCCAGCCACAGGCAGTCGGTGAGGGTCTATGGCTAAAATCTAGACCTGAGGTGTTAACTGCTTGAACCCACTTACCTACAGTGTGACAGACAGAGAGGGTGGCTGATTAAGCAATTTAAATGGACAAATGAGTCAAATGGCTTTGATGTTTTAAAACCAACCTTTCTTCCCTGATGTGTAAACTTGGGTAAGTTGATTGACTTCTCTAAGTGTTAGTTTGTATATCTGTAAAATGGGGCTAAATTATGATTTTGCTGAAAATTATGAACATAAATGAATAGAAACTACTTAGTACAGTGCCCCTAACAGAAATCTGATAAATGGTAAGGGTCATTATCATTATTATTACCATCCTAGCCAGCTTTAACTCAATTTTCTGTGGGTTTAACCTAAATTAGATTCCTTTCACCCAGAAGGTGAATATCAACTTTTAAGGAAGCAATCTCCTTTAACCAACTGAAGCTCTTTCAAAATTCTTCCCATGGTATATAAAAAGAAAACAAAATAAACATTTGAGTGTGTTGTGTGTATGCGTGTGTCTGCATTTATGCCTAACTGCACATTCCCAACATTAACAAAAAATGACACATTTCTAGAAATCAATGGCCATGATCAGCCCTTAAGCTGGGCTGATGACTGTCCTCTATCAGGTCCAAAACAGCTTCATGGTCATGAGTCACACCAATGACTGCTTCTGACTGGAAGAGATATTTTTTCGTGAGAGCATTTTTATTTTTTTATTTATTTAACATCAGACACCCCTTGATCTGACTCAAAGTGTGGTTAGCTTCTATAACAAAAGCCATGTAAATAGGTCTCCCATGAGCCATTGCAAAGATCCTCAGTAATTTCATGCATGATGGAAGCTTGTATAAGTGGGCTCTGCCTCAGGCCAGTGCCTTTTCAGAGCTCCTGGGGGTTTCTCCTGTGATTTTTGTGTTCTCTCTCCTTCAGATGTTTGGGTTCTCTAGCTGACATCCCACAGAGATGATTTCAATCCTGGATTGAAAATCCAGTCCAAAAAAAGAAAGAGCAGAAAGTGAACATTTATTTTTCCCTTCAGAATTAATTTGTCTGACATGAAACTCATAAAATGCTTCTCAAGAAAATAGACTTCATTTCACCAAATAATGAAGAATTTTCCATACTTCAAGAAAGTGTCTTCTGAAAGTGAAAACATTGGGCCAAAGGGTCAATTTCCTCAAGATATATTCTATTTACTGGAGTTTATTAATTCTATATTTAAAATCTGTTATACATATTTATGACAATGGAACAGATTCAACTTAGTTTTAGTTTAGCTTAAATTTGGGCTGTTTGATCTAGTATGTCTCTTCTGTGGAAGCCATTTATCTGGTAACCTTATCAAATGAGAATATAGGGAATAAACATCTCCCATCACTGTATGCACAGTTCTAACCAGCTTGGATATCATATTCCCGCGGTAGAGAAGCAAAAGGGAAGCTACCCTCATGCATACTGATGATTGGAAGCAATGATGGTTGACAACCTGACAGAGAGTGAAATAATAAGAAATACCTAAAGCACCTGCATAAAGACACAAAACCAGTAGTTTGGAGTCATTAAATGTAGTAGCACCTCAACAACTACACACCCCCAAATCATATCAAGGAGTCTCGAAGCAGCCATCACACAGACACCATCAGAGCTGTCATACATTTAAAAATGCTTTCCATCCAAAACTGCTTAAATTGATTTCCATTGCTTATAGGGATAATCTTTAGACATTTAAATTTTGTACTTATATGTATAGGACTTATTCTTCAATGCCAATGGATAAAAGTGGTATTAGTATCTATTTATATAAATGGCAGCATGTACCAGTTCAAAAAACAAAAACATACTCTGAGAGCTGTTACAGAATCTTCCTTTGTAGATCAATTTCCAATGTAAGACGAAATACTGCATCTCTAAAATGACTCCAAGGGAGTCCTTCTTGGAAAATTGCTTATAAAAGATACTTTTTAGGGCAAAAATATAGCCAAAAAAGTATAAAGCTTATTCATAATACATATTAACTGTATTAAAGTCTCTGAGAAGTCCCACAGTAAAGAAACATTCTAATTTTGTTAGATCCCTCCTTTCCTAAACTTACTCAACCGATGAATCTTTTTAAATGTAAAAATTATCCCCACTTTGCAGTATTCCTCCTCTGTCTGTTGCACTTTCAGAAATCCTGGTCTCTGGCAATGTTTCCCAAATCGGTCAGGGATCCAGTAGGAAACAGATGATACACTTAAAGGGTCTGACGGGTGGGAGTTTAATGGCGGACTGTTCCCAGAGGCGAGGTCAGAGGTAAGAGAACCGATGAGAGCCCAGATGTCAGCAATGATGAGAAGCTGTCATTATGCCCAGGTCTGAGGGCCCACAGCGAGGGTGCGTGTCACCGCATGGCGGGCAGGGCTATAGAGAGGTGGACAGGCACCCTCACCGGTAGCTGCAGTGAATGTTTTAACATGCTGTTCCTCGGGGAGAAAAAAGCCTACTTGGAATATTTGCCAATTTTCAAGGAGTAAATCCTTCTGTCATGGCCAATTTCAAGCTACCAATGTGAAGTCAGTGAACGTGGAGATGGGAAGAAGTGCAAAGCAGCCTACCTTTCTCTGATTTCCACCAAAAATATACAATAAATGTAAGTAACCTCCAGAGCTTATATGATAGTAAAATAATTAGGAAGTGATGGGTTTTGAGCATTTATTATTCCTAATGCAATTTATTTAATTGTAAATTTATATGCTTTGTTTTTAAATACTGGAAATGTTTAGCAACTAGCTGACAACATTACTGAAAATTTAACAAGCCCGCAACAGCTAAGTACTGGCTGTAGCCCTACAAGGAATAGCAACTATCAAAACCAGAAGCCTGGGAAGGGATCCTGGGGAAAATACACCAGGCCTTCTGATTCTAAACAGGGAGCCCAGAGAACTCTGCATCCATGAGAGGAGAGGATACAGTCTGCATGAGTCACCCTCCCAGGATCCAGGATAGGGCAGCAAAGGGTAGAGAATGAACCTGGGGGATGAAACAAGTGGGGAGTGATTCAGTGAAGTTCCTAAATGTGTACATTTGACACTCAGGATTAGGCTGTTTGAATGAAGATCCATCAAAGTACTTTTAAATGTACTTTGGTGAAGGAAAACTTGCTAGAACTCTATATTGTTTTAATGCTCTTCAGGTGATGATTATACACAACTGAATTAGAGTAAGGTATTACATGAATATGGCTCTCAGGTTTTAATGCTGCCACAATTGCTGTTTTTCTCTTGAGCTCAACCATTCTTTACTGTCTGATGTGTTCATTTGAGAAAACATCTTCCTAGATTATCTCACCATGTCAGGGGTAGTTTAGGATTCTGGGTGATTGGGGTGGGAGTAATACTATAGCTAGAAGCTCAGAGGGTGGAGTGAGGACTGAGAAGAATTACAGAGAGGACCAGACCTCATCTCCACAGTTCAAGCAGAGTGCAGTAGTCCCCCTGAGCTGAAGAGGCAGAGATGGGATTTGGGGGCAGCTGAAGTGGCTGGAATCTGCAGGACAGGTGTCTTAGTCAGCTTGGGCAGTCATAGCAAAATACCATAGACTGAGTTGTTTAATCAACAAGGACTCATTTCTCCCAATTCTGGGAGCTGGGAATTCCAAGATCAAAGCGCCAGACAATTCTGTGCTCCAGTGAGAGCCCTCTTCCTGGCTTGCAGACAGCTGCCTTCCCACTACGTCCCACGTGGTGCAGAGAGAGGAAGCTCTGGTCTCTATTCTTTTTCTCATCATAGGGACCTACCCTCCCAATCTCATCTAACCCTAATTACCTTCCAAAGGCCCCACATCCAAATACCATCATTTTGGGGATAAGGGTTTCAACATATGAATTTTAGGAGGATACAAACATTCAATCCATAACAAGAGGGCAACAGAGAAGACACAGCTGTGCAGAAGGGCATCCAGAAGTTCTGTGGGTTTTATCCATGAGTCCTTGATTGTTTATACTTGTATCCACAAGCAAAGAGCAAGGCTAACCAAAGCGTCCCTCATAGAATAAAATCCAAGCTCTATATTTTCTCTCCACACATTTGCATATGTTAATGGTGCATGCTTTTCTCTCCATCTAAATCTCATGCCATCTCCTCGATGCTCTCCATGCTGGTTACGCTGATCTCTCCAGTTCTCACATATGCATTTGTTATGGTTGCCTCCTATCTTGGGTCTTCCCCATACTCTTTGTCTAGCTGGATTCTTCTCATCCTTCAAGGCTCATCTTAAAGTCACATTCTCAGAGAGGTCTTCCTTGAATATCCTATCTATAGAGGTTCACTGGGTTTCCTTTTAATTTTTTTTTTGAAAAAAAACTTCTTCTTATGATGTAAAACACAGAGATACACAAAAACAGCACGAAACAGATGTGCTATTTAATGAACCATTATATGGGCAAACCCCTTTGCAACCACCATCCAAATCAAGAAAAAGAACTTTGATGGCTACCCCAGACACCCTCCATTTGCCCCATACCTAGAACAACCCTCTCTCTTTCTGCTAAAGTAACTGACTTTTGTGATAATTGCTTCCATGCATTTTTCAGTAGTTTTATCACTTTAATGTACATCCCTAAGCATTATAGCCTTGTTCATTTCTTAATGTATGTGATATGTCTTTTAAGTCTCCTAATTTACAATCCCTCTTGTTTAATTCCAGTCCTTGGAACTTTAAAAAATTAAGGTATAATTTGCATATAATAAAGTATGAATTTTAAATCTATAGTTCAATGAATTTTGGCAAATATATACACCCATGTAGCCACAATTCCAGTGAAGGCATAGACTATATCCATTGCTATTGTCTGAATTATGTCCCCCAAAATTCATACATTGAAACCCTACCCCCCAAGATGATGATATTAGGATGTGGGACCTGTGGATTAGGTCTGTGCATAAAAGGGATTAGTGCCCTTTTAAACAAGGCCCCAAGGAGCTGGCTTGTCCCTTCCACCATGTGAGGACACAGGAAGAAGTTGCATTCTATGAAAAAGTGGGCTCTTACCAGACACTGAATCAGCCAGCACCATGATCTTGAACTTTGTAGCCTCCAGAACTATGAGAAATAAATGTTGCTCATATCCCACTCATTTTATGGTATTTTCATTACAGCAGCCCAGACTAATGTATCCACCATTTCCAGAAGTTCCATCCTGTCCATCCTAGCCAGTTACATAGCCAAGAGGTAACCATTGTTCTAATCTCTACAGCCATGGTTCTATTTAACCCATTCTAGAACTTCATGTACATGGAATCATATGGTATATTCTCTTTTGCATCTGTTTTCTTTCACTCAACATAATATTATTTAGATTCATCTGTGTTTTTTTGTGTATTGGAAGTTTGTTTATATTGCTGAACACTGTTCTGTTGTATGAATGCACAACAATTTATTTACTCTTCTGCAGATAGACATTGGGCTATTTTTAGTTTTTAGCTATTATGAATAAAGCTATTATAGACATTCTTATGAAAATGTGCATTGCAATATTATTCGTAATAGTTAAAAACCAAAAATGATTTAAATGTCCAATAGTCGAAGGTTGGTTAAACAAGTAATAATAATACAACTGAAATATTGTAATTATTTTTACTAAATTTATTATGTTTACTAAAATTTTTTTGTGGCATGGAAAATGCATAGATTGCTAAGGGGGAAAATAGAATGCAAAAATTGGTTTTGTGGTATAAATTCAACTCTGTTTAATATAATGCATATGCATAAATATAACTATGTATGTACACATGAATGAAAATATACCAAAATATTAGTAGAAATCTTCCAGAGTGTTTCACTTATGGGTGACTTTAATTTTTTTAAATGTGTTTTTGGACTTTCCAATTAATTCACACTCACCATGTTGTTTTTGTAACAGAAATAAACTGATTGTACAAATAAAGATGCTGTAAGGGAAGTTTGTCAGCTATGATGTAAAAAAAAAAAAAGGGATGATGGAGCCATTTTAGTCCAGGGTTACGGTGAATGAATATTTTACTTCTGGGCTCCTGACATTGCTTTGGTTCTACTATTTGCAAACCTAAAGCAGGCTATGTAAAAGAGTAGTTAATATTTATGAAAACATTACACAAATATAAAACAAACATGTTTATGAGACCATGTCGATTTGTAAAAATGAGAGCTCTCATACCACAAGCAAATTCCTGCAGCATCCACTGCCTGGCACATGGTAAATTTTCAATCAGTGTTTGTCAAAAGCATGATCAAGCATGTGAGAAGCCTAGTGAAATGACATGATATTATGTAAAGTCTCCATACATACCCGTATAATTAAAGAAATGTCAACGTGAGCACCAAGAAGACAATGAATTTATCTCAGTCTTGGAAGGTGAGGAAGCAGGGCAAAAAAAGGCCCTAGAGAAAATGTGAAACATGAGCCAAATCCTTCAGGATAAGTGGGAAAAAAAACCAATGAGTTATATAAGGGGAAAAATTCACCTTCCAGGTAGAAGAAACTAGATATGGAAAGGCAAAAACTGGGGCAAGGCATTGAGGGGCTGGTATAGAGTTCACCGATATGCAGGTAGTTGAAGTCCAAAATTGAGAGGTTTGAAAGGAAATTAAGACTGCCAAAGAGCTGAGTTTACTGCTTTCAAAGCTTAAAATGGCTGAGTTCCTGGAAAGCAGAGAGGTGACACTCCAGTGTGAGTTTACCAGTCACCCAATGGAAAGGGCACCATATGGAGTATAAAGAAGGCAGTACACCAGCTAAGGCATGAATCTGACCTCAGGTCTCTGGCTCCAATGTGGACTGTAACTTTTTCATGAAGAAATGGTTGCTTTTAGGATTTGTGTTATTGATGCTAGAAAGATGGATTTTAAAATGTTCTAGGATGAGTTGCAGGAGATGCAGGAGAGCATGGGGTCATTCCATAGACATTGTTGCTCAAGTTTGCAAGATATTTTACATAAGAGAGAGCAGAGAAAAGTTTGATAGGGACTCTGTATGACATGCCAAAAATTTCAACTCTTTTTCACTTGGTTATTCACCAGCCTCCTAACTGGTCTCTATTGCTCCTGTCCTGCATGCCTGCCATCCCTTCTCCATAGCTTGTAAACCACAGCTGATTGCATTCATTCAACAGATATTTCTGAAGACCCACCAAATGCTGGGTACTTAAACTCCTGCTTTGACTCTTTTGCTTAAAATATTTCAGTGAGTTCTTGTTTTTTTTTTATTGAGGTATAGCTGACATAGAATATTACATTAGTTTCAGGTATACAACATAGTAATTCAACATTTATTTCATTATGAAATGCTCACCATGGTAAGTATAGTTACCATACAAAGTTATTACAACATTATTGAATGTATTCCCTATGATATACTTTTCATCCTTGTGACTTATTTATTTAACAACTGGAAGTTTGTGCTTCTTAATCCTCTCCACCTACTTCATCTACCTCACTACCCTCATCCCCACTGGCAACCACTATTTTGTTCTCTCGTATTTATGAATCTGTTTCTGGGTTTTCCTTTGTTGGTTTGATTTGTTTTGTTTTTTAGATTCCACATATATGAAAGCATATGGTATTTGTCTTTCTGTGTCTGATTTTTTCACTTGGCATAATACCCTCTAGATCTATCCATGCTGTCACAAATGGCAAGATTTCATTCTTTTTTATGGCTGAGTAATATTCCACTGTGTATATATACCACATCTTGTTATTTATGAAGTCTAAAGTCTTTATTGGGATAGCCAAGGCTAAGATCTGATGCCATTCTCCTGTCTGAGTTATCCTTCATCATCACTCCACTGGTTAGGTCACCTTCTGAAAGTTAGTGATGTTTGAAGCTTGGTTATCAATTTTAGCTACATCACTTATATGGAGATGTGCCTTTGGGCATATTTCTCAGCCCCTCAAAGCCACAGTTTCCCTATTTATAATACAGAGTAATACTAGTATCTATCTTCAAGGGTTGATTTGAAGACCAAAAACTAATCTTGTTCATAAATTACTTAGTTCTGAGCCTGACACATAGGAAGAGCTCATTTTATGATAGCTGTTATAATTACACCAGTGGGGGGCTCCACAAGGACAGGTGGAGACATGCAAGTACCTACCTATCCCCGCTTCTCCCCAGTAAAGCTGAATAACCTGATGCCACTTCAAAACCAATACTCTTTAAGAATTTGTTCAGTATTCATAGAGAGGAGATTGGAGCCTTTCACAGGCTCAGAGGGATGACTGGTGCAGTGTAGACATCTCACTCATCAAAGCAGCCAGTCAGGCCCGCTCTCTTTAGAAGGCAGCCTCTCCTCTCTCTGGCTTTCAGCTGCTCCCTGGGGGTAACTCATTGTCCTCCCACTCAGCCCACTTGTCCTAGGTCTCAGCACTATATGAGCTCCTTGGCAAGGGATAGATACAGAGGAATTTACCATCAGTCTAAGCCAAGTCAGCAGCAAGGGGAGCAGGGAGAAGGGTTCCTTTTATTACTTTTCATAGGGCAGATATCCAATTACAACTCTCTTTTACCCTATTTGGGATGTAAGAGGACAAATTCTTCCTAATTTTTAGAGAAATGCATTAAACAAGCAAGTACGTGTAATACTGTGCTTTCAGATCTAAAGTGTTCTCCCTTGTTGTAGATATGCAGTCAGTAGTTTAGAACACAGTCTAGCTGTATTCTACCTAAGAACCATAGACAGCAGTGATGGCCTGTTAATGGCAGGACCAGGAGTCTGAAACCCCACCTGTGTAATGTTCCTGAGGATCTTCCATAAACAGCTGCCCAGGCCATTTCACAACCCAGGCCTTTACTATGCTGTCTTTTGTCTATTCTTCTTCCATGTTCTGCTTCCATGGCCATCTGTATTAGTTTCCTAGGCTGCTGCAGCAAATTACCACCAAATTGCATGGTTTAAAACAGCAGAAATGTATTGCTTCATAGTCCTAAAGCCTAGAAGTCCAAAATCAAGTTGGCCGCAGAGAAGGTTCCTTCTAGGGGAACACAGTTCAACTCACAGCAACCTCTGTCTGGCAAGCACTTAGCTATCTTCAAAATTCAGCTTAATCATGCCCAAAACTATGGCCTATATACAATTTTTTAAATACCTACATCTCCTGGGTTCTGAAACTGCTTTTTTCCACTCTTATAGTTACATCCTGATGGCCAAGGCAGTTACTTCTTTTCCTGTGTTTTCAGTTTACTAACTTAAGAACTATATAGATTTAAGGATTTTATAGATTCTGAATATACACACTTTCAATCTGTTTTTCTAAATTGAGCCTCAGTAACTCCTATTTTACCTAAAGTAATAGGGGATACATTTTCAATACTGATTAGTAAAGACAGCATTTTCAAAAAATAGATGAACAAAAACATTTTATAAGTAACATATCAGCATACTTTTATTCTCAGTATACATAACTTTAGTTTTTACATACTATGCTCAAAGACTGAAGCTCAACTGCTACCACAGTAGAGAACAAATACTATATTGATGAATTAAATTTCCATCTGTCCTTCTAAATCTACTGTATTTGGTAAGTAAACTTATAATTGCATTTCCAAAAATGAACTTTTTAGTCCCTTATAATTGCATAACAGGTGTCTGGAATATACTTGCACATTATGACAGAATGATGCTGTAACATCTTTCTATGTTGACAGATAGTAACTGCACTAGTGGGGATGAAGATTTAATAATATGGGCAACTATTGAACTACTATGTTGTGTACTTGAAACCAGTATGATTGTATATCAATGATACTTCAATTAAAAAAGAGAGAGAAGGGCTTTAAGTACTAACACTCTGAGAATTTGATTAAATAATTAGGTTTGAATTAAAAATGTATATAGGAGGAGAGGAGTATAGGGAGTTATTCCTTAATGGACACAATTTCAGTTTGGGCCAGTGGAAAAGTTCTGGAGATGGATAGTAGTGATAGTTGTACAACAGTGTGAATGTATTTAATGATGCTGAAATATGTACACCTAGAATGGTTAAATGGTAAATTTTATTTAAGAAAAAAGAGAAACATTTAGCTTAAAGGTACCTTTAGAGAAGATGTTCTGATCCAACCCTTGCTGGTAGAATTGGCTACTCTCTTTTCGTGATCCTTTTGATCCCCCATTCAATCTTCTGTCACCTACAGCCTGTAACTCTCCTTGTCCATATAAAAATAGTCAAGCATCAAAAACTATTCAAGGATCAACCTTAAGGACTTCCCTCCTCCTCTCTCCACCTCCATGTACAAATCCAGCTTTCTTAAAAGTTACCTAAGTTTGTATTATAAGCTATTTTGTGCTGGTCAAGGTAATGGGTAGAGCTGTGAAGTTGACAGAATTTAAAGGAGGCCACTAAATTGATTTGCAGGAGGAATGGAATGAACCACTGCCAAAGGAACATAGCAGATCCAGAAGTCAAAGGAAGAGTGAGGGTCTGAAAGCCCCTTGAGATCCAAAACACAGTGTATATCTTTTTGATTCCCCAGTGAATAACACAGTCCCTGGATTTTGATAGGTAACTGTTGAATAAATAACTATAATCTTATGATCTCTGAGAGCCACTGAACGATTTTAAGAGACTGAGAGTGGAGACACAAGATTTGTGCTTTAGAAAGAATACTGTTGCAGAACTCAAATTTGTAGAGATTAATCCTAAGGATCTAGAACTCAGACTCCCTATCTTTTTTTAAAGGTATCATTGATATACACTCTTAAGAAGGTTTCACATGAAAAACAATGTAGTTACTATATTCACCCATATTATCGAGTCTCCCCACACCCCACTGAAGTCACTGTCCATCAGTGTAGTAGGATGCCACAGTCACTACCTGTCTTCTCCCTGCTATACCGCCTTTGCCATGATCCCCCACACACACCATGTGCACTAATCATAATACCCCTCAATCCCCTTCTCCCTCCCTCCCCACCCAAACTCCCCAACCCCTCCCCTTTGGTAATGGCTAATCCCTTCTTGGAGTTTGTGAGTCTGCTGCTGTTTTGTTCCTTAGGTTTTGCTTTGTTGTTATACTCCACAAATGAGGGAAATCAGATTCCTTATCTTTTACAAATGGAGTTTGGTCTCAATGTTAACTGTTTCACGTTCCTGGAGAACGTGCTCATCTACATGAGAAAAATACCGGACAACCCCAAACTGAGGGGAATTCTACAAAAGACTTGACAATATTCCTCAAAACTGTCAAGGTCATAAAAAACAAAAGTTTGAGAAAACGGTCAGAGACTAGAGGAAGCTAAGAAGTCACAGTGAGTGTGGAATGTGGTATCTTGGATAGGATTGTGGAACAGAAAAGGACATCAGAGAAAAACGAGTGATATCTTAATGAGCAATGGAACTTAGTAATGTGCCGCTGTTGATTCCTTAGTTGTGACAAATGAATCATAGTGGTGTAAGAGGTTAACAAGAGGGGACACTGGGTGAGGGTATAGAGAACCCTCTGTACTACTTTCACACTCTGGAAATCTAAGAATACTATAATAATTTTAAGTTTATTTTTTGAAAGTTGGGTGAATATTTTATTTCTGACTCTGTGTTAATAAAATTCCACTTTCCTTATTGAATGCTCTAAAACACTTGACATCTTCTGTAACATTTGAGTAGCTTAGCTCAAACTTAGGGTCATCATTCTATCAGGGCCTCTTTACAGGCCCTTTAAGTGTGGTGTCAAGCCAAAGGATCTAAATTCTTGAATTTCAAAGACCAGTAAAAGTTCAAATAAAACCTAGGCATCTATCAGAGCCTTGCATATTATTCATTTTGTCAAATGAGAACAATACCTTTTTAGAAAAATGACTTCTATTACTGCCAACACATTATAAGTGAATGATCATTTTAACATCCCAACATGGGAAGAATTAAAATAAGAATAAAGCCCTCTTACTTTTTGGAAACTTCAGGGTTTTCTATATCCTGTCACCTGCGACAACATAGATGAACCTTTCGGACATTATGCTAAGTAAAATAAGCCAGTCGCAGAAGATGAAATGCTCCATGATTTCACTTACATGAGGTATCAAAAATAGACTTTTAGAAACAGAAAGCAGAATGATGGTTGCCAGGGACTGGAGGAAGGGGAAATGGGGAGTTGTTGTGCAGTGAGTATAAAATGCCAATTATACAAGATGAACAAGTTCTAGACCTCTCCTGTACACCATTGTGCCTCTGATCAATGATACTGTACTGTACACTTAAAAATTTGTCAGAGGGTAGATCTCATGTTAAGTGTGCTTATCACAATAAAAAAGAAAAGCACTTTTAATTGAATACATATCTTTATGAAAAATGTTTCCACAGTTCTTATTTTTCTTAGTTTGCTGCAGACTGGCCAAAACTGTTTCCTATATGGAGACCAGCCTTTGGGAACCCCTGGAGTAAGGAATGTGGCTGAATTTGTACAGGCCCAGGAAGTCACAGGAAGGGCTGTTTTGTCTTTAATGAACTGTTAATATGGGTTTGTTCCCTTATGATTTACCTCTTTTTCCTTATTTTAAAAAAATATGTTTGGAGCCAACAGATGTGTGTTTTCTAATTAGAACATTAAAATCAGAGTTTACTGCTGGTTTCTCCATTGGCTAGGACCTTGGTCAAGTTGCCCAATCTCTGTAACCTCTCTTTTTCTGCCACAGCAAAGTGGGGATCATAATGCCATGGTAGAAAAGCTTTAAGATGGCCCCTGATAGTCCCATTTACCGGTATTCGAACCCTTGTATAATTCACTCCCCTTGAGTGTGGGCTGGACCCAGGGATTCACTTCTAACACAGACTGTGGTGAAAGTAATGAGATATCACTTCTGAAATTAGGTCACAAAGAGACTATGGCTTCCGTTTGAGACCTCTCTCTACTTTCTTGATCAGTCATTACGAGGGATGCTAGCTACCCTGGTGTGGAGAGGCCACCATTTATGGCAATAAACCGAGAGAGACCCCAGCCAGGTTAGGAACTGAAGCCTTCCAAGAGCCGTGTGAGCGAGCTTGGAAGTAGATCCACCCTTTCCTTCAGATGAGACCATAGCCCAGACTAACAGAAGAACTTCAGTGTCCTGAAGACCTTGACCCAGAGGTACCCGGATGAGCCATATGGAGTCCTGATCCACAAAAATTATGAGATCATAAATACTGTTGTTTTAAGCTGCCAAGTTTTGGTATAATTTGTATATAGCAATAGATAACTAATATATCTACCTTGCCAAATTGTTGTGAAGAATGATTGGGAAAATATTCTTCATTAGATTATATATGCTAATGAGCTAAAACACGTAAAGCCAGAAACATACACCTAGCTCATGAAAAGCAATCTATGAATGTTAGTTCCTGCCTCCATTCTCCTCTAAAACGAGAACACTCATACCTGCTCAATCGTGAAAATGTTTTGAAAGCTATAATGTGCTATAGAATTATATAATACATGTAATAATGTAAGGTATACTGTAATAGAAAGAAAACATTGTTACTTCAAAAGCTGTTTGCAGTTTACACTGGTTGGCCCAAAAGGAAAGCAAAATTCTTCTTAAGAAAAAAAACACCTTTTTTTGTTCGGCAGGAGAGGGGACCTAATCAAGAAGTATAATGAAAATGAAAGAAATGTAGTAGGAGCTGGAATTCAAAACAGGAGGTGACCCTGATAATGGGAGACTCCCTGGGAAGTTTTGGCAGTCTTGGAGAAGGTGTGGTTTCCCACAGTGCATGAGATGGGGCCACATACTATTTAAAGTGTATTTTCAAAGAAAGCATGTCCCTAGAAAGGTGGAGGGCTGGAAGCACATGGGCAGGAAATAATACACTATGTACAGGACTGAAACTTGGCTCTGGGATAAAGCTTAAAATTGAGTTTGGAGGCAGAATCTAAAATGAAATCATAAAGTAAATTATTGTATAAACACTCAAGAAATAAACCCTTTTCCAAAGCCTGAAGGACAATCAGCTTTATTATAAATGATTTTTTACTCTCACTATCGTTTTATTCTTATTCATTTATTAATTAATCTTATTAATTAATCAATCTTATTAACCTTTTATTTGTTTGAATGATTACAAAAGAAGAATGCTATTTACTAATCAGGGGTTAACAGTAAGTTAAAATTCCCGTAACATATTGTTTTAATATGCACTGGGAATTTTTCTTCTCTTTCCTTTTTTTTTTTTAGTATGGTAGAAAAACAAAAACCTAAGAATCCAGAGCAGTTCAGAAAATAAGCCACTCATGTGCCCCGCTCCAGTGTTTTGCCCATGGTCGTGGCATGTCTTCATTTAAATCTTTCACAAGCCACAGGATGAAGTCTAAGCCTCTCAGTACAGCATTCAAAGTCTGATGATCTGCCTTCTGACCATCTGTCTAATTTCACTTTCTACCCTATCTTTACCCCTCCTACAATAGAGTCCATAACACCAGCCTACCTGAGTTCCAGAACTCTTCCTGCTGTTTTGGACGTCTCTGCCTGTAATCACCTACCTCATCCTCAAGAACCCAGCTCAAAACTCACCTCCACCAGGAAGCAGCTCTATCCCCCATCTGTCCTTCCTCTCATCCCCTTCTGTCCTGGACATCTGTCTCTATAACTGCCTTTGTGGTAAGAATGTGGACTGCCTAGAGCCACCATTCGCTAGTTGTATGACCTTGGGCAAGTTAACTCTTTTATCTTCAGATTTCTCACACATAAAATGAAGACAATAATAGCGACTATGACGTAGGTTTATTGTGAGGATTAAATGGGTTAATACTTGTAAAGAAACTACAAAGGTGCCTGACATGTAGTAAATGCTCAGTAGATGTGAGTTTTATTGTGATTATTAATTTGCTTATCTTTGTTTATTTGATTCTGAGCCCCTTGAAATTAGGGACAACACAATGCCCAGAATATCATGGAATCTAAACACATATTTCATGCTAATGAAAATCATGCATGTGTGTGTATATGCATATGTATGTATGTATGTATGTATATACATGTTGATTAGAAAGTTCTGTAGCTGTGGATTCCTTAATGAAGTCCTTAATACCCAGATGTTGCAAACATGGGCTAAATTTGATTTTTGATATTCCATGAGCATCTACTGATAATGATAAAATCCTATTTTTGTTTAAAAACAAGCTCAAAAACACAATGCTCATAGTCCATAATCAAACAAGGTACTATTTTTATTTTCCTTCATATAAACAAAACACCAAATGTAATTTGCATCTGTATCAAGAAGCTTAAAAAAAAAGATTTTCATTAAAAGCAGAATATGGCACTTGGGAAGGATAATTAAATGCATCTGAAATCCAGGAGATAAAAAGAGATGAAGAATTTTCTAATAAAAACCGGCTAGCTGGATCCCTTCCCCTTCCTTCCAAGTTCCGAAATGACTGTCCTTGGAAGCCCACATGGGCTCTTCAGTCAGAGCTTAGAGTGTGGATTTCGTCCCTGGGAGTCCCCACCCCCTCCTGATACACGAGTTAGACGTTGTCACAGAATTGGCCTTGACGCCTAGGAATGAAGACAAGTGTAGGAATATCTCATTTCCAGCCTTATTTTTCCCTCCTCCCCTTCTCACCTCCTCCTTCCTCCTCCCTTACTGTCTTCCTCCTTTCTTTCTTGCATTCTTCCTTTCTTCTTCATTGTTTTTTTGGACAGTATTTCTGAACGAGAATGTTCCTGGAGTTATCACCGAAGCTGACTGACGGAGCCCCCGCCCTGTCTCCGCGAACTTCCTGCCCAGTTGGCGCTCGCCGCTGCCGCGCCCCCAAGTCCTCAGTGTCTCTCATTGAATCCTGCCCATCTGGTGCCAAACAGGCTCATAGCTCCCCAACTAAAGAAAAAACATACACATTTCACCCTCCTCTTCTCTCTCTTCCAACTACCGTAGCATTTTTCTTCTTTCAGAGCCAAACTTCTCACGTATCACCCGCCACTTCGCCTTCCTCACTACTGGTTTAGGCCACAACCCCCTGCAGTCACGGCGCTACTAAACTTACTGTCCAGAACAGCTGTTCCTATATTTGGGGGAGGATTCAAAAATCTCTTTAGAAACCTGCTGGAAGTTATAAACCATCTCATCAAGACGAAAAAAAGAAATGTCATTTTTTTACAACAAAACTTTTCATGTAACTTCAGGGATGCATAAGCTTTCTGAAGCTCATCCAGGGAGCCTCTAAAGACCAAACGTTAAGACCTTTGCTCTAACAGGTCGCAGCAGTCTTGATCATCTTCATTTCCATTCTGGAAAGGTTTATGGAAAGAGCAAGCACTTTGGGTTCCAACTAAGGACTTGGATTCAAATCTTTCCACTTACTAAGGGAGTGAGTGACCTTGACCGAGTTACACAGTGTCTGACCATCCATTTCCTCACCCATAAAATGAGGATGATAATATCCATCTCAGAATGTGTTGTAGGTATTTCATGTAACAAGCTAGCACCTAAGCTCATTCTTTGCACCTGTGAGGCACTCACTCAATGAAACTTTACATGCCTCTTTCCAGAGGCTCCTGTTACTACACCCTTCAAAGCTTTCTGACTGTTCCTACTTTGTTTAATTCATTGGCTCCATTTTATCCTGCTGCCCTATCAGATTAGATGCTTCTCCAGATTCAGCAGTGACTGGCCTCAAACCCCCCCACACTTTCCTCGGAGGATGTACCCATTCTCAGTACTTCACTTCCTTCCTGACCAAATCTGCTCCCTGTCTTCCGATATCTCTGGCTTTAACTGCAATGACATATTTCCACTATCACCTGAAATCCAGTATCAAAAACCACACTCACCTGTTCCTTCCAAAAGGGGTTGTTCTCTTCTGAGCCTCCTATATTTCTCCATCGTTCTCCCAGTCACCCAGGCGTCTGTGGGCCTCAGCATGATCTTTCTGCCTCACCTCATACACAACCAGCCACTAGAGCCCCTTCTTGTTCTTCTGTAGCCATCTCTTTCATTTCATTTCCATCGCCACTGTCATGCACACTAGGTAGAGCTTTGCCATCAGTTTCCCTGGTCTTTCCTCCTTCCTAAATAATACTTTGTTTGACCTCACTGCTGTCTGTACCAGCTCCCTGTTGCCTATTGCTCTGAACTCAACACCATTTAGGTTGGGGAGAAAAACGATTAGTGAAATCAAATACAAATTTTATTAACATGTTCATGTTCAAGTACTTTTTAGAAATACGTAAATTAATTCTGTGGAGAAAAAACAGACTTGTTCCCAATACAAAACTAATAAAAGAGGGCCATAAAAAATAAGTTCACTGAAGTATCTGATGCCTGTAAGACAATGGAAATAAAAATTCGTTCTTTGAAAAATTTGACTCACAGAAACATACTGTGGTCTGCAGACACTCAGAATACCAGGTGGCATTGGTGTTACTCACCCAGGGAAGACTGCACTGGCACCTAACCCGTAACCCAGAGCACCCAGCAACTCTCCAGATTAGAACATGTCTTGTAAGATATGGGAGGTAAATCTGATTTGGGGCAGTTGGCTACTCAGCAAGTGGCATTGCCCTTCACAAGTGAAGTCTAGTGAGTAGAAACCTGTGTGCATTCCCTGGTACCAAAAAAAACCTCAAAAACAAAAAACAGGGAAGTGGAGGTTTTGAATCAACATGTAAATCTAAGCACGTGTTCAGACATTTCATAAAGTCTGGGGAGTGCAGCCATGCTGTGTCTCCTGCAGACCTGACTCACATTCTATGACCTCCATGTGACCTTCTCTGACCACTCCAAACCTCTCTGAATTTGTAATACCTATTATCTAGCCCAGAGATTTCCCAACCTTTGCTGTTCACAGCATCTAAAGTGTCCCCCAGTTGTTTTTTGTGGTGACCCTTGGCCAAAAGAAATACCAAAGAGTCTTCCTCATATAGCAGTTATGTCCAAACAACTTCATAAATCATGTCCTAAAGACTCGGCAGCTGTTGGGAAGAAATAGTGCATAGCTGAAAGAAAACTGCTGTTTAACATTTTATTCTTATATAACCATAATTACTTACTAATGGATGTATGTGCCATTGGCACAATTTCTCAAACTTTGAAATCAGATTGGACACTGTCACCCTCCTTGGCATTCCACATGGATTTTGTACACTGCTTGTATTTTTATCACAGTTACTGCCAAGCATCTGGCTTTGCAAAGATATAAGCTCAAATCAATGCAGCATGATCTAATGATGAAACTATGAACTACTATAGCTCGCACATGATAAACTCAAGTGTGTGTGTGTGTGTGTGTGTGTGTATGGATGTTTTAAATTTAAAAAGTCCCATAGTACTCTTGTAAATCCACTGTGGCTCCCTGGAGTGCCTTAGCATGAGCCATCAGCTTTGGCATCAATTAAGAACTTATTCATATCTATTCCCAGTCTACTATTCTCCCCCACAACCTACTGAATCAGAACAAGGTGGGTGAGAGATTTGCACACATGTAACAGATTGAGAAGGACAGTTATAAACCATTATTTATCACTTGATCATATCCTACTGTTTTGAAATGTGTTATATTATTATTATTTTTTTAATTCTTGTGTTATTATTTAAACTTTCCTGCACACCTTTCCCAAGTGGATGTTAGCTAGATGGAGGGCACAGATGTCATTATGTTTTGTGATTCCCCCAGTGTCCAGCACAGTACCTTGTATGGAGTAAGGGGCTCAAATATCTGCTAAATGAATGGATCCAGTCTCTAGGTCTCCCAAATATCCTGGGCAGAGTCACTTGTGCAAGAAAATTATTGACAAAACCAGATCCCAAAGACACAGACTAAATTCTGCACAGGTTCAGAAAGACCATGGCATTTCTAGGATCTTGGGCTTGATATGTTAGTTCTCTAGAAATGGACAGATCCCATTATTTGGGTCATGGCAAGAAGAGAATTATATCTTACTGTTCAGCTTGATAAGGCATATAATTATGTCATAGGGATATGTAGCCAAAAACTACAGCATCATGACTATGTAGAAATGAAGGTGGAGTATAAGTTATCAAAAGTTAGGGAGATTGCATTTCCTGAAAATATAATGCTCTAAGTGTTCCAAAATAATGCCATTTATTAATTGCACTCATGAATCATTTGAATGCCAAGATCTGCATGTGTGCAAAATGTCAGGGAAATTGGATTCAATTCTATTTGAAACAGCTGTCTCCACTATAGCCAAGCTGAATGTACCAAGTCCTTGGGAACAAATCTGAAAGGGAAAGAAAGCAGAAAAGAGTCTTTGCTTTGTCAGACGGTTCAGGTTTGTCTCTCTTTCCTTTCAGAGCTATTTCTTCCATTGAACATTCCACTGAGTCATTGAGGTGAAGCATCATGCTAGCAGATGCAAGGTCAGTCTGTGGTCTCTCTGCAACTAAATCGAATTGGCTCCATAACCACAAACCACTCTTCTCACTCCAACCAACCGCCTTCTTGATGTTGGAGGGGAGACAGAGGAGCTCAGATAGGAACATAGAATAATGGAATCTTGTAGACCAATAGATCAAAAAGTCATAAACCTCCACTCCTTAGCAAGTACTCGAGCTCTGACATAACCCAGTTCTGTTTTTCCTGCCACCTCTACAGCTACATTTCTCTGAGCTGGATCACTTCAGCAGGCCCTTACCTCGTATTTTTGCTCCATTCTTACTCATTAATACAGTTCATCTCCATGCAGCACTTTGAGTGATCTCTAAAAGAAAAACAAGACAAAAACAGACCACATGACTCCCTAGCCTAAAATTGTCTACTGGTCAAAATTGCTCCTGACTACTAGAATAAATCCGAACCCTTTCCATAGCCAAGCAGGCCTTTCAGGATCTGGCCACTGTCCGCCTTTGAGACCACATCTCATATCACTTTCTGCTGCATTAACTGCACTCCAGCCACACTGATCTCTTACCCCTGGAATACACCAGGCTCCTTCACTGTCTGGGGGACTTGCTCTTCTTAGTCTTGTATAACCATTTCTCATCTCTCAGGTCTCAGAGAAGAGGGAACCTCATGAGAGAAGTTTGCCTGGCTAACCACCCTATATAGTTGCTCCCAACAAACACAGTCTCTCTATATACCATTATCCCATTTCATTTTCTTAAACTTATCCTATCTGAATGTGTTCTATTTGTTTAATGAATATGGAAGTTTCATAAATTCTGTTCCTCCCTGAGAATGAACACTCAGTGGGATCAAGGATCTTATGTTTTTTCTCGTTCCCTCATTCCTTAAGCAGAGCCTAACATAATAGGCACAAGCTTATAAAGGTTTTAGAAATGACATATTCTCGCTCCCTTGTTTTCTGAGAGTAATTGACATCCCAAAAAACCTTGACTTGTACCACATCATAGAGCCAGTTAAGAATGAAGCCAAAGCTGGGACTCAGTCTCAGAGCTTCTGGTCCACTGTTATTTCTTTTATACCTCCTGGCTGTTCATTCCAAGGAAAAGCAATCTCATCCTGAGCAGTTTAAGAAAATGGTTCAAAAGAAATTAGGTGACTTTGACCCAGTAATGCCCTATCTTTGGGTATGAAAATACTCTGTGAAATTCATCACCCAAACCCTTCTGAGTAAAGACATTATTACTTCACCAGACTTCCTGGGGGTACATAAGTTGTTTTAGACTACAAGGTGGAAGACTTTTTTTTTAAAGTTTCTTCTTCCATTATTAAAATAAATCTGTTGATGAAATTAACATATCAGATGGAACAACAAAACTAGAAATAACTTAGATCTCTGAAGATAATTTATTCATTAAATTAGAACTTTTAAATACAGGCAAAGAGAAAATAACTATTATTAAAATGTTCCAACCAAATTGCTGCTTATCTTACATAATGCTAATTAGTAACAGCACCCAGAATTCACTCTTCCACAACCATCAGAGAAAACTGGAGATTAGAGAAAGGCTGTAAGGGGGGGTGGTGTGAAAGGCTGGCATGGGGTGCTACTACTTATTAGAAAGACTGGACAATAACCACTAAGGTTTCAGTTCAAATTCCATCCTTGGGATTTGTGACCAGGTTCTTGACATTTCTTTCCTCTTCCCACCCTGAGGACACCCTTTAATATGTGCATGTTAGGTTTTTCACAGGATTAAATCCTCTTCAGCCCATTTTCTGCATGGCAAATAAAATAATCTTAATAAAGCACACATCTTACTAGGTCATGTTCCTGCTTAAAACCCTTTAAAGTCTTCCCATTGTCCTTAGGGAAAGAAAGCAAACTCCTTAACAGGAACTACCAGTCCCACCACAGTCTAACCCCTGCTTCTTCTCAAGCTTTTTATTTCTCCTGTGTTGTCTGCCTCAGCTATACCAGATTATATTCAGTGTTTCACCTGATGACCTCTATAGACCCTGAACCCCTTTGGTGGGATGCATACTTCTCTTCAATTCTGAAAGTATAAACTAATATTATATGCTATAGACTGAATTGTGTTCTCCCAAAATTCAGAGTGAAGCTCTAACACTACAGTGTGACTTCATATGGAGACAAAGCCTTGAGGAGGTAATCAAGGTTAAATGAGGTCAAAGGGTGCGGCCCTAATCTGATAGGACTAGTGTCCTCATAAGAAGAGAAACTCAATACCTCTTTATTTCTCTCTCTCTTTCTGTTTCTCAATGTATGCACAAATAAGTGGTCATGCAGTACACAGCAGGATAGATGGTGGCCACCTACAAGCCAGGAGAAGAGGCCTCAGAATTAAACCTACCTTGCTGTCAACTTGATCTTAGACTCTAGCTGCTGAAACTGAGAAATAAACTTCTGTTGTTTATGCCACCCAGTCTATAGTATTTTGTTATGGCAGCCTGACTTGACTACTACATTATATATAATATTAAAATATAATAATAACAATAACAATAATGTTCTTTGTGTGTTCCAGACATTGTGTTAACCATTTTATATAGATTACCTCCCATGATCTTAGAGGCAACCCATACTGTAGCTATTATTGCCTTCATTTTACAAATAAAATACTAGAGATCAGAGAGGTTCTATCTTTCTTTCAGAAATCATAAAACTGAAGTCAATAAAGGTTAAGTGATGTACACAAGTCACATATCAGACTTGAAGTGCACTGAGGAGTAAGGATTATGATTTGATTTTATCTGGCTGCAGGCCCTTTGCATGACCCAGTGCCTACCCTAACAAGGATTAAAACCCTAGTGCCCCAGGAGGGACTACTAAAGGACTGTGGGATGTTTTGCCTGGAAATATGTGATAGCTGCCTCAAGTATCTAAAGGATTGGGAGAAGGACTAGATTTATTTTCCAATAACTTAAGCAAGGATATTTGATCAATGGCAGACAGTTTCATAAAACAGCTTCCAGCCTACATAACACATTTTCTAATAGTCCAAAGATGGAATGGGCTATCTGGGCACCTAGGTCTTTCTTATGAGTGTGTTCAAGAAGGAACTGGAAATCAATTCAAGGGCAGTGTGGAGATGATCAAACAGCAGATGGTGGTGGAAACAGATGAACTCTGAGGTTCCAAATAGCTTCAGAAGTAAATAACACTTAGTTTTCACAACCAATGGACTCTTAATGACCTTATTGTTGCTACAACCATTTGAGTTGGCAGAACACACACTCCTAAACCAGCCAGACCTGCTTGGTGAAGATATGGTTGCTTTTTTCTGCTACTATTATAGCCAGCCTTTCTTTTCGCTTAGTGCCTGAGGGGAGATACAATGAAGGTTCCATTCTGTTTGGGAATGAATAATTGCACTTGTGAGTTTGTAAAGGTCATCCCAGTTCTCCACCCTCACTATATTCTCTTACCCTGCTTTCCAAAGCCCAGACTGGGGTGGTGAGATGCAACAAGGCTCAGGAAGAGAGGTTAAACTCTATGTTTTCCATCTTTAATAAGCAAAATCACAATTATTTTATAGAAGGAAGTTTTCATTTGAAAACTATTGAAGATGAGGGAAGGGAAACAAATATTTCAAGCTTCCTATAGTTCACTTTGCAAAGTTGGCAGCAGATTTATTCTTTCACTGGAACTGTTTTACTTTTTCACTGTTTTTTTCCTCCACATTTAGTTGTACAAACTATCAAGCTTTTATTTTCACAATACACCTAAGTAACACTGGATACTTTCTTTTCATTTTAGATTGGCCAGCACAGTTTTTAATAAATTAACCCAGCCAATTTATATTTTTTTCAAAGCAATATACAAACATATTGAGTACTTACTCTGGCCAGATTCTAGGATACAAAAATGAAAAATCCCTTACCTCCAACCTGGAGGAAACCCTTACAGGACTCTTTGGGTCGCAAATCACAAAAAACCAAACTTAAATTAGCTAGTGAAAAAGGGAGTTCATCGACTCACACATCCAAACTGCAGAAATGGCTGGGGCAACATGAACCAGAGCCTCTAGTGCCTTTCAGGTGCTTTCTTCCCATCTCTTATCCCAGCTTGCTTTCTGTTTCAGCAACTCTCCCCATGAAGCTGACATAATAACAACCGGGAACTCTAGGTTCCTAACTCACCACGCAAAAGGAAAAGACTCCTTCACATAGTGGCAGGTTCAAAATCCTGGGGATGGATTCTATTGGCTTAGGCTAGGACTCCTGTTGTCAGTCACTGTGGCTACAGGGGCAGGGCCAGTTACCTTTTTTTAAAAGCAGCTTTATTAAAGTATAGTTGATATGCAAAGAACTGCACATATTTCATGTGTATAATTTGATGAGTTTGCACATGAGCTACCTTTTGAATCTCCAATTAAGAATAGAGTGGTCTGTAAAGAGAGAGAAGAAGGAAATTTCCTTAAAAAAGGAGGCAGTATTCCCTGAATAAGGAATGGCTGCTGGATAGACAAAAGACCAACCATCTACCTCAAGGAGATTACTAATTCATAGGGGAGACAGTCGTGCGAGCAAGTAGTAGCATGCAGTGCTGTACGTGCCTTAATGGAAGTACTTTGGAGAGTGAGGCTGAGGGTCATCAGGGCATGAGAAAACAATTAATTCTGCTTAAAGGTGTAGGGAGAACTATAAAGGGGAGGTGATGAGTTGACGGAGGACTGAGCAAAAATGTGAAAATAGGCTGAAATCAAATTTGAAAATTAGTTAGAGTTTATAGACCAGCTTTAGAAAACTTCGAACTCTTTTGGTTGCAAGTGAAAGAAACTTCTTATGGTTGCAGGTGTAATGAGGTGTCCTAGGCCTTTTGTACTAAGTTAAAGACTTTAGACACAGTACAGTGGGCTACAGGATAGGATGTATAGGAGAATTTTATGCAGGGAGGTGGCATAGTACCACCCTTAGATGGAGACAAGAGGGCCCTCCACTGGAACCTACCCTTTGTGAGATCCCACTCTGGCCATCCTATAGAAATTGGCCCTCACACCAATTTCTACAAGGCAAGAAGTCCACAGGGCCAATGGGATGTGTCCACCCAGAGTCTGCTCTCTGGATCCTTAGATCACAATCTTGGTGCTCAGGAATTGAAATTCCTCTCAAAGAATCCCAAGCCTGCTCTTAGGGTTTCTAAATTGTGCAAACCTCCATAGGTCCATCCACTTGGCTCAAAGAATGGCTATTTGTGGGTGTCACACTAGAGGGGAATTTCAGCTCAAAGTATTGGGAGTAAAAGATCTTACACTAAGCTTTATTCTTGTGGCAGCAGGTTGAGTCTAGAATCATGTCCGCATCTGGCAAATCTGCAACCTGCAAGTCACCTCAGCTTCTGTCTCTGATAGTCAGGGAGAGCGCTGGGTCAGGCCTTTATGTAACAACAGAAACAATGACTCATTGCCAATACATGTGCAAGCATGTGCCTGCACAGGAGGCCAGCTATTACATCATTGCACATGTACAGTGGGCAGGTAGATTAGCGTTAGGTGAGGATCCTGGCCATAGGCACTTCCATTTTTCCCACAGTGGGAATGGGAGAAAGAGCTTGGACACATAAGCTAGGGTACCTACATGTGTATATGTGAGGGCCTTTGCAGTGGCACAGAGCAATGGATTAGGAAAAGGAGGGGCTGGGCAATGGCTTGGAAACCTGCATTTTGACTCTCCCTTGGGCTCTGCAAATGTTAGGGGCAGGACTATGTTACATAACATCAGGAAACCCAGATAACAGTGAGGGGAATGGATTTTAGTGAAGAGAGATGAGAAGAAGCAGAGATGAGCAGGTGGGTCTGAGAGACATTTCTGAACTAGGCTTGGTAAGATTCAGTGACCAGTTGAATGTGAAGCATGAAGAGAGAAAAGAATAAATAAAGGCTCCAGTTTCCAGTTTGGGTGATTGCAATTCCAGAACAAAATGGACAGTACTGAAGGAGAAATAGGAGTACAGAAAAAGATAATACTATAATAAAAATAATTTTGTGTTTCACTATAAATGTAGATTACCAATGTCCTTTCAGAGACATAATGATAATAGACAAGGGAAAAAGTGACTTAATATTTAAAAATAGAGAATTAAAACTGGTCTATAAACTCTAATATACTTTCAAATTTGGCCACTTACCTATCTTTAACCATGATCACTATTCATTTATCACTGAGAACTCTTGGTTGCAAGTGACAGAAAGCTAACTCATACTACCATAAGCAAAAAGGATTTCTTGGTGTACATAATTTAAAAGTCTAGGTATAATGTTGGCCTCAAATCTAGCTTGATCTAAGGTTTCAAAGGATATCATTAGACCCCAGTTTTTTCTATCTCTTAGATCATTTCCCATTGGCTGGGTCCCGCTGTCATGATGATGCCTAGGAGTTTCAGGCTTACAACTTCACAGTGCCAATCCTTCAGGAAGAGAACACATCCTTTCCCCTGCTTTAAGTAACAGTCTAGAATTGGCTCTGATTGGCTAGGCTCAGATCACATGCAGATTCCTGAGCCAATGACTGTGTTGGACAAGGCAATGCTTTGATTGAAAAGAACTGTTCATATGCCCGCTCCTGGAATCAAGATGAAGTAAACTTCATCCGAGGTCCATGACTGAGAGTAGGGAAGGTTGACCAAGGTGATGTTACAAGCAGAATTGGGGAAAAGAAGTTGGGCGAGTAAACAATGGGTATCTATTAGATTCATCATGGCACTAGCTCCCATTAAAAAAGTGAAAATAATAATCATAAGTCTCATTGGAATATAAGAAATATCAAACCCAAAATAAAATTGACAAACCAGTTAGACCTGACATCTTTAGCCTATTTTACCCAACAATAGCAGAATATACATTTTTCTCATGTGTACATGGGACATTCTCCAAGAAAGACCATATGTTAGGCCATTAAACAAACAATAAATTACATGAATTGAAATAATGCAATGTATGTTCTCCTACTACAATGAGATAAAATTAGAAATCAATACCAGAAAGACATTTGAGAAATACACAAATATGTGAAAATTAAACAACATACTCCTTAAATAATCAAAGAAGAAATCAAAAGGGAAATTAGGAAATACTTTGAGATGAATGAAAATGAAGGCACACTCTTCCAAACTTACAAAATTTAGCCAGTGAAGTGCTTAGAATGAAATTTATTGATGTAAATGCCTAGATATAAAAGAGAGAAAGACCTCAAATTAATAACCTACTCTTCCATCTTGCAGCACTGGAAAAGAGTAAACCAAACCTAATCAAACAGAAGAAAGAAAATAATAAAGATTAATATGAAAATCAATGGAATAGAGAATAGAAAACCAGCAGAGAAAGTTCAGTGAAACCAACAGAAAAATAAATAAATTATCTGTTCCTTAGCACTGGAGGAGATGGAAGGACACAGAGGTAATATCTAAGGTGTACAGGATTTCTTTTAACGGTGATGAAATGCTGTAAAAGTAAATGTGGGGATGGTTACACACATCTGTGAATATATAAATATCACTGAATCATACACTTTAAATGGGCAGAATGGATGGTATGTGAATTATATCTCAATAATAACTGTTAAAATTTTTTTAAAGCCAGTTTGAAGGGAAGGAAAAAGAAGTAAATAGACAAAATTTTTAAATTGCATGTATTTAGGACAAAATGTCCCTATTCCCTTTGTGGGAAGGAACTACCAAAAATGTTCAGTTGTTCTACAATTGAATATACATATGACGTTTAGGTATCAAAACTCATCTTTTCTTGAAAGCTTCAAAATCAAAAGAGTTCCATCCAATCCAGTTGCCCATAAAGAGGTTATCCCCATCCCCTGGCCTCATGTTTCCCTGGTAAGACTCCTAGTGTACCAGGCCTGGCCTTTCCCATCCCTATCACCCAACCCAGGAAAAAATTATCTGAATTATGAATTTGCAGATGAAATTGAGCATCCTCTCAGAGCCTAGCCTGCCCACAGTGAGCTTTTTGTGAGCTTCTTGTGGCAGTTTTTGCCACTGCAAAGGGTGAGACTACAGCTTGGAGCTAAGTTTAGCTCAGAGGAGAGGTGTTACAGACCCATGAGGAGGCAAACTGCAGTGGATTTTAAAACGTATCTGCAAATTCTTCGACATTCTTCTCATCAAGAGGTGGAGTCTATGTCCCCATCTTTTGAACCTAGGGGGGCCTTAATAATTAGTATGCTGAGGAAGTGGTGCAGTGTGACTTCCAAGGCTGTTCAGAAAAAGTCATGAGGCTTCTCTTGGTTTCTCTTGGGACAATACCTTTGGGACCATTCAGTCACCATGCAAGAAGCCCAGGTACCCAGAGGTCACCATATGGAGAGGCCACATGGGAGCAGGGGAGAAATGCTGCTCCAGCCCCAGCTGTTGGGATCTTGCCAGCCCAGGTGCTAGACATGTGAATGGATGCCACTACTCCCAGTCACCATTTGCCTGCAACCACATGAGAGACCCAAGTGAAGCTTATGCGCATGAGCCTAGCCAATCCCCACACTGTGACCAAATAAATGATTGATATTTTTAAGTTACTGTTTTTGGAGGTCTGTTTGAGAAAAAAAAAAATTCTGTGACACACATAACTCCACCCCAAGCTTTACTTGCAATGTAGTTACATCGCCTTTTTTTTTTAAATAATTATTTTTTATTGAAGGGTAGTTGACGCACAGTATTACATTACATTAGTTTCAAGTGTACAACACAGTGGTAGAACATTTATATACATAATTCTAGGTTCCAGCTATCACCCTACCAAGCTGTTACAATATCTTGACTATATTCCTTATGCTATACATTACATCCCGGTTACTTATTTATTTTACCATTGGAAGTCTGTCCTTTTTTTTTTTTTTTTTTAACGACAATAAAATTCTGTATAGGGGGGTCAATGCTCAATGCACAATCATTAATCCACCCCAAGCCTAATTTTCGTCAGTCTCCAATCTTCTGAGGCATAACAAACAAGTTCTTACATGTAGAACAAATTCTTACATAATGAATAAGTTACATAGTGAACAGTACAAGGGCAGTCATCACAGAAACTTTCGGTTTTGCTCATGCATTATGAACACTAAACAGTCGGTTCAAATATGAATACTCATTTGGTTTTTATACTTGATTTATATGTGGATACCACATTTCTCCCTTTATTATTATGATTTTTATTAAAATGCTGAAGTGGTAGGTAGATACAAGATAAAGGTAGAAAACATAGTTTAGTGTTGTAAGAGAGCAAATGTAGATGATCAGGTGTGTGCCTGTAGACTATGTGTTAATCCAAGCTAGACCAGGGCAATAAAACATCCACGTATGCAGAAGATTTCTCTCAGAACAGGGGGGGTGAGGTTCTAAGCCTCACCTCTGTTGATCCCCAATTTCTCACCTGATGGCCCCCCTGCGACTGTGCCTGTCTTAGGTTGTTCCTCCCTTGAGGAATCTTACCCATCTCTGGCTAACCAGTCATCTTCCGGGGCCATACAGGGAAATGTGAAGTTGGTAAGTGAGAGGGAAGCCTTATTGTTTGAAAAGGTTAGCTTTTCACTTCTTTGCATATTTATGCCCTGTGGCTTCTATGCCCAGCATTTCTCTCTGAGGTATCTTTACCACTTGGAAGAATTATGATACTCGGTAAATTTGATATGAGGCACGAATTCTATTTAAGGGTTGTAATTAGGAAGGAAGAAGAAAAGCTATAGAAGTAGCAGGCGGAAGAAAACATGGGAAGATTGATTATTTCTTTGACATATCTTCTTGTAGAGTACTTCAGCATGTATAGGTTTTAAGCTACTACTTAAATTGCGCACACACATTAACATAATAGGAGTATAGTTACATAACCAAAGCATATCTGTAATTACCAGCCATCTCCAGTGAAACCAAGAAAACCAGTTAAGCACCTTAGGCATTTGTGAAAACTTATCTATGATATGGTGGATATTGTCCAACTGAACTTGAACAGTCTGAGAGAAATCAGACAAATTAAAACAACCCATTCCTGGGGACTGTTCACATGCCATATGTTCTTTTAACAGTAAATAGTCTGTAGTTGTAAGACTTTGGAGCGCTACAATTTGCATTTTTCCAAATTCTTGGTTGAGTTCCAACAGTATAGATCCAGTCAAATTTGTTGTTTTACTGTATGCACAGGCCAGCTTAGATATCTCCTTCCTCATTCCCATGGCAAGTCCAGGAACTGGTGGGATGAGTGCATCTACAGCTGTAGCAGTGCGTGGATCTTTGTTGGGGTTTTTTGATGATCATCTTCTGGCATGAGTCTTCCAGAGAGTTCAGATGTTGGAAGTTCTTTTTCATATCGTATCTTAGTTCATTTTCGGGGTAGCCCAATTAGGCTTTGATCCTCTGTATAAACACAAACAGACCCTTTGCCCACACTTTTATATGCCCTTTAGACCCTTGTGTAGAACTCGTTGGAGGTTACCACACAGGAACTGCCCTTTTTTTTTTTTTTTTGCTTTGTTTTTGGTATCACTAATCTACACTTACATGACGAATATTATGTTTACTAGGCTCTCCCCTATACCAGGTCCCCCCTATAAACCCCTTTACAGTCACTGTCCATCAGCATAGCAAAATGCTGTAGAATCACTACTTGCCTTCTCTGTGTTGTACAGCCCTCCCTTTTCTCCCACCCCCCCATGCATGTTAATCTTAATACCCCCCTACTTATCCCCCCCTTATCCCTCCCTACACACCCATCCTCCCCAGTCCCTTTCCCTTTGGTACCTGTTAGTCCATTCTTGAGTTCTGTGATTCTGCTGCTGTTTTGTTCCTTCAGTTTTTCCTTTGTTCTTATATTCCACAGATAAGTGAAATCATTTGGTATTTCTCTTTCTCCGCTTGGCTTGTTTCACTGAGCATAATACCCTCCAGCTCCATCCATGTTGCTGCAAATGATTGGATTTGCCCTTTTCTTATGGCTGAGTAGTATTCCATTATGTATATGTACCACTTCTTCTTTAGCCATTCATTTATTGATGGACATTTAGGTTGCTTCCAATTCTTGGCTATTGTAAATAGTGCTGCAATAAACATAGGGGTGCATCTGTCTTTCTCAAACTTGATTGCTGCGTTCTTAGGGTAAATTCCTAGGAGTGGAATTCCTGGGTCAAATGGTAAGTCTGTTTTGAGCATTTTGATGTACCTCCATACTGCTTTCCACAATGGTTGAACTAACTTACATTCCCACCAGCAGTGTAGGAGGGTTCCCCTTTCTCCACAGCCTCTCCAACATTTGTTGTTGTTTGTCTTTTGGATGGCAGCCATCCTTACTGGTGTGAGGTGACACCTCATTGTAGTTTTAATTTGCATTTCTCTGATAATTAGCGATGTGGAGCATCTTTTCATGTGTCTGTTGGCCATCTGTATTTCTTTTTTGGAGAACTGTCTGTTCAGTTCCTCTGCCCATTTTTTAATTGGGTTATTTGTTTTTTGTTTGTTGAGGCGTGTGAGCTCTTTATATATTCTGGACGTCAAGCCTTTATCGGATGTGTCATTTTCAAATATATTCTCCCATACTGTAGGGATCCTTCTTGTTCTATTGATGGTGTCTTTTGCTGTACAGAAGCTTTTCAGCTTAATATAGTCCCACTTACTCATTTTTGCTGTTGTTTTCCTTGCCCGGGGAGATATGTTCAAGAAGAGGTCACTCATGTTTATGTCTAAGAGGTTTTCGCCTATGTTTTCTTCCAAGAGTTTAATGGTTTCATGGCTTACATTCAGGTCTTTGATCCATTTTGAGTTTACTTTTGTATATGGGGTTAGACAATGGTCCAGTTTCATTCTCCTACATGTAGCTGTCCAGTTTTGCCAGCACCACCTGTTGAAGAGACTGTCATTTCGCCATTGTATGTCCATGGCTCCTTTATCAAATATTAATTGACCATATATGTCTGGGTTACTGTCTGGATTCTCTAGTCTGTTCCATTGGTCTGTGGCTCTGTTGTTCTGCCAGTACCAAATTGTCTTGATTACTATGGCTTTATAGTAGAGCTTGAAGTTGGGGAGTGAGATCCCCCCTACTTTATTCTTCTTTCTCAGGATTGCTTTGGCTATTCGGGGTCTTTGGTGTTTCCGTATGAATTTTTGAATTATTTTTTCCAGTTCATTGAAGAATGTTGCTGGTAGTTTCATAGGGATTGCATCAAATCTGTATATTGCTTTGGGCAGGATGGCCATTTTGACGATATTAATTCTTCCTAGCCACGAGCATGGGATGAGTTTCCATCTGTTAGTGTCCCCTTTAATTTCTCTTAAGAGTGACTTGTAGTTTTCAGAGTATAAGTCTTTCACTTCTTTGGTTAGGTTTATTCCTAGGTATTTTTTTTTTTGATGCAATTGTGAATGGAGTTGTTTTCCTGATTTCTCTTTCTGTTGGTTCATTGTTAGTATATAGGAAAGCCACAGATTTCTGTGTGTTGATTTTGTATCCTGCAACTTTGCTGTATTCCGATATCAGTTCTAGTAGTTTTGGGCTGGAGTCTTTAGGGTTTTTTATGTACAGTATCATGTCATCTGCAAATAGTGACAGTTTAACTTCTTCTTTACCAATCTGGATTCCTTGTATTTCTTTATTTTGTCTGATTGCCGTGGCTAGGACCTCCAGTACTATGTTGAATAACAGTGGAGAGAGTGGGCATCCCTGTCTAGTTCCCGATCTCAGAGGAAATGCTTTCAGCTTCTCGCTGTTCAATATAATGTTGGCTGTGGGTTTATCATAGATGGCCTTTATTATGTTGAGGTACTTGCCCTCTATTCCCATTTTACTGAGAGTTTTTAACATGAATGGATGTTGAACTTTGTCAAATGCTTTTTCAGCATCTATGGAGATGATCATGTGGTTTTTGTCTTTCTTTTTGTTGATGTGGTGGATGATGTTGATGGACTTTCGAATGTTGTACCATCCTTGCATCCCTGGGATGAATCCCACTTGGTCATGGTGTATGATCCTTTTGATGTATTTTTGAATTCGGTTTGCTAATATTTTGTTGAGTATTTTTGCATCTACGTTCATCAGGGATATTGGTCTGTAGTTTTCTTTTTTGGTGGGGTCTTTGCCTGGTTTTGGTATTAGGGTGATGTTAGCTTCATAGAATGAGTTTGGGAGTATCCCCTCCTCCTCTATTTTTTGGAAAACTTTAAGGAGAATGGGTATTATGTCTTCCCTGTATGTCTGATAAAATTCCAAGGTAAATCCATCTGGCCCGGGGGTTTTGTTCTTGGGTAGTTTTTTGATTACCGCTTCAATTTCGTTGCTGGTAATTGGTCTGTTTAGATTTTCTGTTTCTTCCTTGGTCAATCTTGGAAGGTTATATTTTTCTAGTAAGTTGTCCATTTCTCCTAGGTTTCCCAGCTTGTTAGCATATAGGTTTTCATAGTATTCTCCAATAATACTTTGCATTTCCGTGGGGTCCGTCGTGATTTTTCCTTTCTCGTTTCTGATACTGTTGATTTGTGTTGACTCTCTTTTCTTCTTAATAAGTCTGGCTAGAGGCTTATCTATTTTGTTTATTTTCTCGAAGAACCAGCTCTTGGTTTCATTGATTTTTGCTATTGTTTTATTCTTCTCAATTTTATTTATTTCTTCTCTGATCTTTATTATGTCCCTCCTTCTGCTGACCTTAGGCCTCATCTGTTCTTCATTTTCCAATTTCGATAATTGTGACATTAGACCATTCATTTGGGATTGCTCTTCCTTTTTTAAATATGCTTGGATTGCTATATACTTTCCTCTTAAGACTGCTTTTGCTGCGTCCCTCAGAAGTTGGGGCTTAGTGTTGTTGTTGTCATTTGTTTCCATATATTGCTGGATCTCCATTTTGATTTGGTCATTGATCCATTGATTATTTAGGAGCGTGTTGTTAAGCCTCCATGTGTTTGTGAGCCTCTTTGCTTTCTTTGTACAGTTTATTTCTAGTTTTATGCCTTTGTGGTCTGAAAAGTTGGTTGGTAGGATTTCAATCTTTTGGAATTTTCTGAGGCTCTTTTTGTGGCCTAGTATATGGTCTACCCTGGAGAATGTTCCATGTGCACTTGAGAAGAATGTATATCCCGCTGCTTTTGGATGTAGAGTTCTATAGATGTCTATTAGGTCCATCTGCTCTACTGTGTTGTTCAGTGCTTCTGTGTCGTTAATTATTTTCTGCCCAGTGGATCTATCCTTTGAGGTGAGTGGTGTGTTGAAGTCTCCTAGAATGAGTGCATTGCAGTTTATATCCCCCTTTAGTTCTGTTAGTATTTGTTTCACATATGCTGGTGCTCCTGTGTTGGGTGCATATATATTTAGAATGGTTATATCCTCTTGTTTGACTGAGCCCTTTATCATTATGTAGTGTCCTTCTTTATCTCTTGTTACTTTCTTTGTTTTGAAGTCTATTTTGTCTGATATTAGTACTGCAACCCCTGCTTTCTTCTCATTGTTGTTTGCTTGAAATATGTTTTTCCTTCCCTTGACTTTTAGTCTGTACATGTCTTTGGGTTTGAGGTGAGTTTCTTGTAAGCAGCATATAGATGGCTCTTGCTTTTTTATCCATTCTGTTACTCTGTGTCTTTTGATTGGTGCATTCAACCCATTAACATTTAGGGTGACTATTGAAAGATATGTACTTATTGCCATTGCAGGCTTTAAATTCGTGGTTACCAAAGGTTCAAGGTTAGCCTCTTTAGTATCTTACTGCCTAACTTAGCTCGCTTAATGAGCTGTTATATACACTGTCTGGAGATTCTTTTCTTCTCTCCCTTCTTGTTCCTCCTCCTCGATTCTTCATATGTTGGGTGTTTTGTGCTGTGCTCTTTCTAGGAGTGCTCCCATCTAGAGCAGTCCCTGTAAGATGTTCTGTAGAGGTGGTTTGTGGGAAGCAAATTCCCTCAGCTTTTGTTTGTCTGGGAATTGTTTAATCCCACCTTCATATTTGAATGATAGTCATGCTGGATACAGTATCCTTGGTTCAAGGCCCTTCTGTTTCATTGTATTAAATATATCATGCCATTCTCTTCTGGCCTGTAGGGTTTCTGTTGAGAAATCTGACGTTAGCCTGATGGGTTTCCCTTTATAGGTGACCTTTTTCTCTCTAGCTGCCTTTAACACTCTTTCCTTGTCCTCGATCTTTGCCATTTTAATTATTATGTGTCTTGGTGTTGCCCTTCTTGGATCCTTTCTGTTGGGGGTTCTGTGTATTTCCGTGGTCTGTTTGATTACTTCCTCCCCCAGTGTGGGGAAGTTTTCAGCAATTATTTCTTCTAAGATACTTTCCATCTCTTTTCCTCTCTCTTCTTCTTCTGGGACCCCTATAATACGGATATTGTTCCTTTTGGATTGGTCACACAGTTCTCTTAATATTGTTTCATTCCTGGAGATCCTTTTGTCTCTCTCTATGTCAGCTTCTATGCGTTCCTGTTCTCTGATTTCAATTCCATCAATGGCCTCTTGCATTCTATCCATTCTGCTTATAAACCCTTCCAGAGTTTGTTTCATTTCTGCGATCTCCTTTCTGGCATCTGTGATCTCCCTCCGGACTTCATCCCATTTCTCTTGCGTATTTCTCTGCATCTCTGTCAGCATGTTTATGATTCTTATTTTGAATTCTTTTTCAGGGAGACTGGTTAGGTCTGTCTCCTTCTCTGGTGTTGTCTCTGTGATCTTTGTCTGCCTGTAGTTTTGCCTTTTCATGGTGATAGGAATAGTCTGCAGAACTGGGACGAGTGACGGCTGGAAGGACTTCCTTTCTTGTTGGTTTGTGGCCCTCCTCTCCTGGGAGGACAGCGGCCTCTAATGGCTTGTGCTGCGCAGCTGCGCGCAGACAGGGCTTCTGCTTCCTGCCCGGCTGCTATGGAGTTAATCTCCGCTGTTGCTGTGGGCGTGGCCTGGCTCGGGCAGCTACTCCAAAATGGTGGAGTCGCGTTGGAGCAGGAGATGCTGGGAGGCTATTTATCTCCGTAAGGGGCCTCCCTGCTCCCTGCAGCCCAGGGGTTATGGTGCCCAGAGATCCCGGATTCCCTACCTCTGGATTAAGTGACCCGCCCTGCCCCTTTAAGACTTCCAAAAAGCACCCGCCAAAACAAAACAATGACCACCAAAAAAAAAAACTTTTTAATTTAAAAAAAAAAAAAAAAAGGCGGTCGTTCGTTTTTCTTTATTCTCCGGTGCCAGCCTCAGGCCTCTGCTCACCGGTCTTTCTGCCCTGTTTCCCTAGTATTGGGGTCCCTATCCCTTTAAGACTTCCAAAAAGCGCTCGCCAAAACAAAACAGCAAAAAAGGAAAAAAAAAATGGTCGCGCGCTTTTCTTATGTCCTCTGTCGCCCAGCCTCCAGTCCCTGCTCACTGTTCTTGCTGCCCTGTTTTCCCAGTATCGAGCGCCCTGCACTCTGGCCCGGATGCCTGGGGCTGGGTGTTCAGCAGTCCTGGGCTCCGTCTCCCTCCCGCTCTGCCTATTCTTCTCCCGCCGGGAGCTGGGGGGAGGGGCGCTCTGCTCCCGCGGGGCCGGGGTTTGTATCTTACCCCCTTCGCGAGGTGCTGGGTTCTCTCAGGTGCGGATGTGGTCTGGATATTGTCCTGTGTCCTCTGGTCTTTATTCTAGGAAGAGTTGTCTTTGTTATATTTTCGTAGATATATGTTGTTTTGGGAGGTGATTTCCGCTGCTCTACTCACGCTGCCATCTTCCGCCCCTCCTCTCTACATCGCCTTTTAACTAGTCCCTTTCTCTTATTTCCCAACTGGTTCCAAACTCAGAAGGAAAAATACTTATTTGTGGAGCCTTAATCCTCCAACTTTTTATCCAATATAAAAATTTCTCCTGCCCCACACAGTGGGCATGGATGGACCATAAGCCTCTCTTCTTGACTCTCTCTAGTGATCAGAAATGACTCTGAAAACATTCAAATTAGAATGGTTGTTTCATAAAATGTTCCTCCTTCAGTTCATTAAAAATTCTTTAAAGCAGTGCTGAGCAAATCTGCTCCATCTTCCAGATGCACATTCTTTCAAACCTTTCCTGATGGACATCATGCATTTCTCCAGTTAGTTATCTCAACTGCAATGTTTCCTCTTACAAGAGGTTCAAACAGAGCAAACGTCCTCTCACGCTTGAGTGTGCAGTGGACTCACCTGGAGAGCTTGTTAAAACATGGGTCCTGAGCCCCATTCCCAGAGTTTCTGACTCAGCAGGCCCAGAGTGGGACCAGAGAACTTTCGTAACAGTCCTCAGGCTGCTGGTACTTTGATCCAGGGACTACTCTTTGAGCCACTGAGCTTGTGAAACCAAACAGAGAGGATGGCAGAAAGAGTCTTCATGAAGGCTGGGCCACCTTCTAAGAAAATATGAAGGTCTCTAATAAAACAAAGATCACCAGTAAGAACTAAGGTCCTTGCCTATACCACACAGTTGTGAGGAATCAACAGCAAAGACTTTGCAAACTGTCTGGGGTTAGATAGAAAGGAAGTTCAGCTTGAAGAGATTTGCCTATGGATTTCATCTACGTGTTAATATCCTTTTCTAAAGTGACATAAGACTCAAACAATCTAACAGCTGAAGACGGTAGCAGCACCCACTAGCCATTTCCTGTTTGTTTCCTTTGCAGATTCCTGTACTTTCCAGAAGCTCTTATAACCCGGAAATAAACACAAAAGGGGTAGCATGTACCAAGTGCTCTCATGTGCACATGGAAGAGGCCATGTTCCTAAGAGAGGATTGCTGAGCCATCTCCTAGATGGGGCCATTACTCTGGGCTTGTTTCATTTGCAGAAAGGGGTAATAAGAGCCTAAATTGTGAGGATTAGATGAATTCATATAGGTAAAGCTCTTAGAAACAGACCTGGCACATATTTTTTGTACCTCTTTAACTCTTCACCTATTCCAACCATCCCACAGCTCCCTACCCTATGTCAACTACAGATTTGTTCTCTGTGTCTATGAGTCCATTTCTGTCATTTGATTTGTTTTCTAGACTCCACATGTAAGTGAAATCACATGATATTTGTCCTTCTCTGTCTGACTTATTTCAGCTATAATGATACCCTCTAGGTCCACCCATGTGTTGCAAATAGCATGATTTCATTCTTGTTTATGGCTGAGTAATATTCCACTATATATATGCACCACCTCTTTTTTATCCATTCATCTATTGTGGACATTAAGGTTGCTTCCACATCTTGGCTATTGTAAATAATGCAGTGATGAACACAGGGGTGCATATATCTTTTCAAACCAGTGATTTTGTTTCCTTTGCATAAATTCCCAGAAGTGGAATTGCTGGGTTGAATGATATTTCTATTTTTAGTTTTTTGAGGAACCTTCATACTGCTTTTCATAGTGGCTGCCCCAATTTACATACCCACCAACAGTGTAAGAGAGTTCCCTTTTCTCCACATCCTCGCCAACATTTGTTATTTCTTGTTTTGTTTTGTTATAATATTAGTCATTCTAACTGGTATGAGATGATACCTCATTGAGGTTTTGTTTTTCATTTCCCTGATGATTAATGACATTGTGCATCTTTTCATGTGTCTGTTAGCTAACTGTATGTCTTCTTTGGAAAAATGTCTATTCAGGTCCTCTGCCCATTTTTAAATTATTAATTATTTTCTTTTTGGCATTGAGTTGTGTGAGTTCTTTACATGTTTTGGATATTATCCCCTTATTGAATATATTATTTGCAAATATATTCTCCCATTGAATAGACTGCCTTTTTGTCCTGTCGATGGTTTCCTTTGCTATGCAAAAACTTTATAGTTTAATGTAGCCCCACTTATTTAGTATTGCTTTTGTTTCCCTTACCTGGGGAAACAGTAGAAAAAAATTACTAATGCCAATGTTCAAGAGTTTACTGCCTATGTTTTCTTCTAAGAGTTTCAGGTTTTTAATCCAGACCTGGCATATATTAATTATTATTGTTGTTACAATTATTTTCTCCACTTTAAAGATAAGGATTGAGACTTAGAGAGTTTGAGAAACTCACCCCAAAACTCACAGGTGGAACCTCTCTGCAATCCTGCCTGTCAAACAGGGGAACTGGGTCAGGAATGTCAAAATGCAAAGCACACCTCTTACATCACCACCTCTGCCTGTGAAAGACATTGCTAATGGATCACAGCACACTGCTCTGCAGAGCCTAGACCAGGCTTCAGAACCCTACTGGAGCTGGTGCTATGGCTGGTGTGGGCTGCCTAGAAGCCCACAAGATGGACTTGTCTGACCACCCCAGGAGTGGGAAAATTGAATCTGGAGACACTTCTAGAGCATCATAAAGTAAAAGGTCCAAACCCAATAATAGAAACCTGGAATGAAAGGCTAAGGCTGCCATCTGATAATGCTGCCCCCTCCCTTTCTTCTCCCTCTGGGTTGCATTTCCCGTACTCATAGTCTTCCAGATGCAGGAGTGAAGTCAAAGCAAAGTGAGGCCGTTACTGCCACCATTCTACCTTTGGTATAGGCCAATGGTTTCTTCATCATTTAAAAAATACTTTTGTATTTAAAAGACGTGCTTGAGTGACTCAATTTTATCTAAAGCAACTTCACATTAAATGCTGCCTGATCAGCAGCAGTACCTCCATTAAACCCAAATAAAAAAGGAAACATTTTAAAGATCAACGCAAATGAAACATTACAGAAATGCCACCGTCATATTCAGAAGTCTGGTAATTTTATATTGTGAGTCCCTGATTCTTTGTAATGGTGCTAGAAATATTAAATGTTTAATCATGATGAAGAAATAGTTATAAGTAATATTAATTAATATTGCCTTGGGCCTCTATTTTACTCTTCCACCACACTGAGAAGGGGGTTATCATATGTAGTAATAGATAATCTTCGAAGAGGTGTTTTAGCATTCTCCCCACCCCCATTCCAGAATGCACAAACAGGCACTTTCTCTTATGATTCCCTGGCTGACTTCACAAGTGCTCGTTCTGGACAAGAGCTCAGAGCAGAACCAAGTTCTCTCTGAAGGTGACTGTGTTTATAATCTGATTAACATGTATTAATTTAAACCCTTTGATGTTCCAGGCATGGCTTTGTTTCCTTACTACTCATATGGTGCTTACCATGTCCCAAGTGCTATTCTAAGCATTTCATAAATACTAACTCATTTAATCCTCACAATAATCTTATAAAATTTTTCAGAAGAACAAGGCTAGGCACAGAAATGTCAAGTAATTTGCTGGAGCTCCCAACTAGGTAGTGGTACAAATTGCCTTACAGGCAGGCATGGTGATATAGCGTGGGGATGTGTAACATTGGGTGTTCATGGGGTAACTGGCTAGCTACAGATGACCTTTGCCTTGCATATGAATGAGATCCACTTAATTACATTATCTCAGTTAATCTTTAGTTAACCTAAGGAGATGACTATTCTTTCTTTCCATTTTGTAGTTGATAAGAACCAAGACAAAAGGATCTAGGTAACTTGCCACAGTCACACAGCTAATACACAGGATCCAGAGCCAGCACCTTACACAGTAGGCTGTATTAGAGAGACTGCTAGCACCATCCCTGCTGTACTTTGTATCAGACATAATTCCTGTTTCTGCCTCTTGAATGAAGGCTTTCACCACCATTGCTGCTGCTTATTGATGTGGTTCCTGAATCAACAGTTTCATTCAGTACTCAACATTCACTCCTGGGTGCTGCATGCACTTGCTGTCAAGGCAAGTCCACCATGTGAGTACATCTGTCTCCCCTCCTAACACCCAGGGAAGGTTGCAGGCAATAGCTAGGACTTGGCAATGCCCACCACCAAGCATTCCTCAGACCATATCATCAAACCTGCTCGAATAGAATTGTTATGCTAAGAAACAGACCACTTCATAGCACATGGCTCTGAACCTAAGAATTTGCGCTTAAATTTTCTTAATTCCCTAGCAATTACATTTTCTTGCCTACACACCAGAAAGAGTCATCTATGGCAGTCTGGACCCAAGAATGAAATTAAGTATAACTTTAAATCATAAATGGAGGGAGATTGCAAAACAAAGTGCAGTGGGAAAATTAGTTTCTCAGCTCTTTAATGTATTTAGCATTTGAGGGACATATACTTTCTTTGGAGGTATTGGAAGCCAAACCTCTGGATTCTAGGGGCTCGTGTTAAAGGGTATCTTAGAGACGCTCTCTCTCACACAGTGAAGCAGCTCATTCCTCTGCATTTCCTGATGGAGAGCTCCCAGGAGTTGGCAACAAGATGTTTTCGATGGATGCCCTTTATCTTTGGAATCCCTTCCTTCCTGGACTGGCAGAATCTAAATCTCTTGGCCGTCCACAAAGCCTGTTCCAAGATTTGTCTTTTTAATTGAGCTTCCGTTTAAGAATGCTTAAGACTGTTTGCTTATTGCTGACAGACAATGAAACTCCGTCAAGGCCCTCATTTTTATCCCTGACTTATAAAGATTCAACTGAACACTCATTTAACTAGTAACTACCCTCCCTCTCGTAATTTTCTATTAAAAATTCTATTCTCACACCCTCGGAAAAGGCTTTACGGTGATTTTCTTGGGATTTGGTTTTGATTCTCAGAGGAGTTTAACCCATGGTAAGAGGAATGCAGATAGAAAGCCTGTGGAGTGGATTCCAAAGGCCAGGCTAAGCAAATTCAGGCATCAGATGTGAGCTCCAATCTCCAGAATCTCCAGAACAAATGATAGGGCATAACTTAACTTAAAAGTTTTTTTAATGTTAATGACTTTAAAACTCTAGTACACAGAGCTATTTTCCCTAAGTTTGTCTTGCATAGAATATTTGCAATACCATTTTATTTGTCCAGATTTGAGTGACCAAACTGATCTGCAATCATTAAATTTTTAGGAAAAAAAGACCATGTAAACACAAACTTTCCAAAAGCAACATATTTAGTAACTAATGAAGTTTATTTTCTCTACTGAAATTCATTTTATTGTGTGCCCCATTGTCCTAGTAAAACTCGAGTGAAGAAATCAAAATGAATGTTGAACTGGGAATATGACATTTTGCCAATCTGGCTGGCTTTTGTTAACTCTTGATTTGCACATTTCCACAAGGTTCTGTTCCAATATCGGTCATTGCCTGCAAAACCACCTGTCCCTTTTCCTAAGTTCATAACCAGGACGGGGCTTCATGTTCCCACCGGTTTGTCATCATGCTGCTATTTCCCAGCACCTGTCAAAACCCTGAGGTGGCTTTTTAAGCCACTAAGGTCACTCGTGATCCAGAACAGAAGGCAGGAAGGCCCAGTGATGTTTTCGGATCAGGGTATTCTCTGCATCTTGGCTCCTGTGCTCCGGCTTCCTGTGCCTGCTCACCCCTGAACGGGCCCCATGGGGACAAGGAACTGGTGGGCGCAGTTTCCACAGCTCAGATGCTATCAAGGTTCCAGGTCTTGGATTTTCAATGACCTCGGGGCCCCTAGCCTGCTGACCTCCCCTCCCCTCCTCTACAATCCAGGTGTTTGAAATTGCAAGCTGCTATTTACTTAGCTCCCTTTTCCACTTTTAACAGAAACCAGGGGCTAAAGATGTGCCAGGTGGTGCTGTTGATAAACAACCAGTTCTAATACAAGATTTCCTCCTGGAACTCTAGCTCCTCTTTTCTGGCTGATGACTGAGGTGGGAAGAAACTTGGCTATGCTTTCCAGACATTTCCTTTTGGTAACTCATTTCCATGCCCACAGAGTGACAGGAAAAGGAGAATGGTAAGCCGCTGGGCAGGAGTCCCTGAGGCTGATCCTGCTGGTGGCCCACACTTACTCTAACCGTATGTGACTTAGTGCATTCCTGAGTGCAGGCCACCTCGCCACTGAGCGCCTGGTCTTAGGGTGGTGCCCACGTGATTCAGGGATTCCCCTAGTGAAGCTCCTGCATCTACTACAGCTATGCAGCACCCTTTAGATGTCTTTCATGTCTCAATCAAAATATTTCTTATCTCTGTTCCTGGACATAGAAAATGCTAAATAGATGTATTTGAAAGCTGAATGAATTCTGCTCATTGTTTTCCATTTCCACTAACATTCCTTTATTCCAGAATTAATACATCAATCCAGTGACTCATGTCTTTGGTTCTAAGTTCCATGAGAGACAGTGGAGTGCGTTGGGGCCTGAAGTTCCGACGGAGGTCAGCTTCACCACTTATGGATTACGCAGCCTTGGCTAGTTTCTTTACAGATGCAAGAAGCACTCACTGTTTCTGGATCAAGGATGGCACAACACACAGAAGATGGAGAAATGAAGTGCACATGGCCCACCTGCAGGCTGCAAGGACCCCACAGCCTAGCGGGGATGAAGGGCATGGGAAACAGTAATGGCCATGCGGTGTGATAGAGGGGTGCGACAGAGATGGCCTAGAGGCATAGCAAAGGGTCCAGTCCAGCTGTTGTCAGGAGGGGCAGCCAGGGAAGACTTTTCAGAGGAAGTCACACTCCGGCTAGGTCTAGTATTGTGAGTTAGCCAGTCAGAGATGGCGAAGAAGGATACATCTGGCACAGACGACAGAATATATAAAGTCAAAAAGGGTCAGAAGGATCAGTGACAGTTTGAAAAAGCCAGAGCAGAGGTTCTTAGGGAAGAATGGTAGGAGATGAGGCAGGAAGGTGAGGCAAGGAGCCCATGCTTGATTTTTACCCTTGGCAGGATGGTGGGGAGCAAATGAAGGATTTAGAAACCAGAGCAGCCCAATCTACTATGCATTTAGGACACTCACACTGACTAAGGAGGAGAAGGCAGTAGAGGGAGTTAAAATTCAGTCATTCAACAGATATTTACTGGCATCTTCTGTGTGCCTGGCACACATTTGGCAGGTGGGGTTTCTGTCAGCTGGAGCTTACAGCCCAGGGTAGGCCAAGAGGAAGACTTGGAGGCCAACATAGGGCAGTGGGAACGAAGAGAGGACGTGGACTTGGGAGGACATGGATAGGAGGCATAGCAGGTGTAACAGGGTCCAGAGACAGCTAAGCTGGCAGGGAGGAGAAGACAGCTGAAGGGATCTTGGATGAGTCCCAGGTTTCTGTCTTGGGCAACTGGTTATCCGGTGAGGACATTCAGATGGTGTTGCTTAAGAAAGGCGCTAGTGGCATTTTGGACAGGACAGGTGTTTCTGTGTGGGGCTCTCTTGTGCATTTATGAAATGTTTGGCAGCCTTGGCCTTAATCCACTATTCTAGAAGCATTTCCTAGTCATTGTGACATCCAAAAATTCTCCCCTCACACACACATTTCCAAATGCCCCTTGAGAGCTAGAATACAGAAGGAAGAATGGCTTGGGGTTGAGGAGAAGAAACGAGACCAGTTTAGGGCATACTCAACTTGGGGTACTATTTGAAGCATCCACTATGTATCACCACCCCCATTACCAGTGGAACAAAGGCAAGTCTAGCTGCCAGTTTCTCCCTGTAGGGGCCTCACCTGTGCTGCCCTCACCTGCCACTACAAATGGGTTCACCTGCCCGGCCACTGCAGAATTCAACTTCAATCAAAACATATTTTTCAAAGTAATTATTTACAGTTTCCTTCTTACTATTTCCTTCTCCACATTTCCTACCTCCTGACATTATCAGCGTCATAGAATATGGCCAGGACTTAGAGGAGCTATGGTTCAGCATAACCTCGACATACTAAGGAGATGGATAAAGGGCAAACTCACTCTCACATCTTTCTCAGTTCTCCAACCCCACTTGCAGAGCTCGGCTCCATCCACCTTGAGTGTCTTTGTTCTGATGATCCATTAAAGTGCCCCTAAACCTTGCCTTTGCTCTTTCCCTTAGATATGATCTAATGATCCCCTGTGATTCTGGTATCAAAGCTTTAAGTAAAAGGTACCCCCAATTCCCACTACAATTCATGCAAGACTCACCCATGTACTGACGAAGCCAGGAGCATGTGTATAATTGTCCAGGGAATATGTGTTAGATAAAATGATCCAGAGCTAGAACTTGGCAAACACCAACATTAAGGAGGGAGCAGAGGCAGAGACACTCCCAAGGGATCCAAGATGTAGCAGGCACAGAGTAGGAGGAAAACCAGGATAATCCACAAAGGCAAATATCTTATGAAGGAAGGACTGCTCACTTTTAAACATGACAGGGAGGTCAAATATAGTGAATACTAAAAATGAGTATTCTGAATACAGCAACCAGGAGGAAACTGGTGTCCTTGGTTTATCAGTCAGGATAAGCTGGGTTGTGTTGCATTAACAAATGGCCCCACATCTCAGTGGCTTACAACATTAGAGCCAATGCTTCTGGCTCTTATTACATGTGCATTGCAGATTACTGGTGGTAGATCTGTTCGGGTCCTCTTCCTGCTAAGGCTGGGGTTGACATGGCAGCCTTTATTGAGAAGGAAAGAAAAAGGGATCTTAAAAGTTCTGCTTAGAAGTGGCAAATATCACTTTCACTCACATTTTATTGGCCAAAGCAAGTCTCATACCCAAGCTAGATGTCAATAGGACAAGTATAATCAGAAAGTTGTCTGACAGGGAGGAGCTGATAAGCAGAAGCTCCCCAGGAGTGTCGCAATGTTTATGAACAATAAGGCAGTCCACCACACTTGCCAAAGCAGTTTTTTCCTGGCTTTTCCTTCTATAAAATGATAAAGATGATTATATTACCATTCCCATCAGAAGGTTGTGAGGCATAAATGACATCATGTATGTAAAAAACTACAGTGGAAGATGGATTTGTCTCTAACTTACCCAATACACAGCGATAATAGTAATCCTCCTCCTCATCATATATTATATATGATTGTATATATATGATTATTATTATTAATGTTCTCTCTCTATTATATCACTTCTAAATTCAAGAGCCATTGCTCCCTCTGTACCATTCAAATGAGGGCCTGATGCCCTTACCGAAGGGGTTGTTTGGCATTCATTTCCTAGTATCCCTCTCCACACCTACAAAGCTATTCACACTATTATTTTTCTCTGTCTTTTACCCCTACTCATGTCTTCTCTCCTCTCCTCTCCTTATGAGTTCACCTCAAAGCCACTACCTCCAGGATGTCATCTTGAATTGAACAAAACTCAAATTTAACAATCCCTCTGTTCTACAGATGTCCTGCAATATTGGATCCAAAACAATGTGATATGTAAGTGTCTAGTAGTGAGTTCGAATATATACATGTGTATGAAATTTCAAGAGAAGCCCGAGATCAAGATTGAGGCAGTCAGGTCATAGAAGGTGGAGTCTGTTCTCCACGTACCTCTCTGAATCTTTTCTCCACTATCTCCTGCCTTGTTCTGCACCCCAGGAAGAGAGTAAAACTCTGGATCATTTGTCATCTGCTGCCTATTGGTTTGGCCAGTAAGAGGCACCAGTATGGAAGCTGGACGGTAGAAGAGAGGCAGGGTCACTGCTCAGGTTGGTCAAGCTCCAGCAGACCATTCCTACCTCCTGCCCTTTCATGTGATGAAGGCCAGGTCATTGAGGTCATTTTGCAGCCTGCAGTAAAAGTGGCCACTTCCTTGCACTCCTGTCCCCACACACATACACTTGAAGGCATTTCTTTGGTCACCTTTTGTCTATTCTTCCCTCTGGGGCCTTGCAGTCTATTCTTTAAGGTCAGGTCTGCCAGCTATCTTGAGTAGAGCATGAGGCCCCTTTGGTGGCTAAACGAGACCAACCGCCCAGACCAGAGTGATTGCTCAGTTGGTCTGGATAATGTGTCTCTGTAAAAAATCATTGACCTGAATTCAAATTATTTGAAAAATGCATTCCTACAATCCCAATGCAGAATACTTAGTGATCCAAGTAGAGTTATCTTGCCTTGAAGCTTCTAGACAAAAGTGGAAAGCAGCATGTGTAGTGGCCATCCCAAAATTATCATATTAAAGCTTTTTAAAAAACTTGAAAAAAGTATGTAAAAATCCCAAAGAAATGACAGGTTTAGAAGACCTCAGGGGTGACCTTAATTCTCTCATGCTCCCATAATTCCATTTTGTAAAAAGGTAGGACATGAATTAATCAATCTATGGGAAAAAGAAGTCAGTGAGGCCCGGCACTCACAGTGACCTGTAGACTAGCATCACCAGCATCTCCCACAAGCTTGTCAGAAATGCAGACTCTCTGACTTTCCCACCCCAGACCTTCCAGAACAGAATCTGCTCTTTGAACAGGGTTCCCAGGAGCTACATTGGTATGTTTTCATTGGAGAAGTACTACCTAGGAGAATCCTTGTACAGTCTGTGCTGAAGGACTGATTGTGGTTAGTCAGAGTTCTCCAGAAAAACAGAACCAGTAGGTTGTGCATGTGTGTATGTAAAGAGACTATTATAAGGAATTGGCCCACACATTATGAAGGCACCCCAAAGTCTTCAGGGTTAGTCAGCAACTGAAGACCTACGGTTTAGTTCCAGGCCAAGAGCCAATGCTTTAATTCCAGTCTGAGCCTGCAGGCCTGTGCGCCCGGGGAGCCAATGGTGTGGTTCCATCCAGAGGCTGGCAAGGCTTGAGACCCAGGAAGAGCCAATGCTTCAGTTCGAGTCCAAGGGCAGGAAAAAAGCTGATGTCCCAGTTCAAATGAAATTTCAGGCAGAAAGAATTCTCTCCTACTTGGGGGAGAAGGGGTCAACTTTTTTGTTCTATTCGAGTCTTCAGCTGATTGGATGAGACCCACCCACACTAGGGAGGGCAATCTACTTTATTCTTCTACTGATATGAATGGTAATCACATTTAAACGCAGCCTCACAGATATACCCAAAATAATGTCTGACTAAATATTTGGGCACCCTGTGGCCCAGTCAAGTGGACACATAAAATTAATGTTTTAGGTTAATCACAATGTTTATCACTACCCCCACTCTATCTCCCTTCTCCACTTTGTTCATGAATTATTAATTATGGGAACAAAAGCACCAGTTATACAGAACACACAGGCCTGGTCTTGCAGCAGCCCTATTTTGCATTAAAAAGTATGCTAGTCCAGAGTCCCTTATATCCACTGGTATTGAGCCAAGTTTTCTGCCACTTTATAACAAGGAACACTTGTCCTCCAGTGTCCAATAACATGCTCTTCATTGCCGCCTGAGACCTTACCAGAAGCACCTTTTACATTCATACCTGTAGCAATATTCTGTTCCTGACAGTGTATGCTTTCTCCATGACAGTAGGAGTTTCTCCACAATTCCCTTCACATCTTCCTGAGCCCTCACCAAAATTGCCTTTCATGTCTATATTTACACCAATGATCACTCCAAAGCAGTCTAGGCTCTTTTTTTTTTAATCATGTAACTAAATATTCTTCTAGCCTCTCTCATAACTCAAGTCCAAAGCCCCTTCCACATTTTTAGACATTTATTATAGCAGTTTCCCACTTTCACTCTGCAAATCTCTATTGATCAGGGTTCTCCAAAGAATTGTTTTAAATAACTAGAGAAATGGCATATCCAAAAGCCATACAGCAGACCAGTAACTGGAAGCCCAAGCAGGAGTGGATGTTGTCATCCTGTCTTGAGTCAAAAATTTGTAAGTTAGGAGAATGGGCTAGAAACTCAGGCAAGAGCAAAGGTGGCAATTTTGAGGCAGAATTTCTTCCTCTCTGGAAACCTTGGTTTTTGCTTTTAAGGCCTCCATCTGGTTGGGTGAGTCCCACCTGCATGATCAAGTGTAATCACCTTTACTTAAAGTCAGTTGATTGTAGAAGTTAACCACAGCTAGAAAATACTTTCACAGCAATACCTAGATTAGTGTTTGATTAAGTGACTGGGTACTATAGCATAGCCAGGGTGACACATAAAACTAACAGCCACCACTGCCCACCACCACCTTACCCTCCCTCATACTCCTACTACCCAGCTCTGCTCCCCTTCCTCCCTTCCTTCCTTCGTTGGTTCCTTCCTTTCTTTCTTTCTTTGTCATAACACTTAACATCTTCCAACATATTATAGAATTTACTTATTTATTATGTGATTTGTTGCATGACCCTCTCACTTGAATTTACAAAGGTAAGGGATCTTTTCTATTTTGTTCACTGATCTAACTCGAATACCTAGAATTGTGTCTGACACTCAATAAACATGTGTTGAGTGAATGAATCCAGGTTCTGTCACTTACTAGACAGTAATAAGCGATGGATGAATTACATAGCTTCACTGAACGGTTAAAAGGAAACAAACAAGAATCTATCTTGTAAGGTTGTAATAAGACTAAACAAGATAATATTTTTAAAGTGGCTGGAGCCCAGAGCACATTCAGTAAATGGTACCAATGATTGTCATTTCCTCCAGTTGCTCATTCAGCAAATGCTTACGAAGCCCCTTCTATGTGTTGGGCACTGGGCACTGAGGATACCACAGAGCATAACAGAGTCCCTACCCTCTTGGAATTTACTTTGCATGAAAATAAGGCCAAAAACAAATTCCCTGCCCTAGACAGCCAACTTCTACAGTTTTATTACAATTCATGGCTCTACTGTAAGGTCAGGGTAATGCGCAAGCAGATATTCTTGTACAGTGGATTGGACATAGTTGCCTCAGGATTTCCTTGAGGGTATTTACTTTCAACCTCAGCTCTTCTTCACTGGCAAGTCCATTGCCACACAGGCCTTGTTGCCCTGGGCAGTCGGGCTAACACTTGGGCCTACCAATTGGGTAAAAGAGCTCCCAAAGTTGGGGGGCTGAGGTCATTAGTCTTGCAACTGAACTCTATCTTTTCCATTCAGAGTAAGCATGGGCTTATTTCACGTGATTAAAAAAAGAGGAAATATAATTGGGGTAGGATCAGGGAGAGCTTTCCAGACCATTCCAGTCTGAACAATGCTAGTTCTATTACATTTACTACTCTCCTGATCATAATAACTATCAGAGCCAATGGGGTGAACAGCCTTTTGATGATTTCTATAATCCCTCAAGCCCAGAGGTAGAGTCCGATGTCTGGGTGTGGGAATGTGAACCCTGGAGAACTGCTGAGGACTACAGAGTTTCCTCAGAGCAATGGCTCTCAAACTTGGCTGCACTTCAGAATCATCTGGAGAGCTTTTAAAATTCCTGATGTCCAGGCTATAAGTAAATCAGAATCTCTGGGGGGGGGGTGTTTCAAGCATCAATACTTTTTAAAGCTTCCCTGGGATCCCAACATGTGGTTGAGATTCAGAACTGTGCCCTTAAAGGCTCTAGTTCCCACCTAGCCCAATGCTTGCACTTGCATCCAAGTCACCTGGGGACCTTGCTGACGGTGTAGACTCTGGCTCAGTAGCTCTGGTGCTGAGAGTCTGTTTCTAAGAAGCTGCCAAGTAGACGCTGAGGCTGCTAGTCAGCAATGGCACTTTCAGTAGTAGCAAGATCCCAGTCATTTCTGTTCCAAAATAGACCCTGGAGGTTTAGATCATTCTGGAACAAATACAGGAGTTTGTATTGACTCTAGAGAGAGTGTGGGATGGCTTCAAATATCGTAAGAAAATGGGTCTACCTAAGAGCCTTCTTAAACAGCACCTACCACCCTGAAGTAGGCAAGCTGCCGCAGGGCTTGGGAAATGCACAGTGGTGATAAAAAAGCATGAGTCTTGCAGTTAAGTTGATTGAATTCAGACCCTGCCCCCACCCACATCCAACTGTGTGCCTTTACCAAGTGACTTAACCTCTCTGTGCCTCAATTTTGCCATCTGTAAAATGGCAGGTTAACAATACCTTCCTCATATTCTTGTTATAAAAATTAAATGAGTTAATATGGATAAAACACTTAAAACCTTGGGTGGAAAATAGTTAGCACTCATTAATTGTTACCTATTGTAATTATTAGGTTTTGGAGTTAAGGCAGACATGGGTTAGCAACAGAACAACTATGTGACACAGAGCGAGGAATTTAGCCTCCTAACCCTTGACTTTGTCACTGGTATATAACAATAATAATGCCTTGTTGACAGGGTCAAAGACTTGTCATCAGTCTACAGACTTGTTGAAACAGTCAAAACAGTATGTGTAAAGCATGTGGCGGCACACAGCAGAAGTCCCTCCAAAATTCATACATTGAAATCCTGCCCCCAATGTGATGGCATTAGGAGGCAGGGTGCTTTGACAGGTGATCAGGTCATGAGGGTGGAGCCCTCAGGAGTGGGATTAGTGCTTCATAAAAGAGACTCCACAGAGATCTGTGGCCCCTTCCACCATGTGAGGATCAGTGAGAGGTATGCAACCCCAAACCAGCCCTCACCCAACCCTGATCTCAGACCTCCAGACTCCAAAACTGTGAGAAATAAAGAGTGGATAAGTCCCCCAGTCGGTGGCATTTTGTTACAGCGGCCTGGGAGGACTGAGACAGAAGGCATTGGAGAGTGGTAGCTGCTGGTGAAGGGTCAGGCCCAAACTAGATTGCCAGGGTGGACTCACTAGCTATGTGACCAGAAGCAGGGGCACTGCGTCTCAGAGTCTCTGATTCTGCATCAGAAAAACAGAGATGGCAGCCTTGCAACTGGGAGCAGAAATGGGACATACAAAAGTGCTTAAGAAACAATAAAGTGAACAAATGCAAATATAAGCTTTTAATACCGTAAAGGTATTTCCCCACACACACCCCCACAGCAAAAGTGCAGTGAGACAGTGTGGCTATGGGCCTGCCATACTTTCCCAGGACGTGCTTTCAACACAGCGGTGAGTTGATGCAGGTAACAATTTCACTTGCCACTCAAGCCTGATCACACTGTGAAAGAACAGTCACCACTCATTTGAAAAAAGAACTCCTTTTGCCTTGTGGTGGGACAGTTTCTCTATGGTAAGGCTTCACTCCCACAACGCTCTCCTTCCTTTTACAGATTTTGGTGGCACCCCTTAGCCAAGGCACCTCCAAACATACCCCAATAAATCCATTAAGTGGGGAGGGGCGGGGGGCTGTGTGCTTGATGGGTATCTAAAAGCAAATTGGGTAATGCTCTCTAGAGGCAGCCCCCAGAGGGCACAAGGTGACACCCAGCAGTACCAGGCCACTTGTCTCTGCTAATAAAACCTCCCTAGAAGCCATCCCATGTGCCCAACTTCTAAGTGCCATCTGGCACCCACATCTTGAGATTCACCACTTCTGTTTGTGATCCAGACAGTTACAGCTCACTTCCATGTGGCAACATAAGTGTATTGACATTTATCATTGGATTCCACTCTCTGGAACAGAGTCAGGTCTGGCAGGCATGGAGGGTGTACATCTCTGTGGTGTCTTGCCCAACAGCTGACATTGGGGATTACTTTTCTATTCTGTCCCTTTGGCACAGACTCTTCTGCTCAGTGCTAATGACAGTCACTGGCTTGTGCATCACATAAGAAGATGACAGGGTTACTCCCAAATCTCCATGATCCTTGCAAGCTCTTCTCTTTAGGACAAGATTATGCAACTTCTACAGTTACAATTTGCATTTCAAAAAGACCCACAAACATATGTATGTGTGGATGTAGGGGTGTACATATGTGTATATATATATATATGTACATATACATATATATATATACACATATGCTTCTGTTAAAAATACAATGCCATTATTTGAGCATGTATCTGCGCATGTGTCATCACATACACATGTCTGTGTGGATAAACAACATATAAAAATACAGGTTATTTTTCCACAGACTGTAACCTAATGCTGCACTAAGCAACAGATGCAGTTTTTCATTATTAGGATTGGGACCTTTGTTTTCCAATCCCCACTGAAGGGCTAAAATTCTGCTCAAAAGCCAAAGTAGTTTTTTTTCCTCTCTGTTTAAACTCATTGTAGTCCTGTTAACAAGAGTCCCAAATGAGCTCTAAGCAAAAGAGAAAATATGACTCAACTTTTGGAGCCTCTGAAAATGCTATGTAAACCAGAAAGTCCCCCCCAAACACCTCATTTATTCAGGTGTGAGCCCATTGTCTTTATTTTTTTCTTTTTTCACTCCAAGCCATTGTTTTAAAGGTGAGCTCATGGTCAGAACAATGCATCTTACATAAGTGGGGCTGACAAAGAAGGAACCTCCCACCCACATTTTAGGGGCTCTTGTTTACTGGGATCTTACAGTCAAATAATCGGCCTTAGAACCAGCCAGTAATCATGCTGCCACGGTGCAGGACGATGACGACAGCATGACATTTTGAATCCTCCAGACAGGCAACCAAAGAGGAAATGACAGCAGGTGAACAAGAGGTCGCTACGGAGAAAGAGAAGGAAAAGACCTCACTGGGAAGGAATGATGGAGGAGGGCTTCTGTTATGCCTGCTGTGTGACCACGAATCATAGAGTTGCTCAATAAATATTATCCAAGTTGAATTGAAAGATGTTTATCATCCTGAACAAAGGCAAATATAGAATTTAAATTTCTATGAAGGACATACATTTGCAAGGAAAGGATAACGAAGCAGAAGAATTCTGACCAAATATGCTTGACTTTGGATTGCCCTTCCTGTCTAAAGATGTTAAGGATGAGCTGGCAAGAATATTCCCTGAAACAGGGAGACAAAGGATCATAGAAACTAAGATCTGGAAGGAAGATAGATGAGGCGCCTTGAGCCCAGGGATATGAGTAACACCCAAGAACAAGACAAATGGCCCCCAGTCCAGCATATTTTTACTTGAAACCACTTTGGCCTCCATAGGCTGTTATGTTATGGGTCCAGGCCTTCTGGTGGCTTAAAAATGGTGGCCCAAACCTTCTTCCCAGAAATTAATCAGTCTACTTAAGTAAGAGAAAAAGCTGAATGAACACAGTCTCATTCTTACTATGGAAACAGAAATTAAGGGGCAGAAAATCATCCAAGGCAAAGACTTCTTAATGATAACAGTAAGAGAGATGGCGTCAGGAAATGGGCATTATTACATCCTGCTGAGAGGAGAGTAAACTGGTGAAGTATTTCTGGAGGACATCTTGGTAATATGCATCAAAAGCCTTAAAATTTTGCATATGCTTTGACCCACATGGGGTATAATTTGTCCAATTATAGGATTTTATTCCTAGAAAATAAAGTCACGGCTTTGACAAAGAGCTAAAATGGTATTCATCCTGCTGTTGTTTCTAATTGTGAAACATGGAAACCATTTTTGGCTAGGCACAATTCATAGCACTTTGCATGAATTACCTTATTTAAAACTTGCAACAATTCTATGAGGTAGTATTATTTTTATTACTATTATCCCCGTTTTGCAGACAAGTAAACTGAGGCTAAGCAGTTGCAGTGCAATGGGCAGAGCTGGGATTAGGGTTTGGGCAGTCAGACATTGGTGCCCACTCTTTTGATCATTACATGCACAGGGGTGTCAAGGAAGGTTCCCTAAGAGGTAATTTCTAAGCAGAACCTGAAAGAACAAATGGAATCATACAAAGAGACTGAGGAAGAACTTTCTTGGCAGGAGTTGCAAGATTCCCTAGAGTTCCCGGCATTATGAAAGGAACAAGGAATACAAAGAGAAATAAAAGATGCTCCTTATCTTATATTCAGAAAAGTTAGATTGTTGAAACAAAATGTGTTAAGGGCTAATATAGATGTACATTAAGAGGCCATGGGGAGATACAGGAATCAGGAATTAAGCCGAAGATAATAGTTCAATGAGGGCTTCCCTGAGGAGGTGGCATCCAAGCTACATCTTGAAGTATGAGCAAGAGTTTGCTAGACAAACAAGGAGTGGAAGGGACAATTGGGCAGAGGGAATGACACATGCAGTGAAAAGATGAAAGAGCTTCTGGGTTAAGGAACTACCAACTAGGCTGGAGACTGTTGTATATTTTTTCTTCAATATTTCTAGAAAATGAGTTTGTAGTGTTGCATAGCATTGCCTCACATCCTTAGAGAGTGGAAGGTTCTGTTTGATGTGGAACCTTTATCTTCCTGCTTCACAGACACCCCCACACATACACTTGTTCTCTAACCATGGCTCATATAGACTCAATGTCTTTGTCACTCATACGCTGTCCCTTCATACAGACAGAGATTGCTCATCTGGCTCTCTTGTCTTCACAGATTAGAGCATTCAGTTCCCTCCTTTGCCACTTCCATCAACAAGCAAGTGCATGCTGAAAGCCAGTCTGTGCACAGAATGGAACTAGCTATTGTAGGGAATATAGAAGAAATGTAAAGTGTTTTCCCTGCTATCCAGAGGCTGATCTCTATCTGTCCATCAGGTCCATTGCTTTTCAAACTTCAAATCACAGCACTGTCATCCACTCAATCTTCCCTAGTGCCCCTCTGTGACGTAGGAGTTTAAGGACGTATGCTCTTTTTTAGGGACAAATTATGTGACCTTGGGCAAGTTACTAATCTTTTTGAGCCTAAGTGTTCTCATCTACAAAATGTGATAATATTGTTGATCTTATGGGGTATTTTTGAGGACTAAAAGAGTTAACATGCTTATGGAAATTAAGACAATTTTGGAAAGAAGTCACAGAAAGCATAACATAATGTGGTTTAAAGAGTCAGGGGAATTTATTTATTTACAGATTGAAAAATCCAGGAGGCATGCCAATTACAGCAATAGTTTGATCCAGGGGCTCAAATGCTGCCACCAGATCCTGATCCTTCTCCATCTATAGCTCTACTATCCTTTTTTGGCTTTGTTCAAGGCTCCACATGGTGGGAAGATGGCAGCCAATAAGCACAAACCCCATTTCCCTATGTTCCAGTCCAACATCAAAGTTCTGAGCCTGACACTCATTGGTCTCAAGATGGTCAAATGCTCATCCTAGAACTTATTACTTGACCAAAGAATGGGATGTGCTGATCGGCTTACACCTAGGTCATGGGCCTCCCCTGAAGCTAAGGAGGGCTTTACTCTACTCAAACATAAAATAATATGTCCAGTATGGTATGTAAAGCCCAGTGGCTAAAATATAAAAAGTCCTTAATGAATGATCACCCTCATCATCACTGCCACCACTATCATCATTGCCATCATCACGGGGATTAAATTTTAGTTGCGGATATCTCATACAAGCATAACTCAACACTGTTCTTAAATAAGAGCCTTCCCAGTGTTGAAATGAGAGAAATACTATCCTAGCCATTTGTTATTCATGGCTGCCAAAGGCCCCCTGATTACCATTTCTACATCTTGATACTTCCCCATGCTGTGGGTCCTGAGATTCCCCAAAGAGAATCCAAAAAAACTTAATTTTTCACACACAACCTAACCCCACTGCCACCACCACCATTCACCTTCCAAGCCTAGACAGCCGTGAGAGAATTTGATATGGAAGTGGGTCGTGGAAACAAGAGCAACATGGAACACCCATTTTTGGTGCAGACGGTGGGAGAGCTGTACTGTTAGCTCTAGAGTTTGCATGAGGCGTCACCCTTATCAGGCCTTGTTCCAAGAGCATCAGTCTGGACATTGCTTCTCTAGCTCTTCCAAAGAATCTGTGTTTAATACCCCCCTACCAAAGCCCTTCTTATACAAAGCAAGGAGAGTGACAACGTTGTCTGCAGTTAAGAACACTAACCGATACACTGCTCAAGAACCCCCATGGCATTGGCGCAGTGCAGGCTTGCGTCACATTTCCCCAGGCCTGTATCTTGTCTTCTCATTAGACTGATTTCCAGGATGCCAGCAGGGTGCCTTATAAAAAGGAGACACTCAGAAAAATGCCAGTTCCAGGACTGAATAAGTGAGCTCAAGACTGGCCTTCAAGATCATTTGGAGGAATATTAGAATATTTAAATGTAAAGGGATTAGGGAATCATTGAGCTTATTATTCTACATGTTGGACAGATGAGATTGAAGACCCAGACAGTTCATTTGACTTGAACCCCTTATATTTCTAGTTGATATTGTTTCCATCAAAACAATCACAAAATTATGGGCATAACACCATCATATCAAATTTATAAGGATAATATGAATTATCTGTAAGGATCTAAAATTTCATTTTGTTCACATTATCATTGGGAAGAGCTGACATAGACTTTGGACATGTATTTTTCTCTTCTTGGAGACTTTGATCTTCATGGTATTCACTGTAATGAGCTTCAACCAGTGAAAACATTACACAGAGCCTATTCCAGATTTGTTTTCTGGTGCCTACACACCACTACTGGTCTGTACCAGGTACAGCATGAAGAGCATGGACTCTGGAGCCAGGCTGCCTGAATCCAAATTACAGCTCTGGCACTTCTAACTACGTAACTATAAACAAATCATTTATTCTCCTCATGCCTCCATTTCCCATCTGATAATTGGGCATAATGATAGTACTTATCTCATAAAGTTGCTGTGACAATGAAAAGAGTTAATATTTGTAAAACATTTAGAGTGGTGCTTGTTAGAACATTGTAAGTCCTATATGATTTTAATATAAAAAAATATTAAGCTTGAAGTTAACTAAACTCTCAAATCCCTTTCATATATGTAGCTGCCAATTCAGTCTTCCCCAATCTAAAATTGTGCAATTCATTTCTTTTTTTCAGCCCAAATGTAAGACTTTGCACTTAGCTGCGTTGAACTGTCTTTTAGTGGTATAATCTCAGCTCCCCTTTCCCTTCCCTTTCTGCTCTCACCTACCCACCCACCCATCCCGGGGCACAGGTGCTCATGAGAGAGGTGGAAGAGAGAAGGGAAGGAAGTCCCTTGCCAACTGAGCATGCTGTCTGCAGTCATCAGGGTCTGCCTGACTTTTAACTTTGAAACCCAACAAAATTTAAGTGCCTCTAATTACTTTTAAATTAGGTGCATAGATAAAATTTGACAAGCACATAAATTTTATAGCTGATCTCCAGACAACATTATTACCAAACTGATTTTTAACCGCCATCAAAATAAGCCCAGGAGATTGTCATCCAAAGTATCCAGTAAAATGAAATGAGGGGCAGGACAATGGGGACAGTTGTGATGATTACAAAACTGCCACGTCTGCAGGTGGAACTAAGGGTCTGTCTTATTAATGAATAGAGACACAATTCAGGGAAGCAAGCCATCCGAACACATCACTTGAATCCTGTTTGGCTGTCCTGACGTAGACGATAAGAAAAAGAATCAACTGGGGAAATGTAAGATGCGGAACTTCAAAAATAAACTTGTCGTCCCTGACATCTGTGTTTATAAATGCATTATGTTAAACAGCAGAGATTTTCCCTATGGCTAGCCAATACCAAGATGCATTTTGAGTGTTTTGTTTTTTTCTATAGCCCTAATCCCAAGGTTTTTTTTTTTTTAACTGTCTCTTTGCTTCCAGCTTTTGTTTTAGTCTCTCCGTAAAGAGTTGGCACAGACATAGCTGGGCAATTTCAGAAACATGGCTTATAACCAAACTGCTCCACATTATTTTGCTACAAAAAGTGAGTCTGTGTTAACTGTGAAGAAGTAGTCAGTCCATACCCTCCTCACCCAGGTGGACATTTTCCCTATCAATAACTCCAGAGCAGGTTTGAATCAAAGAAGTGACACATGCAGAAGCCAGATGTTTGGAGGGTAAGAAGGGGAGGTAGGTTCACACAATTGTTCTGCCTTCTTGCTTTCCGCTGAGGTCCTTTCCTGTGTGGGCTGTAGGACACATTAACAGGCTCTGGGCCTGTTATGCATACAGGCCACCCCAGCCCAGCACCGCAGAGAGCCTGCTAACAGGCTGCCTTCCTTTTCCGGTGCAGCTGGTGTTTGCAGAAGGACATGATTTGAAAGTTGATTTATTTACCCTATCTTTCTTGTTGTTGTTTTAATGAATGGACATAGATGTCTGTTTGCTGAAACAATTAATAAACTCTAGTGATATGATTATAATTTAACAGAAAAACATCCTTGGCTTGCAGGTGGAAATCTAAGGACTTTGACTTTTGGAATGTTAATATAACTCAGAGCAAGATCAGAGGACATTTTTTTTGGTCTTGTTTTTAAGAAAACAAGCTGATCACTTTCACCTGTGGAAGGCAACGGGCTTGCCCCTTCATTTTGTTTCTGCTGTCTATGGAGATTTTAAAGATGTTTTATGGCACCTCAAATGTAGGGAGGAAGAGAACATGCCAGAAAGGGCCTCCTTCTCTGGTGCCATCTCCTTCCAAGTAGCTTCAAAAAGTCAAAGGATCTGAGACCTAAGAGATATGGATTGAATGCAGTGAAAAGAGGGGGTAAGCCAGAGAAAGTCTGCTTTCTTTCTTTAAAAAAATGTATTCATTCATTATTTTGAGTAGTAATATGGATGTGCACACCAACTTGGAAAGCTTTACAAGGGTATTCAGTGAGAAATAATTCTGTCTTGCACCCCTGTTCCCCACCAGCCACCAAGTTCCTTTACCAGAGGTAACCATTATTACAAGTTTCCAGAGTCTTCTTCCAGAGACCTCCTCTGTACACACAAACATTCATGTATGTACAGTTGACCCTTGAACAACATGGGTGTGAACTGTGTGGGTCCTCTGATACAGACTTTTTTCAACAAATACATTGGAAAATTTTTTGTAGATTTGTAACAATTTGAACATTTTCTTTCTCTACCTGACTTTATTGTAAGAATACAGCATATAACACATATAACATACAAAATATGTGTTGACTGTATTATTGGTAAGACTTGTGGTCAGCTGTAGGCTATTAGTACTTAAGTTTTCGGAGATTATAAAGTTAATGCATGGATTTTCAACTATGCAGGGGGTCAGTGCCTTAACCCCCATGCTGTTCAAGAATCAATATCTATGATTCCTAAATATGCAAACAATAATGTACACCGCAGATTGTTCTACACCATGCTTTTCCACTGAACTATACATCAAAGGATTTTTTTCCTGCCCAAAGTGCTATCAGGAGAAGTCCTTCTTCAGTTCAGTGATCTGCATCTGGTTCTGGTTTATTGTACTGACAGCAAACAAGATGCCAAGTTAAACTCTCCCTTAACCTCAGGTCATCTCATCCTGGAGAGATGGAAATTGTACTTAAAGCCTTAATACTTTAAATAACAGGAAGTTTGGGGTGGCAAGAGGAGAAAGGACAGGAGGATGAATTCTGTATGAAACAATGTTGTGTGGAACTGACAGTTGAGCAGAGACACAGGTTGAATGCAGTCTTGCAGAAAGAAAATCCAGTGGTTCCTTTCCCTGTTCTCATAAGAGGAACACAAAGTGACTGACCATCATTGTGCCATTTAAGGATCTCTAGAAGTGACATAGCATCAGTATTCTGGACACAAGACAAGAGAGATGGAGGTGTAAGAAAACAGGCTTTGGAATTGAGCAGACCTGGATATTAATTCTGTCTATGATAGTTATTAACTTAAATACATTATTTATTTGTTAATTAATTGATTGATTTAAATCTCAGCACCTTGATTTTCCTTTATGTAAAGTAGAAATATGTACCTTAGAGAGTGGTTGTGAAAATTTGTAAAAAAAAAGAGAAAAGCCAGGCACTGGAAGCGTCCACTATTGGTGTGACAATGCCTCATAACAAGCACTCCCCAAGTTTCCATGACTTCAAACAATGGACAGCTGTCTCATGCTCATGGGTCTGCTCCCTGTGATTTGTCTGTACTCAGCTGTACGTGCCTTGACTTGACTGCACTCCAGTCTCTGGGTCAGGTGCAGGTCTGCTCCACAAGTCTTGGTTTCAGGTCATATAGCAACAGTTATTTTGAGGCATGTTCCTCTTATGGGATAGGATGGAACCTCCAAAGCACTGGCAGAACCTCACTATTCCTCTTATAGGCTCAGCTTATCACTGGTATAGTGTTACTTCTGCCCACATTCTATCGGCTGAAATGCCACAGGCCAAGGCCAAAATCAATGGAGCAGCAAGAACATGCCACCCAGAGTGAGCCACAGCAAAGGCAGTCAGGGAAGGAAGAATTGCGAATAAAATATATAGGCACCCAGTACAGCACAAGGCTTCAGAGTAATAGGAGTTATTACACCTATTTATCATTACATATTATTATATATTAATGCAACATATTGCAATATTTTGTTTTAATAATAATATGGTTATTATATACTATTAGTTACTACTATACACCTTTCATATATGAAAGATGAAAGGGATGGCACTGAATTTACAATAATTCTAAAACACACCCTAAAAAGGAATGTTTTCTAAAAATGCTTTAAAAAGTCAGTTTGTTATCTGGTCATTGATATGCCTAATCAGCACTGACCTATTATTGGTGACTCTGTGAGAATTTGACAAATATGTCCCCTCAACAAAGTGCAGCCCCAGGGCCAACAGCATAAATGCATAACAAAAAGACCCCCTTCCATGGGGCAGATACAGCTCTGCACAGAAGCGTATGGCTTGGTGCCCCAGAGCTGAACGAGAGGGGCTTGCTCAGCCAGGCACGTTGTGCAGTGCACAGCCCGTACACCGTATGCAGCCAACTGCTCCTAGAAGGGAAGGCAGCCTGGGAGTCTCACCACGTACTGGGTTCTGGTTCATTGCCACCATTGCTATAAACAATTTCCTTGGAGCTTTGATTCACAGCTTCCTTTCTGCTTTCCAAATTATGGCCTGGAAAGTTGGAGCCCTGGGAACACTATGGCACCTATTCCCTAGAACTCCTGCAGCTTTTCATGTCTGAAACCAGACCCAGGTGCTGTGGCAGCTCCCAAGCAGCTCTAAGGCCCAGAAGCTGGAATCGCAGAGAAACGTACAGGCTTACACAACTTAATTTCTTTCATCCTGACTGACAGGATAAGGACAGAAGAGAAGAGGAGAGAAATCTAAAGAAGCTTTAGAAGGCACTGACATTCTAAGCTGTGGATAGATAAGCAGCTCACGGGGAGTAGGGGTGCAAAGCAGCAAATGTGGGGAGAAAGATTGAGAGCGGCACCCCAGGGTGGGGATGGGGGCGGGAGACATTTATGTCTACACATTACAGTCAATGAGAGAAAAGATGTGGAAATCAGTCCTGAATTGCTTATTTATAAAATTAATTAGAAAATAGTTAGCAAACAATGATTCCACTAGACAGAATATTAATTTCTCCGAAAGTTATTTGGAACCTAAGCATAGAGGGCAGAGAGAGAAAGGGAGAAAGGAGGAAAGGAGACAGAGAGAGGGAGAAAGGAGAGGAATGGAGAGCAGGGAGGATGAGAACATGTCTGCTTTGCCCCACAACACAGAGCTCAGAGCTGGCATTGAGGAGGCATTCATTAATATGAATGAGTAAGAGATGAGTCGTTTCTATATTGACATCCATGATTTTACTAAAAGCATTGCCCAGCAACTAGAGTAGAACATCTGAAGTTCCCACCAGCTCGTGTGGAGCACCACAACATGCCCTTTCTAGCGTAACTCATTGATCCTATCCCTACTTCCTTCACCATCATTCTCAACCTTGTTCTTCTTTCTCCCTATTCCCTTCCTGCAGGCAAAGCAAAGGAAAGCATCTCTTTCTGTCTTAAAGGCTCTCTCTCGTTGGTTTTCCTGTTTTCTGCTTATAACAGTCTGTGAGACACTTCCTCTGAGGTTTATTTGCAGTCTGACCTGTGAATCTGTGAAAGAGTCTCTCTCATGGTCTCTCGCTCCAGATCGAGGCCCCCTTAGCAGATCATGGGCAGGAGCAGCTCGTCTGGAGATCTTAGCCGCCAGGTTGTTCTCTCTGTGCTGTCCAGGTGGAGGCCCCTGCTGTAGGCAGGAGCTCTAGGGATGCTTCCTGAGTGAACCCTCTTTGGATATAGCAAGAATCAAAGCTCAGCTTCCTCTCATCCTATCAAATACCCCACAATCACCTGGGCTTCCATGCTTAGGAATGAGTCCTGCCACCAGGCAATCCAGCCTCCCTCCTTGGACTTTTCCAGATACATTCAGAACCCAGCTGCCTGTGCATGGATTCAGCATTCTGAGGATGGCATGTTTATTTCAAAACAATCATGAGGCTTGATTTGATATAGTGAAAGAAATTGGTGTTTGCTGATTATGGTCCAATTATTATTGCATTAATTCATACAAATTAACAGCTGACGTTGGTTGGAAGGCATACATCAGGATATTTCAATAAGTTTTGCTGAAGAGAGCTCTTTCTCCATGGCTTCTGAACCTTTCTCTCACACTCTAAAGCTCAGATGATGATTCTGTTTTTGGAATGACTTTCACATCAAGAGTGCATGTTGTTATTTTAATGTTAGCTGCAAATGGACAAAGTGAAGCATGGTTAGGAGATGCCCCAAAAGCCAGTCATCAAACTGAAACTCTTTGAGATCTGCTTTCTCCCACATTCGTGTTCTAACCATTAAATAATTCTTCAAAGATGGAATCGATTGTAACATGCTACCAGAAAAATATAGCAAGACACCTTCTTGTGGATCATCAAACTTAGTATGTGAATCTATACCTTGTGTAAGCAGTTAACTATGTTCTCAGCTGTAAATAACAATGGCCTGAAGGATTATTTGCTCATGTTATGGGTTGAATTGTGTGCTCCCCCAAAACTATGTTGAAGCCCTAAACCCTGATACCTCAAAATGTGGTTATATTTAGAGGCACAGCCTTCATAGAGGTGATTAAATGAAAATGAGTCCCAAGACTTCTGGTGGAAAAGATGGCAGAGTAGGAAGGCAAGGCGGAAACCTCCCCGACACACACCAAGGAAGTAACTACAGCAAATACAAGTAACCCTGAAAATGACCTGAAAGTCTGCAGAACAGACCATCTACACCTGATGAAGAAGAGAAACCCACACAGAGAAAGATAAAGTGGCAGAACTGCAACAGAGTGGGAACCAAGTCCTATACCAGACAATAAGGAGGGATAAGAATGGAGCAGGGAGGGGATAAGTGCTCAGGAACTCTGCACACCTGTTCCTGAAGATCTGCTTTGGGAACACAAGTCCACATTGCACTGATTCTAGATTAGCAAGGCTGGACACCAGAGACAGGTGGAACATTCTGGGAGGCTGAGACTCCAGCCACTTAGGAAGAAGAGGCATGCTCTGCCAGTCCCACTGAGACCCAACACAGAGGCAACAGTTTGAAAGATTTACCAACAGGGGGGTGCCAGAGGGGTGGGGTTGGATGGAGCTCTCTATGCAGGAGAAAGGGCAGGTAGACAATGCTTCTCCATTCCTCCCTCAGCCCAACTAGTTGAGAGCTTGTGGGAGTTCCAAATGCTCCATCCCCCTCACTGGTGACTCAGCCCAAGGTGCTTCCCTGCACACCAGCCTGCCCACATGTCCAGCCTGTTTGGCCCAGCAACAGTCAGACTTTGCTGCCTGGCAGGTGGAGGGAGGCTTTCCAAGCTTTCCCAGCCCTCTCTCAACCCAACTGTGGAGGAACCTGTGAAATCCAGGTCCAAATACTCTTTGCTTTTTACTGGTGGCCCAACCCCCACAGCATGCTTCCCTGCACACCTTCCCCACCCACCCCACTGGCCAAACAGTGCCACCATCACTGCCAGGCAGGCAGAGGGCAGTCCACCCACAACAATCCCAGCAGAAGTGACACTGCATGGCCCATAAAGGGCCTCTGCTGACAGGTTAGCCACTGCCAGCAGACAGGCAGAAAGGTGGCCCCACCCACAGCCCACCCACAGCAACTGCTGCTCCACCACAAAGGAGAACCAGAAACTGGTAAGCAAAGAGTCTTGAGCTTCTGGGAACCACAGGACACCTTCTTGATAAAGCCATTATTCTCTAGACCAGGAGGCATAGAGGACTTATCTACTGCAAAGACAGAAAGACAGAAACCCAGACAAAATGAGGAGGCAGAGGAATAAGTTCCAAACAAAAGAACAGGATAAGACACCAGAAAGAGGTCTAAATGAAATGGGATCATTAATTTTTTTTATATAGATTTCAAAACAATAGTCATAAATATATGCTCACTGATCTGTAGAAAAGTGCTGATGACCTCAGGGAGGATTTCAACAAAGAGATAGAAGATTGAAAAGAGCCATTCAGAGCTTAAGAATACAGTAACTGAAATAAAAAATACACTGGAGGGAATAAATAATAGATTGCTATAAGTAGAGGAGACTATCAATGAGATGGAAATTAGAGAACAGGAAAACAATAAAGCTGAGGAACAGAGAGAAAAGAAGATTTCTGGAATTGAGAGGATGCTAAGAGAGTTGTGTGACACTCCAGATGAAACAATATTCACATAATAGGTGTACCAGAAAAAGAAGAGAGAGACAAAGGAGTAGAAAGTCTTTTTGAAGAAATAATTGCTGAAAACTTCCCGAGTATGGGGAAGGAAATAGACACCCAGGTCCTGAAAGCACAAGGAAGCCCTAACAAAAGAAGCCCCAGGAAGACAACACCAAAACATATAGTAATTAAATGACAAAGATTAAGGATAAAGAGAGGGTATTGGAAGCAGCTAGAGAGAGGCAAAATATTACTTATAAGGGCAACCCCTTAGGCTATCAGCAGATTTCTGAGCAGAAACTTTACAGGTAAGATGGGAGTGGCATGTAATATTTAATGTATTGAAATAAAAGGACCTTCAATCAAGAATCCTTTACCAAGCAAGGTTATCATTCAGAATTGAAGGAGAGATTAAACTGGCCTTATAGGACATGCTAAAGAGTCTTCTGTAGATGGAAATGTTCTTAAGCCTAAATATTTTTCACTAGTAAAAATAAACCCACAGTAAAAGTAGTAGACCAATTACTTACCAATAAGTATTAAGTTAAAAAAAGTAGTAAAATCAACTATATACAAAATCAGTTAACGGATACACAAAAAATGCACATTATGATATCTAATACATAAAGTATGGAGGAGAAAAAAGAATAAAAAAGAAAGACTGTGATCAAAATAGAGTGACCAAATATAGACTGTTATATATTTAGGAAACCTTCTATAAGCCTTATGGTAACCAAAAGCCTAAAGCCTATAAGAGATACAAAAAAATGTTTTAAAAAAAGAAATCCAATCACAACATTAAAGAAAGCCATAAAATAATGGGAAGAGTGTAAGAGAGGAAGGAACAACCAGAGAGGAACTACATAAACAACCAGAAAACAATTAATAAAATGGCAATAAGTATATTCCTCTCAATAATTACCTTAAATGTAAATGGACTGAACACACCAATCAAAAGACATATGGTGACAGAATGGATAAAGAAATAAGACCCATCCATATGCTGCCTGCAAGAGACTCATTTCAGACCTAAAGACATACATAGACTGAAAGTGAAGGGATGGAAAAAGATATTTCATGAAAATATATTTTAGGGAGAAAAAAGCAGGAGTAGCAGCACTTGTATGAGACAAAATAGACTTAAAAACAAAGAAAATAACAAAACGTCAAGAAGTACATTACATAATAATAAAGGGGTAGTTCAACAAGAGGATATAACCATTATGAATATCTATGCACCCAAATAGGAGCACCTAAATATGTAAAACAAATACTAACAGAATAAAAGGGAGAAACAGATGGGAACTGAATCATATTAGACTTTAACACATCACTTATATAAATGGACAGATCAACCAAACAGAAAATAAATAAGGAAACAGAGGCACTGAACAAAACACTACATTAAATGGATTTAACAATATAAATATACAGAACATTCTACCCCAAAACAGCAAGATACACATTTATCTCAAGTGCACATTGAATGTTCTCCAGAATATATCACATATTAGAACTCAAAAGTAGCCTCAATAAGTTCAGAAAGTTTGAAATTGTATCAAGCATCTTTTCAGATCACAATAAGAAACTAGAAATAAATTATATGAAAATAAAAAACACACAAATGCATGGAGGCTAAACAACATGTTTCTAAATAATCAATGGATCAATGAACAAATCAAAGAAATCAAGCAATACATGGAGACAAATGAAAACAAAAATACAACAGTTCAAAATATGTGGGATCCCACAAAAGTGGTTCTAAGAGGGAAGTACATAGCAATACATAGGCATACCTCCAGAAACAAGAACAATCCTAAATAAAAAGTCTAAACTCACAACTAAAGAGACTAGAAAAAGAAGAACAAATGAAACCCAAACATAGTAGAAGGAGGGACATAATAAAGATCAGAGCAGAAATAAATAAAATAGAGAATAAGAAACAATAGAAAAAAATCCATGGAACCAAGATCTGGTTCTCTGAGAAGATAAACAAAATAGACAAACCCCTAGCCAGACTTATCAAGAAAAAAGAGAGAACATAAGTAAACAAAATCAGAAATGAAGAAGAAATACTTAAAACTGACACCACAGAAATACAAAGAATCATTAGAGAATTTTATGAAAAATTATGTGCCAATAAATTCAACAACCTAGAAGAAATGGCTAAATTCCTAGAAAAGTACAACTTTCCAAGACCAACCCAGGAAGAAATAGAAAATCTGAACAGATCAATTACCAGTAATGAAACTGAAATGGTAATCAAAAAACTCCCAACAAAATCCATGCCAGATGGCTTCATAGATGAATTCTACTAAGCATTTAAAGAAGAGCTAATAACCATCCTTCTTAAAGTATTCCAAAAGTAGAAAAGGAGGGAATACTTCCAAACTTACTCTATGAGGTCAACATCACTCTAATAGCAAAACCAAAGATACTACAAAAAGAAAATTATGGACCAATATCCCTGATGAACATAGATGCAAAAATTCTTAACAAAATATTAGCAAACCAAATTCAAAAATACATCAAAAGGATCATCCATCATGACCAAGTACAATTTATTCCAGGGATGCAAGGATGGTATGATATTTGTAAATCAATCAATGTGATACACCACATTAACAAAAGGAAGGATAAAAACCACATGATCATCTCAACAGATGCTGAAAAAGCATTTGACAAAACTCGACATCCATTTATGATAAAATCTCTCAACAAAATAGGTATAGAAGGAACATACCTCAACACAATAAAGGCCATATACATCAAACCCACACCCACAGCCAACATCACACTGAATGGCAAAAAGCTGAAAGCTTTTCCTCTAAGATCTGGAACAAGACAAGTATGCCACTCTCACCACTTATATTCAACATACTGGAGGTCCTAGCTATGGCAATCAGACAAGATAAAGAGATGAAGGGCATCAGAATTGGTAAGGAAGAAGTAAAACTGTCACTATTTGAGAATGACATGATAGTATACATACAAAATCCCAAAGACTCCACCAAAAAACTATAGAACTAATAACTGGATTCACCAAAGCTGCAGGATACAAAGCTAATAGACAGAAATTCATTGCATTCCTGTATACTAACAATGAACTAGTGTAAAGAGAAATCAGGAAAACAATTCTATTTATAATTGAATAAAAAAAAATAAAATACCTGGGAATAAATCTAACCAAGGGGTGAAAGACTTGTACTCTGAAAAATTTAAGACACTAATGAGATAAATTAAGGAACACAAATAAATGAAAATCTATCCTATGCTTATGGATAGGAGGAATTAATATTGTCAAATTGGCCATCCTGCCCAAATTAATTTACAGATTAAATGCAATCCCTATCATAATAACAGCATTTTTCAATGAACTTGAGAAAATAATCCTAAAATTCATATAAAACCAGAAAAAACCCTGAATAGCCAAAGCAATCCTCAGAAAGAACAAAGCTATGGGTATTGTGCTTCCTGACTTCAAGCTATACAGCAAAGCTACAGTAATCAAAACAGTATGGTACTGGTACAAGAACAAACCCATAAATCAATGGAACAGAATAGAGAGCCCTGATATAAACCCATGCATATATAGTCTACTAATATATGATAAAAGAGCCATGAATATATAATGGGGAAAAATGAAACTGGACTACTGTCTAACTCCATATGAAAAAGTAAACTTGAAATGGATTATAGACCTAAATTTAAGACATGAAACCATAAAATTCTTAGAAGAAAACATAGGCAAAAATCTCTTGAATATAAGCATGAGCATTTTTTTTCTGGACACATCTCCTATGTCAAAGGAAACAAAATAAAAAACTGTGACTACATCAAACTAAAAATCTTCTGTACAACAAAGGACACCATCAATGGAACAAAAAGAGAGCCTACAGTATGGGCGAATATATTTGTAAATGATTTATATGATAAGGGTTAACATCCAAAATATATAAAAAACTCATACAACTCAACACCAAAAAAACAAATAAAAATGGGTGGAGGGCCTGAATAGACATTTTTCCAAAGAAGAAATACAGATGGCCAATAGGCATATGAAAAGATGTTCCACATTACCAATCATCAGGGAAATGCAAATCAAAACCACAACAAGATATCAGCTCTCACCAGTCAGAATAGCCACTATCCAAAAGACAAGTGCTGGCAAGGATGTGGAGAAAAGGGAACCCTCCTATGCTGTTGGAGGGAATGTAAATTGGTCCAGCCACTGTGGAAAGCAGTATGGAGCTTTCTAAAGAAACTAAAAATAGAAATTCTATATGAGCCAGTTATCCCACATCTAGGCATTTACCCAAAGAAAACAAAATTTCTGATTTGAAAATCTATATTCACCTCTATGCTTATCACTGGATTATTTACAATAGCCAAGACATGGAAGCAATCAAAGTGTTCACCAACAGATGAATGGATAAAGAAGAGGTGGTACATATACACAGTGGAATATTATTCAGCCTTATAGAAAAGAAATCCTGCCATTTGCAACAACATGGATGAATCTAGAGGGTATATGCTGAGTGAAATAAGCCAGGCAGAGAAAGACAAATACCAAATAATTTCACTTATTTGTGGAATCTAAAGCAAAACAAAACAAAACAAAATGAACAAAATAGCAATAGATTCATAGACACTGAAAAGTGACTTATGTTACCATGGGGGAGGGGTTGGTGTGGGTGGGTGGGGAATGGGAGTGGGATAAAAGGGCACAAAAATTCTTAATTGCAATATAAGCTGGTCATGGGGATAGTACAGCATGGAGGATATAGGCAATGATACTGTAACATCTTTCTGTGTTGACAGATAATAACTGCACAAATTGGGGTGAGGACTTAATAATATGTATAACTGGTGAACCACTGTGCTGTATTCTTGAAAATAATATAAGATTGTATATCAAGCATACTGCAATAAAAGTAAATAAAATAAAATAAAATGAATCCCGTAGGATGGGCCATTGTGTTGCTTGGGGTTCTTCAGTAAAACAGAACCGATAGGAGATATATATATGTATGAAGAGATTTATTATAAGGAACTGGATTTTCTGATTATGGAGGTTGGCAAGTCCCAAGATCTGCAAGGTGATTCAGCAGGTTGGAGACCCAGGGGAGCTGACGGTGTAATGCCAGTCTGATCCAAAGCCCTAAGAACCAGGAAAGCTGATAGTACAGTTCCATCTGAAGACTGGCAGGCTTCAGGAGCAGAAAGAGCTGATGTTTTGTTTGGAGTCTGAGGGCAGGAAAAAAGTTGGTGCTTAGTTCAAAGGTAGTCAGGCAGGAAGAATTCTCTCTTATTAGTGGGAAGGTCAGCCTTCGGTGGTTCTAGGTTTGTTTTTTGCTGGTCTATTACCAGTTCCCAAACAGACTCAACTTCATGCTGTACATACTACCTCAACCTTCCTCCCACTATTCATTCATTCATTCATGCACAAAAGACTATTCTGAATCATTGGAATGGTGTAGTTCTGATTTAAGTACCAAAGTGGAATGGAGAAAAAAAACAGGGAGGTTCTCTTTTGTATAATATACAGGTTAGAGGAGAGAAGTGTAGTCAGGCTTCTGGCAGAAAAACTACTGGGAGATATAGGCACCAACAGCAATTGAAGCTATCACCTGCTTACCTAAGCCATTGTCATTCTGCAAGTCCTGAGTCAAATGCTAGCCCCTCACCAATCAACACTCACCCCATACCCATTAGAATTAATTATCTTTGTGTTGTGGTATACTTAGTAATATTGAACAGCACTTACCTGGCTGGTGCTAGGCTTTGAGCTAAATATTTTAGATACATACATTTAGATCATTGAAACTTTACAACAATTACATTAAGCAAATTATCCCCCATTTATAGACAAAGAAACAGAAGTGCAGAGACTCATGTGAACAGACCTTTGTACCAATACTTCCCTCTCCCTGGAATCCTCTTCCTCTAAATTGTCACCTGGCTGCCTCAATCCCTAAATCTTGGTATAAATGTTACGTCCTCCAAGAAGCTTCTCTTGAACACTCATTCTTTTTTAAAATAATTTTTACTGAAGTATAGTTTATATACAATAATGAATTGCTTTCAGGTGCATGACATAGTAATTCAATAGTTATATACATTATTAAATGCTTACCCCAAAAAGTATAGTTGCATTTGTCACCATAGAAAGATATTACAGTATTATTGACTGTATTCTCTATGCTGTACTTTCTTCCCCATGATGAATTTATATTATAAGTGAGATTTTGTGCCTCTTTATCCCCTTCATCTATTTCATATCCCCCCATCCCTTTCCCCAATCTCTTCTCTGTGTCTATGAGTCTATTTGTTTCATTTTTGTTTTTGTTTTTTTAGATACCACAAATAAGTGAAATCATATGGTATATGTCTTTCTATGCCTTGCTTATTTCACTGAGCATGCTACCCTCTAGGTCTATCCATATTGTTGCAAATGGCAATATTTTTTCCTTTTTTATGGTTGAATAATATTCCACTGTATATATGCACCACATCTTCTTGATCCATTCACCTACTGATGGATCCTTCAGTTGCTTCCATATCTTGGCTATTGTAAATAATGAGGCAATAAACATAGGAGTGCATATATATTTTCAAATTAGTGATTTTGTTTTCTTTGGGTAATTTCCCAACATTTGAGGGAATCTCTGGTCTTATGGTATTTCTACTTTTACTTTTTTAAGGAACCTCCATACTGCTTTCCACAGTGGCTGGACCAATTTACATTCCCACCAATAGTGTAGGAGGGTTTCCTTGGCTCCATTCCCTTACCAATACTTGCTATTTCTTGTCTTTGGATAATAGCCACTGACTGCTGTGAGGTGACAGTTTGTTGAGGTTTTGATTCACCATAACATGTGGAGCATCTTTTCATGTGTCTGTTGGCCATCTTTATGTCTTCTTTGGAAAAATGTCTATTCAGGTCCTCTGTCCATTTTTAAATTTGGCTTTTTTGTTGTTGTTGTTGAGTTGTATGAGTTCCTTATATATTTTGTATATTAGTCCCTTATTGGATATATCATTTTTTAGCTTGCTGTAGTCCCACTTGTTTATTTTTGCTTTTGTTTCCCTTGCTGGGGAGACATATCCAGAAAAAAATTACTAATGCTGATGTTCAAGAGATTCCTGCCTACATTTTCTTCTAAGAGGTTTCATGTATTACATTTAGGTCTTTAATCAATTTAGAGTTTTCTTTTCTATATGTGTAAGACAGTGATCTAGTTTCATTCTCTTGCACATAGCTGTCCAGTTTTCCCACAACCATTTATTGAAGAAACTATCTTTTTACCATTGTATATTCTTGCCTCTTTCTCATATATTAATTGACCATATTTGGATGGGTTTATTTCTAGGCTCTATATTCTGTTCCATTGATCTATGTGTCTGTTCTTGTGCCAGTACCATACTGTTGTAATCACTGTGGCTTTGTAGTACAGCTTGAAGTCAGGATGTGTGGTACCCCCAGTTTTGTTCTTCCTCAAGATTGCTTTAGCTATTTGGGATCTTTTGTGGTTCCATATAAATTTTAGGATTATTTTCTGTAGTTCAGTGAAGACCACTCAGTCTTAATGAGTCACCATGCTGAGTCACTCCTGGACATCACTCTTTTCTCAGAGCCCTTATAAATTTTTATTTATTTGTTTACATGCTTATTGTCTACATTTCTCTATTAGAATGTGTAAGTTCTATGAGGGCAAGAAAGGGTGCGTCCTCTCAGTTGGGCCACTCTGTATCTTTGGCACTTAGCAGGATGCCTGGTACATAGCAGACTTTCAATTAGTTCATTGGATGACTAAGTGAATGTAACTAAAGTCAGTGGCAGAGTTGGGATTTAAACCTAGATGTTTCTTTCCCTAAACTCTAAGATTTGGTTCCTTTTATCGATCTTATACTATCTATCTTGTTTTACAACTTGTGGCCTCCTTTTCTGTGTATGCTTCATGGTTCTGAGGGCAAAGTGGCCACATCCTTAATGTCTCTGCATCTCTCTAGCCCCTATCTGGGGGTACTGCCTTCCTCCCAGATGCTCCGCCCTTGTGTGCTAGGATAGCCAAGTTTCAATGACAATACCAGAGAAGAAAAAGGACTCTGAGGCCCCGGTGATTTTCTTTCCTCTCTGCTGAGGTTTCCTTTCTTTCATCAGAGACTGAGAAAGTTTTCTCCTCAGCCTGTCAGCCTGAAGTGTCATTTGTGGCCCTGTGGGGAGGCGCTGTGCGGGTGGTGAGCCAGCTGGCTACCCATGAGGTGTGGGCCCCCTGCTTCCCACTGAGTGACCCACACTGAGTGGGTGGAGGTTCCAGCCCACCCCCCACTGGAGGAGCATGGGCCAAGTGCTTGAGTTTCTTAGAAGACCACTGTCCTTCCGGCAAACAAACTTGCTTGGCGTCTGCTCTGCAGGCAGGACTCTTCTCCACCAATGAGAGAGCTGTGCGTTTCATCGTGTGGGCAGACACAGTCTCACCAGGGGGATGGATACAGTCCAGCCAGAGGCTTCCTGCCCAGAGCCCAGCTCAGGTTTCCTCACTTTCCCTTCAGCTAAGAAGTCGAGGGAACCTTACCAAGCTCCCGTGCAGTCCCCCTTCTTCTGTGCCTGTGGAGGGAGAGAGCAGTGGAGCCTTTCTTTGGGGCCTGCAAAAAGATTCTTTCTGTTGTCATCAGAAAACCCAGAGGAGTAAAGAAGTCAGATTTGGCTCCTGTGTGTGCACAGGGCCTGGCTGTTTGCCTGGGAGCCAAGGGCTCTCCTGGAGCCATCTGCAAAGTGAGCTCTTGGCCTCTTCCGCTGGGACCAGCCCCAGACCTGAGAGCCGCCTCTCTGTCCTCGGCCTTGCTGTTTTTTGCAGTATTTGGAAAAGCCAGTCCACTCCCCTGGGCTGACAGGATGGTAGCTGCCTATAGGGTGTGATTTGACAGCAGCTAGACATGACTTCTTCCCTCAGAAAAGCTCCCTCCTGCCTGAATATCCTCCATTAACATTACCCCGTTGACTTCACAGAATTGGCCTTTAGAGAGTGCTACAAAATACAAACTCCCCTGGAAAAGCTAATAATCCAGTAGATGCGGTAGGCAAACTTTTCACAAAAGGTCCAGATAGTAGATATTTTAGGCTATGTAGACCACACAGTCTCCACTGCTACCATTCACTTCTGCAGATAAAGCCCCAGAGCAGCCCCAAAGAGCATGTAAGTGAATAGGCATGGCTGCATTCCAGTAAACTTTATTTACAAAGCCTGTGGCAGGCTGGATTTGGCTCAAGGGCCATAATTGGCCAACCCAGCACTAGGCTGTAAGTCAGTGACATTTCCTTCCTCTTCCTAGGGCCTCTCACATGAGGCCTGCCATGGAGAGACGTTGAAATATTGCTGGTTGAAGTACTTATCAGCTAACAACAGTTCAAGAGAATCCGTTCGATAGCCAACCTTACCACAAGAGCCTCGATGGTAGGGAGCATTCAGAGGCTGAGAAATGAAGAGGGCAGGGCTCTAAAATCACATTTGCCAACTTAACAATTTTTAACCAAACAGATCCCACTGGGCATAGTCACAAATCTCAAAATCCCGTATCCAGCTGAGATCATGGTGTTCCCCATCTCAGAATTAGCAACAAGCGAAGGCTGGGAGCAATGAAGATGAGCGACAAACTAGGATCCCTGAGCATGTTCCCTCTTTCCAGCCTTGGGACAGTTGTACGTCCTTCACTCAGGAACCATGTTTGCGCTTGTCATTCCAGAAAGTGAGCCAGACTCCCCCTGATCTGGCTCAAATAAACCACTACAGCCCCTTGGTAAAGAGTTAGTGGTTCTTTACGAAGCCAGGTTTGCAATATCATGTTCTCCTTACTTTCTTTTCTCCAGAATTGCAGTCACATCAGGCAGTAATCACGGAATCCAAGATCTGCCTCTTGTTTTCCTTCAAGATGGTGGAAGTCGTGATGGCAAGCCTCAGTGTAGACTTTAGGAAATGATAATTACTGCCACCTTAACTTTCTGGACCACCATCTTGGTTTAGTAGAGGGTAGAGCACAAGGCCTGGGTTGTGTGTACTCCTTGCAGTTCTAGACATTTGGAGACTTTGTGTCAGTCAAGATGGGTAAAGTTATGCTACAACAAATGACCTCAAAATTCCAGTTTCTTAATACCACCCAAGTTCATTTCTTGCTAATGTTACATGTCCAGCATGGATTGTCAGGCAGGCTGTAGTCATTACAGTCATTCATGGATTCAGGGGCCCAGAAAATCCTGTCTCCATCACCACACACACTTTCTTGGCCATCCCAAGGGAAAAAGGCATGACACATCATGGCCTGGCTTCTGAAGCCTCTGCTCAGAAGTGTCATATCTGCTCATATTTCATTGACCAAACATGTCACATGTCACATGGAACTTAGAAGATGGATAAGTGAATTCACATAATTGTGAACCAGCCTCATGACCACATAGGACCTGAATAAAGGGTCAGGGGACTCTGCCTGCATGAAAAGTCAAATATCCTCATGGGAAAGACACATATCTAGAAGCTGAGTGCTAATACCAAGGAAAAAATTCTGAACAGGAGTTAACATGAATATGGCAGATGTGTGGCAGATGAGAGCAATGCTCATCAAGGACAGGCAATTGTTGAGGGCCAAGCTGAAGCAGGCTGAGCTGAAGCAGGTATTCAGGAAAACTGCCTTCTCCACAACAATCAGACTACCTTCTTCCAGGGAGAAACAAGATTTTTAAAAGCCTGAGACAGATACAATGTGCTTATCACTAGATTCTGTATAAAACAAAGGGTTAAGCACAGAAGAGGTTCTGACAGCAGGTAAGACCCTTCAAGAGGAAGGAGTGACATACTGTGTTGGAGAAGATAATGGAGAGATAAGGAAGAAGCTGGTGTGCCTGTCCCGTCCTGGCCCGTGACACCCTCCATGGACCATGGGGGCACCGGGACCCAAGACCAAAAACAAAAAAAACCCAGTTCTTAGAGCACAGCTTACACAGCTGGGCACATGGGCACTGCGCACCTTGAGGGTGTGCCAATGACACTGTGATTTATGTGAATGGAGTACCTGGGAGCGGGCAGTGCACAATTTGAAGAATCTTGAGTGGTAGCCCTGCTTCCAAGCCCTATTCAAGACAAGATCTTGGATTCTTTCTCTTCACTTCTCACAGCTCCTGACCTCATTGGTATGGCTTCCTATTTCTGGCATTGCCCTCACTCCTTGAATCCAACAAGGTTTTCCGGTTTCAGCACTCAGTGTATAGCTCTCATTGTCCCTATGAGCAAGGTCACAAAGGGTGAGTTCTTAGCTGTGCGAGGTATATAATCCTAGAGAGAGAAAGAGGAAGCCTACTGTTTGCAGGCACAATGACATGCTGTACAGAACACATGTCCAGAAGGAAGGATTAGCATGAGACTGGGATTCCCATAAGCTGAGGAACCAGGGAATTACCTTTTTGTTCCAGTTATTATGATCCTACTGAACCACCAAGGCTGGCCTGATCTGGAAGCACATTCATAACAGGGGTATGCTCAGTGCCTAACCCAATTCTTGGTATAAAGAAGTTTTCATGCTTGTTGAAAAAATCATGAATATATATATTTAAAGAACAGTTCAACTTTCTTCTTTCATAAGCATAAGAGTGATGAGAATTTGACCACCAACAAGTTATTGAAATGTGAAATTGTCAATCACCAAAGTGGAGGAAAAGAAGGTAGGTCTTTGTTCTATGGGTGGTCAAGATGGTTAGAAATGACCATCTAGAATTGTAATGATGCTTGGGGAGTGAGTCTTCTAGATCTACCCTCCCTTGTAAATTGGCTCTTATAATTTCAGTCCTAAAGTGTTCGGTAGTGGAGAGTTTACTGCTCTTTAAATGCTGGTAGAAACACTAGGCAGGTTTAGGATTGGACCTACTATTGGTACTGTACAGTACATGCCATCTTGAAAACTAACACTAAATGTAAACAATATTAAACAAATAGAAAATTGCTTATGTCCTTACTAGTTTTGAGTGAAAGCAATGCATTTACATACTTTTTCCTTAGAGTAAGCTTAAATGTAAATGATAATTGAGTTGTGTAGGTCTGAACCATTTTTCATATGAAATCATAATGCTCAGGAAAATAAATAGTGAGGTTGAAGTCAAGTTGACTTCTGGCAAACATTTTCCTCCAAATGCTTATGTGATCTCCTTCCCATCATGCTTTGCCATTTTCTTCCTGACAGAACCACATCTTGAAAGATAAGCATGGTAAAAAACCTGACTTGCCATCAGTAAGACTCTTGGACCATACAATATCTGCCCTCAGGTATACAGAAAATCCTACCTTGAAACAGAAAAGAAAGCCTGGAAGAGGAGGAAGGGCAGGGCAGAGGTCAGATCTGGCTTGATTTTTAGGATACTGTCTTCCAGCAGATTTTTCTCTGCTGAGATGTGTGTTGGTCATCACAAAACCCATGTTAATAAAGCTTTCTATCATCAAATTTGCATAATGCTTTATTCACATGCATAGAATTCCACATAACATTACTTCTGATCAAGGAACTTGATTTAGAGGGGGAAAAATAAGTGACATGGGGATCATGCCATGGAATTCACTGGCCTCACCACACATTCCATCACCCAGGAGCAGCTGGCCTGATAGAAAGTGGAATGGCCTCAGAAGACTCAATTGCAGTACAATTTGGGAGCATAATATGAAGGTCAGAGTTCTAGTTTATAGGATGCCATATATGCTTTGAATCAGTTACCAGCAATGTGGTCCTGTTTCTCCCATATTCAGAATATATGAGTCTCAGAATCAAGGGTGGAAGTGGGATTGGCCTCTCTCACTACTGCTCTCAATATCCACTCACAGAACGTTTGCTTTCTGTCTTTGCAACTTTGGGCTCTGCTGGTTCAGAGGTCAGATTTCATGTTGGAGAAATGTTTCCACCAGGTGATGCAAAAACTGCTCTGCTGGTTTGGGAGTGGAAGCTGCCAATTGGCCCTTTGGGGCTCCTAGTCCTGATGAACTAGCAAGTGGACAAGGGGGTTACCGTACTGCTTGATCCTGATTACTAAGTGACATCAGATTTCTACTGCACAAGAAGTATTTCTGGAACCTGAGGTTCCCTCCTAGGTTCTTGTCCAATACATTTCTCATCCAATAATAAAAGGTAGAGTAAATGAGAGTATCTATAGGCAAGGCAAAAAGGTATTACTTCTGTTTGGAACTTCGTATGTGTTGAGAAAGTGTGTGTAATAGCTGAGTAGCCAAGGTAGTGAACTGTGCTCTGAAACTACCTCCCTAGATTCCGCTCAGGGACCCGGGGCCTCAGGCTCTCTTCTGGCAGTTGGCCCCTGATTGTATTTCGCCAATAGCGGCCACTAGAGGCATATCAGAAGCCCGGAGGTGGAACAGGGTGAAGTGGGAGGGGGGAACCCTTCACCCAGGCATTGGCAGAGCCCATCTGCTTTCATCCTTGCCAGAAGCAGCCTCACTGCACGCTCTGCGCGGTGCCAGCACAGCCGAGTCCCCGCCCGGGAGCGCTGAGGCTTCGAGCATCCCGCCTCCTTTCCTGTTTCCTCGGCCCTAGTACCTGCTACTTCCAGCAGTTATGACAGAGCTACTTCGACGGCCCCTTTTGTTCCTTCAGCCCTCGCACACCTGTGTGACCAGTTCTCTGTTAAACTAGCCAATGTGGTTTTTATTTTCCTGCCTGGAAACACAGCCTTTAGAAGGAAGCGCAAGATGATATGACATTTCAGTTAACTATCGATCCTTTCAGAAAGATTCATTAGGACACTTAGTTGAAGAAAAACGGTTGGGGGAGACATTTTTAAGAAAATTTAATATGGAATTACTATTTTTCAAATGCCACCACCCAAATAAGAATGGGGGAAATTCCTGTGAATGCCTGCTGCAAAACAGATTCGTATTATTAAAGGTTTTCCTCTTTGTATTCAGAGGTTAAAGAAATGATAGAATTTATTATTCCACCAAACAACCCATTTCACTTATTTTTGGTAAATTGCACTAAATGTGGTTTAATTACTGTGTCCAGAATAGCATTTCACATCTGTGGCCGCAAAAACTATTAAAATGGACCTGTAGGACAAAGAAATAGAGTCCTCTTGTGGCCAATTTAAATATTACAACCCTTTGCCCTTTAATATTAACGTCCTACCTAGGTCACAGGATCTCTGAGCATGTACCTTACGGATCCTGCCCTGCATTGCCATGAAATAGACAAGAAGCCTACTGTGTAGAGAAATAATGTCTGTGCTTCTTGGAACCATACAGATATAACATTAAAACACTTATAAACTAGGTAAACAAGATCATTATTAAGTGGCCAATTTTTAAACGAGTAAGTAGGGGAAGTGAGAACAGGTCTGAGTCTGTCCTAGCATTATCACTCAAAAGAGATACTTAGGTCTTTTATGTGGCAGGGACCATAACACCAACCACAGTAATCTTCTATAGTGGTTACACACACACATAAGGCCCCAGGGCAGGAAAGGTAAGAAATGCAGCAAGAGATTGATGCACAGGTAGAATATGTGGAAATATAGTCACTACTATCCTTTGTGGGCAAAGAGAAGAGAACCCAGTGGAGTGTTAGAGACCCAACAGGATGCATTGGAGAGAGGAAGCATGAAAGAGGGGAAGATTTAAACATGGCCCCTGGATGGCACGTTAGCCTACTTTTCTTCTTCTCAGCTTCCTCATCTGTAAAATGGAGATAACAACATCTACTTCAAGATAATGTACAGTGTAGTGCTCTAGGGTCCATGCTTTAGAGCCAGGCTGTCTGGCTTCAAATCCTGACCCTGCCATTTACTATGTGTCCTTGGGTAAGCTGCTTACATTCTCTGTGCCTAATCCATACAATGGGATAAAATAGTACTGCCTTTGCTGGGTTCCTTTGAAGACTAAATGATTCAATATACATAAAACATTTAGAACAAGCACCATAGATGAGTTTGCCATCATTACTACTCTTTAAAGTGCCTAAGGATTCCTGGTACATAGTAAACACATAGTAAAGTTTAGCTTTATTATTGACTATAAATCATCATAGACAATTTACTTGCTATCTTTCCCTTGCTTCCTTTTCTACTAAGTAGAGTCATGTGATATTACCATTTTTGTAGGTCAAAAATACTCAAATGCAGCAATTTCTTGGTTTAGTATAATACAGACCAGTGCTTGTCACTACATCATATTAGGGATTATTGGCAAAAGCCTAAGATAGAGGAGTAAATAGGGTTTTCTGTCTGCCTCTGAGCCCAGGAGTCCCTCCCAATCTGTGATGACAAACCCTTTAGCAGTGTTAGTGAAACTTAGCCCCTCCTCCCTCCTGTGCCAGCCCCTGGGAAGGAGGAAGAGGCAGCAATCAGGGTATAGGTACCAACCAGAGCCTGGTCAGAAAACAGAACCTGTCCCAGGTAGTTCCACAGAGGGAATTTCCTAGCAAAAACTAGTTACAGAAGTGTTAGGAAAGTTGAAAAGCCATTCAGGGGACACTGAAGCAACCTTGAGATTACCAGCAGCATGCCGACTGCTGGAGGGATAAAGGGCAGAAGGGCAATGTCAGAGCCACAGCCCCCAGCAGGAGAGGGGGCCACACGGGGCTGCCTAGACACTGCCAGAGCTGCCCCCTCCCAGAGCAGAGAAAGGAGGGAGCCCCCTTCCTGCTGCCCCCCTATCTGCCAGTGCCTCCCTTTGGATGAACCTGATCATCCTCTGGTTGGCAAAGGGGCCCTGGACATGTAGTTCACATGAACTACACAGAGCAGAGCAGGAAAAAAGAGAGGAATCTATTTGAAAGCAGAGAGGCAAACGCCTGCCTGGAGCAGCGGGAGCTGGGAGGACAAAGAAGGAAGAGAATGGGAGGTGGCAAGACCACGATGGGAAACCCAGCTGCTGCCCTTTTGCCTCTAGGCCCTCAGAATCGCCTTAGTCTATCAGAGGTAGGATTCTGGCACTTCATTACTCCAGCCAGATAATTCCAAGTAAAAACTATGGGAACCACAACAAACTGGTTTTGGCAGCTTTACAACAAGGAGAAGGCTGCAGGCAACTCAGACAAGCAGTTGTGGGGATGGATGTTCAGGTTGACTTTAGGCTGGTGGAGAGCGAAGGCACCACACAGAATGTCCCTGGCCTCAGCCCTCTACTCCCGGCGGCCAGGCCTGCCGCCAGGGAGCCAGCCTGCAGGGGCAGACCCCTCATCTGAGAAGTTATCTCCTCCAGGACTGTGCAAACAAGGCAACAGAAGGCAATGTGGTAGCCTGGAGTGAGTCCTGGAAAGAAAGGGGCATTAGTGAGAACCTGGGTAAAGTCATTTTTCAGTCTAAAGGTTTGAACCAATGTTAATTTCTTAGTCTTGACACACGTGCTGTCCATATGTTAGATGTCAACATTCGAGGAAACTGGTTGAAGGGTACTCAGGAATATTCTCTACTCTTCTCTCTTCTGTAAATCTAAAGTTATTTCAAAATTTAAAAATAATTTCGTTATCTCTTCCCGAATAGCTTCAGTGGCAGCTCCAGCCGGGTTGCCATGTCACCGCCGACTTCGTGAGGCATCAGCAAGGGGAAGCTGACCCCTCCCAAACCCCAGGGGACTGTCAGACAGGCCATATATGACAAAAACTTCAGTGGACACCACACTACTGGTAAAAAAATATGAATTCATCAACAGTGGCTTACTTACAAAGAAAATGATTAGCAAAAGTCAGCATGTTCATGTCATTACTCTCATCAATGGAATTTTTGTTAGGCTCCCTTTGGCTAGTGCAATGAGCTGGGTGATGCTCAGATTTAATGGACAAAATTCATGCTCTAAGGAAGTTTCGACTCAGGACTAGTCATGATACTAGTCACAGATATTCAAGGTTTCATAAATGAACTGAACTTATATTATAAACACTCATCTTTTAAAGTTGCCTAAAATAACATTTAGAAAAAGCAGACTATAACTATATATATAAATACACACACACACACACACACACACACACAAACACACACACATAACCAGTTTGGGGTATAAAAAGCATTAGCATATAAAAAGTGCAAACTAACTTTTTTTCCAGTTAAACTGCTGCCATTGTCCTCTATTAAAGCTCCCATTTTCCCACTGGGCTATGACTCCCTTCAAGGCATCTCAATCCAATTCTATAACTTTTCATTCATTTTTGGTAATTAAAATAGTCTCATGCTGGCTACCAAGATTTAGTCCTGTGCATTTTTAATCTTCCATTTTATTTAATATTCTTAATATTAATTTTATGTTAATGTTTTATTAACTAATGCCAATTTATATTAATATAATGAATAGTTGTTATATTTAATTCAAAGCTTCCCCCTGCCAGCATAGGCTGGGGTGACTAGTTTTGAGGCGGTTTTCTCCCTCCTCCTTCTTACATTTACTCCTCTGGCCTTGGGCTGAAAGGGAGGGTGGGGCCAGTCTCCCTTTGAGACTGGTTATGATAAAGTATATTCGCCCCTTTCTGTAAAGTCATGGCCACCTTGCTTTTCTCACTAATGCCCCTTTCTTTCCAGGACTCATTCCAGGTTACCACATTGCCTTCTGTTGCCCTGTCGCCACAGTCTTGGAGGAGACAAGCTTCTAAGTTACAGGCTCTTCCATTATTACACATGGAAACTAACAGTCCCTAGTAAAGAGACATTTGACTCCATTGACTTCTGACCCATGAATGTTGGCCCCACGTGGGCTTTCCCCTCATAGAATCTGCCACTTTGGTCATCTCTCTGTCAGTTTCCGGAAAGCCTGTGGCCCCCAAGTTCACATACTGCAGGCAGCCCTGATCTAGGGCACAGGCTCCATGCATCTTCTGAGTGTGTCGGGCACCAGCACCTGAGAGGTTGGTCTCTGCTCCTTCTCCATCTGGCTGTGTCCTGCTTAGGACAGATGAGGCCTATCAGGAACTTTGGTGGCTGCCAGCCAGCACAGGGGGCCTCATCCCTTCTTAAAGAACCCACAATTCTACAAGTAACCTGGGGCTTGCCTTCTCTGGACTTAGGGGACAGCCACCATTCATGCTCACGCTCTCATCCCCCAGTGGGAGACAGAGCTGAGGAAGTGCCTCTCTTTATTGTATTCCCCAAAGGAAGTTTGGCCTTGACCTCCACCCTACTACATCTTTTGGCAGTGAAGGACCTAACGCCAGTCGGCATCTTACCCCTGGAACTGGAGAGGCTTAGACCAAATATTATCTCTTATTTGAACTTGTCCATAGAAAATGCAGAGGCTTCTCCCACCAGGAGACCATCTCCATTGTGTGTAACCTCCAGGGCAGAAAAAGATCTCAATTAAGACTTCCCACCAGACTCCCAAGCCCATAAACATAAATACATTCTTAAATGAAACATAAGATTGACCTCTATGGCTCCAAGGACATATTGTTTGAGATGCAATGTGGGCGCTATAGATCTGTCCCATTTTGACATTCCTTTGAACTTCATGTATTCTTTTATACTCTTTTAACACAATCGTGGCAAGGGATTCAGAAGGTAAAAATTACCAGCAGTTGTTTCAAAGGTCCACCCACCTAAAATCCAGAGGCTGGGAGAGGTTGCCTCCCCATGGACCACTCTTTGAGGGAGAACTGTCTATATCAAAGGACAAAGTACCTGGCTAACCTCATCCCAAACCACAGCTTCTCATCGGCCATCTGGGGTGTCCCCAGAGGACTTCCCTATGTCTTTATGCAAGAGCCACTTGCATTGCTGAGTTAACAGGTAATATCTCACTGCTTCTCACTTACGCGCTCACACTGTGTCGAAAAGTCATTACTCCTCACACTTGTTCCGCTTTTCATTGCTCTTTCTAGGGATTTAACTAGAATGGAGCAACAGTGGCCCAGGAATGGAAACTCTCTCGAATTCCATCTAGGTGCAATAAATGTTCACAATGCCAAACAGTGTGCTCTTACAAACATTTGCTGATGGGCTACTAAATGGCAAGCATGAAATAAGTCCTGGGAGATGAAGATGAGGAAGGCATGGTCCTTGCTTCTCAGGTGCTCACCAGCTAGCAGGGTGAGCAAATGCCCAGATAAAGCAGGCCCCACATGCTCTGGGAGGGACTCTCTTATTATTCTCAGGTGCAAACGCAAAGCTACAGAAGGGAAGTTAATATGAGCTGGAGTCCTGGAGAGTAAGAAGCTGAGGGTGCAGGGGGAGGGAAGCTTTGCTTAAGGCAAATAGAACAGCCAGACAAAGGCCTGGAGAGGTTTGAGCCAGTGGCACATTCAGTGGTGGGGCTGTCTAGCAGAGAGAGAGCCAAGAGTGCAGGTCTTTGGGAGCCACTCTCCTGGTGGCCACATGTAAACAGATTCTGAAGGATAAGCTGCCTGATGTGTGTCCAGGCCGTAGGAGGACTGGCTAAACCCTGAAGGTTCAGGGAACAGAACTGCCCATGGAAAGTCTTTACTTGCATTCATATTTGTATTAAACAATTACTTATAAGCCAAACAGTCTGCTAATCGTGCTACAATGCAACAAATCTCATTTAATCCTTACAACTACCAGACTAGTTAGTCCTATGGGTGTATGTCCCATTTTACAGATGAACCAGCAGGCCTAACATTTAAGTCATCTTATGAAGATCATGCAGCAAATAATTAAAAGAGCCAGGTTCTGAGTCCAGATGAATATGATGCCAAATCTCATAATACTAACTACCTCTCCGTCATAAGAGGAACTGTGAAGCAGTCTTCCACTGATGGATCTCTGGGTATGATTTCTCTCAATTTTAGACCTGAAATCATATTTTGGGGACCCCGGGACTCTTGCTAATCAGGATCAGGTAAATTTATCCAATAGCACGCATGGGATTAATTACTTTAATCTTACATAAAGAGTGTCTCTCCTAGGAAGCAGGAGGATTAAATTTTTAATTTGGGAGAATGATTTAGGCATCCTCCCAGATCAGCAGTGGATCTCTAGGGAGGAGACGCAGACATTCTTTAAAGGCAACCTTCCCTTTTGCCAGGCTCCACCATTTCTATTCCTCTTCTAATTTAGTGGTCTGGCCTCTGCTGCAAATAAACAAATGCACATTTTTAGCAGGTCAGAGCTGATTAGGACCTTGGTGTAAGAGAAAACAGTTACATTCTGCCTTGTGAAGTTACTAGACAGAGCAGGGAATCTGATTTCAAAAGGCTTAGTATCCTAACCATCACCAAAGCTTCATTCACCTTTGAATTCAAGATCTTTCCCTCAAATCAGGAATTTTATTATCCTACTTAGATCTTACATGGAGTTGTTAGTCTTGTTCAGCTATTTCAAGATAGAATGGCTTTCCACGCATAAAAGAAAGCTGAGAGCTATGAGAAAAAAAATTAGCTTCACCCTTTAATTCTTTTTAGAAAACCTTTTCAATACATTCATTCATTTCATTCAACAAATATGGATGGAGCACCTCCATGTACTATGTTCAGAGTAGATACAGACTATGAAAACCAGTGCTTTTCCTGGAGGAAGTTGCACTCTACTGGATGAAAGACAGGTGAATAGCCAATTACAGTCCAGAGTGACAAGAGTATTGATGTAAATGCACAGTCTTTAAAAAATGCAAAGATGGGGCAACCACCCAGCAGAGAATAGGATTAGAGAAAAGATCACAGAGGTCTTCTCGGAATTGGTGAAATAAAGGAGATGAACCATCAGGAGCATTTAACCCCCACTTCAAAATCGGTCCTCAATTAAAACCAGTAAAACCAAGTCATGTGCTAATGTACTGTCCTGGACAATAATGGTAACTAAAAGTGCAGACCACGGACACATTCAATTTCAAAACAAGGACCAAAGGGACAATCAATACAACAGAACACACAACGTATTAGCAGATGAGCAGTTTAAAGTTGGTGGTCTCCTCTGGTATAGCAGAAATTATATAACTTTGAAGTTATAGGAGTAACTTCAAAGTTAAACGCTAGGTGGTGTTCTTAGCACAGTTTGCTATCTTGAACATCTGGAAAGAGCCAACCAGTGAAGGTTCGCTCTTTCCAGGGAAAACAAAACAAAACACAGCTCCGAATGCAGCTATTATGAAACTGACTTTATAGGACAGAATAATAACTTCCATGGTATCCTTTCCCTACAATGAGCAATAAATTTATCCTAGGTTAGTAAATGTTTTCTTGTAGACATACCTTCCTTGCAAAAATGAGGTGGACCACTAGAGGGACAAACTCTCCCGGACCCTTTCAGCCCAGCTGTTCAGTAAAGCAATACCTCTGGATAATAAAGCCAGGAGATCATATTCAAGAGTCCCCCAGGCTATTTTGAGCCATCACTCAATTTTATAGTCTCCAAGGAGAAACTCACAACTCAGGAGCTTTTAGAAAAGCTTAAACACCCAAATTGCCAAGGCTGGGCCTTAATACAGAATGCCTGCCTCCCACTCCACTGAGAAGAAAAATACTATATTAGAGGATCAGGGGATAGTATGCAAAGCACGTTAAGCTCCTGGAATTAAAGGAATTATGAGAATACCAGATGTTAGCAATAAGTCTCAGGGATGACAAAGGTAAGGGGAAACCCAACCTCTTAAAGCCATCCTCGCAAAATAGCAAGAATTTGATAGCACAAGGAAAAGAAAAAAATACTTCATCTGAAAGTACTTTAGGCAAACAGGTAAATTATAGGTGAGAGGAATGTAGATCTTATGTATTGTATATAAAAGGAACAAATAAAAAAATTAATGTTGCAAATTAGAAGCCAACAAAGCACCAGGAGGAGAATAAAAAAAGAGAAAATTATTTACTCCTGATAATATTTTAGGCAAAGCAGATCAATTATATCTGGTTTCCAAATGCTGGTCTAAACACTAACCTGATCCATGACAAAGTTTTCACTGGTCTGGAATGAAAAGGGGGGAAAATAGGACTTTGCAAAAATTTTTCAAAAGCTACATATATTGAATTTAAAGAATTTACTTTTATTCCTATGAGATCTTTCCCCCCTTTATAAAATTAAAAAAGAAGAGGTTTCCTCTATGAAGTGGTCATCATAGAACTGCTTAGGGATTATTTTGTTGTTTTGTGATTTTAGTTCTAACTCTAAATTGGCACCATAATGTGGGTCCTGAAACGTATTTTCGGAAATGTTACTGGTCTGAAAAAAATCCAGAAGTCTGAGAACTATTGCCAGAGCAACCTGTTTAAGAGAGAAATAGTCAGCCAGATATTGTTTGTTCATTCATTTATTTAACAAATATTTGTTGAATCTGTTCCATGGGGCAGGTCCTGCACTGGGCCATGAACCATCTATCTCTCTGATAGGGCTTCATTCATCAATGACATCCATGGTGTCATCTAGCAAGAATGGATGTGGTGGTGAATAGAATGGAGGGCTATTGCCAATGGGAAGGACAGTATTGAGGATGATGGCATAGTGGTCTTGTAGTTGCGCATGGGATGATTTTTAAGATCTTATATAAAACTTAGCCCTATATTTCTTAAAAGCCAACTTGGGATGAACAGTGTGTTTCTTTCTTATAAAAGTCAGGTGAATGTCAGCTACCATGGAGTTACTTAAAAGACGTGTATCCATCCCCACTTCAGTAGGTACCAGGCTCTCGGACCCAAGCACTGGCCCACTCTCTGTGAACAGCGTGCCACAGAGAGAGTCACTCTACAGACAGAGCCCAGAGGTCCACACAGTGACTACCCATGTCCATCCTGAAGAGATAGACTAGGAAGGCCTCAGTGTGAACAAGGTATTTCTTACCCCACCATGGAAGGAGGAAAAGTCTGTTTATGGGATCCACGGTTACACTCCTCTCTGATGTGTGCATGTATCCTGAAGGATATATGGTCACCCGATGGCCTTGTGACATTTCAAGATTCTTGGGATCATTGGGTTATATTCTGAGCTCATCCCAGTGCATCTGGTCTCCAACCTTTAGTGGTCAAATCAGCAGGAGAATTTGGAATAGAGAAGATTGACAGGACCTGACAGCACTGAAGCTGGTTTCCATGGTGACATGCTGAGTACTTACTGGTCCTTAAAAACCAACAACATGAATAATTAAATTATCATAGGCCTGCCTAGCCTAGAATATAGGGATATGAGTTAAGAAAAACTGAAAAACCTCTGCTTCAAAGCGATAGATATAGATAGTTAAAAAGAGGCTTGAAAGCAATATCCAGTAATGTTTTTTTTTGTAGAAAAATCAAAACATACCAAAATTGGCTGTAAGTATTGACATATCAGAGAATTGTTTCAGTGCATTACCTGGAGCCTGACTTTACAAGATTTTCAAGTCCTTTGGGAAAATCTTTAGGCATCCATACAACCTTATTAATTCTTTTACTCTGATTTAGTTCTCTTAACTATGCACCTGTGCACCTTACTTTACATTTTAAATTCACGTTAAATAATTTTTCCAAAATATATCTATCAGGTCAAAGATATCTGGCCAGTTTGGGCCCCTTTGAGCCAGTGTGGGATGCCAGCAGCCATGAATGGGTACCTTAAACGCTGCACACATCCCTGGACTTAGCCCAGAGGTGTCCTTCCTGTATCCCTCAACATCCTTGCGGGGTCCCATGGACCAGCTTTGCACATGTCACTCTTCCCAACTGTGCAGGAGCCCCTCTGCTTTTGGCACCTGACCAGTTAGGCAGGATTCCCAAACTTTGCCTGACCACCCTGGTCATCTGGTCTCCACACTTTCCTGGCTGGACTCTTCCAGCCCTGAATGCCCCTATTTCAACAATCTCTTCAGCAAGCAACTTCCTAAAGGCCAGCCTTGTATGATAAGGCCTCAGACCATCTTCTTTGTGGACCACCCTTAAGACAGCCTCTCCAGACCTTAACAGGCCCAGAACGGGCTCCGAAGGAGGCCCAGACACACTGGGACCCTCCACTCCCATTCCTTCCTGCCTTTCTCTCTCCCTTCCTTCTTTTCTAAATTCAAGGTTAGGTCTCAAATCAAAATCCTCAGGATGGGGTGCACCATTGCCACTGATCTGTGTGAGGTTTCTGGTATGCATGCACGTATTCATGTATTTCTTGTAAAACAAATATTGATATCTTGTATGCAGATGTTTTCCATCTACACAAATTGTATTGCACCTTATACTTCATTCTGTTTCTCACTTTTTCACTCAACATTCTAGTTTCAAGGACTTCTCATGTACAACAAACAAGTCTTTTTTAACCACCTTATAATATTCCCTAGTGGGCATTCCTCACAGGTACTTCTCATTCTCCCTGTGAGGGGCCCCAGATTGCTTCCATCTCCCTGAAAAATGATGAACATCTTCATATATGTCCCTTTATGGACCTATGTCAGACATTCTGTGGGCCAAGCAGGCATGAGATATTCTGCTCACAACAAACCCATGGATTTGGTTTTCTAAAATAGATGATCTTGTCCAAGGCAAATAACAATTTCTTTTCCCATCAAATTCTTTTGCCTCCTTCTTCATTTCTTGAATTATACTGCAGTTGCCTGGCACCTCCAATATTAAGTTAATAGTGACAGATAATAGTGAGCTAAACTAACTAAAGGGAATAGTGAATATCCTATCTTATTCCCAATCACAGATGGAATTCTTCCAGAATTTCTCCAGCAAATATAAAGTTTGCTGTAGGTATTTGGAATATGACCACTATAAAATAAGGATGTTTCCTTCCAGATCTGATCTTCTAAGAGTTTTTCTTTTTAATCATAAAGAGTTATTGAATTTTATCACAGCTTTATCTGATTCTATTACAATAGTCACATAGTTTTTCTCTTTTAGTCTATTGACTTGTAAGTTACATTGATCGATTTTCTGATGTTGGATTATTCTTGCTTTCTTGGAGGTAAGACTTTCTTAATGGTATATTGTCATTTTCATGATAATAATAGTTGTTATTATATTATTATTATTATTAATATACTGTTAGATTGGTCTTACAAATATTTTGTTTAAGATGGTCAAACTTAGGTTTAAAAATGAACTGTACCTATAAATGTCTTGTACTCTATCTTGTTTTGAAATCAGGATTACCCAAGCTTCATAAAATGATAGAACCTTATTTTGAATTTGAAATTTCATAGACTTCACCTGCAAAACCATTTTGGCCTGGGGCTTTGGGAAAAGGAGATCTTTGATTTTCATTATAATTCCTTTAGTTTTTATTAATTAACTCAAGTTTACATTTCTTCTACTTTTAGCATTTTATGTATTTTTTAATGTTCATTTGATCTGTTTTCAAATAAATCTATTTTTAAAATTTTAAATTTATTAGCATTTAGTTCAAAATACGATTTAATTTTTATAAATATTTCCTGCATGAGAAGTAATTTCCCCCCTGCTATTCTGTATTTGTTTCTTTTCTTTTCTTTTCATTTTTTCATGATTAATCTTGTCAGAGACTATAATTAATATTTGCAAAGAACCAACTTATGGTTTGATTCATCTTTACTTTATTGACGTCTGTCTCTTATTATTGCTATCCTTTGCTCTTTGGATTTACTCTTTTTCCACCTTCCTGAGTTTAATGCTTAATATATTTGTGTTCAACCTCTCTTGTCCCCCGTTAAATGTATTTAAGGCTGTAACTCTTTCTCTAAGTATTTCTTTAGCTGTATTCCACAAATTTTGACATGTACTATTTTCACAGTTTGTTCAGTTCTAAGTATTTTGTATTTACAGTAAGATTTTTAAACATAATACCAATTTTATCACAAATTTCTGGGCATATGGGATTTTTAGACGTATGAGATTATTAGTTTCTAAACATTGGGGTTTTTGTAACTTTTGTTTGGTTGCTGATTTCTAATTTGAATAAAATCAGATAATAGTCTGTATCATGTTGATTGTTTGGAATTTATTGAGGCTTCCTTTGCATAATTAATGTTTATAAAGATTCCCTGTGGGCATAAAAAGAGCTCTATTTTCTTTTCATTGGGTAATGAATGGGGATAAAGAGTATGCCTGTGTGTGTATGCATATGCAATGGTTTAAGATTATTAATTACATTATTCAGATAGCTCTCTTATTTTTTTGTCTATTTGATCTATTATTTTCAAGAGGAAAATATTTAAATCTTCAGTTACAGTAATTGATTTAGCAATTCTCCCTGAAGTTTTTTAACTTGTTGCACTGTAGATTTTGAAGTTTTATAGTTTATTTCATAAGTACATATACGGCCTTAACATTTATATCTTATTGCTCTATGTTCTTTTTTTCTAGGATACAACCTCTTTCTTTGTTTCTTTTGATATGTTTTACCTTGAATTCTATTTTTTCAGGTATTATAATCTCACCTGAATTCCACTTTGATTCATTTTTTGTCTATTATTGCTTATTACATCCTTTTATTTTCAATTTTTCTATGTCCTATTGTTTTAAGTGTGTTTCTTATAGACTCGGTATTGCTATAAGATTTTTATTATTCTGAAATCCTCCTTTTATATTGGTATATATTTAAACTATATACTGTATCTTTTATCTCCTCTACTTCTTTTCTCCTTTCCTCCTTTGTTTAAAAAGGGTGATTCTTTTTTTAATTACACATTTTCTTAGTCTTATGATGATTAACTCTAACCTAAGATCCATGTTTATGTTTATTCCTACTGATTTCTTAAACTTATCTCTATATCTCAATGTCTTTAATGTCATTTATTAGCTTCTTCTTTTATTCCTTATTTTTAAATGTTTCAGTGCTCCAGAATTCAGTCTTAATCCTTCTCTTCTCCATCCTTACTCACTGCTTAGGTAATTCTATCCAGTCCCAAGACTTTAAACATTACTTACCTGGGGATGATGCCTAAGTATCCTTATGTAGCCCAAACCCTAACCAGACTGACATATCCACCTCCTTCTCAATATCTCTGCCTAAATGTTCACTGACGATCTCACACTTGAACTTGGCAGAATAGAAGTCTCGATTTACTCCCTCCCTTGCCCACAACTGTATCTCCTTCAGTGTCTCCAATTCAGTAAATAATTATAGTCGACCTAACTGCTTATGCCCAAACCCCAGAGATCCTCTTTGATTTCTTTCTCTATTACACCCACATTCAAACCTTCCACAAGACTTCAAGCTCTCCCTTCAAAATACATACCCAACTACCTACCCACTTCTGTCATCCCCACAGCTATCTTTGTCATCCAAGTCACTGTCATCTCTCACCTGACCCATTCTGATTGCCTCCTATGCCTCTTAACTGGTCTCTTCACTTCCACTATTGCCCAGTCTCCCCTTATAATCTATCCACCTCCCCAGAGATCTTTTTAACAAAGGAAATTACACCACCCCCTCCTCAAAGTCTTCCACTGCCTTCCCACCACAATTAAATCAAAATCCCTTACCATAATCTATTAGAAAAATGACCATATAAATTATTTATCCAAATCAGACACTGCAGAGACTAAAAGGAGGCTCAACCTAACCCTTCCTCTGCTCCCTCAGCTCCAGACACACTGGCTGAATTGTTCATTTTTAATGGTTCCCACATCAAGGACTATGCACCAGTAAAAATCTGACCTGGATGTATTAAATGCCTAGTATATGGCAGGCATTATATCTGGGGAAACAGAGAACAAAACAAAATTTGTTTCATCAACTTCACATTTCACATTCTAGAAGGTCCTTCTGTCTAGAAAGCTCTCCCCAGATCCACAAATGGCTCACTCATTCACATCACTCAGTCACTTCCTGGGAAAGGTCTTCCCTGAATATACCATCCACAATAACCTACCACCACCATCCCCATCAATCTCTATCTCCTGATACTGAGTTTTTCATTAGTACCTGGAATTGTATTAACCAATTATTTGTTTGTATTTATTATAAATAAATAATGAACACTGAGGATATTTAATATGTACAAAGGTTTCCCTTTAGGAACATTTAACTATGTTTTTCAAGAGTATTTAGTAACAGTGAATTCCCCAGAAGTATCTAAAGAGAGCATGACTATCACAACCATTTTTCCTGAAAAAAAATCCTTTTTCATGCATTTGCTTAATTTAAATGGCTGTTTTCCCTGCACTAAAAATTGGACTACACAAGTACAGTCCATATATAATTCTGAACTCTCCTAGCATCACTAAAACCCAAACTGAAAGCATCTGCTTGGAAGAGTTGATGAGTTCTACTTTTTCTGGGACTTTCCATGGCATATTTACCCACCAGTCTACCTAACAAAATGCTGTACTTTTTAAACTGAGAAGTAAGCTCTTGAAAGGGAGCTCCCTTCTTCCTGAATACCCTTAGTGCTAAAACCTGGGCTGCTAGAGCTCCTCGAGGCATTTCCACCTGTGACCAAAGTCCAGCTAGCTGGAATGCTCTCAGGTTATCACCTACAGGCTTCAGAAAGCTCTCTACAGATAAGCATGTGAGCAAGAATGAGCTATAATTATAAAATAATGAAAAATTTTCTGCAGAACTTATGGATATCATTCTCATGAAGATTGTCTGGCTAGTCAAATGTTTTTCCTTCATTCTGCCAAGTTTCTCAGAAATTTAATTAAAAATGGCTTTGATGATGTGTATCCAAGGGAGACCAATTCCCGGTTTTCACTGAGGAAGAAATGAATACTTAAAGCAGGTTGTTATGATGGACCAGGAGAATACAAGTAAGGCTTTGAGACACTGAACTGGGTAATATGCCAAATCCAGCTAATGGCTTAAAGAATTTGTTGAGAAAGATGTTTCTTTGGAGCAGAGAATATCAGGGAAATATTTGATTCAACATAACTTTGAGAGATTCCTGTCAAGTACTTGTTTAGAAAGCAATTGTTTGGACCCCTACAGTCTTTCTGCCATCCTAATTTCAATTATTATACTTCTTAGAATGAATTTTGTTGATATATTTTAATCCATTGTTACTGGATTCCTTATGCTGTCTTTTGTATTATTGCCCTGGACTGCAGTTATGTTTTGGTGGAAAGAAGGCAAACTTGTGTTCAGATTCAATTTGAACAGGTTAAATTTTTCAACGAACATTGTTTGCATTAAGTCTGGCAAGACCCTGAATGGTGGCTCAGCTTGCTTTACTACCTCATGGGGTAGCATACTCGCTCCTCGATATGAGGAATGAATATGATCATATGTGGGGATATTTACCCTACAATTCGGTATAAACAAGACTGAGACCAAAGGGAGGTGAGTTAGGAGCAAAACTTAAGCCCCGCCCCTCCCTTAAAAACTCAGCAATCAAAGTAAATAATATTTTAATGAAAAGTTTTTTCAAAGTTGAACTTAATGGAAAAAAGTCCGTGATGAACAAAATATCCTAAATGTTGGCCTTGGGTATGAGAATGTGAGAATTATAATCACCTGTTTGATAAGAATTATTAAAGGACAGACATGTGACCGACTATCTTTGCCACGCCGCAGTTTTCAGACCGCCCTTTGCTTGCAGCGCCTGGTCCCGGAGCCTGGTTGCCGTCTGCTTCTGCTTCCTCGCCGGTCAGCTGGCAGCTCCTCTCAACCCGCTGTTGGCTTCCACTCTTGCTTGCTCTTCCTTGCGACATGGTTGCCTTTCTGACTATTCTTTCATTCTTCAAGCTCCTCCATCGTCCTGCAAGTGGCGCTCTAGTTCTTTTAAAAAAAAAATCTTGTTTCGGCGCAAGATTTGGTGCCAACAGTTCTTTAACGTTGGTTTTCCTGATGTTGAACTAACTCCAGAGGCAAGCACAGACTTTTTTTGAGGCTCTCAAGGTGGCATAATGTTTTTAAAAGAAGCATCTGCTTTAGTGTACACTCTCCAGTGAGTTGTTCACACAGAGTTGCATTCACTGGTGCAGCCAGGTGACGTGCCCATGCATACAACCCATAGATTTCGTGGAAACACAAAAGCAATCAGTGTGTAAATACGGATTAAATGAAACAAACTTAGAAGTCTAGCACATATGTCCCTGACAGGGAGCTCCTACTCAAGTCCTCTTCTCCTTTGCAAGCAAGGGATTATTCATTGAGTTATTGTTATGACCATCTTCAGATCCATATTTCTTCCAACAGTAAGTACTTTCTATTGCTTACTTAGTATGTGCTAGTTGCTTTGCATACATTATCTTATTCAATCCTTACAACATCCTTTGGGGTTAAGAATTATTAACCCATTTATGAATGACAAAATTCAGTCTTAGGGAAGCTATTACAGCTAGCAGTAATAGACTCATTCATTTATTCGTTCAACAGATATTTATAAACTTCCTGCAATGACTGAGACTCTGTGTTTGTGTCTTTAAACAGACTCTGGCTGAGTTAAACAGAAAAGGATTAATAAAAGGATATTGAATAGATCACAGAATCCTGGGGAGATGTGGCTATGCCTATAGGGACAAAGCCTAAAGTCACATCACAGACCATATCTGGTGAGGAAATTATCACCACTATCTCACTGTCATGGGCACCGGTAGATGCTGTCACACTACCACCACTGCTACCATGGGACTCAGTCCTGCTGGACTGCCACCTCTACCAGAAAGCATCTTTAATGTCCTTGCTGCTTTGTATCATTAGCTCTCCATTCAAGGCTTCATTTGGAGCATCTGCTTGGAAAAATATGTCACATGCACACATCATAACTACAAGGCAAGGTGGGAATATGAGTGTACGGGAGCTTCACAGTAGGAGGTGGGCTGAGTCTTCACTAACGACTCACTTTTCAAAATAAAGAAAAAAGACTTCAGATGCTGGCACATCTAAAAGAATGACAAGTGACCATTGAGTCCTTGACCTTCAGGCACTTACAAACTAACAAAACAGAAGATGCATACAGATGACCACAGTATGGAAGATGTGCCACAAAAGTGATATGACCAAAGAGTGTTACTTATGGGGAAAGGTAGGAGATCAATTGGGGCTGGAGATAGCAGGACAGAATCAAAGAAGGGATCATACTTCTGGGTTGTAAAGAGTGGTAGAATATGGATAGAATATGGATGACCCAACACTGAGTGGGTCAAACAGGAAGGACAATTCAAAGAATGAGGCACTCAGGCAAAAGTTTCAAGGTGTGATGGCAATGATGAGTTCTCATTTGTGCTGGCAGAGGCTATTGCAGAGATCTGGACGTGAGAGGGGGAAGCTGGCCAAGACTTGTGGCTGTGGTGAAGGGAAAGAAGGTGTAGACTCAGGAGTAATTAGGCAAGAAGGATCAACTGCGCTTATTTCTCCTTTTAGGACATGTCCTGGTTATAATTCCTTATTTGTGTCTATGGTTTTTTAAGCCACATCTGTCTCCTCTATCAGAAGAGAGCCTCCACAAGGCAGGACTGCATCTATTCTGCCTCATTGTACCCCCAGTGCCTCACACAGTGCCTCTTGAATAGAAGGAGCTCGGTACATATCTACTCAGGGGAAGATAGATTGATAAACAACAGACTGATGTATAATTAGACAGGGAAAAGGGAAAGAAGAGCACAAAGATGATTCTCAGGTTTTAGTCATATGGAAGTCTTATAGATGTGTTGAATTTGGGGTTTAAAGAGGACATCTTAGGGGAAATTTTTCAACCAATTTTTGGATATGAGGGAAAAATGATGTCTAGCCTAACAGAATTAGGCAAGTAAATCTGTTCTGTGTAAATGTGCAATGGCTAACAAATCTTCAGCATGCATTAGAATGGTGACATATTACATATGCAGGGTAAAATATTGGCTTTGGGAAAAAATGATGTCTGAATATTCTCTTTCATTTTTCATTATCTGTGCCACTGTTCCTACATTCCTCTGACAGTACAAAAAAATTGGGGGAGTATCAAGTGGTCTGAGTGGAAAGGCATATCTCCTGATGAGTTTCGCCCAGTTGCCTGTCCTCCTACATGTGCAGTATGAACAGAACAAGAATTAATATCCAATCCAAGTTGGGAGAAGAGAAGATTTTATATCAAAGATGCAGCCTCCAAGTCCCCCAGGTTCACTCTATGTCCATAAGGAGGTCCCCCCCACCAGGATATATGTGAGCACATTCCTTGGTCTTATGCCATAATTCATACGAAGAGTTGATTAATTTTTCACAGTGAGGTTCTCAGTGTGCATGTTCACTTTTCAGTCTTGCTCTTCTAGGGTCAAGTGACCCAAGCATGGTTTGGTGGCTAATAGAAGTGCAGGATTTAAGGAATTACACAAGGGCTGGAGGGTTTCCACCGAGCTCCCCTGGTAACAGCAGTGAGGTGATAGGGAACATTTTCTAAATTAAGCTGTTTTAGCCAGAAAAGGAAACAGAACTATTTGCTTCCTTACAGTTAACTGTGTCTCCACCAATGAGAAGAAAAGTGAATGATGTATTTCTTTGTGTCTCCCCCAAATTCAGTTAGAAATAAATAACTGAATCTGGGTCCCAGTGATCTCAGAAGAGACTAAATTATCCAGGCTAGCAAACAGGGGACATGTTTGAAAAAGGGAAAGCCAGGTGGTGGACATTTGTGGCTTTGGGCTTCCCAGCAGCCTTTATTTTGGTAGCAGGTCTCACACCTTCTCTTGGACAATCAGGCCTCCCTGGTCTCAGTCTGGGCTGCTAGGGCGTGCATGTGACCCAGGCCGGCCTGGCTGAAAAGACAGGTTTAGGGATTGGCACATTTCTTACCACGTCGGTCAGAGAAAACCCTGGGCTCTGTAGCTTTTGTTATTCCTTAGTGGTTTCTGAAAAGTATTGGCCCAACCTCATAAAACAGTTCTATCAAAAGGGTATTGAATATTTCTTTTGAAAATGAATTCACCCAGCAGGTACTTGTTTACACTTTATAACAACACAAAACTTAAGAGTTACGGGCTGAATGTTTGTATCCTGCAGAATTCATATGTTGAAATCCTAACCCCTGATGTGATGATGATACTGGGAGCAGGGGGCAACTCTGGGACATGATTTGGTCATGAGGGTGGAGCCACCATGAATGGGATTAGTGCCCTTATAAGAAGAGACAGGAGAGTTTGCTCACTCTCTGTGCTCTCCACACAACAAGAAGAGGGCCATCTGCAGACCAGAGAGAAGTCTCCCCCCAGACACTGGATCTATGGGTGCCTCGATGGTGGACTTTTCAGCCTGCAAAACTGTGAGAAATAAATGTTGCTTAAGCCACCTCATCTGTGGTATTCTGTGATAGGAACCCAAACTAAGACAACAAGCTACTTTGAATAAGAATCCTTTATGTATTTATGTGTCCCCCTCCCTGGGCTAATGACCCAAGGGACAAAGATCATATCTTCTCTTCTATTCTTATATTTTCCAGAGCAGCCAACACAGTGCTTTACACATGAAATCTTTAGATTCAGTAGAAATGAATCAGCCTCAGTTCTGCCCCGACATGGATGATAGATCCCCCAGCATGGATGGACATAATGGAAAATTGCTATGCAGAGACGTTCTGCAACTTTTCCAAGGTTCCACTTCTGTACCACACAACAGATAAATCTACAAAAACGCTACTTAATTTGCTGAAACCTTCCATGAGATATCTCCTTCAGGACTAAAAGCAAAAGGCTTTGCTTCGTGAGGAAAGGGTATTTTCCCCCCAGAGGATATAACATCCGTGTAAACAATATTTGCTTTAGTCATTGAGAACTCTGAGGCAAATTTATGGCTCAATTATTGTAACACCTTTTGGGTGGGTTCCCTCATCTTCACTCTATATTTGTTCTGTTTTAGATTTCTCTGGCCCTGTTATTCAATGTTAAGCTTATATTTTATTATGAGTATTTCCTATATTGCTTGTTGAACAAGGTATGGGATATTAATAAGCCAATTCTGGCTCAAATAATACAATTTTTTCAAAGTATATGGATGCCTGAGACAAGAGTGCTAAGTGTCTACAACAAGGGCTATTTGCTTGGCTCTTATAAGGCAAAATGCTTTGTTCTCCTAAAACATAACTTCTATCCTGGAGAGATGGTGTAGTGGTAAGAGTTCTTTGCTGGGCTTCTGTCCTGACCAGCAATGATTTAAGCAGTTCTGTTTTCTAATATGGGGTTAGCATTGTTCACTGCTCAACTTCATTTGGACTAATGAACTAATGTTTGGAATCATTTTGAATATGAAAATTATGGCTCATTCATCTCTTCCTTGCAATGTTGATCCTTGCCTTTGTGAAAAATGAGTGTGCTTAAAGTCTTTCTGCTACATAAATTCCTTAAGAGTCTGCTAAAGTCACCAGAAAAATAGGTAGAGCCAACTCCTAACAAAAAGGAATCCAATCTTGACATATAAATATGACTCAGAAACACCAAACAAGGGACACAGAAAGAGGCTGGGAGCAAGAATCTAGAACTTGCAGGAGCACAAGGCCATCAAGGTTTCCAGGAGAAATTACAGAAACACCTGCAAGATCAGGGCAGGAACTCCAGGCTGCTTCTCTGGAGAGAGAGGGACATGCCTTCCTTGGGACTGCTGCAGGGGCACGGAAATGTCACATAACTGAGGGCCAGGGAGGCTGACTGAAGACCAGGGAATACACGTTGGGAAGGACCAAGAGTCCATCAACTCAACTTTAGTATTTCAACCACACAGAGGAGAAGACGAGCCTTGGGGCTTTGGGACCCAGTCAACTGCATGAGCCAGGCCAAGATGTAGCTCAACGGTAATCGCAGTACAGTAAAGAATCTGTGTTCAGGAAATCTCTTGATGCTTTTGCTTCTGTTCCTGCCCAGGTTTTGCCAAGTGTGGCACTGCAAAGAGCTAATCAAAGGATAATGCAAACAGAATCAATGGCTGAGATAATCAAACAGTTGTAAAACTTTATAGCTTTGGTGCTTGAGAAATAAATGCAAAGTCTATAAAACCTCAACTGAATAAGAGACAACTGGCCAGAAAAGTACATCCAGGAGGGACTTGGACTGCTTCCGGTATGAAAAGAATGTCTCCCTTCAGCTCCACGGGGGTGTGGTGAGGTAGGACTGGGGTAGGGGCTAGACCATTAGGGACTCACTTCATGTCCTGCCAGCTCAACAAGAAACCTCCTGCTTCTCTGGGTTAACTCATGCAGCCTACAGCCCACCCCTCTTTGCTGGCCGTGCGCCCTTTCCCACCACTCCTCACCCTCAGAGAGCTTGCTTTCAGCATAACATTTCAATTCACCACCCTTGTGACCCTCACACTTTAACTGTTCAGCCTGACAGATGATCCAGCCTCCTGGTTTTCTTTAAATAATAGGAGAACATTTGCTCTCTGGAAATGCATCCAAATTTAAAAAAAGAAAAATAGGAGAGGAAAGCATTCAAACAAACCTCTTGGAAGTGGGCTCCTGTGGTAACATGCCGAATAAAGGAAAACAGGAAAGCAATTGCAATATTAAAAATAGATGACTTCCTGCATGTAAATTCTTCACTGACCTTGTTGATTGGAGTGTGGTCAGTGTTTGCTGGCCTGCCACCTCCTAATTCATGAAGGTTTATACTCAGGGGCAGCTCTTCCAGGGATCAGTAATCTCCCCCACATCTGCCATTTTGGAAGCATTTGTTTATAAATTTGACTATTGACAACAAACCTTTTCTCCTTAATCCTCAATGCCTATTAAAGATTAATTCTTTATCCTTTGTTTCACTTGGATGTGTCTAAAGAGTACTTACAAAATACTGAGAATACCTCAGAGGACCCTGGAGCAGAGATGGTACCTGTGCAAACACCATGCACCTTGATATCCGCATCTGTTGCCAGCATGGCATGAAAGTAATCATGGAAAATAATGCATCGTCCTGCTGAGACAGCATTCACCCACTCAGTGAATGCTTAATGAGCACCTACTATATCCCAGGCCCTTGGGACATGACACGCCCTTGGTGAGATTGTGTTGTAATTGGGTAAAACAGAGAATAAAAAATAAGCATAGTAAATAAGTAAATTGCATAGTGTATTACAAGACAGATGTATAGAAAAAGGAAAAGGAAAGTAGGGTAAGGAGGGTTGGGTGGGTGGGTGGCATTCAGTAAGATAGAGTGGGCCTTGGTAAGGAAAGACTTGATGTGAGGTCAGTGGCAAGGCAGATATCTCAAGAAAGTATCCAGACTGACACGGCAGCCTGAACCGAGGTCTAAGGCATGACCATTAGATTAGTCACTATAGGACTTGAATTCTCTCTTCCACTGTCAGGGAGAGGCCAGACAAGAGCTATGTGTGCAGAGGGGATGGCTTGGGAGCAGCAGCAGTGATGACAATGGTTTCAACAGGAGCAGTTCTTTGAAACTGGCATGTGCAAGGGTGAAAAGTAGAGGTAAAAGGTTAAAAAAAAAGGAGCGCATTCCAAGACTCCACTCCCTGAGTGGAGAGTAAGAAATGGAATCTAAAGGGAACACCCAAAACAAATCAGCAGGAGAGACAAGGAGGTTGTTGTGTTTAAATTCCCCACACAGTCATAAGAATGGCTCGGTGTCTTCCAGAGCATTCATGGAATTTGGTGTTGGATCACAGAATTTTAGGACTGAATTGTTCCTTCCTGGCCATGCTTGTTCCCTAATTGCCTCCTCGGCATCGCCTGGGCCACTGGAGTTCTCTTAACCATTTTCTGTTCAGCATCACTCTTGAAATTAGGTTTTGCCAAGGAATGATTAGTAGCTCTCAGGAGCCCCCCACTTTCTCTCTCCGCCAAAGCAGATAATGTACTGTAATCTGAAGCCCTGGGGAAATTCACACCCATGGTTAAAAAGGCATAGGAGTGGCCAGGGCCTTGGTAACTCAGGTATTTATTGAAAAGCATTTTATTTTCTCCCATAGCCATTAGGGTTTTAGGATGAGAGAGAAGGGAAGAGAGATGAGCTTCAAGCATGTGTATTTAAAACCCTGCCAGATACCCACTGTTTTGGGAGAAAGTCAATACTCCTTACAGCCTTCATGCTTCTACAGTCTTGTCTTTCAGAGTCCTCCTCACTAACTGAATACCTTGGCACTTCTCTGGGGGACCCTGCTTTCCACTGCTTCCAGGTATATGTACCTGCTGCCTTGAAAGACATTTCCATCCTCCTCTTCACCTGGCTAAAGCCCTACTTGTCCCTCACATGCCTGCTTAGTCAGTCATTCCTCCAGGAAAGTTTTCCTAACTCTCTAAACTAGGTTGAGCTACTGTCCTTCCAGAACTTAGCATGGCATCTGGCCTATAGTAAATGCACCCAAATATTGATGCTTTATAAATTCATTAGACTAATGAATGAATGAGCAAAAGAGCAGAAAGAAAAGCCATGATCGAGGTGATTTTTAAAAAATTAAGGATCAGGAGGGCAAAAGTCCCCACCACAATGAGAAGAAGAGGAGATTCAAGGGGAATAAATTCTTTAAAGTCTGGAGTGCTTTTGCTTAAGGCAATATTCAGGCCAAGTCAACCAGCTCAATCACTGGAGAAAGCCGGGGGGACTTGTTCCAGGACATTCACCTTCTGGCTTAGCATCAAAAAGTGACATTGTCAGCCATGTGTTAGCTGAGACTGAAAAGGAGCTGGATCACCCCAAGGGGATAGCCAGGAAAGCTAAGCACATTCAATTTGGAGGGGTAAAAAAATTAATTACAAGCATAACTTCAGCTTTTTGCTTTGTATTGATCTGTTGTAGGTTACCTTGGGCAAGTCACTCAACTTGTAGAATTATACTTTATTGCCCAAAAAAATAAACTTGGAGACATTGGGAGAAAAAAAGGGTATTAACCAAGTTTATGTATGTTCGAAGGTCCCACAATATAGTGGTATTACTAATGATCGCTGATGCTATCCCCAGCTGTTCCCCAGTAAGATTTTATTAGTCCCACTGCTGTTTCCTGATTTGTTTCCATTCAGGAAGCTTTGAAATAATGGTTAGCAGAGGGGCACATTGCAAAAATAAAAATTCTCATTCTTTTAACTTTCCCATCCACTTTAATCCCACTGCCCATCCTTCCTCTCTCCCCAGCTTCAGCTGGAGTCCCGCCATTCCTGTGATCAATCATGCACTGGAGAGAATCTTACTTGTGGCTGGGGTGGGAAGGTGGGGACAGGGGGAGTTCTGGCCAGGCATGACTGCTGAGTATGATGTCCTTTTGTGGTGCCCTCAAAAACAGAAGTGAGGAAATAGGTCGTCATTTATCATGTGGCTTTGTAATGGATGCTGATAATGCAAAACAGCCAGGCAGCTCTCGGCCTGCTCCAGTGAAGTACTGAGTCAGCTTTGGGGGCCAAGCTGGAAAGGGAGGTTCCCTGTATGACTTGCCCGTCTGCCAGGGAGCTCCCTGCAGTACCGACTGTCCACTTGCTGTTGGAGCCTGCCATTTGTCCCCTGGAAGGCACACAGCCTCCTACCTCATGCACATTGCCAGTTTGGGCCCTCTAGGGGAAGTGAAGGCTTCTCCCAATCCAACCTCTTGTGCCCCAGTCCACCCAAGCCAGGCACACAAGTGCCAGAGGGTAGAGCCTATGGCATGATGACAGCTATTGGCCCTTGAACCAAACACTTTGCCAAAGGAAATGTAGCATTCTGGTTGGCCAAGCTTAGGTCACCTGCCCGTTCTTAGTTTGGGGGTGAGGCAATCTTCCAGAGTGAAGGAAAGGGAAGTGTGATGGGCAATGGGCCCTGTTAGTGACCACTAGACATATGTTTTCCATTTCTTTGCATCTCATGACTTTGCCCAAAGGAGGGTTCCATCAGTATGAGTTTACTGGCAGGAAAACAGTCGAATCCACAAATGTACATGTAAGAAAAACCATGCAAAGGCAGAGCTCCATGGAAGCACTTATTTTTTTGAAGGCCATTTTCCCTAGCAGGTCTCCACCAAAGACGTCAAGCCAAAAGAACTGCTAAAAGAAAATAGATTGGTCCAGCCTCTCAAACCCACCCAACCGCACTCTCTCCTTCTGACCAATGTTGCTCTTCTCAATGTCACAACGGCCTCCACATTGCTAGGCCCAGGGCTTATTTCTCAGGCTTCATCTGACCTGCCTGTCAGCAGCACTGGGCCCAGGTGATGACTTTCTTCTCCTTGAAACTCTTTCTTTGCCAGGCTTCTAGTCCAACCCACCAACTTCATTTTCCTCTTACCTCACTGGCATTTCCCTCTCAGATTCTTTTGATGGTTCTCTTTGTCCCTCCCATCTCTGAATGTTCAGTGCCCAGAGATCAGTACTTGAATCTCTTCCTTCTTACCTGTGCTCACTCTGCAGGTGACCTCATCCAGTTTATGGCTTCAATAACACCCATGTACTACAGCTCCAACACCACCCATGTACTACAGCTCCAACATGTGTGTCTAGCCTTTGCTGAACCCCAATGTTTTGTGTATCTTCCTACCTGATATTTCTACTTTAATGTCTAAAAGACATCTCCAGCCTTCCCCATGTTAAACTGAGCCCCTGATAGCTCTCTCTCTACTACTACCAAAAAGAAAACAGTTCCTCCAATAATCCAGTGACTCAGGCAAAAATCTATCACGTTATTCTCGACTCCTCTCTCTCCTTATACTCCACATCTTGTCCACCAGAAAATTCTATAGGATATATCCTAAAATACATTCAAAATTGCATACCCTCTCTGCAGCTGCCACCCTACTCCTGACAGGTGTCCCTGCTCCGGCCTTTTTCTCCACCCCCTGCTCATTCTCACGGCCCTTTCTCAACATGCTAGCCGTACTGAGTCCATTAAAACAGACAGATCATGTCAGTCCTCTGCTCCAAAACCACAGTGTCCTGGGAGTAAAAGTGAAGTCCTTATCATGGTCTATATGTGGACCTACATGATCTGTCTCTCACTAACCTAGCTCACTTTATCCCCTACTAATCACACCCTTACTCCTTCTATTCCAGCCACGCAACCTCCTTCCTCAGACATTCCAGGGATGCTTCTACCTCAGGGCCTTTGTACTTGTTCTCCTCTCTTCCTGGAAAGCACTTCATCCACACAGTTCCTTCCTCAACTCTTTTAAGTCTTCATTCAAAAGTCCCCTTCTTAGAGAGGTTTTCCCTGTATACCTTGTCTAAAATTCAACACCCTTATATTCATGGCCCCCTTCCATTCTTATTTTTTTCTCCTTTCCTTTGATCACTATCTAACATTCACATATTCTTTTTACTTATTTTACCTGTGCATTGGGTCTTCTCTTACTAGATTGTCAGCTCTATGAGAATAGGGTTATTTTTATTTGTTTTGATCATTAATATATTCTCAGGGTCTATAATGGTGCTTTTATATAAAAAGGAAAGTAAACAAAATAGCATAATTATACAACTAAGATTTGAGTCCCTTGAAACCATACTCTATATTTGGGCTTGACTGCTAATTAAATTCAGGATAGGTTTCCAAGTCTCAGGCCTATTCTTGGTCTAGAGAAAGCCAGAAAGATTTTCTACTCATGTCCTTTACCAGCTCAAAAGTTTTCAAAAGACTCCCATTACCTAGAGAGATTAAGTTCATTCCTCCATTTGCACCTTTCCAAGGTTATCTCCTGCATCAGCACTATATTTGTCTTCTCCAGCCAAACTGGTTTATCCACTATTTCCCCACATTGCCCTGAACTTCTCCTCCATATTATTTCTCATCCTTTTCTCTCATCCAAAACACCATCCTAAATTTCCTCCATCCATCTATGCAAACCCACCCCATCCCTCATGACCTCTTTCCTTCTGCATCTGCTGAAATCCAACTCATTCTTTCACCTCACATGGCTCCTCCTTTACAAAGTCTTCCCTGAGTACTCCAGATGGAACAAAATACTTCCTATCTAGTAATTTTATATTATCTTTTTTACTAACCTTACTCCAGCTTGTTTCACAATACCATAATGAAGTAGTAAAGTGAGGTCCACAGCACAGAGTCTAGAGCCTAAGTGCACTAATTCAGACCCAGGTTCTGCCATGACCTGCTTGTATGACCTTGGGCAAGTAAGGCAACCTCTCTGTGCCTCATTTTCTTTCTCTGTAAAATGAAGACAATACTAGAACCTATTTTATAGGGTTTTCTGTGGATTAAATGTACTAATATGTAAACCACTTGAAATCGTGTCTCTATTTGCTATTGTGGTGGTGGTGGTGAACAATCCATTTTCAGTTCATTAGATTTTTGGGGGTGAAAAATAATAGCTGGATCTCTTTCCAGTTGCTTAAAATATTTACCCTAGTTTTATTAAGCAATGAGTATATCATTTTTTTCTTTTTCTCAATTGAAAAGTACAGATGAGTTAAATCCACTACAGGGAGTCCTTGGTACTATAAACAATTTCACTGATTTTTTTCTGCATACACAAAGTATAACCACAATGCAAGTTTGATGTTGAGTTGAATCAAAATCAACTACCATTTATAGAATTAACCCAACTGTGAGGAACAGACAGATGAAGACACGGTCCTTCCCTGAACCATTATCTGTAGAATCACCATCTATTCAGGAAGATCAATACATACACAATTAATTTCCCAGCATCTACTACATGCTATATACTAGATGGTTTTTTATTTACATCTTAAGATTTCAGCTTTCCTCAGTCTCCCAATCATATCTTTCTTAAAATTTTGAATCCAGATGTATTAGTGCATTTGAACTGGTTTCTTGTTTTAATGTGGGAACACAAGATATTAGTTGTAGCCTACTATCACTGTCTACTTAATGAAATTGTTTTTGAAACCTTGCCCATTAACCTTTAACCTTGAGGCCCAGGCATACTTTCCGTATTCTTTAAATGATTAGCTCACTTACCAGAGGTATTTATGTGTTCTTGGCTCAGTCCCACCCTGCCTGGCTTAGTTCAGAGGCTGGGGATGTTCCAGGATAATCTCCCCAACCTTCTTCTGAGACACATCTCTGGCTGCCCTGTTTGTCTTCCCTTTCCTAGTCATACCCACATGCTTTTCTCCCTGCCCCTGTTCACCCTCTTCTCCAGGGAGAACAATTGCACCTGGTCCTCATTGTGGTGATTATTCAACCTTGCAGTTACTTTTATAGATGTTTAATCAGGTGTGCAGGTGAAAAGATAAAAAGTGAAGGATGTTTCTAAATACTTATTCGGAAAATGAATAAAGCAATATTCAATCTAGTCTCTTGCCTTCCCCAGGGGCACTGGCATCCACAGCCTCTTGTTCAATAGCAGCCTGAGACACTTGGTCCTTGAAGCTGAATCCTGGAACTACTGCTTTAATACCCATGAAATTGTTTTTTTCACACCTAATAGTGTCCTCACCCTCCACTCTGGATAAACAGGCTCAGAAACAGTTCGTTTGCCAGGTTGTTTTCCTTCTGAAAGATGATCCTTAAAGTAACTTCAGAAACCAGAAGGGCAATTCTAGAGATAAAAAAGAAAGCCATAATTATGTTCCAAAGACTTTCAGTACGCTGAGATGCTGCTCACAGAAATTGTAAAATAATCTTCCACCAGTCACTAATTTAAAGTAATTTAGAACAATAGGACTTAAAAGAAAAGAAGCCTGTGAAGGCAATACCTTGGGTCATTTTCCTGAAGGTAGTTGAGCTGAAAGAAAGTGTTCCATAGTCTGACACAGAGCAGCACCTGGTATTTAGCCCTTGAAATGGACAAAGAGATATCAGACTATGGTATGGATGAGAAAGGTTGTGTTAATCGCTCATTTTCCTGAAAAATCAACAAGGCTGGCCAAAAGAGAATGTTCCTCCCATCTGCTTTGGAAATCTTCTAATATATAAGCTTCACCTTTAAGAGATCTCTGAAGTCCAAAGTCAGGGATTGTGGGTCAGCTTTCTCAAATGTACTCAATGCCCTTGGTGCTGGGCTAAAAATGACAAAGGGAAGAATCCATACAGTTTAAGAATCTAACTTACAGAAGATGGATGGAAGATCATAAGGACCTCTAAAACTCATCTCGGGAACTTTAGAAGACTACTTTTCCTGTTGAGGCCATAACCAAGCTGTGGCCACAAATGTTTTGGTCGACAGAGTCTTACCTTTTATCAGTTCTTTGAACATCCCAGGAAAATGGCTTTACCATTCACAAAAGATTAGAGGAATCCACGTGATCCTCCAGGCCAAAGACTACTGATGAGATATGAAGATCAATCAATGACTACAGTGGATAAATAAATTAGGAATTTGAGATCACAAAACTCAAGGTGATGAATGAGAATGAGATAGATGAGACCTTCAAGAACAGAAAGAGAAACAGAAGCAGCAGTGATCTCCATTCTGGTGCTCAGAAAAACAAAGTTGTGACAGACAGGACTGAACTATCAGAGGGTTAGACTGCAGCTTCCAAGAGCCACATCAGAAGGAGGAGGGACCCGGTCTGTATCACTGAAGAATGGTTTTCTGGAACTTCATCAAAGTGAAAGAGGGCCCTATTTAATTAGTCAGAGCCTGTCAGATATACAACTGAAAGGAAGCCAAAAACAATGCTCATTAAAATGAGGGTCAGGTCCTTGGACCTCAGTGAAAGGTGCTGGAACCTTTGCCAGAAGGTGGTTCAGAGGTGTTCTTTCATAGTAAAAAAAAAAAAAAAAAGGTCTCTGGGTGAGATGCTGACAGTAAAAACATAAAAGTACTAATCAATTAAAAACAAAGAAGGAAAAACCAGCTTTGTCAAATGTTTTTATAGTACCTTACATAATCTCTACAATATGTGAGGTCACAAAGAAGGAAACTGAGGCTCAGAGAAGTAAAGCAGTTTGGCCAATTTCACCTGACTGGTAAATTTCTACCTAGAATTTAGATCTAAAATTGAAAATTTCTAGAGTCCCCACTATTTCCACAACATACTGCCTCCATATGGGGCAATGGCCTCTGTGTGGATGAAAGAGGAAAAGGACCAGGATAATGCTTTGAAGAGGAAAGAATGAGGCCATTCTGTTACGGAGTAATAAGATAGTCCCTGCAGGATGAATGGGTAAGCGATTCTGCATGTAGAGGCTATGAGATCATATCAATATGTCAGCCTCTGCTGGCTCCACGGCCCCCATCAGCTGGACAGCAAATCTACTTCCCCTCCATTCAAGATTCTCCCCCCTCTAGAATCTCCGGGAACCCCCAGGTTGACATGGGCACCTCAGGCTGGTGCTATTCCTTAGGAATGCCGCTACTAGTCCTCAGGTCCCAGCTGCATGTCCACACGCCTCAGGGCTCTACTTGCAGCACCGGCATCTCTGTCTTCACCCCTAGCTGACGCTTCTCTACCTCTCTCTACTATGGTGACCTTCTCTGAGCTCTGCCTATATATACAAATGTTTTTCAGGCATCTCAACAGAATGTCCCAAAGGTATCTCAAATACAACATATCCAAAATTATCTTCTTCTCCAAACATCTTCTTTTCCTCTTGTGGACTGTATTTTGATGAAAAAATGGTGCCAGTACCCACCATGACTTAAGTCAGAAACCTGGAGTCAGGTTTCTGTGGCTTCTTTAAGCAGACACAAACAGACCTCACAGCTGTCCTCTCTCTCTTCTCTAGTCCCTGAAGGGTGAGTGGGTAAACCAAATGCTCTTGGGCTACATCTGCATTCCAGCTCACTTTGTTCCAGGATTCCTCATCTTCTTCATCTTTATTGCCTTTCACATTTCTTCCCAGGATAATCTTTCCAAAATGCATATTGGATCAAGTTACCACATTCCCTCCAATGCAAAATCCTGAGTTTAACACTTAAGGCCCTTTATAGTTTGTATCCTACTCATTTTTCCACCAAAATTGAATCATTGACCCATTTACCCTTTCTTAAATCTACTGATTCCAAAAGGGCATGGAGAGATGATATACACTGAGGCTCAGGATATAGACAGTGAATAATAGAGTTACATTTTCCAAGAGTAAGAAAGTTAGTTTCCAATACTTAGTATGTCAAAGAAGAAACAAGGATGGCTTGCTATTTGAAATGAGCAGCAATATGGGGGATGGAGATAGTGAACTTCAGCAACTCTTCCAATCATATCTGTTCTCCTGGGTTCCATGTTCCAACTATTGCAAGAGTAATCAAAACAAATAGCTTTGAAATGAAAAAAGCTTTACTGAGAATGTGTGGATTGAATGTGATCTGTGTAAGAGGCATGACTGGACAAATGCCGGTGGAGGTTGGAAACGAAACTAATGGTTTGATAATGAACCAGTGAAGACTCAGAAAAAGATAAAAATGATAAATATTGAAAGATAAAAACAGCCTACTGAAGAATCTGTGAGGAATATCTACTCACAGGAAGTAAGTAAGGGGAATGGAAGTATACTGAGAAAACAAAATGGTAGTGTACCAATGCTTTCCTTCATGAAACAGAGCAGCCCTGACAGCCTGACAGGTGGTAACAGGACACACAGATTCCTTTCTCCTGCTCAGAGACAGGGTCAGTATAAGCAGAACTTAATATATGAGTGGTAGTAAATATATTTTGAGGTAGTAAATGCATCCATGTGAAGCTGGTTCATCATAAGTAGAGTAATAAGCAGAGTGATAAAGGCGTGAATGGAAAACAAAAGAGTCCATGCTAAGAATTATGATTCTTTCAGTAATTTCAAGAAGAATAAGGAGAGAAGGCATTTTTACAACACTTGATATGCTAGGCATTAATCCAAGTGATTTTTATATATTAATTTTTGTTTATAACAACACTGTATTTTAAATAGAATAGCATAAGCTATGTTGTGGTAAAAATAAATAAACAACTTCAAAATCTCCATAGTTCGCACAACATAAGTTTATGTGATACACAAGTTTATGACATATGGCGCATCCATGCCCAGTCCATCAGCCAGAACTAGTTGCCTGGCCCCTGCCATAGCAAGGGAGGCCAGGAAATGTTGAACAGCTCATGGATATCCCAGTCAGCTCTAATAGTCTCTTCCACAATGCTTGTGAGGAAAGTAATAGTATAATCTGCATGATTCTTATACATAATAAGAAACTGGCAAAAAATAAAAAACATTTAGTCAGATTCACACTGTAGTAAGTGTGATACATAAACCTGATATATTTGATGACAGAGTCCACACTTCTAAAAATTAGATTGTGTTGCCTTTCAAAAGTAATAGTAATACCAATTATTTAATTAATGATTTTTATCAAAGAAACAAACTCTGGATGGAAATAGAAAATGCTCTCTTGAAATCTGAAAGCCAAGTTTACATGCACACTAGCTGGACACTGGGTATAAGGCATAAAATGTATAATCACTTATCTGTAGGCCTGAGAAAGGCTAGTGTTCATCAAGGACAATTGAGAGAAACCCCTGCATTCCTGCTTATTTGCAAACACCTTGTCTAGATATATCTTTCCTCCTGGGGATAGGTAGCATTAAAAAATCAACTAAGGACATAAGGGGAATGTATTGAAAATCCAACATGAAGGGAATAGGAGATAACCAATATACTCAGTTGTCTATTCTCAAGAGCAGAAGTGGGCACATGTCTTTGAAAAAGTCCAGATAGTAAAAATTTTAGGCTTTACAGATCATACTGTTCCTGTCACGATTATGCAACTCTGCAGAAAGGCAAAAACACAGCCATAGATGATGCATAAATGAAATGAATGCGTGGGCTGTATCCCCATAAAATTCTATTTACAAAAACAGGTTTCAGACCAGATTTGGCCTATGGTTATAGTATGCCAACCCCTACTCCAAAGAAAAGGAAATTAAGAAATATAAATGATCAATAAACATTTGGAAAATATTCAGTATAGTAGGAATCCAAGAATTACAAATCTAAATAGTGATATAATTGTTTATCAACAAACAATTGACAAATGTTTTAAAGAAGTTTTTGTTAGAAGAGTTTCTGTGGGATGGTTTTATGTGTCTGATAAGAGTGTGAATTTGTAGAAAATTACGTATACATATATGTATAATATATAGAGGCTTTTTGTTAAATGAAATAAATCAGACAGGGAAAGACAATTATTGTATGATATCACTTATATGTGGAATTTAAAAAGCCAAACTCATAGCAACAGAGAAAGAATGGTGTTTGCCAGGGGTTGGGGGTGGGGAGAAATGGGATGATACTGGTCAAAGTATACAAACTTCCAGTTACAAAATGAGTAAGTTCTGTAGATCTAACATATAGCATGGTGACAATAGTTAATAATACTATATCATATACTAGAAAGTTGCTAAGAGAGCAGATCTTATATATTCTCACCACAAAAAAAAGGTAATTACGTGAGGTGACAAATATGTTACCTAATCTTATTGTAATAATCATTTCACAATAATACATGTAATAATCATTTCACAATAATACATGTATGAAATTACCACATTGTATACCTTAAGTTTACACAATGTTATATGTCAATTATATCTCAAGGTGGAAAAATATATACATGTATATATAGTGCCAATTTTATAACTATATATTTAAAGCTGCATAAGATAAAGACAGGGCACTAACTATAAAATGTTAATAGTGAGTTAGGATATCCAAATACAGGAAGATGCATCTTTTTCTATATTATTTGAATTTTTGTACATAAACATTTCATAAGCAGAAAAAAAATGCTTACAAAATACAAAAAGAAACTCATGGGCTTTTGTGTCAGACCTGGTTTTGATTCTTTGCTACACACTAGTTGATGATCTTGGGCAAATTACTTCATACCTCTGACCCTTAATTATCTCATTTAAAAAAAATGGGTATAATCATATTCACTTCACATGATTTTTTTCAAGGATTAAGTGATTTCATCTATATACATATATATATGTATATATATATTAGGCTCTTAATAAATATTAATTATACTTTCAGAAAGACAAATTTTGGATTGCATGGAAAAGTTTGGGAAACTGGGACAATGGGGAATGATCATTATAAAGGTTTTGGAAGTCGATGACAGGGACAGCTGAGAGATTTTTCACACATGGTTGGTGAGGAGTAGAGGGAGAGGAAGAAGTGACGGGGAGAGAAAGAGATGAAGAGCAAGAGAAAAGGACACAGGATAGAGAGTGGAGCCAGGGGAGAGAAAAAGAGAGAGAGGAAGAAGGAGGGAGACTGAAGATAGTTCCAGAGATGTTTCTGTAAATAGTGGATTCAGGATGCTTTTCCTAGTCTCAATTCAGGTGACTGTACAATAGTTTTGTCAGGAGTTGAGAGACAGAACTGGGATGCAGGAAGCACTGGGGTTCCTTTTCTGAGTACAGGAGATTAGAGGGAAGCCCATAAAAAGGTCCTGGGGATTGGGGTCAGGCCTGAAGTGGGGGCTCAACACGGCAGGAACCTCAAACAGCAAATGCCTTTGTCTGATGAATAAGGTGCACCTTGCGAGGAAGGTCATGGGTTATATTCCAGATCCTATCTCTATGGGTTTGTTCCCTGAAAATCCCATAGTGCAGCAAAGCTCCTTGACAGAGCACAGGGCTGCAGTAGAAACATTCAGGGAGGAGGCATAGGAGGAAGGGGGACAAGAAGAAAAATAAATACCAAAGGAAAGTAGTGAAAAAAGACTTGGCTCTCACAGTGGGGTCTTCAGAGAAGAGGAATCCTCTGTGCAGGTCACCAAAGAATTTTCCATAGCTGACAGATCCCCTTACAAGACACCAGAGGTAGCAATAGCAGTGGGGTAAATAGTTCCTCAAATATTCCTGCGCTTCTCACCTCCAAGCACCACCCAAGGTGTATCTTCACACCAGGAGCACTTTTCAAATACTCCTTCACTTATCTCTTCCTAACATTCCCGCCCCCTATGTCCCGCTAACACAGAGTCACGTACATGCAAGTGCACGTGTCTGCTCTTTTGGCTGGTTCCTTATTTACACCTTTATTTCTCAGCACTGATGCTCCTATCTCTGACCTCTCAAGAGGGTTAGCTGTGGCTTCTGGAACACTATGCTCAACCTGTGTGACGCTCACTGCTCTGCAGCGACATTGCCTGTGTGCTTGGCTGTCTCACTCACCGGTAAGCAATTGGGAAGATGCTGTTTTACAGCCATCCTTGCTAGGCTCCGGCACAGCGCCAAGCACGTTAATGTAGCTGGGCTCTTCTCACAGTCACTTCCAGCATGTCTCCTTTGGCACCACACCTGACACTGCTCCCCTTGGCACTTTAGGGCCCAACTTCTGGCACACAGGGCAGAGTGACCTCACAAATCATGTAGTAAGAAGTGAAGAGGAGCGGCATGCACCAGAGTCCTGTACACACAGGAATGATGAACTCAAGCTGTGGCAACAGGGAGGACCAGGCTGCAGAACAGTTACCAATTTCAACTAGTCTCACCTCCTGCCAATCCTCCCTTTGTTCCACATTTATTGTGATATTAGAAGGTGTTTGCCAAAAATTGGGCAGGTATGAATGTAGATAATCAGTTTACCAATCTCCAGTTTGATCTGTTGTTCTTGCTTTCCATACAGTTTTGACCCTAAATCTGTAGTCTCTCCCTTCTTGGCAAAAAGTGGGCAACCCATTCTTGGTAGAACTGAGGACATTATGTCCCTGTTAGTAAGGAAATCAGAACCACAAATACTACTTATTGAATGCTTTCTCTAAGCCATGATCTATGCTAGGTGTTTTATATACATTATTTCACTTAACCCTTACAATAAACTTTGGGAAGAACATAATTGTCCCAATTTCACAGATGAACAAACTAACAGAATTTGAGTAACTTGCCCAAGGTCACACATTTATAAAGTGTTAGAGTCAGGATTTGAAACAAGTCTCTCTGTCTTGTCCAAACTGTATTGCCAAGAGTTATGGATATAAGGGACTCACTAGAGATCACTCAGCAAAGTTTAGTTAGGAAAGACCCCAATCTCAAATTACGTGCTCAACTATGATGGTAAGTGACTTATCTAAAAGACCAGAGATCGAGTAGGACCACTGATAAGTATATAGCCGTGAAGATTTAGGTTATAGTGGTAGCAATCACAGACCTCAAAAGCATGTTGGAAGTTGACCCCAATTAACACCACTGGGCATACTCAGTTTAGCTGTAATATCATGTAACTGCTACAACATCCTTAAAGCTCCAGGTTCTGTTTTCCAGGGTCATTGATGACAGTTTTGTTTTCAGAACAAACAGCTAGAGTGGGATAAGGATTCCCAGTGGATATTTAGTCTCTAGAGGTGTCTATGACCCACATTTTAAGCCCTAGAAATAAACACAGTCCACTTACCAAAAGGTCTGTCCATCATGTAGGTTCAGACAAAGATAAACCCAATTAGGTATAACCAACAAAGTGAAGAAAGTTGCTGAGTAGAGGAAAATTCCACCACTAAAAATGCAGCAAGACAAATCTACTTTTAAGAGTGTCTGGGGTAGCTGGATTAACTCTGACATCTGTGCTCAGATTCAAACCTTTGGTGGAAGAAGAGCTTATAGCTTAATTTTGCAAGACCCAGCATGGAAACTTTGTTGGCCAGTGGGGAGGCAGTATAGGCAAAAACTGGATTAAATCTCTTGATATAAGTATTTGAGTGACTGAGAGGAAAGTGCAATTATTAGCAATTGCACCAGACAAGTCTTTCCCCTGTGCAATGTTTCAAATTTCTGAAAAAAATCACAAGCTGGATAAATCATCACTGATCTGTTCCATCCTGCAAGTGAGCTGATCCTGAAACACAACAGCTTTTGCTCCTGGTAACTAGAAAGAATAAATCCTTTTTAACGATAGTAGTTTTGAGCTCATATTTCCCTCTTTTTAGGAAAAAGGAAATAGCTCTTGCAAGTACATTTCAAGAAGAAAGACTGCTTCATCTTCACTTGCTATTGATGTTCCTCCTTCATCTCACCACCCAGTTTGGTCAGCAACTACTTTCCTTCTCCCACTCCAAAGCTTTACATGAGCTGGTCTCAGTGGTAATGCCCTTCCCAATGTTCTCATAACCCCTATCATTTAACTTACTGCACTATATTATAATTGTGTGTGTTCCCATATGAGAATGAAAGCTCTTTGTCTTATCCATTTTTTACTTATTCATGTCAGTGCATAGCACAATGTCATACATATGGCAAGTTCTCAAGGAAGGTTTCTGGAATGAATTCATAAATGGATGCATGATTGGATGAATGAGTAAGTGACTGACTCACAGATCCTCTGAAGGCCTGCTGCAGGAAGATATGCCTGGGGAACTTTCAGAATATTCCAGCTCTTTCTGTGTCCTTCAGATGAATTACTTAATATTGTTGAAGTTCAGTTTTCTTACCTAAAAAATGAAAGCATTGCTACCCATTTCATTAGTTTGTTGTGAGGCTCAAAATAAGTACTTCATGCTGGGTGCCTATCTGTGAGCCAGGCACTGTCCCTTCTCATTGTGTCTATATTCAGTCTGTATTCTACTGGCAGAAGTTGTCCAGGGTTGCCCTGGGGCAGTAGCCATACTATTATGGGGTAAAATGTTAGCTTGGCCCCAAAAACTCAGGTCTTTAAGTCTAATGTGTTCAGAGGATTTTTATCTGGGGGGTAGAAGAGAGGACTATATCAGTTCATCTCACAGTTGAAAGAAACCTTATAATTAAGAGTATTAAGAATAGTGCCAAAACTTCCATTTCCTATAATATTAAAGAATGAATAACCATAAGGAACCTCCCCAGATCACACCAACTAAAAATGCTGGATAAAAGATGTTCAAATGCTTTATCTGAGTTGTCAAGAAAATGATAGAAATCATCAGAGGCTGAAAATATAAGAAAGCACAAATCTTCAGAGGTAACTACCCTGGAGCAATGGGTCCCTGTGGGCATCAACGTATCCCTGGCAGCCTAGAATCTTCATTTCAATGGGCATGAAGCAAGATACAATGCCTAGCACATGAACTACAGGAACACATAAAAGACTTTCTAAATAGTACAGGACCCAAAAGTTGACATTTTTACTGCAAGGATAAACCAAAAATAGTTACCAAAAGAGTAAACTATTTTCCTATCCCACAAAGGAAAAAAGTAAACACATTTTCTTATCTCAGCCTCAACTCTGGTACAGTCCATACTGAAAATTCCTATTCACAAGTGGTCCTCATGGGGATTTAGAGCCTGAATCTAGAACTCACACTACCTGTGGTCCCAAAATACCTAACTCTAGAATTAAAAGTGATACAAGATTAGTAATGCCTTCCAAGATAAATAGACCTTAAATCAAGGCCTCAGGTATTTCCCTCAGGTAATCATAAGCTCACTAAAATATAAACATTAGAAAACACATGAGGAAATGTCATTTGAATGAGAATAAGTAGAATAACAAACAGGATTATAGCTACAAAAATGGTTGATATTGGAATTATCAATTAAGAAACAGATGATAAGCAGGTTTCATATACTTAAAGAAAATAATATTTGAAGTATAACAAGATACCAGGAACTATGGAATGTAATCAGGTGGATTTGAAAAAAGAACAAAATAGAACTTCTGGATGAAAAAACACAAGTGAAACTAGAAACTCTAGATGGATATAGCATTAGGTAAATGGAAGAGAGAATTAATAAAATGGAAGAAAGCACCGAAGAGTTACTCAGTATGCAACAGAGGAAAAACTAAATTGAAAAAATAAAACAAGTTGAAAAACATGGAGAGGAAATGGTAGCAGTGGAGGTCTGAGGCATGCTGTTGTCTGTGATGTGACACTGCCTCCGGGTTTTCACTAAGGAGTTCCTGATCACAGGTGTCAATGGACTACCATTATAATTTGAAGAGAAAAGATTGAGAAACACACAGTCACTACACAAGTTGTCTTTAATGTTGCTGAAACATGAGTAACATGGTTGGGAAATAGACTCAGAATGGCCTCTGAAGACTGGATTGTCAACATGCACAGTTGGGCTTTGGATGGATGCTGGAAGTAATATGAAAATAAGGAGAATAATGGAACAGCTCATTCTCTGGAACATATAGATTTCAAGGGCACCAAAAAGAAATCCAAATTGGATCTAGGCCATGAAAATGAAAACATAGGTGCTCATTTCAATGATTATATCTCCAGAAAGCAGACCATATGCTATGCCAAAGAATTCTCTAAAGATTTGCCAAGATAGAAATTCCAGCTGATATAATATAAAACAGTATGTTGAGAGAAGCAGAGATTAAACACAAATATGGAGTAATCCTTACAGAGACACAGGAAGTTGAAGCAGTTTACAAGAGGTTGTTTCTTATTATCTTCATGCCACAGCTTATCAAAATATTGTACTTGGATGGACAGTTTGGGGACCAACTGAAATATCAAATCTATAAACTGCAGGGACTTATTGGACTATATATCCATACATTGTAAGGACCAAGAATAGTCCTTGCTGTGACTGAAGGAATTTCCTATGCTGAACAACTTGAGTTAATGAAATTTCATTTTGGTGGTTTTTTGTCCACTCACAAAGGAGAACTATTAATCTTGCTACCCTGCAAACTCACAGAAAGTAAGGTTTGTATAAGGGATGACAAGATGCTTTTGGCATACCTTGCAAGAGCTGCTGAAGTTGTTAGGTGGGTACACCCAGATACAATCTCTCTCCCAGTTGCAAACACATTGTTTGGCAACTAGGATTGCCACTGCAGAGGAGAAATGAATTGATCTAGCAAGCCAGCCCAGCTCATCTGCCACAGATATAGGATTTGTGGAGAATCTATATAAGTTGTAAATCAGCCTTTGTTGCAGATATGGTACATGTTCAAAACTAACAGATGTGACTCTATATGTCATGAAAATAAAATTGCACAAACCAAAACTCTTCTAAAAACAAACATGTTGTCATAACTCTATAGTTCAGTAGGCAAACATTATGCTGTAGTAAAATTCCCATTCCTGAACCTCAAACAGGAATTGATGTTATAGGAGCTGAGACAGTTCAAAAAGTGTGCACCAAATATGTTTATAATAAGCATTCAGCTATTGCTGCTGTTGGTTCCATTGAGCAAGGTTTTAACTGGATTCACAGTAATGTATGCTGGTTTTATGATTAAAATGCTCTTAATCAAAATATTTGGAATATATTTATTTTTAAAAATAACAGAGATCTCCCAAGTTTTAAGCTGTTAGTCCTTAAAGAAAAAATAAAAATGAACATGTGTATTTGGGAAAGAAGATATGGAGATTGTAAGACACCTAACATATATCTAATCAGTTTACAAGAAAGAGATAATAGAGAAAGTGCAGAAGGCAATAATCAGAGAGATGTCAACTAAGAATTTTCATACATTACAAAAAACAGAAATCCCCAGATTTAGGAATACCAAGAAGAAAGGAAATACAAATCTAGGTAAATAACTTGTAATTATACTGCAGAATACTAAAAGGAGGAAAGAGAGAGAGAAAGAGAGAGGAAGAGAAGAGAGAAGAATGAAAAAGAAAGGAAGGAAGGAAGGTGTGGGGATGGATGTACAATGGGAGAGGGGAAAGGAAGGAAGAGAATAAAAGAAATGAAAAACAAAGAAAATCTTAAAATCAGTCAGGAAAAAATTACTGACAAGTGAACATACTACATTGACATATGATTTCACAATAGGCACAATGAAACTCAGAATACAATGGAATTTTTTTTTTAAGCAGGGAGGAAATAATAATTAACCTAGGATGATCTCACCACAGAAATGATCTTTCAAGAACAAGACTAAATTAAGATATTTTTAGAAAATAAAGACTGAGAGACCCTTTCTAAAGGAATTTCTAAAAGATGTACTCCAAAGAGGAATATGAGCCCCAGGGAAGTCTGAGATGCAGAAAGAAATGATAAGCCAAGAAAATGTTAAATAAATTGGTGAATCTAAACCAACATTGTAATTTGTAAGGTTAATGACTATAACTAAAATGTTGGATAATCATAGCCAACACTCTTAAGCTGGGATGGAATGATCAAAGGTAAAGCATTTTAAGTTGGTAATATTGTTTCAGAAAAGAATGAATGAATGTCCTAACTTTAGACTTTGCTAAATCTCTAGTGAATCATTTAAAATAAAGATAGAGATAAAATTTCCAGTTTATTGAGGAGAAAATGAAATGAGAAAAAAACACTTAATCCAAAGCAAACTAATAAAAAAGAGAAAAAGACATATAAAAAGACAAATAGCAAATGCACCATAAATGGCAAAACAAATCCAAACATACCATAATCACAGTAAATGTAAATGCATAAACTCTCCAGTTAAAAGTTAAAGACTATCAGACTGAGTAAAAAAATAAATCCACCTTTAAATTATTTACCCAACTAAAAATTAGGGACACAAGAAGATTGACAGTAAGATGAAAGAATATGATAATACAAATACTAAGGAAAAGCTAAATTGACACTAGACACCAATAATTAAAATGCACAAAATATTATTAAAGCAAAGAGTCACTACATAATTTTTTTTAATTTAAGATTTTAACAAGGTATAACAACTATAAAATTGACAAATCCATTATAGTAAGAAGGTTTAATATATCTCCTTCAATAATTGAGAGACCAAGTAGACAAAATAACCAGGAATAATATGAATTTAAGCAATATGATTAACAGGCTTGATGCAATGGACATGTATAGAATAATACATCTAAATTTGGTAAATTGACACCATTTCAGACATACACAGAACAAATGAAAATTGGCCATGCGTAAGGCCATAAAACAAGTCTCAACAAATTTCAATAATGAGAATTTTTACAAAACAAGTTATCTTACTAAAATGCAATTATTTCAGAAATCAAAATAAAATGTATAGCCAAATCTCTTTGTTGAAATTTTAAAGCACGCTTTCAAAAAACTTCAAGGAAGAAATCATAAAGGAAATTTTTAAATACTTAGAATGGAAAGGTAATTAAAACGTGTAGTACAGCTAAAGCAATACTTAAAGGGAAATATGGACATGTAAGTGTTTTTCTAAAAAAAGAAAGACTAAAAGGTTAGCAAGCTAAATATGTAACTTTAGAATGTAATAATAGAACAAAAAATATATCAAATAGAATGAAAGAAGTAGTAAACTTAAAAGCTAAAATTAATGAGGTAAAAAACAGACAAATTAGAGAATATCATTAAAGCAAAAGCTGGCTCTTCTAAAAGGCTATTAAATTAACAAAATTCTAACTAGACTGAGAAGAGAAAAAAGGAAATGAATTTTAAAATTTTGGAATAATTAAGTAAGCATAATTACCAATGCAGAAAAGAAATGACAGAATAATAAGCAAATATTAATAACAAGTAATCTGCAAATGTAAATAACATGAACAAATTTCAAGGAAAAAAATGACAAAAACTTACTCCAGAAGACATAGATAACCTGAATAATCCAACTTAAAGAAATTAAATTAAAAATGTTAAATATTTCCACAAAGTAAAAATCAGTCCTTGAACATTTTACCTAAGCATTTTCTAGCATTCAAAGAACAGGTAATTCCCATCTTAACACAAATTCTTTGAGAAAACAGAAAAAAAGAGGAAAACTACCCACCTCATTTCATAGGGCTATTATAACTTGACACCAAAACCAGACAAAGATAGTATAAGATAGGAAATTAATCTTGAAAATTAAAAGCAGAATAGCAGAAATAAAAAATTACTGAAACATCCAAAAAATAAAATTGAGAAAAGTCTTTCAAAAGACAGAAAGGTATAACATATGAGAAGAGATTAGAAAACCAGAGAATGAAAAAGATAAGAAATATCAGAGAATCAAAAGAATAAGCCCAATGTCCTACAAATAGAAGTTCCCAAAGCACAAACAGAAAATGGAGGGAAAGAAATTATGAAAGTAATAAAACAAGAAAATTTCTTAGAACTAGAGAAACAAATTTCCAGATTGAAAAAGCCCACTAAATATCCATTATAATAAAGACCACACCAAATCACATTATTGCCAAATATCAAAACAACAAATTATGCTTACTACTTTATTCCCAGTGGCTATAGAACAAGTATCTTTGCTGCTTATGTAATATGTTAATTACATATAGGTTTTTAGGAATTATAACAACTTAGGACTTCTCAACATATGTACAGCTTCTCTTGACCCTTCAACAGAGACAAACAAAAAAATAACAATAAGAAGCAGCTATTTTTATTTCTAGATAAAGAAAGGTATGTAAAAATTCAGGAATTTTCCCTCCACCCAGTGACAGTGAATCGCTTTCTACAGTGTCAATGAGGCCAGGTGGGGAGCAGTATTGAGGTGTCCATTCCCATCCTAGCCAACTTGGGCTAGTAGAGACCTATAGAACCTGATCTCCTACCCCTGCCCAGCAGTAATGAGATACCATGCCTCTCAGTATCCACAGAGACCTAGAGGGAAACATGTTCTTCTTCCCACTGGACAGTAACAAGATAATGCCACTTTCCCCTACCAGCACAATTTCAGAGGAGGCCTGCTAAAACAGATTTAAATTAAACTCAGTCTCATAACACAATAACCCAAAAATCCAAGACACAATAAAAAAAACTACCATACTAAAAACCAGGGAAATCTCAACTTAAATAAGAAAGTACAATTACAAATGCCAACACAGAAATAGCACAAATGTTAATATTATCTGTTATGTTAATAACATAAATGTTAGTATTTTAAAGCAGCTATCACAAAAATGCTTTGACAAGCAATTACAAACATATTCAACACAAATGAAAAAATAGAAAATCTCAGTAAAGAAATATCAAATGGGAATTTTAAAACTGAAAAAATAATGATTTAAATTTAAAAACCAATTGAATGGACTCAACAAGAGAACAGAGAGGACAGAGGAAAGAATTAGTGAGCTTGGAAATAGAACAATAGAAATTACTCATTCCAGACAACAGGAAGAAAATAGACTGAAAACATAAAATAAAATGACACACTTAAGCCCTAACATACCAATAATTACATTCAATGTAAATGGTCTGAATGTATTAATTCAAAGACAGAGTTGGCAAAGTAGATTTAAAAAACATAACTTAAATCTATGCTCAGGGGCACTTTGCTGAATGAAAAATATCTCAAAAGATCATACACAATATGGTTTCTATTTGCATAACATTCTCAAAATGACAAAATTATAAAAATGGACAGAAGATTAGCCACTCACTGCCAGGGATTAGAGATGATGGGTGCAGGTTGCTGGGCATGACTATAAAGGGAGATCTTTGTGGTGATGGAATAGTTTTGTATTTTGGCTTTGGTGGTGGTCACATTAATCCACACATGTGATAAAGTGGCATAGAACTATACACACACACACACAAATTGAACCAAGTGTCCATTCCCTAGTTTTGACATTGTTCCATAGTTACGTATAATCACTGGGGGAAACTGAAGAAAGGGTACATGGGGCCTCTCTGTCCTGCAACTTCTTGTGAATTTATAATTTTTTCAAAATTAAAAATAAATATTAAGCACTTATTTTGCCAAGTTTTTGGTATCAAGGGTGAACAAAACAGGGCTTTAGAAAATCCTGCCATCTGGTTAACTTTATAATCTTTGTGGGAGAGAGGGTAAGACCCAAATATATTAAAGATAAAAATAGCAACAAAAAAGTGTTGTAGCTAGGGTTACAAAATCCGACGGTGCTAAGACCCAAGTACTGAGTCTTCAAAGAACAAATCAAAATGCTAACTGCTGATAAAAGCCTCAGTTCAATGGCAAATGTATGCAATTGATGTGGAAAGTAGCATATCCCCAATAATAGACTAAAAGACCTTGCCTCATGGCAGCCTCAGTTTTCTGCATGGAAAATCACTTAAATAGATCTCACCCATACAGCACTCTTGTGCTAAGTGGCATGCCTTTCCCACAGCTGATCACCACTTGCACACCCAGGCTCCTTGCCAACCTGAGTAACAGGGTGTAACCCTGGGCACAGGCCCTGGTCACTAGGCCAGCTGCCCATGTTCTGGGAGGACCTCCAGGGGCACACACATTACACAGAACTTCCCTGACAGAGAGCAATCCATCACACCCCAAATGACCCTTCCCTTCTTACTTTAGTGAGACTGAGGTTAACAATGCCTTTGTTTCCCTTGGCACTGGGCCATTAGATACTTTTGTTCATTGTCCTTTTTTTTTTTAACAAATTGAAAGTAATTTATTATGTACTATTCTGTGGTCATAATGGAATATGTGCAATGAATATAAACCCACAGGCCAACAGAAGAAGCCCAACAATAACAATACAATGGAAATTAGCTGTGTCCTCCTCCCCATCTCCCATCTTCCTGTATTTCCCCTCAAACATAACCACTTTCCTGAATTTTGTGTTTATCATACTCTCACTTTTTAAAAATAGCTGATTATAATGTAGGTAGCCCCAAACAATATTTGCTCAGCTTTGCTTGTGTTTTTGTTAATATGTATAGAGCTTCAATCAACAGTCTCCTAGTGTACATGTGCCAGAATTTCATTAGGGTACACACCTAGGAGTGGAATTGCTGGAATTGTATCCTTTACCTATGCTAGACAGTGTCAAATTGTTTCCTAAATAAACTGTGCTATTTTACAGTCCCAACAGTAGTATATAAGATTCTGTTTTTCCACATCATCGCCAACACTTAGTATTATCGGACTTCATAATTTTTTTCCTTCTAGTTGATGTAAAATAATCTTATTATGATTTTAATTTGCATTTCCCTGTTGGGCAACAAAGTTGAGAATCTTCTAATATTTTGAATAGTCACCTTCATTTCTTTCTGTGAATTACCTAGCCATATTTTTTGGACATTTTTTCATTTTTTTCAACAGGTTGCAAGCACTTTTCTATATTCTGGATCCTACTCGTTTGTCAGATATGGTGTCAAGATTTTCTCTCAGCTTGTTGCTGATCTTTTTACACTCTTTATGATATTTTTGGCAAGCAGACATTATTAATTTTAATGAAATAAAACACTTATCTTTTCCTTTTTGGCTTGTGCTTTTTGTCTTTCAATTCCATGCAGAAGGGGGATTTCATTGTGTAAAGAAAAACTTTAAATCTTTTTAAAGAAAATACAGAATATTTTTATCCTTTGGGTAGGAAAGGATTTCTTAAATAAGACCCAAAAAGTGCTAATTATAAGCCATTGCTGCATTGAAAACATTTTTGAGGGATGTTAGGATAAATCAGGAGGATTAGCTGAACCCTAACTGTTGTTGTTTTTATTATTTTCCCTTGAGAAATACACTGCTGTGCACTGTTGTTGAAGAGGTGGCCTCAGAACAAAGGGCTGTCCCTGCAGGCAAGACAACTGCCTCTGTCCCATCCTTTTTGCCTGGGCGGCCACCACCTTCCCAGAAGGGAGGCACAGGGACCCCACAGCAATTTCTTCACCTTTAATTCTTCTTTGTTACTAGCACCAATAGGGGTCTGTTTCCGCTAATCTTAACTGTGGCAAAATGCTCCAGGATGTCTATTCTTCTGGTTACATATGGAATTTCCTGGACTTCAGTTGATTGCTTGGGATGGGGGCTGATTAGATGCAGCTATTTCCAGGCATCCTTGCTTTTTCTTTCCTGAAAAACTATTGTGTTAGCAACATATTTTTAGGTGGGGCTACATTATTCACATAGACTTTCTTTTTCACCAATTTCAAACCAAGTTTTCTTCCAGAAAAAAATGCACTAACATCAAGTGCTACTTTCAATAATCCTATTCTTTGTCATACTATCTGATCAGTCCTTATAATACTGTGCTGTTAAAATTTGTAATCATTTTTAAGGCCTGTTTTTTTCTCCTGTGCAATTTCATGTGGCTTCCTTCCCCCTTTCCCTCACTATCTCCTTCTTTCCCATAAATCTGTTTATGGATCATTATCCCCTTCTCCATCAACATCTTCTCAGCAGAACTGAACAGTCTCTGGGGAGACTGGGTTGGTGTGAGGCTCAGCCATGATGAACGGGCTTCTTTTCACTCTTCAGTAATGGGCTGGCTTCCACTGAGGGCAGCTAATTCCTTTGTAGCTACTTGGAGTAAGTAGATTAGGTTACCAGTATTGCTGCTTATCTCATTCTAGAATCAGTGATCCGATTCACACAATCACCACCTATAAATCCAGGGAAACTATTACACAGAAGCCCTAGTAATTGATTAGTAGGTATTTCCTGAAATGAATCATTTACAAGACAATGCTGTGGTTTCAGCCTATTTCTGAGGTAATTAGGACCTAGTGAGCTGCTCATTTGTTGACTGAAGATGGCTGTTTGCTCCTGCTGTAACGTCTGAATCTTCCCCCCATTTCTCAGTGTTCTGGCCACCACCTCTTCCTCATTTCTTCATCCTGTACTTCTTTCTGAAAACTTCTCAGGTAAATGTCCAATTTGTGATGTGGCTGATCCTGAGAGTCCACCTGTCTGTTGGTTTTGATGGCACTGAAATGTCATGGTCATTTTGATCCTTGAAGCAAATCAGAGCTAGGACCTGCCTCCTTCTGCCCTGCCTTCTTGTGTCCAGCTGACCAATGCAGGAGAAAGAATGAAGAGGACACGTGGGCTGAGGACACACAGAGTGCTCCACCTCCCCTCCCAAGACCTGCATGGTAATGGAGCGTACCAGCAGAAAATGGCTGCCCTCCAGCATTGGGATCTGCTTGGGGCTGGAATCCTTATTTTCCCAATTAGATAAGCATGAGGTATTTATAATTTTGTATGTTCCAGGCACTAAATTACAGACTGTACCTTAAAATCTGGGTGTGATGGGAAGTCAGATAATTGCTGTATAGAGCATTTTCTGTGAACAAGGTGATTTGTGATGAGTTTTACCTACAGCATCTTATTTAATCTTATAACCATCATGTGCCCTACGTGTTATCATCCACATGAGAAACCCAAGGCTAAGAAATGTTGGGTATGTTTTCTAGATACTTCAACTAGTAAGTGAAGAAGTTCAATTCAAACACAGACTTAGCTAACTCAAACAGGCTCTTTTAACCACCACACTGCCCTGCTTTCCCTCTTACAAAAAAATAGATGGACCAAAATTACATGGTATTAACTAGAAGGAGGTGACAGGAAGGTGAGGTCACAGCAGGTTGGGAGTAGTCATGGGCTACAGGGTAGAAGGAAGGGCCCATAGAGAGCACTGAATACCAGGTTTCTCAAAACTTTTTGAACTGTGGTAAAAAAACATAAAATGCATTGAATGCTTCATGAGTTTTCATGTCATACTTGCACAGGGGCCATGCTAATCTCAGCATTACTCCAATTAGAGTGTGTGTGCTGCCGAAACAAGCACTCTCAAACCCTTTCACTTAACAAACCTCAGCATGACATGCATTTCACATCATGACCGAGTAAACACACACATATATAACAAACAAAATTTTACTTTACAATACTTGTCTTGTTCTATGCAGTGCACTCCATTTCTCCAGTGTTTTATATCTTTCTCTTAAAATGATTCTGGTCATGGCCTATTTAAATAGGCTTTATGCTTTTCTTTTCCTCTTAAAGAAGACCCTTTAATATTTCTTGTAAGGCTGGTTTAGCAGTGGTGAATCTTTTAACTTACATTTATCTCTAAAGCTCTTTATCGAAAGAATCTGTGGTACATAGATACAATGGGATGTTATTCAGCCATAAAGAAGTAAGAGATCCTGCCATTTGTAACAGCATGTGTGGGCCTAGAGGGCACTATGCTAAGTGAAATACACCAGTCAGAGAAAGAGGAATACCATGTGATTTCCCTTATATGTGGAACCTGAAAAACAAATGAACAAACAAAACAGAAATAGACTCATAAACACAGAGAATGGACCGGTGGTTACCACGGAAATCAGGGACAGGTGAAACAGGTGAAGGGGTAATAAAGAGATGCAATCTTCAAATTGTAAAAAAATTTAGTCAAAGGGGTGGAAGGAATACAGTTCATAATAGGGAATTAGAGACTATAGCTCATAATATTGTAAAGTCTTTGTAAGGTGACAGACTATTACACTTAGCATGGTGAGCATTTAATAATGTATATATGATTGATAAACCACTAAGTTGTTCTTCTGAAACCCATATAATATTGTATATAAACTATATTTCAAAAAATGATTATTTAAAAAAACAAGCAAATAAATAAATAGACTTTGTGACCTAAAACTACTGACCTAGAAACCTCAACAGATGGGGAAATTGAGGCCCAGAGATGCATTGAGTACCTAGCACAATGTCTTGCAAATAGTACTCCTAAGTGCCTTTGTTTTATCTTCTTAGATTAACCCAGCACCCCCATATATCACCGCAGTGGCTCAGCTGTGAGGGAATCAAGATTTCCTCACTCCCAATCCAGAGTTTTCCAGTCAAGGAAAGTTTGACATGTGGATACACAAGGGAGGAAACAGTGAAGTGGGAGACTGACACCACCCCTGTCCCACCCACAGTGGGTCTTGCCCAAGGTCACTGGGCACTAGAACAGGGCTATCTAACTCCAAAGCCTATGCTTTTTCTCTCAGTGTCTATCCAGGTTGCTCAGTGAAATCACCTGGGAGCTTTCCAACACTACTAATGACCAAGCTACACTTAGATCAATTTAATCCAATTAGTTAGGGATAGAATGTGTTCTGAGAGCTCCCCAAAGCAGTGTAGAAAATACCCCTTAAAACTGTTCTTGCTTACCTCTAAAGGTCCAGCCAAACTGCACCTGTCCCAGCCCCATGGTGTCCTGACTGAAATTCACAGTCAAAAGTACCTGCCTTTTCCTTACTGTATTCACCCAGCACTCATAGATTCTTTTAACCTGTGTTTATTAACCCTGCTAGATGATGCACTGATTGAGTGCAGAGCTTATGCTTTACTCTCCTTTGTGTCCAAGTGTGGATAAAATGAAAGTTCCTGTGGCTGGGATTCTCACCTGGCCCTGGTTGGCTAGCTCACTGCACACGTGTGGGCAATACATTGCTATTGACTCTATATAAAGAGCTCCACTCAGTGCTCTGGGTAACACAGTGGCATGGCTGCAAGGCTATAGGAGAGCAGAGCAGAGGCTGGAGCAGTGGCAGCGCCGAGGACAATGGCCCAGAGGACGGCTGTGCGGGCAGATGAGCCCAGAGGCAGAGACCGGCTTGCTACATGCAGACTCTGTCTGAGTGAGCGAGATTTTAGTGATTGACTTGCCACCATGGAAATAAAGCTGGGTATAACCCTTTCACCCCAAGAACATTTTACTGTCATTTTCTTTGGTCACATTGAATCCATAGTGAACTTGCCCGGGGCTGAAACCCATTGGCAAGACACCAAGCATGTTGTAAATTCTTATAGAATGCCCTTTGCTCAGAGGGCTCTTCTTCCCCGAACCACCCAGATCTCTGAAATCTACTGCAGTTCAGCTATACCTGCGATGGAATTCTCCCCAGGGTCAGTTCTACCAAGGACAAGAGGGACACTCACTCTAGGAGCTGCAGAATCTTGAACAGGGACAACAATAAATTACTCAAGACAGTGAGACTGCAGCTCTTTTCAAGGCACTGGGCTTTCTATCCCAATCTTTCCCTTCCAGTCATCTCCAGGTGTGCAGACTTCTGACAAGGCAGTGTAGCCCAGTGTGCAGAACCCTGGACGGGAAGTAGGGAAGATGGGCTTTCTGTCCTGGTCGTGGCCATCAGTGTGTTGTGCTATAGGGCTTTGCTTTTCCGTTTTGTCAGCTGGGAATGACAATATTCCAAACTCAATTGTCACCCTCTGCTCCTTTCTCCCTTGGGGGTTATATAAGAACTCTCATGTATGAAAACAAGCTTCATCCAGGTCCTTCAGCTTTTCTAAGGACAGCTTTGTATAAATATAAGATACCTTCTGTTATTGTTTGTAGCCCAAGGGATTTGTGGAAAGAAGTTGAGAGCCAGCGGTGCTGGTTTTTATAGGCAGAAAATAGCTGCTGGAAAAACAACCTGATGTGTAGAGCACAATGTTCTTATCAAGCAGACAGAATTATCTTTCCCAGGCAGCCGTGAACACAAAACACCTGGTGCACACGTTTCCTGCCCCTTCACATATTTTGAAAGAAAAAGACCTTTACCCTGACCTGTCAAGCAGTGATCTTCGTGAACTTCTGTCCACAGACTCTGGGACAGTTACCTTGGCTTGCTGTTGTGAATTTAAACAGTAAACATAGCTGAGCATCACTCATAGGACATCTTCTCCAGATATCACTCAGACCTTATCAGATTCACACATGCATTTCTTCTTCCTTAAAACACAACCACTGGGTGGGCTAAGAGTCAGGGGCTTCCTGCCATGTCCGCCCAACACTGTGTTGGGTGCCATTCAAAAGATGGTAACCTTGAAGGCTTGATCCTGACCCAGCAATTGTTTAAAATCTTTGGGGGGAGAAAGCAAAATAAATCCACTGAAAACATTTAGAGAACAATACAAATCCATTCATAATGAGATTTGTTCCCTACCTCAAAAACTCAGAGGAATTTACAGAAGGTAGAAATCAGTGTGGGAAAACTTCATGAAGGCTGAGGACACAATACACATGCTCAATAACATCAGTTAGTGAACAAAGGAAACCTGAAAAAGGCCTTGAAGGACGGAAAGCATCCAATTTGGTGGAGGAAGGAGCAAATAGCCATGGCTGGGAAAGCCACATAGCACAGCAGTTTAAGTTGACTTTGGAGTGAAGGTGTGCCACTCACCCACTGTACAATTCTGAGCAAGTTAAATAACTTCCCTAAGTTATACTTTACTCTTCCATCATAAATAAGTACTAACAGTACCTCCATCATAGGTATTGGGAAGAATTGAATGAGATAAATATAGACAAAGCCCTTTGCACAATGCTGGGCATATAATAACTGTTCACACAATATTTATTGTTGTAGTTATTATTGTTAGGGAAAATACAAGCAGAGGCAGGAATTACTTAGTTTGTACTGTGGGGAAATCTATTTTCCCCACGATGAAATAATCAAAACACTTGGTGTCACGTGTTACTTATATGAACACGAGCAAATGACCTACCCACCGCAGCATTGTGAAGGAAAGAAAGGGTATCTTTATTATGGTCCTCAAGCTCTGATTTTTTGTCCCTTCCCTTTCTTTTGCACCTTTTCCTCTCCCCATTACCTCTATCTCCCCACGTGACATGTAATCTCACACTCTCCCTTCCCTGCTGACACCCACTCCCCACCAGGCTGGATGAGAGCCCAGGAAGTCATAGGGATGGATCTGCAGGTGTGGCCTTTCAGGCAACTGTGACCAAGTAAGGACTCCAGGGACAGAGATTTTCCTGAATGTTTCTTGATCCTATCAAGTTGTGTACAGAAAGTTAACCATCTCTAACACAAGGAGCTCTCAGCAGGAGAATTCTGAGTTCCTGCACAGATCAAAATTTCATGAGTGAGAATTTAAGAATTCTTCATTTTCTTCCTGGCAAAGACATGGATTGGACCACAGGCACCACACATAGCTAAGCCATGATATCACAGGTCATCAGGGCTGGCGTCATATATCATCGTGAAGTTTGGGCTCTGCACACACAAGCCTGATGTAGGCCTCTGCTTGTCAAGCTGTGAGGTCCCAGCCTTTTCCCTACCAATTGGCCCTGTGTGTGACAGTCATGTTCCTAATGAAATGGCTTTGGCCGCATTCCTAGGTTCCTAAGGTTCTTGGCTTCAAACTACCTGCAGGATAAAACTCAACTTCTTAGCCTGACAGATCAAGGTCTTTCCAGCCATCCCTGCCTTCTTCACTGACTTCTCTTCATCTCCTGCCATGGTAAACTGCTCCCTAGCACCCCCAAACACCACACTCTTCCCGGACATTGTCCTTTGATCTGAACACCTTCCCCAACCTTCACCTAGTGATCTCCTCCTGCTCAATCTGCCAGAACCAGCTCCAGTATCATTTCCAAAGTAAAAACTGTTACGTCTTCTCCAGCCTTTGTACTCTAAGTCCTTTTCTCTAAGTCCAAAAGCTTAGTACATAGTAGATGCTTAAGCAGTATTTCTTGAATGAATGAATGAGTTCTGACTTCAGTAACAGCATTTATTATGAGGAATGGCAGTTGTCCTACTTATCTGTTGGTTTTCTTATCAGACTGTGAGCTTCTGAAAAAGGCTGAGATGAAGGAAAATTGTGTCTTTACATCTGTATTCTCAGACCCTAGTATAGTAACTCATAGATAGGATTTAAGTCAAAGTTTGACAAATTAATAAATTTCCAATATATCTTTGGTAAAAATGATTTTTTTTCCTCATGATGCATTCTTTTTTCCATGATTAGGCTCCCCTTCTGTTTTAATATTGGGTTGAGGGAAGGATAGGGAAGAGAACAGGGATGTTTTGTTTCCTTACCTCTTCAGTATATAGCTGAGAATATGAAAAGCGGGAGATTGGAGGGAAGCCTGTCTTAGGTTAGAGGCTGGATTCAGAGGCTGATACAACGAATTTTATGCAAACACTCGAGGGGAGACCTTGTAAGGGAGTGAGCATGGGAGACAGGGCATGGGAGAAGCAGAGAGGATATAGGCTCAGCTGCAGTTTAGCCTCAGCCCAATCCTGTGGGAAGTTCTGGGACCAGGATGGCCTCATGGAATTGTCCCATCTAGAGGCAAAGGGACTGGGCTTCTATACTGCTGTAAGTTGGCTGCAAGCCATACCCAGGGGTAGTAGGACAACCTCCAGGCATTTCTGGGTGAAGCAGCTTCTGTGGATGAAGAGCAAGTCTTCAGTGAAGGATGCGGCTGCAAGGCATTGGTCACCGACATTCACATCAGTGAAGTGACAAGAGAACTGGTCTGGTAAAAGGATCTGAACAGCACAGCAAAAGTCCCCACCATACCCCTGAAAATAAAGATGACAGGAAGTGTTGGCTTCTAGAAGGATATTCGAGCCGTTACTCTAAACCTATCTGCTCCTACTTGATCAACAAGTCTGTCTGGACCAGTTCCTCACTCCTTAACAGATCACAAACAGCAAGAGAGAAGAGGGTTCAGAGATTCTTACAGGTAAGTGCACTAATAGAAGCAAAAAGCAAACAAGAACTCCAAAAAGCACAGCAGTCTGGAACCTTGTAGTGTAGTGAGTGACCTAGAGGCATGTAATTAAAGTCTAAAACAACTGAGATTTACATAATTTCCTAAGTCAAGAAGAAAAGGTTAAAAAAGCTATGTTTGGCATTCTATGTTTAAGAACACAGGGTAATGTTCAACGTAATTTAAAAGATTTCATTTGAAATTTTAAGCTTAAGGTATGTTAACAATTACACAGACATGTTATTTTTTGCAGACTATCTCCTTCCCTGCCAGCCCTAGATAGGTGAGGTGATACTGAACTGCACTTTACAAAGCATTGACCCCCAGGAGCCTGTCGAAACTTCTCAGATGGTAGTATAACTTCAGACTTTCTAAATGTTCTGACAGCTCTGATTCCACATGTGATTAAACAATCAGAGCTGATAGAAAACTCCGATCACCACATACACACACTGTCTGATATGGAAAGAGCCCTAGCCTAGCATCAGATAGAGAGTTGAAGTTTCTCCACTGTCACTAACATCAGTGTGACCCTAAGCAAGTCTCAGTATCTTCTTCTGCAAAAGGGAAATCATCATATTGGTCATATTATTAATAATATCTATTATATTACATATTATAACAATTATTATATATATGTAACCTATTATTACATTAACATTATTATTATGTGAGGTGTAAATGAGATGTTTGTGAAGTGGCTTTGTAAAGGGCAACATATAATGAAAATGTAAGTGGAATATTTGGAAGAATAACAACCACTTAACCCCTTTCTTTTTTCTAATGAATCTTTGTCTAAACTGATAAAACTGGTGAGACAGACATGGCTGTCATCTCCCATAGATTTATTCTGGCCCTGTAGATTTATTAATTCTTCACTCCCATCTGGCCTCCTATACAGCCCTCCCAGCAGCTGGCCTATACCCCCATTCTTGCTCCTATTTCAGAATGGCTGCCTTTGGAGATCGGGGTGTCTCAGGAAGGACATTGCACAATCAGCAAACACTGATCTGCCAAGACTGTAACATTTTTTTCCTGGAGCTCTTTCAGGAATGTGTCACAGGAGGTGGAGGAGATGGGCCCTGGAACAGAGAGCACGGTGCACCAGCAACCAGGGAGTAAAGTGTTGGGGCATTCCTTTTCAAAATGTAATGAAGACATCAATCTTCATTAAGTCAGGGTCTGGGGTCCACAGCAGTGAGATTTACTGAGCTGCTTCAAAAAGCTGGAGGAACAATGACCAAAATGCAGGCCACAGAGCAAGAAGCAGTGAATTCTAGAACTTGATGACATCTATTTTCAACAAGGGTTGGATTTGCCAGTAACTATTATCCCTGAACATGAGCCTCAGCTTCGGTGGTGTGCCGGAGCCAGCTCGCAGCAACTCGAGACAGCCGATTATCCATGGCTCTTCCCGACTCCACACTCAGCGGTGTCGGGCCGGTAGCCTGCACTCGGTCATGAGGGCAGTAGTTACAACACGGAATGCGGCAAATGCCATAAATAGGGTTTTTTTCCCCCAGAGAGCCAGCTTACCAGCACAACACTGCTTCAGCTTGTATCCAAAAAATCAACAAGATGTGCGGAATCCTGAAATAACTTTGAGAAGAGCAGTGCTGTTCTTGAATTTCCGTGTGAACCACTGAAAAAAAGTTGATGTGGATATAAATATCAGAAATCCTCTGCTTTCATAGTCCCAGGTCACCTTCCTCATATAGCCTCTTGTTTCTTTTAGGCATAGTGTGAGCAGCTGCTGCTACTGAACGGAGAAAACCTGAGTCACTGCTGTGCCCTTGGCATCATCTCCTTGATTGTTCTCCCGGAGAGTGTTTCCCAGGCTCTCCAGCCAGCGGGCCGAGGATGCCTACGGAGGCAGCTCCCCTGCAGGGCGTACACCCTCAGAACTCGGGAATGAAATGCAGCATGCACGATACTCACTTCCACTGATCTTTCACTGACATCTTTGTGGCTGTAGCTGATGATTTTCAGCACTCTTTCCATACCTTACCTAGAGGCTGAAAGGAAAAGGGGTGGGGGAGAAAATGAGCATATATAGAGCACTAATATATATCAGGTACTAGAGTGTCTTATTTAATTAAAACAGCAACCATGCTATTATTTCCATGCTTTTTTTTTTCAGAGAAGGAAAGGCAAGGATTGCATAAGGTTACCAACTACTGGGTTTGGGGGCTGGAATTTGAAGACAAGTCTCTTTGACCTCAGATTTTGTGCTCTTTCCACCCTTTCTACTACTTTATTTACTTATGGAAAACTAAACCCAGTTCAAAGACATGGGTGCAGGCTATCTGGTCCCATGGGGCTGGCTTTCCTCAAGAGGCACACCGGATTGTCTAATGAGAGAAAGCTAACAGACTTCCTGCACCAGGACTTGCCGTTGCTCAGGCGCAGCTTTGAGCAAATCATTAAGTCTCTGTTGTCATGCCCCTTAAAGATGTAAATAGGAGAAGAGTATGAAAACCAGAGGTGAGGCCTGGATGAGGCTCTTAAGAATTTTTTCTTCAAGTGCCCCTGTTCTAATAGCCTCATCCAATGACTATTACCAAAACTTCAAATTGCCATCTGGGTTGTTTAAAGAAAGAAAGAAAAGCACATCTTTTCCAATAATGTTATATTGTGCGAAACACATGACAGCTTTACTGGAAATTTCACATGAGCAGTCACATTTTGGGGGACTGTGTCATATCCCAGACTAAGGAATGTGACACATGCTCTTTGGTTTCCTGGGATATACCCCAACCATGAAACTTGCCCTTTCAGATTTCAGTGATAAAGATGTTCCTGATACTCATGCATTACTCTCATACGGTTTACCAACTCACAGTAACTCAGTGAGGTTATCAGGACAGTTTTTTAGATTTTAGATGAAGTGTCAAAGAGATAATTGCATTGATTTCTGCACACAATCCTTTTACACACTTAAAAACACTAATTTATATTCCCTTCACATCAGTTTTTCTTCTGGGCAATAATCTCACTTAATAAGATTTTTAAATTTGTGGTTACATAAGTAAGAGATATTCAAAGGTTAATAATGAAAAAATTCTAAATATAGGATGTTTAATTTTTGAAGTACACACTTTACGAACTTAATGAGGTTACCCAAATATTTTTTAAAGTATAAAAATTTTATATACAGTTTTATTTTATTTAAAATATTTTACACATTTTTATTGTGAGATCCTAAAGTCTACCAGTAGAGAGTGAGAATGTATATGTGAGTTACGTTTTCAACATGCTCAGTTAGAAGTGCCTTTATGACTTCTAAGGGGAAAAATATGTGGTTGGATATTGTGGATCTGGAACTCAGGAGAAAGATTTTGACTCAGGTGCATATTTGGAATTCATTACTATAGAGACAGTAATTGGAGTTGTAAGAACGAAAAGGATCATCCTTTCAAAGTATGTAGAGTAAGGAGAGGATGTGGTCTAGAACTGAACCTAGAAAATCTCCTACATCTAAAAACCAGGACTGTTCAGATGTCTAGAGATACCCAAATACCGACACCATCTCTGGGCCCATTCCATTGTGATTCTGTCTTCTTCCACCTCCTGGGTAAGTTCTGGACCAGAAAAGGGTTCATTAACATTTTGGATCCTGTCAGAGATTTTTCCACACCAATGAAAAAGCTGCATCCTGGGAGAACAGACATTTTTTTAAATGGCATGGGAGAACATACACTTCAGGTTAGGATGTAGAAGCAGTTAGTAGAAGCAAAGATGACCCAATTATTAGAAATATCAAACCAGAACTTTAAAACAACTATTATAAATATGCTAAATAATTTATAGAAAAATATAGATACATTTGGTAAGTAGGGTATTTCAGGAGAATAATTCAAACACTAAAAAAAAGCCAAATGGAAAATACAGAACTGAAAAATATATCCAAGACATTCAGGGGGTTATAAGTAACAACCGGAAATTGCAGTAGAAAGAATCAGTGAAAGAGAATGAAAATCAATAGAAATTATTCAAACTAAAGAAAAGAGAAATAAGACACAAAAATGGATAGATTATCAATAACCATGGAATAACACCAAATTTCTAACATATGTAATTGGAGTCCCAGTAAAGGAGAAGAGAGAGAATCAGGCAGAAAAACATGCTTAAAGAAATAACTGAAGCTTTCCAAATTTGATAAAAACATCAAACAATAGATCTAAGAAATTCAACAAGCCCCATGCAAGAAGAATATAGAAAAAGTCCCTCCTAGACACGTGATTAGTGAAACATAAAAGAAAGAGAACCTCTTATAAGCAACAAGAAAAATAAAGATATACGTAACTGGGAACAATGATATAAATGGTGGCTGATTTCTCATCAAAAACGATGCAAAACAGAAAATATACCAGAAGATAATGGAACAGCATCTTTAAAGGAAATAAAATTGTCACCATAGAATTCTATATCCAATTAAATAGACTCTTCAAAAATAAGGGTTAAATAAAGACATTTTCAAATGAAATAAGGCTGAGAGAATTTGCTGCAAGTACATCTATACTACAATAAATGCTAAAGAAAATTTCCAGACTAAAGAGAAATGATACCAGAGAGAAACTCAGATATACAGGGGGGAAAAAAAAAGAATGAGGAAATAAGTAACAGACTTCCAGTTTTCAGTCCTGCAAGGAGCTTAAAAACTGTCACTCTCTCCTAACAAGTTAAAAACTTAACCAACCGAAAAATCAACAACTCTTCTTAGATCTAAGAGGTGAGGTCACAGGGCAAACGGTTGCCCCCAGAATTGGAGAAATAGGTGAATATAGAGAATCACAATTTATTGGAGCAGAAACTCACAAGCAAAGCCTCCATGGGCAAATGCCAGGGCAGAAAAACTTGAACTGTAATTGGCAAATTGCTGGAAGCTGAGTGTAGACAACTCTGAAAGTTAAAAATTCCAGGTGTCCCAGGCATGCAAGACTAGAACAACACTTGAAAATCAACTAATGTAATCCATTGTATCAGCAGACTAAAAGAGAAAAATCACATGATCAGATCAATAGATGTAGAAAAACATTTGACAAAATGTAACATCCATTCATAATAAAAACACTCAATAAACCAGGAATAGAGGGGAACTTCCTCAACCTGATTTAAAATAACTATCCATAAAAACACCTATGGCTAACATACTTATGGTGAGAAACTCAAAAGCTTTCCTACTAAGATCAGGTACAAGGCAGGATGTTCCCTCTCACCATCTCCTTTCAGCATTGTACTGGAAATCCTACTAAACAGGTATACAGATTGGGAAAGAAAACATAAAACTGTCTTTGTTCTCAGATGACATGATCCTCTATGTAGAAAACCCAAAAGAATTGACAAAAAGACTTCTGGAACTAGTAAGTGATTTGGCTTTAAGTACAAAATAACTCAGAGTAGCTCAGAAAGAAAATACCATACAAGCCAGTTTGAAAAAATCTCCCCAACAAATTTCAGTCACATTACCTATCTTCATCCTGGATTAGAAAACAGCAAACTATAAACTAACCAATGTCTGTGACTTTGAAGTAACCTCATTTTTTAAAAGAAGAGGAAAATAAAAAACAGTTTCTGAAATATGGCAAGTGGTTATTAGGAACTACTGGAAGCTTGCCTTAACCATCCTGGTGAAATGAGACACATGTGTCATTGGAATATGGCCACCTCTTGTTTATTACTAGTAATGATCTTCATCTGAAGGCAGGATGCTGACTGGGGTACCCTTCTATGCCACTTATGCAAACTGAGGTCTCAAGGTCAAACAGCCTTGCAGTCTTCCATTCCATATCTTCACTGAATCTCCCTCATATACAGTCTCCTGTGATTAATGCTGAGAGAATAATGGGCTCATTGTGGGGGAAAGCCACTTAATTGATGGAACTAATGTGGTAAGGCAGCTTATACAAAATCTTCCTGCTTGTGGTATCCGACACATACACAAATTAGTTGACTAAGCCAGTTGCTATCTTGCTTCCTTCAGATGACCAAGAACATCTGAGGATTCTTTCAAATTTGTATACATTTCCTTGAAATATCTAATGTACATTATCATCTCCCCAAAATGAAACACTTATAAATGTAACAAAATATGTACAAGATGTATATGAGGAAAACTATAAAACTCTGATAAATTAACTCAAAGAACTAAATAAATGGAGAGATATTTTATGTTCATGGATAGGAAGACTCAATATTGTCAAGATGTTAGTTATTCCCAACTTGATGTACAGATTCAATACAGTCCCAATCAAAATCCCAGAAGTTATTTTACAGGTATTGACAAACCAGTTCTAAAGTTTACATGGAGAAGCAGAAGAATCAGAATAGCCCACACAATATTAAAGGAGAAGAACAAAGTTGGAGGAGAACAAAGAACAAAACGCCATCCACTTTAAGACTTACTATAAAGCAACAGCAATCAGAACAGTATGGTAATGGCAAAAAAACATAAACAAATAGATCAATGGAACAGAACAGAGAACCCAAAAACAGACTGCCTAAATATAGTCAACTGATATTTGACAAAGAAGCAAAATGAATAAAATGGAACAAAAATAGTCTTTTCAACAACCGATATGGGAATAATTGAACATCCACATGAAAAAAATGAACCTAGGCAGACTTTATGCCCTTTACAAAAATTAATTCAAAATGGATCACAGACCTAGATGTAAAATGCAAAACCTAAAACTCCTAGAAGACAGAGGGGCGGAAGATGGCGGCGTGAGTAGAGCAGCGGAAATCTCCTCCCAAAACAACATATATCTATGAAAATATAACAAAGACAACCCTTCCTAGAATAAAGACCAGAGGACACAGGACAATATCCAGACCACATCCGCACCTGAGAGAACCCACTGCCTCGCCAAGGGGGTAAGATACAAGCCCCGGCCCGGCGGGAGCCGAGCGCCCCTCCCCCCAGGTCCCGGCGGGAGAAGAGCAGGCAGAGCGGGAGGGAGACGGAGCCCAGGACTGCCGAACACCCAGCCCCAGCCATCCGGGCCAGAGTGCAGGGCCCTCGATACTGGGAAAACAGGGCAGCAAGAACAGTGAGCAGGCACTGGAGGCTGGGCGACAGAGGACATAAGAAAAGCGCGCGACCATTTTTTTTTTTTTTTTTTTGCTTTTTTGTTGCTTTGTTTTGGCGAGCGCTTTTTGGAAGTCTTAAAGGGACAGGGACCCCAATACTAGGGAAACAGGGCAGAAAGACCGGTGAGCAGAGGCCTGAGGCTGGCACCAGAGAATAAAGAAAAACGAACGACCACCTTTTTTTTTTAATTAAAAATTTTTTTTTTTTAATTAAAAAAATTTTTTTTCTTGTTTTTTTTTTGTGGTCGTTGTTTTGTTTTGGCGGGTGCTTTTTGGAAGTCTTAAAGGGGCAGGGCGGGTCACTTAATCCAGAGGTAGAGAATCCGGGGATCTCTGGGCACCCTAACCCCTGGGCTGCAGAGAGCAGGGAGGCCCCTTACGGAGATAAATAGCCTCCCAGCATCTCCTGCTCCAACGCGACTCCACCATTTTGGAGTAGCTGCCCGAGCCAGGCCACGCCCACAGCAACAGCGGAGATTAACTCCAAAGCAGCCGGGCAGGAAGCAGAAACCCTGTCTGCGCGCAGCTGCGCAGCACAAGCCACTAGAGGTCGCTGTTCTTCCAGGAGAGGAGGGCCACAAACCAACAAGAAAGGAAGTCCTTCCAGCCGTCACTCGTCCCAGTTCTGCAGACTATTCCTATCACCATGAAAAGGCAAAGCTACAGGCAGACAAAGATCACAGAGACAACACCAGAGAAGGAGACAGAACTAACCAGTCTTCCTGAAAAAGAATTCAAAATAAGAATCATAAACATGCTGACAGAGATGCAGAGAAATACGCAAGAGAAATGGGATGAAGTCCGGAAGGAGATCACAGATGCCAGAAAGGAGATCACAGAAATGAAACAAACTCTGGAAGGGTTTATAAGCAGAATGGATAGAATGCAAGAGGCCATTGATGGAATTGAAATCAGAGAACAGGAACGCATAGAAGCTGACATAGAGAGAGACAAAAGGATCTCCAGGAATGAAACAATATTAAGAGAACTGTGTGACCAATCCAAAAGGAACAATATCCGTATTATAGGGGTCACAGAAGAAGAAGAGAGAGGAAAAGAGATGGAAAGTATCTTAGAAGAAATAATTGCTGAAAACTTCCCCACACTGGGGGAGGAAGTAATCAAACAGACCACGGAAATACACAGAACCCCCAACAGAAAGGATCCAAGAAGGGCAACACCAAGACACATAATAATTAAAATGGCAAAGATCAAGGACAAGGAAAGAGTGTTAAAGGCAGCTAGAGAGAAAAAGGTCACCTATAAAGGGAAACCCATCAGGCTAACGTCAGATTTCTCAACAGAAACCCTACAGGCCAGAAGAGAATGGCATGATATATTTAATACAATGAAACAGAAGGGCCTTGAACCAAGGATACTGTATCCAGCACGACTATCATTCAAATATGACAGTGGGATTAAACAATTCCCAGACAAACAAAAGCTGAGGGAATTTGCTTTCCACAAACCACCTCTACAGAACATCTTACATGGACTGCTCTAGATGGGAGCACTCCTAGAAGGAGCACAGCACAAAACACCCAACATATGAAGAATCGAGGAGGAGGAACAAGAAGGGAGAGAAGAAAAGAATCTCCAGACAGTGTATATAACAGCTCAATAAGCGAGCTAAGTTAGGCAGTAAGATACTAAAGAGGCTAACCTTGAACCTTTGGTAACCACGAATTTAAAGCCTGCAATGGCAATAAGTACATATCTTTCAATAGTCACCCTAAATGTTAATGGGTTGAATGCACCAATCAAAAGACACAGAGTAAAAGAATGGATAAAAAAGCAAGACCCATCTATATGCTGCTTACAAGAAACTCACCTCAAACCCAAAGACATGTACAGACTAAAAGTCAAGGGATGGAAAAACATATTTCAAGCAAACAACAGTGAGAAGAAAGCAGGGGTTGCAGTACTAATATCAGACAAAATAGACTTCAAAACAAAGAAAGTAACAAGAGATAAAGAAGGACACTACATAATGATAAAGGGCTCAGTCAAACAAGAGGATATAACCATTCTAAATATATATGCACCCAACACAGGAGCACCAGCATATGTGAAACAAATACTAACAGAACTAAAGGGGGATATAGACTGCAATGCATTCATTCTAGGAGACTTCAACACACCACTCACCCCAAAGGATAGATCCACTGGGCAGAAAATAAGTAAGGACACCGAAGCACTGAACAACACAGTAGAGCAGATGGACCTAATAGACATCTATAGAACTCTACATCCAAAAGCAGCGGGATATACATTCTTCTCAAGTGCACATGGAACATTCTCCAGAATAGACCACATACTAGGCCACAAAAAGAGCCTCAGAAAATTCCAAAAGATTGAAATCCTACCAACCAACTTTTCAGACCACAAAGGCATAAAACTAGAAATAAACTGTACAAAGAAAGCAAAGAGGCTCACAAACACATGGAGGCTTAACAACATGCTCCTAAATAATCAATGGATCAATGACCAAATCAAAATGGAGATCCAGCAATATATGGAAACAAATGACAACAACAACACTAAGCCCCAACTTCTGTGGGACACAGCAAAAGCAGTCTTAAGAGGAAAGTATATAGCAATCCAAGCATATTTAAAAAAGGAAGAGCAATCCCAAATGAATGGTCTAATGTCACAATTATCGAAATTGGAAAAAGAAGAACAGATGAGGCCTAAGGTCAGCAGAAGGAGGGACATAATAAAGATCAGAGAAGAAATAAATAAAATTGAGAAGAATAAAACAATAGCAAAAATCAATGAAACCAAGAGCTGGTTCTTCGAGAAAATAAACAAAATAGATAAGCCTCTAGCCAGACTTATTAAGAAGAAAAGAGAGTCAACACAAATCAACAGTATCAGAAACGAGAAAGGAAAAATCACGACGGACCCCACGGAAATGCAAAGAATTATTGGAGAATACTATGAAAACCTATATGCTAACAAGCTGGGAAACCTAGGAGAAATGGACAACTTCCTAGAAAAATATAACCTTCCAAGATTGACCCAGGAAGAAACAGAAAATCTAAACAGACCAATTACCAGCAACGAAATTGAAGAGGTAATCAAAAAACTACCAAAGAACAAAACCCCCGGGCCAGATGGATTTACCTTGGAATTTTATCAGACATACAGGGAAGACATAATACCCATTCTCTTTAAAGTTTTCCAAAAAATAGAGGAGGAGGGGATACTCCCAAACTCATTCTATGAAGCTAACATCACCCTAATACCAAAACCAGGCAAAGACCCCACCAAAAAAGAAAACTACAGACCAATATCCCTGATGAACGTAGATGCAAAAATACTCAACAAAATATTAGCAAACCGAATTCAAAAATACATCAAAAGGATCATACACCATGACCAAGTGGGATTCATCCCAGGGATGCAAGGATGGTACAACATTCGAAAGTCCATCAACATCATCCACCACATCAACAAAAAGAAAGACAAAAATCACATGATCATCTCCATAGATGCTGAAAAAGCATTTGACAAAGTTCAACATCCATTCATGTTAAAAACTCTCAGCAAAATGGGAATAGAGGGCAAGTACCTCAACATAATAAAGGCCATCTATGATAAACCCACAGCCAACATTATACTGAACAGCGACAAGCTGAAAGCATTTCCTCTGAGATCGGGAACTAGACAGGGATGCCCACTCTCTCCACTGTTATTTAACATAGTACTGGAGGTCCTAGCCACGGCAATCAGACAAAATAAAGAAATACAAGGAATCCAGATTGGTAAAGAAGAAGTTAAACTGTCACTATTTGCAGATGACATGATACTGTACATAAAAAAACCCTAAAGACTCCACCCCAAAACTACTAGAACTGATATCGGAATACAGCAAAGTTGCAGGATTCAAAATTAACACACAGAAATCTGTGGCTTTCCTATACACTAACAATGAACCAACAGAAAGAGAAATCAGGAAAACAACTCCATTCACAATTGCATCAAAAAGCATAAAATACCTAGGAATAAACCTAACCAAAGAAGTGAAAGACCTATACTCTGAAAACTACAAGTCACTCTTAAGAGAAATTAAAGGGGACACTAACAAATGGAAACTCATCCCATGCTCGTGGCTAGGAAGAATTAATATCGTCAAAATGGGCATCCTGCCCAAAGCAATATACAGATTTGATGCAATCCCTATCAAACTACCAGCAACATTCTTTAATGAACTGGAACAAATAATTCAAAAATTCATATGGAAACACCAAAGACCCAGAATAGACAAAGCAATCCTGAGAAAGAAGAGTAAAGTAGGGGGGATCTCACTTCCCAACTTCAAGCTCTACTATAAAGCCATAGTAATCAAGACAATTTGGTACTGGCACAAGAGCAGAGCCACAGACCAATGGAACAGACTAGAGAACCCAGATATTAACCCAGACATATATGGTCAATTAATATTTGATAAAGGAGCCATGGACATACAATGGCGAAATGACAGTCTCTTCAACAGGTGGTGCTGGCAAAACTGGACAGCTACATGTAGGAGAATGAAACTGGACCATTGTCTAACCCCATATACAAAAGTAAACTCAAAATGGATCAAAGACCTGAATGTAAGCCATGAAACCATTAAACTCTTGGAAGAAAACATAGGCACAAACCTCTTAGACATAAACATGAGTGACCTCTTCTTGAACATATCTCCCCGGGCAAGGAAAACAACAGCAAAAATGAGTAAGTGGGACTATATTAAGCTGAAAAGCTTCTGTACAGCAAAAGACACCATCAATAGAACAAGAAGGATCCCTACAGTATGGGAGAATATATTTGAAAATGACACATCCGATAAAGGCTTGACGTCCAGAATATACAAGGAGCTCTCACGCCTCAACAAACAAAAAACAAATAACCCAATTAAAAAATGGGCAGAGGAACTGAACAGACAGTTCTCCAAAAAAGAAATACAGATGGCCAACAGACACATGAAAAGATGCTCCACATCGCTAATTATCAGAGAAATGCAAATTAAAACTACAATGAGGTATCACCTCACACCAGTAAGGATGGCCGCCATCCAAAAGACAAACAACAACAAATGTTGGCGAGGCTGTGGAGAAAGGGGAACCCTCCTACACTGCTGGTGGGAATGTAAGTTAGTTCAACCATTGTGGAAAGCAGTATGGAGGTACATCAAAATGCTCAAAACAGACTTACCATTTGACCCAGGAATTCCACTCCTAGGAATTTACCCTAAGAACGCAGCAATCAAGTTTGAGAAAGACAGATGCACCCCTATGTTTATTGCAGCACTATTTACAATAGCCAAGAATTGGAAGCAACCTAAATGTCCATCAATAGATGAATGGATAAAGAAGATGTGGTACATATACACAATGGAATACTACTCAGCTATAAGAAAAGGGCAAATCCAATCATTTGCAGCAACATGGATGGAGCTGGAGGGTATTATGCTCAGTGAAACAAGCCAAGCGGAGAAAGAGAAATACCAAATGATTTCACTTATCTGTGGAATATAAGAACAAAGGAAAAACTGAAGGAACAAAACAGCAGCAGAATCACAGAACTCAAGAATGGACTAACAGGTACCAAAGGGAAAGGGACTGGGGAGGATGGGTGGGTAGGGAGGGATAAGGGGGGGAGAAGTAGGGGGGTATTAAGATTAACATGCATGGGGGGGTAGGAGAAAAGGGAGGGCTGTACAACACAGAGAAGGCAAGTAGTGATTCTACAACATTTTGCTATGCTGATGGACAGTGACTGTAAAGGGGTTTATAGGGGAGACCTGGTATAGGGGAGAGCCTAGTAAACATAATATTCGTCATGTAAGTGTAGATTAGTGATAGCAAAAAAAAAAAAAAAAGGGCAGTTCCTGTGTGGTAACCTCCAACGAGTTCTACACAAGGGTATAAAGGGCATATAAAAGTGTAGGCAAAGGGTCTGTTTGTGTTTATACAGAGGATCAAAGCCTAATTGGGCTACCCCGAAAATGAACTAAGATACGATATGAAAAAGAACTTCCAACATCTGCACCGTCTGGAAGACTCATGCCAGAAGATGATCATCAAAAAACCCCAACAAAGATCCATGCACTGCTGCAGCTGTAGATACACTCATCCCACCAGTTCCTGGACTTGCCATGGGAATGAGGAAGGAGATATCTAAGCTGGCCTGTGCATACAGTAAAACAAGAAATTTGACTGGATCTATACTGTTGGAACTCAACCAAGAATTTGGAGAAGTGCAAATTGTAGCGCTCCAAACTCTTACAACTACAGACTATTTACTGTTAAAAGAACATATGGCATGTGAACAGTCCCCAGGAATGGGTTGTTTTAATTTGTCTGATTTCTCTCAGACTGTTCAAGTTCAGTTGGACAATATCCACCATATCATAGATAAGTTTTCACAAATGCCTAAGGTGCCTAACTGGTTTTCTTGGTTTCACTGCAGATGGCTGGTAATTACAGATATGCTTTGGTTATGTAACTATACTCCTATTATGTTAATGTGTGTGCGCAATTTAAGTAGTAGCTTAAAACCTATATATGCTGAAGTTACTCTACAAGAAGATTTGTCAAAGAAATAATCAATCTTCCCATGTTTTCTTCCGCCTGCTACTTCTATAGCCTTTCTTCTTCCTTCCTAATTACAACCCTTAAATAGAATTCGTGCCTCATATCAAATTTACCGAGTATCATAATTCTTCCAAGTGGTAAAGATACCTCAAGACAAATGCTGGGCATAGAAGCCACAGGGCATAAATATGCAAAGAAGTAAAAAGCTAACTTTTTCAAACAATAAGGCTTCTCTCTCACTTACCAACTTAACATTTCCCTGTATGGCCCCGGAAGATGACTGGTTAGCCAGAGACGGGTAAGATTCCTCAAGGGAGGAACAACCTAAGACAGGCACAGTCGCAGGGGGGCCATCAGGTGAGAAATTGGGGATCAACAGAGGTGAGGCTTAGAACCTCACCCCCCCGTTCTGAGAGAAATCTTCTGCATACGTGGATGTTTTATTGCCCTGGTCTAGCTTGGATTAACACATAGTCTACAGGCACACACCTGATCATCTACATGTGCTCTCTTACAACACTAAACTATGTTTTCTACCTTTATCTTGTATCTACCTACCACTTCAGCATTTTATTAAAAATAATAATAATAAAGAGAGAAATGTGGTATCCACATATAAATCAAGTATAAAAACCAAATGAGTATTCATATTTGAACTGACTGTTTATAGTTCATAATGCATGAGCAAAACCGAAAGTTTCTGTGATGACTGCCCTTGTACTGTTCACTATGTAACTTATTCATTATGTAAGAATTTGTTCTACATGTAAAAACTTGTTTGTTATGCCTCAGAAGATTGGAGACTGACAAAAATTAGGCTTGGGGTGGAATAATGATTGTGCATTGAGCATTGACTCCCCTATACAGAATTTTATTGTCGTTAACAACCATTTGATCAATAAATATGAGAGATGCCCTCACAAAAAAAAAAAAAAAAGAAGGACAGACTTCCAATGGTAAAATAAATTAGTAACCGGGATGTAATGTATAGCATAAGGAATATAGTCAAGATATTTTAACAGCCTGGTAGGGTGATAGCTGGAACCTAGAATTATGTATATAAATGTTCTACCACTGTGTTGTACACTTGAAACTCATGTAATGTAATACTGTGTGTCAACTACCCTTCAATAAAAAATAATTATTTAAAAAAAAAAAAAAAAAACTCCTAGAAGATAACACAGGATGTCAATTGGGATTTGAGTCAACTGGGATGACTCAAATGACTAGGAGTTGGGATATATCGGGTTGGAAAATGTATATCCCTAATGGCTTTTGTCACAAACCTGATGTCTGGACTGGGATGGCTGAATGGCAGACTCAACAAGACTGTTGACATAGATGACTTTGGGTATAGCAATGACTTTTGAGATACAACACCAAAGACATGATCCATGAATGAAATCATTGATAAGCAGGCTTCATTAAAATTCAAAACTTCTGCTCTGTGAAAGACAACGTCAAGAAAAGAAGAAGAAAGTCCACAGACAGGAAGAATATATTTGCAAAAGAATCCTTTGATAAAGGATTGTTATCCAAAATGTACAAAGAACTCTGAAAACTCAATAATAAGAAAACGATTAAAAAACGGGCCAAAGACCTTAATAGACACCTCAGCAAAGAAGATATACCAGTAAGTACATGAAAAGATGCTCTATATCATATGTCATCAGGAAAATGAAAATTAAAGCATCAATGAGATGCCACTACACAACTATTAGAATACCCGAAACCTGGAACACCGACAACACCAAATACTGGCAAAGATGTGGAGTAACAGGAACTCTTATACAATCCTGATGGGAATTCAAAACAGTACAATCACTTGGGAATACAGTTTGGCAGTTTCTTACAAAATTAAACATATTCTTACCATATGATCCAGCAATTGTGCTCCTTGGTATTTATCCAAAAGAGTTGCACATGGATATTTATAGTAACTTTGTTCATCGTTGCTCAAACTTAGAAGAAACCAACATGTCCTTCAGTAGGTGAATGAATAAATGGTGGTACATTCAGACAATGGAATATTATTCAGCACTAAAATGAAATGAATTATCAAGCCATGAAAAGACACAAAAGAACCTTAAATGCATATTACTAAGTGAAAGTAGCCAATCTGTATGATTCCAACTATATGACATTCTACAAATGACAAATCTATGGAGACAATAACAAGGTCAGTGGTTGCCAAGGGGTAGGAAACTAGGGATGAATAAAAGAAGCAGAGAGGATTTTTAGGAGAGTGAAAATACTCTACATGACACCATCATGATAGGTATATGTCATTATATTTTTGTCTTAACCTATAGTATATAAAGCACTAAAAAGTGAACTCTAAGGTATACTATGGATTTGGGGTGATTAACATGTGCCAATGTAGGTTCATCCTTGGTAAAAAATGTACCACTCTGGTGAGTGATATTGATAATGGGGGAGGCTATACACATGTAGGGGAGGGAGTATATGGGAAATACCTTTACCTTCCTCTCAACTATGATGTGAACCTAAAACTACTTTAAAAATTGTCTTAAAAAAACCTCCAGGGAGACCCACTCATGAGGGGTGGGGTGCTATACTTTTCATAAGTTTTACTTCCAGGAGCTCTACCAGGTCCTCACAGTGAACACTGGAGAAATATTCCATAGTTCTCCCATCAGTGGGAGTGGAAAGGGAACCATTTTGAAATGGGCAAGTGCATTCTCTTTTTCACAAGGCCTACTGTCAATGGTGTAAAAGAACAGCCATTACATCACACTCACAAGTTCCGTGGGTCAGGAAATTAGAAAACGCACAGCAGCAATGGCTCTCCTCTGGTCCATGCTGTCTCGGGCCTCAGTTGAGATGGTTCGAATGACTGAGAGTTGGGATACATGGGGCTGGAAAATGCACACCCCCGATGGATGTAGCCACATAGCTGATGTCTGGACTGGGATGGCTGAAGGGCAGGCTCAACAAGACTCTTGACTAAATTACTACCATAAATTCTCTCTTGCATGTCAGCCTCTTCAAACTATTTTTTTTTCCCTTTAGGATGCTCTATAATTTTTTGTTGAAAGGTGGACATGATGTAGTATATATAGGAGCTGCCCAGCAATTCCTCTCCTAGGTCATCACCCAAAAGAAATAAAAACATATGTGCTCAAAGGACTTGTGCACAGTGACTTTATTTATAAAAGCCAAAAACTGGAAACAGTCCAGATGCTCATCAGTGGGAAAACAGATAAACTGTGACATATTCACAAAATGACTGCTACTCAATAGTATAAAAGAATCAGCTATTATACATGATATGATGACTCTTTAAAATATTACCCTGAATGGAAAAAACCTTACACAAAGAGTACATACTATATGACTCTACTTATACAAATTCCTAGAATGGGGAAAACAAACCTAAGGCAGAAAAAAAAATCAGAACTCCAGTTGACTTTGGTGGGGTGGAACTTGGCAGAGATTGACTGGGAAGGGCATGAAACAACTTTCTGGGCCCAACAGCGCCGCATTTCTACCTGAAAGATGTTTGGGTTATACAGGTTCATGAATTGTCAAAATCAGTAAATACATACATATATTTATTAATATTTATTTTCTTGTTTGTATTTTTACATCAAAAGAAAAACAAGCAAATACTGAACTCTACTTAATGTTATGTGAACTGAAATATTTCGAGGGTGCATATTGATGTTGCGATTTACTTTGCAATACAATAAAGAAAAGATGGATTAATGGATGGATAGGATAGATAGATGGATAAACACACAATAAAGCAAATACAGTTCAATGTCAATGGTAGACTCTAGGAGGAGTGGGTGTAGGTGTAAAATTCTCTCAACTATGCTATAGCTTGGATTTTTCATAGTAAAATGCTGGAAATTTTACAAAGAAAATAAAAACCAAAAAACTATTTTGCAAAGGGGAAGAGTATAAGCGGGCAGGGACTGAACAGTTAGGGAATTGCTCTTTCTTTGCTCTGATTCTTGTTTTATAGATAGAAGAAAATGCTTCTATAAAAACTGACTAAACAAAGATCCCAGTAGAATGGAATTCTACAGGATATCTATATTAAGTGGTTCTCAAATCCTTCCAGGATAGGTCGGAAATGCCCAGGTTCCTGAAGTTGTAGGAGATTTCCTTGCCTGAATTTGCCATGGCCCAATTCATGACTGGAAGCCTGTTTGGAATTGAGTTAGGGATCCCCAAATGAAGCAAACATTTGCTTCCAAAAATACTCAGGTTGAGAGATCTATTGAGAGGATAGGGTCTGAAAGCGGACATCTCAAAGAACCTTGTTATTCTAATATAGCCCAGAGAATATTTCTTATATGGCCCCAAATACAAGGGGGGAATCTCCTGAGCTATAAAGCTCACAAAGATGGAAACCTATCTGCCTTGCTCACCAATTTGTCCCAGCACTTAGAACAGTGTCTAGCACAAAGTAAAGCCCTGTTCAATATTTACCGACCAAATAAGTGAGTGATTGAATGATTATCCCTCCTATCAGAAATTTTGGGGTAATTTTCAAAATAAATGATCCTCACATTTCAATTGCCCTCTCTACTCAGCACCAGTGGAAACTACTTCCCAGCACAGCAAGGTCTTGATTGAATATACAATTTTATATCTTTGTCTAAATGGTCAGTATGTTTTCCCAGTAAGAAGAACAACCAAAATAATTATTATTGCTACTACCATATACTGAGCAAGTACTCAAAGCTAGGGACTGTGTTGAGCACCTTACTTTGTTGAAAATCCTTGCAACAGTCCAGAAAGGTAAGAATGAGATGCAGAATCCAGTGCTTAACCTAGATAATTTACCAAAGGATATACTCCTAGCAAGACCCGAAGCATTCAAAAATAAGTTGCCTGACTCCAAAGCTTAGTATCTACACATCTAGTACAGTATAAAATGTTCTGTGCAATCTAACACATAAACAAATGTGGAAAGACTAGCATCCACTTGGGTTGCTTTTCCCCTTACACAAATATGGAGAATCTACTCTTGGCAAGCACTTACTTAAGACCATGGTGTGTGCGTGTGTGTGTGTGTGTGTGTGTGTGTGTGTGTGTGTGTGTGTGTGTGTGTAGAAACTGCCCAAACAATTAAAAGGAGGAAGGAAGCACATCCTCCCTGGCCTTTGGCCTCTCCCTTCCTCACCCTCTAGTAAATACAAGCCTATCTAAATGAGAAAGCTCTTCCTACCTCTAGTAGAAATAGTTGCCCCAGCATTATTATTCTCCACCCAGCACAATTTTTGGTTTGTTTTGTTTTTTTGTTTGGATGTCTGTTCTCATGAGAGGACTGCTCCTGGGGTTTGCTGTTTCTCCATGCCCTCAGGGGACCCTTCAGAATCCTGTTCCTCTCCTTGCTGAAGATCTGTGTGAACACTGGACTGTATACATGTTCCTGCTCTGATCACAACCATCCCTAAATAACAGCATAAGAATAGCACCCCAATGGGGTCATGAGGACCATAGATCTGGGGAGAAGCTCATCCTGCAGAGAATCAGGAAATGCCCACATTCATCCTTAGTGCGATCCACCACTCCCTCTGGGGTCCCTCTTCTCCATGTTGAAAACCTTCCTATCGAACTGGAACCCTGCTTAGAAATGAATGCCCACAAATACATGAGTCTGAGATAGGACAAGCGATTCCCAGGCCACAGTCAAAATGTCAAGCTGTTATAAGTAGACTCACATGTCATACAAGTGCAAGTCAGGGTTCTATTTCCTAAAACATATGAGATATCATTAGATATGAAAACTGGTCAAAAAATAAAAATAAAATTCCTATATATTTTCTTCTTAATATAAGATACATCATAATCCTAGTAGTTTATAAGACTTACATGAACAGTTAACATAATAATTACAAAATTAATACCCATCTTAATAACCCAAATCCCCAAAGAAGATCCTCTCTGAGAACAAGCACCTAATTCAAGAAACTGAAAAAGCCAGTACCCCCAGAGTCCCTCACATGGCCCTCTCCAGTCACATTCCCCTGCTTCCTCTCCAGAGGTAATCACTATTCAGTCTTTAGTGGTTAAAAAAAAAATCCCTGGCTGTTCTTTACAGTTTTAGTAGGTATGTATATGTTCCAAAACAATGTAATTTGGGCTTGCCTGTTTTTGAATTTTATATAAATAGACTTTTAACTAAGAATTCTCATAGGCATCCTTCTGTCCCTTACATCTGTCTCTCATACATCTATGCAATTCATCCATGCTATTGCTCAAACAATGTTTTAAAATGTTAATTCTGAGATATTTGGTAAGTGTTCGTCTATATAAATTTTTATTCATATATTGGAATAGATGGACTGAAGACCTTATGCTCCTTCTGGGCAGATCTCTAAATAGTAAGCATGGGTATTCTTCATTGTTACATGCTGCCTTGAGCACTTTTTTGCACATTTGATTTATAGGAATGCCTTTAAGAAGAAAATGTTGGGGATGATAATTTAATTCTCTCTTTCTTCTCCTCTTCCTTCTCCTTCTTCTCCTTCTCCTTCCCTTCCTCTTTAAAGTCACTGGAGACCATCTTTGAGTCAGGGTTTTTCCCTTCTGAAAACCCTTTTACCCTTTCAAAAGCCCATTATTTGTGAGAACTTTTTGATCCACAGTCATGGAGGAGGAAACTACAGCACAAAAATGTTAATTACCTTAATGCAATACAGAGGGCCAAGAGATGAGTGATGTGATAGAAAAGTCAAGGGAACTGGGAAGATAGAATGAAAATCTCCCACCTCCAAGACATCTAATAGAAATCCCAAGGGGAATAGAGAGAGCAGAAGAAGGGCAGTCAAAGAGGTCATACCTGAGAATTTTCTGGAAATGAAGAACAAATGAGATCTCAAGCTGTAGAACACTCCAAGTCTTGGGCAGTATAAATAAAACTAAATCTATACCTAGGCTCATTATAGTAAAACCACAAGCATTAAATTCAAAAAGAAAAATCTCAAAGCTGCAAGGAAGAAAAACCAATTATCACCAAAGAGATGGCGATTAGACAGCAAACTTACTCATGGGCAACAATTGCTACCAGAAGATAATGGAAAAACAATAATTTTATATATATATATTAAATGCATATATACACAAAATACATATGTGTGCTATTAATATTAATATTTGGCTCATAACAATATATATTCTAAATATACATATGTATCCTATATACTACCATATACACTATATGTATGTATTCTGAGTATAGGTGTATTTATATGTATATATTCTAAATATATATTTATATTTAATATATATTTGAAATACATATAATAGTAAATAAAAATATTATATATACTTAAAATATATAAATGGGTAAGAAACAAATATTAATAATGTTATCAGGTAGAAAGTAGTGATTTCAATTTCCTGAATTTTAAAAATTTTGCCCTAAGAACATATATTACTTTCATGACCTGAAAAGAAATAGTAAAAAGAAAAATAAAACCAAACATGTCACTGTAGTTCACCTCATCACTCACAGTGAGTAATACTCTGGTGAGCACTTGAATTGCCTACCTCATCCATACTTCATTTATCTTCATAATAAACCCCAGTTTATTCAGATACATGGTCATATGCTTCATGGCAAGCCATGGGCCATCCCACCCCCAGCTGCAAGGAGGTTCTGGATTGGTCTAAGAGCCAGTGACTGATTCAGAAATGGGCCAGCTTTGACCAGTGAGGTGTCCTGTGAAGTAGGTAGGGGTGGTTTCTGGAGGATCATTTGCTTACGTCTTTTCCCTTCCTACACTATCAAGTGTGAACCAACTGCAGACCTCATGCTTCCTGTGTGACACTGGAACTGCCACGGAGATAGAAAGGCAGAGAGATGGAAGAGACCTGGTCCTTCGTGGCATCGTAGTGCTGCTGAAACCCACTCTATCTTCTAGACTTACAGTCAGGTTAATGCATTCCTTATCATTTAAACCAGTGGTTCCTAACTTCCGCTGTGTATCAGGATCTCTAGGGAGATTTTTAAAATCTCCCTAGATTATTCGAAAGTCAGGATCTTTGGGGGCAACCCTTTTGAATCAGGGTTTCCTGTTACTTCCACCTGGAAGCCTTTTGACTTATAAAGACACTGCGGTGGACATCTCCATCATTGTTTTCCTTAAACCGTCAAGGGAGGGATCTGTTCTGGGGTTTTCCTGCATAGATTCCTCCTGGAACTGAGGTCTTTGCATCTAAAGTGACTTCTGTTTCTTGGGGACTTAACAAAACCTGTTCCATGTGAGTTTGCATATTTGTAACACATTAAGGATCAAGGATATGAATGACTCTGCTCATTATTTTATAAGTGTTCACTTTATGTTTTCAAAAAATATTTGGTGAGGTTACCTTTAACACAACTCTTTCACTGTATTTTTCACTGTATTTTAATAATTGTTGGATTTAAATGCAACTATCAAGTGAATACAATATTTAAATATCTTACGTGTTTGGGTGATACATTGTAGAAGGTACAGGGCTCTAGAATCTTCACAGAGTCCATTTTTATGAATTTCCAGAAAGCTTCAAAAAGTTCTTTTTCATGAAAGTATATTCATATAATCACTCTTAGCAAGCAAGCTGTTATAAATAGTACCCGCTTAAAAGAGGAATTCAACCATGGAATTTCAATTCATGGAAATGAAATTCGCCACAACATCAGTTCTCAGTACAAACCATCAAAGGCATCAGGTCTCAACAGTCTGTGGGTACAATGAGGGCAAGGAGGAGTGACCCAGGTGTCTCTTAAGGTAAATAGTGGGAGTAAAATCAGAGCCCCAGCAAGAATGATGACTTTCAAAATGACCCATCATGTTATCCAACCAGGCAACAGAAAGCAAAATGAACTGAGGAGACACAGCTTTGCACCTTTCAGGAACCAATTGTTCATAGAGGTGGCTGTACAATGACTCAAGCTGTGGGCTGCCAATAAAACATAATAAGCCAGGCCACAGGGAACCCGTCAGGCCCATTGCACTACTGATGGTTTTTGTGCCATTAAAGAGCAAGTAAGTTAATAATTACAGTGGTTTATCTCAATGCTTCATGCTGCTTTTAACGCTTAACTTAAATGCAATGTTCAACATCTGCCAGCAGGCAAGAGGGAGAACTTTTATCAGAAAATATAAAGATCACTTTGTGATTATTATTTCGCCTTTAGGCAAGGCTACCCTAAGTGCCTCCACACAGCTCCTGCTGGGATGTTATCTCCTGAGGGCTCTGGAAATGAGACCACAGCGTTTAGATTTCCATCCATGCCTACCCCACACACACTTTTGAAAAAAATGTAATACTGGGCTGTCTTAAATCATGCAAAATGGCAATTGATAAGATATGGAGTAAGTTGTGTTTTCATCCCCACATAGCCAGGCTGTTCTGGTCACTCTCTACTCCAGTCCCAGCTGGTTCTATCTGGTCACAAGCCACTTACTTTCTTGCCATCCTAAGTCTATGGCACAACCTCCAACAACAGGTGTGCTAAATAAATGCACAAGGCAGTCAGTCATACACTGTTCCCTCGTATTGCCAGCACTTTACAGTTCAGGGCCCAGGGAAGCCTGTGGACCAAGAACCCCAGCCGTTTGCAGAAGTCAGTAGTAGCCTGAGACTAACTTCTAATTTAGGGCCTGGTGGTAGAATCACTTGTCATTAAAGAGAAATCACTTAAGCTTCTTCTTTGAGTGATCTGGCCTCTAGGAATTCCCCATCGCAAATCAGCGGATGGAAGACCCAGCCAGCACCTTGAAGAGAGCAGTTACAGTGCTAACTGTCACATCCGATTAGCCTCTGTAGGGAATGAAGATTGGGTTCGCACATCAGTCATTTTCAGTGTTTGCATATTTCTAATTGGAAGATGCACAGAGGAGTCGAGAAGGGAAAGCAAATGTTAACTTGCCAAAAGGTAGCCTGCCAATCACCTGCCCTTAAGCACCTTACTCTGTCAAGGCACACAAACTCCAAAGAGGCTGTTGGAGTGCTAGTTGGCCAGTTCAAAGGAAAAATACTTTCTCTAGATTTTGCTTTAAAATCCCAAATTTTAACTTGCAGCGATCTCCCCAGCATCCCTCCCCAACTTGTGGTTATTTGCCTGAAAAGCCCTGTCTCTCTAAAAGTGGAAGACATTCAAAGAGATGGTTACAAGTGCTTTCCACCAACTGCTGTGTTCTTGCACCATCTCAAAAAGTTCCTGAACATTACAAAGTTAACTATGACAGAAAAGCCCCAAATGAATTTCCAAAGATTAGGCTAGACCAGGCAGACAAAGAGAGAGGAAATAGAGGAGCATATTGTTATAGGCTCTACCAACATATTTCTCTAATACATTTTATTTTAGTTGATCTTGATACCAACTGGAGTCTGAGGAATGGTATATTTCTCCATAAAGACAATGGAGAAATATTTTTAACAAGTATTTGTTAGGAGTTTAAGCTCTTAAATCAGCTTCTGGAATTGAAACCTGGATCTACTACTAACTGAGTAATTTTGCACAAATAAGCTAACCTGCCTAAACCTTACTTTCCTCATCTGTAAACTGGTGTTAATATTAGTACCTAGCTCACAGGGTGGGTATGAGAAATACAACGGGTAATAGATATTACTGCTTAGTACTCTGCCTAGCACAGGGTAAGCTCTTAATAACTATGGATTATTATTGTTACTGTTGTTATTATTTATATTAAGTCAATGGAAATAATACGGAGTTACTGTTGATTCATGAGGGGAGCATCATTTAGTAGCTACTTGGCCAGAAATGAGACTTTGGTGCTGTGGCACTGGGTTGTCAGGTGATCTTGGCAAAGGCTGAGGTGCCGTCCAGAGCTGCCAGGGATAAGGAGCTGTTTAAGGGAATCATAATGGCCAGTGACACAGCGCCAAAGCCTGTGACAGCGGGAAGGAAGCATTAAGTGAGCTGGCTGCCATGTTGAGTCTTGAAATAATTGCTTCAAAGCCTCCCTTAAAGACAACTCCTCTGCCCCCCCAAAATTAGGGGCAGGGGGAAGGCCCAAGGCCTTTGATCATTCGTGACTGTGACCACCCTGCATCCCACACCCCCATGTCCTTCGTCCTTTGGAGCCTCCTGGTTGCTGGAAACACTTTAAGCTCAGTCTCATGATCCATCATCAGCTGCGATCCTAGTGATCTGGCGGGAAGAGATGCCTGCCCTCAGCTCTCCTGGGGCAGACGCAGTAATTTATGAGCCAGCAGAGCACCCCTTCCTCGTGACTTAATACGCTTAACAGCTAATTACATCTGTGTAGGGATTACACTTTACATTGTCCAGCTTTATGGAAACAAACCCCGGGCTTCCTCAGATTCCCTTAAACAGCTTCTTATCTCGGAAAGGGAGATTCTTATCAGGGCCATATGTTAGAGGGCTTGTGCAGTTTCCAAATGACCCCAGGAAAGTCTGGGGCCTAATCAGTCTTCAGGCCCAAAGGGGGGCCTAAAAGAGAGTCCCAACCTAAGCTGACTGGGAGGCCAAAGCCAAGGGAGGAGATCCTGCCCTGCCTTCCATCCTCCATAAACCTGTCAAAGGCCACGTCTGACCGAAATGACCCACATTAGCTCCTCTCCTCAGGTGACCAGGGCTCCCTGTGTTTTCCTTCATGCAACATGGACCATGACTGTGCACATCCCAGAGGATTATGGGTCACCTTATCCAAAGGCAAAGTGAAGATTCTTTGCCCTCTCTGGGGTGTTGCGGAAGGACTATTTTGGTAGTATCACTTGGCTTTTTAACTCACAAGCTGGCTAAGCACCTCCACTTCTTTCTATACTCCCAAGGAAACGAGTCAGTGCTACTGGCTTCCTTTGCCTACATGGCAAGGTCAGCCCCAGCAGGAGAGCCAACATGTCTCACACACTTTCCTCAAGGCTTGGGAGATTCCCAGCCTTGGCAAGTACTAAAGGCACTCCTTCCTTTGGGTTTTAACAATTCAGTTAAAGACCTTGTCTTAAGGAACTCTTGGGGGAAGGGAAGACCACAGAGAGCAAAGAGCAGGAAATGTCCCCCAGTGTGAGAAGCCCAGGAGCCAGAGGGCCCTGCTGGAGCATTGCAGCCCATGACTCACGGGGCCACTTCCCTGCTTAACCCAGCCTGGACTCCAGCCTCTCGGTCACTGTGTCTCAGTGCCTCTTCCTGTCTCCATTCCGCCCAGACCCTTGAACAAAGCAGAAGTCTGGAATCCACAGCAAAGACTGAAGTGTTGTGTATATATTGGGCGTCATCTGTGGAAGCAGCTATTTGGAAAACAAAAAAGTGACTTCCCTGCCCTCAGAAGAACTTGAGGAGCTCTTAGAGGTGTGCATCTTAACCATTTGAGACTGAAACTTGGTGATCCCCTTTAGAAAAAAAGAAAGGTAGACATAGTACTGTACATTCCTTTTCATTGATTCATAATAGATAAGGCATTTGTTGAGTGCTTATTATGTGCCAGGCACTGTACTAAGCACTTTATATCCATTACTTTTTTAAATCCTTACCATAACCTTATGAGGTATGTACCATTACTATCTGTGTTTTGTGAATGAGGAAACTGAGGCTCAGAGAGGTCAGGTAACTTGCATATGATCAAACAACTAGTAAATGGCAGAGCCAGGATCCAAATATGAGTCTGTCTCACTCAAGAACCCAGTTTCCTGGTCTCTAATATATTGAACTGAAACAGAACTTGGATACCAGATAGTCCAACTAGTGCTCTGATTCCTTAACTGTTACAACTCCTAATTCTTCTCCAACAACCTCACAGAACAGTCTTTACTTACTCCTGGGGGAAGGGAGAATCCCTGAGACACAAAGGAAGGGGCCTGTGCTGCGATTGGGAGTCAGATGACCCAGGGTCTACTAGCTTCATAGCTTCTATCTACTGATCTAATTTGCCTTTGGGGAAGACAAAAGAAAGAGAAAGTGTATGTTCTATGGAAGACTCTTCGTGTATTAAAAGGGAGTCCTTGCTTACCCCTTAAATCTTCTCCAGTCAATTAACTATGTCCAGTTTCTCAGCCATTCTGTAGGTAAGGCCACTCTGGTCCTCCTCCTCTGGGTATGCTGCAGCTGCTCAAGTCCCCACTTCAGTGTGGTTATACAAATGGACTATCAGAGTCCAGGTGGATCTGACTGGCTTGGAGACATTAAGACAACTCCCTCCCTTGATGTCCACACATTTCTCTAGTCAGTCACACAGCTTTAAATTTCTCTAACCTCTTCCTTTGGAAACCCCAACATACCCTGCAAACACAGCCAACAAAAACCGTAGGGATTTTTTTGCTCTTGCTGATGTCTAGGACAGCAGACTAAAATGCCAAAAATCAATTTGCTGAGAGCCAGTTGGCTAAAATCCTATTTACCAAATGACTGATTTTATCATTGCATTCTACAGCTTTTGAGTGCCTACTATTGTCAGGCCCTGTTCTAGACACTGAAGATAAAGCAGTAAATGAAATAGACAAAAATTTCTGTCTTGATGGAGGTAATACTTCTAGTATAATGGAATTACTCCAGCCACTTCTGAGTTCCTCGGATTCCTTTTGAATGTCATTTCAACAATGCCGCAACTGGCATATAAACCTTAATTTTGCGTTTCCAGCAATTGGCAAGAAAAATTCAGCATTTTACATTGATGTGGCTAGTTTGGGTCCTTTTTACAGAATTTTCATATTAATGGCAAATATATAAATAATATAATCATATGTTGGAATTGATGAATTGGAATGAATCATTGAAAACGATTAAATATTTCGGTGGGAAATTTAAGCCTATGTCCATCAACTTCTGAAAAATTGAACATTCCATAAAATTCTGTTGTGAAACCCAGTCCATTACAGCTTCACAGAAATTCTCAATACAAATTGTTGTAAACTTAATAAATTCTTCTTAAAGTTTTGGGTTTATTGATTAAACATTCAATTTGATGAGTTCATCATTCATAAATTGGTCATTTGACAAGCTCATTTATAGTAAATTGGTCATTGTCTAACTAATTTTGGCAAACCAGTATTTGCTAACCAATTTAAAGCTTTTGCTAAGCTGTGGTGCCTTGCCCCAAAATTTGTGCAGAAAAATAAAATTAATTCATTTGAGTCAGCCTTTCAATCCTGACCAGTGAGCTCTTTCTGAATTCTGACTATCACACTACAGTCTTCCGAGGCATATACCATCCAGCAATTTGTTTCTCATTCTATGGAAGTCTTTACGCAAGTCTTTTAAGCTAATGGATCATGAAGAGCAATAAATTCTGGAGACTTCCATCCAGTTTTTTGACTGTGTTAACTACCTTTGAGAACTGTCATTCAACAAGTTATAAATCTAATTTCCCTATCATCAGCATCATAAGAATATAATAATAGCTAACCTTTATTTAATACTTTCCACCTATCAGGTAGTGTAGATAGGTGCTTTACACACATATCTCACTCAGTCTTCATGCAGATGAGGAAAATAAGATTCACAGAGGTCAAATCACAAGGCCATACAGCTAGTAAGTAACACACTTTCTTTCCTCTGGCAGTTAGATGTTTATTGTAACACTAAGCTTTTACATTTAGTCATTATCTAGTGGATTTATCTCATAGATAAAGCTGGCTGAAAGATGGGAATATTGAGGCCAACCCTTCATTTAAACACTTAAAGATACCAGACTGCCTCAACCTGTACATTTCATTTGGGTGATTGATTTATCAGAGGATGAGTTAGCTCACTGCCTTTCATCAGGAGAGAAGATCCCATTCTGGTTCCTATCTCAAACATGACCAAGATACGTATGCTGGATTCAATCCTGGCACAACCTTGACTACCAGGGCTTCAGATCTTAAATGCCAATCTTCAATTGTCACATGGTGATAATAACACATAACACAAGGGCCCATTATGGCAATGATTTAATGAGATAATATATGAGGACTACATGGCTCAATGCCTGGCATGTGGTAAATGATCAATGTTAGCTCTCTGCCCTTCATGCTACTCAGTTCTGACTGAAGAGCTACTTTAAATGTCTACCAGCATGAGAGAAACATAATGAAAGTTAAATCCATAATACAATCTTACCTAAAAATTCTGTCATGATTAAACTTGTTCTAATATACATGTCATCCAAAATTAATGCTCACTGGTAATTTTTTAAACATTGAACATTAATTCTGTAAGCTCTGATTCAGGAATGGTTTCAGGCATGGCATACTCTTGTTCCTCAGTCAAAGAAGCAATAAGCTCCCTCCAGTACAAAAGACTACAAGAAGAAACGCTGGGCAGAACCCTGAAATCCAGAGATGAATAAGGTGATAAAAGAATAATAAGGATTTTTTTTTCTCTCTTCATGACAGGTCCTCAAGGCCATTTGCCAACCATATTAGGGGAGGGAGAAAAAGGCATAGCAACATACTATGATCTACCCATGATGACTGATCTAAAGGGAAATTCATTTCTATTGACTTCAAGTACTGGCTGCTTAAAAGATTCTCAAGGTGGTTTATACAGAATTACATACTAATTTGTGAAACAGATAGATTTATGAAATGTTGCATGTTACCAGATAATGTTTTGAAATGCCCAAGGGGAAATCACTACATAAAACAATCCCTATCAAAGAATTTCTAGTAAAACTAATGACAATGATAGAATTTATTCTTTCTGTACTTAGGATTTTCATCCACTGGAGAAGTTTATTAAAGCATAAAGGACAACATAATGTTACTTATGATAAAACCAAAAATTCCTTCTCTGCTGCCATATAATGCCTGCCAACACAGAGTTCTTCTAGAGCATTATCAGAATCTCATCTGGCTATACAAGTGAAATGCAAAGTTTGCAACATGAAGTGAACCAGACAAAAACAAGCCTAATTTCTACAACTTTATTTAAAATGGCTTCTTACCTGGTTTGTCCCATGAGCATTTCTGACTCTAAAGTACTGCCATGGTGGAATCTATTTATTAAATACCTAGAAGGGTTCTTGAACACAGATCTTTATTCAAGATTGACAGAATAAAGATGGGCCAATAATGAGAGCTATGCTCAATTTAAGGTGAGACCATAAGGATACATGGAGAGTTCTGGAAAAAGATTGGAGTTTCTTCTCTGCATGGTTCTGCTGATAACCCTCAAACTATGCTACTATGGAACTAGTTTTGACCACTGCCTGCTTAGGTGTCTGGCACATAGTATAATCCTAACACTCATGGAAACCATCAATGAGGGTTCTTTTGCATATCCTACTCTGGCTTGCCACCTGGTCTATACCACCATGCCTACATTTTGCTTCAGGGTCCCTATTAATTAAATGTTATTATTAATAAATTTTTAAAAGAGAATCTGGCATATTGTAAGCACTTTATACAGTTAAATATAAGCAAACAAAATATGACTCACTTGAAGTTTAGTATTATGGGTTGCATCTATGGTACTTGATTTCTATGGTAGGCCTTGTTTTTTTTCCCAACACCTGCTGCAGGATACTGTCTGCTGGTTTTCTTATTAACCTGAGGGATGAATGTGAGATGTTGTTTCTCACTACATATCTAGCCTGAATTCTCTACTTTGCATTTGGGTTTTTGTTTCCAGTTCAGTTCTCTCTATGGCAATAATGAGATGTTTTCCATCTCCCTTGTCAGGATAAGCCATTTCAGCTTTAAAAAAGATGCCCCTTGCCTAGCACTGGGCTCCCATTAAACCTCTCCTGGCTTACAGAGGGCTCCTGATGAGTCATTGCATGCCCCTTATCCTGTGAGCTGCACATAGGCTCAGATTTTGGCAGTGAAAGTACTTTTAACTCTGAAGAACTCAACCCACTTTACTGAATTTCTTCCTCCAAAATGTCACTTCCTGAAGAAGTGAGAGGACAAACAGGGCAAAGAATGGAAAAAATAAATAAATAAACTGGAGCAAAGGCCAGTTTTCTTATTCCCTGCCCTCTTCTACTGCAATGTATCTAAAAGCTGGGAGCCCCAAACAATTAAGGTGCGAGAGGACACTGTCATTGTTATTGTTCAGTACATTGACCACAGGTTCTAAATTACTTGGAATAAACAACAGATAAGGCTAATATAAAACATTAAACCACAGTTTTTTTTTTAATTTGCATGAAATACTGAATTCACTGCTGTTTTACAGGTGTCAAGAAGTTATATGAAGGTCATGTGTTGACTTCTAAAGAACATAAAAGCTAAGGTACAATTTGATGTTTCCTCACTAACATTCACTTGATATCAGTCACAGTTTCCTGTAAACCTTGTCTTATCAGTAATCTTCATTAGCATACTTTTTTCCTAACTCAGACCCCTTATCTCTGAGTCAGACCTCTGCGGGGCTGGTATGTTCTACTACTTGAGCTCCAGAACTTCAGGCTAATGAGTCTGTTAAGTTTCTCTCTGGATTGCTCCTCTCAGATTTCTCTCCTTCTCTCCATTCTGATCAAAACCAGTGTACATGACTTTTACTTTTTAATCTTTTTATCACCTAAGAGCACAATTTGGGCTTAAAAGTTGCTTTCACAAAAACTGCCCAGATTTTCACTTATGTCTAAGCCCTTATGTGGAAGAGATTCATGCAGAAAATACAATTTTATAAAAACAGATTAGAACTCCCTGTGGGCTGTGCTCACGACACCCCCCTGGAAGCACAGACATTACATGCCTTCTGCTCCTAAGGGCCAAAAGGCACGCGAACGTGGAGAAATGTATATGAGAAGCCACTCTCTCAAAGGCTGTAGCTTTCTGGGTTTGCCTGCATTTTATCATCTTGGTGATAAATACCTGAGTGAGAAGCAGAAAGACATGCCAGGGGAGACAGGAAAATTGGGTTAACCACAAAGTTGTGGGTTTCAGGTTTTTACTTTTCTTCTTTCTTTTCATTGAACAGGACAAAGGAATGTGTATTGATAGGAATACTTAATCCAGAGATAATGAACTCAAGCCTCCACAGCTCTTTCTTCTCCTGGGATGCACTTGAGAAGAAAGGCTCCTGGAGGTGGGGTGGGAGGGTCAGAGGAGAGGAAGTTTAATGGAAAGAAAGAAAGGGACTGTGAAGGGACAAAGGAGCTGGGGAAGAGGAAGAAGAGCAGCGCAAGTAAAGGGAAAGAAGGAGAGAGGTGGGGAGCCAGTTGGGGGGACACCAAAAGCCTCCAATTCAAGCTTTGAAAATAAGACAGAGCAGGAAGGACTTGAAAAAGCCACAAAATTCTCTTGGATACAGAGATAAATGAAGAGAGAAAGGGAGCTCAGAACAAGGGATGTGGAAGATAGAAGACAGAAAGGAAAGGGCCAAACCTCACTTCCTAATCCTTCTGCCTGAGGTGCTGAAAACTTTTCTTTACAAAGTGTGAAGTTTCAGCTGAATCCAAATTCCCAGTGTTGGAAACAGTACCAGGGGATGCTAATGAGAAACAAAATCTTTTTCTTCTAATGGAGAAAAATCTGTTTTTCTGTGAGGTCCTCTCCATCTTGAATAACCTCGACTCTTCTTCCATTCATTTACTAAACAACACTGTAATAACAGGAAAGTGAGGTTAGGCCTGACCTATACTTCAACAACATCTGTGAGGAGACCCTAATCCACCAGTCCCAGACAGTGGCCCAAAGCTGTAAGGGTTATCCCCAGGAACCACACACCCATGACCACCTTCTTCACCCTAAAGCTGTGCAGAATGTCTCAGTGAGATGACGGGAGTTGAAAAATGGTACAGTGTACATTTCCTCAACCATGGGGAAAAAGATGTGTATTTAATAAATGGTGAGGCCATAATTGGCAACTGCTTGAAGAAAACAATCTAGATTCTTACCTTACACCCTATACAAAAATAAGTCGCAAATGGATTTTAACGTAATAAAAGAAGAAAAAAGAAAATTCAGCATTCTGGATTACTTTAGGGTGGGGAAAACCTTCCTCAAGAAGATTTAAAAGCCTAGAAGCCATAAAAAAGAATGATAGTCATATTTAATTAACTAAACATATTTAACTATATAAACATTTCCACCTCTTGTATTAAAAAAACACAAAAAGTAGAGCCGCTCATTGGTGCCAATGATTTTTAGATTATCACACTCCCTGAATTCAGGCAAAAGTAATCAGTCACGCTGGCAACACTGGATCTCTCACCTTCTGATTTTCACAGTTGGCCATTCGAACAGGCATGGCATTTACTAGAGGGCCACAAATGCTATTAGAGTACTTACCATGTATCTCTCAAGCCATGTTTTAAGAATCTCAAAAGTGCTCAGAATATGAGAGTCCCACATGTGTGTAAATCATTTGTGTAATGAAGAAGAGGGGGAGAAGCAATTAGACCTCAAGCCGGAAAGACTTTCCCTCAAAGTAGTTGTGATAATATTATACCACTGTATTTTTCTACTAAGAATACATTTATTGGTTCATAAAATATATAAACATTTTATGAAAATATCCTTAGTAAGACAAATAAAGGAACAAGTGAAAAGGAGAAACAACCATATGGAAATCACATCTGATACCCTCTCCTCGATTTTAGAAGTGAGAGAAGTGGTAGGAAGAGTAATGCAACCTTACAGAGGGATTCATTCCTTCAAATTCTAATTTCTTTTAATAAAATGGCATCAATTGCTGAAAGCATTATGACCTTTGTTATGCTACATAATACTGATACAAAATGTGAATAGTACAAAGTTCATTATATATAATATAAGGTTTTAATATATTACATTTGTTTCTACATAAACAGACTATAAATATATGTGCCATAGCAGATTTTATAGTCATGGTTCCCAGCATCTCACACTATGGTACCAAATGAAAAATACATTTTCTTTTTTAAAAAGGAAAGAACAAGGGCAGAAACCAGTAGAAATAGCTTTACATGTTAAAAGTCTAAATAATACAATAGACATTGCTAAAACTTGGGCTATAAAATAATTTTGAAATCTGGCTAATAATCATTCAGAGACTAAACAAACCAAATCAGCTTTGACTCAAGTGTAGAGGCCAAATTACTAAAATACTGAGTAATGAGGAGAGAAAATATGGGGGTGGGGTATAGACGGAGAAGGAACAGAGGAGTAAGATCTCTCCTGAAGCTTTGACACCACAGCTTGACACTGAATCTGCTGCCTTCGGGCACAGACACATCACAGCAGGACAGAGTGTGAGTATTCATCCAGAAGAAACCAAAAGCTGGTTTATACAGTCAGAACCCTTCAACTCGGCAGGGAGCCTCCATCTGAATGTCCTTTCTTTGTGGTGTTCTGAGGAAAGGATCAGCCTGGGAGACAAGGAGCCAGAGCTGCATCATTTCCTTCCTGGGGCTAGGCCAGGAGACATGTACTACGAGTCCGGAAGGAACTCTCATTAGGAGTCGGAAACAGCACAAGGAACTCTCGTTTAGCCCAACTGGGAAGAGCACGCAACTTCTAAAACCAGTAACCTCCTCTGAAGCCTTTACATTCCCTAACGGACCCCATGTCCACCTCCACAGTGCCAACACAAAGCGTCTGCAGGCTCCAGCATGCACTCGAGGCATGCCAACATCTTCCTTTCTAGCAAACCAAACCCCGCACCTAAGACTTGGCTCAGGACATGTATCTCACATGAAGCTTCTTAGATGGACTCAGCCCTAGAAGTCTTTCTCATCTTCAACACCCAAAGCACTTCCATTACCTAGTTCACCTTCTAGCTTTACAGGTGTCAGCTCCCCAAATACTGCTACTTCTTGGAGGATGAAGGCAATTTTTGAACTTCTTTTGTTATAACCCATGGGGAGATGCACTGTAGGGGGCATCAGACATGCTTTTTAAATGAGTGAGAAAGAGAATAAGGTCAACACTGGGAGAAGACACAAACACATTCTCAGGTCACAAGCATCTTCTCAGAAATGCCTAGGGGACTGGCTCCCTGCAGTCTGAGGTCTTTTTTGAAATGAAAATCAAATGTGGCTACTTTCTGGTGGCGGAAAGAACAACACTTGAAAATCTGAGCAGCACCTCTCATGTGATTTCCAGGAGTGGGGGATGTGGGTGCCTCCTTTTAAATAGGAGGAGTGCTCATTGTGGTCCCAGAGTGAGGCTGGAGAATCTGGGCTGCACTGCCAGCTTGCGGTCCAATCTCCATCAGCTTTAAAAGTTCTGCCTCCTCGCTGGAGTACACAGTGGTGTCCATGTCGTCAGAGTGATACCCAGACTGGTAGCCACTCGTCTGGTTGGAGCCTTCAGATGCCACAGACTCCTTGCTTTTGCTGGGCACCAGTCCGCTGTGGAAGAAATGGCAACCAAATGAGGTGGCCATGAGAAGGCAGCTCTCTCGCTTCTCACCCTGACCCACGCCCTACCCAGCGTGGGCCACGATCCCCCTGGAGACACCAACCCCTATCTCCCTGACTTGTTAATCAACATATCAAGCTTAATCAGACAATGTCTATTTTCAGGTACTAGCACGAATTAGTAGTTTCAGATAAGTCCTCTTATTCAGGTCCAAGTCTTTCCAGCCTGAGATGAGATGAAAGGCAGTTGTCCTGAGTTATGCAAAGGCTCCAACCACTGGAACATTTTTATGGCCTTGCAGATTGACGAGTTTGTATACAATGATAAGAACCAAAGGGACTCTTTCATGATCGGAAAGAAAATTGGGATGTTCTGAAAGTTCACTTGTGCTTTCCTCACACTGTCAATTAGGGTCTTACAAGGCGTGCAGATGGTGTTAATAAAGTTCTTGAGCAACTTTAAACTTTGGTAAATTGAAGCGTGTGCGTGCAATTAAGCCAGACATGTCAAACACAGCTTTTTACTCTTCAAAACCACATTCTTTGGAAGGACTAGGACCTGGATCACTCAGCAGCAACTGCAGAATGTTTCCAGTGGCATCGAATCATGACAGGTGGTAATCATGTCAAAGCCTAGAAGGGGAGACTGTGTTGATCTAAAGCGTCAGGCTTTACATTTTCTCAAGCCATTCTGAGGTGTGGGGATTTTCCTCCTTCATACAAGTGTTTTAACAAATTGTTCATGTTAAAAACTGCAAAAGGGATTTTATTAACTATGTGCTTGTATATGGTTTAAAAGTGACTTGAATAACTAGCAGTACATTTTTTCTTTCAATCCAACCTCAATAAAATGAGTTTAGTGTCTCCAATAGTGGCATAGTAACTGGCATAGTCATTGCTGAATAAATATATTTTGAACCAATCAATGAAACATATGATAGGCTCTCACAATTTCTTACCTTGGGCCTAAGGCAAAAAATAAAATTGCACAATGGCACATTTTAATGTTTTTTTAATGAGCACCACTCAGTAACCCATGGGTGTTTCCTTTTTATACAACAATTAGATTATGAGTAGATCAAAATCTTCTCTATTCGTTACTCGAGTGAACCTGCTAGCAAATAAATAACTACTCTGTATCTTATTTTTAGGAGAGCAAGGCAGAGGCTTTTATTTAGAGAGAAAGTGAGAGGACAGAGTTCCTGGCTCAGGCCAGGAGGGGACAAGAGAGCTCCTGTATCTTATTATTTTTATAAATACAGATTTTCATTTATTTGTTAGGTTCAAAGCATCTGTTTAAAACAACTACAAATTCCCAAAGAACCACATGGGGCAAACTGTACTCAAAAGCAAATTTATTTCATTTCCAACAATTAACTACTAAATAATTCAGCCAATATTTAAATATCTTCAACAAATAGATATTGGCTTATTTCTATATGACTCTTCCTAAGGACAGATGCACCCATTTATGTATAGGCTTGAAAGTCCTTCAGAGTCCACAAAGGTTCTGATCATCTGAGTAGTTTTAGAGATCACATCCAGTGGCCTTTGTTATTTGGCCAGTACCATACCAACCACTGCCCTTAGCAAATATGCTGCCAAATCCCCTAGTAGTCATAAATTCTCATTAAAAACTGACCAAATTCCCTAATTTATTTTGGATTCCTTTTTAGACTTGCCACATAATTTAATTGATTGATTTGTTTCAGTTCTTTATGAGTTTGGTTGATGCAATCTTCCTCAACCAACAAAGATGCAAAACAAGAAAACTCTGCACCTATACTGAAAGTCCTCAGTTCCTTTAAAAAATTTGTATTCTCTAAGATATCTGCACCCCTATGTTTATTGCAGCATTATTTACAATAGCCAAGATATGGAAGCAACCTAAGTGTCCATCAGTAGATGAATGGATAAAGAAGAGGTGGTACATATACACAGTGGAATATTATTCAGTCATAAGAAGAAAGTAAATCCTACCATTTGCAACAACATGGATGGAGCTGAAGGATATTATGCTCAGTGAAATAAGCAAGGTGGAGAAAGACAAGTACCAAATGATTTCCCTCATTTGTGGAGTATAAGAATGAAGCAAAACTGAAGGAACAAAACAGCAGACTTACAGACTCCAAGAAGGGACTAGCGGTTACCAAAGGGGAGGGGTGGGGGAGGGTAGGTGGGGAGGGAGGGAGAAGGGGATTGAGGGGCATTATGTTTAGTACACATGGTGTTGGGGGACCATGGAGAAGACAGTGTAGCACAGAGAAGACAAATAATGACCCTGTGGCATCTTACTACACTGATGGACAGTGACTGCAATGGGGTATGGGGGGGACTCGATAATAAGGGTGAATGTGGTAACCATATTGTTTTTCATGTGAAACCTTCATAAGAGTGTATATCAGTGGTACCTTAATTTTAAAAATACATTGGTAAAGTAAAAAAAAAAAATTTGTCTTTTCTATTTGGTTGAGCCTTACCTAAAAGACGGAGCTAATTTGGTTCTGTCTTCCAAGGTTTTCAGCTCTTCTGATGCAAGAACCATACCACTGTCAGTCTGGTTGTCCTTTTGAAGAGACAATGAGATGGCACAGTTGATTGTGTACACTGACCAACTTACTTAAATTGATTTCTTAACCCATCTATCAGACAACTTGTTCCAATGATTTGCAGAAGGAGGTAAAGGTATCAGAACCAGAAATGGTGCAAGTTACAAAAGGAAGCAACTGCTTTCTGGAAGTACAAAGGAATTAAGGAAGAAGCTGGGAGACCTTTTTCCATCCCTCCTTTCACAATGATACTATTTACACTTGAGGGGAACTGGGCATGAAGCTAGCCTATCCTGACTGAACCTTGGATCACTGGCTTTACTTAGGAAGAAACCAAGGGGGCTGGTAAGTTCCTTCTCCACAATGCCCCTGCGACACCCACCCTCAAGGACAGCCTTATAATGAGGCTCCAACACTCTAAAGCTTAGGCTAATATTTGTCCAGCTAATGTTTCATCCTTTGTATTATTTCTAAGACTATTTTTAAAAGATGTGCTTACATCTGGGATTACTTTTACTTCTGGTTCTTCCAACGGGATATCTTCAAATGTTTTTACACTCACCGGCCGGCTCTTTCGCTTACTGTTCTGCAGATACTGACTGCAAAAGAACAAATATTTATATTTTACTGGTGGTAAATTTGGCTGCAGATACCACAAGTGATACCTAAGTTCATTATTTCAACCACAAGTTTAATAACAACCTTCAAAACATCCTTTGGAAAAAGAAAAACAAAACAAAACAAAAATCTTTCTCTGGTAGCACACAAAGAAGGCTTAATTTCCTGTGAAAGCCCATTTAAAAGTATAATATAACTGAGGGGCCCAGATGAGCCCCTGTTCCTTTGAATCATATTTCTGAGGTCCAGGGCTGGACTACAGACAACAGCAGCAAAAACTGAGTGATCGGCTGCCTTCCACTTGGCTTCCTGATGGCATGAGATTCCTCCATTGAGTTCTCAACATATTACTGAGTGCTTCACATCTTTCTGCCTATCTCCTAGGAAAGTTTTCTAGATAATGCCCAGAGAACAGCTATTCAATGAAAGATGGGCAGAGGAAACAGCTGCAGATCTCACTGAATCCGACCTGGGTTCAGTAAAAGACACTGAACCCAGCAGGATCTGAAGACAGCCTCCTCCTTCTTCATGTAATAGAGGCTGAGTGAGCAAAGGGGGAAGTGGGCGGAGTCTCTTAATCCTCCATTTTCAGCCCACACAGTTGCTGGTTTTAGGAAAGGGCAGTGGTTTGAGAGTCACAAGATATTTCATCTATTTTAAAGTCTATCATTGACCATACAAACTTGGGGAAGTCATGAATATTTCTGCGCTTCTGTTGCTCCGTCTTTAAGATGTGTGGGCAATAGCTTTCCCTCCTCCACTCACAAAGATATCTGGAGGATGAACAAGGTGATCAACGGTGCTCTTAGAAACAATGATACTACTGTATCAACCAAAGCTTATTTTCAAGCATTGAATTCCAAAGGGTACCCATGTCCTCCAGGAGTATAGAGAAGAGGAGTTGTCAGCACACATCACCCGTTCCCTGGGGGTGCACCTTCCCTGCCATGTGGCTTTGGGTGAGTCTCAGTGATCCTGTTAAAATCACTGACAGCCCAAGTGGAGAGAAGGGAAGTCCTTTCACAGGAGGGGACAGCAAATTCACTCTTCACTTCTATCCTAACACACATCCACCAGTGGCAGTCTTCTGGATGTGTTACATATTCCTTTTGTTTTCTGTGACCAAGTAGAATGAAAAGCCACTTGGGCCAAAAGAGAAGGCTGGAAAGCAAGTCTCCCTCTTCTGTGCCAGGAGCTGGGAGGAAAGAATGAGGTTCCCCACTGACATCTCACTGTGGAAACGCCACAAAAAAAGAGGATATGATGTACAAGCAGACAGAACAGCCCATATCTCCTCAGTCCAGTCCCCAGAAGTGGCAGTTGCCAAGAACTATTGGGACCATTGTCAATCCTTCACTCATTCACTATTCAGGACTCCATTATAGACAGTCTACCGCATGTCAGGTACTGTGCTAAATGCCCCTCGATCATTGTCTCACGGCCCAGCTTCTTCACAAATGGCACCTCTCTAGGGGTGGGGATTGCCCTCCCAGGTGTAGATGGGGAAACTGAGACATAGAAAAGTTAAGAACTTGTCAAAAAAATCACATCATTGGAATATTTGGATTATTACTTTGAAGACAGTGAGCAGCCACTGAAGAATTTTAAGCATGAGATTAACAAGGTCAGATACGCCCTTTAGAAAGATGACTCTGGGTTGAGGAGGGTAATACCAGGGGTAATGTTGAGACCAATTTGGGGCTGTTCCACCTCTCTGGAAGAAAGAAGGGAAGCCTTTCTTTCTTCTAAAGAAACATCATGCCCACAGGGTTTGGAGAAGTGGACAGATTCCAGAGACACTTGGGATGCAGAGTCAACTAGAGCTAGTAAACTTGGGCTATAATGCAGCTTCCTTGGAAAGGATAGCTCCTTGACTTATGAGCCCAATAATTCCAAAAATTACATGGTCCTTCACAGTTGACGAAGCATTTGCACAGATACTATTGCATCTGCTCCTCACAAAACTACCAAATAAGGTTTTTGTTATTATTATTTCCCATTAGGATGAGGAAGCTAAGCCCTAGGGAGGAAATGTTTAGAACTGGGACTCAAAGGTCTTCAGACTCTAAAGCCCATGCAGGGCTGTTTGTTTGTCTGTTTGTTTAACCCTACTCCTCAGTGACTCCCTTAGAAAGTACCAGGAAGGAAAAGGAAGAAGACAATAGTAGATATGGTTGCACAAGGGTTTATTAAGCACCTAGTGTGTGCATGACACTGTTCTCTATGCAGTGGGGGAAGTGGGAGGGGTATGTGGGGCATGAGAAGACAGACAAAGGTGGAGAAAGGACAGCTTCACTTCAAACAGTCTAAATCAGAGACAAATCCAGGAATACCTAGCCAGCAGTCTGTCCCAGATATCAATCTACAAGGAGCATTTAATCACCACTAGGAATTAACTGAAATGAAGAAAATGCCATGTGCCAAAACCTTTTTCTGGGAGAGAAGTGAAAAGATATCTTTTATAAGCTGCTTGGAATAGGAGGTGAAATTCCCAGGGGAACTAATGGAGCAGCCACAGATGGTCCCCAAACTGCCCTCAGAGAAAGATGGGTCCAATTAATATGTGTTTTCTTGCAGGAAGCATGCAAACTTGGAGCCAGAGCTGATCCACAGGGGAAGTTAGAGACAAAGCTAAGTCTCAACACTAGTGGTCCTTCCCCTACACCTTTCCCGCACAGACTTCTCAGCCTCCTTTCTAAATAAATGACAAATATTTTTAAAAATAGTTTAAAGGGGCAACAGACCATGAGGCTGGGTCCCACAGTGATGTCTCTGTCCAGCTCTAGTTATAATGCAATGTATTGGAAATTATAAGCAGGAAGCAAGTGAGAAAGACTCAGCTTTTCTACTTGACTGGAAATGTCAAAGAGGAGAGAGTAAGTGTGCTGAGAGGTGCCCCAACCTCATCTCTTTCTCCCCACGGAAGGAGAAGCAATAGACAGCATCCAAATAAAGTGTGCCATGTGCAGATGCCTCAATTCTGCCTTTCTTTCAACCCAGATGATTAAAATGTGACCATGGTGTCTTATTTTTGTAAGAGGAAAAAAGATGGGAGGGGTTGAGAGGGGATGCAGACAAAAGATAGCAACTCCCATTTTATTGTTAAAATTATGGCTGGATAAAAGAGAAACTGGACCGCAAAGACCAATTCAAAAAGCACAGACAGAATATAGGAGCCAGGCCTGTGTTCAGAGTGTGGTGTCACGGTTGTCCACGCTGCTCGAGGTAAATGTCAGCAGCCCTGATTTAGATCCAGCATTACATTTGGCACTCGCATCACACAAATGTGACTTCACTGACGCTCAGCACCAGGTGCAAAGAGCCCAGGCAAGCCAGGCGGCTGCCGGCTTAGGTCCTCCCTCCACCCGGTCACAGAAAATCCCAGGCACATAGTTCATGATCAAATGGCTTTAGGATAAAGGAGGCGGCAATGGTGTTGCAGCAATAATTACCACACCAGGAGGCCAGCTGAACTTGAACGAGGACTGTTTTTAACATGGAAGTGGAAATATAGACTTTCATTTCATTACTTTCTTTCTGAGAGTTCTTTAGAAAGAGGTGCGGGAGAAAATAGCACTGAATTAGATATCAGAGGAACTGAATTTATCCCAGGGATACGATTTTAGGCAGCTCACTTCATGGCTATAATTTATTGAGTGGTCTCTAAGGACCACACACTCAGAAATACATTATACCAATATAATTTGCAAAATAATCATTATTGAACACCACCAATGTCTTTGCCTGAGTCACAGTGAAGATTTGCCCCAGGTCACATAGCTGCTAAGAGATATACTTGGCAGTCCAACCCAGTTCTATCTGACTCAAAAATCTAGATCTTTAACCACAAATTGTATTCCCCCAGGTAATTGCTCTGAGCCTCATGTTCAACATCTACATCAAAAGAGCTAATAGTTTCTGCCTTGCCTAACTCTGAGCATTGTCAGGTGGGGAAAATCTTAAAATATAGGGAAAGTTCTTTGAAAAGTGCCAAAAGTTCTTGACACAAATGGAATGGGCAGCTCACTTGCTGGCTTCCACCACTCTGAGCTTCCTTCCCTGTCATTGCCATGTTTGGCAGCCCTGTGCGATTCCACGGGGCGAACTGTCCCAGGCGCCTTGTCACTTGCCATCTAGCAACCCAGCCAAATACCAGGGGGCCGCGTGCCCCTCCTGCCACCACAGCACACACAGGAGAGCAGGCTTCTCCCCAGCTGCAGGGAGGCCAGTCACATGAGGAAAACACCCAAAGGGTTGGGAACAGAAACAAAGCAAAGGGAAGCAGTCCCGGGCTTCATAAAAGGTGATTTTAATATCATATTGTAAAGACCATACCACCTCTTTCCTTATGCACAGGTGCTGGGAGAGAGAGAAGAGAAAGCAGCCTTCAGATGCCTTTACACATCCAGAAATAACTGCAGTGCATGTGTTTTAAATAAGTCCAGAAGTCCCATTATGCAAATAAAATGCTGGAAATCAGACTTGGGAGGCGAGTCTGAAGATGAGCTGTCCAGTCTAATTCAGGACACATCCCCACAGCATACAGTGTCCTAGCCAGAGAGGCGTTAAGTGTGTTTTCATATATGCATGGAACTCTTCCTTCCTGAATCTTCTCTAAGCCATTTAATTCACATTAATAAAAGAGTACATGGGGATTATTTAAATACAGATGTCTTTGTAAAATTGCTCTCTCTTTCTGGAGATTAACAAACTGTGGCATTCCAGCTATTTGCAGCTGCAGGGCTTAGAATTCAGAAGGAAGAGCTATGACAGCAATGTGGCCTACAGATGGGAAGAAACTCACCTACCCAAGCCCTCTCCAAGGAGCACTTGCATTTATATTAGTCTCAGGGCAAAGGTTAAATGTTCAATTGGGATGCAGCAGCTTTATAAAATGTCTTCCTTCCACCCTCCTCCCAAGATGACCTTAAAGCCCCCCGAGGGGATGTTGACCATATACAGTACCTGATTCCTGCTGTGTTGTCATAATGGAATTTGGGGTCGCACACTTCCTCTTCCTCCATACAGGAAACAGGTGAGGTAGGCAGAGAGAGTCCAGAATCCTCTTCCATGCTCAGAGTCTCTGATATCGGAAGAACAATGTAGTCTTTGCCATCCTGAAACAACAAACACTATTGTTATGACTTCAGTCCTCCATGAGCCTTTTCATGAAAAACAGAGGCCACACTTGAGAGGCACGTTGCTTTCCTCTATGAATATAGAACTTCAGGACAACATTAAAAATGGTTTGTCAAAAACAAAAGGTCCTTGAAAGTGACAGATATATGGAAGTACATTAAAGGAGTGAACAAAAACCAAGATGGGCAAGGAGACTGTGGCTGCAGTAAAGACAAAGCAGGCTGTGGTCACAGACAGCGCAGCAGACGCATAGGGCCAAGAAATCACTCTCTCTCAAAGCCCTATCCACAGCAGCCAGGTCCTTTAAAGGGCATGTCATCCAATTTAGCCTCTACATTTCAAGGCAATGGAAAACCTGATGACAGTTTGGAGGAAAACAGTGAAAGTGTAGGAAAATGGGTCTTCTGAGAAGAGAGTGCACATTTTAACATTATTTCATCAAAAGAAAGAAATAGAGAGCAATTTGGTACCTTTAAATGTTGGGAAGGTTTATTAATAAAAACTGATTTGATCCACTGTCCCCAGTTATTCAGAGAACAGCAGGAGGAAATTGGCTTCCACTCATGGTAGTAAGAGGTGCAGGGTGGAGATGAAATAACTTTCCAGGGGTAAAGGCTGCAACTCTAAAATCCTCCAGTGGAAGTTATGGGGGTCTGGGACTTCACAGAGGAAAAAGTCATGTATTTTGCAAGGTTCAGATGTGTTTTTGCCTGCAGAATGTATTAAAAATTCCTTGAAACTCTGTCCTTTACTGATCTTCTGTGGATCAGATCATCTGTTTGCATGTTTATTTGATTCCACTTTTGTTGTCTTTATCTGAAGACAGTGGTCTGCTCCCAGGTTATGAAGCAGGACCTCATCTGTCTAAGAGGGTAATTCGACCTTTTAAAAAAGCATTCCTGCTCAGACCTAGAAGAATATGGCTCCTTATTCAGTGGCTCACAGGATAGCATGGAAAGGTCGAGGCAGCAGAGGAGCACATGGCATCTAAGTACTCTTGGAGTAGAAGTGGAAACTCTTGGAAGGGGGTCACAAACCTGCTGAGCATTAGCTTGTAACAGATTTCCCAAATGTTCCACCAACTCGGAAAACGTGGGTCTCTGATTGGGCTCCCCATGCCAGCAGTCGAGCATTGTCTGATACCTAAGGGGTAAAACAGTGATGTCATTAACTGCCACTTTCCTGCTGATCTGATACTGAAAATAAGCCCTTGAATGAGTAAACAATTATAAAGAGTCTACCACACACCAACTTGCTATAGAGGAACACAAAACTGCTCAAGACACATAGCCCTACACTGGAAGCATCAAGTGTGTGTAGAAAACGTTATAAATCAAACCTAATAAACACTAACTGATTGGTAGAGGTAAAGTGTAGTCATTTCAATGAAAGATGACTATTCTTGAGATTATCAAGACAGACCTCAAGAGAAGAGCAGGACACAGTTGGGCCCCAAAGGAGGAATATACAATGGAAAGTCTTCTAGGCAGGGAGAATTTTTGTCAGCAAAGAAAGGAATAGAAATATACTTTTAAAGTCTTACATTTCTGGAGTAGTATAATCAGGGGCCCTCATTCTAGTTCCTTCTTTCAATCGCCTACAAAATTCCTCATCAATCTTTACTCCAGGATATGGAGAAGCACCTAAAATAAAATAGGAATGGGACATTATTTGATGTGATTTCCTCTTATAGAAAGCCCGGTGCCTGATTCTTGAACATCCTTCATCACCTCTATATTTTTTATTTTCTTTCTTTTTTTAACTTTTTTTTTAGATTTCACACCTCAAAGCTTCCAAGTAAGTTTTACCCAATAGAGGTGGAACACAGGAGAGGGAAAGGCATCCTGGGGCCACTAACTTTTAGCATTCTACTTGAAGGATAAGGATGGAAGCACAAAGAGAAGTGACTTACCTAAGGAAAATATTTCCCAGAGCAAGACGCCAAAAGACCATACGTCACTCTGAATTGTGTACACTCTGTCAAAAATTGTTTCTGGGGCCATCCATTTCAAAGGGAGGCGAGCCTGGGAGGGTAGATTACAAGGAATCAGACCCCAACTTAGCAAATATCTGCAGAAAAAACTTCCTCTGTTTCTGAACACAGGTGGAAAGTTGAATTCTGCAACTTAAAGATCACTGAGTTCATCTTTGAAACTTACATCTCCCTTTCTGACATAATCTGGGTCTTTATAAATATCCCGAGCCAAGCCGAAGTCACAGATTTTAACCACGTTCTTCTCCGACAACAGGATATTTCGTGCCGCCAGGTCCCTGTGGATACACTGCAAAAAGAATCGTGTGTGCATTAGGTCTCAGCACAGCTGATCTCTTCTACATCTGTTGTGACCTCATGCTTTAAAAAAAACCCACATCAGAAAATCAACTGATTAACAAGAACTAAGTTAATATCTTTCATCAACATTTCAGGAAAAAAAAGTCTGTGAGTTTCACTGAGAAACACATCTGTTTATGCCATAAACAGCCCCAGACTTTGGAGTTAAAAAATTAAGTTACACTATAATGATGGAGTCATAAATAGACTTCTCTTGGACCCAATTAAGAATGTGCTTCTGGTCACATCAATATATTCCTTTTGTCTGGTACCAAATATGGTTAAAACATGTTATTCTAGGGAGGCCCCAGAATGGGATTTATTTTGAATGAATGCAAGGAAATCAGAAACAAGGCTCTCAATGGTTTGTGGGTTTCCCCATTCCATATGTAACTGAAGCTGGCCCAGCTCTAATAAACAGTTCCCAGTGGAGCTCATCCTGTTTTCAAAGTATTGGGTTACCATAAAGGTCTATTAAACAATTTAAGCATCTCACTAGTCAAGTTGATTCTCTGGTGCACTAAAAAGGAAAACTGAATTCTCCTTGCTTCCCTTCTGTTCTTTCCCACTTCTCCATTTCTCCCTTCTTCGCATCCCCTAACTTTATCTAACTTCCTATTATAAAGCAGCTTTCACTCCATCTGTTAGACTTGTAAGAGAATAAGAGTCCCAGGAACATTTAGAAATGAATGAAAGTCTTAGATGAGAATTCTTACATCAGTGTAGGCGTGACCATGACAGCCAGGCATTTACAGACCACCCTGTACCTTGCATCTGGATAGCAACTTTCTCTGAATGAGGCATGTTCAAAAACATATTGTCCAGCATGATTGTGCAAGACAAGAGATTCAAAAAATCAGACAGTCCTCCCTACATTCCCCTCAACCAAAAAGTTTTCTTTTTTAGCCGAATGACCAGGTGGTATTCAAGGAATCAGCTGGCTGATGCAGAGGGGAACCCAAAGGTCCCCACCCCATTCCCTTCCCGGTCAAAAGGAACCCTGACTGAATGGCAGGCTCTGGCTTTTAAAAAAAATAACAATAAAATAAAATCAGAATCTCCAAGAAAGACAAAAGGCCTTTCTCTTTGGGCAAATCTCCTAAGGCCCCCACTTCTTTCCCTCCCTCTGGGAGACAGAAGACAAGTTCCTTGACAGAAGCCTCAGAGCCCCTGAGGCTCTGAAAGTGGTGACAAGCTTTAAACATCAGAAAAAGCAAGGAGTTAGGGATTTCCCTCTACTTTAGAAAAACAAAGCAAAAAATACAAAAGATTAGACCCCCAGCGCTGAGGCAAATGTGTTTTATCAACCAACCACTTTTCCTGAAACTTAATTTGACTTTTTCTTGTTTAATGTAAGAGCATCTGTCTTACCCTTTCCAGAGAGGTGACTTCACCAGCCTCACTCCCTCCACGGTGTTTACAACCTTCGGAATATTTGTGACTTGTCACGTCCCCACCTTAGCCCTTGGTTGACCTACTTTTCTAATTTTGGCCCTTTTAATCACTCTCATCTGAAGCCTGGCCTTCCTGGTTTCTAATTATACTACTAACAAATACCTTTTTGATGGATGGTGATGAATGTAAAATAAATTAAAAATAGACCTCTTAGGCCAAGATATCTGAAAGGCTGTCCCTCACCTCTTCCAGGTCATTGCTCAAATGTCACCTTCTTATAAAGCCTTTCTTGTCCACTTTGTTTAAAATGGACGTATGCAATCACAGAAGCATATGCACACACAGGTGTACCACTCCTAGACACTCTATAACTCTCTCCTGCTTGTTTTTCCTCACAGCACTTACTCCAATCTAACCTATTATGTATTTTACTTGTTTATATTGTTTACTGTTTGCTCCACCCACTAGAATGTACATCCCATGAAGATGGAAATTTGCACCTGTTTGTTCACACCGTATCTTTACGCTTACAAGACTGCCTGTGCTTAGCAGATCCTCAGTATTTATCACTCAAATTAACTTCATGGAGCCCTTGTACTCCCTTAATTGGCAGAAATGGGTCCCCCTGAGTAGAGCTTTTTTAATAGTCCCAGGTGTGGTGAATGAATTACAGTCCCAAACAAACAGCCTGTTGCTGGCAGTGGGCATCTTATTTCCAAATCTGTGATCTGAAGAGGGACTTTGTTTCCCCTTGAGCTGTCTTACCTTCCGTGATGCCAAAAACTCCATGCCCTTAGCCACTTGGAAGCTGTAACAGATGAGATGCTCCAAGGTCAGGAAATTCTTGTACACATCTTCAGAGACTGCCAGAAGATGCAGAAGGACACAGATGAGTATTTGCACCAGAAACTATTTGTTTCTAAGTTTGCTGAGTTATCTTCATTTTCAAACTTGGAAGTTAAATTTCAGGAAACAGAAACAGAAAGAAAATGCCTCTGTCTTCTACAAATTTGATATAAATTCTGAATCCTGATATTATTAGCCTTTGTCATATCACTTGGTAAAAATATTGGTCTTTCATTTTAAACCAAATTGAACCAGCAAATCGAGGTGACATAATGGTGGTAAAATTGGCCCAGGTAACAGGGTAAAAGAGGACTTTGTCAAATTTGCTGTTTTAAGCTTGTTTTTTTCATGTACCCAGAGGGATAAACAATAGTTTCATATCGAGAAACCTAAAAATAAAACAACATTCAGGGTCATTGAATCTTTTCTCTCCAGGCTTTGTCCTGGGACAAAGATGAAAGGTCAAATTATAATCTACAACGGATAGCTAAAAATACCAGAAATATATTTACTTCTCTCACTTTCAAGCTGAGAAAGTGCTATAAACACACTAAATCTGCCCTGTGAGAATGTTTTCTTCCTTCAGGGATATGAATGAGAGATGACAGGAACATCAAGAGAAGGATTAATTTACGTAAACTGGGGGCATTTACTTCCGTGCAATTGGTACAAATAAACACTAAGACATTAATGGGTGTTTCAACATGGTCTCTTAACTTTGCTCAGATAAGATAAGAAATGGCTTCTTTCCTGTTGACAAATACCAGAGTAAATGAAAACTCAGTTGTTATAATAACCATGTAAATATTATAAAGGCTTTTCTTGATTTTTTTTTTATGTTTAGAGCTAGAGGACTCTCAGTGTACAATTAATGAAATGCTTTCATTTTCCAAAGGAAGAAATGTTGGCAAAATTGCAGGCCAATGCCCCTTCTACTCCAATTTACAACCTTAATCCCTCAGGTTTCTAGCTTCCTGGCACCATTTTGTGAGAGAGAAGAATGGGACAGAGATGGCCCCACTCAGCGTGAGTCCCATTACAGGAGGGCTAGACAAGCTCTTCACACTCCTCTAGACCAAGCTGCACTTCATAAGCTTGCTCGGCCCCTAAGGGGAAGAAGTCAGATTTGAGTTCTACCTTTGGCCTTATATCAAAGGGTTTCTTCCACTATTTCATGACTGGATTCTTCTAAGCTCACATCTCAAGGGGAACTAGATGTTAGGAAGCCCCGTTTCTACATCCATGGAGCTGTCTCTGCTCCTTCTGCAGGAAGCAGATACACAGGCTGTCCTAGAGCTGGAAGAAGTCGTGGAAGTTAGGCTGGAAACACAGCTCTACTCCCAAAGAGCACGAAAATAGCATTGGAAGCATAACTGGATAAAGAAAAGAATAATTACTAAGATTCCTCTGAGGAAGTACGGTTGTAAGGAAGACTTGGCAAGCCACTTGGGGTGGTGTAGAAACAACAGGCAGCCCTCACTGCCTTGGAGAAGGTTGGGGATGTGAACCGAAGGGCTTCTGCTGCGCTGGTGAAATACGCAGCATGGGCTCACTGCTCAGGGCAATGGGGGACTCAGCCACGAGAGAACCTCCCTTGTCCTTCTGGAATATAGGGGTGAGCTTTTTCTACTAATAAACGCTGAACTAATATTTTAAGAGCGTTGATTTGATTTTGCCAACGCTCAGCCTTCGTGGGACACGGCGACATCTCCGGTCAGCCCCGTGCTGCCGCCCAGCCCCGCCCATTGCTCGCTCAGGGCTTCTGGGCTTTGCTCTCGGGGAAGCTGAGTGGAGGCAGTCCAGAAATACATGTCTCTTTCAGATATGAGCTAGTATTGGTGTTAGTTTTCCCATTACAAATACTAGTACCAACATTAGGTAGTACTTTTCCCATGACGAGATTCCTCATGACACCCTGTCACCTTGTCTGCTCCTACAAGAGCGCATTGAGTGTAGAGGAAGCGATGACAGGTACCTTCCTCTTCCTCCACATCACTGAGGGATTTCTCCTCCACAAAGCCAGAGCTGGCTGAGCTCTGGCTACTGGTGATACTGTCTAAGCGGCGTTTAGGATCCATAGTGATTTCCCCAACATATTCTTTCCCTTGACGGAAGCGCGCCCCTTTGGTCTAGAAAGAAGCAGATGATCAAACTCTTGAATACAAAAAAAATCTCTGAAATGCAGCAAACTATGGAAACAATTAAAACTATTAAAAGCAGACAAGAAGGACATCCTTTCAGGAATATGGAACCTCTGAGCTGAAGTTTGGGGTAAGTGTTCCTCTCAATATATCTTCTTCCATAAGGCCTAGCTGTTCTTTAGCTTAAAGAGATAAATGCCTTGTTTCGAGTCTCAGACACACTTCCAACATTAGCATGCTCCTTACAGAGGGACTGAACTCCATAGGGCCAAATATGCCTAGGGGAGAGAGAAAAACCCCAAGCTGTCCTTCCCTTTCCTTAACAACGTCCACCTCCCCTCCTCAGGCACCATATTTAATGGGTCAGCAAATTAAAGTCACACAAAATATGAGGAGCATATGTCACCCAGGAGGTAAAAGTGGAAGTTACAACAGCTAAGAGATAATATGAGAAGATTCCTCAAGTTCTACACAGAATTCTCATGAAAAGGCTAACCTGCATTCAGAGTATTCCTCCATTTCACAGTGTGTCCAGAGTTGAGTAAGGAAATGACATACCTTGTAGGGGACAAATTCACTCCTCTTGCTCCTTAAGTAAGTTGACAGGTTTCCAAACTTGCAAAATTCCACAATCACCATGAGCGGCCCTGCAGACAGAACAGCACATCAAGAAAGGAAAATGTATTTTCACTCGCATTTCTCACCAAGTGTTTAATATATTGAGGAATCGAAGATATCATGGAAGAGGCTACAACCTTTCACTGGGGACCAGATCATAGAAATCAGGTTACAATCCCCTTCTATTGTAGCTTTTCTTTTTCCAAAAGGCAGTTCCATACGACTAACCAAAATTCTGGAAGAAAATCCACCCCTTGCTTTTCAGCACAATCACCTAATATGACTCCACTGCAGGGGAGTTACTCTTCAGGTCTTTTGCATTCAAATTTTTGGGAAGTTTACTTTTCTCATCTGAACAGCCATTACACAAGTAGGAAACTAAAGTAGTTGGCATTTTTTTAATTCACAGGAAGTTCTAAGATAATATATAGTGCCCATTAAACCTGTATGAAATATATTTATATCTAGGAATCTGGCCAAGTACCCTAAGTTTAGGAAATCCAGGCCATGAGAGTTGAGTAGTTTCCCTCAAATACCAGCAAAGAAGTATATGCCAAAAACAGGCAACCAGGACCACCCACAGACACTCACCTCCTGGCTTGGTACAGGCACCTAGAAGATTTACCACATTGAGGTGGTGGCCAATATGAATGAGGATCTTGAGTTCAGACATGAGGGCTCTGTGTTCACTGTGTGTTGCTCCTTCTACAAATACAGGGCAAAGAGGGAAATCGTAAGTGTGGACATTACCCTAGGAGGCCTGGTGCCCCATTGAATGCATCTGTGTAATTTACCCTCCCGGGATAATAGAACTCTAACCCAATTTACAGACTAGATGCCTCAAAAGTCAAGTGTAAATTATATTTTCTAATTCTAAATCAAATTCTTACTTTAAGCACACCCACAACGTTTGATGTTTAAAGGAATCCATTGTAAAGTCTTCTGCAAAGTGAAGAATACATCTGCAAATGGAATCATGCCCAGAATTTCTTCTTTTACAAAATTGGATTTTCATATATCAGGTTTACTGTGCTTTTTAGGGCCTGATTATTTCAGTGCTGCCTTGTAAGGAAGCAACACCATGTATTAAATATCCTCATGTGTTAGAGGCTATGCTGGACTCCCCGCCAGTCTGTGCCAAACAGGAAACTTAACAAGGGCTAGCTGGCAAGGCCAGTTGGCACATGAGACTGATGAGGCTAAGACTGTGAGTTTGATCCTGTACAGACCAGTACACTTCCCTCAAATTAAAAAACATAGTCCGCACCTCAGGCATGATGAGCCACCTCAAAACTATATACCTGTTGGCCATGAGGGAGAACAGGAGAAAGGAGCGAGATGGCTTTGAAATGCACAAGACTTATTTGTTCAACAATCATTTGCATTGTCTCCATCAATGAAAGATGTCACAACTGGAGCAAAAAGCTTTATATACATCATCTCCCCAAATTAAAATGACAAAACCATAATTCCAATGTTATTAGGACTAACAATTGTTTACAAAATCTTTTAATTTTTAAAATATCACCCATAATCTTTTTCCTAGCACTGCCATTCTCATTTTGCATATTAGCTTGTATACATGAAAATCTTTTACATATTCCAATTCTAGAGAATGCTATTTTTGCACTCTCTTTTTAGTTATTGTATCAAATTTCTTTCCATGTTTCTAGATGGTCTACAATTAATCTTATTAATGTACCATAATATATTAAGAAACAATTTGATATAACCAAGGTATTTTTTTCCCATAGCCAGGCCACTAAGTACAGTTGTGCAAGCTGTGCACTGAACAAGGGCTCCCAGGCCACACACCCTGGCATGAGGCTATAAAAGGGGAAATTTTTTGCACTTTGCACAAAGGTATCATATAAGCTGGCTGCATGCTTGCTGAGTGGGCTCACCTAACCACAGAGCTGCTGATAGCTTTTATCATGTTTAAAGACCAGAGGAAACAGATACAGGCTATGTCACCAAATAATTTTGCTTTTACCTTTCAACATTTTGACAGCCACTGTCTTGCAAGTTGCTGTCTTGTCAATTCCAAAGGCATCTGCTTCAATCACTTGGCCAAACGCACCACGGCCAAGAGGCTTACCTACAGTCAACAATGACAGAAACAACAAAACAAACTTGGACTATCACACCACAAAAGTGAGACACAGAGATTCTGACTTAATGGGGTAACCATACATCCCAACTTAACAAGGACAGCTCAGCTTATTGCCTTGTCCTGGTTTAATTATTAAAGACCTCCCCTTTCACTCTCCAAATGTCCTGCTTTGGATGATTATACAGGACCCTACTTCTAAGTGACTAAAAGGATGACTATTCAAATTTGATAGATGCAGTGAATATTTCTGAACCAGAATCCAACACCTGAACAGGCTAGATTTGTCATCATCCTAAAGGAGGAAGGGATGGCCTGGTAAATCCAGTATCAACTTAGTATTACTTGAAAACACACCTAGTTTCAGCCGGTCTCTGGGGAATTCCCATTTGCTGGCATCATAAGGCAGGCGTTCACAGCGTTCATCTAAGGGGAGTTCATCTGGATCCATGACGATGGACAAGTAGCCTGTCTTCAGTTCCCCTCCATTGGCCTGGAAAGCATTGCTCCTTCCAGTTACATATGCCCTGTCATTTGGCTGTTGTTTTGTGTGCTTGTTATTGTTGATAGAAGCCCGAGCCCCCACTCCCTGATTCCTGCCGTCTCATTTTCAAATAAAACTCATGGAGTTTAAGAATAGTCCTATTATAATCCTGCATCCAGTGTCCCCTCAACTCCCAAATGAGCTCAGAATTAGGTTCTTAAATCTTAATTACACTAGACAGTCCAGCCCTTTTCTCCTCAAGTGGCTTCTATCAATTAAAACCCAGTGGTCCAGCCAAAGAAAGTGGGAAAGAATGTTATTGTATTAAAATAAAACTGTGCCCATTGATCCAATAACAATGGGAAAAAACAACTCAAAGAGCCCCAGTCAACTTTCGTTAATCATGAAAACCAAAGTGCATGGTATAGAAGGGAAATTATTTTGTTACCCGCTTAACGGTCCGTAGAACAATGACAAGAAGTAACCAGAAGAACATGGCAATCACTGCAGTGCCTACTAGAATAATCACTTCCAAGTTCGTCTTTTCCTGGGCACCTGGAATGACACAACTGAATGAGCCTCAACAGTTGGAAACTCATTCCTTTTCACATAAAATGACAAAGTTCAACACTAAAGCAAGACCTCAAGCTTACCAAATTGGGAAATTCCTGGACAACAGTCACAAGCCTCTAACTTGGAGGGAGTCTATAACACTCTTAAAGCATAATTTAAAGTTTGCAAAGCAGTGCCCATGAAAACTTCCAATTAAAAATTCTAAAGTTAAGGATAGAAATTAAGGATATTAAGCATAGGAATATTAATGTCTTAAAAGACAGACATAGAAAGTGTTTGGAGGAAGAGCAGTTTTTGATGGAAAGAAAACAGATCATATTCTAGAGAGAAGAAGTGTTTCTATTTGGGAAAATAAACATGTTTCTATGCTGTTATGTTTTTATCTATATGGAGTTTTCATTTAAGAAAACAAGTAGGGAAATACATGTAGTGCTCTGGCCAGAGAGCCCATTACTACCAGGTGCCCATTACTTTAAATATGTCATCTCACATAATATCTCAACAGCTCTCAGTTTTCCCATGGTGAAACAAGTTCAGAGAGGTTAAGTGACTTCACTCAGAGCGCACAGCAAATTGGTGGAATGGTCAAGAGTTAAATAAGGTCTGTCCTACACCAGTTAAACATTACACTACCCTGTTCTTGGGTGGCAGGAGCCTGAGTAAAGAGCAGATATGAGTGCATCCCTCACAGCCCAAAAATTTGAGTTGAAAACCAGTCATGAAAGGAAAGAGGAAAGAAAAAACTGGAGGTCGGTAATGAAAGCTGCAGATGCTCAGGGCTCTGGAGAACAGATCAGAGTAGGAGAAATGAAATGCTAGAGGAGGCTTTCAGCTAAGTGATTAACAAAGAGGTGATAAGGAAGCAATTATCACCTAGGGTCTACCGCCTTTGGATGAGTGTAGTGTGAGGCACACTGGGCCAGAGCAGGGAGAGCAGCCCCTGGCAACCCCAAGGAGGCAGAGAGACAAGTAATCAGCCAGCCAGGAGTTAACGGCTGAGAGACCAAGTAAGCTTGGAAGTAGATTTTGTGTCTCTGGTTGTCCTCCTGCAGTAATTTTCTGTCTATACATAGAAATTGACAAGTCCTTTTATACACAGTAGAAAGTTCAAAGATACATTGTTTACATAAGTTTGTTTGTGTATTAATATTGTTATATTAACATTGGGGAACCTAAGAGGAGAACTAAACGCTACCTCTCTCTTTATTCCTGTTCTCTTTGGGTGAAAAGTAAATAGACTCTCTGTGCCAATGTTACCTAGTTGGGCACTAGCAACCAGCCGCTGACAGTTAACAGGCATGAGGCAGAGCAGGGCGAGAGCTAGAAGGCATTCCTAGCACCTGCCCTGAAACCTGAACACTTTGGAAGTGACAAAACCACCAAATCACTTGATCACCTCAAGTTGTTACTTACTTCACACACTCAAAACCTTTATTGGCAAGTGCAGTTTATAACATGGTAATAAGCCAGCCAACAGATTTGAAAACTAGTCAAGGCACCGAGATGCAATGTAGATTTGACAGATTAAAGGGACTAAGATCTAGTCTTTGAGAGACAAGTTAGAATGCGATCATAGAAACCCATCACTTCATCTGTCACCATCCCTCTCCCTTCCTCTTGCATAACCATTCCTTCACCCACTGCTGCAGTTCCACTATTCCCCTGAGGGGGTATCAGGAAAAAAAAAGACATAGGAATACAGTGCTGAAGAGAAAACTCTGTCACAAATTACCTTTCCCATCTGAGAAAATGCCAGACTTCACATCACTCCTGCATACACATACAAGTTGCCTTTCACAGTTACTAGATAACCCCAAATTTTCCATGACAGAAAGCAATGGTCTTTTGTTCACAAATGAATTTTAAATATTGTTAGCCTAACAAAAACTATCTAGATAGTATTGATTTTCATGACTAGGCAGTAATTCCAATATTTTTCCAAATAAATACAGAGGTATCATTTCCAAAACAAACTAATTGAGCCATTCACATGAAGAATCAGGGGGAGGATATTCTGCCTGCCTGGTTAAGAATTTTTCCACAATTAAAAATACAAGTATAGGAAATGTGATGCAAGTAGAATTAAAATAACATTAATTATATTTTCTGGTTAAAATAATAAATTCTTATTGTAGAAAATGTATGAGGTACAAAGAATACTAAAAAATCACCGGTGATCCTCCCACCCAAATGTCCGAGTACATATATATATACATATATATATGTATATATATATGATACAAGCTAATTTTTAAAAACCACCTGATGTGTCTATGAATTCCCACTGACCTTCTACTATGAAAAATGCCTCCACTTTTGTGCATCCAAGAACACTGCATGCCTGGCAGGTATAGAGGCCCTCATCCTCCTTCCTCACCCTGCGGATAGTCAAGTTTCGGTTTCCATCTTTCAGTACGATGCCTAAAACAGGAGGAAAATTATATTTTTATTTATGATGTGGGCTGGTGGCGTCTTCCAGGAAGAATTTTAAAATATAAATGTTGCCCTCTTCTTAGACCACTATCTAATTCCAAAGAGTCCCAGAGGGTCAGCTGTTGGCTCAGCACCCCTGCTTCCATGAAAATTCAACAAGGCTCTGAATCTTCTGATTCTCAGGCTATGAAATGAGCCAGACCACGGATACTCACAGTGTTTTTTGTCAGTGTACAACAGATCAAGAAGTAATGTGGGTTTTAGATAATATCTCTGGGAAAACACTGCAACCAAAGAAGAAAGACATATTGTACTCACCTGAGTCTTCCACAAGTGTCTCATTATCCTTAAACCATGAAATCTGTGGAGGGGGATTCCCAGAGGCTGTGCATGAAACTTCAATGGTTTCACCAATACTTGTTGTCTGATTCTCTAGGTTTCCTGTGATCATGGGTGCCATGCGCTCTGCACACACAGAAAAAAAAACCATGTAATATTTGGTTACAAGTTTTGAAATGATTTTGCATTAGCAAACTATTCAATCGTTTAAACTTAGTAAACAGTAAACTTGATTTACTAAATACATAGCGACTTGTTGCTTTGAAAATACACAGAGGTTGATAACAATACCATTGGTCACTGAGTAAAGTAAAATGAAACAAATTAAGTCAGCACAATTCAGACAGATCACTGCATCTCTGGGAATATTCATATAGTGATTCTAGCTAGTAACCACATCAAAAAAATAAATGTTATCTTTTATGGGGTTTTCCTATCATCAAACATAGCGTCTCCAGGGGGATCTTTCCCTTCCATGAAAGTTTAGCCAGTGACATCCTAGAATTCTGCCTTGTTTCTCTTGGAAAGTGCAAAATTTCAGTGTAATTCAACAAAGAATGCCTTACATATACTTGGCACTTTTTACAAAACTCATTTATTCTATTTCTGTTGCTATCAGTCCTACGATGGGCAGTATGGGAATATTAGCCTTATTTTACAGATTAAATAACTGCAGTCCAGGGAGGAGGGTTAATCAACTTGTCCAAGTCCCTATAACTAAGTTAAACCAATAATAGAATCTGGTGAGCCTAAAAGACTAGTTCAACACTACTTCCACCCAAACACAAACAACAATCGCCTAAGGAAAGTCAAATCTTTAAAGAAAATGAAGCCTACGGATACCTGTTTAAATTTGCAGCAAAACATTAGATTTACCCTTTTCCTGTAAATCATCAAAGTGCTTTTGAAATATCCTCTCCAAACCAACTGAACATCAAAAGGAATCCTGCTAAAAGAATCCACTTCAACATTCAGCAAAATGAGATTACCTCAACAGTGAATGGAATTGGGGGTTAAGCAAATGTCCTAGACTCCAGTTTATTTCTAAGAATAAATTTTGGCAAACAATTTAGGGGTCCTTAGGGAAGCAAACCAGCTCAGTGTGAGCACATATTTCCTGGGCACAGCCTCCTTCACATCTCTTAATGAATTCTTCCACTAGCTTGAAACCAGACCAGTCACCGAGGTGAACAGAAAAAACACAGTCACATTTGTGGTGTGATTGGAAGGGGCCTGGGGATGACTTCACCCAAAAATATCTCTTCTTTTGACACCTGAGTCTTAACACTAGCAGACCTTATCCTCATGTCTATCTGAAGTTACTGCTTAAAATATGCCAGGGCCTCTGAAGAAGATGATATCCCTCTAAAACTCTGGTACAGATTAGATTACCTGTGCAATCCCCCTTCTTAACAGTCAACATCAGAGCACATGTGCGTCCTAGAAACTAGAAAGGGACACTAAGGGGAGGAGAAATTGGAGGGAAAGGGCACTAAGAACAACTCCCCAAATTTGCCTGATTTCCCCACAGACAGAGGCATGGCTTCTGTCAAGGCAGCTTGTATGCAAGGCACAAGGTTATATGAGGCATAGACAGTGGCTCCACAGGCAGTTTGCAAAGCTTTCTGCTCACTGAAATTATCATCCCATTGATCTTTATTCAGGACCATGTGGGATGAGGCAGAGGTACGGGCATTGTGCACCCCTCCCATGGGCACTCCTGCATCAACCCTATCATCAACTCTGCCTGCAGGAGATACCTTATTGAGCACCTAGTGTGTGCCACTATGTTCTATGGCTGAAGCTACAGCAGAAGAAAAAGAACACAATCCCTTGTCTTTTTGGACACAGAGCTCACTGTGCTATGACTGCCTCCCAGGTGCCTGTGTTCTCATCCTGTCCATCCAGTCACCACTATGAACTTCTGGAATCTTCCTAGGTCGCAGTAGGCATTCCATGAATACGTGTCTACTAAAATAAATGAATGTCCAAGAATAAAGCAAGAATTTCCCTGGTTTAAGCTAATTTCTTACAGATTCTATTGAGTTATCATACCAGCAGGGTTGGAAAGATTCTCTCTTTTTATTATATCACTTCATCATTATTAGTTTCCTTCTGCCTCAAAGACTTTCAGTGACTAAGATACATGTACACCAGTCTACTTCTTAAGCTCCTGCATGACAGAAAGCTTTACACACACCTGAATGCCCTACATTTAAGGCATTCCAACTGCCTCTGATGACCCCGAGCTGCCTGCCTACCTAGGACTGTGAGCTGCCTGACCACACAGTGTCTTCTCTTGGTCTTCCTGTCCTGAGCAAGGCAGACATAGTCTCCCTGGTCCTGCAAGGAAGCGTTCTGAAGCTCCATGATCAAAATATCATTTGTGCTATTAGAGAACATAGTGGCATTCATTTTCTGAAGAGCATCCAAGTTCCTGCAAACAGGCGTGGGCAACTCTCCCACGTGGGTCGGCAGAGCCTGTGGGCCAAGTTTGTACCACGTGAGGTTCTCAAACGTAGTTCTGTCCGCAGTGCACCACAAAGACACGCTCTCCTGCTCAGTTGGCTGGGTGCCAGGTTGCAAAGTGATTTCAGGACCCCCTGAAATATAAAAGCCATGGTTACAAGATGGTGATTTAACTTGGGCAGTTATTGTCCTCCTGTTGCCATCAGATTGTTACAAGACATCGGGAAAAGGAAAGTTCTAGCAATCCCAGGCCATCTAATAAAAGGAGAAAACCAAACTGGACAATTCAGGTCCCAAAACATATTATTTTACCAAAATATATTATTTGGAAATGTAAATGAGTTCCTCATACATTTATCAAATCTCCACATTGCACTAAACACAGTTTTTGAGATAAAGTCCAGAAAATATTGAAAGCAGATAATTATAACATGGGATTTTAAAGATTAGATCCTCATTAGCACATGACACTCAGTGATACTAAAGCATATTTATTACAAAGAATTATCCCAGACTAAAATATTTTATCTAGTCTAGTCAGCTGAAGCTTATCCTTAAAACTCAGATGAACAGGCAAAATCAACAGCATTGGGAGGCCACTGCTTCTATGCCATTGCAATTGCCCCCAGAAAACCCAACCCCATCAACTATTTGGTAGCAAGACCACTGATGCTGACTGAACCCTCATAAGCACTATGCTACACTCAGATGACGAACACATACATATGATGCACAGCTTGCAGCTGAAAAGCATGTGTGAAATCATTCTCCCTCCTGTGAAGTCAGATGGATCCACTTCATATGCACCCAGGAGCTATCTGAGAAGTTTTAATTTATGAACGAAAGTATCAATTACCAGGCTGAGCCCTCATCCTAAACGTGATGCCACTCACAGGAATGGCAAGGACCACAGAGTATTAGACCACCTGGCAAGAGATCGAGCCCACCCCTCGGAGAGCAGCACTTACTGGTCACGTGGAAGGAGATAACCCTCTCTCCTCTCCCAGCTTTGTTCACTGCTTCACATTTGTACAAAGCGGACACATTTGCCGCTTGGATAACAAGGGTGCTTACAGTCTGTGAAAAAAACACATCCCAGGCCATAAACAATGGAGGCTGTGTTTATGTGCATGCACTCAGACTAAAATTCAGCTGTGCCCCCAACTGCTACAACTTGCCTACTCCATTCATATTATGCACTGACCACTCTCCAATTCATGAAATTGTAATTATGCTGGTGTAGCTCACATGTTACATAAAATGAGCTTTGGAAGCCATAAAATAAATAATGTGCCCTAATATAACATTATATACATTTTCTCAATATTGTATTTGTAAAACCAGAATCACCTTATAACAAATACATAGATGAAATGTGTTCTACCTTTCTCTGCTAAGCTATTAATAGATCAGTGGTGCTTCTAAAAGCCAATGGTGTTTTCAAAGTGACTTAACATGCTAGTATTTATCATTCAACGTATATCATTGTCAATCTCCAATATTCCTCACATATTACTGTGCCATGCTCCCACTCCATCTTTCCATCCTTCCACAAGAGACAGACAAGACAGTTTTCAAATTAAAGAACTTCAGACTCACTTTGTTTTTTCCCTCAATTAAGGCAAATTGATTTTTGTTGACCTCAATTTTATTTCCGCCCTGAAAGTCTTCCACATTTCTCCATTCTTTGCAAGTATATGGGTTTGTCGTCAAGACAGTTTGGCTATAAGAAAGAGGTAACAGGTCATATTATGATTTAATTTTTCTTTAATTCAAGCCAGTTGCAAGGAAAGGAGTCAGACAGGTTATTATGTTCTTAGAAATAACTTTCAATGCACCCTATCACATTACAACCTTTGGCTCCAATTAAAAATAGGCCTCAGCAATGAAGGAAAAGGTTCTAGGTAGATTCATTCAGGATACAGGAGGGAAGCAGCTATTCTGGGAACAAACCTCCATTCATAAATCGGATCGACAAGACAATTCAAGTTAATTTAGTTCAAAGGAAGGTAAGGAAACTAAGAAGCTATTGGGCTTCTTAAAGTAATCTCCCTGGGACTGTGGCCTTTGCATAGGAAATGGTCAGCATCTGAGGAAGAAACTAGTAGAGGCCATCTCAAAAACAACAACAGGAAGGGAACTGCCTAGGGTGGTGGGGGGCGGCTTGTTGTCGTTTTTCCTAAGGATGTCTGGGCTTGTGTTAGAACCCGATAAGCTGGGTCTGAGACTCCCAGGGCTGTGGCTAGGTCTGCGGGTCCCTGGCATCCATCAGCACTTCCTCTGAGATGGACCTTCTCCCAGATAAGAAGAGGTGGGATCCACCAGTTGATTGGCGTATGGAGAAAAACCAAAGATGGACAATTAGCAAAGTGAGCAAAAGTCTTGCCTTGGGAGAGGTGTCCATCAGGGCTCACCTGAGAAGAGAGAGCTAGCTAATCTCAAAGCGGGTGGCCCCGAGGAAGGCATGTTCTAAAACGCAGGACACAAGAGAAGGACGGAGGGACAATAAGGGAACACGTGGGGGGAACTGCCTTAGGAACAGCCTCCCGGTTTGGAAGGGAGCCCTATCAGAGGCTGGCCAGAAGGAAAGCAAACCGGCGGTGCTCACGCGGGCCTGAAGGCGCACTCCTCCTCACGCTGCCAGTACCAGCCCACGTGCTGCGGCGGCGGCACTGCGTACACGGTGCAGGTCAGCGTCTGTGAGGAGCCATACTGGTACGAATCCGCGGCGGGGACCAGGGACGTCTCACCGATCTGCGGTGGGACTGGAGGTGGGGAAGATGACTGGTGAGTGTCAGCTTTGAGAAAAGGAAGGTAGAACTTTCCGGCTACTACAGCCTACGTTTTTCCAAGCATATGATTTTTCCCTCATTTGCTTTTTCAAAGAACATCTTGACTTGAAAATAGGAGACGTGACTTCTAGCAATACCCATCGTCAAAGTAATAAGCTAATACACTGAGTGATTTATGCAAGTCTTGCCACTGAGCCTGTTTTTCTCATCTGCATTATAGGAAGAGCTCTCCCTGTTCTTCAGTCTCACAAGATCAGAACAAGAAAGAAAGAAAAAGTTGTAAATAACACACTAAATACATTTACTATGTCCAATCATTGTCCCAAGTGCTTTACATGGATTGATCCATTTAATCCTCACAACCACTATTATTGTTCTCAGCATGAGAGAAAGGAAACATAGAAAGTTAAATGACTTGACCAGGGTCTCTCACCTTTCTTCCTCCATCTCCCTCCTTGTTCATCTTCCTCCCACCCTCCCTTCTTTTCTTTCCTCCTTTTCTTCCTCCTACTCTCCCTTTTCACTTTTTTTTTTTTTTCTGGGCTCCAAAGTCATTAATGTGAAACTAGTTTCTCGACACTGTCAACCTTTGAGAAAAGGAAGGTAGAACTTTCCGCCTACTACAGCCTATGTTTTTCCAAGCATATGATTTTGCCCTAATTTGCTTTTTCAAAGAACATCTTGACTTAGAAACAGGAAAATTCCCAAGTTACACTTTCAAAATTTGACTTCTTTTTCATGTTTATTTTGACATGTAAACATGACATATTTCATGTTTATATGACACTGTAATAAATGCTTGGGTGAATCAAGTGTTTAGTGATTTCATGAATTAATGGAATGGGTCCATCTGTACATCTTTCTTGTTCACTTCCTTCTCCTTATTCTGCTTATCAGCTATCCAGTTTCCCTCCATTTCCCAGCCCCCTGCTCCAGAGTGGCTTCTAAGTGACATTTCTGGAACCTGTTATCTTTACTCCCTGAAGCTGATGTCTCATCAAAGAAATGAAGCTGAGCTCAGCAGACATAGAGTGGTGGCAGGATATATGGGGGAGCACCTTAATGGCACACAAGAAAATCCTTCAGTTTGAAATATGCCATGCCAGCAGGGAGAACAAAGAATTACAACAGAGAAGCATTTCCCAAACAGTGTTTGGAGTAAGATATTAATGAGTTTACTTGGTGGGGGTGGGGGGAGGGTTGGCAATGCTCTGCTCAAGTAAGTTTGTTAAACCTTAAGTGGTCTGTATCTGCCACCCCCCCATAGTAATATTCATTAGCATATTAAAGAACCTGAGAAGTCCTGCAATAAAGGCACATGTTTTCATCAACTTAGTGTCTGCCATACTTGATGTTAGGCAAACAAAGTTCAAATCATCCTTCAACTAAAAACTTAGTATTCTTCCCTTTACAGCCTCAGAGTCAGATTCTAAACTCTCTTAAAAAAAAAAAAAAGTTTCCATCTAGCCAACTGTGTCATCCTGAAAAAGCCTTCTGAGTTGGAATCTGCCTGTGCATCACTGAAACATCAACTACAAAATCAAACTAGAAGCTTCCCACAAATTCAAGAAGAATCATACACATTTGCATGCCAGGTGCACAATTCCATGAGGTGGGCAAACGCAGAGCAACTTAAGCTTGACAACTGTCACTGCAGGCATTCTCCCTTCCCATGATTTAGCCACCAAGTATACCATCTACTTTAATCTTGCATTTGACCTCCAGAGCACACTGTTCTACACCTTATTTCAACTCCACTGTTGTGGATGATTTTTATACACAGCAGCCCACTCACGATGTGAGTGAAGCAGTAGGCTGGCTATTTGGGAAGACATAATCTACTCCTCATAATAAATTTTGGGCAGAGACAGAAAACTGAGTGGACTCACCATTCACAACCAGAGATACCACATGGCTCTGTTTCTCTTTTGAAATGGGATTGGTAAGTATGACAGTGTAATTTCCTGTGTCTTTTTCACTCACTTCCATAATAGTCAGGACATGACCCACTTTAATTGTGTGATTGGATTCAATGGATCTTCCATTTTTATACCTACGAAAGAAATCCCAAGAATTAGTACAATCTAAATCTTTTCTCTCATGTGGAATGACACCTTGCATTTCTTTCCAATAATTACCATTTTATTTCTGGGGATGGGTAACCAAGGTACTTCACAGGAATTCTGACATGGTCTCCCACTGTGGCTTCCACCAAAGATTCCATGCCACTACCAAAGGCAACAAAAGGTTTTTCTAGAAGAAAATAAAAAGAATTATTCTCATAGATGTCAGTTTATTATAAATGGCCAATTGGCTTAGTTTTTTGTTTCAGGTGACGTGTCAAAGACTGTGGGAGTCTGAGTGGCTGCAGTTCAGAGAGTCCTCATACTACCTTTCTGGAGGCCACATTCCAGCTCCTTCCACACCTCCAAGCTTTGCATTTGTTTTTCTCTCTCCCCAAGTATACTCTGCAAGCCTCCCAGCTGCTCAGTCTCAATCCAAGCATTTGTTCTTCTGCGAAGTGTTCTCTAAGACCCCCCTAGGGACCCTTGCTGGCTGCTCCGCCCCTGCTTCCTTGAGGCCCTATGCATAGCCCCCATGGGCTCCAGGGCTCAGTCCTCAGACCACCTCTCTTTATCTAGTCTCAGGCATAAAGTGTCCTTCACATTCCTCCTAAATTTGCATCTCCTGCCCTGACTTCACTGAGTTCCAGGTTTAAATATTAAATATCTCCACGTGAATTTTTAATGGATATGTCCAAATGAGCATATCCAACACTGTTTCCCCAAATCTTATTTCCCTTTCCGTCTTCCCCCCTAAGTAAATAAAACCACGGTTCACTCAATTGCTCACTCTAAAAAGCCAAAACTCATGTTCTCTTATACCCCACAACCAATGAATCAACAGGCAGACACTATTGGCTCTATCTCCAAAAATATATCCAGAAACAGACCACTTCTCACCACTTCTACCTCTACCCCTTTTGTCCAAGCCACCCGCCATCTCTCACCTGGATTATTACAATCAGCCTCCTAACTGACCTCCCTACTTCTGCCCTTACTTTCCTAAAGTATTCCACATAAAAAAACCATGATAATCCTATAAAAACATAAGCCAGAGCATCTCTCTCTCTGCTCAGACTTCTTCTATGTATTCCCATATTAGAAAATCCAAAACTCTTTCTATTATTTGGATGCCATATAAATTACCATCTAAACTGAGACATTTATGTAAGTGAAGAGAAAAAAGAAGACTGATTTATTTGCTCAGAGCCCCTCAGAAAATGATGCAATCCCAGTTTCCCCAGTTGATAAGCCTGTGCTTATTTAAGTAGGTCTTTCAGCCATAAAATAAAGTTAAAATTTGAAAACTACCTTAGGTAATCACCCTCTGCTTATCACAGTAATAGTAGTAATGGCAACAACTATAACAAGTAATATTCAGTGAGCACTTAGATTAGCTCATCTCATCATTAAAGTTGAGATTTGAACACAAGCTGTGCTCTCAACCTCTATCTAGGTCATACGGCCTCCCAAGCAAGAGCTCAAAAATGCCTTCTGAATGAACAAAATAGGAATCACTAGCTGACCTAAATGTATTTAAATTATCTCACTTTTCAAGATGCAGCATAATTTCAAATGCGATCCGAGCTTACCATGGACCCTGATGAAGGTTCTGTTCCTCTTGGTCATCAGCCCACTGGAAGCCACACAGGTGTACCACCCTTGGTCGCTCCGGGTTACACCATCTATGATCAAGGTGCTCAAAAATTTCTTCATCTCACTTTCAGATGGGGTTTTTAGGTCCCGGTTTACAATTTTCTTATGCTGTTGCTGAAAAAGAGTTTACAAACTTCCAAAATCCAGTGTAACATGACCCAGTAGTTTCTAGATATTCACAGAATCAAGTGTGGGCCCTTGGTAAACACTATTTAGTGCTAATAATAGGGTCTTCAGAACTTTTAATATTATCTAGACAACTAATATTTTCGGTTCCAGGAGAAATCAATGGAACCAAGTGGATTAGGATTTTTAAAACCTCACACAGTGGGAATGAGATGAAAATGAACTGTGAAAACACAAGTTGAAAGAGAAGTGCATCTCCTATCACCTGTTGAAGAGGAAATCCCCTAAAGGAAAATAGATTAAGGACTTTGAAGAAAGGAAAATTAATGCAACTTAGAAAGATGTTATCACCTAAGAAAACTATAATCTTCACAGCCTGATTGTAGCAGGGTGACACAAAGTTCTTGGCACTGCATCTCTTTTCCATGGGTGCTGTATGTTCTGTAATTATCTTAAAATATATGTGTATGTGTGTGTTAGTGTGAGTTAAGGCCCTTAGATTTCATCTGGCCTGAGAGGTCCCTATCTTTCTCAAGCAGACTCTTCCACTGGGGCTTATTATCAAAGTATTGAGAGGTCTGGCTTTGAATTGTTAGTGTTACCTTCAAAGAGGGATATTCCCAGTTAAAGTCAATCCCCACGTTTAGTTCAGTCCTTGCTGTACAATTTAAGACAAGCTTCTCTCCAACAGATAGTTCAACTCCGTGAGGGGGGCTCAGGACCACATCATAAATCTTATACCCTGGAGCAAGAAATTGAAAAAACAGAAAGTGAGAGGGAAAACAAATCTATAACTTAGCACTTATTTTTTTCAAAAATGATGCAAGTTCAAAATGTGCCACATTATTTTTCCCTGATGGCCTTACCAATACTTGGTAACTCCCAGGGAAATGGCCTACAGAGATTTAAAAATCAGAACTGCAGGGATCTCAAAGATGTTGTAGTGCAATGGACAGAAAAGTAGTAAAATTTGAATACTCAATAGCCAATGGGGCCAGCTTTAGTAAATTACTGAACTTCCCATAAAATAGGTATAATTAAAAAGAATGGATGCCAAGCAATGCTCTGAAAGTTGAGTTTTCCATAAAATATGCTCCTATAATAGCACTCTTTTCCATCCTTGGTCTTGGCAAGAAAGGAGAAAAAAAATTCAACTGCACATAGATTTATCTGGTAGAGAAAAGCAGATGTAATAATTGCCCAACACCAAATCTGGAATTAATATATTTTTCAATATTCCTTATCTGTCACCCTATACCTTAATCTCCAGGATCTTAATATAGAAATCCAATCTTTATTGTCTGATATTAGTGATCAAAAGGAACTGTCCTCTTACCTACAACCACAACTATGTACATAATAGATTGATAACTTTCATCATTAATTTTTGCTTCACAGAAGACCATCCCGGCATAGCTGATCATGTAGCTGGGAATAGTAAAGCCTTTCTTGCTGTCCCAGGAGATTCTGTTGCCATCAGGAACAAACCTTTTTTCTGGATACCTCTGGGTAGAGAAAGAAATTACAAATATTTAATCAAGTGCTATCCAAAAGTAAAAACCATGTAAAACAGTCACTAAAGAAATTCATCTTATTTTTAAGAATACAAATTGGTTTTCTTTATTATCATTTGACTCTTCCTAAAGGATCTTTAAATCTCATTGTTGATATTATATTATAAACAGGCTATCCATCTTCATATTTGCTTAAAATTATGAAAACATAAAGGATGATGAAAGAATTCATAACTTACTGCACAAAGTGACACATTGAGGTTTGAAATGGACCCAAGACATGGAATCACTACAGTTTTGTTTTTGTTCTCAGTGATGTACACAACTCCATGTTGGTCACTAACTGAAGCAATAAATGGAGATCTGTAATCTAGAAGAAAATTTAATTCCATTAGCTAATAGCATTTACTAGAAAAGTTGATTATCTTTCAGGTTCATAAACTCTAGCCAAAGAAGTGAATGATTGGGAATGACATTTCACACCAGGCAAAGGAATCCACAGGTCAGTCTGCTGGCAGATATCTGGCTCCAAGGACATGCTACAGGAGGGCTGTGTGTGTATAAAAAATCTGAAAGAAAACTCCCAGAATGAGACTGACTTCTTTTGCAGGGATCATCAAAAGTAGAATATATTTTCTAACTTCCGCTTTTAAGCAGATTGATCATTACAACTTTTTTCAAAATGAAAAAGTATACTTCTTCATAGACAGTTTCATAAACACGTACATTTTTATATATACTATACATTTGTCATATACCTATATATATTTTTGAATTTATAGTATTTTTGAAACTTTCTATTTATGTATTTATTTATTTATTTTTAATTTTATTTTGGTATCATTAATCTACAATTACATGAAGGACATTATGTTTACTAGGCTCCCCCCTTCACCAAATCCCCCCCACATACCCGTTCATAGTCACTGTCCATCAACATAGTAAGATGCTGTAAAATCACTACTTGTCTTCTCTGTGTTGTTGCGCAGCCCTCCCCGTGCCCTCCCCACACTATACATGCTAATGGTAAGGCCCCCTTTCTTTTTTCCCACCCTTATCCCTCCCTTCCCACCCGTCCTCCCCAGTTCCTTTCCCTTTGGTAACTATTAGCCCATTCTTGGGTTCTGTGCTTCTGCTGCTGTTTTGTTCCTTCAGTTTTCTTTTGTTCTTATACTCCACATATGAGTGAAATCATTTGGTACTTATCTTTCTCCGCCTGGCTTATTTCACTGAGCGTAATACCCTCTAGCTCCATCCATGTTGTTGCAAATGGTAGGATCTGTTTTTTTCTTATAGCTGAGTAATATTCCATTGTGCATATACCTATATTTTGAAGTTAAATCTGTATACTTTACCTACTGAATTTTACTGATATTAAAAAAAAAATCCAGACTCTTTCTCTTTAGGCAAATAATGTAAATGCAATGAAAATAAATAAATAGATCCCAAAGGATCTTTAAAATGAACAGGAAATAACTAATAATTTTTTAATTCAGTTTTTCAAGAGAAAGTTTTATGTGGGTATTTTAAGATTATGAAAACTAGGTATAAGATTCTTTATAAAATAATGTTTAATAGTATTGCAGGTAGCTTAAGAGTTAGCAGTCATTAATACCTTCAGTGACAGAACTTGAAAAGGCACCATGGCAAGGAGTGAAAAGAAAACGGAAAAGATTTTAATGGTGTTCAAACATTGCTCATACAATGTTAATACGATTCTGGGAAGTGACTTTATTCCCCAGAGATCAAGTTGTTGTGATGTGAAGTCATGCTTAAAATCTCAGAGAGATAATAGTTCATACTGCTATGCCCTACACACCTGATGGAGCAGTTCTGAGCTCTTCAGGATAGTTGGTCCAAGTGAAGAGTTAATTAAACCAAAAGGGAGAGATGCTGCTAATTCTTGCAACAGCAGAAGTTTGATTTCCTTCCCAGCTGGAAAGCACTGAAGGGCCGCCAATACAGCCCACCACATGCCACAGCCATTATCTTAGGAGGCCAGGACCCACTTCTTGGCTTCATCCATTGCTGGAGGGAATGGGGTCAGAAGACTAAGGAAGTAAGGTAAGGACCAGAAGGACATTAAAGAGCTTTCCACAGGGAATACTTCAGTGTTTTTTTTCCCCATTGTTAAACTTCATAACCAAAATCTTGGACAGCTCACCTCCTAGAACATTAGGCTTAGACAGGAAGCAGAATTTAATGGTATACCCTACGATGGGCAGTGTACAAATAACTAGTGCTAGGGATTGTTACTTCTTAATGTTACCTACCTTTCATCCACATGCTATGAAATGTTACATAGCTTGCTTACAAAACAAGTCTTGGAAGCCAAATTAACCCCTTGACGTAAGACTGAAGCTATTCAGTAAACCAATTCTATTTCAGTTTGTCAAAAAAAGGAAATAAACAAAAGAAGCCCAAACAACCACCCATCCTCTCAAAATAAAATATTTACTGTAACTCATGAAATGAATTTTCTCATGTCTCCAGGTTTCCTGACTTGTAGAGAAGGAAATAACGAGACATTATGGGAGAGGTTCATTTTGTAGTATTTCCAGACAGGCTTGAAAGCAGGAAATCCTTGCAATCTTCTGAGAAAGCCTGATCTCCTAAAACTGCCAGATCAAAAGGAGCCAGAAATTCTCGAAGATCTGAGCCTTGTCTCCTTCAAATTCTGCAGAGAGGAGGAGGGGGGCATATAATTCTGTCTTGCATTGTGTTTACCCTGGGCAAAAATAGTTCTCAGATATTATGCAAGCTAGGAGTGACAGATGTTATTTTGACGTGGCCTCCACTTTTCCATTGCACTGACCCTATTTTACCATTGAAATGTAAATGGAGATCTGCAAGTGTGTTTCCCAAAGCTGATGAAACTCCTGTTCTGTAAAATATGCTTCTGGAAAGAGGTGTAAGCCATCTTCACCTGTCTCAAATCCTCTGGGATGTAAAGAGACATATATATGCATAAATAAAACACCTTAAAAGCTCATCTTCACTGAGAAGAAGAACATTTAGTATATCCAAATAAAATACTATACAACACTTACATCTGCCCCAAATTCCATGATAAGTATCCCATTAGTTAAGTCAGGGTTTCACAGGAAAATTAAAGTAGTATGAGATTTTTGAAACACAAAAGAAATAGTAATTCATATCATAAATACAAAATACATGTAACATTGTATTTCATCCTGCATGGATGTTAAATTGACCTTCAGGGTGCCAATTGCAAACTGCAGACTCTAGGAAGATGTGGCATATCATCCAAGATCTCAGAGCACACAAGCAAAGGAAAGAGAATCTGTCCTCAGAAGGCCCTCTGAGTCAGTGTCTTCATTTGCACAAGAAAATGGGAATTGTTTTTTACAAGTTATAAGTAGGAAAAGTTCTTACTATATACAAAAAACTCCAGAGCTTTTCTCTGTGCATTCCTAGGAAAATCTCCTACCCTGCTATAGATAAGCTATCTCTCCACAGAAATATCTCCATAATTCACCCGTGAATCTTCCTTTTCAAGGATTTCAGGGGTTTTTTTTCTCAAACATCAGGAGGCTTTTAATAAATCTCCATGGCCAATTGTGAACACAGATTTCCCTCAAAAACAAAGATCAGAACCAAACGAATTAGACAAAAGAGATGTACCAGGGCCCAAGCTCCAGAACAAATCAGTGAGTCTTACTCTCCGAGGAAGCCTTGGGGGAGAAGAATTTTGTATATTCCTGTTGGCAAACAGCCTTTAGAGCAAGCCTTTTGTTGTACTTGATGCTTCTTTGTGTCTATTGTATTTTATAACTAGTAAATCAACTTGAGAAATGAATTCCATTTAACCACTTACCTTGAACATAGACATAAATGACTGAGGCTACATCAGTGTCCTGGTAGAAGCACTTGTAGGCTCCAGTATCATTTCCCATCACTTTTGGGATTGTGAGCGTCTTACAGAAGAAGCTGTCACTGCACTCTGTCACCTCCACTCTTTTCTCAGAGCCAATCTGATTGTTGGGCCAGAGCCAGTCCAAGTCCCTGCGTCCCCTGAAAAATTAATTCTAGGGAAGTATTCATGGGAAATGTCATTTTATGAAGCTGTCTCTAAGAGAACAGAAGGTTTGTTTCTCAAATTTATGCAAACTCTTCCACAGACAGATTCACAGCCTTCTATCAAGGATGACAGGTTGGACTGACAAATGACAAAAGGTCATAGACTCAGCTTAAGAAATCACTTATAGAGAGTCCTCAATTTTCCATTAATTAACTCATTCATTCAACAGATATTTATTACACATGTACTATGTGCCAAACATTAAAGAATGGGGATACAGCAGACACAATCAGACAAAAATCAATGACTTTATGGAAGCTCAGTCTAAACTGGAAGAGACAGGCAATAAAAAAGTAAGTAAACATCAAGAAAGCTTAAATTTTTAAAAAACTAAATAAAATGTATAAAAGGTGGTGATAAATACCATGAAGAAAACACAGAATATGCAAGAAAAGAGTAAAGAGCTCTGGAGGGAGGGGGCTTGATGAAGCAGGCCATCTGAACACTGGGAGGAACAGTATTCCACACAGGGCAACCAGCAAACATAAAGGCCTTGGGGCAGGTACATATCTGGAGTATTAAGGGAATGACAAGGAAGCCAGAGTGGCCAGAGAAGAGCGGGCAAGCAGGAGAGAAAGAAGTGAGGATAGGAAGGAAGGAGGTGCCACCACCTAAGAGCCTCCCAGGCCCTTGCCAGGACCGCACTAACACAGATTACTTCTGTTACAGCATTTCCCTACAAGGTCCCAAGGAAGACAGTCAACAAGAAGAATAAAGCACCGCTGATCCTTTTTTCAAAGAAATTGAAATTTCCATGTGGTTGAAGCACCGCTGATCCTTTTTTCAAAGAATCTGAAATTTCCATGAATGAAGTTGCTTTCAACACACTCCATAGTTTTTTCAAGACATAAGAAATGTTTATGTGGAGTTTAAAAAAGGAGTATGGGATCTTCGAGAATTTTAAATTACCTTTGTTGTTGAAGGTGTTAATGAGAAAAATCTATGGAGAAATGTGTCTTCAAACAGAGAAGCTAGAGAAACAGCACCTGTTACTGTGTCTTTTCCCAAGGGTTGGGTTTTGCTGACCTACCCTTGATCAAGGGATCAGGGTCTCCTGATCCTCTGCTGTCTGAAATAGATCTGTGTGTCATTGTGTTGAACACTTGTTGCCCAAGCTTCTCTGTGGACGCCCAGCACTGTTCTCTGAGGGCAAAGCTGCCTCTGCCAATAGTCTCTACCAAAAACATCATAGTGGTCCTACAAAGCCTCCTGGTTGCTGTGCTCAACCCCAAGTTCTTCTGCTTTTTTTTTTCTGTAGGGACCAGGACATTTAAAATCCTCTTCTTGTCAAAGAGGCCTGCTTCCCCAGTTAGCAAAAATCAGAGCTTTTTGCTAGCAAGTGAGAAGAGAGGCATCCCGGAGCAGCGAGCCAGAGTATGAAGCCCATTACCTGGGCAGAACATGCCCTCAGTAATATTAATGGCTCAATATTAAATTGCTACCACAGTCAGGATTTTATCACAAAATAAAGTCCTTGACAAGGGCTAACCTGCATTAAAACATAGATTATTTTTATTACAGCATTTCTTTACAAGGCCCTCAGGAAGACATCACTGACCCTTTCTTCAAAGAATTTGAAATTTCAGTGAAGTTGCGGCTACGTTAATGAAGTTACTTTTAACACACTCCATAGTTTTTCCAGGACATAAGACATGTTTTTGCAAAGCTTAATAAATTCTGAGTATACTGCATATGGCCTAAAACTTCATCAGCTCTATCCCTTAAGGGTAAATCCTCAGTTTCATTTATTCACTCAATATCTCTTGAGTGTCTATGATGCCAGGTGCTGTACTGGTTACAGATGTCTGTGCGTGTGTTGGCAGAGGGCAATAGAAAAAAATGCCAGATTGCACAGAATTTGGGGGAGAAGACCTTTCTCATTTTCTCATTATTATATCATTTCTCAGAAACCTCACTCCTTATAAACAATTACTACAACTCTACTGTAATTCCACTGTATGATATGGAAATTATTTTCCTCTCAATAAACAATAAGTTATTTAATACAGGAAATCTGAATCTAAAATCCCTGCTTACCTGCAAGTAATTTGAAGAGTCGTATTAGCCAGAATGGTCAGTATGTCTTTTTGTGTGCTGAGCCTGGGTGGATCAAGAGAAACACTAGACAAACCTAGAAACAAATTAAATAAATGAATGCAGTTGCCCCTGAGTCAGACCCAATAGGAAACACCTTCCATAAACAATGCACACACTCTATGCTTTAAAAGGCCTCTTCAGCAATTCATTGTATAAAACTGTGAATTTACTTTTCACCATTCCCAGTAAAAGTTCACAAGCTGTGTCATAACAGGAAGAATGGGCAGATGGTCATAAACTAACACAACAGTTCTGCAATTCATGTAGCTAGGGTGGAGTTCCTGTTTTCCTGCATTGCCAACTTCAAGGTCTCACAAAAGGATATGGGACATTGAAACCAAGTGAACCTTCATCTGATGATCTCATTCCCTTGGGAAAGGACCCACTGACACTTCTTATAAAGCATAGGATGCAACATTTGACTGAATTGCTGATTAATGAATACTACTGAGAGAGATTTCTATATAGTCCATTTATGTACCCTGAAGGGAGTGGGAGTGTCCATGACATTGTCTTATTTTCCTTTATCAGTTTTCTAGTGTACTTCCTCTGGTAACTGAACTGTTAAGGGTGAAAGACTGCACATTAAAACTAGATGAGAGGAACTGAGGAGCAGAATATTCAATGGCATAGGAAAGGCCTATTGATATACTTCCCTCAAGAATGTGACTACAAAAGTTTAATGCTAATCAATCACAATTGGGGAATCTCAACTTATTAAGCAGGGCTCTGAGCTCCTCCTGATACCAAACTTGGGACACAAGAAATCTGTTTTTACCTAAAAATACCATGGGACAGATTTCTCACCATAGGTCATTCCATAGCAAGAAAACTGAGTTCTCTGTGAACTAAATGCAAAGAGCTACCAAGTTTTGAAAAAGCAACAGAGAAAGAAAAAAATTCCACCCAACCAGGGTCTTAACTGATATCCAGATTTTCAAAACACCACCTTAAAAAGTGACTGACTCTGGGTAAGCCCCCAAGCTTAAAATGACCCCTAACTCACATCAACTAAGGACAAATGACTCTCTGAGCCTAAACTGGCATTGACCTTGCTGTAAAAATAAGAGAATATTAGCAAATATGAGAGTGTATGAGTAAAGGGAGTATGGACAAATATCCAGGGTATTGAATCTGTGGACTGCAATGTGAACAGCTGCAGGCAAAATGAACAACTGATCATACATACTCACACACACTCACCCAGATGTGCAAAATAGGTTGCTGACATAACTGTAGATTTGTTGATCAATATCATAGGGAAAAAAATGGAAATTAAGTTGTATCAATAAATTTCAGAAACAAGTTGGTATTGGTACCGACATATTTTGTGGCAGTGGTTCTTAGAATTTAGAATGTGTCAGAATATCCTGAGGCCCACAAACCTGCATCTTAATGTGCCTTCAGGTGAGTACATCACACATGGCTGACGGGCCACTCTTGAACAGCTACTGGCCTGGTTGTCCTGTTCAGTTAATTAGCATAGCACTTTTCAATATTAAGGGAAGGCATTCAGAATGCCCTCAGAGTAAGTAAATAATCAAGGAAAATGTTCAAAAGCAATAGAAAAGCCTCCAACAAGGGAGCCCTACTTTGTCTAAGAAAAGGAAAATGAAAACAATCCATTTGGATAAGCACAAATATCAAACTTGATGGAGAAACACCATGCTGAGAAAAGGGTTGAAAACAGTAACTTGATACAATGTGCACAGTGATCCAAATGAGAAAGAACCCATTATTTGAGCATATTTGAGAAAAAAATGATAGTAAAGACCTAGCTCTAAATAAGCTATGCCCACCCCACTACCAATATAAGAAATTCTTCAAGAGCTCTCATAAATTATTATTACAGATTATAGACACACTTTCCTATGTAAAGAAAAAATGTAAAGATATATTCTCCATTCATAGGAAGCCAAGACAACGCATACCATTCTAGAGACATATCTACAACCAAAACCTATTTGACAAGGTTATCAATAATGATAACTTTGAATTCATACCTGTAGACCTACGCTTAATTTTTTTTACCCCATTAAGCTTCATTCATTTCCATTAGCGAGCTTGAGTTCTACTCTTCAGAAAATTCTAAAGAAAAAACTGTAAGTACATATGCTGCTCCTCAATAAAAAGCCCTTCTATGTTCAAATCGCACAACCAAAATTAATTAATTTGTGCACTATTACCCTTCCAGCTCAAAGACAGGAAGGAAAAACAACAGTGCCTCTGTCTCTAGAATTTGATGGCACCAATTATAGCCCAATCCAATTAAGCAAGTCACACACTCCAAAAGGGCAACCTCATCATTATATTCAGGGCAACCCCATTACCATTACTACTGCTGCGCTATGAAACACCCCAGGCTTAAAAGCAACTCACTTCTTTGAGGGCTACAGAACCACCACATGTTCCAGACCTGCATTCTCTTCCCATAAAGAGGGAAAGAGAGGTCTTGGCAAGGACAAATGAGTATCCGTGCTGGAGCTGGCCCTGATGAACCAAGCCATTATTAAGAAAATCCAATAACTATAGACAGATGATCTTGTTACTGTATATTTGCGTGCCTTTTTTTAAAGACATATGATTCTTTTGTTTCAATATAAGGAGTTTTGTCCTGAATTATTTGACTTTTTTTTTTTCTTTTCTCCACCCTGTCCTCTTTCTCACTCACCGAAGAGTAGAAATCTGGTAATGAGCAAACTGGCTATAGAAAAGAGATTGGAGAAGGGGAAGGAGGAGGAGAAGGGAAGAAAGACATTCATTGCCTCAAGAGCATGCGTGTGTTCTTAATCTTGAAAGAGGCTGATATTTTGCATGGCAAGGAGAGTGTACCAAGACCCACAGAGTTAAGTTTTCAGAACGTGAACCTCCCACTATGCGCTTACAGCGAGGACTGAAACGCGTTGAAGAATGTTAGATTGTTTTACATAGGAAGGTGACTGTCACTTGGAGACACTTTGGGAAGCTGTCACAGGTCCAGGTCCAAGCCCCAATTTCCCTTTCTCTCTGAGAGGACAGCAGCGTCCCGCTCCAAGGAAGTAGTAAAAATTTCCTCCCCGTAGACTCCACTTGAAGCAGTGGGTGTGTGGGTTCCAGCCAAAAGGCGACCGCACGCTGGGGTCGGCCGCTCGACTCCTGCAGAGACAGAGCTGAGTGCTCGGTGCGACCTGGGCGAACTGGCTTGCGCTCCCGGTAGGGCTACCGTGCCGGCGCCTGGCTAGGCTGTGGCGCGCAGCTAAGCGGCAGCACTGCCCGTCCCGCCCGCCGGCTCCCCTGCTGCCTGCCAGCGCCGAGCGCCGGGCGTCGCCCGCCCCCGCCTCCCGCCGATGGTGTATCGGCTCCGTGGGACACGCTTCAGCCGAGGCCCGTATCCGAGACCAGATTCGTGGCACTGGGCTCGGGAGGACCACCAGCTCGCTGGATAACCTCGGGCTGGTCACTGAGTCTGTTTCCTCCTTGGTAAATGGAAGTACATAAAGTGTCAAGTCACTTTCACCTCTCCAGCTCTGGGGTTCCGAGGGAGGTCCGGCTCCAGGTCGCCTCCGCAAGCCCATTTCTCCGCCCGCCCCCGGCCCCACCGCCTTCCTTCTCCGGAATGGGCTCCTTACCCACAGAGGCGGCGCGGGTGTCCACGCAGAACCACAGAGCGATGGCCAGCAGCGCCTTGCTCTCCATCCCGCACCTCGCGCCGGGCGCAGCGCCCAGAACTCGCGCGCCGGTTCTTGCTCCCCGGGCCTGCTCTGCGAGGGAGGTGCGGAGGTGCAACGGGCGCCGCAGCTCAGGACTCCGGGACGCGCGAGGCTGAGGTGCCCGGGCTCCGGCCACCGCTGCGGCGGCGTCTGCGGGCGCAGGTGGGAGAGGATATCCCGGCGGCAGGGTATCCCTGGGATTCCCGTGGAGCGCAAGTGATGCCCCGCGCAGGCGGAGGAAACACAACCATGCACTGGCAGCTCTCCTGGGGTCCCGGGACTCTGCTCACGGTGGAAAAGGGGGCAGAAGCTCTAGGGTGCGGGGCGGGACAGGGGGGCGGGGACGGGGGCGGGGCTCCCCCTCTGCAGTCGGCGCCGCCCCTGGCCCGGCACCGACCTGGATGCAATGCTCCCTAGCCAACTACATTACATCTTCCCATTTCCCCACTTGCCTTCGTCGGCGCCTGGCCCAGAGTCGCCCGAGGGAGAAGGTCCGGGGCGCGACGACTGTGTTTCTGGTGGAAATAAAATGTAGACCGTAACTGGTTCTGAGCCACCCCAAAGTTCAGTTCCTCTCTGCCCCCCTATATAAGGCGAAGCAATACTGGGAGCGCAGCAGAGCACCTTGCACCCTCAGGTGGAGCGCCAAAGTTGAGACAGTCTTCCGCGCCGCTCACGGCTGAAGTGGCTGGGGACAGGCTGATGATCAGCAGCAAGCTGAAGCAATGGGGGAGAAGCAGATCTGAGCCTAGACGAATGCAGGATCGCATACTAGCAGGGACTCCAACCAGTATGAGTGTTTTCCTTGGCCAGAAAATAAAATCTGAATGCTTTCAGTCGAATATACACTTGCTCAGTTCTCCAGAGTTCCCGCTATTTCCTCTTATACCTGGCAGTTTCAAATGTTTTTAAGGTATCTGCCTAGCCCCCAAAAGCATTTACATTCGGGAGTCTGTACTTGCTTTAGCCGAAAACCTACATCAGGGGTCCAGGGAACTGGAGGTACCCGGGGTCCTAGCGTGAGGGTCACCTAGAATGAGATTCAGTCTAGAGAAGGGGTTTTTGTTCACCGTGTTACCCATCAAGGAGTCCCTAACATAACTCTTCATGGGCCTTTGGCCAGGTCCTCTTCAGAGCAGACCTTCCAGTCAAGATACCCTTAGGAGGAGGGGAAGGAGGCCCAGCCCCAGAGACCCCCCTGGAGAAGCAATGAAGCAAAAGCTCCCAAACCCTGCGCACCCAGAACACTCCGTACCAAACCTCACAACTCCTTCTGCATGTATAGACTCCCCATGGCACTGCTTGGAGAACTCAGGTTCCTTCCTGAACACTGCTTTTCTCATCATGTCCCCCGACGCCAGGGCAGTAGCTGCCAATATCCCCTAACTTCATTAGGGAAGGATCTTCCAGATCCCTGTCTCTTACTTCCTAGGTGCTTTTTAATGACAATTTAAAGGGCCATCCTTCGGGGAGAGAAAGAGGTATAATTATTATATCTACATCTAGTTCAAAACCCTCTTCCTGAAATACAGAATTAATGTAAAGTGTTGGCTTTCTTCTTCTACTTCTAAATTACTTACTGTATTTACTCTTCTACTTTGCCAGGTTAGCAATGGAAATACTTTAATTCTGGAATATAATGAATGCATATGGTTAAAAAAATTTTTAACATGAAAAGGTTTAGAATGGAAAGCCCTTCCTTTGGCAGACACAAGCATTTTTCCTTTCCTTTTTTTCCAAGCAAGTTCTATGCACATAGAGATATGGGTATATCACCCTCCCTCCTCTTTCCACAGAGGGTAGCCTTGGTGTAGATACTGTTTGGTGGCTTTTTAACTTTAAAATATAACATGAAGATCATTCTACTTTAACCCACAAGCCTCCATCCTGTTCTTTTTTAATAGAGACATGATGTTCCATTGTATAGGTGTATTAATATTTAGTCTAGGAGGTATTTATTTGTCAGGAGCAGAGGTGTCCTTAAAGAAACTCCTCTGTTCCTGCTAGTAAATTTAGCAAATAAAACAGGATGAGCTCTGGCAAAGCTGGATGAGGGGGAGGGAGATAGAACCTGGTTTGGAGAAGGCAATTTTTTCTCCATAGCTTCTCCAAACAATTCTTTTCTCTCAGCCTTATTTACAATTCATGACACTTCCTCTTCCATGTCTCACTTAAGAAGATAGTGTCTCCTCTGAATGCAAACCAGAACCTTCAGGCCCACAGTAATGAGCCTCTTTAGAAGTCTTGGAGGAAATGATACTTCTTTGATGGCCAGAGGACCAGCATTTGGCAGGGTCTCAATGAAATCAGTCTACCACATTCCCTCCCACACAGCACTTAGAAGTGCCTTCTGCTCATGAAAAATGACAAAGTTTGTATTTTTTTTAAGTCTGTTCCATGTGCAACACCCTCCCATCATCCAGCACCACTACAGAAGAGTGATTTCATAAGTTAATCCAGCAGTACAGGTATGACCACCACCCAGCAAAGGACCCAAGTGTGGTGACACTTTGCCAAATTTGGTGTCATCACCACCAGTATTTGGACTTCGTATCCTTAAAAATAAATATGAGAATGAGCAAAAGGTTAGTGATTATGGGAGTTGGACAATGAGTATATAAGATTCCATTTTACTATGCTCTCTACTTTTGCATGGTCCAAATTTTCCATGATAAAAAAAATTTGTTTTAAGTAACGATAAACAAAGTGATGTCCAGTTTAGTGACTTTTCCACTGTCAATGCCTTGACATTACCTCTGGAAAATAGTTGAGGCAGAGAGGCAGGTGAACGTGAACTTGCACTTTTTTCTTCATATATTTCTATAACATTTCACCAAAACAAGAAAGCGTTACTTTTCTGAATAAAAAATGTAAATCAAGACCAGCTTCTCTTCCTAGTGGCTGTTATATTTGAAAATATAGTATGTATGCTATAGAATGATCTCCCCCCAGTATTTGTGTTGTAACTCACCAATCTGTGACTATCTTGCAGATGGTGGCTCCATTTCATAGCCCATCTGTACTCACAACTGTCATACCTTGAGAGACAATGAGCATATCCTCTATCTCTCATTATTCACCTTCCTTACACACCCATGTTTATTTTACTCTGTATGTGATTTGTATTTTGAATTTAAACTTAAAATATATTGTATGTTCAAGGAAAAGAAGGCTATGTCCCCACAAAGCCAGGATGCTTGCCTTGGATATTTCTACTGGTGTTTGCTGTGATTCATAAAGTCCTACATTCTAATAAATCAAAAAAAAAAAAACCTCTCCATCCTTCTTGTGAAACAGATGAAACAGAACTTCATTACTTGCCACTTGCAAAGGAAAAATCTCAGTTACTATAAATATGTATGCCTATGTACCCTCCCCAAACTTTCCCATATAATTTCTTGCTATAGCTCACATAAAGGTAAACATAACGATTTTCAGGTGTGAAAAGCATTCAGTGAAGTTAAATAATTAACTGAAAATCCACAACACACCAGAGAAGAATATTAGAGAATAATAAAAGTGGCCAACATTCACTGAGCTGATCCTTTGAGCAGGTACTTGCAAGTGGCAAGCAATGAAGTTATGTTTTGTCTGTTTCACAAAAAGGATGAAGAGTTTGTTTTGCACTTATTAGAATGCAAGACTTTATGAATCAAACGAAACACTGACAGAAACATTCAAGGCAAACATTCTGGCCTTGTGGTGACACATAGCCTCCTTTTCTTTGAACATACAATACATTTTAAGTTTAAGTTTAAGTTAAAAATATAGATCACACAGAAAGTAAAATACTTCACTTCATCCTTTGCTTCATTCTTGCAACATCCTATGAGGCAGCAAACACTATTAGCAATTCTTAGCAAAGAGGGAGAGGAAAGACAAGAGCTTATTTATTCTTAATTTAAGTAAATATTCTTTGCCTTCCTAAAAGTCTTGCAGAAAAATTGTTGTATCTGTTTGTGAACAATTAATGCATAGTTTTCTTGCCATAATAGACAAGACACTCTTTAGTTTCTTAAAGAGGAAGAAGAAAAAGGAGGAGGTGGAAGGGGAAGAAGAAGGTTTGGGGAACACTTATTATGTGTCAGGCACTTTCCTTGGATGATCTTATTTTAATGTTCATAATAACTCAATGGAGAAGATACTATAATTATTCTCAGGTATTGGGGGGGTGGGGGAAATGAGATACAGATTTAAGTTTAACTTTTCCAAAGTCCCACAACTATAGTAGTAGAATCAGTATTTTAAAGCAGAGAGGTATTAAACATCCAGGGCAGACCCCTCCAAACACATACTAACCATTTCTTGTTGAAGATTGGTCTCTTTCAAGAAATGAGACTAAATGAATCAATGTCATGGCTTCCTCAGCCTCTCCGTGATGATCTCTTCCATTTTCCTAGGTGGATGGAAGGCCAAGAGTGACTTAGCAGAATCATTCTGGGACAAATGACCAAGGAAGAATGAAAAGCAGGTAATTAGATCTCCCCTTCCCCCACCTCAGGAATCCAAACCCAACTGTATCTTCAACTTCTACCCAACCCCTGAACCGTTGATCTTTTCCTCAAAAAAAAAAAAGCAGTTGTTCCCATATACATAATCACTTGTCCATTTGAGGCATTTCCTTTCTGCCATGGATTTTTTTTTTTTTGTCCTTTACTCTCCAGGAAAACTTTTAGTCATCTTTCAATACCCAGCTCAAACATCCTTCCCAAATGACAGTTTACTTTTTTATTCAACTGTTTTCAACTCAGATCTCCCAGAAGAAATAGGCAGAGGTTAAATCTTACCTGAGCAGGTAGTTGAGCTTAGAAAATGGTTATTAAGTTATAATTACAGTGGTGAAATGAATGATGATGATGCTTATTTAGTAAAATATACTTTGTATACTTACTGTATATGTCTGATTAAATAGAGCTATCATCAAAGATACTGTGGGGTTAAAGTTGTATGTGCTAGCTATGTATAATGTATCTTACATCATCATTCTTAAGTACACTTAAATACTAGTCATACATTTAATAAATATATCCAGGGCTATGTTGAATTTATACTTTATCCTACACAAGTTAATATGAACTATTTTGTTATTCACAGAGCTAGGAAATTACTTTCATTTTATTCTGTACACACAGCACTTATGATATGATATATGATAATACAGTCATCTGTTTATGTGAATGATTCCCCCTCAAAGGCAAGAATTAGGTAAAATTCATTTTGTATTCTCAGTGCTAATGATCTCTATGCATGCCCTCTCAATACATTGATGAATTTCAAATGATTTTTGTCCTTTCCCTTTCTACTGCTCTTTGTTTCTTCTTTGCTTTTTCCACACCCCAGAATGAAATGCCTCATTGATCTAGTGTATCCATCACAGTTATCTTTACCGAGAGATACTTATTGGAATAAATAGAACCATACAATGCCAACATAGATACAGAGTGAAAATGTTCTTAATTTATTAATCAGTCAGGTTTGGATTTTTATTTTTGATTCTGAGTAATAAAGAAAGAGGAAAAGGGCATATAAGATTTGCATGTGCTATGCAAGAAATGTGATCTGAATGTCACATCTATGCCTTTTGCAGATTGTAACCATTTTCCAGTGAATTAATACCATCTCTTTTCTTAAAAGCTTATCAAGTTTTCTAAGAACTAAATAATGCAAAAAAAAAATACTTTTTTTTCCAGAGAATTGTTATAAGTCACTCATCCTTCACAAGGAGATAGACACTTCCAGCTTAGTTGAGTTAGTTTGCAGTGCTTTTCACATTTCTACAGCATAAAGATGGTTTCACCAGCCTTGAGAGCTAGTCAATGACAGCAGAAAAGTTTTATGTCCTTTGTTTATAAGTTCAGTCTCCTCGGTTTCCCAAACACTGTTCAGTAGTCCCTTGAGGCACAAATAAAAATTCTCTTTCTGAGCAGTGTTACTGAACATTCATTTCTAATACTTCACTACCTTGGTGCACATAATAAAACCAAACCAAACAACTCACCAAGGAAAACCTCACACAGAGAGAAATTTTTAAATAAAATGAAAAATACAACTTCAGGTCTAACTGATAACCATCTATAAATTGGTTAGGCTGGTATAGGCAGATGAAAGGCCAAAAGGGCCATAAGGGAGTCATTTCAGGCATCTGATCACATAATACAAATAGAAGTTCCAGATGTGGAGAAAATGAATCTAGTAACAAAACAACACATCAAAAATATTACAAATTAAAATAGTCTTTGGATTGTATACAAAAAGGTGTACATTGCCCTACCCTAAGAAAATTTGACCCTGCTTCTCCCTAAAGCTACATCACTGTTACTTTTACTTTTCTTTCATCAGAAAACTTCTTGAAAGAGAAGAAGCCATCCCCCACCTCTCCTCAAATAGTAACTTCTCAGTCTTGACTCTGCCCAGCATCTTCACACCATCCACCCCATTGCTCACCCCCTCCTGAGGCTCTGCCTTTGCTTGATGCTCATAACACTGTAAACCACACCTACCTAGCCAGCCAGTGCCCTTCAGTGGCTTAGGCTCCTTGAGTCAACTCTAAACATTGGGAATCTCCAAAACCATATTCAGTCATCATCCCACGTCCTCTTCCATGTTATTCAGGAATCTCTTTCCCCTTTGTGCCTTCCATTATCTTTGTGGGAATAACTTGCCAAACTGTGCTTTTCAACTCTGATTTCCTACATCCCACCATAGTTTCAGCCTCTAATCCCCAACCCTTCCTGAATATCTCCATGTGTATGTTTCACCAATATCTTAAATTCAAAGTGTCCAAAACTGAGCTCCCTCTCCTTCACTTCTACACTGCCTCCTTCAGCCTTTTCAAGCACAGTGATTCTTATACATTCCTAGGTGCTTATACTCTATATCCCTGCTTTTTCCCTTCCACCCAAATCTGATCTTGTCTACATTCCTTACATCTCTCATAGCCATGTTCTATTTTCATTTGCCACACTTCCCTGATGCATGACCATTTTGTGTTTGTCCTGGAATATTCCAATCTATTCCAACCCATCCATCATTCTGCTGCCCAAGCCGTCTTTCTAAAACAAAAGGTTTATCTGTCCTTTATCTTTGACAGTTGGCATTTGTACACAGCATAAAACCCCAGATCCTAAGCCTGGTGTTCATTCTTTGCCTGCTTCCTGTTTCCCAGTTTACCTTCTAGTATATAGTACATATACTCTATATTCCAGACGTATAGGTCCACTGGCCACTTCCATAAAAATGCTCTAATCTCTCTTGTCTCCAGGTTTATGCTCAATGTGTTCTCTTTGAAATGTATTTGGAATGTAGTTTATTCGAATATCTACCTATAGGAGGCCACCCTTCAAAGCCAGACCCCAAGAAGTCTACTCCATCCCTACTCATCTTGCCCCACCCATTTGAGTTTTTCTCTCCCTGCCTATAATAGTCAGGATTCTTTGGGTTTTAAGCAACAGAAAAACCAACTCAAGCTGGCTTAGATGTATGGGATCATGTTGCTGTAAGTTACAGACTGGCTTCAGGTAGATTTTTCCAGGGTCTCAGTTTGTCATCTTGCCTTTTTTCTCTGTAATTTTCTTAATTCTGTTCTCAGGCTTTTTTCATAATAGGAAAAAAAAAGACTGTACATCCTTAGACTACAGTATCAACACAAAGAGAAATTTTTTTGCCAAAGCTCTTGAGAAATAGGAGCCAAGACTCTGTCTTCAGCAGACATCTCCTTACACCTCATTCACTCATCCCTGCACGAGCACCCAGGGCAGCATCTCAGTCCATTCAGGCTGCTGTAATAAGATACCACAGACTGGGTGGCTCATAATCAACAGAAATTTATTTCTCACAGTTCTGGAGGCTGGGTATCTGAGGTCAGGGAACCAGAATGGTCAGGTGAAGGCCCTCTTATGCAGACTTCTTGTTGTATTCTCATGTGTTAGAGGGATTGGGCTGCTCTCTGAGGTCTCCTTTATAAGGGCTCCACGTTCATGACCTAATCACCTCTGAAAGGCCCTACCTACCAATACCATCACCTTTGGAGTTTAAATTTTCAACATATGAATTTGGAAAGGAACACAAATATTCAGACCATAGCAGGAAGGAAGGATGCTGATAGACTTAGATAGATCAGAGTCCACTGCTGCAATTAAAAGTGGGGTCAATTAATATCAAAATCACATCACTGAAATAAGGGACTATTTCTCAAAGAAAAATCTAAAGGTTTTTGTAGAAAGCAAGAGGAAATGGATGTTAAGGAGACAACAAACTAATGATCCCATACTCCCCTTACTCCAAGAATCCATTATTCACTATCTATTGTATCATATATGATATTCTGCTTTACATCAGATTTATCTGGGTATGTGTGTCTGTCTTCCTCATTATATTGTGAGATTGATGCAGGTTTACTGTAATTTTCATCACTGTTTTCTCAAAAATTCCAATTAATTGGAGACAAGTTTTTTCATTCTTCCTCCAAACTATTTCCCCTTCATCTGATGATATCATCATAATAACTAATATTTAGTGAGTTACCATGTGTCAGGCCCTATTGTAAACATTTCACATGAGTTGACACCCTTAATCCTCAATCCTCACCACAAACCTACAAAGTCGGTACTATTGTTTTCCTCATTTCATAGCTATGGAAAGTAAGGCTCAGAGAGGTTAAGTTACTTGCCCAATGCCTTGTAGCTGTTGTGTGACCCCACTCTTCAGGCCAAGATTTGAGCCAAGGCAGAATGAATCCAAAGCTATACCCTAAAACAGACTCTTTCACCCATTCATCTCTCAGTAAAATACACCTCTAATCACTCAAAACCTGCTTCCTGTCTTTCAGACCTCCCATTTAGAGCATCTCTCAACCTTACCAATCCTTTCCTAACGTGTGTATTCTTTATGGTTTGTTCTTACATTAAATCAACCACCGATGTTCCAACCATCTCTTGGTTAGACTTCTAGGGTAATATACTTGAGAATCGATCGATCTCATATCTTCACCACATACTATAGTGCTAGCTTCAATACTCTCCTTCCTGAACTGGTCTTCAGTATCAAATGTTTCATGTCTCTTAGCTCACAAATGTAAGAAAATAAAACCCTGAGGAGTTATTGTTGGGTCACATTTGAGGTCGCTCCTGACAGTAATTCTTATGGGACAGTGTGGCAGCTGATTCCTTGATGCTGTCCATCCCATTGACACTCAGAGAACTGTAGGGGCTTTCAAGAGATTATACAACTCAGTCTCCTGTCTTCAGTCAATAAGTCATTAGCCACTAAAGACAGATTTGGATTATTTGCATTTTGAAAGAGTATTGAAAAGATTCTCCATAACCACACTTGGCAACAGAGACTGTCTTCCAGCATATGACTGTCACAGACTCTTCCCAAGATGCCAGTGCCATGTGGTTTCACCCCACACTCTACCCAGAAACCTGCTGTAGTGTCATAGGCCTGCTCCCTAAGTGTAGGTGGCAGATTGCTGTGCAATTCCTGTTCATTCAGCAAATATTAAATCACTTTTTAAGAGCAAGGTAATTATGACATTTCTGTGCAAACACCAGAATTTTAGACTTTTTTAAAGTATGACCTGTGAATTTATATACTGTTCTTTTTTTTTTAATTGCAGGATTTATCAAACATTTATTATTTTATTTTTATTTTTAAATAATTGTATTTTTCTATTTATTAGGAAATGTATTTATTAATGTTAAACCAGTAGTTCTCAATCCTGACTGTACATTAGAATCTCCTGAATCTGAGGAGCCTTAAAAAAATACTGGTACCTGGCACCATCCTACATCAATTAAACCAGAATTTCTGGGAGGAAACCCTAACAGATACTTGTTTGTGTTCTAATGTGATTCTAATCACATTAAACTCTTGTGAGACTTTTGCTCATGAGAACAGAAAGACCCTTCCCGAACTTAGAAATGAAAACATTATAGCTCTAGGTCTATTTCATCCTTGGGTACTACAGTCACAGCAAGTGACTTTCTAAAGAGTACCAAATATGTGAGAAATTTAAAAAGTATAACTCATAGGAAAAAATCATTCTTAGCAAACTCAAAATTATTTAAAAATACTTTTCAACCAAAAAAAATATATTTAATGTGAAATGCAAGTGCATCTTATTGAGCTTGCCATAACTCAGGGTGAGTCATCCAAAAGTAAGAGCACCTACAATATATAAAGGTCTTAAAACATACTTGAGTATTTCAGATTACAACTCAATATTTATAGCATGAGATGTCCCTATCTATTGCTAAAGAAAATGTCAAGGAAGTAAAGAGTCTAAAACCAACAGTCTGGTAACAACAATTTATTTTGATAGAAAGAATTACAGCTTTCCAGGTCTTAGCTTCAAAAAGAAGATAAGCTTTTCATGTTTATTGAAGCAACACTCCCATTTTTCTGAGTTGTGCATTTTGTTACACACTATTCTGAATGAAAGACTGCTTGGGGGAGGTTCAGAGGGAGGAAAACACCAAAATTGAGTTTCAAGAAAGATAAATCACCTAAATCGGTTTCTCTGTTCTAGAAACACTGTAGTATAGTATGTGATGATGACTTTCACCCTTGCTGGCTCCAAAAGTCAAAAGCCAAATTCCAATGAATTGGAGTAATACCTACTGTGAGCTCTTCTACCCAGCTATAAGAATTCTTCTGGGTTTAAAATGAGAACCCTTGATGACAACTGTCCTTAAAATTCTTTTTGAGCTTGTGTTTCAAAAAGTTTAGAAACATCTGTATGTGTTTGCTTGTGTAAAAACATACACATCAGAATGTAACAGCTATTATTCCCCAGTGAGAAAAATATGGACGACTTAAATTTCTTCCAGAATCAGCAACCTAAGTGTCTATCAGTAGGTGAATGGATAAAGAAGAGGTGGTACATACACACAAGAGAATACCATTCGGCCATAAGAAAGAAACAAATCCTACCATTCGCAACAACATGGATGGAGCTGGAGGACATTATGCTCAGTGAAATAAGCCAGGCAGAGAAAGACAAATGCCAAATGATTTCCCTCATTTGTGGAGTATAACAAAGAAGCAAAACTGAAGGAACAAAATGGCAGCAGACTCAGAGACTCCAAGAATGAACTAGTGGTTACCAAAGGGGAGGGGTGTGGGAGGGCGGGTGGGGAGGGAGGGAGAAGGGGACTGAGGGGTATTATGTTTAGTACACATGGTGTGGGGGGATCACGGGGAGAACAATGTAGCACAGAGAAGGCAAATAGTGGATCTGTGGCATCTTGCTGCACTGATGGACAGTGACTGCATTGGGGTATGGGTGGGGACTTGATAATATGGGTAAGTGTAGTAACCACATTGTTTTTTCATGTGAAACCTTCGTAAGAGTGTATAACAATCATACCTTAATAAAAACCTAAAAAAAAAATTTCTTCCAGTATCACATAATACTTTATAGATATACACATACACACATGCAGAAGAAGTTTTGAAAGGCACACGGGAAACTTAAAAATAATTACCCCTCAAGACCAAGGTGGGGATGGGAGGATAGATGGATTTCACTGATTACTCTATAATATTCTTTTTTATTTTTGAATATTTTCATTGATAAATTATAATTTTGATTCATAATTTAAATTATATATATATATATGTATGTATTATACTAGTTCTGAATTTTTAAAAAAGTATAAAAGACCAGGTTCACCCTCTCTAATTTGAGTGTCTTTGTTCACATCTCATTTTTCAGGTGGGTAAGAGAATAAACAGAAGTGCTTGCCTTGGCCCTGCCTAGAGAAGATGGAGTCATTCTCTTATAAAATCCCTGCTTCTTCATGTGTTTCATGGGAAAGCTAAAGCAGGACCCTGACTGCAGAGAAGTCATAAATTATCAATAATAATTAATTTTTAAAAGCTAAAATGTGTTAAGCCCTTTCTATGCAAAAATGTTTTCTTATATGTTATTTCATTTTCTCTTCAAAACGATCCTGTGAGGCTCAGAAAATTTAAACATCTTTGACAGCCTACACCACTCATGAATGGAAGAGCCAGAATTCAAATCTACATTTTTCTGGCTTTACAAACACTTACGTGTTCTAAGTGGAAAGAGATTAAAATTGTGAGACAATGAGGAATTTTGAATAGTAGCTGGATATCACTCTAAGTTGATAATATTTCTGCTGACATAATTCTCTTAAAAACTTTGTAGTGCTTTAACTCTTCCTGAGTTTCACTCTATTAGTTAAAAATTCATATCCATGAACCTTTGAGATAAGTGTATTTCTACCCTGGGCTTCTACTGAGACTGCTGGGGGACAATGGCCTTAAGATTCTTAGAAGCCCAGTTGCTTAAGAAGGTCTGAGACAATCTCTCAGGTCTTTCTACTAAACTTCTGCCTGCAGAGTCCAATAATAATTTCCTCATTTTCCTTTAACCCACCTGGCAGCCTTCTCTAATGTCATTATGCTTTTGCTAGTGATCTCATCAATATTCTTTTTTTAATACAATTTCTCCTACACTTACATATTTTAATAGTTTTACAAAAGTTTATGTGGAGAATTTACAGTATACAGGGTTTGGCCCATATTACGTTTTTTATTTTATATTGATGATTGCTGTTTTACAAATTGATGCCTGTTTAATTATTGAAGTTTAGCAATGAGTTTGTGGGGATTTATTACACTTTCCTCTGCCCTTCTGCATATGTTTGAAATTTTCAATAATAAAATGTTTTCTCTTAAAAACAGTTCAGGATCCTTTCCATGGCTCTATCCTACTTTCTAATTAATATGCTGAGAGGAGGGTATCCTAAACTTTCAGCAAAGAGGGGAGCAAAGGCTTAGCCAATAAAAGCTTCCAAATCCTTTGAAAGAGTGTACTGGTCATTAGCATCCAAATGTGTGTTAAGAAGAGAGTAGGATGAATTGATTACAGCTTTAACTTAAATGTAAGATTTAAGACAGTCTTAATGTCTTAGTTATTTCTTCATCTTACTTTAAGAAATTCTATCCTATAATGCAATGGTTGTCAACCTTGAATGTGTATGAGAATCACTTGAAGGGTTTCTTAAAACACAGTTTGTTTAGGTCAATAAAATTATTCTGTATGATATAATTGTGGATACATGTCATACCCATAGAATGTACAGCACAAAGTGAACCCTACTGTAAACTAGGACTCTGGGTAGTATCAATGTGTCAATGCAGTTTTGTCAATTGCAGTAAATGACCCACTCTGGTGTAGGCTGATGATAATGGGGGAGGCTGTGCATGGGGACAGGGGTTTATGTGGACTCTCTACTTTCTGCTCAACTTTGTGAACCCAAAACTGTTTTAACAAATAAAATCTATTTAGAAACCAACATTGGAAACACAGAGTGTTAGAATCCATGTTCGGACTTCCTCATGTAATAGGTTTGCAGTAGAGTCCAATAATCTGCATTTCTAAGAAGTTCCCAGGTGATGATGATGTTAGTACAGCAACCATAAGAGAACTTCTGCTTTAATGTGAAGCCTCAGATTTCAGAAATTTCAAGCTTTTTCACAGTTAAGGTCCTGGGTTCAATCCAAATAGAACATTATTTAGTTCTCAAGCTACATTACCTCTAAGTTCTGTTTAATTCAAGTTGGCAAACTTTTGTTTGGACACCTACTAGATACCAGACCCTATGTTAGCCTTAGGAGATACAAGGACACATATTAATTGCATTGTCCCTGACACTGAAGATTTTATAGTCTGATATCTTTATCTTTAGTCCTGTTTACTAACTTTAGAAACTATTTTGTTCAATTCTGATCTAGGTTGTTTCATTTGTAATAGGTTATTTTAACTTTGCTTCCATAAAATAACAGTTGAGTTCAGCTTGTAGTAAAAATATTACATTGCTTTTCTACATCTTGGTCCTATCACATAGTCCAAGACCTCCCAAGTTTCCCCCAGAAGGGACCTTAGAAATCATCTGTCTCATTCACCCACTACCATTTTACAGTTGAGGAAACAGAAGCCCAGAAAAAGGAGGAAACTTTCCCAGAGTCATTAAGCTAATAAGTGACCAGACTAGACCTAAATCCAAGTTATCAGACTCCTAACACAATGATCTCCCCTGAAATCTAGCCTCATAACTTAAATTCAACATCAAAAAAAGTTATTAACTTCCATATCTAGGAAATATTTCACAGATTTCAGGAATTTCACAATTAAGTTAAATTATTGAAGATTTGTGAGTTAAAGGAGAAAAGATGGAGAGAAAAAGATAAAGGTAAGGAATGATGGTGGTGATAGTTGTAGTGACGCATTAAAATAGTGGTAAGGTAGTAGTAGTAATAGATAATTTCCTATGTGCTGTATACTGTGACTTTCTTAGAACATTCAGGCTTCCCAATAACCTTATGAGATTTGCACAATTAGTATGCCCACTTTCCAAATGAAGAAACTGAGGCACAAAGAAGTTTAGTGACTTGCCCAAAGAGACACAGCTTTTGCACCAAGTTCCATCTAACGGCTTTGCATATAATTAATCTCCCAAATGTAATCAAATTCTGCTAGACGGAAGATTTAAGTAGTATTTAATTATCGTGTTGAGTTGCATAGTTCTTCAAACCCCCAAGTCCTTTTTTGGATATCTTAACAAATCTCAGTGAGATGGTTGAAGACAGAAGGATATATAAAATTCTTTCTTCTATGCCTGTTAAAAGCAGATTCAACAACTCTGTTCTTCTAAGCAAGGCAAATATTTTAAATGTTTTTTCAGCAATTGAGATTCACAAATGTCAATAGGCTTCATTGGAGTAGAGCATGTACCACGTACACACACACACAGAGACACGTACATACACACACACCCTCATTCAATTTCATGTATAAACAAACATTACCTTATACCCTTAGGAATTATTTTTCGCTCTCTTTAGCCAAACTGGTTTCGCTTGGCAGACTGCAACCCTACAGGTGGCACCTATTCTCTGTGAAGTGTTTCCTTTTCCCAGAACTGAGACATTGGCACCACGTACCTCCTCACCCTTCTCGACATCTGTTTCTACTTATGTGCCAGCTAAGGCTGCCTGACCTGTGAAAGGAAACAAAACAAAGGTTCATGGTCATTGTCTACCACAATGTAGTGTTTTGGTCCACCCAGACCTTGGAAACAGATTGGGAAACTCAAATGGGATGCCAAGCATTTGTCTACATTAGGAAGGGTATGGAAAAATATTTTCTCTCTTCATCTGTTGGTGTTAAATATAAAATAAGGAAGGGCTCTAAAATCTACAGAACTCAATTCATAAAGTGGCTAAGTATTGTCTGCCATTTCCAAAGCACTGCATGTTGGCCCAGAGGTGCTAAGAATATATACAGAGGTATAAGGCATACCATGAAGAGGCTTATAAGATTAGCAAGTCCAAATATGTACATTAGAAAATAAATATGTAAGGCTACATACAGAGCATGACAAATTTACAGGACAAGCACTAAGTATCTCAGGCATTCCTTAGAAGGAGCAAAAACCAAGGGCTGGAATGATGAGATACCCTCAATTGTGGTGAGGCTTGAAGAACAAAAAAATAACTTATTTTATGACAAATGAAATCACTTTCTTTTAAATAGTTACTAGGACAAAAATTACCAAGACACAATCTCTTAGGAGCTGAACTTCAAGACACCCAAGAAAATCCTTGACCATATTTCTTAAATTTATCTCTTTTCTCCTTCTCTTCTTTTCCTATAGTCAACTTTTAATTATCTGTAGCAGTTTGGATAGAAACTTAAGATGAACCTATGGAATTATGTCATACTCCCTATTTTTGCCTTCAGGTTCTGTTTCCAGTTTTCAAAATTTATTCTAGAGTTGGGTAACAAACACCAAAATGTAGTGATTTGAAGATAAACATGCACAAGTTTACAAAGTTGCCTCTAACAAGGATATTCATTGTAATATTAAATGATTAAAACATTTTAAAAATGGGAACTTCCTTTATATCTATAAAGCAAGGAGTTAAATATATTGCTACTGAAGAAAAGCAAACTGCCAAGCAGATATATCTCATATAATTCCATTTAGTTAAAACCAAAAAAGGACACTTGTACCTCATGAACACACCTTAAGCATACACCAATTTCAGGAGGCAATATGAGAAATTAACAATGTTAATATCTGTGAGATTGGCAGCAGACTTCTTTTATTTATCACTTTCTGTGCTGTTGAAAATCTTTAAATATATATTACGTTTATACTTTTTTAAGTTTAATTAATATACATGTATTTATATATGTAATATTTACATTTTTGCTTTCCAGATATTCTGCTTTACCAACAAATGACCTAGAGCCATCCACTCAAAGAGAGACAGAATGTTAACAAAAGGGCCATAAAAATGAATGTTATGCATGAAGAAGGGTCACTATACTACACACAATTTTTTTTATTTTAGAGTTTCAATCACTGCCTCACAGAAAATCAAATTTTCCTCAAGCAATAGATGGGTGAATATTTCGACTTTTTGATGCTAATAAATAGTTCAAAGCTTCAGGAGCTTGAATTGCAAGGCCCAAATAACATGTGGCTCATGGAACTGATTGTGAGCTGTAAAAGGCTAAAGGCTTCCGAAGTGGGAAACATGTTGCTGTAATGCTCTGTTACCTGATGACATTCCATGACATCCACCAACTTTAAAAAAGACAGTTCCAGATATCCAAGCGGCCCTTCTTCTTTGCCTGATGCAGCTCCAAACAGGGCAGCTGGATGGCCACAAACTCTGTGTTTGGGATCTGGAGATAAGTGGGAGAGGCTCAGCCCATTCTGCTGATGCACCAGTTCAGGGAAAGTTAGTTGACGCAGCCCTTTGCCTTCCGCTTGGCTTGAGTGAAATCAGGAAAAGTGGTTTAGACTCAGTACCTTCTCTGCTTGCCTCAGGGTCCACATGTTTCCTGACCCTTAACCTTTTCTTTCTGGGCAGGGGCCGTCACCTGCAACATGAATGTACTGACAATGACATCCTGCCCATCTCTGTGTCCCAGGTCCATCGCTGCATGTCACCAGTCTGCCCAGGTCTTCTGCAGATGATTCGCCTCGTGTTCAGCCATTGTCTGACCACGCCATTGTCTAACCAGACTGCCAAAGGTTTTCTTGGCATTGCCTAACCAGACTGCCAAAGGTTTCAAACAGAAACTTTTGAAATGGAAGAATTAGAGGAAGTCTCTGTAAAAAAAAAGCAATTAGCTAATTTACATATAGTAGATACTGTTAAATATAATCCCCAGGAAATTAGTTGTACCTTCATAATTTTTAAGGAAAGTATAATGGCCAAAAATTCAAGCCTGATGATAAAATATCCACTGAACACTGGCTGTTTAGTCCTTTCTTTCCTTCTAGATAAAGATAAAAAAAATTTGGGGGCTCCATATACAGGAATGGGTCAGCACTGTGGGTCCATCTGTCTGTCTAGTTACATGCTACAGGAAGCAAGATGTGTGTCATAAATGACACAATCTCAAATCATACTACGGCAGGAAGAGCACTGAACCAAGAGTTAGAAAACCTGATTTAAATACCAATCCTGCCAGTAACATTCTCTGGGCAGAAATAAGGCAGAGGATCTTCATTTGCAAAATAAGGGGAAAGGATCCCAAAGGTCTTCTTCTTGTTAAGAAATTCTTGGTTCTGTGGAACAATGCTCAGCCAGGGGGATGGATTATACTCGTTTGCATTTTCTACTCCATCCAAGGTTTACAGTCTGACTGCACACAGATGTCCTGGAATGAGGCAAACCTCCCTCACACTGAAAAAGAACCAGAACCAATTGCATCACCTGTCAATAGTGCTATCTTCTGAAAAACTCGGTGTAATTTCAGAAATTATGCTTCAATGATGTAAACTGAAAACTGGGTTAATTTTCTCCATGGCAGCCTGAGAACCTTAGTGGCAGAAGAGATAAATAGAAGATAGGTAGATAATATAGATTGATAAGTGATGATAGATAGATAGATGATAGATAGATAGATAGATAGACAGATAGATAGATAGATAGATAGATAGATAGATACATACATACATACATACATACATACATAATAGATACATAGATACATAGATAGATAGAGATGATAGGCAGGTAGGTAATGGATAGATGGATAGATGGATTCATGGATAGATAGGTAGATAGAGTTGAAGTTCTGAGCATGGTCTGTAAAGTCAGATTACCTTGGTTCAGATTACAGTACCACAATTTTCTGGCTGCATCATCTCAAACAAATTACTCCACCTATTTGTAACTTAGTTAACTTAATGACAAAATTCAGACAATAATAATAACATTTACTTCCATTTGTGTATATGTAGAATTATATTGTCATAGAGAAAATGTAACAGAATATGTTTTAGGCTGTTAGCATTAATTACCTTGTGAGGGGACAAAGAAATGTGGGAGAGAGGAACAAGATATGTATAAAAAAGGGAAAGGAAAATACAAAAGTTTATTATAAAAAATACACCTGAAACCAATATAATGTTGTATATCAATGGTATTTCAACAACAAAAAATTTGACTTGCAAAAAAAAATACATACACATAGCAGCATTACTCGTAATAGCCAAAAAGTGGAAATACTCTAAATACCCATCTACTGATGAAGAAATAAAAAGTGGTATATCCATAAAATATCTACTAACAGCCTACTGTTGACTGGAAGCCTTACTGATAACCTAAACAGTAAATTAACACATTTTGTATGTTATATGTATTGTATGTTGTATTTTTACAGTTAAGTTAGCAAGAGAAAAGAAAATGTTTTTTCAAGTTGTCACGAATCTCAAAAAAAAATTTCAATATATATATTTTTAAAGTCTACATGATACGAAATATCCAGAATAGACAAACCATACTATAGAGACAGCAAGTAGATTAATAGCTGTTTAGGGCTAGCAGGGGATGAGATGAGGAGGCTGGTGGTTGGGTAGAGTAATGGCTAAAGGATTTCTTTTTGGGGAGATAAAAATGTTATCAAATTGATTACGGTGATGGTTCTCTATATCTGTGAATATACTAAAAGCCATTGAGTTGAACATTTATGATGGCTGTGCTTTTTGGTATATAAATGATATACCATAAACAACAGAGTTTTTAAAAATTAATAACTGAAAATAAATTTTCTAATGTGAAAGACCAAGTAACTCCTTCCATTTATTGGACTTAAGAATTTCTCTCATAGAAATGTAAAACTCCTAACTTCTACCTTACCAGGAATTTTTACTTATTTTTAATATGGTAATGCCATATTAATCTTTAAAAAGTATGTAATGGTTCCATTTGTAAATTAATGCTCACTAACCTTAAATAGAGCCTCACAAACCTACTATTTCTTTCTCATCTTCCAGGAAACCTTGTCCAAGCCTTCTTCACTTCCTTCAAACCCTTCACACCACTGTTAGGAAAAAAACAAAAGGCATCAGCTGGAATGCCTCATCTCCCATTATCTAGCAGAGCAACTACTATGCATGTTCCTGTCTGATTTTTGTTTCTTCTGGCCTAAAATTAATCCCTCGTGCTGTGCTTTGGAGCCCATCCCCTGCCACCTTCTAAGGCACCTACCACTAAAACCATACTTTCTGATTCCTACAGATGTTTTAATGCCCATTCTGCTCCATTTACATCATTGAAGGTTATGATGCTTGTCTTATATTAATAGTGTGCTGTATCTCTTCCATAGTTTTTTTGCATTTATATAATATAAACATATTTACCATATTTGAAGCTCTTAATATCTTGTGTTTACAAAATAAAAGGGATTATAGAGTTAAGATGTTCTTTTTTAGTAGCAGTATGATATTTTATTATATGGATGTGCTATAATTTATCCAATTGTTCCTTAATAGGTGGTATTTGGATTGCCTTTAGCCCCTTGGTAAATAATTCTGCAGTAAACATCCTTGTAAGTAAATCCACGTCTGTGCTTTTGTTTCTTCAGGCTAAATTCTTAGGTATATAATTCTAGGTCAACATCTATGTCAATTTAAGTTTTAATGGGTACAGACAAGTTTTAGCAATTCCTCAATAATTTCAGCAATTCATCTTCCAACACTATATAAGAATATCTTTCCTCCTAGCTTTGGCCTATATTGGACATTTTCAATATTTTAAATCTTGATCAATCTAAAAGGAATAAAAGGTAATTTCATTGTTATTTGCATTTCCTGAGTACTAGAGAAGTTACAAATATAGATCTATGGCAAGATAATATCTCAAAATGTTAAGTTAATTTAGGAGTTTTCCCCAACCCCCACTCTAAGATGAAACAAAGAAAGACTCAAGGAGACCTCAGGCCCAAGAGCAGGCTAGAAAGACTGATGCGTGCTTTTCCTCCCCCAAAGACTAGATAGCACTGTGGGTAGAATAAGGAAGAGATGGGAATTGGTAGCCAAGGCTCTTTTCTATCTAGGGGTAGAGAAAGGGATGGAAAAAGTAGGATTCCAGATCACAGAGTAGAAAGGAGAAATATCTTCTGCTAAGAGGACCAGGACACAGAGCAGCAGGAAATCTTTGCCAGGTAGTTCTCAAGAGTTTACTTCCAACATCTCACTGACATGCCTCCACCAGGCAGCCCTGGACTGTCTAAACAGAGGATAAGGAACTTACACATCTTGAAAGGTGATAGGCGTGAGAGGTGGGGTGGTGTCAGGATGGGCGTGGCAGGGAAAGAAGAAGAACTTAAAGGGAAACCAACCCTGACCAAAGCGGAACCGAACAGAAAAATTGGGAATTTCCCTAAAAACATATTAGCACCACTGGGCACATGGCCACTGTCATATATTTATGGGCTACTTGCATTTAATCTTCTATGAATTGCCAGTTCATATCTATTGCCCATTTTTCAACTGGACTTTTTTTAAATGTCATTTTTTAAAGTTTTTTGTAGATTACAGATACAACACATCTGCAAATATATTTTATCTTGGTTAATCATTGGACTTTTGATCTTGCTTATGGTGTCTTGTCAACAAAAGGTTTTTGTTTATGCTTGTCTTTTATGTCTTCTAGTATTTCTGTCTTGCTTAAGAAAGTCTGCCTAATTTCAAGATTGTATAACTATTCCTCTAGATTATCTTCTTATAGGGTAATGATGTTTTAAAGATGTTATTTTATACATTTAGAATTTTAATCCATTTGGAATTTACAATAATATATAGCATAAACCAGGTAATGATCTAATTTTATTGCCCAGGGTACAAATTCTGACTGCCCCACTTATTAGCTGTGTGACTTTGGACCAGTTACTAAACTTCCCTGTGTTTCAGTTTTTTCACCTTCAGATAGGGATGATAATAGTTAACATCTCAAAGGGTTGTTATCAGGATTGAGTCAATACATGAATAGTTCTTAGATTAATACTACCTGGCACATAGTAAACACTCTCTGAATGCTAGCTGTTAACTGACCCAGTCGCAAAGTCTTTTCACCATTTCTTAAACAATTTTTTTCAATCAAAAATGCCCCTTTTAGCAATATAAAGTTAGCATCTATGCTTGGATCTGTGGCATACTCTCCTGGGTTCCATTGATCTATACATGAATACTGTATTGTTTGAATTCTAGCTTAACAGAAAATTTTATAATCTGATGAGGCAAGTCCCTCTCCCTAATCTTCTTTTTCAAAACTTTCCTGGTGATTTACCATAGTAATCATCTATATGAACTTTAAAATAATCTTGTCCCATAAAATATTCATCTATTTAACTTAAAGAAATTTAAAAATAATTTTGGATGGAGGCATGGAAATAAGGCACCAGGTGCCACCCTGTCCAGAAGAGAACTAGTACCAAACTAGTACCAAAAAGAGGAATCAAATCAATGGAGATCTACTTAAAGATGTGCACTCAGAAGCTGTGCAGTGGGGGAGGAGTTATCCCATTCATTCATTCATCCATTCATTCAACAATTCCTCTGTTCACTATGCACTGCTCCACTCTGGAAATCTAAAAGCTTACACCTCTGAGAGGACACCCAGGCAAAACAAATCACTTAGAGGCAACTATTTCACCAAATTGTCTTTAATATGTGGAAGTGTTAGCTTCTCCCAACACTCTACCCATAGGGCACAACAAGGATTCTCATGGGTTTACTTTAAACTGTGTTTGGCATGTATGCTTTCTAGGATAAAATAGTTTATCTGGATTTGCAAAATCATTTCCTGTCATTCCAAGATCAAGCACCATCTTGACTGTAAACATGTACTCTTCTGTCTGCCTGAGCCGCTTAGAGGGCACCAATTCAGGTTTCCCTTCTGATCACGACCAGGAAGAGGCCCAATAAATATTTCAAACATAAAAGGCTTGTTATAACAAAGGGGTCTTTAAATCCTCCTGGGTTATCTGAACAGCTTTCCGTTCCATTTTGTTTTCACCTCTACCCCTCTGAAATTGGAAGATATTTTTTTTCTTGAGATGAAACAAAAGTTTATGCACAGATGGGTGGAGATTAGAAAAGAAAATGAACACAGCAACAACAATAAAAAAGTGGGAATCTCATAAGTGAAGATATAGATTTTAAGGGCAAGAGAAAACTATGCCAAAAAAAAGGCAATCTTTTCACAGGCCAGCCTCAGGAATCCCCGTTCAGGATGCAACTCCTAATAGCAAGCAATTCCTGCCTCAGTAACAGCTCCATGCATTTGTGTTAGAAACACAAACCTTCCAGAGCATGTATTATACACACCTTGCTGTCATAATGCAAATGGTGCCTGACTTCCAGGATACGCTTTATGGAGGGTGAGGAGAAGGGACATAGGAGAGAGGCCGAGAGAAAAAAACACTTCCCTTAATCCTTTGATGCCACCAAAGTGATCACTGATGAAAGAAGTGTTATTCTTACTTTTCCCCCTCCCATAGATTGAAATTAGAAGCTAAATATCATCCAAGATGGCTCTGTTTAAGAGAATGGTTTTCCACGACCCTCAAACTAAAACCCTGGCAAACGACAGTCTGTGCCTTGGCTGGGTATAATTGTAAGGCCGTTTCTCCAGTTTCATTCCTTCAAAGTCACTCACGATGAATGTTATTCTGGGCTATTTCAAAGAGACTTTATTCTTTTAATTTTATAGGGATTAAAGAAGGGAAACGACAACCCCCTGGAAATTGTTACAGAAGCCTGACAGCCCAAGGTAACTTACAAGAGGTTTAAACTCACAAAAAGTGAAAGTTGACAATGGAGTAAATAGCTAAAGTAAGGATAACAGTATCTGGCCTCGTAGAAACAAATTACAGTACAACAAAAGCAACTGGACAATTATCAAGTCAAAAAGCTCAGTTCTGTGAAGGATACTGAGGAGCATAGGAATAAGCCACACAATCTCACCCCTCTAAGGACTTTCTTGTTAAAATTATAGACTTAGGCAATAAATTTAAGTTAGGCGAGGCAGTATTTGATTGCACTTTTAAGACTATGCAGAAACCATACATGCAATTGGACTTCCAATAAGGGAGAAAATAGTCCTTGGTTTAATTGTAATCAGATTATAATGTAGAACTCAAGAACAGGGTTGGTTCTTTAAATGTACGAATAATTCTAGTTAAAGTATACTTCTTTTTCTTGAAATACAACCTGAGGCTTTTTCCTTTTCCAAACTCTACTATGTACTTGTTTGGGGAAGGAGTTTTCTGCCCTTCCTCCTTCCTCTGTCCCCACCATGAGCTGGACCCCGAGCAGCTCCACCACCTGTGCTTCTGCCACACAGAGGGCAACTCATGCCTGCATGACTTCTGAACTGAGTACCGACCTTCATTCCCCGTACCGAAGCCCTACCAGGCAACCTTTCAGAAAAAAAGGTCTCAGGAAACACCCATACACCAACCATATGCTTGAGTCCATGAACATGAAAGTGAGCTTACCCTCCCCAGCTATTGTTCTAGCTTTGTTTCTGGCTAGGCCCATACACAAATAATCTCAACAAATTGTGTTTTTTTTTTCTAGTCTACCTTACTCTTTTCTAGGTCTTTTTTGGAAACCTACTTTTAAAAAACTTGGTTAAATTATATATATATATATATGTATATATATATATATATATATATAATTATATATAATATATATTATATAAATGTTTTATAGTCTACATTTTTATACCTTTCACTGTGGATTTGAAGTTCCCCCTTATAATAAGTAAAGTTTTCCAACGTTTTAAGGTAAAGTTGCATCAGATGTTACTAAAGTTAGTATAATGTAAAGCACAAGTTCCAGGTTGTGTATACAGGCTTACTGTATACATATCAAAGTCATAAGAGCTGTTAACGTTTTTATTGTGATAATAACCTTTCACTCCTATAGTCCTTACCGTGGGTCAGGCTCTGCTCTCAATGTTTTAGGAATGTGAACTAATTTAATCCTCCTTAGAATCTCCGGGGATAAGCAACCTTAGGTCTCTATGTTACAGATAAGGAAACTGAAGCCAAAGGCTCATGACTAGAAAGGGAGCAACTCCAAGGTTTGTATTACTCTTAACCACTGCACAATACTGTCTCTCTGGCTCTATGTTTCTGGAGAATATGAAAACAGTCTTAGATGGATTTCTGTCAGCTCTCAACATAGAACTGCTAGCATTTATTAAAACTTTACACTTTCACACAACCACTGTGTAAGAGCTTTAAGAGCACTGTGGCACTTAACCTCAAATTCTGCCACCCCCACCCAACCCTACCCAGAAGTAGATGAGGGAGCATCTCTGACACAAAGGTTGTGGCTTTAGTAAGTATCAAAGCCAAACCACAACCCAGGTCACTTTAACACCGTAGTCTGTGCTCTAAATCAGGACACTTTGGGTTCTGTTCCAAGTGAACTAAATTAGGTTTAAACACAACCCCAAGTCCAGCCACCTGGCATAATCACAGATATGATTTTCAAGTCAGAGTTTATGAGCATGCCTTCTGGGTTTCCAGGCCCTCATGAAGCACTGAAATCCAGCATCTCAGGGCCCATGCTGCACGTGCACATGCCCCTCCGATGGGGCTGACCAGTAGCAGCTCCCTTTACTCATGAAAGTGCTCTGCCCCACCCAGCCCACTTCCCCCCCACTGTGCCAGCTGAGTCCCCTCCTACCCTGGCAGGCACTGAGTTTTCAGTCTCTCATCCAGAGATGCTCAGGCCAGGGCTGGGTCTCATCTAACCATTGCAAACTGGTGCAGAGTACAAAATAAATCTATGCCACTGAGCACAGTTTTCCTACAGCATGAAGCTAGACATTTGGAGTTGAGAAGTTGCCGTTTCAATGACCTCTTAGCATTAGGCCAACTCTGTTTTACAGTCCATGTCTAGGGCCTAATAAGATATGGTTCCCAGCAACAGATGGGTGGCACTAATTCTGCTCTCTGGAGAAAATGATCCCTCTAACATAGGACTAGCATCAGCCTCCTTGCCATTTGCGGTCCCAGTAGTCTCACTTCTCTTTCTGTAGATTGCCACCTACTTAGGCCTTCCAAACTTCTTCTTTCCCTGACGGGTAAAGACAATCTGTAATGTCAGTGTGATTCATTTGTTAATATAGGGAGATGCTCATCTGAAAAGAGAATCTTGGCTTCCACAGCTCCAGATAAGAAATGGGTATATAGAGTGGAGACAAGAGAGGGAGAGGGGACACCTAGTCTTTGCAAAACAGAGATAAATTGAATATAATAAGGTTGGACGGACAGGGGATTTGTAGAAATTTTTACATTTGTACAGGATAAACACCATGTGGTTGTCAGAAACACATTTGGGAGCAAGAAAAAGAATAATATGATTTCTCATCCTGACATATTTTGGAAACCAGCCAATAGGAAAATAGTCTCATCACTGAAGTAGTTCTCTTAAGACAATGAAAATTAACAGAATATTCTGACATTTTATTTCTCCAGACTATAAATTTATATATTAATATGTTCTTCCTTTCTGGATATAACTTATATTTCAAATTATTGGAGATATAAAAAGAAAACCAACTTGAACAAAAATAGTAATTGATTCTGGGGTGAGCCTTGGCCAATACCAGATCAGACAGAGACAATCCTTACCTTCTTGCTTAAATCCTTGGGAAAGCATCATTTCTTTCTGTTGAGCTTGCTAAACTGGAAGAAAGTATACCTAGGGCAGCTCTCAGCCATCTTGCCACCGCAGGAGAGCTGGCCAGAGAAGGAAGTCCACACAGGACTAGCATCAGCCTCCTTGCCGTTTGCGGTCCCAGTAGTCTCACTTCTCTTTCTGTAGATTACCACCTACTTAGGCCTTCCAAGCTTCTATTATTGTTATAAAATAACAATAGTAACTTCATTTGTTCACATAATAAACATCTAAGTTGTGCTGGCTTCAGGTATGGCTGGTTCCAGTTACATATATGGTATCATCAGGAATTAGGGTCCATCCCCAACTCTGCCTTCCTCTGTATGGACTTCTTTCTCTGGCCAGCTCTCCTGTGGTGGCAAGATGGCTGAGAGCAGCCCTAGGTATACTTTCTTCCAGTTTAGCAAGCTCAACAGAAAGAAATGATGCTTTCCCAAGGATTTAAGCAAGAAGATAAGGATTGTCTCTGTCCGATCTGGTATTGGCCAAGGCTCACCCCAGAATCAATTACTATAGCCAGAGGGATGGGGTGTTCTCATTGGCTGGAGCTCAGTCCCTGCTAAAGCCAGGGGGTGGTGCCTTCTCCAGCCAAACTGTTAGATCAGCCTCAGAAAGATGGGATTCTCCAAAAGAAAAAGAGGGATTCTGTGTGCAGAGGAAGAGCACTGAGCAGGCCAAACCACAGGTCGTCATGTAGCAGTCTTCATTCAAGAGCTTGGAGCAGGGCATGGGGAGCTTCATTAATTCATTTTTCTCTTGGTCTTTTTTCAGTATTGAGTTCCTTACCTTCTGGGTCCAACCCACAAACAAACAAAAAAAGTAAAAGTTATTCTTTTCACTGGATCACTGCACCAGCTACAATAAAACAGGAGCCAATGTATCAACAAAGGAACTCTTTTCATGAGATTTCCTGGCTCATCCTACAGTCCCAGTAGTTATCTGCAGGTATTATTAGGCATCAAAATATTCACGCAAACTCCCACATATTAACTCTGGGCTCCCCCATTGCTGGTGTACAGCCAACTCTTAATTATTGAAAGACATAGAATATGGGAAACCATGGATAAAACCCAAAGCCAACAGAGTCAGCCTTTTCCCAGGTGAGACCTTCACCCCAGCTGCAGGGAGCAGCCATGCTGACTAATTTGATGTTCACATCTGGTGGAACTGCTCCCACACATACCTACATAGGTCGTACAGTCCTCAGCACACTTCACGGAGTCAGCCTAATTCCTATCAAATGAGGAATACTTTATCATTTTGGCAAAAATTTTCAATTAACCAAGATCTCAGAAAGCTATTGGTAAAAATCAAGTACAAAAGCTCACCTTTTAAACTGAATTCCTTCCTGCCCTTTCCCCACCTTCAAGTTAGCCAACACCATCTCTCCTACCATCCCTAGAACATAAAACTACTTCTTTCTCATATATCCTTTAGTTTCCTGTAAGTTTCTGTAACTGCCTAAACATAAACAGATCACCAGAAAGAAACTGTAAGTGAGAAACGGAAAAGGCTGAAGGTAGAACCTTGCAGGTGGGAGGCTATAGAGGTGCCAGCTGAGGAAAGTGGAAAGGGGTCAGAGAAGCTGGAGGAACTCAGTGGGGAGGCTCATCTCAGAGGCAGCCCTAGGAGGGGTGGCCCGCAGTGCCCGCGCTGCGGTCAGCCTTACTTCACGTTACACTGTTCGCCCCACTCCTCCACTGCCAAGTGACCGCCGCACTCTCCTTTGGAAATCTTCATATGGACTGCGATTGTGCCCAGTCTGATTGCAAGCTAACCGCCTAGTCTTGACAGGGGCTGAGCTGCTGTTACTATTGCCTGCTAACATTTATGCAGGCCTCCTGCGTGCCAGGCAGCCTTGCACTCTGGGCAGGACATATTTGGTCCTGTCCTCACAGTAATTCCACAGAATGGGATACTTTTGTTATGTCCATTTTCAGATGAGAAAATTTGGCTTAAAATGATAAAGCCACTTGCCCAAGGCTAGCCCATTAGTGAGTAGCAGAGAAGTGACATGACACAAAAATGGAGAGGGGCAAGAAGAAACCTAGACGATCTACACATCACCTCATCAATTGCTCAGTGATCAGAATGCTTATATGTTTAAGTAAAGCTATAATTCTCTTTTTTAGAATGTCCACTAAACAAGCACTTGACAAAAATTATGTAGACTATATCCTTTAATAAATGCATGTTAAAACATTAGGAATAATTAAAATTATAGAAATCATTTTTCAGGATCACATTCTAGCAACATTGAGCTCCCAGGTAATATCTGCCTTTTTCTAGAAACACAAATCCCTCTCTTAACTGAGGGAGAACAGAAACATGATGGTAGTGACTGGTTTGGTGGTTCAGCCTTCAATTCAGCTCCCAAGAGTAATCACAAAAAAAAAAGGAAAAAAAAACCCGCAGCAGTTTTAGCATACAGTGGAATCCAAGCAAGATGTGCTGTCAAGAGATCTGGTTGGGATTTCAGGTACTGATTAGCCGTGGGATTCAGGATAAATCTCCTAACCTCTTTGTGTTATGAGGATGATGCTAATATATATGCACGAGATTGCTGTGAAGTTTAAACAAGATAGTGAATGGGAAGATATGTTCGGCAACTAGCAGGTGCTCAAAAGGGGAATTTAATTGAAACTTTAAAGACATCTATTCTTTGATCCAGCAATCCCACTTCTAGGAGATAAACATCTCTGAAAAGCAAAAGGACATAAAGATATATGTACAAGGATGTTCATTAAGCACTGAAATAATAAGGAAGAAAGAAATCGGAATGGTTGACTAAACTATGGTCCATCTGTAGCAGGGAGGCTGTGAATGCTGGTGGCAGAGCCCAGCTGTGTGGGTGATAGAACCAAATTACCTGAACTGGAGTCCTGGCTGCATTAATGTTTTACGATCCTGGGCAAGTCACTTAACTTTTCAAGGCCTCAGTCTCTATGTAAAATGGATAAAAGTGGTTACCCCATAGGACAGAATGTTGTAAGGGTCAGTTAATACTTATAAAGTGCTTAGAAGAATAAACAGAACACAATAAACTCTGCAAAATGTCAAATACTTTGTAACTGTTTTTCAAAAGGAAGAATTCTATGTGCTGATATGGAAATCTAAGTAAAAAGTAGAAAATCTAAGTAAAAAACTGAATCCCCTATTGTTTAAGAAAAAAAATATATATATATGTACATATATATGCACACACACATTTATATATACGTAAATATATAACTGCACAGTTAAGAAAAGAAGCGGGAAGAATATGCACCTTTTTTAACAGTGTTACCTCTGGGGCATGGAATGAGAGGGCTGAAGAAGGCAGTCTTCTTATATAATTTGCCTAAGTAGTAGGATTGTGAATATTTTTTCTTCTCATCTTTAAATATTTTTTGAAGAAAGGAAAATATTGTTACTTCAATCTGATGCTCCATTGGAAAGTGACTTCCTCCTTTCCTAGGAACCTCTGCGAACCATACACTGAGGCTCCTGGTGCCCTTAAGGGTCTGGGAAGATAAAGCGAGGGACTCCAAAGGGGCTTTTCAGTATTTCACAAAGCCTGAGCGAAATCACACATTTGCTTGTAGTAAGGCAGCTTAGTATCATTAAAGCAACCTGTGTCACTGCTTGTGCCCAAATTACATGAACTTGCTGTGGTAACACTGATTTTCCCAGTCTGATAAAACATTCAGAGGGGTAATTCGATTTTTTTTTTTTTTTACAAATTACGATTCATTATTTTTAAAGAAAACAACTCTGAGCTTAGTAAATTAAAGCAATCTTTGTTGACTGCTCCTGCCTGATGTAAGAACTTTTTTAAGGCTTCAAGACAGGTAGCAGTTTTTGCCAATTAACAACTTGATGATCTCCAGGTCCTGTGTAATCCTGGTGTATCTCTCATTTATTTTCCCCAGATAGGGAGTCATAAATTATACACTAGAGCTAAATGGGTGACTCTGTCCCTCTCCGCTAAGTTTCCTCTGGCCCCTCTCCCCGTGGAGGCCCCCGGGCCTCAGCCTCTGCAGTTAGCCCAGCAGGTCTGAATGTTTAGTCATCACTTCAGAGCCACTCTTCCAGGAAAAGGCTATTGTTCCTGCAGTTCCTGATCACTTACTTCCTGTCATTTTTTTCAAAAGGGAAAGAATAAAGACCTTTCTAAAATCACGGGGGTTTCTGCTCAATTTCACAGTTGTAGTTTATTGTATAATAATTATTTACTTGATTTGGGACCATCTAAATACACCACGACTTGCCTTACCTAATCAGTAGCTTCCCGAAGCCACGGGCCGTTTCCACGAGTCCCTGTGGCTTGCAATGTACTTTGCTCCAAGGCATCAAAGAAAGCTCAAAAGGGTCTCCACCTTCTCAGTATGATACCCACGCCCCACTCGATGAAGCAGATGCTCAGGTACAGAGAGGGTCAACACCTTCCCTGGCTGGAAAGGAGGTGGCAGCCACATGAGGACCTGGAAATGCCTCCTCGCTGCTCCTGCCCTTTCCCTGAATCACACAAAGATAATAACTGGGTCAGACAAACTGAGTCTTGCTGACCAGAAGGGACTGAATCACCAAAAGGGGGAAAATGAAGAAGTGGGAGCTCAGGAAACCAGGAATCTGGGTTTGAATCTTGGCGCACGCACACACGCACACTTTGAAGGGCTTGCTGTGCACCAGGCAGTGTGCTAAGTATTTACGTACACAATCTCAATTCATTTTGACACCTGCAATGCTGTAGGTTCTTTTATTCTCCGTGTTTTACACATTAATATGCTTGCCCAAATTTACACAGCTAGCAAAGTAGCTGAGCCACAGTTCACTCATACCGTCTGACAGCAGGCTACCCTAGTTGTCCCTCTATTTGCCAGCTGTGTGATTTTTGTGAGTCACTTAACCATGCTGAACCTCAGTGTCCTCATTTGTAAATGGGAATAGTAAACCCTATAAAAACTGCCTCCATATTGCATAAAGAATTAAATGAATTTATGTAAATTATTTACCACCCAAACAAGTTCATTTCCCCTCCATTCCTCAGATTTCATTTGCTTCTAGGTAAAATGCTTATATCAGTGGGTTATTGTAAGAATTGAATGAGAAAACATATAAAAATGCTTTGGAAACTATAATTTCCTACATAATATTAATCATCATTAGTCTCAGATATATTTTAAACAAAGACATGACCAGATAGTCTAAACTAACCATATAGTTTACCAATTACCAGATTGACAAAGGTGAAAATGTTTGATATTACATTATGTTGATGGAGTTAAGGGAAATGAGCCTGTTCATATACTGCTTATGTGTAAATTGTCTCATCCTCTAAGGAGATAAAGCTGACTTTTGTCAAAACTAAAAATGCAAATACACATGCTTTCATCGAATTTTTTCAACTGCGTAAGTGTGAAATACACAAGGCTATTTATTATGGCATCATCTGCAAAGACTGGGGAAAAAAACTAGAAGTAACCTAAAGGCCTGACAGAAGGAGCTGGTTATATATAAAGAAGTTTTATACAGAAAATTATAAATAAATTTTTAAATCTCTTTAGATATTGATGTGAAAGATTTCCAAGACATAATGCTGAGTAGAAAAAGAAAGGTGCAGAACAAATTATAGCTGCTACCATACATGGGTGTGAGTGTGTGCATGCACACACACACACATATATATGTATATAATTATTTCCATATAGAAATACAGCGGATAGTCCAGCAGAGTCCAGCGGACATAAGGCAAGCCGAGAATGTGAGCCACATAAGTAATTTTAAGTTTTCCAGTAGCTACAAAGAAAGTGAAAAGAAACAGCTAAAATGCATTTACAAATATCCAAAATATGATCACTTCAACATGCAATCAATACAAAAATTATTTTGGGGAATTTTACATGCTTTCTTTCATAAGTCTTTGAAATATGGTTTGTGTTCTACACTTAGAGCACATCTCCATTTGTACTAAGCACATTTCATGTGCTCAGGGCAGCTATGTGCATTGGCACACATGGCAGGCAGCTGCCGTACTAGAAATCCTAGGTATAGTTACCTCCACACAAAATGTAACGATAGTTGCCTCTGGAAGGAAGAACTTCTCTGGGGATGGGGGTACAAGAGAGAATTAATCTTTACTCTATACCTTTCTGTGCTTTCTGAATTCCATGCCATGTGCATGTAGTGCCTTTTAAAAAAAAAAGGAATAAAGTAATTTCACAGCAATTCTTTACAGTAACTTCTTATTCACTCTGGATACAAATAGAGACTGATGATTCATGCACTATGAAGACAGTTATCAGTGATGAATGATTCTTTCCTATTCCTTTTACTCTTGTCACTGTTTAGTAATTTAAAGAATCCGTCTGAGAGAAGTGACTGTGGAGCAATGGTTTGCCACTGAGGGGCTAGAGTCGGGTTGGGGAAATATTCCTAAACTGTGGAAATCAGTCAAATTAGAATTAGGACTTTGTAACTAATTTATAGCTGAGTAAGTGAAATGTGCAATGATCCTAGCTGGTGGGGATTCTTTCAAACCCACCAGGAGCTCAGAGAAGCCTCATGGCAGGACACAGAGCAGGAAATTGGGGGGGGGGGGGGGGAAGAGGGGTACATGAAGCAAAGACAGGAAGAAGGGAACAGGAAGGACAGGTGAAGATGAGGTTTCCACAAACAGGAAATAACCGTATGGCCTCTTTACCTCTTAAATCTTACGTGGAGACAAGCGGAGAACCTCACTCTCAACCGGAGAGACTACCCACCTTTTCCAGTCTGGCTTAATCCTGCAAATACTCAACTGGACTCAAGTGAGGTAAATTACGTTCCTCTGATTCCTTTCCTGTGGGGCAAGGTGGGGGTCTTGGGGAGGAAAAAGGTAGCATAGACTGGTTGGTTAAAGAAAAAGGGCCACTGTCTGTGCCAGGGAGATTTTACAGAAGCCAGGGGACAGGGGATTGAGAAGAGCAGTAGCCAAAAAAGCACTGTGACTGCGTACAAAGATTTAGCCATTTATCAAAACATTCAACCCAGAAATACTGAATATTGAAACAGCCCCAATATTTTCATTTGGAGGTTCTTTGTGACACAATTCAGGGGGAAAAACAAAAAACAAAATAATAGGCCATTATAATTCCACTCTTAAAAATATAATACACACACACACATATTTACCTAACATTCATTTCACTTGATGGATATTTTTTAAAATAAAAAGGGACATGATGGGACTATAGATGTTTACTAATTTTTCCTTTTAGCTCATCTTTTTTCCAGATTTTTCAACAATGAGTGCATATTCATTAGTAATAATACAAAGGGGGTCACAAATTAATGTCAGAACCATTGGATATACAGAGAAAAGGTAGCTTCCTTGTTTGATCTATAACTAGCCTATTCTTCTTTACAATACCCATTTGTTAGAGGGGAAACTTTCCATCCGATCTACTTTAAAACAGTTCCATCCAGTATACTAACTAGTCATTCTAGAGTATGCATTATCCACTATACCAGCCACTGGCCACTCGTGGCTATTTGAGTTCAAATGTTAATTAATTTAAAATTCCCTATGCATCTATTCTATTTGATTCCCTTTCTGATTCTTTAATTCTCAAAAAAATACAAATGTTTATTGTCATTGCCCCTTACTCAGATATCCTCAGAGGTAAAATAATGCCCTTTTTTCCTAGATACTGTTAGAGGTAAAATAATAAGAAAAACAATTATAAGTTAATTTTATCTTGCATGTGTCCTTTAATTTTAAGAATGTAAAAATAGACAAGAGAATAAACAAAAAACTTCATGCTAGGGTGTAAGGATTATGAGTTGATACTATTTTCTACTTAAAATTCTCTTTTAATGCTGTTATATTGGTTTTTTTTCTTTTTTCTTTTGGTATCATTAATCTACAATTACATGAAGAACAGTATGTTTACTAGGCTCCCCCCTTCACCAAGTCCCCCCCCACATACCCCTTCATAGTCACTGTCCATCAGTGTAGGAAAATGCTATAAAATCACTACTTCTCTTCTCTGTGTTGCACAGCCCTCCCCGTGCCCCACACACACTATACATGCTAATCGTAATGACCTCTTTCTTTTTCCCGCCCTTATCCCTCCCTTCCCACCTGTCCTCCCCAGTCCCTTTCCCTTTGGTAACTGTTAGTCCATTCTTGGGTTCATTTGCAACAACATAGATGGAGCTAGAGGGTATTATGCTCAGTGAAATAAGCCAGGTGGAGAAAGACAAGTACCAAATGATTTCACTCATATGTGGAGTATAAGAACAAAGGAAAACTGAAGGAACAAAATAGCAGCAGGATCACAGAACCCAAGAATGTTATATTGTTTTTTACAATAAAAATAATAGCTAAAACTGGAAAAAAATTCAATTCCTCAGTGTCACTAGCCACATTTCAAGTGTTTAATAACCACATGTGGCTCGTGGCTACCACACTGGACATTTAGAACATCTGCATCATTGTAGAATGCTCTATTGGACAGTACTGTTCCAGATAATACTCAATCTGAGATTTCTTAGCTACCCAACCCCTCTCTGGCTGGGTCCAGACTGGAGGGGTCTGAAAGTGCAGAGAAAGGAACGTGGCTTTGCCTCTCCTGGCTCTGGAGAACAGGAGCCGTGTGGCCTAGAGCTGGTTTTTACTGAGCTCAGCTGCCTCCACTCTGGAGCCCTTTAGTGGTCTTTGGGTACCTGTACAAACATCCCTCCTTCAACTCCCTGACTTCAGCGGTTCTACAGAGGCCAGATCTGCCGGAAGGCGTAGGAGGTTACTCCTTGGCCTGGCAGCCAGTTTCCCTGACTGTTCATAGTTCCATGACCATAGAATTTTTCTTCTAAACCCTGACACTTTTGAGAGTGGAAAGTATTCTAACTGGATGGTATATGGAGAAACCAGGACTATCCAAGGTGAAATCAAGTTTTTCATGCAAAAGTTGAAGTCAGTTTAAATTTTGAGGCTACTCTTTTTTATACCAACTGAGTTTAAGCCAAGCTCCAGTCCACAAGCCGGCCTGAGAAGAGCAGAAGAAGCCAGCCAACTTCCTCATTCAACCACCTTCATGCCCTACTCTGCAGGCCTGGCCCACGACATTTTTCCGACTGCCTGTCTCTCCCGCCTCGGCACCTCAAGAACCTGGGAACTCTATTCTACCGGAAGCCTCCCTCAGCCATCTCTGATCTTTAGTCTGCAGGCCACCCAGTTTTTCCAGAGTCTGATGTACTGAAGGTCTCTCTAGAAAGACTGCAATTGTCCTAGGCTGTGCCCAAGAAGATGGGGCAAGGTCCCAGCCCTCAGACTCCCTAAAGCTTCTCTGGCTGCTTTTAACACATAATTTCCCTGGGAAGTTCCAACCCAGAGGGGAACAGGCGCAGCTGCCTGCTTCTCTCTCTCACCCTGCTCTCCCTTTTCTCTCCTGCCCACTTTGCTGGGATATTCATTTACTATGCAGATTTATATGGCAGAGCAGCAATCCTAGTAACCAGGCTATGTCATCCCTAGTCCAGAAAGCAAGGTCTTTTCCTCTGTATATTTTAGGGGGAAATTAAGGAATTTATAAAGTCCCCCTCAAAATAATAGCTGCCCTCTGGCAGAATGCAATTTTATTTTCAATGCCAGGGAGGGATTATTACCTGCACTTTTGTCTTTGCATTCTGTATGTAAAATTTCTAATCTCCACATTCTCCCCTTACATTTTCTTATCCCACCTACCCAGGCAGGTGATGCCCTGATCCCACAGGGCTAACATCATTTGCTCAGAAAATTAACTCCCAGAAGCACATGAACAAGTTCCAAATCATCAAATTAATTACATTAAGGAGGAAAAGAAATTAATTTTTTTAATGTATTATGATTACTGGTTTTCACTAATCAGAAACTCTTTAGAAAGGAGGTGATTCCCAAAGTCACACTGCTGTACCTAACTAGGGAGGGCTCAAGTGTCTATTAGAGAAGTGACTGCTAGCTCTGGAACATCGAGCAACTTGCCTCACCTCTCTGCCTGTTTCCTCATCCATAAAATGGAAATAACAATAATGCTATCATGCACCACTGTAAAAATTATATGAAACTGCATATGTAAAGTACAATGTCTGCAGCACAGTGGCCACTCAGGAAATACCCATGACCATACTGGGACTGAAAAGAATAACATTAGAGGAAATCTTAAAACAGAGCATAATAGTAATAGTCTAATTTCTGCTTTGGGGCCCAGGATTATAGTTTAAAATGGCTCCTAAGTATTATAACCATTAAATCATTTTATCTCATAAAATGACAGATTCCTACAGATCAACAACTCAATACCCATCACACATGGACCTCCTGGTAGCAGTGACCAGCTGTTCGCATCCTTAGGAATCTCCAGAGAAGGGGAGCTCATTATTTCCAAAAGCAACTCTCTTTTTCCTCTTGAATTCTCATGGTTCTAATTTTCTTCCTTACATTATGTATTACTTTCTCTCATTACAACTTTTTCTCATTTATTCTTAAAAACAACCTATGATAATTCAAACAGTGCAGCAGTTTGTAAGATGAAACATTATAAATGATTTTAAAGTAAAACTTTGAAGTGCCTCACTACACTCTACCAAATTCTACTCTTCAGTGGTAACTCCTCTTGACAGTGGTTTTTCCATTCTATTTACTCAGACCTCTTCTATTCATACACCAAGCTATATATGTATGCATCTTTACGTAAATGGGACCAGACTACACACACGTCTGCCACCAGCTTGTTAAAAATGTAATACTGTATGGCGGACATAGTTCCTGATGCTGACATCACTTCTAGCTGGACCATGATTATCTAGCTTATTTCTTACCGGTGTGCCTCTCACTGGCCTTTGTTTGGTCTTCTGGTGCCATATGGAAGAGCCTTGGCACTGTTAACAACATTTCAAGTCTGCTATCATGTGAGAGTTTCCTCTACACTGAACATCCCACATTCCTACTGTTCTTCATATGACAGAATTCTAGATTGTTCCAAAGGTGCCGGAGCACGTTTGGGTCCCTGGAACCCAAAAGCATGCTCAGGACAGCTGTTCCAACCAATGCAAAGCCCAGGAGGCCAAGCCTTACTTTCTGTCGGAAGGCATAGGAGGTTACTCCTTGGCCTGGCAGCCAGTTTCCCTGACTGTTCATAGTTCCATGACCATAGAATTTTTCTTCTAAACCCTGACACTTTTGAGAGTGGAAAGTATTCTAACTGGATGGTATATGGAGAAACCAGGACTATCCAAGGTGAAATCAAGTTTTTCATGCAAAAGTTGAAGTCAGTTTAAATTTTGAGGCTACTCTTTTTTATACCAACTGAGTTTAAGCCAAGCTCCAGTATATCCATTAAAGACAAACTGGCTTTCATGGGGGTAGATTTGATTTTTGAAAAGAGCAAATCTTTGTCAGATTTGAGAGATCAACTGTTCTGATTTCTGTTACAGATGAAGAATAAGACCCAGAGCTGGTAAGGGATTTATTTAAGGTCATTCTATTTATTAGTGACATCTTTTTTTAAGAGAAATAAAATGTATTGGGGAAATGGAACCAAAATCCTAAGGAACAACATTAAGTACCAATCACCACCATGCTAGGAATTTTTTAACATTTTTATTCATTTAATATTAATTGAGCATCTACTACATGCAGCCAAAGTATTCGGTCCTTGGGAGGCAATCCCTCAAACAAGTTCATTGACCTATTGCCTCATGGATCCCACCAATAAAGCCCCCGGGTCAATATCTTATCCCATGTCAGGATATACAAGGATGCACAAGAAGAAGATACATGCATAGGAAGAAATGGAGGCTCATAAAAGTGAATATATATTCCCAAGGTCACATAACAAATGAATGGGAGAGCAGGGTTCTGCCTCCCTGCCTTACCCCCAGGAATCACACCAGAGCCTGCCCTTCCTTAGCATGAACTTTGGCACTGGGAAGCCTGAGGGGCTGGGGGGCATCTCACAATTGACCTTGATCAGTGCACAGAGTATCCATGAGCAACCCCAGAGGTTATGGAAACCTCTACCAGACACTTAGTACCACTCACTACAACCTCAGACAGGGAATGGTGAGAAAAAACAGTCTATTTTAAAAAGTCTTGCTTAGACTCCTGATAAAATTATTTATAATGTGTTACACAGAGACGTATTTAATATATATAACATAACAACAGCCTGCATTCATGAGTACTTCTGCAGCGGGCTAAGGGCTTTCACATGCTTCACAACATGGAATCATGAGGGCAGCCCTAGGAGGAGGGCAGGCCTCATGCCCGTAACCGCACAGATGGGTGGAAGGGGCTTGGGGGCGCTGGTGCAAAACACCTGGCCCCAGATGCCAGCAGGGGTGGACAAGAGCGGGTATACCAAGCCAGACCTTTTATTCTACTATAGTCAGTCGGCCATCTCTGACGATTTCCTTTGCAAACACAGCACAGACGGTCTTTACATTGCAAGCATGGAATACTACTGTGTTATGTGGTTAATGGCAGTTCGTGCAAGTGATGCCTTTCTTTTTCACTGGGACCTTGGGGGTGATTTAAACTTACAAGGGCACATTCAATCCATCGCTCTCAGGCTGAGTCCCGTCAGAGCAAACAGGCAGCCCGACTCGGGTTTCCTTTCCTTGGTGTTTTCTTATCTGTCTCCCACCAATGGCTCAGACTCTACGGGTGAGTGGGGTCACGAAGTGGCATACCGTCTCTGTTTTTATTCTCTATGTGGAAATTTTCTAATTATAGGTCACACCAACAGTTTCCATTCTCCCCCATGGCACTTCACTCTGTTTGTGTAACTTAATAAGCAAAGACCCAGCACTTTTTTTTTTAAAAAGACTTAAACCATGAAGCTTTTAATGAGGAATCAAACTCATTCCCTTATCTTTCTAACTAGTGAATAGCCCATCGTCTGTTCTCTGCTTAGTCTGTGGCTGAAATTACGATCTCCTTTCTGGTTGGGATTTTATAGTCTGATTACACCTTAAGCTTCCTGTGTAAGCCATCAGAGGAAGTAAGAACATTAACTCCCCACCAGTACCACCAAAAAATAGATTCAAGTCCAGCCTTTATGGAATGAAGAGATGATATATCACAAAACCAATAGTTACAGCTCAAGGTAGATAGATTATCGTGACATCTGCTGCAATGAAGGTGCCCATTTAGTGAATAAAGGGGAGTGAGATTTGAGACAATTGTTATGCTTTGGAGAATACAAACTAAAGGTCAACACTTTCATAGTTTTATTCTAATCACATGGATATTTCCTTGCTAACTTAACTGCTTTAAAAAAGCTATTTTGAAGTTATGCCATTTTAGTCTAGAATTTACTGGAAATGTGTTCAATAATAGTAACATCTAGGCAAAACTTGATCAGTAGCAATAAACCAACCCTACAGAACAAAATGAAATAGAAGACCCACATTTACAAGGCAAAAAACACATGATTCAGCCAAACTTTTTAAAGTCAAAAAACAACTACGTAAGAAAGATTTTGTTCTCCCCCTGCCAACAGTGTATAAACAGAAATCTCTTTTGCAGACCCTCTTAACAATGGACACTGAAGAGGAAATATAAATGATGGGATTTTGGTGAAAGACCCTGACCCTGAAGATCTAAGCTAATATTAACAATTATAAAGTTAGCTTTTTAATTATCCTCCACGGGCTGCAGAACACACCTAAATAAAGGGAAACTAATTTATGAAACAGGCTGCCAAGTAGGAGCAAGGAAGTTTCTTGCTATTCAGGAAGCAAACAGCACTAAAGCAAGAATGCAGGGCCCAGAGTCACCTGACCCCAGCAAAGTCACTAAGCTTTGCTGAAGCGGCAACAATAGCAGTCTCACTACCAAAACTTTTCTTACCTACCTCCTCAAGAGAGAGGAGGGTAAACGAGCTACTGTGTGGCATGTTCCTAGCACAGAGCCTGGCATGAAATCAATGCCATTGCCACCATCATTATTGCTATTATTTGGGAATTCCCAAGCAGTGTTCTTTTAGGAGACATTTGAAACCAGATAAAGTCATTTTCCAAACTTTAGGTGGCTTGGGCAATTTTGTTTTAATCTGTATTCCATGTTGGTAAATGGAAAAGTCTTACCCCACTGTCTCAACCAGTTTCATATGGTCCCTATGTGGGCATATCCCTAAGAATCCCTAAAAAGTCTTATCTTCTGTGTAGTCTCCCCAGGCAGGAAGAATTTGTTGAGCTTTACTATTTTGTTGATTACATTATGAGAAGAGTTCATATTTTCTATTGTTCACTAAAATATAAAAAATGTCATGTATATAGTATAATATTGATTTATATTACTTAATATTTTATCATATTGAATATATTTTTCCCAAGCATACACAAGCTCATTTTCTCCTCTTCCAACACCCTTCACCAAGCCCTTCAAAGAAATCATTGCTTTAGGACTTAGTCTGGGAGAATTATTCCATCTTAATACATGTTGCAGGGTGGTTTTCTGAAAGACTATTGCTAACTCTTGTGTACTGAGGTAAGAAAATATTAGGAACATAAGAAAAGTTGGAGGAGAAGAATGAGATTGATTAAATAGGCAAAAATTATGCTCTTTAGCTTCTCAATACAGTGAAAATGGTTACTGGAGCCACCAGAGCTGTAACACTGAGTGAATCCAAATATACTTAAATGTAATTACCAGTTCTACCACTAGCCCACACTGTGCTTTTAGGCACTTTACTTTCATCTTCTTAAAAATTATGATAATATACTGATTTTTAAAAGAACAATAAACCTAACTACCATCTGCTTTAAAAACATCATGTAAATCTGTACAAACCTTCTATGCTCCATAGAAGGTCCTTTGTTCAGTCTTCAGTTCGAGCTCAGAGACACACAGCTCCCCTGGGAATCGCTCCTTCAATGCCATCACACCTACCCTGAGGAGCTGTACCTGTTTTATGCATGGTTTCATCAGCTCAGTTCCTGGTACATCGTTTGTTCTCTATAGACATCAGTTGAATGACTGGCTGAATGAATGAATGAAAGACCCTCTTTTAACATAAGAGTCTACTGCAGAAGTGAAAAATAAATATGGCTAATATCTTCTGAGCACCTTCTATACATCAGGCCCTATGCCAGGCACATATGTGCATGTGATGAAAACCCTGTGAGGCAGGTATCATTGCTCTCCACATCCTCAAAGGCTCAAAGAGATTAAATAATTTACTGAAGTCATTTTTCTAAGGAGTCACAAGCCACGTGCCAGCCATAATCACATTCCTAACCTCTACTCTAGCAAGTCAGTCTGTAGTCTGCAATGCTCCAAGAGGCTGCTACAACTATTGGAAACACAAAGAGTTCCTCTGTGTGGCCAGTCCAAGGGGGAGAAGGCACAAGGAGTACCATGGTCTGACTTCCTTTTCTGTGCACAGAGACCAGCTTATCCACTCTATGCAACTCAGGCCAGTAATGAGGTCATACAATAAGCCTGGTCCAGGCCTACATGCCCAGGATTCACCTTGAAAATCAGTCAGCAGCAGCTCATGCAGCTACAGAAAGCAGGACCTCTCCTCACCTGGGGGTGCAGCACCTGGGCCAATAACACATTTTGAAATATCGTGGCCACTAGATGGCACTGAAGCTCAAATGTCACCAATCTATTTTTCCGTCATATTTTAATTGCGATAGTAACAACAGTAACCATAACAGCAGCATTATTAAGCACTTACTATGTGTCAGGTACTTTCCCCAGGTCTCTTCAAGCATGATCTCATCTAACCCTTACAACTACTTTATGGAGTGGATCCCTTACTATTTCCATTTTACAGATGAAAAAACTGAACCTTAGAGAATCAAGAATCTAGGTCAAGCAAAGATTTTAACCTAGGCAACCTAGACACAGCCTAATGTTCTTAACAGCTCCACTGCTCTGTTTCCTCCTACATTATCATCATCCTTACATGTAGCTGCTGTGCATAGGCTCAATATGACCATAGATTATTTCTGAAGCATTTTTTGGAAAATCCTCTCTCAAGGGGGAGAAAGAAAAACCTCATTCAGACCACTTAAGCATGTCAAGCACAAGCCAAGATTCAGATGCAGTGAAGTTATTTACTCAAGGGCACAGTCTCAAAAGAACGTCATCGTAATGATGAAAAAAGGGGTCATAGCCTGCAGCGCGGTGAAACAAAGTCAGCTGGATCTGGCTGCAATGTCCATGTGTTTGAAAGAGCCCCCAGCAGGTGACCAAGGTCAACCTCTGGCTTATTCTTACCCATCACAGGATCCAGACCAGGTCCTTAAATTCTGGATCTGGATCTGTTAAAGGTGTAAATAATGTGTGGCCTGTCCTCTTTATTGGGTAAAAATAAAATGTGTGCACATGTCCATTATTGTTGCTGCTCAGTGGCAAATAATATATAATATTATAAGCCTCTCCACTTTTCACCTAAACAAACTCCTCTTGGGCCTTCCTGACATCAGGCTTTCCTTTTTACAATCTAGGTCTGTTTTCAGAAAACTCCACTTAAAACATAGATCTTATCAGGTCTGCTCCTCCGACTCCCAGCCATTGGCTCCATCATCAGTTCCAAACATGGTGGCCTAGGCCCTCCATTGCCCACTTCCAATCTACCTCTCTTCCTTATCTATCCCCACTTAGTACCCCCTTCACCTTATGCTCTGGCTAGACTGAAGTCTTTGCTCTACTCCATCATTCTTATTTCCCTGCCTCTGGGTCTGTACTCAGCTGTTCCCTCCACATGTCTATGTTTTGTGCTGCCCAACAACAGAACCATTGGCCTTTGATTATAGCCCATGATCTTCCTTTGAGGAATGACTCTCCTGCACTGCACTTGCCAAGAGGTGGGCACATGATCCAAGCAATGACTTTCAGGCCTTCTCACCTTGAAATTTGTACTTTGAGAGGAGGAAGCCAACCCAATATTGTTGGAGCTGACTCAGCCTTACAGACCCTGCTCTGAAGAAAATCCCACCACTAGTCCTGATACATCAATCCATAACATCTGTTCCCTTGGAACGGATTGTATTTCAATTCAGGAGTGACCCCCACAGTCCCCAATAGACCCCTTTTTCCTATTTCCCCCTTCTTCAAATAGTCAGAATTCATCTCTGCTACTTATAGCCACTAAACCATCTTTCAAGATTCAGTTTGAGTGGCAACTCCTTTATGAAACCTCATTTCAAGCACACTGTACATTAGTTGTTTGTATGAATTGTTGTTTTCCCTCTAGATTGTTTACTCCTGAAATCCAGGAACTGGGGCTTCTTCATCTTTGTATCCCCAAGAACCCCATAGTACATAGCATATGGTTGTCTCTTGATAAATATTTGTTGACTTGAATGTCAAGTCATTTAAGAAGCATTGTTTAAAACAATTTACAGGATTCGGTAGTATTTTAAGTCTGCATTTTGTAGTATTCCTACATGTTATTGGCTAATTGAATTTGTTTTACTACAGGAATCCTCTATCCAAATTCTACCACCATTAACACATTTTCAAGAAAGCCCAAGGGCTCCAGGGAGTGTGAGAGCTCTTATTAGACCGAGAAGAGCAGCTCCTGCCCTGCTTGTCCTCCCTGCTGAAATGTCAGGCCTCTGGAGGCTGCCACTGTCAGATCCCAAACAAGTATGTGAATAACAATGGGAAGTGTGACAATTCCCTAGGTTTGTTTTTCTTTAAGCCTTCACAGGAAGAGCTTGACTATGGGAGAAATCTATGTTTAGACTGTTGTCTTTGTATTTAGTATAGTAAACTGCATTTCAAGGCCCCTAGGATGCAAGTTATACTCATTATATGCACAAACAATTTCCCCTTCAACATGATTTTCACGTCAGAATGACAAAGGGTAACCAAAAAATGAGAACGATTGCAGTACAGAACTGACCCACAGTTAATGTGAAACTTTAATGAGCACAATGTTTGTTGAAACATATATAAATACTATAAAGCCAAGCATGATTCTCTACCATGAAAAGGTATTACTTTTCTCTTTCCATATTTGATATCATGTGAAGCAAGGGGAGGAGGAAGGACTAAAGAGGGAGAAGGGAAGCTGACAAATTTTCTGAGCCTACTGCTCCTTCCCCGCAGGTAATGGGAGGCAGTCCTGATGGCAGCAGCCATCCAGCAGATGTGGAGAGGAAGCTTTAGATCTACTGTAAATATTCACTAAATTAGGCACCCTTGCCTAATTTCTATGACTTGTCCACTTCCAGTAATTACTAACTGATTATCCATGACAGGAATTTTTTTAAAAATCACAAAAAGGTAATTCTCAGGGTACCCTGTATTTCCAAAGGTTGTCCCTTAACACAGCATAGGATAATGGTTGATCTTGACCTATGCTCCAAGAGTGAAGTGAAAGGACATTATCCACAAATAAAAACAAAATGTACAGTCTGGGAAGACAAAGTAAACATACTTTCCCTATTCCTCCCACCATTAACTACAACTAACAACCTATTAGGTATAAAACAAATGAAAAAAACTAAAAGGTAGAGAGAAGAAGGCAGACTGAGAAAAAGGAAGGAAATACAAAAGAGAAGAATAGGAGTCAATGAAATGGAAAACGGGAAAAAACAATAGAGAAAATCACCAAAACAAAGAGCTGATGTTTTGAAATGATCAATAAAATAAACATACCTCTAGCAAAAGAAACAAAAAAGGAGGAAGACACAAATTGCCAATGTAAGAATCAGAAATGATAAAAGGATATCACTATAGTCCCTGCAGATATGAAAAGTAGAATAAAGGAATACTCAAAAACTCTACACAGGCTGAATAGCTGAGACCAAATGAACCAATTCCTCAAAAAACACAAACTACCACCACTCACACAATATGAAAGAGGTAACATGAATAGTCATATAACTATTGGTAGGAAATTAAGTTCATATTTTTAAAACTCTCCACAAAGAAACCTACAGGCACCCATGGTTTCACTAAAAAATTCTACCAAACACTTAAAGAATTAATATCAATTCTATACAACCACTTCCAACAAATAGAAAAGAATAGGTTATTTCCCAATTCATTTAATAAACTAACATTACTTTGATATCAAAATGAGAAAAAGACATTATTATAAAATAAAACTACAGACCAATATTAATACTTCATGATTAAATGCAAAAATCCTTAACAAAATATTAGCAAGTAGAATTCAGCAATATATATTTTTTAATTATACATAATGTTCACAAGGGGTTTATTCCACTGATGAAGACTGGTTCAATATTTGAAAATCAATGTAATCTACCACATTACAGGTAAGGAAGAAAAATCACATGATCATACCAAACAATACAGAAAAAGAATTTGACAGCATTCAATACATTCATGTTAAAGCCTCTCAAAAAAATAATAAAAGAAAGGAACTTCCTCAGCTTGATAAAGAACATCTACCAAAAGTTTTCAACTAACATTATACTTAATGTCGAAAGGAAATGTTTTCCTTCTAAGATCAGGAACAAAGCAGAAAGTCTACTCTCACTACTCTTATACAAGTTCTAGACAGTGCAATAAAGCAAGGAAAGGAAATAAAAGACATACAGACCACAAAGAAGAAAAACTGCCCTTATTTTCAAATAACATAATTGTCAACATGGAGATATCCCAAGGAGTCTACAAAAAAATCCCCAAACCCAATAGATAAGTTCAGCAAGGCCACAGGATACAAAATAAATAAACTAAACTCAATCATATTTCTATATACTAGTAATGAAAATGTGAACACTCAAATTAAAAATATAGTTCCAGGTATAATCACTCCAAATGAAATGCTTAGGTATAGATCTAACAAAAGCTATACCTAACAAGGGTACAGAACTTGTATGATGAAAACTACACAACACTGATGAAAGAAATCAATGAAGATTTAAACAAACAGAAAGATGTAAATAAATGCTCATGGACTGCAAAGCTCATATAGTCAAAATGTCAGCTGTCCCCAAGTTGACATACTGGCTTAATGAAATTCCTAGCAATATCCAAGCAAGAATGCCTTGTAGATACAAGATTACTTTAAAATATATATGGACAGGCAAAGGAACTAGAAGAGCTAAAATTATTTGGAAAAAGAAGAATAAAGTGGGAGGAAAGTCTACCCAATATCAAGACATGATATAGCTATAGCAGTGAAAACTGAAGTATTAGCAGAAAGACAGACATACAGACAGTGAAATGGAATAAAGAACCCAGAAATAGATCCACACAAATATGCCCAATTGTTACTTGACTAAGGTGCAAAAAAAATCAGTGGAGAAAAGCTTTTTCAGGAAATGATGTTCAATAAATTGAACATCCACAGGCAATAAAAAGAAAAGAAAAATAAAAACCTTGTCCTAAGTCTCATATCTTATATGAAAATTAACTCAAAATGGATCCAGACTTAAAGGTAAAACATAAAATTTGGCAGAAAAAAATAGGGGAATCCTTGTAGTCTAGGGCTATACAAAAGGTTTGTTATACCAAAAGCACAGGCCACAAAGGATAAAAATAAAGATCAGACTTCATCAAATTTCTTTTTAAACTTTTGCTTTGTGAAAGACCATTTTAAGAGAATAAAAAGACAAGCTACTGACTAGGAAAAACTGTTAGAAATCACAAATATGAAAGAGGACTAGTATCTAAACTATATAAAGCACTTTCAAAACTCAACAGTACAAAAAAACAAACAGAAATGGGCAAATTAGAAATTAGAAAATGGGTAAATCACATGAAGAGATACTTCACTGAAGAAGATACACAAATATCAAATAAGAATATGAAAAGATGTTCAATTCCAGAGAATTATGTTGCATGAAAAAGTCAAACCCAAGGGTTACTACTATATGTTTCCATTTACATAACATTCTTAAAGTTACAAAATTATAGAAACATAAAATGATTAGTAATCACCAGGGGGTAAGCAGGGAATAGGGATAGAAATGGCTAGAAAGTGGAAACATGAAGGATCATTAAGGAGTCTTTGGTATCTTTACAATGTCAATGTCAATATCCTGCTTGTTACTGTACTATAGTTTTGCAAGACGTTACCATTGGAGAAAATGGGGTAAAAAAGGATACATCATTCCTTTGTATTACTTCTTACAACTGCATGTGAATTCAAAGTTATCTCAAAATTTTTTTTAAATCTAGTTAAAAATATTTTTAATAAGATACAGTGTTGAAGGAAAACACAGAGGAAGTTAACATAATAGATTAAATGTAGTCTCTGTTAACTAACATATGATTTCTACTTTTTTTTAGGTTCATACTATTAAAACCCTTTTCTTTTTTCAGAATAAAACAACAAAACACAGTAAGAGGGAATTATTTGAATACCATTTGGTTAATGGTAACATGGAAAGAGTTGAAACTTACAGTAGAAAAGGACATAGATAAAAGTGACAAAATATACCATGGAGCCAGTGGAAGTGAGAAATCTCACTCAACCAGTTACATTTTGGCCTGTGAAAGATTTTCAAAGACAAAAGAACAGAAAACAAATTATTTTTAATGAATAGATTTAAGTGGAGAGAAAGAGAATAGAGAAACTTAATTTCAGATTGCTTTTTGATTTTCAAAGTCTTTTCTATTTTTGGCCTTCACACTTTTTGAGCATTATGGTTTTGTAAATGATTTTTGTACAAGAGTTAATTTTCAGATTATGGCAGAAAAAGGTAAAATAGGCTCTCAGGTTCAGAAAATATGTTACTTTCAAAAGATTTTTTAAATTTCGTAGTCAGCATAGGAAAAAATTAATATTAGTCTGTTAAAAAAATCACCAACTCTTTCCCAGCCATGCCAATACAGATATGATGCATCTGATAAAGCTTAGCTTTAGTTTTTTTTTTTTTTCCTTTTACAACCATCAACTGATTGGATGAGTCACACCCACATTATAAAGGATAAACTGCTTTATTCAGTTTTCTGATTTAAGCATTAATCTTATCTTTAAAAAAAATACCTTCACAACATCTAGACAGTGTTTAGCCAAACATCTGGGTACTGTGGCTTAGCCAAGTTGACACAAAATTAATCATTACAGTGGCTAATGAACCAATATAATTGCAGAAATTCAACCATCATGCTTCATCTTAAGAAGCAGGAAGGAGGTAGTAGGCCAAGGGCATGTGACAGTATTTCTCTGAAGGAATTTTACTGGAAATCCTTATCAACAACTTCTGCTTACATCTCAGTGACCACCCTACATTGCAAAATTGTCTGGAAATTATAATATTTTAGTTGAATTAGCTAGCAGTATGCTAAAGTAACTAATTCTGGTAATGAGGCTCCAGAATGAGTCTTTCTATTTATCCTGCATGGGGTCCATAGCACTTTTCATATCTGTGGCTTGATATCTTCCATCAATTTCAATGAACTGTCATATAAGTATTTCTTCTTTCTTCTCTTCTATCCTCTGTTTCCTCTCTGGTACTCCACTCACACACATTAGATCTTTCCATTATGTCTCCATGTCTCTTACATTCTGTTTTACATTTTCCATACTTTCCTCTTTCGATTGTTCAGTCTGGCTATTTTCTTTTGATTTATTTTCCAGTTTCTTAACCTTGTCTTTGCTCTGTCCAATGTGCACTGAAACCCATCTACTAAATTTTTATTTCAATAATTCTATTTTTTAGTTGTAAAATACTGTTTGGTTTTCTTTCATGGTTTCCATGAAAGAAATTTTCCACTTTGTCTTCTAATCTCAAACATATTATTTTAAAGCCTGTGTGTGCTACCTCAAATATCAGGATATTTTGTCAGTCTATATCTATTGTCTAGTTTTTTTTCTTGATTTTTGATCATTTGGTTTTGTCTCCTGTATGCCTGGTAAATTTTTATGGCATGCCACACATTAAGGATAAAAAGCTACAGAGAAAATCTGAGGATCTGTGTGATATTACATCTCTCCAGAGATTATTTACTTTTGCTTTTGGCAGGTATTCAGAGTAAGAACATATCACCTTAATCCAATCAAAAGTTGAGATGGCATTAAAAAGGATTTTGTTTTTTGTAAGGTTTGTGTATTTCTATTTCATCCCCAATACTAGGATCAATCTTTGGAGGATCCTAAATAAAAGCCTGGAATGTTTACCAGCGTCCCTCTTTCTTGGTTGGCTCTAGATTCCAATACTGTTCCTTCTGCTGCATAACACTGACAGAAATTCAGCTACCATTTTCTGTTCACCTTTTTAAGGTTTCCTCTGCCACTTGTGAATCCCCCAAAGCCTTGAGAGAGAAAAGGGCAACAAATGTTGAGTCTGACTTTGTGCTTCTCTTTTCTCCAGCGTCTTGGACCCTCAGCCTCTTTCTGTCTTTGTAACACTCAGGTGCCTTCAAAGATACATATATTTAAATTTTATTCATCATTTCTAATTATTATCAGTTGAAGAACTGAACTGCAATTTAGCTTTACCAGAAGCATCCTTACTGATTATTTTTGAAGAATTGCTCTAGAGTGAATGAGTCCTCATAACCTACATTTGCAAATTGACCAAGTGATTGCCAAATTTCCACTTCACTTGGTGCTATTTAAATAGCCTGTCCCTCAGCTGCAAGGTGTTTACAACATTGACACATTTTTTTTGAGCTAAAAGAGAACAAAAAGTGTTACATATATGCTGTTTTTACAGTATATTAACTCATCTGAATTCATTTTTCAAATAAACAGTTTTATCCTGCCAGAACTTTGTTCCAGAAACAGAGATGTTTAGACTTTAGCAATGTCTGATTTTTCCAAATTTAACATATATTTCATTTGATTCTCCTGATTAGAATATAAAAGTCTGATTCTCCCAAAATATCCTTCAGATTATTTTATTTATCCAGTCCTCACATGCAAGACATTGTGCTCTGGGTTGTGAGAAAAGATTACATAACCACAGAACTTTAGATCTGAAAGAACTTTAGAGATCATCTATTTAGACTCATTCATTTTACAGAAGATTTATTTGCACCAAAACAAGAACTTTGGCTTAACTCCTGTTCAAGGCTTTTTCCCTGGTGAAGTGTAAGTTGTCAGTTTGGAAAAAAAAAAAAAAGATTCCTCTTTATCTCTCTCCCCTTTTCCACTATGGACTCAAACTTTTGAAAAACTTCACTGAGTAAAATGTAATTCTGAAATGATGACTCATGTATTCTAATCTAAAAAAATATAATTTTTCTGTCAGGTTTTTTAAAATAATGAACATAGCTCAAAAGAAGATCCATTATTACCTTTAGGAAATTAATGATATAAGAAATTGACTCCCACAATAGATTATAGAAGGAGTTCCTTAAAAGCAGGAATTCTAGCTTTTCATTGTCAGTCTCAGCTTAGGATCTACAACATGACAAACTTAAGTAAACGAGATCCTTTGAAGCTATGTAACCGGTCAAGACAGTAAATACTCGAGGAATGCATGGGAGGATAGAAAATTCCGATCTGAAACCATTGTGTAAAAACATGATGACGATGAAGGTGGAAGTAGACTTCTGTAAACACTCGAGCTACAGTGGATAGGACTTAGGTAGCCTGCAATATGGGGTAGGATATTGTCTAAGTTCCCTATTGCTGCTGTAACAAATGCCTACAAACCTAGTGACTTAAAACAACACAAACTTGTTATCTTACAATTCTAGAGGTCAGAAGTTAAGATGGATCTCACCGTGCCAAAATCAGTGTGTGGGTAGGTTCCTTCTGGAGGCTCCTGGAGGGAATCTGTTTCTTTGCCTCATCCATCTTCAAAAGGCCACCTGAATTCCTTGATTAGTGGCCCCTGCCTCCATCTTCGGGTGCATCACTTGAACCTCTGCTTCTGTTATCACATCTCCTTTTTCTGCCTTTGCTCCTCCTGCCTCCCTCTTGTGAGGACCATTGTGATTCCTCTGGGCTCAGCTGGATAACCCAGGATAACAGCCTCATCTCAAGGTCTTTAATCACCTCTGCATCATCCCGTTTGCCGAGTAAATCAACATATTCTTAGGGCCTGGAGAGTGGGATGTGCACCTATCTGAAGGGCTGTTATTTTGTCTGCAGCAGATGTTTAAAGCAAAGGTCTAATGTGTGGTCCACGGAGCAGTCTGAACCAACACCATTAGCAACACCTGAAAATGTGTCAGAAATGCAGATTCTCGGACCTCATCCCAGACCTGCTGGACCAGAAATGCTGGTGAGCCCAGCATCTGTGTTGTTGCAAGCCTTCCAGGTAATTCTAATGCACATTAAACCACTTTAGGGTTTGGAGAAAGGCAAAGCAGGTTCACAGGGCTGTGGTTTCATCAGAACAGAGGGTCCCTGGAGCATAGGAACACTGAGTCTACACAGATGGAATCAGAGCACAGACAGCCTGCAATCTTGGGCAAGAGGGCCCCTCACAGGTAAATTTCTGGCTCCAAAGGTGAATTTAGTGGTCTTCTTACACATGTCACAAAATGAATTACTTGACTAAAAATCCTTGTTGATTTCATGATGCAGAAAATTAAGCTGTCCAAATTCACAAATTTAACAGATTGACCTGGAAAAATAATGTTTCTTACTTTTAAAAAGATAAATCAGAAACTCATTTAAAGGATTTTCCAGGTTAAAGACATAATTTCTTTTCCAAATAAATAAAATACAGCAATATTCAAAAGATTGTTTAATTTATATTTTAATTTCAGAAAGTTTTCCTTGATTTAGCTGTAACACCAGCTGTAATTCAGCAGCAACTTTACCATTTTCATTTTTTCCTTAAACAAGCAGCACAATGAGGAATTCTTAACAACAGCGTTATCTCTAGAAGAGGCTAGGCCCTCACAAGGATTGCAGGTGACTTCCCAGGAGAGTTTGATTAAGAGCAAAGGGCAATTGCCTTTCCAAAGGCAGAGAAATGGGGCCATTTAGAACTGTGCTCTCCTAGAGGCAAACAGGAAACGGGAAACTCTCTGTCAGCCATTCTTACCCTGCCCCCAGAGCAGGAAAAGCAGGAGGAGGAGCCATATCAGTTCCTTTGACCCAGCCCAGGAAATAAGATGGCTTATTCAGTCTGCAGACCTGGGCTGGAAGGTAGAGTGCAGACAGCTTCTGCAACTCTCCCTGACAGCCAGATAGTATCCGTTCAGTGTTACTACAGCGGAAATGAAAACAAATGTACTCAATATGCATTAATTAGGCTTTAAACAAAAGGGAAGATAACAGTTTTATCAAGCAACAGTAAATAAGAAGACAAGCTACCATCCATCTTCAAAAGTCTTTTGTTGGGTATACAAAACGCCACTGAGTAAACAACACCCTAAGCCACCCCACACCATAGCACTCAACTACAAGAACTCTAACAGCAGCCCCTAGCTAATATAGCAATACTAAGAGATGCTAGTCTATTAGCTTATATATATTTTATATTTATATATATATAGCCAGCAGCCCAGTGCCCTCCTCACACACACTATTTCAGTTACTTGAGACATTACTCATTCCTCCCTCCATTCCCACAGCCCTACATTTTGACCCCAATCAACTCTCTCGATTACTAACACTGCCCCCAGTCCTTATGCCCAGATCCTTGAAGCTGGACCAGAGGGTCCCAACTCCTTCAAGACAGTAGGCCAGGTGTCCCTCGTATGTATCTCATTTCCCAGGAAAAATCGATGGCCATTGATCAACATTATCGAATCATTTCTTTTATTTTTAATGTACTCGTTGTATAAAATTATTTTATTGAGATATATTTTACATACAGTGAAGGGTATAAATCTTACCTGTGAAGCTTGATTAACTTTCACATATGTGTAAACTTCCAACCACCACCTAGATCAAGATATCAATATTCCAGAAGCTCAGCAAACTCTCTTGTACCCTCCCACTCAACAGTTTGCCACCCAAAGGTAACCACTATGCTAACTCCTATCCTATAGATTAATCTCCCTGTCCTTAAACTTTATATAAATGACTCACACAGTATATACCCTTTTGTGTGGTATTCTGTTTCAGGAACATTCCACAATTCATTTGTCTATTCTTCTGTGAACAGACTTTTGGGTTTCTTCAGTTTGGAGGCTACTATGAATAAAGCTGCCATGAACAATCTTGTTCCCATCTTTTTTGTGGGCGTATGCACTCATTTCTGTTGGGTGTGTAATTTCTAGATCATAAGGTATATACGTATATATATATGTGTGTGCGTGTGTGTGTGTTTTGAGTATTTACTTCAACATTTACATATATGTGTGTGTGTATGTTTTACTTGAACATGGACCAATTAACAGTTTTACAAAGAGGTTGTACTTGCCACTTTCTGTATCTCTCCATTGCTCCACTACTTATGCTATTTTTTTTTGGCTTCTTTTGCTAGACATACACATTTTTTTTTTGGTATCATTAATATACAATTACATGAGCAACATTATGGTTACTAGATTCCCCCCATTATCAAGTCCCCACCGCATAGCCCATTAGAGTCACTATCCATCAGCATAGTAAGATGCTATAGAGTCACTACTTGTCTTCTCTGTGTTATACTGCCTTCCCCGTATGCCCCCCGCCACTACATTATGTGTGCTAATCGTAATGCCCTTTTTCCCCCTTATCCCTCCCTTCCCACCCATCTTCCCCAGTCCCTTTCCATTTGGTAACTCTTGGGTTATGTGAGTCTGCTGCTGTTTTGTTCCTTCAATTTTTTCTTTGTTCTTCAACTCCACAGAGGACTGAAATCATTTGATATTTGTCTTTGTCTGACTTATTTCACTGAACATAATACCCTCTAGCTCCATCCATGTTGTTGCAAATGGTAGGATTTCTTTTCTTCTTATGGCTGAGTAATATTCCATTATGTATATGTACCACATCTTCTTTATCCATTCATCTCCTGATGGACACTTAGGTTGCTTCCATTTCTTGTCTATTGTAAATAGTGTTGCGATAAACATAGGGGTGCATATGTCTTTTTCTAACTGGGCTCCTGCATTCTTAGGGTAAATTCCTAGGAGTGGAATTCCTGGGTCAAATCGTATTTTTATTTTCAGTTTTTTGAGGAACCTCCATACTGTTTTCCGCAATGGTTGAACTAGTTTACATTCCCACCAGCAGTTTAGGAGGGTTCCCCTTTCCCCGCATCCTTGCCAACATTTGTTGTTGTTTGTCTTTCCGATGTTGGCCATCCTAACTGGTGTGAGGTGATATCTCATTGTGGTTTTAATTTGCATTTTTCTGATGATCAGTGATATGGGGCATCTTTTCATGTGCCTGTTGGCCATCTGAATTTCTTCTTTGGAGAACTGTCTGCTCAGATCCTCTGCCCATTTTTTAATTGGATTATTTCCTTTTATGGTTGTTGAGGTGTGTAAGCTCTTTATATATTTTGAATGTCAATTCCTTTTGGATATGTCATTTATGAATATATTCTCCCATACTGTAGGCTGCCTTTTTGTTCTACTGATGGTGTCCTTTGCTGTACAGAAGCTTTTTAGCTTGATGCAGTCCCACTTGTTCATTTTTGCTTTTGTTTCCCTTGCCTGTGGAGATATGTTCGTGAAGAAGTTGTTCATGTTTATATTTAAGAGAGTTTTGTCTATGTTTTCTTCTAAGAGTTTTATGGTTTCATGACTTACATTCAGGTCTTCGATCCATTTCTAGTTTACTTTTGTGTATGGAGTTAGGCAGTGATCCAGTTTCATTCTCTTACATGTAGCTGTCCAGTTTTGCCAACACCAACTGTTGAAGAGGCTGCCATTTCCCCATTGTATGTCTGTGGCTCCTTTATCATATATTAATTGACCATATCTGCTTGGGTTGATATCTGGACTCTCTAGGCTGTTCACTGGTCTATGGGTCTGTTCTTGTGCTGGTACCAAATTGTCTTGATTACTGTGGCTTTGTAGTAGAGCTTGAAGTTGGGGAGCAAGATCCCCCCTGCTTTATTCTTCCTTCTCAGGATTGCTTTGGCTATTTGGGGTCTTTTGTGGTTCCATAAGAATTTTAGAACTATTTGTTTCAGTTCGTTGAAGAATGTTGTTGATATTTTGATAGGGATGGCATTGAATCTGTAGATTGCTTTAGGCAGGATGGTCATTTTGACAATATTAATTCTTCCTACCCAAGAGCAGGGCACAAATTTCCATTTATTAGTGTCCTCTTTAATTTCTCTTATGGGTTTCTTGTAGTTTTCAGGGTATAGGTCTTTCACCTCCTTGGTTAGGTTTATTCCTAGGTAATTTATTCTTTTTGATGCAATTGTGAATGGAATTGTTTTCCTGATTTCTCTTTCTGCTAGTTCATTGTTACTGTATAGGAATGCAACAGATTTCTGTGAATTAATTTTGTATCCTGCAACTTTGCTGAATTCAGATACAAGTTCTAGTAGTTTTAGAGTGGATTCTTTTGGGTTTTTTATGTACAATATCATGTCATCTACAAACAGTGACAGTTTGGTTTCTTCCTTACCAATCTGGATGCCTTTTATTTATTTGTGTTGTCTGATTGCCATGGCTAGGACCTCCAGAAGTATGTTGAATAAAAGCGGGTAGAGTGGGCATCCTTGTCCTGTTCCCAATCTTAGGGGAAAAGCTTTCAGCTTCTCACTGTTAAGTATAATGTTGGCTGTGGGTTTGTCGTATACGGTAGTTATGGTATTTTACCTTTAGTTTTTTGTGTGTCCATTCCCCAACCATACTTGGACAACTTAAACACAGGTCCCTATGTTGCCTTACCCCATATGCACAATACATCAATTATTATTACAATTAAATATTTATATTACAACAAGTAAAAGACTACATGCAGTCATAGAGCATGGGGGTTGGGGTAGGGGTGGAATCTAATGTTTACCTCTCTTCCACACCCAGCCCACAGTGACACATGCCTACCCTAGCCCTGTCACCTCACTTACCCAAAGAGAGGTGAATTTGAATATTCCACCAGTTCCCAACATTACCCATGCCCAACTGAATTGCCAAGAGCCTCGGTGCATCTATGTCTGACTGGTATTACTGGGTTTTAAACTTGCTGTTATGTATTTGGTCCATGGTTAAATTGCTAGAACATTTAATAGACTAGAAAACCTCTAAAGTTCAACTCTCTTTTTCCTCGTAACTTTGTGCAGATTCATTCAGAAATGTTGCTATGGAAACTGCTCATTAACTATCCATCCTGACTTCTAAGGTGGAATAAATTAATGTTGAAGTCCTCCACCTCACCCCAGAGATAGAAAATGCCTCCCAGAGAAACACCCCAAAAGATGCATGTCCCTTGATCTGTTTGTGCAGATGGAGGGTATTAGTTACACAAACACATGGAGAAAAGATAGGATTACGAAGGAAGTCCTCCAAAGTCCTCCAGCTCTCCCTGAAAGTGAATTTCTTATCCTTCCTGTTTTTGCTTCTGAGTCATTGATTTTTCAATGCTGTTATATTTTGATGAGTGTCATGGCACAAACCACTTTCCACTCCTTTTTGCAGGGACTGTTTTCTGCCTTTTGATGTCATTTTTAATAAAACACTGGCTCCAGACCATTTCAACACCACATCCAAAAGAAGCCCTCTGCAACCCTGAAACCATAGCCCTCCCTGAGCCAGAAGTAAAATAAAAGTCCTAGAGATAAAGTTTTCTAAAGCTACGCAAAACGGAAAACACATATTCCTATTATTTTCTTTTACCCCAAGAGGTAAAATTAAAACATCCTTCTGATTTTTAGTAAGGACTTTTCTTTCAATCGAGAGAATCTCTTGTGTCTGTTACTTGCTATTGCTGCCCTGTTCAATAGGAGAGGTTTTATGGGGAAAATTCTGATCTGGCAGCAGGCAGCCATTCTGTGAAATAGAGGCACTGCATTCTTCCCTCTTAAGAGAAGCTTCTAAAATGAGTCCAACAAATTATTATTTCTGAACACCCTAAGGCTTTTCGTCAGCCTGCACCTCCCCACCCCCACCCCACCCCCACCCCCACCCCCGGTTAGTAAAATAACATGCTATTAGAATTCAATGAAACCTGGCATTTCACCCAGGGCCAGGGGTCAACTTACCATTGGCAGAGCAGGATGCACAGTGTCATAATCTGGATGCTGCTTTAGAAAGAGCTCAGGCATTTTAAATAAAGCTTTTTGTCCTGTGACATTTTCAGAGGATTTACAAATGCCCCACCCAGTCCTGCCTGCCAAGTCACCCTGTCACTCACTGCTTCCCAACAGAGATGGCATGTAATCTCCAACTCAATACACCATTTTATTTAAATACCAAAAAATGGTGGCAAAGGAAATATAGATATTTGTAAGGGGATGCATTAATTATCATTTAAAATAAAACATGTAATTCATAGTTGAATGTTTCCTGCAACTCCTAGCCCAAGAAACATCCCCCTCTTTAATCTCTATCTTAGATTTCGCTTCCCCTTACTCTACCTTTTGTACATACCTCTATCTTTTCCTCTTCCTCCTTTCTCCCAACACACACACACACAGACACACTCCTGTTGTTCTGGGATGCTTATCTGTACATCACCATGATACCACATCTAGTTGATGTTGATCTGAACAACCTCAGAATCTATGCCTGAACAATCTTAGGATATATAATTGCTCAAACCAACCTAACACATTGGTCTCTTGTGAGTATCATGCAAGTGCCACTTTACTATTCTTTACATGTCCCTTCCAGGCCCATGGTACAAAGGGGATAGTAGAGCTCACACTGTCATCCAAGGACTCCCTCACAGAACAAGTACAATTCAACCGGGCACCATGTTTTAAAAAATAAATTTGACACAGAAAGTTTAAAGGTTAAAAAATAACACAGAAAAGTTAAAAAATAATTATAACACTAATAAGTCTAATGATGATAGTTAGAATAAAGCCCACATAATCCTACTCCACTAATACTAATTTGGTTTTGCATATTTAATTTTACATAATTGAATGTACTGCATGGGCACATTCATTTTATGTTCATCTTTTTCCACCTCACATTATACCAAGTTTTCCCATGCTCCCACATAGTCTTAACATTCCATTTTTACAATGACTTCCCAATGTTTTTACTTAATTTTGTCATCACTAGTGTCAGCTAGACATCTCATCAGTTCTGATTACACTCCTAAGTTGCCCAACTTAATATACAATAAAAGTAAATATATCAAAATATTAATAAGTACTTATTTGAGGAGATGAGATATTGGGTGAATTTTCTTCTTCCTGTTTCTATACTTCCTAAATTTTCTATAATGGACATGCATCATTTTATTTTAAAACTTTATTTAATAATAACAACAGTACCATTTTTCAAGAGTTTATTCTACATCTGGAACTCTTCAAAGCCCTTCATTTAATACTCAACTTTATACATTTAGTCCTTATCCCAATCCTAAAAAGTAGACACTCTTACAATCCCCATTTTACAGATGAGGAAACTGAGACACAGAGCAATTAAGGTACTTGCACAAAGTTACAAACCTAGTAAATAGCGTAGCAAGGGTTTTAACTCAGGCAGTCCAGCTCCAGAATCTACACTCTTACCCTATATCCTATACTTTAAAAAATATAGAGAGTATGCTTTCTAAAAACATTTATGCTGTAATGATTTTAAAATACTCCACTGGCTGGCTCCATATTGCAATGGGATCTCTTCTGTCTTTGGTATTTTGAGATTGCTTTGTGCCCAATATAGCGCCATCTCCATCATCACCATCCTCACCATCCTCATTGTCACCGTAACCATCACCGTCAACCCCAAAACCACCACTATTAAAAACCTTTATTAAGCTTTCAGTGAGCACAAAACACTGTGCCAGGCACTTGGGGAAATGCAAAATATGTAAAACATATGCTCTTTATTCTTGAGAATACCAGAGCTAGTCCAAGAACACCTTCAAAATGAAAAGGCTATAGTGTGCATGACATATACATTGAGAATTGACATAAATATCTGGAAATTTTAGGCAAAAAATAATAACTTTTACCTGAAATACAAAGTTAATTGAAGATAATACATAATTGGGGGGGGCTTTTATTTATTTAGGAAAATAACTTCAGATCCCCTTTCTACCCTAGATAAAGGTTTTCAAAGAAAAAAATGAAAATTAAAGTCAGCAGTATTTCCTACACTATTTCCTTATGATGTTTTCAGCCTGGATCACATATTCCCCTAATTCTTACGGCAAATTAAAAATAACTATTTTCATATGTTATATGTGACTGTGCACAGTGAATTTAATGAAATAAGATTATGACCTTTCATTTTCCAAAATATTCTGAACACCTTTAGTAAAAGGAAGTTTTTAGTTCCAATCAGCAGATACTAATTGTTAATATACTAAACCGTTTGCAAGTCTAAAATTAAGTAATGGTTCTGTCAGTTTATTCAAATGAATGGGCTTGCCTCATACAACTCATCATGCATTTTTGAAACTTACCTCATTTATTTGGTATAATATGCTAAAAGTACACATCTATTTTTGAAGAATGAAAACCTTCTTCAGCACAGAGAAGACAAGTAGTGACTCTATAGCATCTTACTACTTTAATAGTAACTACAATGGGGTGGCGGGGACTTGATAATATGGGTGAATGTAGTAACTACAATGCTGCTCAAATGAAACCTTCATAAGACTGTATATCAATATCTTAATTTTAAAAAAACCTTCCACTTTGCATTAAGAATATTTTTTTAGCTTTTATATATGTACATTTACCTTCAAATAGGTACTAAAACAAGTTAATAAAATGATGAAGGCTTAGATGATGTCCTTAGGAAACCATTTTAGCTGATATTAAAAATAATTTGTAGGTAGTATGTAAATTGAGTATAAAATTTTTTTCTGAAACACTTGGATATATTTAATTATGATTAGTGCCTTCAAGCACTTTCAGTATCTGCATGTCATCTTGTTTAGACTATTAAATTATTTTTTTTCATAGATAATCGAAAGTAAACTTCCACGAATTTGGAATCCATGGTGTCCAATCAATGAAAATGTTTTCAGATTATAATGAACTCCTAATCAGAAGGCTTCTCTGTCCTTTCTCAACTCTGACTTTATAGGTATCGTTCACCATGGTTCTAGTAAAATCTCCCTAAATGAGGCCCTTCTTTGGAGCAGATTTATTTTCCTCTTATATCGAGTCAGTATTTCTTTAGATTCTTTTCCTAATATCTTACTTTTTGAGGTGACTTTAATTTTTGCCCATCCATATAGCCAGTCTCTCATTTATTTCATTTATATATCCTATGAAAATAATGTATTTCAAGTTTTATAAAAGTGAAATATAGTGATGCATTTAATTTAGGAAATTTCCTTTCTGTGAAAAATGGAAAAAGCATTTTCACATATTCACTTATTTTTATAATAACTTTTAAGCTTTAAAAGCCTGGGGAATTGATTTCTCTTATGGAAATAAAGCTGAAAAATAAAAACGAAAAACTGCAGGGTTCACAAATACCCCACAGATGAACTATTACCTCCTCTTTCACTTAGTATTCAAGTCCTTCTATAACCTGACCCCTGACCTGCCTTCCTAATCTTACCTTCCACTCCTTCTCAAAAGCACTCTCTTTAGAACTTAAGTTCAAGTCATTATTCCAGGGTCCTTACATATAAAATGGGTCAATAATCTTTATTTCTACTTGTTGTCATATAAATTTAGCACAAAAGCACCCAGCATAGAGGTTAGCACATAGCATCCATTCAAAAAATAAGAGGAGGCATCGAAGTCACTCAGATCTGGATCTGAATCCAGAAAATTGGCCATGGTAACATCATTTCCCTTTCTCAGAGCCTCGGTTACCTCATCTGTAAAATAGTTACATTATTAGATGGGGTTCAACTTAAAGCCCCTAAGCCAGAGCATGTAAACACATTATAGGTGGATAAATGTATGCTTCTCTCCTCCATATATAAAGCAAGTGAAATAGACATAGATTTCCAGAGATTCACTTTAAATCCACAGAGATCAGTTCACCTCTCCATACCAGAGAATGTGTGCTCTCCGAAGGCAGAGGCAAAGCAACTTGCTTAGAATTGCTTTCCAAACTTTATTCCAGAGCTCAGCTCTTCTCAGAATTGCTGATCTGTAATCTGGCCACCTATCAGACTTGGGTTGGGGCAAAGTGGAAAATGAGCAGTAAGGACCTTGGCTTTTGCTTGAGACAATAATTTAGACACAGCATAATCCATTTATAAAGTTTACTAGGCCAATTCTTACCTTTAGCACACCTTCTACCCTAGGTCACTTCTCTTTGGGAAATGGGAGATGGCAGGCTAGATAAAGTAAGGGTAGCTCCTTGTTTCTTGAAATAAATATGAAACATTACATTCACCTGTTTGTAAGTTTAGAATCAGGAACATAAGAGTTTATGGAATAAACACAGCAGTCTTAAAATGGAAACCTGACTCCCTGTTAGTGCCTAGTCACAGACATTTAATATCAGGAAGCAGAGGAAAGGACAGGAGAAGATCAGCTAAGGAAGGAGTCAGAGGAGAGGAGAACCATTTGAGGGAGGAGATAGAAGGATCAAATGAGGAAAAGGGGGAAAGGAAGGGACCGTAGAGGAGATGATAAATTCATGGGAAGAAGAGGTGAAGTTCTGATGCTGAGGAATCAGATCCAACAGGAACAGGAAAGAAAATTAATTTATCGGGTGCCAGGAATCCTGAACGGAACACTTTCCCATCAAATTATGATTCCTGTATTTCACATGAGGGAAATAAAACAGGGAACTTACCTTTACAGAGTGGTTTTAACAAAAATTCATGTCTCTGATAACATAAGAAAAAAGAAGACAAAGAAAGAACTCACTACCATTATTTCATTTGACCCTCATCCATGGTCTTACCTCATCGGCAATGTATCCATGAGGTTTCTAGTCAAGTAGAGTCACAGGAATAGAAACCTCAGCTCTCCCATTTGTAGGTAGAGAAAGATTATGTTTTATTCATTCTTTGCATTCTAGAACAGCAACTTGAACACAACAGATACATCACAAAAGCTAGTTGAATTTAACTAAATAGATTGTATATTACTATAGAACACTCATATAAATTTTTTTTATAACAACGAAGGCTTAAGGCCTTGGATAAGCAAACTCTCACCTTCCAGTTAATTACCTCTGAAAATATCCTACCTCCTCTCCTGCATTTGGCTTCCTGCCGTGAATTATTAATGCCATCAGGATTCATAAAGCTAACAGAATTCTTCTTGCAAAATAATGGATGGAAGAAAACGTCCCTCCCAGAGCATTTTATTACCTAAACCCCTTATCATACGTATTGCTTGGTGTCTTTGTTTATTTTCCAATGATACTACGTCTGGTTCTTCAAAATGAACTGTCCTGTTCCTTTCATGTACCCCCCAGGCAGGCTTTATGAACTCCAGGGGTTCAAATAAATGCTTCACTGAGTTTAGAAATGCCCTCTGTATGTCTGCTTTTAAAAATTGAATTATCACCCTCATTCTTCAAGTGTTTCTGGAAATTAACCTTTTTTAAAGTAAAGAATCCATAGATTAGATTGATAACATAGTCCTGTGTCCCTTTTTTGTTCTAGTTTAGATTCCCCTTATCTTTTGTTTAGATAAGCTTATTACCTGGTTTCTCTGCCCACAACTTTTTGTCTTCAAATCATCCTTCACACTGATGCCAGACCGATACTCGTAAATCACAGCTTTGCTCAGGTCAGCTTAGAAAACAGAGTCCCTCCCCTCTCTTGCCTGTGGAATAAAGTTCCAACGTCCTGGCTGTAGTATTCAAGATCTTCCAAAGTCCAACACCAGCCTACCTTTCCTACCTCAACACTTTAAATCTATCCATGCACTCCCCATTCCAAGCTCAAACCATCAGCTGAATATGCCATGCATTTTCTAGGCTCAGTATTACATTCACTGCATTTCTTCAACCTAGATTGCTCTTCCACCCATTCTTCATCTGGAAAAATCTATATTGTCCCACCTCAGCATAAATCCACCTACAATATCCACAAGTAAGATAAATGATCCCTTTCCTGGATTCCCATGAGCTTAACTAAAAATATACATCTTGCTTAAAATAAAGGAAAAGCATTTCCTGGTGAAGATGATGGCTCATCTTCATGGCTGGGCCCCTTAAGTATTTAATGAAAGTAAGCTGCATTGCCCTCCTTTTACCTCTACCTTGTACTGTGGTAGCCCAATCTGCAGGGACTCACAGACCAAAAGGCTCTGAGTCTAGGACTCAGGGTTTTCCACAGCAGGTCAGGATCCCAGTGCCAGACCCTAGCACACTCAAAACATGCTCAGGAGAAATGCTGGACAGGAATGAAGGCATCAGAAAGGTGGTGGAAAGAATGGAGGAGACCAAGACAGGCAGGCAGCAGATAGTAGAGGCTAATGGAGATGCCTCTGTAATGTTAATGGGCTGCAGAGCCTTGTACCCAAAGGCTGAGTTCTCTACTAGCCTGAGCACACTCCCTCAGATCTCTGGTGACTCCTCTCAAGCCAAGGACTTGAATCCCAGTTTAAGCCACACCATCCATCCTTTGCTAGAACCAAATGTATTGAGAGCCATGAGGGAAATTAAGTTTGTTTTCAACCATCCACCATACTTTGGTGGTATGTGTGAGCTTTGGGGAGCGGAAAGGGGGTTGGAGATATGGAATGCCTTTATCTCCCTTACTGTGTCAACATACTGCGATGCTTTTAGTAGGATTCATTTTAGAAATCTTAAAATCAGTGTGGGATTTTAAGAGAGGATTTCCCACAGGACAATCCCAAGTGATATCATGATCATATTAAGATCTGGATGGGCAGGGGATTCTTAACCATATGGCACGGTGGATAAGAAGCTTATCCCTTCTACCAGATAACCTAATTTGAGTGTAAAAGGAAAAGGGTAATTCCTGTTGAGACTGTAGAATTTTGGCTGTAAGTAATTAAATTCACAAGGAACAAACACCCTTTTAAACAGCCCCTTGGCTCTCAGATTATGGGGGAGTAGCCATCTCTGCTTCCTCAACACAGACCTGGAAAATAGATCCTCATGAGGCAGCAGAAAGGAAGACACTTCACAGAACTAATGATCACAGTATCGGACTGCCTGTTTGGGGAAGCTCTCCAGGCAGTGTTTATCAACTCCTTGCCTTTCTTCCTCCTAAACACAGCAGAAAAACAAGGTGGAATCCTAAAGTGCATTTCAGAAAACTGCAAATCTCAGGATTAAAATCAGGGACAATCAGAGCTATAGAAACCAGCAAGTTTCTATAAAATGGATGCTGACATACAACTGTAGGAAACGCCAGAATCAAGATCCACAATGTAAGGGGGAAAAACATAAGCCTCTTAAATATTTTGACTGATTTTCCCTTGAAACCTTTCAGAGCTATAGTTATATATTTAGATGATGTCTTCCTTCTCATTAAGGAAGACATGTCATCTATAAAAATAACTATAGGAGGCAACACAGGGAGCTACGTTCTCTAAGATTTATATATAATGTGTTTGATGAACAGAAAAGGGGGAGACTTTCCTGCTTTCCTGGCTGGGGGAGTGGAGATGACTGCACTGAGTAAGGGGGAGGTACAAATGGAACTATGTCCGCAAGGATTTTGGCAAGCAAACATGAGTTTGAAGGGCATTCTAGGAGAAGAGAGCAATGTGAATAGAAGCTTAGAGACAATTCCATTCCGTTGATGGATGAATTCATGAGTTACAATTAACAATACGAAACTGGAATGGAAGGATGAGGCAGGACCAAATCACAAAGGCCTTGAGCACGGTGAGCCTGGAGTGCCAGCTGCTCAGTCTCAAACAGTAAACAACGTGGAGTCACTGAAGGTTTATGGGCAGTAATGTGATCCAAGCTATGATTTTTTTTTGATTCATTGATTGTTCTTTTTCCAGGTGAGAAGGCAGAGAATAATTTAACCAGGAAGGAGATTAGAAAGATTGTTCGGAACACTACTGCAATAATCTGGTGAAAGGGAGTGATGGTTTGAACTAGCAAAATAGAAACATCTGGTGATGCTACTACTGACACTGATAGTCTGAAGTAAGCAAAGAAACCTTTAAATTGATTAAATCAAGTAGCACTGTCAGTATGAGCATCTTAAATAGGTCTGGATGTGGGACTCCAAATGTTTTTGCAGTTCACAGGACTAAAAGGCAAAGTCCACGGTGACTGGCTTCTGAAAGGCTGACATGGCTATTAATGGAAGAACCAAGCACCCCAGTCCCTGCCAGGAAAATAGTCATTCTTGTAGCCACAGACTTCAAACAGCAACTTCAAATATTAGATACAATAAATGTAGTAAGAAACAGATGATCAAATAAAAACCTATTGTAGAATTCACACAAAAGGAGAAATATCAATGATCTATAATATTTTTTAAAAATTGAAACCTCACTAACAACAAAGAAAAACAAACAAAAAGACAACATTTCTTACCTATCAATTTTCTAAAGATTTAAAAATCTTTTCAATATTCAGGTTAGTTAAAAACAGAGCCATTTGGCAATATGTAATACAATCTTAAACTTGCTCATACTCTTTGGCTCAATAATTCCATTTTTAAGGGATTGATCTTTTGTATTTGTAAATATTGAGTTTGTTAATATTACTGAAAATTAGAAGTAACCCTAAGTCCATAATTGGGGATTTCTTAAATAACTTTTGCCTTATCCATATAATGAACTACCACATAGCCATAAAAGTATGCCACGATAATTATGTGGTGACTTGGAAATTAGTTCATTATATATTAACTAGAAAACAATATATGAACAAAACAGTATATAAAATACAATATCATTCCTGAAAAATATATGGTATATGATTGAAAAACTATACCATGTACTAAAGTTAACCATGCTTATTTCTGGAGGGTCAGGTAGGTTATGAGTGATAATTACTCCTTTTTATGTATCTTTTTTCATAAAGTTTCTATAGCAAACATTTACTGCCATAATAAGAAAATGGGGTAATTTTAAAACAGACCTGGTTAGTGGGCCTCACTGTAATCATTGCAGCATCACTATAATTATTGTAAGCATTTGTGGAGCACCTCCTATTGACCAGTAGATCTAGGTGATGGGAAAGCAAACAATATCCCTACTCTCCTGGGACTTGCAATTTAGAAGATATTGTTTGTATTGCTCCATCAGTTAAACTGGGGAAGATAGTACCTTTCTAGCAGGATCCTTCAAGGGCAATATAACAATCAAATTGCTTTCAGCGAAAAAGAAAATTCAGGAGTTCACACAACTGAAGTCCGTGAGTGACTGGCTTCACACACGGCTAGAGAGCTTGGAGTCTTCAGGAATTGGCATCTCACAAAATTGCAGCCTCCTTTTCTTTGTGATTGCTCCATCAGGAGTCAAGCTTTCCTGATAGCATCAAAATGGCTCCTCCAGACTTATTTCCTATGTCCTCGACAACCTGAGGCAGAAATACAGATATGGTCTTTAAAACAAATTAAAGAAAAAGAAAATAATTAAGTCCCGTTGGGTCTGACAGTGTCATGTGCCCTCCCTGCACCACTCCCACGTCCTGAGGAACACAGTGCTTTCTGACCAGTCAGTCCCAGCGCCTATGGCCTTCCTGGACATGGACTGAGAGCACAGGACAGGTTTCCCCCCAGAAGAATCATAATGCTGTTACCAAACAAACAAGGAATGGATGCTGAGATTGCAAAACAGCTAAGGTGTCCACTGCGGCCTCATGGCTGAAGCACAGAGGCAAGATGAGCGAGCTGGAGTCCTTACTTCAAAGAATGAAACTTAATCCAAAAACCAAGCTACATTTGACATTCTACTTTTTTTCAAGTTTATTTTTTTTATTGAAGTATAGTTGATATGCATTATTATATTACTTTCAAGTATACGACACAGTGTTTCAACAGTTACCCATATTATTAAATCTGACTAGTGCAGTTACTGTCAGCATAGGAAGATGTTACAGAATCATCGGCTGTATTCTCCATGCTGCACTTCCATCCCTGTGACCATTTACATTCTGATTGAGATTTTGAGCCTCTATCCCCTCCCTGATCCCAGGCCCTCCCCCATGGTAACCATCAGTCACTTCTCAGAGTCTCTGAGTCTGTTGCTGTTTGTTGCTCACTCTGTTTTGTTTTGTATTTAGATCCCACAAAGATGTGAAATCACTATACTTAATGCAAGCAGGTGTTGCGAATGTTACCAGGCACAGTTACTTTCAAGACTCACATCAAATTATAGATAGATTTTGAAAACATGTTACTTATATCTGTATTTTTCCATATGAATTCTGATCTCATACATATTACAAGTGAGAAAGAATCATCCATGCTAGAACTCTGTTCGTTTGGCTAATGATGTGAAGGGGGGAATCCAAATCTTGCCTTAACCACAAGGCCAGGACAAGAACTCTGACCAATCTCTTTCTTCAAGCATTTCTGCTGCACCCTGAGGACTCTCTACCTCATATAATTTCAGCTAACAACAACTTTACAGACTTTTAAGATTTCACTGTGAATGAAGCACACTTAATTTTAACAGATCAACTCATAAACACCTCACTTTTGCTCTAGCTGAAGATTAAACAGTGTCTATCCACAGGAATAACTAGCTGGTTAGCAACATATATCCAAGACTAATGTTCAGTTTCAGGATTTGAGTACATGGAGGGTGCTGGATTTGGGAAATAAGATCAAGTACTTGTACTTAGGATTAGGGTGCAAGATCAGAACTGGTCGAGTAGAAAGTCCAATTTGATGCTGAATGAATAAATCTAAGTCACTGCCCTTAATAGCTTCCTTTCCACCTGTGCACTTGGTCAAAGACCCTATAAGCAGCTGCATCCACGATTCCATGGCTTGGGGACTTCCTCCAGGTTCCACCTCCCATTCTTTACTTTGAACCCTATTGTTTTGGTCTAGTTTCCCTGGTTCCTTCCTGTTTCCTTGAATCTGGATTTTCCCGCTTTGCCTATTCCCTTTGGGTTGATGCTGGTTGCCTGGCTTGCCTCGCCTCATCTTAGACCTTTGAAGATAAGCTCTGCAGGCCTGTACCAGACCTTCCTCCCCTTGCCTGGGCCTGGCCATGACGTTCCGACTGGGCTGGGAGCAGCCTGTGTCCAGCAGCATGGCCCCTCGCTTGTCTGAGAAGAGAGGCTGAGTTCTCTTGGATGGAGTTCCTGGAGTCCCTTTAGTCTAAGATGAGGATTGAATCTAGGATGGGAACTCAGTGACAAGCATTAATTGAGTACCTACTATGTGCCAAGTACTATTGTAGGTGCAGGGACTAAAGCAAAGTCTCTGGTTTCATGGAGTTCGTAATAGAGAGTGGGAAGGACAAATATATAAACAATTAGACAAAACAATAATTAAAGTCAGGTTAAGATTGTGCTATAGTGAAAATAAAAGAGAGTGGTCATAGACAGATTCTAGTGTGATCAGGGAAAATATCTTGAGGGGAGATGTGAGTGACAGGAGTTGGCCTTGGAAAGACTTGGAGGAAGAGAGTTTAGACATAGAGGGAGCATCATCTGTAGAGTTTAACAACAAAGCAAAACTGAAAGAACAAAACAGCAGCAGACTCACAGACTCCAAGACGGGACTAGTGGTTACCAAAGGGGAGGGGTGGGGGAGGGCGGGTGGGGATGGAGGGAGTAAGGGATTGAGGGGTATCATGGTTGGCCCACATGGTGTACAGGGGGTCATGGGGAAGACAGTGTGGCTCAGAGAAGACAAACAGTGACTGTGGCATCCTACTGCACTAATGGGCAGTGACTGCAGTGGGGTATGGGGTGGGGGACACAATAACAGGGGTTCATGTAATAATCACATTGTTTTTCTTGTGAAACCTTCGTAAGAGTGCATATCAGTGATACCTTAATAAAAAATAAAAAGAAAGAAATAGAGGTAGCAATGGATATAAAGGTCCTGAGATAGAAATAAACCTGGCATCCTCCAGGGATGGAAAAAAGACCAGTGGGACTGGAGCCCAGAGACAAAGCCATGATCAGCAAAGAAGTGATTCGCTTTGGACATGAAAGAGGATTCAAAGCCAGCTCAAGCTGTGCCAATTTTCTCCCCAATTCAACCAGAACTGAGACATAAAAATTATGATATGTACTTGTACGTATTTGTGTGGGCACAAATCTCATTGGCAGTTCTGATAAACAAACGTAGGATCAGTGGGGTCTCCTTGACGCCTATCACAACTGTGAACATGGCCTCTGATAACATTGTTTTGTCACTTTTCACTCCCACCCACAATGAAGGCAGATAAATGGCTTCCTGACAAATGGCCCCCAGTTCCAGGGCCCGGAGCTCTGAAGGAAGGAGACGTGAGCCTTGGAACACTTCTCAGGGTGAGTTCCTTGAAGGGTTCATGGCCACCAGCTCTCTGAACCAGCTTCAGAAAGAGCCACTACATCATTTCTTCTGAAAAATTAGATTTTACTTTGCAGCTCATTAAATTTTCAAAAGGTTTATGGAATAGATTCCAGACTAAGTAGGTGCCATTGTAATTTAAAACAGAAAATACCTGATCATAAAAATAATAGGGATTTTAAGTGGGAAATACCTTACATTTTGCCTGTGTCTAATCACAGTGCCCTGGAAAAGGCAAAAAGTCATCCTTTGTGGGAGTGGATTCTCACCCAGATAATATTCTTTCCAGGATGACAATTGCTGAGGGTTGAATAGTGTTCCCCCAAAATTCACATCCACTCAGAACTTCAGAATGTGACCTTATTTAGAAATAGGGTCTTTGCAGATATAATTAGTTAAGATGAGGTCACAGTGGATCAAGGTGGGCCCTGAATCCACTGGCTGGTGTCTTTCTATGTAAGAGAAATGAGAGGGCGATCCAGACACACACACACACACGCAGGGAAGACGAAGATGGAGGCTGGGACTGGAGCAGTGTGGCAACAATCCCCGGATTGCCGCTGACACCAGAAGCTAGGAAGAGGCGGGACGGATTCTTCCCTAGAGACTTAGGAGGGAGTGTGACCCCACCAACACCTTAATTACAGACTTCTAGCCTCCAGAACTTGAAGAGAATAAATTTCTATTCTTTGTGGTGATTTGTTCCTGCAGTGCCGGGAAACTAACCCAACAGCTATAGGTGACTTTGCCCTGGCACCAGGACAGAGAGGGAAGGCACCTGGTCTGCAGGAATCACCTGGATCTACACCAGCAAAATCGAAAATGGAGTCGTTATTTGATGAATTTGGCCACCAACGATTTGGGAATAGAGGCTTGAATTGTACAGGGGTTAAAAGTTGGGGCTTTGGGTAATCAGAAAGTCAAGGTTGACTCTTCACTCTGTCATTTACCTTGTGCAGGTTTCTAAACTCTAAGCCTCAGCTCTTCATAGATAAAATGGGAACTTACTTAGTAAGGTGGCTGTGAGAGTTGAGAGGGGAAACATCTGTGAAGAGCTGAACAAGTGCCTGCCCCATAATTAAGCCCCCGGCAAGGGAGCTGTTATCATCATCGCTGTGTTAGGATCACTCAGACACGCCTCCGGTCCCCGGAGGGTTGTGTCCACGCGCACACCGGAGTCTCTTGCCCTTCCGCCCTGTGTGCAGCGGCTCCGGAGCACCACCAGCCCGTAAACCAAAAGCACTAAACGTTCCCTGATTATGAATGATAGACGCCCTGGCTACGTACACAGAGTCCAGACACAAAAACTGTATTTTTGAACAACTTCTTGCCTGTCCCAAGATATAAATATATATCCCAAAAACATACTTATTTTTTAATATAAAATTTGCTTTGGACGTGAAAGAGGACCCATAAAGTCAACTTAAGCTGTGCCAGTTTTCTTTTTTTTCTTTTCCAGTCCCAGGCTCCATCTTCACATCCTCCTCTGTGTGCGTGTGTCTGTGTGTCTGGATCTCCCTCTCCTTTCTCTTATAAAGAAAGACACCAGTTGGTGGATTCAGGGCCCACCTTGATCCACTGTGACCTCGTCTTAACTAATTATACCTGCAAAGACCCTATTTCTAAATAAGGTCACATTCTGAAGTTCTGAGTGGATGTGAATTTTGGGGGAACACTATTCAACCCTCAACAACTGTCATCCCGGGGTTTAAGGACCATCATAGTCTCAATGACAATATTTATCGAGAGGTTATTATATGCCAGGCGCTTCCCAAATGTTATTTCAGCAAACCAGACTATGATCAACTTTTTGTATAGATAAGGAGGTTGAGGCTCAGAGAAGCTTCTAACTGGGGGTTCTAGGCTGATTCCAAATTAAGCTGCAGATAAAGGCAGTGTTTAGGAAGGGAATGAGGGAGGCAGAGGTGTTGTAATAAATACTCAGCTCTCTGAAAGGCAGGATGACATGATGGAGAGCCAGAACGAGGCACCCAGAGGCTTGCCTGAGCTCTCTCTTGGCTCCACCATCACCCAACTAAGTGACACGGTTTCTCTCGGGGCCTCAGTGTCTCTACCTGTGAAGCAAGAAAAGTGAACGAGGTCATCTCCAACAGCATTTTCAGCTGTTAATCAAAATCAGAATTTTTTTAATCAAAGTTTTATGATACACAGTGTCATTAACTTTAGTCTTTTCTAGCAAAGCAAGTTGGAAAAAAGATTAAAGATGCTGCAGTTGAATTTTCCCAAATTCTTAATATTTACAATACAGTATTGTAATTTTGGTTTTTATGACACTGATCCTACTCCTTTATTTCTGTAGTTAGCTCATATCAAAACAAAAGCTGGGGCATTTTTCACTAAAATTGTCTTTTTTTTCTTTTTATGTAGGAAAATCTGAGTAATAGCAAAAATAAAAATAATATTGCTTCATATTTAAATAGTATCTTTGATCTGAGGCCTTTCTGTATGGTTTCTTGTTATAAGCCATGCATATTATTTTTTTTTTTTTTTGCTAGGTCACATTAAAGTACTAGGGTGTCTAGGCCACTGATATTACAGGAGCTCTTCAAGGTAACTCAGCTACATTTAATAATAAACTTAGCCTTTTGCTTCAATTGTACTTTACTTCAGGAAGTACTGAACCTTTTCTTTTTAGGTGATGTTTCATCACTCTGTGTATTTTATAAGTAAAAAAACTGAATCAAGGCCAATTTTAAAGAAGAATCCACATATTTGTGCTGTTTATTAGTAATAGTAGCAAGCATTTATTAGGTATCTACCCTATTCCAAGCATCACTCTAAGTGCCTTACAAGAGTTAACCAATTTAAGGCTCACAGCCCTATGAAGGAGTGACACCCCCATTTTACAGAAGAGGAAACAAAGGCACAGAGAAGGGAGTGACCTGGTTCAAAGGCTGACTACTGGTCACTCACAAAGCTGGGACTCAGCAGCAGCAGCCTGGCCCCAGGGCCCAGTGGGCACCTCTACCCTCTTATGAGAAAGTCATTGAAATTTGGTAACTTGAACATTTGTACACACTCACTGTCCAAGGTGACACCCATCAGCATGCCCACTCCAGGAGGAAATGAACGGCTCTCTCTGCCCATATCACTAACTGGCTCCACTAACATGCTCTGTGCTTCCTCTGTACTGAGTACCAAGTTGAAGACACCACTAGACCACACTAATCTTTTGCATCTAATAATAATCACTTCAGCTATCAGGTACTTGATCCTCATACCTTATTAAAACATACAGCAAGAAAGAGCAAAGTTTGTGTTGGTCTTTATTTCTGAGCAGACTGAGTTTCACATCAATTATCTCATCTCTTTCCAACATATAATCCAATGACTTCCAAAACCCCATTATTATTTTCAATGTATATTCATGCATTGCAAGACATTAAAAAACACAAACAAAACCTGAAAAAACCTTCAGTATTGGACCAAGTCCATTCTGAAACATTTGTCGCTATTTTTTAATTCCTTGGAATTATTCTTGGTTAAAATTGTTATCATCTATTGTAACAGCTTGGTAGGGTGATAGCTGGAACCTAGAATTATGTATATAAATGTTCTACCACTGTGTTGTACACTTGAAACTCATGTAATGTAATACTGTGTGTCAACTACCCTTCAATAAAAAATAATTATTAATTAAAAAAAAAAAAAAATTGTTATCATCTGTGAAACATTTTGAATCCCTAGACTCAGAAGCACATTGGTCAATGATTTTTAGTGAGTGATTTTACCAGACATAACTTTACTCCTACGATGTCAACTCTAACTCAGGGGAAACGGCCCTCATTCCTCCCCCAGAGGAAGGTGGAATGACCTTTGAAGCTGATGGAACTGGCTGAGGAGCCGTGTTACTGACTGTTCTGCCATCACTTTTCATGAAACTTGTAAAGACACAGAGTTCAGCAGCAAAGCAAGCTTCTGGCTTATTTCATTTTTTAAAGTTTATTTGATCATTTCCTTCTTTATTCCATGGCTTGCTCCACCAAGGATTTGAAGCTCATGCAATTTTATAAGGTATGCTGCTTAAGAGTTTTTATCTTCCAAGTGACAGATTTATTCATAGCTGTAGGCAATGCTTTCCTCGTATTTCTGACTTTCCTCCAATCTTGTGTCACGAAAAATCTTAGACCCAAAATAAGTGACTTTCTCCCAACAGAACCCCTTCCCACTCCCTACCAATTTCCGAGGGAATCTCTTTAAAATAATCCAGAAATTAAATTTAGAACTATCGCACATAAGCACAAGAAAACAAAAAAGGGGGGTTATTTAGTGTGTAGAAACTGTCTTTATCTTTCATGTATTTACTTCCATTATTAAGGAATATATGAGGCCCACCTCCCCATCTGCCAAAAATGGCTTGAGGCATTCCGAGTTATCCAGCACTGCGAGGGGAGGAGGGGCACGGGGATGGGGGCTGGGGGCGCAGACCCGCAGAGTTCAGCCATGTCATAAGCATTCTTTCCAAAGGAAACCAGGCTAAATGGCTGATAAACCCCAATCTCCTCTCACAGCTTGCCTTTGGAGCCCCTTAATGCAACTCCCTCGTTTGTTCATCAGCACTTTATGAGAAAATAAACAAAAACACGGCCTGTTTCCTCATTGTCAGCACATCAGAACACTTCCTGCTCAGAGAGGCCACCATCCCACCCTAGAGTCAGGGGTCCACTCTATTTTGCCTCAACTTTTTAACAGCTCATTTTCTAAGCTGAATTCCAAGGGCTAATCAAATCTGAAGCCCCCTCTGGGTGGGTTAGGCGTCCCAGACTCCACCGCTCCGCAGGGCAGAAGGCTTCTCTAGAAAGGTCAGGAGTGAGTGAGGTGCACTGAGACAGTGGAGATTCTTCCATTTTCCCCATTCTTATTTTACTGAAAAAAAAAATTTTTTTTAAGTTATTAAAGTAGGCTGAGAAAAAGGAGAAACACTTAAAATAACGTTTCACCCAATCACCAGTTCTATAAGCTACTGAAAACTCTGTAACTGTTGTAACACTTTCAAATCAATTCGATTTTTTTCATATGTTTTACTAAATCTGTCTACTAGAAGAAGAAGGAGAAAGGCAATTAAGGAATAGTCACTGCAAATATAAGAGCTGAAATGTTGTGACTCCTGTGTTTAAATTCCCAGTGACTCAATGGTCCCCTGTGAGTGGCCTGGCATCGGGAAATCCCTTCTTGAGAGGATGATGTTGGAAGAGGGAGCAGGTGGACACAGAGTCTAGCTGAAGGATGAAGCCAAGATTTTGGATGGATAGTGCAAAGTTTCAATAGCTTGGAAGCACAGTGGGTGTCCCCCATGTCAACCCCTAGCAGTCTGGCATTTAAAATACACAAATACTATGGAGCTGTGGTTAATTGTATGGAGTAGCCTCTGGGACCATGCATGCCAGGTTCACAGGGTGACCCCAGCACATTCTAGCTCCGAACTCTCAAACAAGTCCCTTGAACTCTCTAAGCCTCCATGTCTGCCTCACAGGGATGTTAGGACAATTGAGAACATGGAAAGGGCAGAGAACTATGCCATTGGGCTCAAGAAATGTTAACTGTCATGTATCAGATGACAGTGGATTCCAACATTTCTTACACTGTACAGATTATGGGCATAATCCTAAGGGACTGCTTTAAAAAAAGGGGGAAGGTTGGGGAGAAACACAGTCACAGTGAAAATTAACTTTACTGTATTTGCTGGGGAGTAGAATTCAGTATAAGTTCCCTCTTAGACTCTGCATAATAGGGGGTTATTATCACAAAAGGAAGACCTCATTCAGATACAAAGCAAACTCCTAACAAGAGCCTAAGGCTCTAGCATACTGTAGAACCAAAATCCTAGGGAAAAGGTGAACGTTGCCACTGACTAGGTGGTCATGTGACCTTGAACAAAGCATTTAACCTCTCAGTGTTCTCATCTTTAAAAAAAAGAGTAGTTGCACAAAGAGGCGTCAAAGATTTCTGAGCGCCACATTTCACCCCGACATTCTATGGTTCTATGTGATTTCATGCACTACTGCCTGAAACAGAATAACACAAAATGAGAGTAACAGCCCCCAGCCATCACAACCTAGGGTAGACAATTTTGCACTGTATCATCTAGACTCCTGTGAATATGCTATTGTTGAAAGCCTTTTGGTCTTGTCCCTCCAGCTAGATTAAAATATCTTTGAAAATTGAGATCATGCATCATTCTTATTATCCATCATCCTCTGCCCAGCTCTTAACACATAGTAGCCATCAGGAATGCATATAAGTAGAGCCTAATTCCACAAGCCATATACATCCATCCATATTATGGCTTTATAGCTATGCTAGGTACTTGTTGATCAACCACAGCAACTAACCCAAAGCAGGCATCAATGAGACTAGCCAGGCATGTGACTCAATAAAGTGTATTTCTAGCCTTTCATTCATCCACAAATATTTATTTAATAGCTATGATGTGCCAGGCACTGTGCTAGATGTTAGAAATGCTTTATACCACCATCACAGCCCTGAAGGTCCTCACACGGGCAATGTGTAAGTCACTAATGTACCAATGGAGCATAACTAGAAACTGAACTGGACCAACAACCTTCTTTTTTCCCCAAACCATGCCTCCCCTTGCATGTGAAGGGACTTCACAGTTCATCCCTGTAGTTTTATTAGTATTTTCTCATGTCAGTAGGTGTGGTGTTACTAAGTTTAAAAAAAAATTCATTTATAGGGCTTGGCACAAGTCTTAAACCTAGTGTTTAGCAACAATAGCTTGGCCTTTCTTAAAGCAGAACTATGCTGTAGACTGGTGGCTCCTATTCCTACAAGCCTTCTGAACTTAACATTTCCTGCTGCTGTGTTTCTGTTCTTAAGTACATCAGCAAAATGCTCCATGGTCTGTAAACTATCTGTAAACCAACTGACAGGCATCCAGTGCAGACCATGTGTGGACATTTCTTTGCCCCTATCGCTGCCCTCAGATGATGCTCTGAAAGTAAAAGTTCATCAGATGCTGACCGGGTTCACAATAGACCCCGCACTGTGAATTCCTCAGGCTGAGGGGCCGTTTGCTACTACTTATCACTCCTCCTGCTTATCAGCCATGGAGGGACTTTCCTCCATTTAAATAGCAGCCTGTTTCCCTCCTATGGCTCCATCCCAGTTGCCAAGGTTCTCTAAATGCTAATCACGAGATAGAGAACACTCTGTGATCTTGTAAAGTGCTCACCCAGCAATTTGATAAAAACAGAGTGTAAACATCAAGCCTGGATACCTGCATTTGCTGGTCAAGGATCAATGGAAATGCCACCACAGAGGCTGCGTCTGCCGCCACAAGGAGAAATGGAATAGTCAAACATTTTTCTAGAAATTTCAGATGTATTTAAAATAATAATAATAAAGCCAATGCACTTACACCAATGATTATTTGTGGCCATTAAAAAGAGGAGGGATTGAAATTATAAAGCTCACAGACCTAAGGCTAGTAGTATCTGAAGACATAACCTGGTTCTACAAAAAATATTTGCAATAGGAATATAAACATTTTGAAAAATGTGAATAATGGCATCTGGGTGCTTAGATAGCAAACAAGAGAATCAAAAATACTATGTCTGATTATCTTTTTTAGAAAGTCACTGTGTTTTCATGGATAGACAATCAACTTGGAATTGAGAGGTCTTTGTTTGACAGAATAAGTATTTATAGAGGGCCTTCCCAGCTTCACCACAAATACAATGAGTGAACATTGTAAAGTCCTACCTCCTCCCTACAGTTTACTTTGTAAAGTCTTCCATGAAAGGATCCAGGTCCAGTGGGTTTTTAAAGCTCTGAGTCATCAGTGGTATTTATAAGAACTTTACAAGTTAGTCAAAGAACAGATTACTTCACCTGAAAGCTAGTACAGAATTCTGTGTGATGACTTTTAATAAGAATCACCTGCTAATTTTAGATATACCCAGAGTGTCACAGGATCTCTGAGCTAGAAGCATCCTCAAGAAGTCACAAAATGAAGTAAAATTTGGCAAATATCCATATATAAGTAAATCAACCTAGACAGAACAATTAATGTTCAGCGTTAATCAAGCAGGGAATCATAAGAGACCTGAAACTGTGCAGAAATCAAGATGAGATGGTTCCCAGAAGGAAACAACAAAGATAAGATGTTAAGCCAGGATTACAAAATCAAAGTTAACCTCAAAACCATCAGAGAAATATATCCTCTTGGGAATGCTGGTAATTTCAATTCAGCATTACTTCTTTTGAATTTTTATTCATTAACATCAAGCCTGGTTTTAATATTAATTGTTAAGGATCAAGTTCAGATGCAAAAAGCACAGGCGTGCAAGCAGATACAACCTGACATGTTTATCTTTTCAGCACACACTTTCTGCAGCAGGCGTGTGCCAGATGTAACAGCAGCTGTAGGAAGTTGTTTATCTACCCTCTTAACCTTTGTGAAGTGTTAGGAGATGGTAAAAATCATGTTTTTATATTATAGGCATCTCCTTTCAAACTAGCATCTTCTTAGTAGTAGTCAAAACACATCAATAAAGGCATAAGAAGGTCAAGAAGATAGGATTGTGTCCCAGTGATATCTGTACAAACATACTTCTGTAATGATTTACAATGTTTTAAGGGCTCTCTACTTATTTCCAAATTCACTTCATTCATTCAACATTCAGCAAGTTCTTATTGCACTCCTACCATGTGCAGGGCATAATTTAAAAAGTACAAGTCAAATGAATCCTAATACCTGAAACATTTGTATCTTGCCTGGATTTTTACAAACATCAATTGTGCTTTGCAAATTTATCTCTTAAAATTTTCAAAATCTATAAATATCTCCAGGAAGAGAGATGTCTGAAAATCTTCAGGCATACTTATTAAGAAAATGTTATTTTGGTGGTTCACAGCCACAGGTAAAAACTGCAGAGACAGATGCTGCATGCTTCTTGCAGAGATGAGAGCTTTGGCCAACCCTCAGGGCCACACAGCTTCTGTACTGTTGGGTCACCACTCAGGCCTGTAGGGATTACACTAAATGCAAGTGGGATTGATCTATCAACCTAATCACTCATAAGAAATAATAACAGTGTCATTAGCTAAGTTTCCAAAACAAGCCAGTTCCTGCTTAAAAGTCAATCCCTCAGAAGCATGCTAAGACTTACTTTTGTTATGACATTTGTGTGAAGTCACAAAGGTGCCTTTGGTCTTTTTCTGTCAACGTTAGTGTTCTCTAGGGAAACTGGTGTGGTGATAGGGATAAACAAACAGCAGCAACTCAGGGTCTCCAAAGAGAAAGATAAAAACAATAATTATTTTTAAGAAACCCAGTTAGTTTCTCATTTCAGTCCAGGAAAAGTTAGAAAATACTGTATTTCTTTCCCCAAAGGCTCAGAGCTTGCAACCAAAACCAGAATGTGTTCTATATCTTTGAATCATGTTTGTTGATTTGCCAGAATTCTCCTAACCTGATAAAATATTTATATATTTGCACATTCACATTAGGCTATACTTAGACATATTTATGTGTGTACATAATCTAATTTTACAGGCATAGATAGATCCTTTGGAACTGGAGTAAAAGAACTGGCACAAAAGTTTATTTCTCTTTGAGATGTGTACTCATTCATTGTGAGCATTCATGTGTGTACACACATGTGTGTATATGCCCATGCCTGTGTGTTTGCTGGGAATACAAGAATTTACAAATATGGCCCTTGCCTTCAAGGAGCTCTTAATCTAGTAGTTGTACTTTAGGGCTGATTCACTTGACATGATTTTCTCTGGCAATCTTTGTTTATACAGGAAAAGGCCATTCATTCACTGTGCAGTGATATGGCAAAAGATTTTGAATTTTCAGCTTCCACATCTGACTCTCTTGTTTTCTGCTCAATATGTACCCTGAAGTTAGCCTTTAAACTCTGTGAACCCCAACTTTTTACTATCACATCAGCTTTCCTTAGAGAGATGACATACATTGTTCAAGACAACAATTTCCAGGCATTCTGTCACAACAACAACCTGTTCAACTGATTTTCTAGTTGTGTAAATTGCAATACTCAGTCTGAGGGAATGACTGTGGCAGGGCCAAAAGAAACACAAAATTCTGAAAATATTTTCAGATGCCAAAGAACAAGACAATCATTCCATCATTCAACAAATATGACTTAGATATCTACTTGGTGCTAGCTGTTGAGACAGAAAATTGCTTCCAAATGTCCTCCTCACTCATTTCAGAGTCATGGTGGATCTGATGACCGAGTGTTGGCCATGGTCATAGAAAAACAGCCCAAATCCCTTTCCTAAGACATTATTGTTAGGATTCCTATGAGAGTGTTGATGGGGAAAGTGTTGAGTGTTCCTAAAGGCAAAAATACATGTATTATTGGAGACATATATGGTCTATTCCTATGGTGTACTATTTGTAAATACAGTGTAATTTTAGGAAAAAATGTAAATGATCTGTATGACACCAAAAGTACAGACAACAAAAGAAGAAATAGATAAACTGGACTTCATCAAAATCAAAAATATCTGTGCCAAGGACACATCAACAAAGTGTGTGAAAAAGCAAGCCATGATACTAGAAGAAAATACTTGTGAATCATGTATCTAATAAGAGGTTAATATCCAGAATATATAAAAAAATCTTACAACTCAATGACAACATCAAAAAAAAAGAAGACATACAAATGGTCAACAACCACAGCGAAAGACACTCAGCATTGCTAATCACTAGGGAAATACAAATCAAAATCACTTTATACCTGTTGGGGGAGGCTACTATCAAATAAACAGAAAATAACAAGTGTTGACAAGGATGTGGAGAACTTGGAACTTTTGTGGTATATTCACTATGGAAAGTAGTGTGGTGATTTCTAAAAACTTTAAAACTAGAACTATCATGTGATCAAGCAATTTCACTTCTGGGTATAAAGCCAAAAGAATCAAAAGTAGGGCCCAAAGAGATATTTGTGTGCTCATGTCTACAGCCTCATTATTCACAGTAGCCAAAAGGCAGAAGCAATCCAAATGTCCATTGTCAGATAAACGGATAAACAAAATGTGGTAATACATATAGTGGAATATTATTTAGCCTTAAAAAGGAAGGAAATCCTGACACATGCTATAACATGGATGAACTTTGAGGACATTGTACCAAATAAGCCTGTCACAAAAGACAAATACTGCATAATTCTACATATATGAGACATCTAGAATGGTCAAACTCTGACAGATAAAAACAGTATGGTGTTTTCCAGGAGCTAGAGGAAGAAGGAAATGGGGAGTTTTGTTTAATGAGTATAGAGTTTCAGTTTTGTAAGATGAAGAGTTCTGGGAATCTGTTTCACAATAATGTGAATATATTTAACATGACTGAACTATACACTTAAATATGGGTAAGACAATAGGTTTTATGTTACATGTATTTTATCACAATTAAAAAGAATAAAATTAAATAAGAATAAGTAAGAATAGTGAATGGTCCAATGCAATTTTAGAAAATTGATGTCTTTAAACAAAAATGAATCTAAAATTTAAGACAAAGTCAGCAAGCATCTCTCCTCACAGTTGATAATAAGAGTAATACACAACCAAAGGAATTATTTAAAGACTTTAGGAACAATTCAATTAGTCAGAATTCACCAGAGAAACTGAAGCAATAGGATATATGTAGAGACAGATTTATTTTAAGGAATTGGCTCACATGATTGTGGGGGCTGGAACATCCAAAATCTGTCGGGCAGGCTGCAGGCTGGAAATACTGTCTGGAGTTGATGGTATACTCTTGAGTTCAAAGGCTAGGAACTCAGGCCAGGTTTCTATGTTGCAGTCTGGCCACAGAACTCCTTCCTCATCAGGACTTTTAAAGCCTTCAACTGATTGGAGGAAGCCCACCGACATTATGGAAAGTAATCTGCTTTACCCAAAGTCTACTGGTATAAAATGTTATTCTCATCTAAATGAGAATAATCTCACTTAAATGTTAACAAGTTAACATTTTAATCTTAATCTTTCCAAGAAAACATCTTCACAGCAACATGTAGAGTGGTGTTTGACCAAACAATTGGTACCATAGCCTAGCTAAACTGACATATAAAATTAACCATCACAGTAATGATACAGATTTTCTTCTAAACAAACATCTGTATTTATATGCTATTTTCTTATTCCATAGTCACCTTGGGAAGCTATACACTTATTCCACTGATGCTTTCTTTATTCCTTTTGGAAAGTCTTTTTTTTGTACCAGCTATAGAACCAGTCTCAAAGCAAAAAGTAAATGAGTACCTTGGATTGTAGTAACCTCTAAAAGTGGCCAAAATACAATTATTTGGTTTACTTAATCAGTTCATTAAAATAACTTTGCTCCAAAGATTTTGGGGATATTTTAACAATCAAATTCACTTTCAAAGTTGAATTTACCCACTTTGCGAATCTTTAGAAGTGTGTGTCACTAGAAAACATTGCATAGGTGGTATTTCAAAACTGCTCCAAGTATCAATGTCACTGGTTTTAGGATAACACTCCCAAAGGTAAAAATCTTCCAAAATTTGTCCTTGGTCTTCTAGATTTGTATGCAGTAGTCATTTATAGGTAAACCTTTGAGCCAAGTTGTAATTATGGATTTGTAGTATTGGGAACTGGGATGTGGAGGAAAATTATAACAAGTATAAAAGATCTCAATCACATTGTTGATAATACAGGAATCTGATTAAGCAAAATACAGTATTAACTTAAACTGAATAAATACTATATGACTGTCTATAATGGTATATACACAAGGCCAGGAAATAAATGAACAATTTATTGTTCCTAAAATTTGCGTGCAACTTTTGTATGTATGTTCAGTTTTCTAAGGCAAGTGACCCTATCTGATACAAGTGATACATGTTATAATGCAAAAAAAGTTAGGAAACTGTGTAGCACAACAATATTTAATGCAATCTAAAAATGTTCAAGTTATATTGCTAAGTAAAGAGGCAAAATATAAGAGAACATGTGTGGTATGCTGTATTTAAAATATTTTTATGTGTGCTCATAAATAATAATGGAAAAAATATACACCAAAATGTTGGCAGGAATAATCTCTGAATAGTGAAACTATAATTTTGTTCTTGTTGTCTTATTTTACTTTGCTGTTGGCTTGTGTTTTTTCAGTTTCCTGCAATAACAAATACTGCTTTTACAAGGAAGAAAAAAATTATAAAAATTTTAGCTGGAAATGGAAAGAGGGAGAGTGATTTGTCTGTGTCTCATCAATTTTGATTTCTTCTCAATAGCTCATTGTTATTTTATCACAGACAATGGTGTTTTGGATTCTGCATGATTTGGAGACCTCCAGGAACTAGGACCTCCAGGAAGCAAAATTAGAAATATAATAGATGTACTGGGGGGAATGTCTATGAAAGACAAAAAAAAGGGGGAACAGGAGCAAGCCAAGAGAGACTTCAGACCATGTTTCTGGTCTGACACTCATGAAAGGAGACAGTAAGGAAGAAGGACATAGTAGCAAGAGCCTCAGGCTGCAGTGACCTCTGCAAAAGTCTCAGCCAGACTTATAGGGAGCCTCAGCACAAAGATGTCCCGTCGAGAAATTCCACATAGAATAGAAGTGGCCCAGCTCTAGTACCCCCATCATGCCCAGCCATTGACTGGGAGCCATCTGGGGAGAGCTTGGCCTCAGTGTGAACATGCGGGGGGACCCCAAAGGCGCAACAGCTGACAGCTCCCTGCTCTCCTCCCAGCCGGTTCTCTCTTGACAGGAGATCTGAATGGCATACTTGGGTTGCTGTCACTCGTTGATTTTTTATTTCATACACATAGATTTATTTTTGGCTGCTAAAGTTGTTCTTATTTCCTCTACTGGAATTAAATATCCATTCCTTCCACGTGTTCCAGAAAGACCATAATGTTCCTAACTGCAGTCTACAACAAAGACTGTGATTTCCAGGTGTATCACCACCTCAGTAATTTTGAGACCTATCTTTGATTTGGAGTCAGAAGATTTGGACTCAAATCCTAGATTCATCACTTTCTATCTACATTGCCTTGACTTTGCTTAACCTCAGTTTCCTCATTTGTAAAGAGGGAATATCCATGGCTTATCTCAGAGGATTATTTTAAAGATAAATACAACAACATAGGTATAAATCCCTGGCATATAAAAAGTGCTCACTAAGTGTTCTTTTTGTGGAAAACAACCCTAACAGATACTATTGTATCTAGCTTGTAACATTACCTCACTTTACCTGGACAATTTCTCTTAAAAGCCCATCTCCTCATTGATAAAATAGAGCAATATTATTCCCTATGGCACTGAGTTATTAAACAAATCATATGAAATCAGACAGCCAGCATTTATTCCATTACCTAACACACAATAAGCCCTCAGTAAATTTATCAATTAGGATTATTTCCTACAAGCACATTAGTTTGTTTTAATCTTGAAGTTCAGAGACATTAGATTTATTATATTATATATTACATGACAATTTTAGTCTCATAGTAACTAAGAATATCTTAATAGTTATTTTTCCCCAACTTGATATTTCTTTTGAAGTAAATGCACACAAATACCACTACTTGCCTAAGACGACCCAGTACCATACAATAATACCTAGGGTGGAATAACAAGAAGCTTTACTGAGTTGATCATCAGATTTGCTCCTTTGAGAGAAAGACATGCTTGTATTTTTCCACATAGATTTTGGCATCCGCTAGCCATGGATTATTAGTTTCACCATTAAAAATAATAACAACAATGATCCATTTCTTTTAGGTATTTAGTTGTCCTTAGTTTTGGAGCTTCAGCTGGGCATTTTAAAATGTAAATTGGATTTATTTTTCCTTCTGTTCATCTGCCAATTTTGCCCCTGACAGTATACCACTTGACACTTCAGAAAGTTAAGGACAGAAGTACATTGGGAGAAAAAAAACAAAAATGGCTTAGAATAAGGAAAGACCACAGAAATACGTATTCTATGGCCACTTGAAAGTAGGATGGGAATAAAACAGGAAATGGCAATGGAAGCTTCCAAAGGCAAAACTACGAACTCTCACTTTGACCACTGAGTATTGGGAAATGAAAGATGGTCACAGATAAACCAAGTTTTACATTTCACAGATTGACAGCTCCCGATTTCACAAAGCTGGTAGGCCAGACTAGAAGAGACTCTAGACTCTGGGGGTGAAGCCTTTCCTTCAAATTTGAAAAACTAAACAAAGGCAATCTCATTATGTTGAGTCTTTAAACTCATGGGTAAAATTGTCACTCAGACATGCTTGTTCCTGATAAGGAAATCAATTTGATTAGAAGTTCACTGAGACCATAAGTTCTTTTCTCCCAGAGCCACTAAGCAGTCACTTTTCAGTCACTAATGATTTTTCCACACTAATCAACAGAGCTTAATTACAGCAACTCAAATGTATCTTTTATTAAATTAGTCATTGATTCAATAATCCACTACTCAAAATCTAGAATCACAGAATTTTTATTCAAAATGCATAATTTTCCACCATCACAGATCACCAAGAATTCAAAAATACTTATCGTCTTTGCCAAAGATGCAGCAGAATTATATAATTACCAAGCACAAACAAGTTTTCCTGAACTAAGAGTCAGGACTTAGCTTTCACTCCAGGCCACAATCCCTGAAATTCAGCTGAGCTGGCCCTCTCTTCAGGATATGAAAGCAACTCACTGAATAAGTCACCCAGAAGTGAGAAGGAAAAAAGAGAGAAGCAACTAGAACTGTAAGTGTTGATGCAATTTTAAAAATCCAAATAAATAAACATCCTAATAAAACTCAACATGATTAGCAGAAGAAACCACAGATGGTTTGAACAATTGGCAGGTGCGTATCCTTCTTTCATTCCATTATCAGGCATTTATTGTGTGCCTACTATGTGCCAGGCTCATGTGGAGCTGAACAGGCTTAACCAACCCAAATACCCATCACATGAGCAATCAGCGTGGTACCAATTACAAATCTGATTCCTTATACCTGACCCCTCTCTATGAAATAGGGATTCTTTCTGCTGTAAAGTGACTCAGAAAAGAGGTCATTTCCCCTCATGTATCTCAGATAATAAATTTTACTTCAAGATTTCTGTGGTTTAGATTTCTTGCAGATGTAAACTGCAGACCTAAACCAGATTTTTTTGTATTAAGTCAAAAAAACAAAGCTAAATGAAATATAGCAATATCCCTACCTATTCACTTCACTCCAACATGCAAATTCCTAATATGCATAAAATTACCAACATGTCGCTTGACTCTGTCTTCTAACATATTTCTTGACGGAAAAGAGACCAAATATAGTAAGAAATGGGTTAGGTATATGGGACACTGCTCAGAGAGCTCCAGTTTTATCGCAGTTTTGTTACTGAAGCTTGGAATCTAAAATATGAGTCTGGGAAGAGAGGGGATTCCTGGTGGACATGGTGAACCCCAGGGCCCTGTTCACTCTCCCCAGCATTAACATAATCACAGGAGTTGTAAAGCCATAGGAAAATGTTTGCTGTTTTGAAAAGCTTTACTCATCGTGGTATTTCAACAGACCCCAGTATGTGTTTGGTTTCCTTTTATGGAAACAGCATAATGTCCTTAGCCACAACAAGTCAGTAAGAGACCACAGAGGACAACTTAAGTGTCAGTTTTCATTTTCATCCCAATGACCCTCATTGTCATCTTCTGTGTTAAGGCATCAGTTGTCAGCTCAGTTCTCTCTGCCCTTCAAGTAAGGAAAAGCAATTCCCTGGAGGAGGCTGAAGGAAAAGCAAAATTGATAGGGCATTTGCATGAGAGATAAAAATGGGTGAATTGACGGTTCACATACTCTCAACCCCCAAAATAATCAGGTCACTCAGAAAAATCTGCCCGTCAGTTCAAATCTGTGGCAGGACAGAGCAAGGCAGTTCTGCCACAAAGCTCGCATAGCTTGGCTTACAGGGGACCTGGTAGGTTAGCAGTGGTAGAAAAGAGACCAAAACAAAAATAAAGAAAAATGTTAATAAATGATTGTGTTTTCACAAAAAAATTTTGTTCAATTCCATATAAAACCACTCATTTCAATAATTATTTCCACAGCTAACAGTCAGTGCTTAGAAAATGCCAGGTACCATATGAAGCCCATTATACAGATGATCATATTTAATTCTCATGAAAATCTTACAGATGTGCATGTTGAGATACACAGAGGTGAAAGAACATGCACAGCTCACAAAGCTAAATTCCACTTTCTGATTCCAAAGCCCTGGTGGCCAGCTCTAGCCTAGGGGTCCAACCTCTTCCCAGAGGAATTGTTCCTGTTATCTATTTCTGTGTAACAAACCATCCCAAAACTTAGTGGCTTAAAACTCTAACTGGCTCTCCTCTTTCAGGGTCCTGCAGGTTAAATGAGCTAAGTGAGGCAGTTCATGCCCAGGGGCTCGTGTGGTCACAGGCTTATGATGGCCAGGCTGAAAGTTATCTGAGGGCATGACTGCACTGGGCTGGATGTCCAGGATGGTTACTGCCTTGGCTGCCCAGAGATGTTGTCAGCTGCGAGCCCAGGTGGAGCTGTCGACCAGGGCACAACCCGTGGCTACCCATGTGACTTGGGTGCCTCACAGCACAGCAGCGGGATCCCAAGACTGAGTGTTCTGAGAAGAGGGTAAGCACTCCAAGAGACTCGAGCACAGGTTATGAGGTCTCTTCCAACATGCTCTCAGACATCTATAATATCACTGCCACAGGTGCTATTGCAAGGGCACAACAGCGAGTCCCAGGCATTCAAGAGGAGGAAACTATAAAGGTCATGAATTCCAAGAGCTGTTGGGCTGATCTTTGGAAACTCACTCCCATAGTCATATATATCTGTAAAGTACAAGTATTTAAGCTCCCCTTTGGGAAAAAGCCAGAGAAAGGAGTTTAGCCCCCACAAAGCTCTGGGAATGGAGAAATTCTTACAAAGATGTTAAGCCAAATACATTACTAAGATGTGGATCTGAAAACAATGACAAGAAAAACAAATGCCAGTATCAGACATAAATTTAAATCTAATCCTCCCATGTTCTCTGAGCAGAAATAAGCACTGATTGTACACAAATAATGAATTCTCCAGCATCTCCCCCAAAGCATTGCCCTAAAGGCAGTCATCTTAAGGCCTCATATTTGGCAGATACATGTTTTCTTTTTTACTTATTCTCCCTTTATAATCCTACTGACTCAGAGACATTATGGCATAGGTAGAAAGATGGCCATGGGCTTTGGAAGCAAACAGGCCCAAATTCAAATGCAGGCTCTACTGGTGCTCTGAATCCTTCGGTAAGACTTAACTTTTCTGACGTTCTGTTTCCTCATCTGAATAATGGGCCTAATAACACCTCATCTCCAGCTGAGTGTATCCATGTCTCTTTGTCATTGACATATGTGGTCATTATATATTCAATTCAATATTCAAATTGAAAACATATATTCAGTTTTCTCTAAAGCTTAAAATACCTAATAGGAAAAAAAAAAGTCACCTTCATATCTCATTTCATAAGGAAGGACACCAGAAAGGAGAACTTCAGTAGATCAGCAGGCTCAAAGCTCTAGCCCCTGGGGGTCTTCCCTGGTCCACTTTGCTCTGTAATGGGGCCTTGCCTGGCCATGTCCTGTATCTAAGAATATATGATCCTAGTAATTCTAAACATAGGCAGAAAGAACCATGCAAGACAGGAATAGGAAGGAGAGAAAAGGCCTAGCACAAAGATGATGCTCACTGCGCAGTGCCGTACCAGAGTAGATATACAGTAATATTTATTGAGTGGGTGAGTAAACCTGTGGCAGGACAGAGCGAGGCAGTTTGGGTGGGTAGGTGGGTGGATGGAGGGACAAACTGACAGAGAGATGGATGAGTTTTAGTAGAAACTTTTTTCCTTGTGCCAGCATCAGGAGATGGGCACTCACCTCCACCTCAGGAAGTCCCTAGCAGCCCACACACCTTAAACAGAGGTAGAACAGAATTCCCTCTCTCCTTTCCCTGAAAATGTTCTTTCTACCTCAGTTTGTTGTCTCAATGCATTTTTTCCTCCTTCCTCCTCTACCTGCCTTAGAATATTTAAAAGGAGAGACCAACAGCCAAGGGGGTAATTGTGGGATCTTCGTCAATGAAGAGGGAGCTTCCCTTTCCTCTTTGTTAAACTCGGAGAGCACAGTCCTATCCTCCAGCGCCTGCATCTAGCGTCAGGGCTAGTGTCCAGACTCGGGGAGTTTTCTTCCAGCATGTTGCTCCTGGGTCAGAGGGCATTGAGGAGGTTGAGTAGGACTTTCCTGTGTCCCTGGAAGAGCGACCGGAGCTACTGGCTGAGGACAGGGGGCCTAAATATACCACACTGTAAAGTGAGCCACCCAAAGCACTTTTGAAAATTGGCAGAACAGCCCTACTACCATCACCACCCCCAGTTACCCCTCACACACACACCAAACCTTCCTCAGTGTGACCTAACAAGGAGAGAGAGGGGATAGAAAGTTGTCAACAAGAGCTACCAACCTCATGGTCCTTGATGAGAGATAGTTCTTTTTTTCATAATCATCTTTTATTGAAATATAGTTTGTATACAATATACTGTTTTCAGATGAACAATTTTATGAATAATCATCAATTGTATACATTATTAAATGCTCACCATGATAAGTGTAGTTACCACCTGTCATCATACAAAGATATTACAATATTATAAGCCATATTCTCTATGCTATACTTCTATCTCTGGGACTAAATAATTTTATAATATGAAGTTTGTACCTCTTTATCCCCTCCACCTGTTTCACCCAACCCTACTATGGTAACCAACCACACATTCTGTGTTTATGAGTCTATTTCTGTTTTGTTTGTTCATTTGTTTTGTGTTTCAGATTCCACATATAAGTGAGGCCATATGGTATTCATCTTTCTATGACTGGCCTATTTTACTTAGCATGATATCCTCTAGGTCCATCCAGGTTGTTCAAAGGGCAAGATTTCTTTCTTTTTTATGGCTAAATTATATTCCACTGTATATATGTACCACATGTTCTTTATCCATTCATCTGTTGATGGACATTTTGGTTGCTATTGTATCTTGGCTATTATAAATAATGCAGCAATAAACATAGGGGTGAAGAATCTTTTCAAATTAATGATTTCATTTCCTTTATAAAGGTAGATTCACAGAGTAGAGTTGCTGGGTCTTATGGTATTTCCATTTTTGGTTTTTTGAGAAACCTCCATACTGCTTTCCATAGTGGCTGTACAAATTTGCAATCCCACCAGCAGTGTACATCAGTTCCCTTTCTTGATAAGAGATATTTTTAAACAAGACTGGAGAGGTGTGTTTCCTCATTTTTCACAAAACCCAGAGATGGGCAGGTTTGCAGAATAACTACTTTTAGAGACTGAGGGTATCTGAAAAAAATGTAACTGGAACCTCACCCTCAGATGGATGCTCACTGAACTGTACAATCTGAAGTCCCACACTGGGGTTGCTGTCCAAATGGAATGTAGTAAGATGCCTCCCAGAAGAGCTTGACATGCTTCTCCTAGAGTTTAGGGACATCCAGGAATGCAGAGCTTGGTGCCTGCTGCTCTTCCAGAAATTTATGAAGGCAGATCCGTGTTGAGCAGCCTTAGGAAGAAGACGGAGGCAACAATCTGTCAGAGGATTCCCAAGAGGACTCCAGTAGTTCCCGTGGGTACTACATAAGACACGGACTTTGAGGTCCCTGGAGTTAGAGAGAGGAGCAGAATTTAGGGGCTTCCCACAGGGTTTTCAGGCAAAGAGGAGTGAATCCCCCTTTTATCTTGGGCCTACCCCTTCCCCAAAGAGAGTGTTGGAGGCATGGATCACTAGTAGGGGCAAAAAAGGACATGCATCCCCTCTCTAAGGTAGTCTTCAGCCCTAGAGAGATCCAGAGGAGGATCAATGACATCCAAGGAAATCCACCCACATCATCAATGCAGAGACTACCACCCAGCAGCAGAAAGAGCCAGACCAAACCAGACCCAGAAACAGGACAACCAGGGACCCCTTCCCACCACTGCCTAAGGCCCATAAATCACAGGGCATCTTGCTGCTCATTCCTTCTCCCTGGCCCCAACCCAGGAAGGTTCCAGTGGTTCTCATCCAGGACAGAATGACATCCTCTAGGAGGCGTTTGGAAAAGCGGGTTATCGTAAAGACTGAAGGGTGCTCTAGGAGTTTGTGTTGGGGATGGTGGGGGAGAAATTGAGTATTCTGAAACGCACAGAACAGCTCCACTGTGAGACCCATCCCACCCCAAGTGGCAGCAGCGTACCCCAAGGGGAAACAGGCTGGTGGGCCCAGGCGGGATGGAGGTGTGTGTCTCAGGGTAGGCTAGTTCCCTCCGTGCCCCCTTCTCTTGCCTATCACCTCCTTCTCTATTCCAAGATGCTTAATTTGAGGAAAGTGAAAAGGCAGTTTATTCACTCCTGCCTGTATCTCCCAGGCCTCAAGTCAAAGCTGTGGTTTGGAAGAGGTGAAGATTAGATGTAAAGTGAGTCAGATTTTTTTCCTTCTTTAACCAATGGACTGAAATTTCCATAACTGAAAGGGAGCAGAAAGTTATGGAACCTGCCAAAGATGTTACCGAGTGAGAAGAGGGAATTCAACTGAACACCAGAGAAATCAATGATTGGGAAAAATGTGAACATCTCAAATTTATTCCCCACTTAGTTTGAACTTCTCAGTAACCTCTTCCTAAAGGGGACTAAGGTCATAGTTTTCAAACACGTCACGGAAGGAAGGTCACAGAAGAATGTTTCTGTCTGCCTTACTGACCACTGCAGATAAGCAGCTGCTGCTCACCCGCTGGAAACATTACATCCTGTTTCCGCCCAGGGCCCCGGGTGGAGCCCAGAGGCTGCCATCTAGGGCTGTGGCAGTTAGATGGAAAGCTCATCGGGAGCCCAGCAGGGATGTCAGCCCATGGGCCAGAGGCCGCACTCCTGCTGCAGGGTGACAGGGGTGGGTGGTAACCATGCAGTGGATTTCCCCTCCCCACACTTGGCGGCTGCCTGATTTTGGAGCCCATCACCCCCAAGGACCCAAGGAGGAAAGTGCCCGGAGCAGGGAGCAGGCCTGGCTGAGGAGGCCTGGGGAGTGTGTGCCTCTGATGCATATTAGAATTTGCTCTGAGCTTCCATCCCTCCACTCAGCTCAGAGCTGTCTTGGCTCACAACAAACATATAACTAAATCCCAGCCCTCCTTAGGATTCTCCCTACCTCCCTTTCAGAACCCTCATCCATATTTAGAGAAACAAATAATTGGAAAATACTCCTATTAATACCGCATCAAGAAGTACCCCGCCTAATAAAAATACCAATTGGTATACTTTTGGAGGACAATTTAGCAATACCCATCCTGTTTTTAATGTGCTTACTCTCCGACCAAGCAACTCTTCTTTGTATTTATCCTGCGTGTGTGTGTCATTCCATGGCTGTATTCCCATATGGTCAATAAATATCTGAAACAACCACCACGTCTGTCTGAGTGTTCCCTTCATCCAGTCTGTTGTCTCCTGCCAGCACACCTTGTACATCCGATGTTCTAAACTACCCAACTTCTAATTGGTTCTTTCAGCCAGCACTCTGATTTGAGAGTCACCTAGAGCCCTCTTTAAGTGTGGTGACCAAAAAATGGACCTCGGGTAAATTCTAAACAGAACAAAGCACAGTGGATCTGTGGCCTCCTATGCACTCCCCCTAATTCTTTCTGCAAGCTGAGGACACTTTCCCATCTCAGCAGAGGCAGCAGCCTGATGGCTCCCTGAACCTGTGACCAGTTCAGGAGCGGTGGTTTATGCCTGTGGGATTCGCTGTGGGACCTGGGTGGATGGTTCCACATGCAAACTGAAATCAAGACCTGTAGCTCAGCCTGCCCTTCAAGTGCTCTCTTCCAACTTCATTAACTGAACTCCTGATTTGTCTCCTTTCTTTCCTCCACTCAGCTGCTATATGATTGACCAGAATTTAGAACTACATAGACCAGGGTTCAAATCTCTCCTCTATTTTTTTCCTAATTCTGTGACCTTGGAAAATTATTTATTCTCTCTGAACTTCTGTTCTTTTGATTGCCTTGGAAATAATAACCTTGATTTCATAGTAATGTGAAGCATTAAAAGATTAAGTGAGATATAAAATTATAGAATGCCTGACACATGGAAACCCCTCAACAAACTAGTTCCTTTCTCCTGACTCCATGCCTTTTCCGCCTGTACCTCAAAAGGGAAAAGAAAGCACCCAATTCCTCCCAGAGATGTCTGGACTCCCAGTTGCCACAACAAAATCTACCATCTGCTTTCATATTTCCTCAACCTTGTGCCCTTTGGTGCAAAGCACATGAACCGATCCTAGACAAAGCAGAAAGAAGTCATAGTGGACTGAGGTGTTCCTCTTACAGGGGACGTTCGCAGCTTCACAGAAGTTTCCCAGATTCTCAGTGCTTTAGGGATCAAAGTCAGAGTGTAGGGTACAAAGTCAAGGAAAGAAGATTCTCCTCACCTCAGTAGTTTGATATTGACACAGTGTGGCTGTGATATGCCTCAGTGGGAGATGGCAGGGATGAGGGCACCAGGCTGAGGACCACCACTAGTCCAGTGGCCATCACAGCAGTAAGGCTATTTGCCAGGCTCAGAGGGGCCAGGAGCTTTCACACCAGACACTGCCACACAGAACTCCAGCTGCATATGTGCAATCACATAGGAGGCCCCCCCTGCATGTTATCAGAAACCAGCAAGGGGAAGTGGAGGCCTGCAGCAAATAGTGTTTGTGGTCCTCGCCACTCTCTTCAACCCACCTGATTTCGGCCCAGCTGTGATGGACAGCCTTGCATGCAACACCAGATTCCAACTCAAGCTCCTACCCAGGTATTGCCAGCTTTTCTCTTCAGGGACTTTTCTCTAAAAGCCAGGAAGACTGCTGAACTTACATGTATTCATAGTCCAGGAGAGAAAGAAATTAGCACCCCTAGAATCAACCTTCTTGGTGTGCAAGAGTCAGTAGGTAAATGCCCTGCTTCTAGCCCATTGGAAGAATTATTCTGAGGTGCCTTCTATAAACCACTGAAGAGCCCCAATTGCCCACCACAGGAACCAGTTCAATAAAATATCTTCCTGGGATTTTCTGCCTTCCCTGTCTCATCCTCCCTACTTCCCCACTGTGCTCCCTAGGATTATCTCCCTTAAACTACCTGACCCTGGTCTGTGTTTAAGACTCTGCCGCTGAAAAGTCTTTTGCATCAGGGCTTCACATCAGCTGGAAAAATGGTGACTTTTTTTTTGTTCCTGTTAATATGACAACATTTTATCTTCAGACTAATGTGGCCTGAGGAATATAGAAACTTCTTCAATGTTAGCTGGGACACTTGGTTATTCTCCAGCCCAGTAGATCTGCCAATAAAATTAGATTTTTTTCCTTCTGTGATCTTCAGCATCTCATATGTGCTTTCATTACTCATTTCTAACATTGCAACACAACTATTTGTTAAACATCTGTCTCCTTTTAAATCATGAAAAGCAACGTCTGATTCAATTTTGTATCTCTAGCACCTAACCCAGCACTTGGTACATGGTAGATGTTCAATAAGTGTTAGTGAATTAATAAATTCCAGAAGATTGTGAGGGGGATTTCAGTTCAAGATAATAGACTAAGAACATTTATTTCCTCTCCCTCCTGGACTCTATTAAAATGATATAAAGAAGGTATAAAAATGATAAAAACTTCCAGTAACCAAAGAGCACTGCAGAGATTGTAAGCACTCAAGAGAGTTCAGCAAATTTCTGGAAGATGGAAAATACATGAAAATCTGGTGAGTGATGAAGGAATGAAAAGAAGCCAGTTTGGATTTTGCTGCAGCTGGAATGGGAGCAACCTACCTGACAGAATTCCAAGAATAGTCTGGATTCAATGATGGCAGGTATCAAATATGGAAGTGAAAGTGCCACTAAAAATGGGTATAACTAAAGAGATATATGTAAAACACTTAACACATCTTCTACCCCTTCACAAAGTATGACCTATACTTAAACCCAGGCAAAATTCACATTCTTTTTCAAGAAAATTGAGCAAACTATTGCAAGCATTAAGTTGATTGGTGCAAGTATTAGTTCTCCAGATCAATGACCTGCCAAATCCAGCATTTACTCTCCACCTCTGTACAGACTAGCTCTCTAGAGACTCACACTAAAGGAAAGCATGACACTCATAAAACTCAATAACAAAAAAAACAACAACTGGATTTTAAAATGGGCAGAAGATCTGAATAGATATTTTTCCAAAGAAGACATACAGATGGCCAACAAGCACATGAACACTCAACATCACTAATCATCAGGGAAATGCAAATCAAAACCACAAAGAGACATCACCTCAGTCTAGATAATTAGAATAACTATATAAAAAAGACAAGAAATAATAAATGTTGGCAAAGATGTGGAGGAAAGAGAACCCATGTGCACTGCTGATAGCAATGTTAACTGATGCAGTCACTATGGAAAACAGTATGGATGCTTCTCAAAAATTTAAAAATAAAAATGTCACATGACCCAGTAATTTCATTTCTTCTCATTTATACATATAAAACAAAAACACTAACTTGAATATATACGTACATCTTCATGTTTATTACAGCATTATTTACAATAGCCAAGATATGGAAATAGCATGTGTCCATTGAGGATGACTGGATAAAGAAGAGGTGGTATGTATATGCAATGGAATATTATTCAGCCATAAAAAAGAATCAAATCTTGCCATTTACGACAACATGGATGGACCATAAGGGTATGCTAAGTAAAGTCAGAGAAAGACAAATGACATATGATATCACTTATATGTGAAGTCTAAAAAAAACAATAAGCCCACAGATACAGAGAATAAATTGGTTGCCAGAGGTAGGGGCATGGGGGTTGGGAAAAATAGGTGAAGTGAGTAAAGAGATACAAACCAGTTATAAAATAAATAAGTCACATAGATGCAATGTACAGCATGGTGACAATAGTTAATAATATCTCACTGCATCTTTGAAAGCTGCTAAACAAAAAACTATGTTAAGTGTGCTCTTCACAAGGAAAGAAGATTTTTATAGCTATGTATGGTGGTAGATATTAACCAGACTTATTGTGGTAATCATTTTCCAGTATATACAAATATTGAATCATAATGTTGTACACATGAAACTAATATAATGTTATATCAGTTGTACCTCAATAATAAATAAATAAACAAATAAAACAAAGCATGGCAGTCAAGAAGCCATACAAATATAAAAAGAGCTCCTAGATAGTCTTTCTGACCACATACTTGAGAAAAGCCTGCAAGATAAGAGAAATATTAAGACAGAGAAAGAGAGGAGGACAAAAAACACATAGCAAATTAGAGGAGACCATTCTCTGTTTTTTCACTTTTTGCTTTTTTTAGTCCATTTTTTAAATGTTGATATATTTTGAGATTTTTTTTAAGATACTGTATCCTTATAACAAGAACAGGATCTACAAAAAACAATATAATCAGAGAATAAGGAGAGGCCAGAGCTAAAACTATAATTGCTAATATAAGGAGCTCAGGAAAAGAGTTGGTGGAAAAGTTGAAAAACACCCTCAGAAGGTAGATAAATACAAACACACACACACATTTGTTTGAAGTATTTTGAATTGAAGTATTCACATATTTATATGAAGTATATCTATATATGAAAGAAAATATGAGACATGAAGAACAAACTAGAATGTCCACTATCCAACTAACACAAGTTCCAGAAAAACAGAGCAAAAAATACAAAAAGGATATAGTTATTAAAGAAATTACAGAAGAGAACCTTTAATAAATCAATAAAAGGCACAGATATTCAGACTGAAAGGGATACCGTGTTGTAAGGATGAATAAAAAGGTCTTGCAACTAGACATACTCACATAAAATTTCAAAACACTAATGAAGGATAAATACATAAATATATGTTAAAATTTCAGAGAGAAAAAGTAGGTCATCTCTAAGGATGAGAAAATAGCATCAGATTTCTCACCAATAACACTGGATACTAGAAAACAGAGCAAAGCCTTGCAATTTCTGGGGCAGGATTATTATTTTCAACCTAGAATTTTATACCCAGCCAAATAATCAATAAAAAGAAGAAAATCCACATTCAGTCATCCAAAGATACATCCAAGAAAATAGCACCTTTTCTTTAAAAGTTACTTCAGGATATAATACTGCCAGAAAAGGTAATAAAGAAGAAATGGAGGTTTAAATCTGTTTCTGAAATTGAATATCAAGCTAAAACTATATTGAGCTGAAAAAAGCATATATGAGGTAGATGGTACATGTAAGCTAAATTATCATCAGTAGAAAATGTTAAATTGGAAAAATTAAGATGTGGTGTTGTAATTTATAATGAGAAACATATATTTGGACTTCTTCTACTGTCCTGACACATAACATCTAAAACCCTTGGTATTTCCTAAGTGGGGAGAGTCATAAAGTGTCCTTTGTTAGATGAACAAAGTGACTTTTGGAAAGCACCTATGGATAGAGCTAGTTACTAGGAGAACCAGAAATGTGATTAGAAGGTTGGAACTCTCAGACCCACCTCTGTGACCTCTGTGGAAGGGAGAGGGGCTGGAGACTGAGTTCAAGCAAACCAATGGCTAATGATTTAATCAATCATCCTATGTAACGAAGCTTCCATAAAAACCCACAAGGGGGGAGGGGTGGAGCCAACATGGTGGCATGAGTAGGACAGTGGGAATCTCCTCCCAAAAACATATATATTTCTGAAAATACAACTAATCCTAAAAGAGAGACCAGAAGACACAGGACAACAGCCAGACTACATCCACATATGCGAGAGCCCAGCGCCTGGTGGAAGGGGTAAGATACAAGCCCCGGCCCGGCGGGACACAAGCGCCCATCCCCCCAGCTCCCGGCAGGAGGAGAGGAGTCAGAGCAGGGAGGGAGAGGGAGCCCAGGACTGCTAAACACCCAGCCCTAGCCATCTGCACCAGAGTGCAGACACAGTGCATGCGTGGACAGCTGGAAACTAGGGAAACAGAGCAGCAAGACCTCTGAGCGAGTTCCGAAGCTGATGCCCCTGTGACAAAGAAAAGCGAGTGCTTTTTGAAAGTCTTAAAGGGACAGGGATGCAACAGCTGGACGGAAACAACACAGGTCACAGTCCAGCAGCTGGAAATCCCAGGGAAAACTGGGCACACTAACCCCCTGGGCATCAGCTCTGAGATCTCTCACGGAGGTAAACAGCCAAACAGCCCCCCGTCCATTACCCCTCCAGGGTGCGGCGATAGCAGAGAAGGAGCCTAAGGCTGGCCACGCCCTCAGCAAGGGAGCTTCCTCCATACCGGCCGGGCAAGACACAAAGACCCACTCTACACGCAATTACCCAACACAAGCCACTAGGGGTCGCAGTTGTCCCAGTAAAGAAAGGCCAGTAGCAAGTGAAAAGTTTGGCCCTCCCAGCTGACAGTCAATAGCACCTGTCAACATGAAAAGGCAAAAAAATTTGATCCAGACAAGACTAACCCAGACAGCTTCAGCATCTGCTACATCTTCCCCTGAGAGGGAACCTGGGGAGATAGATTTAACCAGTCTTCCTGAAAAATAATTCAAAACAAAAGTCATAACCATGCTGATGGACTTGCAGAGAAATATGCAAGAACTAAGGAAGGAAAATACAGAAATAAAATAAGCTCTGGAAGGACTTCAAAACAGAATGGATGAGATGCAAGAGACCATTAATGGACTAGAAAACAGAGAACAGGAATGCAGAGAAGCTGATGCAGACAGAGATAAAAGGATCTCCAGGAATGAAAGAATTCTGAGAGAGCTGAGTGACCAATCGAAACAGAACAATATCCACATTATAGGGCTACCAGAAGAAGAAGAGAGAGAAAAAGGGACAGAAAGTGTCTTTGAAGAAATAATTGCTGAAAACTTCCCCAAACTAGGGGAGGAAATGGCCTCTCAGACCACAGAGGTACACAGAACTCCCATGACAAGGGATCCAAGGAGGGGAACACCAAGACACATAATAATTCAAATGGCAAAGATCAAAGACAAGGACAAAGTATTAAAGGCAGCCAGAGAGAAAAAAAAAGGTCACCTACAAAGGAAAACCCATCAGGCTATCATCAGACTTCTCAACAGAAACCCTACAGGCCAGAACAGAATGGCATGACATACTCAATGCAATGAAACAGAAAGGCCTTGAACCAAGACTACTGAATCCAGCACAATTATCATTTAAATATGAAGGAGGGATTAAACAATTACCAGACAAGCAAAAGTTGAGGGAATTTGCCTCCCACAAACCACCTCTACAGGGCATCTTACAGGGACTGCTCTAGATGGGAGCACTCCTAAAAAGAGCACAGAACAAAACAACCAACATATGAAGAAGGGAGGAGGAGGAATAAGAAGGGAGAGAAATAAAGAATCATCAGACTGTGTTTATAATAGCTCAACAAGCAAGTTAAGTTAGACAGTAAGATAGTAAAAAAGCTAACCCTGAACCTTTGGAACCACAAGCTTAAAGCCTGCAATGGCAATAAGTACATACCTTTCAATAATCACCCTAAATGTAAATGGACTGAATCCACCAATCAAAAGACACAGAGTAATAGAATGGATCAAAAAGCAAGATCCATCCATATGCTGCTTACAAGAGACTCACCTCAAACCCAAAGACATGAACAGACTTAAAGTCAAGGGATGGAAAAAAATATTTCATGCAAACAACAGAGAGAAAAAAGCAGGTGTTGCAATACTAGTATCAGACAAAACAGACTTCAAAATAAAGAAAGTAACAAAAGATAAAGAAGGACATTACATAATGATAAAGGGCTCAGTCCAACAAGAGGATATAACCATTATAAATATATATGCACCCAATACAGGAGCAACAGCATATCTGAAACAAATACTAACAGAAATAAAGGAGGAAATAGAATACAATGCATTCACTCTGGGAGACTTCAACACACCACTCACTCCAAAGGACAGATCCACCAGACAGAAAATAAGTAAGGACACAGAGGCACTGAACAACACACTAGAACAGAAGGACCTAATAGACATCTACAGAACTCTACACCCAAAAGCAACAGGATACACATTCTTCTTAAGTGCACATGGTACATTCTCCAGAATAGACCACATACTAGGCCACAAAAAGAGCCTCAGTAAATTCCAAAAGATTAAAATCATACCAACCAACTTTTCAGACCACAAAGACATAAAACTAGAAATAAACTCTACAAAGAAAGCAAAAAGGCTCACAAACACAAGGAGGCTTAACAAAACGCTCCTAAATAATCAATGGATCAATGACCAAATCAAAATGGAGATCCAGCAATTTATGGAAACAAACGACAACAACAACACAAAGCCCCAACTACTGTGGGATACAGCAAAAGCAGTCTTAAAAGGAAAGTATATAGCAATCCAGGCATATTTAAAGAAGGAAGAACAATCCCAAATGAATGGTCTAATGTCACAATTATCGAAATTGGAAAAAGAAGAACAAATGAGGCCTAAGGTCAACAGAAGGAGGGACATAATAAAGATCAGAGAAGAAATAAATAAAATTGAGAAGAATAAAACAATAGCAAAAATCAATGAAACCAAGAGCTGATTCTTTGAGAAAATAAACAAAATAGATAAGCCTCTAGCCAGACTTATTAAGAGGAAAAGAGAGTCAACACAAATCAACAGAATCAGAAACGAGAAAGGAAAAATCACGACGGACCCCACAGAAATACAAAGAATTATTAGAGAGTACTATGAAAACCTATATGCTAACAAGCTGGGAAACCTAGGAGAAATGGACAACTTCCTAGAAAAATACAACCTTCCAAGACTGACCAAGAAAGAAACAGAAAATCGAAATAGACCAATTACCAGCAATGAAATTGAATTGGTAATGAAAAAACTACCCAAGAACAAAGCCCCCGGGCTAGATGGATTTACCTCAGAATTTTATCAGACATACAGGGAACACATAATACCCATTCTCCTTAAAGTTTTCCAAAAAATAGAAGAGGAGGGAATACTCCCAAACTCATTCTATGAAGACAACATCACCCTAATACCAAAACCAGGCAAAGACCCCGCCAAAAAAGAAAACTACAGACCAATATCCCTGATGAACGTAGATGCAAAAATACTCAACAAAATATTAGCAAACTGAATTCAAAAATACATCAAAAGGATCGTACACCATGACCAAGTGGGATTCATCCCAGGGATGCAAGGATGGTACAACATTCGAAAATCCATCAACATCATCCACCACATCAACAAAAAGAAAGACAAAAACCACATGATCATCTCCATAGATGCTGAAAAAGCATTTGACAAAATTCAACATCCATTCATGATAAAAACTCTCAGCAAAATGGGAATAGAGGGCAAGTACCTCAACATAATAAAGGCCATCTATGGTAAACCCACAGCCAACATTATATTGAACAGCGAGAAGCTGAAAGCATTTCCTCTGAGATCGGGAACTAGACAGGGATGCCCACTCTCTCCACTGTTATTTAACATAGTACTGGAGGTCCTAGCCATGGCAATCAGACAAAACAAAGAAATACAAGGAATCCAGATTGGTAAAGAAGAAGTTAAACTGTCACTATTTGCAGATGACATGATACTGTACATAAAAAAACCCTAAAGACTCCACCCCAAAACTACTAGAACTGATATCGGAATACAGCAAAGTTGCAGGATTCAAAATTAACACACAGAAATCTGTGGCTTTCCTATACACTAACAATGAACCAACAGAAAGAGAAATCAGGAAAACAACTCCATTCACAATTGCATCAAAAAGCATAAAATACCTAGGAATAAACCTAACCAAAGAAGTGAAAGACCTATACTCTGAAAACTACAAGTCACTCTTAAGAGAAATTAAAGGGGACACTAACAAATGGAAACTCATCCCATGCTCGTGGCTAGGAAGAATTAATATCGTCAAAATGGGCATCCTGCCCAAAGCAATATACAGATTTGATGCAATCCCTATCAAACTACCAGCAACATTCTTTAATGAACTGGAACAAATAATTCAAAAATTCATATGGAAACACCAAAGACCCAGAATAGACAAAGCAATCCTGAGAAAGAAGAGTAAAGTAGGGGGGATCTCACTTCCCAACTTCAAGCTCTACTATAAAGCCATAGTAATCAAGACAATTTGGTACTGGCACAAGAACAGAGCCACAGACCAGTGGAACAGACTAGAGACCCCAGACATTAACCCAAACATATATGGTCAATTAATATTTGATAAAGGAGCCATGGAAAAACAATGGCAAAATGACAGTCTCTTCAACAGATGGTGCTGGCAAAACTGGACAGCTACATGTAGGAGAATGAAACTGGACCATTGTCTAACCCCATATACAAAATTAAATTCAAAATGGATCAAAGACCTGAATGTAAGCCATGAAACCATTAAACTCGTGGAAAAAAACATAGGCAAAAACCTCTTAGACATAAACATGAGTGACCTCTTCTTGAACATATCTCCCCAGGCAAGGAAAACAACAGCAAAAATGAACAAGTGGGACTATACTAAGCTGAAAAGCTTCTGTACAGCAAAAGACACCATCAACAGAACAAAAAGGAACCCTACAGTATGGGATAATATATTTGTAAATGACAGATCCTATAAAGGCTTGACGTCCAAAATATATAAAGAGCTCATACGCCTCAACAAACAAAAATCAAATAATCCAATTAAAAAATGGGCAGAGGAACTGAACAGACAGTTCTCCAAAAAAGAAATACAGATGGCCAACAGACACATGAAAAGATGCTCCACATCACTAATTATCAGAGAAATGCAAATTAGAACTACAATGAGGTATCACCTCACACCAGTAAGGATGGCTGCCATCCAAAAGACAAACAACAACAAATGTTGGAGAGGCTGTGGAGAAAGGGGAACCCTCCTACACTGCTGGTGGGAATGTAAATTAGTTCAACCATTGTGGAAAGCAGTATGGAGGTTCATCAAAATGCTCAAAACAGACTTCCCATTTGACCCAGGAATTCCACTCCTAGGAATTTACCCTAAGAATGCAGCAATCAAGTTTGATTAAGAGAGATGCACCCCTATGTTTATCGCAGCACTATTTACAATAGCCAAGAATTGGAAGCAACCTAAATGTCCATCGGTAGATGAATGGATAAAGATGTGGTACATATACACAATGGAATACTGCTCAGCCATAAGAAGAGGGCAAATCCTACTATTTGAAGCAACATGGATGGAGCTGGAGGGGATTATGCTCAGTGAAATAAGCCAAGCAGAGAAAGAGAAATACCAAATGATTTCACTCATCTGTGGAGTATAAGAACAAAGGAAAAACTGAAGGAACAAAACAGCAGCGGAATCACAGAACCCAAGAATGGACTAACAGGTACCAAAGGGAAAGGGACTGGGGAGGATGGGTGGGTAGGGAGGGATAAGTGGGGGGGAGAAGAAAGGGGGTATTAAGATTAGCATGCATGGGGGGGTGGGAGAAAGGGGAGGGCTGTACAACACAGAGAAGACAAGTAGTGATTCTACAACATTTTGCTATGCTGATGGACAGTGACTGTAAAGGGGTTTATAGGGGGGACCTGGTATAGGGGAGAGCCTAGTAAACATAATATTCTTCATGTAATTGTAGATTAATGATAAAAAAAGAAAGAAAAGGGGGATTACTCCCTGATAGGATAAAACTAACTGTAAATCAACGATTAATGCATGCTTTAAATATCCTTAATTTTGATCACTTAAAGGGTGCCAGATGATCGGCTATGGAGGTACATTTTTCTGATAATATTCCTTTCTCTTAAAAAAAAAAAAGCAGTTCCTGTGTGGTGACCTCCAATGAGTTCTACACAATGGTATAAAGGGCATATCAAAGTGTGGGCAAAGGGTCTGTTTGTGTTTATACAGAGGATCAAAGCCTAATTTGGCTACCCAGAAAATGAACTAAGATACAATATGAAAAAGAACTTCCAACGTCAGCACTCTCTGGAAGACTCATGCCAGAAGATGATCATCAAAAAACCTCACCAAAGATCCAGGCGCTGCTACAGCTGTAGCTGCATTCATCCCACCGGTTCCTGGACTTGCCATGGGAATGAAGAAGGAGATATCTAAGCTGGCCTGTGCATACAGTAAAACAACAAATTTGACTGGATCTATACTGTTGGAACTCAACCAAGAATTAGGAGAAGTGCAAGTTCTAGCACTCCAAAATCCAACCACAGACTATCTACTGTTAAAAGAACATATGGGATGTGAACAGTTCCCAGGTATGGGTTGTTCTAATTTGTCTGATTTCTCTCAGACTGTTCAAGTACAGTTGGACAATATCTATCGTATCATAGATAAATATTCACAAATGCCTAGGGTGCCTAACTGGTTTTCTTGGTTTCACTGGAGATGGCTGGTAATTATAGATCTGCTTTGGTTATGTAACTGTATTCCTATTATGTTAATGTGTGTGCACAATTTAATTAGTAGTTTAAAACCTATACATGCTTTAGTTACTCTACAAGAAGATATGTCAAAGAAATAATCAATCTTCCCATGTTTTCTTCCATCTGCTACTTCTATAGCTTTTCTTCTTCCTTCCTAATTACAACCCTTAAATAGAATTCGTGCCTCATACCAAATTTACCGAGTATCATAATTCCTCCAAGTGGTAAAGATACCTCAAGACAAATGCTGGGCATAGAAGCCACAGGGCATAAATATGCAAAGAAGTAAAAAGCTAACCTTTTCAAACAATATTGCTTCTCTCTCACTTACCAACTTTACATTTCCCTGTATGGCCCCGGAAGATGACTGGTTAGCCAGAGACGGGTAAGATTCCTCAAGGGAGGAACAACCTAAGACAGGCACAGTCGCAGGGGGGCCATCAGGTGAGAAATTGGGGATCAACAGAGGTGAGGCTTAGAACCTCACCCCCCCTGTTCTGAGAGAAATCTTCTGCATCCGTGGATATTTTATTGCCCTTGTCTAGCTTGGATTAACACATAGTCTACAGGCACACACCTGATCATCTACATTTGCTCTCTTACAACACTAAACTATGTTTTCTACCTTTATCTTGCATCTACCTACCACTTCAGCATTTTATTAAAAATAAAAATAATAATAATAAAGGGAGAAATGTGGGATTCACATATAAATCAAGTATAAAAATCAAACGAATATTCATATTTGACCTGATTGTTTATAGTTCATAATGCTTGATCAAAACCGAAAGTTTCTGTGATGACTGCCCTTGTACTGTTCACCATGTAAGAACTTATTCACTATGTAAGAATTTGTTCACCATGTAAGAACTTGTTCGTTATGCTTCAGAAGATTGGAGACTGACGAGAATTAGGCTTGGGGTGGATTAATGATTGTGCATTGAGCATTGAGTCCCCTATACAGAATTTTATTGTTGTTAACAACCATTTGATCAATAAATATGAGAGATGCCCTCTCAAAAAAAAAAACCCACAAGGACAGTGTTCAGAGACCTTTTATGTTGTTGAACCCTTGAAGATTCAGAGAAAGTGACTAGCTTGGAGAGGGCATAAAAGCTCCACACCCTTTCCTCATACCTTGTACTATGCATGTCTTTCATCAGGCTATGCCTGAGTTATATCCTTTTATAACACACTGGTAAACTAATAAGTGAAATGTTTCTCCAAGTCCTGTTAGCTACTCTAGCAAATCAATTGAGCCTAAAGAGGGTCATTGGAACCTCCAATCTATAGCCTGTCAGTCAGAAGCACAGCTGATAACCTGGGTTTGCCACAAACATCTGAAGAAGAGATGGGGGTGGAGGGGGTAAATCTTATAGAACTACATCCTTAATCTGTGAGATCTGATGCTCTCTCTGGATAGATAGCATTGATTTGAATTATAGGACACCCAGCTGTCAGAGCATGGCTTGGTGGTATGGGAACCCCCCCGACACACACACACCCATCAGAATTGGGTGCAGAATTGTTCATTGGTATCAGAACCATTTTTGAATAATTATTTCTAAAGGTACATTTTCTAGCTTTATGGACAGACCCCAAAAGAACCCAAAACATAAACTATTGAAAGTGATTGCTTCTGGAGAGTGATTATGGAGAAGAGAAAGGTGGAGCTGGGAAGTATGATTTTTTATTATAAGCCCCTTTTTCTATTTTTTTTAGCATGTGCAACAATTGACTTGATGACATTTTTTTATTTTTAAATACCATCAAGATTTAACAGTGCCTTAAATTATGAATTTATTTATTAGTGCACTGATAAATGGTTGAAGTACAAATTAGTAAGTTATGCTGATAATTAGGTTGCCTCAGTTTCTTCATCTCCAAAATGGATACATAATGCCAACTTAATGGGGATGCTATAATAATGTGTGAATGGCATTTAGCATGATGCCTGGCACATTATCAGCTCTCTGCAAATGGTAGTTACTCTTTCTAGAAAACAGATGATATAGCTGTTGATTCTTATCCTACCTCCACCACTTACTACAAGCTGTGCAGACTTGAGCAAGTCTTATTTGCCTCATCTGTAACTCAGAAATAATAATAGTCCTGCTTGAAATAAGTTAAATCATGTGAAAGGCTTATCATGGTGCCTGTATTAAGTAGATAGCTAATGAATGGTGAATTCTATTGTTATTAAATAAATATTTATTATGAATATTTTATTTTGATAGTCTTTCTCATTATATATATTTAAGTAATAGGGAATATACAGATTCATTCAGATCCACCAGAAAATGCCTCCTCTCTAGATGTCTTCACAATCTACTCTGCCTCTTCGAATAATCACCAAATTAATATTCTGTTTCTCAGTATTTCCCATCCCAATTTTACCAATTAACCAAAAAGAAAACCAAAGAAATTCTCTTCTGTGTACTCCTATGGGCTCCAGGTGTGAGGAAGAAAAGGAAGGAGGGAACAAAAAATAATCTGTGTCATAACTTCATTATCAAGGATGGGAATGGGGGATTGAAAAAGGCAAAATGTTATTAAAAACATGCATTGCTGTTGAGTGGGAAATATTGATCTAATACATGTTATATAGATATTTCAAAAATAATACACAGGATGTATTATTGAGTCCATGATAGCATGCAACAAAAAGTAGTGGACATTTTCCTTAGCTTTTGAGCAGATTTTCTGAGTACCCAGAATAAGAAAGACTCATCCTCTGTGAGAGAAGCACACATGTGATTAGTAACCAGAGGCAGGAGGAAAGGGCACAGACATTTCATGTGCGCTGTGTGCCAGACACTTAGAATTAATTCATTAATGATCACAACAAACCCTTGATGGACACATGTTTGACCAATGAAGTAGATGAAGCTCAGGGATGTCAAATAGCTTGTCCAAGTTCATGCAGCTGGTAAGGGAGAAAACAGAGATTTGAACTCATGACTCCAGAGGCTATACTCTTTTCACCAGACCTCCCAGAATGTCACCCACACCTCTTGGTGCCCTGGTCAGGAAATGTGGAGACAAGGGTTTAATTCATGGCGTGGCCATCAGATAATTTAGGACAATTTACCCTATGAAGGGTTTTACTAACTCCACTCAAAATATAACTGTATTTTGTATAGCATGATAAGAACACAGAAAGAATGAACTCATGTTTATAAAGTACTATGCAAAGCCAAAATACACTTTTATTTTTAAAATATTCTCATGTACAGATAAATTTTATACTCTCAAAAAGGCATTCTAGGACCCCAAATTAAGATAAGGTTTCAAAGTCTCCCTTTCTTAACTGACCAAATATCAAACAGTGTCTTTCCAAAGAGCATAGATGATGTTTTCTTGGAGCTTAGAAAATAAATGTCAATACTTGTGGTATTTTCTGTGAATTTAAAAATGCTAGCCCCAGAATAAAAATACATTGGGGGGAGAGGTAATACAACCCAAGCCAATACATATTCATCAAAAAGACTCACATAGAAAACATGTGGGAATCTAAGTGTGCTTCTTCAAAAGAAAGAAAGTGAGTTGATGCTAAGATTGAGCCATGATGGGACTTTAGCTCAGGGTTCCCCGGGCTGCCTGTGACACTGACCACCATTGGCCGAGAAGTCAGGGCCAGACAGAAAACTCATAAGCTCCTAGTAGGATGGAAATGCACTCCATGTGTCTGAAACAGCCTTCTGTTTGCTACCATGATAAATGGAGAGTTGTTGCATTATTATAGATATCACAACCATAGTCATGTCATTCTATATTCCCAGAAATATTGAATATACCTAGAAACTATATTTAATCCACATCTCCCTCACCAAAATGAGGCATGTCAAACGATTACTAGATATATTGTTCTAAAGATCATGAAGTGTTGATGATCCAAGCCTAAAACTTCCAGATTCACCAAGTGCTGGACACACGTCCTCCTTGCTTTAGCAAAGGCCACCTGCAGTGTATGCTAAGTAGTTGCCACACTCCTTATTTTCTGAGCCCACCATGATAGTTAATTTTATGTGTTAATTTAGGCCATGATACCCTGATATTTGATCAAACATTATTCCAGATGTCTCTGTGAAGACATCTTTTAGATGAGATTAATATTTAAATCAGTAGACTTTGAATAAAGCAAATTACCCTCTATAATGTAGGTTAGCCTCGTCCAATCAGTGTACATTCATGGCCTTAATAGAAAAAGACTGACCTCCTGGAAAAGGAGGGCATCTGCCAGCAAACTACCTTCAGATTCAAACTGAAACTCTCCCCTGGCTCTCCAGCCTGCCAGAGTGCCCTGCAGCTCTGGGACTTGCCAGGCCTCCACAATCACTTGAGTTATTTCCTTAAAATAAATCTAGATAGGTGGAAAAGTAGGTAGATAGATAGATAGATGATAGATAGATAGATAGATAGATAATAGATAGATAGATGATAGATAGATAGATAGATGATAGATATAGATAGATAGATAGATAGATAGATAGATAGATAGATAGATAGATAGATAGATAGATGATAGATAGACAGACAGACATCCTGATGGTTGTGTTTCTGTGGAGAACCCTAGTTAGAGTCACAGAACTGACAAGGACACCAGAAGGGCATGAAGAGCATTTGCAAAGTGGCATGTGCACTGTCATCCAGCAGTGGCAAGATGTGACCACAGGTATCTCAAATTCAACAGATCCCAAGCCAAGAAGCAAGCGTTCAAATTCTGGTCTGCCACTTTTTAACTATGCGACTTCAGGATGTTACCAGTCCTGTGCCTCCTTGTCCTCCCCTGTCAAAAAATAACTGCTGCACAGGCGGCATTGAACAACAACAGCCCACTAGATGCTGCCGTAGCGCTCTCCGCTGCTGCCTGCTTCTGCTTTCCCTCTCACTCCCAGCCACACAGACACATTCTCTGAACACTCTCATCTTCACCTTCTCCCTTTCCCTCACAACCCACCCCTCACCCTCAGAGCCTATCGATTCTACATCCCCAGTGTCCTTCCTATCTGTGCTTTATTTACCCATTCATTCCACAGACATTTCCTGACCGCTATTTCTGGGCCTGACAGTGGGTTTGGAAGTGTTGTGAATACAAACTAAATAAACAAAGGCTGAGTACTGCACAGCTGAGGGGACTTTGCATCCCCACTGTCCCTGCCTTTCTCAACCCATCATTCTCCAGCCTCTCCCTTGGGTTATACATGGAGCTTCCTAAGCAGTTTTCTAATCTTTGTCCCTCAATCCATCCTTCATCATGACACTTCCCAAAACTCAGGCTAGTTTGCTTCTCTTGGCCTCTAAATAAAGTCTAAATTGTCCACAAACAACCTTTATTTCACTATCTCCCAGTATTATTCTCCACAGTGGGCTCCTGATCACTGCCCCAGAGCACTGTGTTCCAAGGTGCAGCTGGTCCCTCGCTCTGATCACCTGCCCAACGCCTTCCGTGACCTCCCAGTCAGAAGTAACCATTCTTCCCTCCCACAGTTCTTGCATTTGACATTCCAGCTGTTGTTTATGTAGCTGAGCCCTGGCTTGAGCCCAGGCCATCTTCACTCCAGGATCCAGACTGGAGTGGGGCAAGTCTGGAGGGCCCCCGGGGTGGGTCAGCCAAGGTTCTAGTGCATGAGGGTCTGAGTAGCCTCCTGGGAAATGAATTCATCCTGAGGGAAAAGAAGGCCAAGTCTCATAGACCTGCTCCAAGGACAGTCAACCAGTGTCCGAGGAAGTACAGTCTGGTGTCTGCCACTCAGTTGGTCCTTGGCCAAGACCACAGGGTTGCATGTCTGAGTTGTGTAATCATCCATTCTCACTCAACAAACATTTGGTGAGTGCCTGCTTTCGGTCAGGCTCTGTACAGGGCACGTGGGACACAAAAGGGAGCAATACAGATCCATTCCCTGACCTTGAGAAGCCTGGCTTAAAGTTCAGTGGGAGTTCTAATAAAGGGAGCTGCAATCTAAAAAATGGGTGGTTTTTGTTTGTTGTCTTTATTTATTGCTTTTTACAGTTTTTATCATTTTAATTCTTACATTTGAAATTTGAACCCCCATACAACTGTGAGAACAGGACGCAATTGTGGTCTATACGTGAGTGTGTGACAGGTTGAGGGAGAAAGGCTGCTTTTCCCTCTTGATATGAGAGGTAGGGGAGGTTCAGGCAAGAAAGCTCAACTGCGTGAGCATCAAGCTGGACAACCAGAGAAGAGACAGGAGATGGCATCATCATCCATAGCATCCAAGCTCCAGGGACGATGGGCAACCCACCCCTGCAGCAGAAGCAGGGAAACAGCAGGGGCCCCAGGTTGGGGGGCTGGCGCACAGCATGGGGAGGGATGTGCCAGGAATCCCAGTGTGTGTTAGGACCCTCTTTCTGCCTCAAGAGAATGTCTTAGGGAAACCAGCATTACTTTCATTGCTCATCCACCAACTTGTCGTTTATATAAGGGCAGACACTCTGTCTTACTGTTTGCAGAATCAAATCAGTAACTACCCAAAAGTAAGCATGGAACAAATTTTTGCTGAATTAAAATGAATATGAAGAACTTTGCCTTAAGTAAAATAGCCAGAGTGTACAAATGCGTAAAGGAACTTATACTTAATTGGGTTCCCCCCTTATATTACAACATGAATTTTGCATGCTCTTCATTTCATTTTGGAGGCTTAAGATAGAAATGAAGTAAACAAAGCTAATTTGTTGCTAGTCCTTTTGTAGTAGTTCCTTGTTACTACAAAGATAACACATTTTCATGATGAAAAAATAAACTGGTGATAGGTGGAAATGGGAAAGTAAAAGTGAACACCACACAGCACAGGGTAGAACACTCAATAGTGGAACCAGATAGAATTATATCATCTGGAAACTATCAAAAAAGCTTTGCCCTTCTACTTCTCTACACTTCAAATGTAATGATTTCCCTGTCACCTGGGACAGAGAAGGAAATAGGAATACAGTGATGATGTGGCTTTCTCACCATCACACAAGCCAGTTGACTTCAAAAGTCCAGACTAGTGTAAAAATCAGACTGATTATCCACACAAAAGGATTCGAATACCACTGGTTTCGCAAATAAAGCCTTGGCCCATCTGAAGCCACTCTCCCGAATTCTCAAGCATAACCTGCTGGACTTTGTCAGTGAGAGGGAAGGTAGCAGCCAAGCCATTCAACAGGGACTCCAAGTTCATTCTTCATTCATTATTTTCTGGGGAAGCAACAAAAGAAAAATCTTAATTATAAAGATTGAGAATTCCCATTCTTATTGGCTGCTCATACTATGAGAGAGAAAAAGAGTGTTTTAGTAAAAAGAGAACAGAGACAGAAGCACTAGACTTAGTTCACTGCTTAGTAGCTGGGAGAACTTCAGCAAATCATTTAACTTTCTGAGCTGCTGTTCTCTCTTTGCAAAAAGAAACAGTAATTCCTACTCTTCCTAGCTCAAAGCTGTTGTAAAGTAAGATGAGTTTCTGGTTCTGATAATTCTAAACAGTGATATAAATGGGAGGTATAAAGCCTACATTGCTCTGCCGTATTATACCAAAGGGTCTCAGATCTTCTTTCCGTCTATTTCCCCCAACATGCTCCACCATAAACTCAACCTCCACTGCTTCCTACTGTCCCATCAACCACCCTCCAGAGGATTCTCTTATTAATGGAAAAAGTGCCCAATGCCCAAGGATCACTCAACACAAGGACAATTGCTGACTGTCAGAAAGAGAAAGGCAGACCAAAGCAATGAAGACGGAGTGAAAGGAGAACATTTTGCTCTCATGGCTCTGCCCATAAGGTCCACATAAAGGTGAATATAACATAAAAACCTCTGCCTACTACAGCTAGGGTAATGGAGGATGCCTGATATTTGCTAATGTAACATACAGTACAGAGGGGAAGTTGTTCCAAGAAGAACCCATGTGAGGATAATGCACTGGCCCTAGAGCCATAAGCATCATTTGATAGCTACACAACCTTGAACAAATTAAAATCCTTCTGTACCTCAGTTTCCTCATCCACAAAAGGAAGATTATAGTCATGGCACCAACCCCATAAGACTGCTGTGAGGATTCAGTGGATGAATGTGGGTGGGGTACTTGGCAATGAAGTTGGTGCAAGGGAATGACATGAGTGTTGATGGTGATTAATGGTGACGGTGGTGGTGGTGGTGATAATATATATAACTCTTGGGTCACTATGTTGTATACTTGAAACCAAAATAATATTGTATATCAACCATATCCCAATTTTAAAAATCCATAAAAGTGGTGGTAGTGACAATGGTGATGATGGTGGTGGTTTTGAGTATACCTCTCACTGCTCCCACATAAAACTAAGAGACAAAACACAGCAGAGAAAGAAGTACCCTAGGAAGAGGTAGCAAGATCCTGCTTTCTGCAGAGGGCACATTGAAGGAAACCAGGTGTCTTAAGTCTGTTCATGCTACTATAAGGAAAATATCATAAACTGAGTGGCTCAAACAACAAACATTTATTTCTCACAATTCTGAATGCTGAAAGTCCAAGGTTAATGTACCAGCAGAGTCAGTGCCTGGTAAGAGCCTGCTTCCTGGTTCATATGTGGCGATCATCTTACTGTGTCCTCACATGGTGGAAGGGCAGGGAGGGAGCTCCTGGAAGCTCCTCATACAGGCCCTAACACCTGCCAAAGGCCCCAACTCCTAATACCTTCTTCACATTGGGAGTTAGGATTGCAACATATGAATTTAGGAACACACCAACATTCAGTATAGCACCAAGCTTGTTCAAGGTCAGGCCATGCAGAGGCCTTACAATAGCAAACAAGAAACAACAAGAGCCCAGGTTATCCTTAGACTGTGAACTTTAAGCAACTTCATTCAGATAGACTGAGAAGTCCTAGCACTTCCTACTAAATCCCTGATAGAAGGGAGGGTCCATTCCAATGGGTGCAAAGGATGCTGGTGGAGGGCAGGCTCTCTGGGACAGTGCGAAGCCAGGGCCAAGGAGAATGAGCCGAGGCACATAGGGCCAGAGCAGAGTGGCTCTGCCGGCCTCTCCCACTGAAGGGGTTACTGAGTTCACAGTGAGGAGAGACAAGTTAACACCAGACTCACACTTCACACACTTAATATTGTACTTTTGTTTCATTACAACATTTGCTTAAGCTAACTGTTTGGTAAAGTGTCCATAGCTCATTCAATAGTTTAGGTTCATCAGTGAATTGTTTTTCTTTGTTCATTCAGCAAATATTTATGGATTGTTACAGAATTCTATACCCTGTGCTCGGGAATAGGAGTCCAGAGATGACCACTTAGTAGGAGAGATAGAATGGCAAACACCTATTACACTGCAGGCTCAAGTTCTATGTCCGTACTGAGTCCCCAGGGCTGTGGAAGTACCTAGAAGGGTAGATCATGAGAGGCCTTGAAGCCTTGTTAAGGACTTGGGACTTTATTCTGAGAACACTGGCAGATGTTATCAAGTTCAATGCTCTGCTGGTATTATTACAAATGCTCATACAAGGTGAACCCCAAATACCTCATCCAGATTCTGGCACCCAAAATGAACTAAATTAAAGCCCCCCTGGGCAAAAATCACCACTGAGGCTTATTCCTTCTGGAGGTGGCTTTAAGTTATATTATCTTCACCCACTGGTGATACAGAGCTAGATAATGGCTTCCCTGCAGTCTCATAAAGTGGTAAAACTTAATTCAGATAGACTGAAATCCAGGCACCCTCTTTCTTAAAAAACAGGAATAATATGCAGGCAAGCAATGCTTCTGCTGGCTACAAGATTCCCAAGATTATCCAAACATTATCATAAGAGCAGAGATGTCCAAGGCCAGGGGGGTTGCAAGTTGACTACTAAAATTTTAGAAGCAAGAGGAAGGAATTTGAGTCATTTCAGTGGTAAAAATAGAGTATGCTGAATGGAAGCCAGCCACCTATTGTAAAAATCAAGATGCTGCTCTTTCTATGTTTGAAGGATAACGTCAAAATTCAGACTAGAAATGTTTATTTTATTTCCTAAAACCCAACAGGAAGCCTTTCTTGGTGGCAGCTACAGAGTTTCTACAAAGGAGAGCCTTAGGCCAGGAACCTTCTTAGAAGAGACTGTCCTGAAGCTGCATTTGGGTAACTGGCGCCCTGTTTTTAATCATATGGTAAGATTGTCTGTGATAGCTTGGAGACCGGAGAGAGTGGACTGAAACACTTCTAAGCCACCCTTTGTTGCGCCACCACAGCCCAACGAGTGTGGCACACTCACCGGGGTAATGAACCTGCAAGGATGATCAGCATCCCTGGTGGGAAATGAAGGCCACACTACTGGAAGGAAATGTGACGATGCCTACAGGGTTTTGTCCTTCCCTCCTTCTTCCCATTCTCTGGGGGTAATCCCTGCAGCCAGGAGGGCAGGGAAAGAATATATGTCATTACCTGCGGCCATGACGTTCAGTCTGAACCAAGTGTGAGGTGTGATTTGAGGAGCGCTGGGAGATCTCACTTGGTTTCTTTCCAGCACCTTCCCTCACAAGCCCTGCTTGGTCCTGAAAACTCCCACATTTCTTACTTTTTTCGACTAAAGGCATTAAAAGCTCCGATGGAAATGCACATTTTATTTGGGAGGGGTAACACACTGAGTCATTAATAATAACAATTACTTGAATGACTTCATCTGGCCATCCGGCCATTACTGGGCAGTTTCCAGGGTAATAGTAAAGATACCTTTTGATCCTGGGGAGAAGGCCAGAGGACGTCTGTCTGAGAGACAGACTCTGGGTGTGGGCCCAGGAAGACACTAAAAAGAACCTTAGTGCCTCCCCACTTTGCTAGGACTGGCCTGGTCTCATTGTTTGAGTGATTTGGTCTGAGATCATGGGAATTATTCAGGCTGCAGTTAATTGCCTTATTGTAAACCTCAGGCCCTGTTCAGAGAATAGATTAAATGCCGGGGTTACACATTCACCAACTATGTGAACTTCCATGTATTACTTAAACACTTGGAGCCTCAGTTTCTCATAAAAAGTGAGAATAATAATAGAGGATTCACTTATCTCAAAAAGCTCCTGTGAAAATCAAGTAAATTAAAGAAAGTGAGAGTGCTTTGCAAATAGGAGACAGTTACTGAAAGGGCCACATCAGGCCCGGCTATCACACACCTTGGTATTTACCAAATGAGTTGAGCACTTTAAACTCCACACAAAAGCCCACACACAAATTTGCAATTATGAATTTGCCAATATATGGAAGCAATAAGATGTTCTTCAATAGATGATGAGTGATACATCTGCACAGTAGAATATTATTCAGCAATAAAAGGGAATGCACTACCAAACCATGTAAAGGCACAGAGGAGCCTTAAATGCATATCACTGAGAGCAAGAAGCCAATCTAAAAAGGTTACATACTCTATGATTCCAACTACCTGACATTCTGGAAAAGGCAAAACTAGGGAAACAGTAAAAAAGATCAGTGGTTGCCAGGGGTTTGAAGGGACGGAAGGATCAATAAGTGAAGCAGAGGGGATTTTTAGCTCAGTGAAATTACTCCATATGACACTGTAAATGTGGACACATCATTACACATTTGTCAAAACCCAGGGAATGTAGAGCACAAAGAATGAGCTTAATGTAAACTAGGGATTCCAGTTACTAATAAATGTATCAAAGGATGATGTTACTCCTGATTAAACCCTTTTGGGGGCACCCCAAATAAAGCCCACACTCTGCACAATGGCATCCAAAGCCCTCCATCTGTGGTCTGCGCTCTACCCAGCCTAGATTACTAGGACTTCCCTAAAAATCTCATACTCATCTGTTGTTTTTGCTACCCAGCATCCACTTTCCTTCTTCTAAAGTCACCCATTTTCCTTCAGGATGCACCTAAGCCATACTCAATTTCGGTGGCTCGGTTGGGGTTGCCCCACCACACTCATATTCCATGTTGGGCTTGTGATCCAATCAGAGGTAACCTAGAAATTTTAACTGGAACTGTTAGGGAAAACAGGTTACCTTTTCACTGGGGCATCACGGAGACAAGATTGAAACCTGGCTGTTTGTCATCTCTGGCAATTCATGGGAAGATCCTGCCTATATGAAGTGAACAGAAAAGCAAGCAGAGCCTGGGGAAGGGAAGAACCTTAATGGCATCCACTGAACACCTGGATCCAGCTCACTCTGAAGCTGGTCTGCATTTTCCTCCCCTTAGACTTTTCAATTATGTGAACCAAAAAATTTGTTCTTTATGTTTACACCCATTTGAATTGGTCTTCTGTTATCTTACAGCCATGATTCACAGAAGGAAGATGGTTTTCTTGCTTCATTCTGTTTCTTTTTCTCAGCACACCAGTGGGTCTGATAAACACCCACTCACTCCTCAAGATCCAGTTCTGGAATCAGCGCTGTAAAACTTTCCATACCAGTCTGCACCTTCCCTCTAATTAGAAAAGGTCCCTGTCTTCCTAGATTCCTGACAATGCCCTGTCCTGATTTCCAGAGTACACTCTTTCTCATATATACTAATCATGCTACATTGTCTGTGTCTGTCTCAGCCACTAGACTGTAAGTCCCTCAGTGGGAGGTGTCATAGACTGGACTTCTCAGACCTTTTGGAATGCTTGTTGAATGGAAAAGACATTATTAACACTGGATTTTGTGGGTGGAAACATGATACCAAGAAATGGAAAAGAAAAAGTAGGAGAAACTGTTGCCAAGCATCAAGTTTAGAACAGAAACTGAATCTAAATAAGACGGAGGAAGAAGATATGCAAGGAAAAAGTGATTTACGCTCCTGCTATAGTAGCAGTCCTTACTGTTTTCTTGCCCTGCTGTCACCCACCACCTTGGATCATTTCAGGTTTGTTTTTTGTATTAAAAGCCCCCATAGCAGAGATAGCTAGTTGGCCCTCAATATCTGTTCTCCTCTTCTCCTATAGAAATAGAACCCCTAATATGTTGCTGGATACAAGTTTACCCAGAATTACAACTACATTTCCCAGTCTCCCTTGCAGCTAGATATGGCCATGTGATTATTTTCTGACCAATGGGATGTGAGCTGAAGTGGTTCATGCAACTTCCTTAGAGTAAATGCCTACTTTCTTCCTCATTTTATTCTTCCCACAAGGCGGATGAGTAAGCAATTATGGACTGCGAGGATAGGAACCATAAGATGACAGGAGGCTGAATTCCCGAAGTTGCTATACCAGCCCTGGATTATTACACTGAAACTGTTACATGAGAGAAAAAACAAACTTCTAACTTATGTAACCACTGTGATTTGGGTGAGTCTCTCTTTCAACTGACAAACTCATATCCTTATATAATTAACACACCCGCCTCTCCCTCCGCCACCCCTGCCTCTCTCTTCCTTTCGCTTTAAATTGTAACTATTAGAATTGGGAGCTTCCAGAGCCAAAAGAAGCAGTCACAAGTAAAATTCATAATGGTTCTCCACCTTCTGGTCTTTCAACTATCTTCAAGCAATTACATCCATCCACTACAAAAATCCCCATTGCACCGCGTGAACATAACTTGTTTCAAAAGCGTATTTACCAAAAGTACATTGATGCAACCATCTGATTTGGATACTAAGAAATGAACAATTACCAAGTTGTTCATTACAACATTTATTTATAGGAGTTTAAAACCAAAACACCTCCAATATCCAATAAGTAAATTTGAGAGTTTAATATAATATAGCCATTAAACTAACATTTATAGGGAGCATGTAATGATATGGGGAATTGCTACGATGAAAAGAGAAGGAAAAAAAACAGGATGCAAGATAGTAAACGAGTTGTAAAAAGATTGAAAAGAAAACAATAGTCATGACAAAATCCTATCATGTATTAAGTGCTTACTGAATGCCAGGCCCTGTGCTAAGCATTTTACATGCACTTTAATCCCCAAGAATTCTATGATGTAAGTATAATTACTTTTTCAATTTTATTAATGAGAAGACAGACTTGATGAAATGAAGTAACTTGCCCAAAATTCCACAGAACACAGTCTCAGGTGTATCTGACGCCACAGCCTGTGCTCATCACGCGCCAACAATTTATTCACAAAGGGTTAAATGATCTTTTTATATATCTTTCTGATTTTCTTTAGTTTCTAAATTTTCTGAAAGTAGTATTATCTTCTAATTAAAATCATGCAAAGTAAACTTTATTTTTTTAAAGAAGGAATGAGTGCCCACACTCATACACAAACAGCATGTTTTGCTTTTTCCTAAAATGGATGTTAGAGTAGCACAGCAGAACCTCAGAGAAAAACCAGGGTGAGTGAGCTGACAGCAGAGTGGGGTTAGAATTCTCAGGTTTCTTCATTCTCCTTTCAACAAAGTCCCATCTCTAGAAATGCTGTGAGGCAGCAGTACTTAACTGCTAGCGGATCGACTCCTCTGAGAATCTGCTGAAAACCATGGACCCCTTCCCAGGACAATGCAAGAAGCAAGTGAGTGCATACATGCACGCACACACACACACATTTTGCACACAATTTCAGAAGGTTGAGAGATGCAACCCCACCTATGAACAGGTCCCAGGTACGGAGCCGCTGATACAAGGTGACATAAGAAGTCCACTTTGTTCCATGTGTGAAAGCTCAGCTCCTTCTCTGGCATTGCCATCTACACATGAAACCATAGATGCAGTACTGCTTGCCAGGACGCCTCACCACTAGCAGGCATGTACTCTCGGGTCTTTGTTGGTGTGAGGATGGATTTCAGTAGATTTATCTACATTCTTCACTGATGCCCTGAGAAGTGTCTGGGGATGACACAGAGGAGAACTAGCAGGCTACATGGATATGAACTCATGGGGGAAGTCATGAAGACAGCACAAGGTAACTCCCAGGAGTGCATCCCTTCACAGTTCGAAAGCATTTTCATGCCCTAGATCTCAGCTGACCCCCCACAGCCCTAGGAAGAGCCATTAGTCCTGTTTTATATATAATCCAGCTCTCTACTCGCAATATCATCTAGAAGAGCTAACTATATTTTGGCCAACTGCTTGATGCAAACCTTTCACCATTCCAATAAGAAATCAAATTAATTTAATTAAGTGTATTGTTAATTTTTCTAGAATTATTGAAGGTTCATGGGGCCTTTACAAGGGTCATCTCACACAGGACACAGCTCTACAAAATCCCAGTTAGACCTCCCCCAGGTCTCTTTTCCTGCTCCACGCCCCTCAACCCCACCATCCTCCCCACCCACCCGTGGCAATCCCCCTTTCCCTCCCGTATTACACAGAGCAGCTTCCTGCTTTTATATGAATAAGGGCTTATTAAAGCATCTTATCAACAAAGCTACTGTATCAGGCATTTGTGGGGTTTTTGCTGTGTTTTGTTTCTTTATCTTGCCACCCAGCACCCACTTCCTTTTCTTGTGATAATAGCCCTTATTTTCCTTTGAGGAGCCATTCCTCCCTCATTCCCAGTCCATGTGGTCCCAGAAGAACTGCTACCATGATTGTACGACTCAACCAGCTAAGCAGAGCTTCACCTCCTACTGGTCGCAGTGATTGGAACAGATGAGTGGCTTCTCAGGCACAAGGAAGCTCCATGGCATGCACGCTGAGGCTTCTGGGAGGGAGGATTGGATTTGGTCAGATGTGAATCTGACAAGATATAAAATCTAGAACTGTTGCCATCTTGCTATAAATGTACCCTGAGACCAAAGCCACACACAAAAGATAGCTGAGAGATGGTACGAAAACCAAGTCCTGATGATGTAATTTGGGCCTGATGCCAGCAATGTCTGAAGCCAACTGTGGAGGGCTGAATGGTGACCACAAGATACATCTACATCCTAGTTCCTACACCATGTAAATGTTACCTTATATGGCAAAAAGGGAATATTATCTTATATGGTAAAAAAAAAATGTGCAGGCAAGCTTATCCTGGATTATCCAGGCCCTAAATACAATCACAAGCATCCCTCTAAGAGAGGGAAATTGGATGCAGACAGAAGAGAAAGTACAGGCACGCAAAGGAGAAGCTGATATGAAGACGAAGGCAGAGATCAGAGCGACGTGGCCATAATTATTCCAACTGTGGTTCCAATTTGAAGAAACACCAAGGATGCCAGGCAGCCATGAGAAGCTGGACAAGGCAAGGCCCGTGGGGCCCATGGAGCTCCTGGAGTGCAGCCCTGCGAGCACTTTGATTTTGGACTTCTGGCCTCCAGAACTGTGACACAAATTTCTGCTGTTTTAAGCCACCAAGGCTGTAACAATTTGGAAACTAATACGCCTGCCTTATCTCTGGACTTTTCATTTACTGAGCTGATAAACTCCCCTTTTTCCTTAGGCCATTTTGAGTTGGGCTTTTTCTGTCACTTGCAGCAAAAAGACTTTTAAATCATGCAGCTGTTCCATCCTTACAAATGAATTCCCATGGCAGCCATAAAGATGATAAAAATTTTCCACATCCCATTACATACAGGTGAGAAAACTTTTTATAGAGATTAAATGATTCTCTCAAGGTAGTATCCCAAGTACATCCATGACAAGCATCACAAATATAAAATCCAAGATTTTGTGATGTGACTCAAACCCAGTTCTTCTGACTCCATACGCTACATTCGTACATCATGCTCTGCAGGATGTGTTCTGTTCATACTCAGTGAGCATAGTAATGACCACACATACGTGTCCACCCTCCAACAGTGGTACAGACACCAGCATTACCACCAGATCTATTATCTTAAACTGCTAGTCTCCAACTCTTAGTAAAATGCCAGCCTAAAGAGTGAAGTACAGGGGACCAATTGAAGAGGTCTAGTCTATCTATTTTGTGAGATCCCCTAAATTCTAGGATTGAATAAAGCCAAACCCATAGAGTATTTCTTATTTAGGCCACATCACCCCAGCCGTTCTTAATTACTTCACTGTATTGTGCTTTAAGGTCATGTCCTTGACTTGTATGAAGAAATATCTATTACTGCTTTTACTGAAAAAAATGTTGTCAAGATCATAATATACTACCCATTTGATTATTCCCTATGTAAATCTCATTTGAAGCATTTATTATATAAGTGAATGCTGGAAAGCTCTCCCTCCAATCCTCTTAAAGAACTAGTATGCTTTCACCATTTTGTTAATGAGGTATGTGTCCCTGATGGTATTTCCCTTTGTGCATTGGCTGCCAGATGGCTCACAAAGTTCAAGTCCTAGTCTGGCATCTATGTTAATCCTTTAGCAAGTTTGCATAGTTATATTCTTTTCCTCACATATGATTTTCTTCTTCTATAGAGTGGAATTCTAAATGCAATAAATGTTGCTTAATTTTATGTGTTTTGACTGGGCCATGGGGTGCCAAGATATTTTGTTAAATATTATTTGTGGTGTGTCTAGCAGGGTGTTTCTAGATGAGATTAACATTTGATTTGGAAGGCTGAGTAAAGCAGATTGCTCTTCCCAGTGGGGGTGAGCCTCACCCAATCCATTCAAGCCCTGAATAGAATAAAGCCTGAGTAAGGAAGAACTCTCTCTCTCTCTCTCTCTCTGACTCACTGTCTTTGAGCTGGGACATCAGTTTTCTCCTGCTGTCAGACACAGACTCAGACTGGAAAACTTATACTGTCAGCTCTCCTGCTTCAGAGGTCTTTAGATTAGGACTGGACCTATACCACTGGCTTTCCAGTGAGGGTCTAAACTTCTCAGTCTCCATAACTGTGTGAGTCAATTCCTTACAACAAATCTTTTTGGTTCCAATAAGGAGCTCAGCAATGAAGTAAAGGGGCCTCCATTGCTCATCCCTCCAAGGATGCACTAGCCTAAATGGCACTTTCCCAAGAATTAGGGAACCTCTCAGGGCCTTGAGTTGCCCTGTATCTTGGTTAGTTGGGAGTGAAAACAGGATGACCTCAGGGCCTACTAGCTCCCAGGCAAAGAGAGGACTTTGCAAGTACTAGGCAGCTGTTAACATTGAACTTCTCCACCCTGAGCCCCTTTCCTTCTCTTCCTCTTCCCTTTCAGATTTTTCCCTTTTATTCTCTCTCATTGTTTCTCCCCCTACACCCACACCTGCTGTAGGATGGCCCTTCCAAGGCCTCAGCTAGGCATGACACACAGTTGGCTGGTAGACCCTTATCCTACCACACCCATTCTAGAATTTAGAGCTTTCTTCTGAGGACACTAATACCAGCATAAACATCTTAGCCTTGAACACTGAGTCTTCCCTTGAGAATGCTGCCAAAATTACAAGCAAGTAAGAATCTTCACCAACTCTCCCAAAAGCTAGGCCCTGCTCTGTACAACCAGCCTCCAATCCTGATACACTGATTAGGTCCAGCCAAGACCACTATTTTTGGCCAATCAATCCAAAGACATAATAGCACTTTTAAACAACAACCAGTATTGGGAAATAAGTCTTTATTGTTCAAATAATTGCTACCGGAGATCACAGGCCCAGCTCATAAAGCAAGGGATCTCAGAAAGCATTTCTTATATAGTAACATGGAAACCATCTGTTCTGAAGCAAAACATTTCAATCATCGCTTAATATTCAGAGTCAATTAAATAAACTGTGAATAAGAGAGGAAATAAGTAGCAGCCAACAAATAATTTTCACAATAGAACTGAAATGAATCAGAGCATTCGATTTAACCTTCCTCCTACCAATTGTGAAAAACTATGTAGCCTCATGCATTTTCCTTAGCCATAATAAAGAATATTCTTTCATGTTATGAAAGAAGAACTCTCTCCAAGAATTTGGTGTGCAAAGTTAACAACCACTTGACTCTCCCTTTGGCTGTCCCAGGGAGTGGGTATCTTTGTCTCCCCAGCTGGCACAATCTCTGTGCTTGGTACAAGAACTGGGACACTGGGCAGGCATCCATGAAATTGGATCCACTGCTCCCTTACACCCAATCTGGCCTGCACAGCTATACTTCTTCCCAGGCAACTTAGACTTCTCCTGAGGTCTGTGTTTTCCAACACCAGTTGTGAAGAGGGTTTGTATTCTTGCCAGTTGGGGTTCTTGGGCCTTGTGCAAATTAGGGGATGTCCCTGAGCAAGCTGTCAGACAATTATGAATTATCCTATCACTCCAGGGGTAGTTTAAGAGGCCTGTCTGTACCAGGGACACACAGCACCTCAGGGTCTGGAGTCCCACTCAGCCAAAGAGGCTCCTAGATTAAGAAGCTTTTAGTAGACATGTGAGAGGAGCACTGTCTCCTGCTGGGTTTAAATAGTAAGTATAAAGATATATCCAAATAAGCAATTCAGGAACACACTCATAAACATGCAAAAAATAAAATAAAACCCAGGAAATAAAGGGAAAATTACCTCTCTGAATGAACAAAAATGAGTATAGCAGGCATTTGTAAAATCTGTATGGAAGATAGATATACTTGTTATCTGAAAGTTTATTTTCTTCAAAACATATATTTTCATCTTAACAATGGTTGCCTCTAAGGGGTTTTCTACTTCTTTATACTTTTTTTAAACTTTTTCAGGTTTTAAATAGTGCACATATAGTATTTTCATAATCAAAATGTATATACATATTGTTAAAATGCCACAGTGCAGGTCCCCATATTTAAAAACAATTGATGTATTAGACATAAAATACAACACCTAAACTAGGAAAATAAACACAAAGGGAAAGTGAACATGTGACCCTTTTACAGCCTTTCTGAAGAACTTTTAAACATAGTTGAATATTTCAGAGCTAGATCATGAACTTGGATCCTATGAGAATTTTAGTATAAGACCCAGAGCCCTGGGAGGTGCGGCTGTGTATGGAGCTCTGCACCCCACCACTGCTCCAGGCATTCTCTCCAGCCCATATTTAGGGGTGCTGGGATGGAACTGGTCTGGGGAAGAGACCCTCCACTGTTTAATGAGGACTTAAAAACTCTCTAAGGTGGACATTTCTGCCATAACAAGAAAATTAGGTGGAGATGCAAATTAAAATAGCCATGAAATGTCATTTTCACCCATCCCATCCGACTGGCAAGATGTCTAATGTTTGAAAATATCAGGTGTTGATGAGGGTTTAAGGAATTAGGTTTTCTTGTACAATGATGGCAGGAATATAAGTTGGTATAACTATTTGAGAGGGCAATTTGAATTATACTATTAATCTATTAACTCCATACATACATACAAACACACACACAACTCAGTCACATCAAGTACAGGGTTGATTATTGCAAAAAGTAATACAAACAATATTTTTTAGTCAGTCAGTCTGTAATATCACAAAAGCACAAAAATAAAGATCATAAAAACTGTATTATACAAAACTGGCAAGTTGACAAGATGGGGAATCCCAAATGATCATGGTAGGAGATTTTGAACTGCCTGCCCTTTGGAAGGAGGGATTAGGTGGAGAATGGAAGTCAATCAACCAATTTCATTAAATCCAGATTCACAATATTATAGTATCTACCCTAGAAAAATACTCACATACCAGTTCAAGATTGCTCCTTGGAACACTGTAATAGAATGGAAAGCACCTAAAAGTCCATCAAAGTCCATCAGAAGGGAAGTGCTTAAATTATCCTGGCTTCACACTATGAAGCAGTAGAAGAAAACAGCAGATGTATATGTCCAGACACAGCAGATATGCCTACTGAATAAAAATTTTAAAAACAAGCCACAGATTCAGCCATGAGAAGAAAACAAATCCTACCATTTGCAACAACATGGATGGAGCTAGAGGGTATTATGTTCAGTGAAATAAGCCAGTCAGAGAAAGACAAGTGCCAAATGATTTCACTCATCTGTGGAGTATAAGAACAAAGAAAAACTGAAGGAACAAAACAGCAGCAGAATCACAGAACCCAAGAATGGGCTAACAGTTACCAAAAGGAAAGGGACTGGGGAGGATGGGTGGGAAGGGAAGGATAAGGGCAGGGAAAAAGAAAGAGGGCATTACAATTACCATGTATAGTGTTGTGGGCGGGTATGGGGAGAGCTGTACAACACAGGGAAGACAGGTGGTGATTATACAGCATCTTACAATGCTGATGGACAGTGACTGTAGTAGGGTGTGTTGGGGGGACTTAGTGAGGGGGAGAGCCTGGTAAACATAGTGTTCTTCATGTAATTGTAGATTAATGATAGCAAAAATAAAAATAAATTTAAAAAAATTTTTTTAAATAATAGAAAGAAGAAAGCATAAAAAAAAGCCACAGAATGATACTACTGAGGTAAAATGTAATACCATTGATACCACTCATGTAAAAGTAAAATATATATGTTTATCTAGATAAATGTATATAAATTAATTTTTAAAGTTTTAGAAAAATATATATTAAAATGATAGCAGTAGTTACATCTGGGGTAAGAAATGGGATAAGGAGGGTCAAATGAACCTTCAACTTGATCTGTAACGTTCAATTTTTAGAATTTATAAAGAGAATATATTTGTGTATTTCTGTGCAATTAACATAATATTTTTAAAAGAAAGAAGCTCTTAGGCAGACAGGCAGAAACCCATGTGGGCTGTACCCACCTGGGAAACATCATGTATCCCTTCGGTGCTTCCCCCAAGGAGTCTGGAAAAATCCCTGGTGAGCAAAGAGCTCCAACTCTTGCTCAACTGTATTTTAATTCCCTTTTAAATGTCCGTTGGTTATTTACAAAAGACAGCTTCATACCTCAAAAAGGAGAAGTGGGGAAGAGGAAGAGGAGGTGCAGGAGAGACTAGGATGAAGAGGAGGAGGGTAAGATGGTGAAAACTAAGGAGAACTGTACTCACTCCCAGACCTGTGAGAAAAAGGGGTCCTGCCTTAGAATCCTGGCTTCCAGCTTAACAGCTGTGTGAACCTGAGCAAGTATTTGCATTTTGGACCCTCCATTTTTTTTCTTCCACAAAGAGAGTTAGCAAGAAAGCCTAGGTAAGTTCTCTAGCTTGACACGTGATGCATAGTAGGGAGTAAGGAAACAGTGCCTCTGATCAGGGCTATAGGGAGCAGAAAGCCTGAGAGCAAGGGGCTGGCTGGCTCTTCCATGTTGGAATATGATTAATTCCATCTGATGGAGGCTGACAAAGTCCTCCAATCTGTTATTTGACAGAGAAGGGAAGGAGATTTCATCAGCAGACCTGAAACTTAGATCTGCAGAAATCCATAGATGTAAGATTCATCAATTCCGTAGGTCATTGCTATCCTTAGACTTTATATTTGGAGCACTCCATAATTTACAAAGCACTTTCCTTTCCATTACTTAATGTGATTCTCACAACTTGGTCAGGTTACCAGGGCACATAATGTTTGGAAATTGAGGCTCAGAGTAGCTAAGTGACTTTCCAGAGTCACTAAGGAGTAGAGCAGGGACTCAAACTGGGTTTCACGTGTTTACACTGCACCTCTGTCCCTTGTCTTGGTGAACCAATCACGTGAGCAATGAATGCAGGTGGATTGGCAGGAGGTGTGGGGGTGTGGGTGAGGTTGCTAAAGGACAATTATCTCTGAAATGTCTCCCACTACCAGTTAATCCCCACCCACCCCGTCAGTATCCATTCTGTAGCTACTCCACAGAAAGGACAACAGATACCAGCTTCCCCTGTGGGAAAATTCTCTCCCAGTTCAGCCTTGTATATAATCCAAAACCATCATGCTTGAATCTCCCTTTATCCACTTTAAGGTATCATTCACGTCAGGCCATTGTCTGTCTTTGTCCTTGATAAAGTTTTCCTGCTTTCTCTAAAGCTCCCCTCCTTTTCCAAACACAAGACATGGGGAAATTTTTATACTCCATGTTTGTTTGGACACCTTCTAAATCCTTGGACGATGTTCTGAGATCATGTTCTATCCCTGCATCGTTTTTTCCAAGATCCACTTCTAGGGTCAGAATCAGATGGTCCCTTAATCTTTGAGGGATTAGAATAGATTTTCCTTCTCTTATGTGTGAGGCAAATTGTGACCACTTGGCTTAGGTGGCTTTGTTCCTGCCAGCAACAAAAAAGGGAATTTGATGAGGAAAAATCATTTGGGCTGGTTTTCAAGAACCTGGTGAAAAGTTTCAAGATCTGTGTGTTTTCAGATGCAGTTATTCGCAAATGAAGAAGAAAAGAGCTGAGAGGGAAGAAGAAGAGGAGAGAAAAAAAGAAGAAAACAAAACAAAAAGAAAAGAAACCCTTTTATATCAGGAAATGTTGACAATTTTTAAACAGTGTTTTTTTTCCACCTGTGACCCTTAAGCAATGCTCCCAAATCAGGACCTATAAAAGTCAGCCCAGAGCCACATTTCTATTGTGTGTCTTTGCTTCAATAATATGCTAAAGTATTATAAATCCTTTGTCTGAAAGATGGGAAAGACAAATTTTTCATCCAAGCAACTTGGATAAGATAGGGAGCCAAATACCATAATGTCTTAATAAGCCCTTCAACAAGATTACTAAGAGCCTGATTTTCACTGCCAAAGCAAAGAACTGAGAAGCTTACTGCATAAATTAGATGAACTTGGCCTAATTCCATCAAAAAATGGAGAATTTGGGGAGCTGGGGAGTAAATGTTCTTTGCCTGGGGAGTAGCCTCCCTTTTCTGCTCCCTTTGTCTCTGCATATCAAGTTCCTCTAAAAAATAAAGTACGCAGGTATAGATGTAGATTATTGATACTTCTATTTACTGTCCTCCAAAATTAACAGTTTTGAGTATTAACTAATGCTAGAGACTTTGCATATGTCATCTCATTTAATTCTCATGACACATCCTCAGAAAAAAAATATCAATCCTGATTTTCAGTTGAGCAAACTGATGTTTAAGAGAGCTTCACTAAGCTTCCCAAGACAACAGAGCCAGGAGGTGGGAAAGAAAGGATTTTAACTCAGTCCTATCACATACATGCATCATTTTGTATTGTATGCATCAAAAAGAGAGCACATACAATCTGTTAGAAAATCCATGTAGGATACAATAAGGGAGAAATCCATGTGGGATACAATAAAATGAATCAATTTTCACAATGGTTATGTGGAACGAATTTATATTTGTGACTTGAGTTGTCATGAAATCATGTCATGAATTCAGCCTATGTACATCAGTGAAAGAGATTTCCTATTCTGTTCTCTGTCTTCTAGACGTGGAAAACAGTTTAGGTGACTTGGCTTAGGGAGTCACTATTCAAATGAGAACTGAGACCAAAAGTACGCAGCTTTCGGCTCTCTGATCTTATCTTAAAATGTTGTGGTTTATCATTATAAAAGACATTCCCCACACACATTGTGGGTAATGTAGACTGTAGTTTTTGTTAACTCTTTCAGAGACTGATCAAAAATTCAGCTTAAGAGAGATGAAGAGTGCTGCCTCAATGGGGTAGCAGGACAATGAACTGAAGGGGAAGGAGTTAAGGAAATGAACTTTAGGGTCAAACAGATTGGATTTGAATTCACATTGTACCTCTTAATGGTCATGTGCCTAAGACAAATTATTTAATATCAAGACCATCCATTTCCCCACTTGAAATATGGGGATAATGAAAGTATCTTCCCTCATTGGTCTACTGGGAAGATGAGTTAATTAATACATTTAAGCCCCTTGTTCACAATATCTGATACATTTTAGTTACCATTATTAGGCACACTCAGAAGAAACGATACAAAACTTTTTCAAATTTGGACATTAGGCACACCTTCTTAAAACTAAGCCTGAGTATTAGAACGATCCTTCCAAAAAATACAATCTCTCAGATATAGTATGCCTGGAGTATAGACAAAATTACAGAGTTGAAATTGAAGTTAGTTTTTATATTCATTCTTCCCCTTTCAGAAAAATCAAGACATCAACCACCAATACAAAGTACCAATCATCCTGGAATAGATAAAATTGAAGGTGAAATATTTTCCTCCTCTTCATAAAACAACCATGTCACAACATTATTGTTTAAATCTGATACAAACAAGTCAGCAATCTTCCTGTTTCTACATTTGCTATGTTAAGTAGCTGGTCACTATCCTGTCTCTAAAAAAATTGTATAATCAGAGATCAATCTTACAGAGCTCTTACCTCCAAGAATAGATGACAATGACTTTAAAAGTATTCCTTCTCTAATTTACTTTCGCGTAATGAATAATTTGGGGGCTTTACTTATTGAACAAAGTTAGGGAGAATATAATATACTGACCATTACTATATCCTGTAAACATAAATTATGGAATGAGTGAATTAAGAGAAGGGACTGAGTAAATAAATAATGTTAAGTGGCCCTTGCAGTGCTCTCACGCAAGCCAGTTTCAGGATGAAATAAAGAACATTAGCGCCACCTGGAGGCGGGAGTGTATTTGACATGCAATGTAGACAGCAATCCTGGGAGAATGTTTATTAGCACTGAAACATGGGGCAAAGACTGCCTGGTTCTAAATGGTAGCGCACATGTGGCTACTGAGCACTTGAAATGTAGCTAGTCCAGATTGAGATGTCCTGTAAGTGTGAAATACACACCAGATTTCAAAGACATAATGTGTAAAAAAGAATGTAAAATATCTCATTCTTAATTTTATATTGAACACATGTTAAAATAATATTTTGACTATATGAGGTTAAATAAAACATGTTACTGTAATAATTTGGCCTATTTGTTTTTACTTTTTTAATGTGGTTTCTAGACATTGAAAATTACATATGTAGCTCACATTATCTTTCTACTGAACAATGCTCATCTCGTCCATGCCACTCAGAATGTGGACCATGGACAAGCATGGGTGTTCATTACCTGAGAGCTTGTTAGAAATGTAGAATCTCAGGCCCCATCCCCATCTTGATGAATAGGAATATGCACTTCAGCAAAAATCCCCGGGTGATTGGCATGTATGTGAAGTCTTGAGACTTGCTAACAATTGGACAAACAGATTCAGTGTGGTAATGTGGCTTGTTCACAGCTTTCTAGTTGGTCGCCCTAAAGCCTAATTCCCCATTGGACTTGGAATTGCCAAACACCCCACTGCATCATTTTTCAGACCCTTCCATCTCAGGGTAAAAATAAGACTGCTGCTTCACTAGCAAAAAAAAACAAAACAAAACAGATTTTATAAATATATAAGAAAATATTCTTTATGTGTCCTCAGAGATATTTATATCAGAATTCTAGGGTATTCTTTAGCACTGCAAGCAAGTCACTGTAAGTCACTACATAAGAATGCAGAAAACTGCTTTCTAACCTATTCCTACAAATAACATTCTTTGACCGTGAAAGGGCCAGAGTTTGGAACCAATAATATGCATTCCAATCACGGAGTCACAAAAAACAATATAAAGGAGACTAATTTGTTTAGGATAAGCAAGAAGGTGAAAGAAGTTTCAGTTTGTAACCCAGCTCCTTGCAAGAGGGTCTTTATTCTTTGAATGTCCACCTCCACACAATATGTTTAGCACACAGAAGGCTTTGAATAAATATGTGTTGAATGAATATATTACTTTGTGTTGATTAGGTTCTATATCTCAGGAAATGTTCCTTTCTTTACATTGTCTGGTAACAATGTAAAGAAACTCAGGAAAACGTTTAAGTGGAACCATATTTACAATTAGTAGTGCTTTTATGCCTAAATCCCTTTGTAATTAAGCATATTTTTAACAGAAAATTCAGACACTAACTTTGCTGGTGAAAATACAATCAATCTCATAGAAAGCAAAGGTTCCAGGTTATATAGATAATATGGACATGTAATTTCAAGGTGCAGATGTTGTTTTTTCTTTCATTTGTATAAAGATTTTTACTAAGATTAGTTGAGCTTACTCAATTTCCCATGTACTGTACATATGACCCAAATGTTTTCTCTTACAAAAGATTGCTTTTTTTGTATGCCAACTAGAAAATGTAGATTAATTTAGGAAATGATTTTCTGTGTTATATGAATTAAATAGACCGAGTAAAATAGGAAGCACATTAATGAAATGATTTTTTTTAATGATGTAAGTCATATAGGAAGGAAAGTTTAACTCCCACTCTCTTCCTTTCAATTGTCCCATTTCCTCATATTTTATCCATTACTCACGCCAGGTTTTGTTATTAACCTAAATAAAATAATAGGACAATCAATCTTGCTTGTTATATAGAATAACAAACAGATGACTGTTGCATATAATTATTGGAATGGTAATAATAATAAAAATAGGCCAAAATATTAATTTACATATCATTAACCTAGTAATGAAGTATGCACTGCCTTACAGTCCTTGTAGTAATGTCTTAAATAGATATGGAATCATTCACTCATTGATTCAACAATGTACATTGAGCACCTCTATGCCAGACATTAACACAGGCACTGGAAAAATAACAGGGAATAAAATAATGGCAGCCCTCCTGGAGCATTTCTTCTCGCTGGAAGAGAGAAGCAATAAACACATAAATGATTAAATAGATGGCTCATCAGACTGTAATGAGTGATATGGAGAAAATTAAGGGAGGATGCAAAGAAAGGAGGTATAGTTTTACACAGGGTGTCTCTCTTCACTTTGAGTGGGACCCTGAAAGAAGCGAGGGAAGAGGTCATGCAAACATCTGGGGGAGGGCTGCCTGGTTAAAAAGAACAAAAGTACAAAGGCCATAAGGCAGGAGCATGCTTAGCAGGTTGAGGGGTGGTGTGGGGGCAAGGGTGAGAGGAGAGAAGTGAACGAAGGAGACAGTGGGAGAAGAGAAAATCAGAGAGATAGCAGGAGCCAGGTCGGGCAAGATCATGTACACCATTGTAAGGACTTGGGGTGTTCTTCAAAGTGTGAAGAAAAGGCACCAGAAGGTTTAGAAGACATGATGTGATCTGACTTAACTTTAGAAGGAACCACTCTAGCTGCTGTGCTGAGAAGAGGCCTTAGGGATGAAGGCAGAAGCAGGAATAAAAAGATTTTCACAATAATCTAGGCAGGAAATGATAGTGACACAGACCAAGATGATAGGGGTGGAGAGAATAAAATGGTATCAAACTCTAGGCATGTTTCGAAGGTAAAATCAGCAGGATGTTCAGGTGCATTAGACGTGGTGTATGTGAAGACAAAGTAGGACATCAACTTTTTTGAACAATGGAGATACCAGTTCCTGGGGAAACTAGAACATGGGTAGATTTGGTGGGGAGGAAAAAGAAGGGAAGATCAGAGATTGCTTTCAGAGATTAATTTAAGATGGCTTAAAAAAATACTTATTTTTTTAAATTCCATAGACTAGAGCAGAGTTCAAAGGAAAGGTTGAGGCTGGAGTCCTTAGCATTATTTCAGTCCCTTAGATCCCCGTTCCTACCCATTCTCCACCCTGCTGCCAGAATGAGTTGAAAGGTCTAGTCATGTTACTCTCCTGCTTAAAATCCAGTCACCGCCCAACTGCCCCACTGCCTAAATATGACAGACATAGTGTGCTGAACACCAAGGTATTCCATTCAGAAGCCAAACTGTGTAGAAAAAAGCACAGCGGATTCAATTTACAGATGCTGGCAGCTGATGTCAGCACTCCACCCGCTTACAAAAGCGGAAGAAAGTAACTTCCGTCAGAGCAGGGTTTGATGCCCCAGCACCAAAGCCTGACCTTGTCGGGGCCATTCTCTTAGTCCACAGGGCACTCTTTCCTTTCGGCTCTTCTCCTGTTAGGAATTCCCAGCGGACTTCCAGACCCAGCTTCCTCAGGAAGTCTTCAATGACCACGCCAGCGAGAAATGACCCCTCTATACCTTACAGGTAGCCCTTATTCTCCTCTTTATTCTGGTTAGTTTTTCAAACATACTTGAAATTAGCATTTTGAACACTTGTATGATAGGGGATGTATAAGGTTCTTTGATTTGATGATTCTTGTTGGATCTCCTTATGGAAGATTGTACTGTGCTCACTGTACAGATGAGGAGGTGTTCATGCTTGTCAAGGACCTGTTCTGTGCACAGAGCTTTTAGAATATAACTTCACTCAACACGTTCAGCAGGCCTGTGAGATGGCTTCTATTTTAAAAGTGAAAATAAACCCAAATAGGTTCACACAGCTCACTGTAAGTGATGGAGCAGTCGGTCTGAAAAATATGTCAGCTTCCAAAGTCCCCACTGCTTTCCACTCTGATATGCTGCCCACAGAGCCTATGACCTCAGTCCTGGGTACCCTTCCTGTAGCTTATCATATAAATCCTTAGGCTCAGTAAATGTGTTCACTCATTCATGCATTCATTCAGTCATTCCACAGATATTTACTGATCACTCCTGTGTATAAGGCACTGTTCTAGGAGCTGAGGATGCACTAATAAACAAAAAGGCAAAAATTTTGGCCTTTATGCTATTTACATACTAATAAAAACAATAACATTAAAAAAATGAATGCATGTGACATGGCATGTGGGGATTATGGAGAAATATAAAGGGAGTGTGGAAAGTGGGAAGAGGATGCTATTGCAAATGAAAAATTAGGAAAATCCTCACATCAGTGAAGAAGCGAGCCATTCACTTACCTAGAGGGAGAGCACTGCAGGCAGAGGGCACATTGCGTACAGAGGGCACCGGCCTGGGTGAGTCAGCATAGATAGTAAGCCATGAATGCAGGCATCACTCCACCACCACCACTATCAGCCCCTCTGACCCCGATTCACAGTTTGAAGCCCTAAACCCCAGCGCGGCTGCAGTTGGAATAAGGAAGTACTTAAAATTAAGTGAGGTCATAAAGGTGGGGCCCTGAATCTGAAAGGACTGGTGTCTGTCCTTACAGGAAGACACCCCTGAGAGTTCAGCAGCTCTCACACTCTCTCCCTGGTGCACGCACAGGGCAGAGCGAGAAGGCAGCTGTCTACAAGTCAGGAAGAGAGGTCTTGTCGGAAACTGATCCAACTGGATCTTAATCTGGGTCTTTGAGCCTCCAGAATGGTGAGAAAATTAATTTCAGTAGTTTAAGCCCCCCAGCATATGGTGTTTTGTTATGGCAGCCCCAGCAGTCCAATACAGCCACTGTAGCAAAGGGGAGATGAGCACAGGAGGGAGGAGAGGAACCCAAAGAGGTGGGCAGGGACGGGGCATTATTTGATTTGGCAGAACATGTAGCTAGTGCCTTGGAGGTCACTGCAATGATCTGACTTTTACTCTAAATGAAATGGGCTCCCGATGGAGAGTTTTGAGCATAGGAGTGACACGATTTACTTACATTTAACAGAATTACTCTGGCTACCATTTGAGAATAGATTGTAAGGGGAACAAGGAGTGGAAGCAGGATGCTAGTTAGGAGGCTATTACCATAATCAGTAGAGAGACAAAAGTTCTGAACCGGGACAGTAGGAATAAGGTGGTAAGAAATGGTCAGATTATGAATATACTTCTCTAACATGTTTTAATGTGAAATACAATAAACATGTATAAAAATACAGAAAACATAAATATACACCATAATAATAATTATATACACCCAGGTAGCTACCACACAGGCCAATGAATAGAATATTGCTAGGACCTCAGAAGTCTTTCACAGATAATCCCTTACCAAATGAACTCCTCTCCCTTGTAAGGGACTTGCCTTTTATAATAATCATTTCCTTGCTTTTCTTTCATGTTTTAGATCTTATTATAAGTAGAATTATACAGTGTGTACTTTTGTGTCATGACTTTTTGCTCCCAACATTATGCTTGTGAAATTCATCCATTTTGCATGGAGCTGTGTAGGGTTCATTTTAATCTTGAATATTGGGCTGTTTAAACATAGTTCACTGTATTCATCTATTTTATTGTCAGTAGACATTTGGGTTATTTCATATTTTGAATATATCATGAATGTCATTTGAATATTCTTGTCCATTTCCTGGTGCACATGTACATTTCTCCGTAATGAACACCCAGGAGTGGAATTGCAAGGTCATAGAATATGGAGTCTTCAATTTACTAGATAACACCAACCTCTTCTCCAAAGAAGTTGTACACATTTATACTGCCTCAACAGTGTTCAATGGTTCCAGTTACTCTAGAATTTTAGCACTTGGTTTTTCAGCTGCTTTAAATTTAGCCATTCTGATGCAAACTTAATTTGCAACTCCTGGATTATTAATATGATTGGTTACTTTTTTGTACATTTGTTGATAATCTCCATATTTCTTTGGGGAAGTGCCTGGTCAAGTCTTTTGCCCATTTTTCTATTGGGTTGTCTGTCTTTTTATTCACTAATTTGCAAGATACTAATCCCTTATTAGTATGTGTATATATGTGTAGCAAATACCTTTCCCTATTCCGTGCCTTGTATTTCACTCTATGGTGTCTTCTGATGAAAATAAGATTTTAATTTTACTGTTGCAGAATGCATTGATATTTTCTTCTGCTTGCTTCTTACATTTTAAAAAAAGAAAATTTCCCTACCATGGGATCAGATAGTCTCCTATGTTACCTTCAAGAAGGTAATAGGAGAAAATAGTCTCCTGTACTACCTTTTAGAAGATTTATTTTTGCTTTTTCACATTAGGTCTTTACAAAGGGGTACCATTTCCTTCTCTTTCTTCCTTTCCCTCCCCCACCCTTCTCAATCTCTGGGGTTTGCTCATTTGTCCTAGCCCCATTTATTGTGAAGTTCACCCTTTTCCCCACTGATGTATCATGCAACCTCAATCACATACATGGGAGTCTGTTTCTGGAGTGTCCATTATGCTCCATGTCTGTTTGTCTATTCCTGTTCTGCACCACAGTGACATAATTACTATTGCATATTAACTACTACGTATTACTATTACTTACAGTCTTGATATCTCACAGAACAAGTCCTTCAATCTTTTTCTTCATCTTCAAGAATACCTTGGTCATCCTTCACCCTTCCTACTTCCATATAAATGTTAGAATAGGCTCATTAAGCTCCACAAAAAGATGGAGTTTGATTAGGATTACATTTATTCCATAAATCAGTCTGTAGAGAATTGTCATCTTAACCATACAGAGTCTGCCAATTTGTGAGCTTAGTATATCTCTTAAAATATGTCTTCTTTAATATCAGTAACATTTTGTTTTCTTTGAAGAAGACTTTTACATCTTTTATTAGATTTATTCCTAAACATATAATATTTTATGTCATTGAAAATGATGTCTTTATAGTAACTGCACTAGTGAGGGTGAAGATTTAATAATATGAATTACGGTTGAATCACTGTGTTGTATATTTGAAACCAATGTAAGATTGTATGTCAATAGTACGTCAATAAAAAAATGATATCTTTGAAGCATTTATTTTCCATTTGTTGCTGGGAAATAGAAATGATCAATATTTATAAATTGGATTTTGTATCCAGCAACCTTACCAAACTCTCCTATTAATTTTAATATCTTATCTGTAGACTCTATTGGAGTTTCATATTATCTTCAAATAATGAGTTTGTTTCTTATGTTGCATCCTTAGACCTTTTCTTTGAGCTGGCTAAGACCTTCAGTAAAGCACTGATCCCAAAGGTGATTAATTTTGAACTTATATTTTGAAGGTAAAGCCAACAGGATATGCTGATGGATTGTATTTAGTCTGTGAGAGAAAGATAGGAATCAAAGATGAGTTCAAGATTTATGGCCTGAACAACTGGAAGAACGGCATTGTCATTTACTATAGCAAGCCCAGAGTTGGTCATTATACAGTGCTGGTAGGTACGTGAAGAAAGACAAAAACTGACTGGTACTTATTGGCAATGATCTCTTGGCAGAGTTTTTTGCCTGGTTTTCCACTTTTGAAATAACTCACTCCAGGAAGGATTTAAACATTAACAAATGGTCTCAGTCAGGTTTGACTTGTGGCTTGCTATTAAGCCACTGCCCTCCACAGGGGACTTGTCTGAAAATGAGCTCTACACTCTGAATAAAATCCAAACCAGAAAACATGGAAAATTTTTCACACACAGACAGTCATGCACACACCCATGTATCCTGTTTTGCAATCTTTCCCCAGGTCAGATAATTACAAGAGAACTTCCCTCCCAGAACACCTGGCCTCTGCAATGCACTTACAAATAGCTTGTCTAGAAAGGCCAGCTGCATTTTTGGGGGTTAACCTTATGCTTTGGATTGTTGAAGTCACATTAAACTATCCACCCAGTTTCCTGATGTTTAGGGTACACATGTAAGTTACCTCATTGGGGTAAGGGTGATAAGCCAGCCACCGGTCCCCTCACCTACCACTCACCAGCCACCCAATCTCAAGAGTGTAAGTTCCAAAAGGTAGCAATATTGTCCTAGTTATCCATAGTGGTGCTTGTCATATAAAAGGCATACTGTATTTTGGAATTGACATTTAAAGCCTTTTTAAAAAAATACCTAAAAGAGTTAAATTTTCATTTATTGTAACTGAAAATCAATATTGTTTAAAATTGATGAGTTACAAGATAGTATTGTCACTACATGGAGGAAAATATCAGAAGAAACAGCTGGTAGAGTTAAAAATTTTGCCTCTAGGGAGTGGAACTCTTCTAGGGAAAAGAATGGACTTTTGATTTTTTTCAATACAATTTTTAACACTTTCACTTTGTTATTTGCAATTGCCTTGATGATTTTCTGCTTTACATATCTAAATTATGTATGGTCCCAACATCGTAGTACAACTATTCACTTTTGTGCATGACCTGCCTTCTTTATCGATACCGACACACATTCACATTTATATAGTTGTTTGCAGTCACAGCTATGTATTTTAAAGTCAGCTATTTTTCACCTAACCTACTGTTTCATCTATCATAAACAGCCTTCCGTGTTTTTACAATCTTCACAATTCTCCTGTTAAAAGCTGCGTGATATTCCATGTGGTATTGTACCATAATTTAGTTAAATACCGTAAGTGGAACATTCAGGGTTGTTTCCATTTTTGCTATTGAAAAAAGAGCTGCAAGACAGACTTGCAGGCACGCGGTCTTGCTCGTTTCACTTCTTTTAATCATATTGTTGAGTCACATAATGGGCTTCGTCTAGACATCCCAGCAGCAGATTAGGGACAAAGCGCGACGGGACAGCACCAGCTCAGGGAACACACCCGGAATATCGCGCGGCTGGGCGGGGCCCCGCAGGAGGCGTGGCCGAACACGCCCCGCCCCTGCACCGCGCCGCGTCACCGACGTCGCACTTGGACAAGAAGGGCGCGCGCGGCGCGGTGGCCGCTCCTGCGCGGGTTCGTTGAGTGGGCTCCGAGAGCGCGGAAGTCGGGCGCACGGGCCATGGGTTCCTGGGCGGGGGCCGAGCTCTCGGCGCTGACCCCGCTGCGAGCTCTGTGGCTCACGCTGGCCGCTGTCTTCCTGCTCACCCTGCTGTTGCAGCTCGTGCCTCCCGGCCTGCTCCCGAGCTGCGCACTCTTCCAGGACCTGATCCGCTATGGGAAAACCAAGCATTCTGGGCCGCCGCGCCCGGCCGCCTGTCGGGCCTTTGATGTCCCCAAGAGGTAACCGCGCCCCGGGTGTGAGCCCGGGTTGCCAAGGCGCGGAGAGCCCGGGGCGCCCCGCTCGGCAGCCGGCAGGGGGCAGCAGAGGCGGGCGCGGGGCCGGGCCGCGGGGACCGGGCCAAGCAGGCCCAGGCGGGTTTCCCGGCGCGGCGTTGACTGCGCCGGCAGCCGGGCTCTGCCCGCGTCCGCTGGTGGCCCTGGGGGCCGAATGCCCCGAGGAAAACTAGCCTCGCGCACTAGCGAGGGCACAGAGCCATGAACTTGTGGCCGAACTGGCAGCGGCCAGCGCTTCTGAATTTAGGCCAGGTCAACGGGTAAAAGTCTGCTGTGGCCCCAAATTGTCCTGTCATCCCCTGCAATTCAGAGATTCACAGTCTAACTTAAGGTCGCCGGAACTCACTTGAAGAAATGAAAGCGGGCTAGCCCTTCGTGCCTCCGTTTTCCCTATTTGTCTTCCCGACCCCGCACAGGACAAAGGATGCCACCTCCTTCGGCCACACTGACCCTCCTACCCTTCACCTCGGCAGGTGCCCTGGAGAAAGGCCCAAGGTGGCACATTTTAGGCAAGCCTGTTACCAAAACTCCATTTGATTTGAAGTAGTTTTCATAACCAAGTTCAACGACAGATTACATCGTTGGAGCTTAAATAGAATTCTTTCAGAAATTGTAGGACTTGTTAGTTTTATTTTATTTTTTTTGAAGTCAGAACATGGCTGGGAAAAGTCAGCCAATCCCTTCTAGATGTAAGAATATAGCAGTGTCTTTTCTATCTTTAAGATGCATCTAAGGCATTTAGGAACGAATCTGGAGGAATGTGGGGCGTCTCATTTATTGAAACACCTGAGTTATTGCTCAAACCTCTCATAGGCATGCCCCAGGGTCCGCAGACAAGAAGTATAACTTGGCTTCTGAAATGTAGATAACCCCCAACTTTTGTCTGTTGGAGAAAAGATTCATCGGGTGTTAACACTGAGAAGGAAGAACTAGGCCTTTCTGAGGAATGGTAAAGGGAAAAGGAAGAAGTATTGAGGACAAATTAGTTAAACCTTGTTTTTCTTGGAGGCTCTTTTTAAACCAAAATTATCTGGCATCCTATTTATAATCAAGTTTTATGGTGGTACTTCCTGTTCTATCTTTATAGCGATGGTATTCCTAGATTGTCTCTTTCTTTTAATGTTACAAAGTGAAGAAAAAAAATTCTTAGTGTAAATTCTAACAATTTATTTTCTGAATTTTGAAAAAGGTGTTAGTAACCCTGGATTAAAGGACACATTTCATTTCATCCCCTTCACTTGCCTGTTTCTCTGGCTGCCCTACCCCAGCTGTTAGTACCCAAGATTGTTATATGACAGCCAAGAAACAGACTTGGTATCTTTCCCATTTTCATTACTACAACAATTGGTACTCTTTAGGCTTCCTGTAATTTCTACTTTATTGTGAAATAATTTATGCCCCTCCTTCTTCCAGAATTCTAGAGTGGAACCTCCCATAGTAGTCCAGTGATGTTTTGTTTTCTAAGTTTAAACAAACATTTCTTTTAGTATTGGAGAAGATACAGCAAATCCAGGCCAGTAAATAGAGGCAAGTATGCCTACATACTATTCTGCAATATTTTACCTGGTACAAATTCAGTAGTACTCTAAAAGTGAAATGAGCCGGTTATTTTTACACTTAGAAATAGGCAGCTGTAAATCACATTTCGGCACCTAAAATGGTGATTGGGCAATTTTTGTTTGGTATTATTTTTTCATAGGAAGCAAGAATAAAACTTGAAATCAATTCATGAGATGTTTGATTCCATTACCCCTGTCTGGTAGGTTTTTTTAAATTAAGGTGATGTTGCTTTTCTTACTTTGTTTCAGGCTCCTAAAAGAGTTTTGATTTCCCAGAAAGTCTGAATAATGAAGTAACTTGAAACATGAGTCATGATGTATAGTGTATGTGAAAGTACTTGTTTTTAAAATTTCAAAATGGTATCAGATGTTGCACTGACTCAGCTCTGGAGGCAGAGAGAGCCATCCAGCCTTTCTGGGATAAGTTCAAGGGTCCTAACCAGAGGCCCAGGGGATCTGTGGATAGAATTCAGGGCAAACTTGTATTGGAAAAAACTTACATCTTTATTTTACTAATCTCTAGATGAAATTCAGAATTTCTTTAATGACAAGTGTAATCAACAAACCACAGTGGAATTAGCAGTACTGACAATTTTGTGCCAGCGTTTTTTTGTTAAGGTATCACTGATATACATACACTCTTATGAAGAGTTCACATGAAAAAACATTGTGGCTACTACATTCGCCCATATTATCAAGTCCCGCCCATACCCCATTGAAGTCATTGTCCACCAGTGTAGTAAGATTGTGCCAGTGTTTTTTAATCTTACATTAAAACTATTGAAGAGAACTCAAAACAATATTGTCACCACTATAAGAATACTGCAGTTATTCTCCACTAGATCTTGTTATTTGACACATTAACTAAGAAGCACATATATTACTATATCAAAATGGTTTTTTAATAGTTGGGTTATCTATATTTCAGTATTACTGGTTTCCTTTATAATCCCTTTCTATTTTATGCTTATAGTAATATTTTTGAGGAGGGCCTATAGCCGTCAGACTGCCAAAGGAGTGCGTGGAAGAAAAATATTAAGCCCTGCTCTAGTCCATAAATTTCCTATGCATTTACATTTGTCTTGTTTGTTACCATATCCCTGGATCACTGCCTGGCAAATAATATTTCAAAATCAAATCAATATGTTTGACTGAATTTTTTAAAAGAAAAGGTTTTAGGTTTAATTGGTTTTCTGATTAACTTGATCACTTACTCTGAGAATGACTTTGCATGAGGTACCTTCTCTTTCATTAATTATTTAACCAGTGTTTATAGTGTACTTACTATGTGCCAGGAGCTATTCTAGGCTCCTTGGAGATTTTGTTCTTGTAAGACAGACAGTAAATATGTAAACAATTCTTATAAAACAAGACAATTTCAGTAGGTAATAAGTGCTTCAGAGGAAATCTAGCAGGTTTACCTGATCCTGAGCAAGATAGGAGTGGCCATGGCAGGAATGGAGATAGTGGCAGTGACAGCACTAGAAAGGGTGGTCTGGGAGGGGTGAGGTAGGAGATAAGTCACTGCAGGAAGCAGGGCTGGCCCACCAGAGCCTTACAGGCCATGGTGGACATCAGATTTTATTCTTAGTGTATGGGAAACCATTGGTGGCTTTAGGATGAGGAAGGAGGCGTGACATATGTGATTTATGTTTTGACAGGATGATGCCATTGCATATGGGAAACTGGATAAGAGGTTGGTACAGTAGTCCAGGCAAGAAGTTGTGGTAGGATTAGAGTGTTAGCATAATATGCCTGCTTGTCATATAGGTGGTGATGATATTAAAGCACTTACACAGGGACAGGCACCTAGTCAGAACTCAGTAAACATTAGTTCCCTTCCTTAGTTAACCCTGTCACTCCCGTAACTGGGCCTGGCATCAGTTCTGGAAATCAGCAAATAGGTATTAAATCAGATCACTCCTCCTGGCTCAAAACCCTCCAGTGGCTTCCAACTCACAGGAAGAGCCCAAGACCTTCTTCAGCCTTGTCACCACTTCACTGACTTTGTCTTCTCTAGTGTGCCCCCCTGTGGTTCCAGGCCAGTGCCCTTGGCCTCTCTGTAGTCCTGTCTCCCACCATGGCGGCCTTTGGACTGCCTGTTGCTTCTACTCGGAAGGCTGTATCCCCAAGTAGCCACATGGTGTATGCCCTCACTTCCTATAATTTTACTCAAAGTTTACCTTCTCAATGAAGCCTCCCAGTCCACCCTGTTTAATAAAAGTATAATGAATGCTAAGATCCCCAGTATCCCTTCTCTTCCTGGCCCTAGTTTTCTCAGTAACATTACCACCTACTGACAAAAAATTTATTTTTGTATGTCCATGAGTATAAGGTCCATGACAGCAGGAATTGCTGTCTGTTCTTTACTGTATCCCCAAAGCCCAGAGCAGTGCCTGGTGTGTAATAAGCACTAAAATGTTTGTTAAAGGAGTGTTTGGTTAGTGCCAAGCCCTGTGTTAGCATAAGGATCATCTTATCCCATGGGCTTGGAAAACAGTGCTACAGTTATGCAATGTGCCAGGGAATCAAAAAAAGAGAGTGTCTACATCAGAACAAGTGGAATTTTCAGATCTGTTCTTGGAGGCTATAGCTGGGTCTTTTTAAAAAGCAAGAGATGGATAAAGAGTAGAATGTGTATCTTATAGAGGGAAATCAGGCAAGAAAAACAAGAGATAGAATATACAAAACCTAGGAGTAAGAAAAACTGCCTCTGAATCAAAAACACCGTGGCACAAGTAGGGCACAGCAAGATGTGGCTTAGCAGCTTAACAAACATATTTGAGTGATTTGTTTAACTTAAGGCTTGGTATAAATTGGTACATGTAACGTAAGGCCAGAAAAGCAGGTTCAGACAAATCTAGATGGCATGAATAGGAGTGCAGTGGTATGATTTTAACTTGAGAGGCAGCAGGGCTGAGTCTAGAGCCAAACGCTGCTCCTTACTGGGTGACCTTAGGTAATTGACTTGACATCTCCGAGTCTTAATTTTCTCATCTGCCACATGAAGGTAATGACAATAAACTCAACAGGATTTCCACCTAGTTACCAGAGGCATTTTTTTTACTCAAAAATGAGTGCTATGAATGAACAATGCTCTGTGTCTGTGTGTGTGTGTGTGTGTGTGTGTGTGTGTGTGTGTGTGGTAAAATACACATGACAACATTGTCATGTATATTTTTTTGAGTGTATGTCTTTGTGGCTTTAAATACATTCACATTGTTGTGTACCGTCACCACCTTCCATCTCCAGAACTTGTCCATCAGTCAGAGGGATTTTTAAAACATGAATTATTACTTTACGTCACTCTGCTCAAATGGCTCATCATACATAGTAAAAGCCAGTGTCCTTCAAGACCCTGTAGCATCTGCCCTTCCCGCCTCACTGCCAACCTATCTCCACACTGATGTCCTTTATTATTCCTCAGGGTCTTTGGGGTTCCTCTTCCTAGAAAATTCTTCCCTTCCCTCTGAAATGACAAGGATTACTCATTCTAACCAAATGTTACTTCCAAAGAGGCCATCCTTGATCACTCATCCAGAAGGGTGTCCCCCTGCACCTCTCTGCCCCCTCACCGAGCATCATGCCAAATGTCTACAGTTTCATTTGTTGACCAACCCCTGAAAGGTAAATTTCATCAAGGCCAGCTTCTTGAACATTGCCTGGCATGTTCTAAGGTCTCAATGAGTAATTTTGAAAAAATGGAGTAGGTAAAGTGGCTGGCCCAGAAGTTGTTACCCAGGAGCCAGCCCCACCCCTGTCCGTGGGAGCCTGCAGAGCAAGGTGCTGACTCTCAGCTATGCTTCCATGGCTCAGACCATATATGGGCTCAGTTCTGGGAAGTGTGTCTTAAAGGAAGACCCTGGAAGGCAACCAAAGTCCAGCGGCCATGTGGGGTGGAATTGACACTGATTCATGAACTTTTGAGATTGGAGAAGGTCAGAATCAGGAATAGGAGAGTTCAGAGAGGGCAGAGTCAGTAGTAGGATTTGTAACAGTAATTCACAGAATTTAGTGCATTGTTATGGAATGATCAGATTAGATCAGTGTCAGACTGGGTTGTGGGCATGGTCTGGGGAACCGCAAGTTCTGGCACAAGCATATTCTAGATCATGCAGTAAAGGAGCCATGAAATTCGTGTTTAATCTTCTTAACTCCAGGTCTTCTTACTTCTTCACAGACCAATGAGACAAGAGGGAGAGGACTTAATACATAAGTGGTGCACTAAAGACCAGGGAAGGCCAGTCACCTCCAGGCACCCAGCAGAGCCAGAAAGATTATGAATGATTTGAATAGAGAAAAAGAGTGGAGGTGTAAGGTCTCAAAAAGAAGCATGTTAGGCCTTTGAGCCTCACACTAGGTGATTTCATTTCAGCAAACATCTTTCACATTAAATTAACATGGCTGATTTCAATCTTTATTGGCTTTGTCATTTTATTTGCATCTCATTTGCAATGATGTTGATTGTGCAGACACCGTACTTTATGAGATCTATAACCATCAGAAGTAATACCTAGTTTTATGAGTTAATATTTGTCTTGTTATTATAAAAGCAATTTAGGTTAACACAATTTAGAGAAACACTAGAATCAGAACACCTTTAAGGTTTCTTGCAGGTCTGAGAGCCTGTGATTGTGCAAATCTTATGTAACACTTGTATGGCTATTGCAGCAATATTTCTCAGGGTTTAGAAATCTTTCACAGATTTGGCTTGTGTTAGCACAATCTAGGTTCTCTGCCAAGGCCTGGGCCCCCTATTTTGGAACTTGAGCCCAATCCTGTTTCCCAGAGATAAGAGCAATTGCTAAGTGACCATCAATCTAAGTTTAACAAGGTCAGTCATGTTCTTGTTCACCTTAGGAGGCCTCTTTTTCTATGGTTTAACTGGTCCAGTCATTTGAAAGGACATATAAAAAATCTGAATGCCCGCAGGATTCAGGTTCTATTAAAGAGCAAAACTATACTTGGGAAGGGGGAGAAGAGGCTGGAGAAACTAAAAATAGTTTTCCTGCATAATGCTTTAAAGTGGGTCTCCTCTGATTTTTACCAAACTGGTGTTGCCTTTGCAGGTATTTTTCTCACTTCTATATCCTCTCAGTGCTGTGGAATGGCTTCCTACTTTGGCGCCTGACTCAGGCTGTGTTCCTGGGAGCACCTTTTCCAAGCTGGCTTCATGGTTTGCTCAGAATTCTTGGGGCTGCACAGTTCCAAGGTAATGCCTCCCCTGGCTTGTCACAACTGGTCACATCATGTTCCTCTTTCCTGCTTCAGGGAGCCCTTCTCAGTATTTCATAGCCACTCTGGGCTCCTCAGCCAGGCTTTGGGAGCGGAGGGTGAGGGCAAGAAGCATTCAGCATTCTCTGCGGGGCTCAGAGCCAGTGGCCCGAGGCATGTCCCCAGGTCCTTGTCAGCGATGCAGGCAGAGTCAGGAGTGTGCTCTTCATCCCTGACTTGGACAGGGCTCACTGTCCTCCCTCTGATCGTTTCAGTACTGTTGACAAATTTGTACCAAAGTCTTTACACTTCAGGAAAAAGGCTTTTAGGATCCCTGGAGTTTGCCTTGAAACATTTATGACTTATATTGCCGCAACCAGAATGATGTCTCAGAACTCCAGATTTTGATAGAAAATTACTTCCTGATCACTCTTAATCATTTTTGATCATTAAAAATATGTTACACTGTAATAAGTCTTTGATTATATAATAAAATTGACTGTAAATTGTTTTTGACCAGATGAGAACAAAATAGCCTTTAAATTTGCTAGCTCTGCCTTGGATAAAGGATACAAAGAACAATTAAAAATAAGGAATTGAGGGTGAAAACCATAAAGTAGCTTCAGTTAATAACAGGCACTGGGTGAGGGGCAGAGTTAGATACAAATTGTTCTGGTGCTATCTCTGTCCTTCCAGCAGCCAAACTACTGGCTCCCTAGGAACAATTCTTTTTTATATAACCAGAGGAACTTACTGCAAAAAAGATGACATTCAGAAGGGAAAACTTGTGCAAATTCCATGTGGGAGGGGAGGGTTCCATCAGCAAATCCCACTTCACCCATTAAAACTTCATCTCTTTATTTGTTTATTCTGGGACTGGCTGGGCTTCTGGTATTTGGAGGGTTGGTTGTGAGGAGTTTTATTTGGTTATTTGTTTTAACCTGCTACTAAAGAGTTAAAACTAGGTTTTACAATTTTTTAAATACAAAAACAGGCAAAACTAATCTGTGCTGATTGAAGTGTCCCTAAGGGCTTACTTGGGAGGGTGGAGAGGTAGAGGGCATGCCTGGAAGGGAACATGAGGGACTGCTGGGGTTCTGTTTCTTGCTCTCGGTACTAGTTATATGGGTGGGATGGGTAGGTTTCATTTATAAAAGTCTATTAAGCTGTATCCATATTGTATCCTTATAATGGGTATATGTGTGTAGTATTTTTTTTAATGTAGGTTTTATTCATTTTAAAAACCATCATTTCTTCTGACTTCTTTTGGGGCGGAAGGGTGAGAGGCAGGTAGGAAAGCAGATCTCAAGGCTCACAGTTCCTTAAAAGCATTTTTTTTTTAATACAGAAGTATATAATATGAAAAAAATATTTTTTAATATGGAAAGATTCCACTCAGTGGGTTCTCCATTCCAAAGTCTTCCAGACCATCATCAGGCTAGTAGTGCCAGGGACCAGAGACCCACAGATCCACGGTTCTGAGTGTACAGACCCCTTTACAGTGTTGTCCACATAATATGAAAGGCTTTCACATGACAAAGCATAGTCAAGAGACCTGAATTCGTCCCAGCTCTGTCACTAGCTGGGACCTGTGTAACCTTGAGCCAAATACTTTGACTTCACTTGGCCCACTTCCCGATAGCCAGAAAAAGGGAAGGTATTAGATTAGATGATACCTAGGGCCCCTTCCTAGCACTCCTCTTGTTTAACAGTCTGTTGAACAGTAAGGAAGAACATAACGGATTAATCTCAGAAAGAGAGAGGCTGAATGTGTTGCATTCTGAATCGTAGGGGGTGAGCTGGCGCTGTCTGCCTTCTTAGTGTTAGTATTTCTGTGGCTACACAGCTTGCGAAGACTCTTCGAGTGCTTCTATGTGAGTGTCTTCTCCAATGCTGTGATTCACGTCGTGCAGTACTGTTTTGGACTTACCTACTACGTCCTAGTTGGCCTAACTGTGCTGAGCCAAGTGCCAATGGATGGCAGGGATGGTAAGTGGTCCCTGGGGTCTGTTAGTGAGTCACTGGGAATGGAACACACTTCAGGCAAAGTGCTCCACCAAGCATATGGAAGTTTGAAAGTAGGAGACCTGCCCCACCTACTTGAATTTGAGGAGTTTGGCTTCTGATAGTAGCTTTAAAAGTCAACTTGACCAAGGGTGTATACATTAACCACAACTGCTAAAACTGAAAGGCACCAACTAGCAGTTATGTCTTCAGTAAAGATAGCAAAGTACAAAGTATTCAGGAGGCTCAATTTAAGGATAAAGGAATGGGGTTTTGATTTTCTTCAGTGGGACTGAAGTCAGTGAACTCTTGTGGAGTAAGTCTGGAAAGAAAGAGGGAGTGTGGTCAAGAGTTGGACAGGAAGCAGGGGAGCACGCAAAAAAAAGAAAAAGTCAGCAGGACGCCTCTCCACCCTTCTGACTGGTGCATGCGTGGAGGGATGAAGGGTGAGCGTGGGGTAGGGGAAGTTGAGGAACAGGATTAAATCACTCTCCATTACATTGTTCTGTTTTCTTTTCTCCAGATAACCCTCTATCTCTACCTGAAATTATCTTGGTAATTTATTTTCTACTTGTTTCTGTCTCTCTCTTGCCACTATATATGACATGGGTTTATCAAAGTATTCATTTTGATAAGTTCATGGGGCATGAGATCTTGCCTGAGTTATTCACTGCTTTATCCCGTGAGAGATGCCAAGCTCCGTAGTCACTCAGTAACTAATGAGTAAATGACTAGTACACAGATTAGACGCTCAGTAAATATGAGCCTTCCACCTGCCTCCCCTTTCCCACATTATAATTCCAACTTACTCTTACAAATCTTTTTTCTCTCTTAGGTAATTGCTCTGTGTTTAAAATAGGTGACAGCAGTGAAGTGAACTCTCAGACACTTGCTTCAACCTTTAATCCTATAGTGACTTGTTCTTAAAGTGCTCCAATATAAAACTATTTTCTATATTTTGTTTATTTTTAACTGACAAAATATACCTTTTCATTAACTGGCTAAACCTAGTAAACATTAAGCATCTATAGTAGATTATTTATATAGAGCAATTTTTCAAAAGAAATCAACACAGGTAGACTTCCTTGGTGGACTCTCATTAGTCATAAGCTGTCATCAACTAACTCCTGCCTCCAAAGGACCCACGTGGAGTAGATCCTTGGTTCTCTTAGCTGAGTCAACTTTGTAGACTCTCTCTCGGCTCCAGAGCCCCAGAGTCCTCCGCTTTGTCCTTAGGCTATTTTGTTTCTTCAGTCAGTCAAGTCAGACTAACCTGACTACTTCCTGCTGATCAGAGGGAAGTCCCGAATTTGCTTTTTCTAATGCTGATTCTTAGAAGACTTGCATTCTTCCCATCTTTCTGGTAGCTGGAAAAGATAAGATGGAAAAATAGTTTCTCTCTAATCAGAAAGGAATACTGTTTTGTCTTCCGTCTGGAGGTTCACATTTCTCCTCTTTTTGAGAAACCCCACCCTAGCCTTTACTTCCAGTGCTTCTCTTCCCTGGTCAGAGTGAGTCAAGTCAGCATTCTCCACGCAGGGGCTCTGTAACCGTGGCTTAGCAGAGTAGCTCAGTTAGATTCTTTGAGGAAGTGTTTTCCTAACTGTAGACGGAAAAAAGACATAAAACCATGCTTAGAAATAGAAACGTAAAGTAGTCTCACCATATGAGTAGGAGAGAGAACTGACCTTTGTGCTCAAAGCACTTGAAGAAAGAAGAAAATGTGTCTCAACGTGGAATTCTTTGCCAGGGGCCACTAAAGCTGCCCTTGGCTGAGAGCCTATCTCCACCATCCACGAGGATGCTGTTGTCCTCTCTGTACTTGGGAAGTTATATTAGGATAATCTCCCAGTTAAGAGGAGCAGATAAGTGGATAATTGTATTCTATTGACAGAATGATTTTTTAATCATCGCTGAAATTTTGCAGAGTTGGCTAGTAAGATCATTCTTATTTCTGTAGTCTATGTGATAGGGAGAAATCTCTTGATGCAAGCTCGTTGGTTCCACATCCTCGGAATGATGATGTTCATCTGGTCTTCTGCCCATCAGTATCAGTGCCACGTCATTCTCGGCAATCTCAGGAAAAATAAAGCAGGTGAGAGCTTTTAGGGCCACTGCATATAGATTTCAGCCCTCAGGAGTGAGTTCTCTGTGTTCCTTCACTCTTTTCCTCCTGCTCTAATCTGCTGAATGGTCTATCAAATACTCATTTTTTGATGAACCACCCCTCTAGGTCTTAATCTTCCCCTCTGTGAAATGAGTGTCTTACTGAGAGATCTCTCTGGCCCCTCCTATTCTATTGATTCTATTCTGTGCCCACATTTGAGGACATGCACTACATGTCTGTGTCTAACCAGCATGTGGGCACTAGTGTTACCATGCTGAGTTAGTAATATTCCAGTGAAAGCAAAAAAACCTTGACTTTTTAGTTAGCTTGTGTTGACTTATCACAGGTATAGATTTTATTAGGCTTTCTGAAATATTAAAAATGGAATAGTACTATTAACACTTACCAAGTGCTTATTTTGTTCTGGGCCCTATTCTGAGTGCAGATTCATAGTCCTCGCTTGAGGTGGGTGTAGTCTGAGCCTTGTTTTACAGATGAGGAAACAGAGACACTGGGGGGTTAATGTAATGTTACACAGCTTTGTAAGTGATTGAGCCAGAATTTGAACTTGTGCAGCCTGACTCTGGAATCTGAGTTCTTAATTACTAGCTTGGAGAATTAGAGAAATGAGCTTTTGTTCATGCTTATTTACAGCTAATAGTGTTACCCAAGCATGTGATTTTTTGAGATGTAGTAGATTGACAAGGGAAGTGTGACAGGATGGTTCACACACAGGTGTCTAGTTTTCTAAATCAGTCTTTGTATATTACTTGGGGAATGAAGTGATAAAACTTTGTTTTCACCACTTCGTATGGTCAGAAAATCTTCTTTTTTTATTTCAGGAGTCGTCATTCACTGTAACCACCGAATACCTTTTGGAGACTGGTTTGAATACGTTTCTTCCCCTAACTACTTAGCAGAGCTGATGATCTACATTTCCATGGCTGTCACCTTTGGATTCTACAACTTAACTTGGTGGCTGGTGGTGACATATGTCTTCTTTAGCCAGGCCCTGTCTGCTTACTTCAGCCACAAATTCTACAAAAGCAAATTTGTCTCCTACCCAAAGCATAGGAGAGCTTTCCTACCATTTCTATTTTGAGATAACCTCAGTCATAAAGAATGCAAATCAGGTAATAGGTGTGATTCCTAAGGACAACCAAAACTACAGACCAAAGTACAGCTTCTGCAGAAATGTTTGAAACTCCGTTCCATTTTTATACCCCAAAGTCTTTACTGAATGGGCAAAGCATTACCCCTCAAGAAAATTAATCTTCAAAGAAGAAATATTCTAGCAGACCTAGGAGTGATGTGTCTGCTTTCTGAGGTACTTTATAAAACCAACCAACTGCTAAAGAGTGCATGAGACTTCTCCAAGCTACTTCAAAAGCAAACTAACCAAGCATACATGAACAACTTTGAACATACACACATATACACAAAGGAAGAGAGGAGATCATCTGCCCTTGATGTTAGGGACAAATTAACTAGACTACATAAATGCAGTATACACAAGCTCAGTAACTGTTGCATCTCAGTAAAAGCAGAATAGCCTTTGAAAATAACAATATATGATTTCACACCAACAGATTCAGGGAAAAATCAGTTTGTTGCAGTTAGTTTATACTTTTCACACATTACCACAAAGACTTCCAGTTGTGTAACCATTAATAGTAATTTTCACTCACCTCCCACATTATAGCCTAACAATGTTGAAACCTCTTTTATTTATAATCCTTTGACATTTCTTTCAAGGGAGTACCTTAAAAAGTGAAAACATCTGAAAATAAAGTATTTTTATATTTATGCTTAAAAAGCCTTCATGAATGGAATTGACTTGCACTCCAGCTGGAGAGTACTATAGCCTCGTATTGGATTATTGTCTGCCTTAGTTTATTTTAATTAATTGAATCTGAAAGTATTTAGGAATAAAGTTGACACTTAAAATAGCATATGTTAAAGAAAATACCCATGATTAAATCAAAGGGAAATAATTGCATGGTGTGAAAGAAAAAATCTGGAAAAAAATACTATAGCCTGAGCAACACAGGAAAAAATTGCACATGTGTGTAACGTAAGGTTTACTGGTTAATTGTGGTGTTAACTTTATTGCTTTTATATAGATGTCATACTCTAAGGTACTAAAGTTCTGCACTAATATGTACCTTGCTGTGGGAAGAAGAACATCATTATTAACCAGACCCATATCAAATGCACAGTCTAAGAATGTCCTCCCCACCCCCATCCCTGGAGTAGTGAACAGAAGCTATTAAATTGAGATTCTTTTTAAACTTTCAATATATGCATATCAAAGCACATTCTAAAGTTGTTAAAGTGATTCTTCTGTAGCATTTTCTCATCAAATGCCACTTCAATCACTTGCCTAGTCTATTCAAATATATGACATATATGACATTTATTTTATTTATCACTTAGAATTGCCATCCTCAGGGCCCAGCCTCAGGGACAGAACTTTCTACACTGGAAATACGAATCATATTGTAGTTTGTTTTTAATTTCCACACAAATGGGATGAATAATTTTTCATAGCAAATTATTTGCGGGGAAAATGTATTTTGCTTTAGCATGCAATTTTATATCTAGATTAGACTAGGAATTTAACAGATGTTCTGGAATTTTACTGTACTTTTAAGTAAAATAATGAGCGTGCCCTGTGAAGAACCCTATTAGGGGCTGTGAGGAAGTGATCCACGTCCCCCCTGTCCTTGTTCCCACTTCCCACTGTCCTTGCTGTCCCTCACACTCATTTTCATGTCTACTCTCCCTTTCCTTTCCTCCCCCCAGGCCTGCATTTCTAGGTGGAGATGAAAGAGGTAGTGTTCTCCCTGGAGGGGTTCAGAGCAGAATAGAGCACCTGCAGGGACAGCACCGTAGAGTCTGCAAATTCCTCACGTGGGCAATCCAGAAATAGGGTGGGGTCAAGCGTCTTGATTTTCCTGCTGGTTTAGTTGAAAAGCCCTAATCTTTCGTGCTCAGTTACTATTAAATTAGGGGAAATGATATGAAACTACCTCATTAACCATCCATGGATTCCCTGGATTAACTACAGATTTATGAAAGTGTGCTGAAAATAGCCTTTGTTTCTTTAATTCTCTAAATTGTAGCTCATCCTCTATACTAACATTTGCTTTCAGTAAGCATGGATTATTTTGTCTCCACAAAGCTGTGTTCTGTGTTATATTTTTAATTCAATGAGTGGTTATTACTAGAATTCCTAACCCCAAAAAAGAATTTTTAATATGAAGCTTAATATATGGTTTAAGAAAACTATAAATATTTGCATAAATATTTCAGGCACTAAAGGTGCCTGAAAACTCAAGGACCATTGATAAGTAATGTATCTCAAAATGAACTGATACATTAAAGGAGACCTCAAAACTAATTGAGCAAGTAGAAAATCTTTACACCTATTTAAGCAATTTCTGCGCACTCTTTCACATGCTTATCAGAAAAAAAAAGTCACTCAACTGGCTTGTGTAACTGTTACTTATATCATCTAACCTAAAATTTTTCTCCTAAATGGACAAAAAACAGTGAAGGTGGCAGTGACCCACAAATAATTCATGTGACACATATACTCACCATTTTTCTCAAATAAATGATCTAGAAAGCCATGTATCAGTGTTAGGGAAAGCAAAATTTACTTATCTAAATAAAAACATTATTTCATAAAAACTTTAAGCACACAATTGAGAAAGTATAATATTGGGTCTCTTCAAAAAGACGAACACTTGAAGCACATAGAGGACAAAAGAATACAAGGACTTTCTCAATGGAAAGACAAATCTACCTCCTGAGTCTAGCCTTCTGGGTGAACCTCGTAGAACATGTGCATTTCTTACCAGGGCTCCTGGGCATACACAACACCTTTCTGTGAATCAGAAAAGACACCGCTAAGGACATCCCCATGGTAGCAGGGTGTGAACCTCTGTGGGCACAAAAGTCAGCTGGCGATGGGGCTGCATCTCAGTAGAGCTCGGGCTGGATCTCAGCCCCACTCAACCTCTTCAGCCCGGTGCCCCTTGTGCAATGCACAGACTGCACAACCTTCCATTGAGACTGCTCATCAGGCTGCCCGTCTGTCTGCAGCCTCTGCTCACTCTTGAGGTAAACGACTGATTTCAGGTAATCATCTCATTGAAAAAGACTGTAAGAGTAAAACCAGGAGAAGGAATTAAGCACTCCATGCAAAACACCTGTGCTTCCACACACAGAAAAGGAAGTTCAGTGGATAGCAGGTAAGTGGCCCTCAATAGAAATGTATTCAGATATTAGAATAATGACCCCAAATCAAGATAATATTTTACTTCCTTTCAGAATACCAACTCCTATCTTTCCAGCTCATTGTTCTAGTACTGCAACCCCAACAATCTTTCCATCCTACTGGGACCTCCAGTCCATTGCTTTCATGGCAGCTGTATCATCCCTCACTTCTTCTTGTAGGTCTTTGCTTACCTCCTTTCCTTACCCTGCCTAAATTCCAGGTCAGTCGCTATGATCAGTCCTTTGTTTACATCCTCTACTCTCTTGCCTTCCTGCACTGCTTCTTTCTCCTGATTTAGCAAAGTCACAACCCTGGTTAAATTCAACACTCTCCTTTGTGTGTGCCCCTATGCAACTGAACTGTGGCTGGAGAAATGCGGCCTACCGACAGCCCACTCAAATTCATGACCAGTAAGTCAAGTGGCCTTTATGCTGCAGCCATACTAAAGTTCCCTAGGCCATTCACTCTCCCACTCTGCTGACTGTTAATATCTCTGTCTTCATAACAGGAAGCTATTGGAAGAGAACGTCCACCAGTCACCACCAGTACCTCCACCCAACCTAAGTATCTGTGCCCCTATACACCACCTTCCCATGTTACTATTGTTGAACGATGCTTTTTGAAAGAATGTAAAATCATGATTCTCATACAAATATAAAATGAATGTGTGCCAAAGACTTAGACAACTCATCAAGTGATTAGGAACCAGTAAGAAGTTAGAACCAGTTCAAAGAAGAATCCAAAAAGCAGATACCCATATGGATAATGGGGCATGCCAAAATGAATTTAACAAATGCAAGTTAATTGCTTAATAGGTGCCGGGCTGCTTTCACAGCAGGGGAAAGAAATCACTTGTATCTCCATTGGACAAAATTCAATTGCATGTCAATGGAAAATAATTACTTGTATTGTCTTTCTACAATAACTTCCTTTGACTTACAGAGTTGTAAAATAGCTCAAAGAAAAGGCACAGATAACTGAAAGAGTGTACTAGACACCAATAATATTTTTTGCTCATTTCAAAATCATTTACAATTTTTCCCTGACATCAACAAACAACCTCTGGATTTCCACTCAAAGCTAGGCCCTCTCCTTGAGCACTAGCTCCTACCTAAGGACATTGCTTGGCCATTCTTCCTCCCACTAGATCATTAAATTGTTGCCCTTTTCTCATCATTCCCATAAGAAATACCTTCTAAAAACCTAACCCCATTCCCCTCACCAGATAGATAACCATCGTACATCTCTGGGGTTTTATGGCAGCAAAACCAGGAAGATTTATTTTATTCTTATCAGCTTCAGTTCTTTCCTCCCGCACCCCAGTCGCTCTTTAGACCTCACAGCCCCACTGAAACTACTCTGGAAAAGGTCTCCAACAATCATGCTGAATCCAGCAGTCACGTCTGGGAACTCACACGGGTGGAGCAGCAGGGGCCACCTCAGCTGGGTAACCCTCTCTGGCTGATGCCAGGACTCCCCCTGGGTCTTTCTCCTCCCTCCCCGCTGCTCCTCCCCAGGTTCCTCTCCTGATTCCTTCTCTTTTTTCCTGCCCGGAATCTTGGAGTGCACCAGTTCTCAGTCCTTGGTCCCCTTCTCTGCCTATACTTGGTGATCTCACCCATCTCATGACTTTAAATACTATTTATACACTGACAACTCCTAAATGTATATGTCCAACCTGAATATCCTGAACTCTAGACTTACATGTCCAATTGCCTATTTAACATCTCTACTTAATGTATCAGATATCTCAAGTTTGACGTGATTTAAAGTTAATTTCTGATTTTCCTCGTCCCCCACACATGATCCGCTACAATCTTCCCACTTTTCACTTTCTCAAACCAAAACAACGGAGTCTTCCCTGACTCTTCTCTTTCTCTCACACTCCATATACCAATCCGTGGTTCTATCTTCAATGTACATCCAGAATCCATCCCTGTTATAACTCTGTTGACTACCGTCTTGATTGGAGCTACCATCATTTCTTTCCTAATTTACTGCAGCAGACGCCACATCAGTCTCCCTGCTTTCTGTCTTATTCCCCACAGCTGATTCTCAACACCAGCCAGAGTCGCCTTCAAAAAACAAATTAGATCATGTTACTACTCTCTCAAAACCTTGCGACAGCTCCCAATTTCTCTCAGAATATGCCAGAGTTCCTACAATAACCTACCAGACCCATATGATCTGGTCCCCAGTCACTTCTCCTACCCCATCTCCCACTGTTCTTTCCCTCTTTCACTCTTCCTACACGCTGGCCTCCTTGCTGTGCTGTATACAGTCATGCTCCTATATCAGGGCCTTTGCACCAGCTGTTCTCCTTTGCCTGGGGACCCCCAGATAGCCAGCCACATGGCTAACTCCCTCACCTCCTTCAAATCACTGTGTAACAGAGTACTCCAAATTTCAGCAGCTTACAACAGCAAACATCTATGATCTCATAGTTTCTGTGCATCAGGATTTCAGGTGCAGCTTAGCTGGGTGCCTCTGCCCCAAGGATTCCTGCAGTCAGGGTGACCAGGGCTGAGGGCTCATCTGTAAGCTCCACTAAGGAAGGATCTACCTCCAAACTCACTCAGGTGCTGGTTAGCAGGATTCAGTTCCTCATGGGCTACTGAATTGAGGGTGGGGAGCCTCTCTCAGTTCCCTGACACGTGGTTCTCTTCATAGAGCAGCTCATAGCATGGTACCAGGTCCCATCAGAGCAAGCAGGCAAGCGAAGGCAAGACAATAGACAATCTATTTGTAAACTAATCTTGGAAGTGACATGCCATCACATTTGCCATATTCTATTTGTTAGGGAGCCACTAGATCCAGCCCCCACACAAAGGAGCTTACACAAGGGCAGGATTATTAGGGGGTGTGAATCGTTGGGGCTCTTCTATGAGGCTACTTACCACAGCAGCTGGGGGAAGAGCATTCATTCTAGGCAGAGGGAACAGCCAGTGCAAAGCAGCCTCTTCTCAATAAAGTGACCTCTTTAGTGAACGTTGCTACCTAATCCCTTGTTTCTCATTTCCACCTCCCTTTCCTGTTGTGAGCAATAATAAATACTTACTTACTGCTTTGAGCCACCTGGTTTTGAAGTAGTTTGTTCTGCAGCAATAGTTAACCGATGCACTATCTTCTAAAAAAAACTCTACAATGTGCTTTTTCACTTACGCTTAGTATTTTTATTGTCTGTCTCCCTTCACTGGAATGTAAGACACATGAGGGCAGATTTTGTTGTTTTAGGCTTTTTTGATTATTTGTTTTGCTCACAGATATATCCCCAGCACTAGAAGAGTATCTGGTACATAATCAACACCCAATATATATTTACTAAATGAATGCTTCTATTGTCACTGTTATCTGCATAAATCACTAGTCTCCTGCCTTTACTTGTTGAACTACAGTAATGATCTACCTTACAAAGACTGAGTACAGCTTATATTGATGTGTGGAGAGCAATGATCCAACTGTGCATTTATACTACTAAGAAACCAGTGGCAATTATGGTAAGGAGGAAATAAAATGAAAGTCAGTCAAAAGAAATGCTTAGAAATTCATAAATTGTAACAATCCTGCTCACACATTTTTAAATGGGGTTTTACAAGAAAAATGCAGCATTTGTAGGTAATTGGAATAAATACAATTATTCTTCAAAATACTAATATTAAAAACTATCTGGTGAAGAGGACAATGATTACTCCTCAACTTGAAGCCTATATCTTTAATTCTTGATCCTCCCCTAAACTTAAAAAAAAAAATCAGCACTTTGAGATTTCCTGTTTTCTGACCTCTACCCTGTGGCCTGCTACTAACTCTGACTGTGACCTTTTGACATGTGGATTGTATAAAATCTTTGAGGTTTAAAAACAAAAAACCCATGCCAGAGGAACCATGTAATCCAATAAACTGGAAAGAACTTAACTTATTCCTCTGTAATACTTTCCCTTCCATTCTGTGCTTATGAAATGAGAGCAAGTCATTTTCAGTGCAAAATGTGGCCCATAGTTATGAATGGAAAGTGTAGACTTTGGTTTATCAGGATTAATCAGTATTCATCTCTCCTTCCCACCTAATTGTCATGGCCAAATTATATTTCCAGTTCACCTTTCTCCTTGTTCATCTAAAATTGTCTATGGAATTTCTTTCTATGGTTTTGCTTTTAAGACATGGAAATGAACTTCAGATTTCAGGATAATCGTGCGATTTGGATTACAGCATTTGGTGAGGGGCAGTGAAACAGGAATGGATAAACTTTTTCCTTGCCCATACACCAGAGTCTACAATTATGAGAGTAAAATGTGTCAGGGGATGAGTGCCTTCCATGAAAATCAAGCTCAAAAACTTAGAGATGGAGAAGATATCAAAATTCCTTATTTTTCTAAACAATTTTTAAACTATTATACATTTACCTAAATCCATTTTGAACCTCTTGTTCGTAATCTCAGTAATATCTTTGGTGATCTTGTATCCTCTAAATTTATTACACAACTTTTGTCTTTTATAAAACTCCCTCCTTCGTTCCTTAAAAGAGTTTTGTTTTTCAGTTCTAGAATTCCAAAATACATAGAATAAGTCAGAATTTGCCCTTCTCACAATCATGATTTTATATGCTTTAATATTTTTCCCTTCTCAGAACAACTTTCCAGATTGTCATATGGCTAAATTGTATTGTTCTTATTATTGTTCTATATAAGACATAGGCTCTTATCTCAAATGAATTTCATTTGCATTCCCTGGATTGCATTCTCTGGAATGTTTTTATCAGGTAATTTAGAGACAGAAGAACCTGATAGCAGGAGGCTGTGTTAGAATTGAACTAGTAGCATGTGAGTATGCCATTTTGGCATGCATGCTAATAGAGTAGAGACTTAGCATCAAGACCATAAGGCATTTTGAGATATGAATGGACCTTAAAACCGATTCGTAGCAGTTGAGAAAGGGCATGGCTGCTATGGACTGAGCACCCATTGTAACCTTGCAATATCCAGGCCTACCTTTCATTTTCATGACTTTTTCATGACAAGATCTGTCCTTATTACCATAAAAACTATGACATAGTAAATGAATAAGAAAGTTAAGGCAAGTACTTCTGCTACTTGATGGAGCAGCGGCACTGTGGTGTGCCTACTAAAGGAGACAGTATTTAATTAAAGGTCAGAGGCACAATCATGAACCTTGCTCTGCCCCTTCTTTGTCTCTCACTCACACACTGTGTATTCTGATTAGATTTCCCTAGTCAGCCATCTTTCATAGTTTGGTCTAAGACAATATTTGCGCAATTACCTTTGGAAACTCTTGACAAAGAATAATGCCATTTTAATCTTGGATCTAGGGAACAACCAAGTCCTCCTAAGAAACAATGGGGGGAAAGTGGAAATCAATCATGAGAGTCTCTGTAAGTACAGGCAAAGGTAGAAAGACTCCTACCAAACTCAGGAAGCTTACCGACAGGCACATTTGTGAAGTGAGAGCAGGCAACACAATGGTTACTGATGATATTCCTCCTCCTAAATTACACGTTAGATTTCCTTTTTTGCACCAACTTTGATCAGTTTGGTGCCTTAGATAAAAGAGCACCTCTTTCCAGCTTTTTACATGTTACTCCTCTGAAAAGAGATTAACAGCCATTTCTCTATTCAACCAAATTTATTTAACATCTACTCTATGCAGCGCACAGAGGTAGGTTCTGTGGCGAATACAGGGTTCTATAAAACAAGATTATTGCTCTCAAAGAATCCACGTTTCAGGATAAAGATGATGCAGATTAGCTACAGTATGTTGCTTTAAGTTATGGTCATGGCAGAACACCCGTCATTACCATCATTTCCCCACCATCTTATATTCCCTTCTGTAAACAACTCAGATGCTGACACTCGGCCTGGAGCACCATGAGCAGGGCCAGCTGCGTGAGCATGCAACCTGCGCAGTTTACACAGGGCCCACTCTCAGGAAAGGGTCTTGCTTGCTTTAATCTCTGCTGTCACTGTCTTGAAAGTCTTAATTTTATTTTAAAACTTGTATTTGGTGAGTTAAATACAGTGGACAATGGAGTATGCACACGAGCAGAGGGAACGTGCCAAGAGGGGAAGCATGCATGTGTGCGCAGGGCTCGGGATGGGCACCACAGCTTGCATGCATGCACGGGCAGCAGAGCAGCTCAGGGAGAAGCTGGGCAGGGGCCTGGGCCCACGCTGCAGAGAGCATGGGGGCAGCCAAAGCAGAGGCAACAGCCAGGGAAGCCCTGGCTTCACAGATGGGAAGGGGCTCTGTGTGGGGGCAATGCCAAGACCTGCAGTGGGAGGCCACTCACCAATCCCTGTGTTACCTGCACAAATATTAGTTCCCAGGCCTGACACCGGGACAGGAACTGCCAGCACTCAAGGCAGCAGACTTCATCTGGAATTCGTACCAAATGAGAGTGTATATAATAGCACTGCAATATAGCATATCAGGGAATTATTAGAATTCTTAAAGAGTTTAGAAACTCTATTTTGAAAACAGCTACAACATTGCAAAGCAAATAACCACACGTGTAGAAATTGAAATGAAATGTGAAGATCATTACATTCTACAAAGAAGAATACTGTTTTCATATGAAGGTTTGAATGAAGCAATTGTTAATAAGGAAGGCAATGAAGAACATTTTTTCCTTGTAATTGAAGATACAAAACAGGCCTTTGAAAGTATACACAAATCATGAAGCTACTTTCAGTTGCTTGTATGACTTCCACAAGTTTCAGGAAACATTTCTGTGTGTCAGGGAACATTAAAATGCTTTTACATATGTGCAAAATACCAAGGATAAATTTGTATTTAAAGTCAGATTTATATAGAACTAACTCATATGAAGAATTAAATCTGTTTAGAAAAATTATTCTGCAAGAATCAACACTCTAGAAGTATTAAAATTTACATTTTAAAACAATTTATTAAAAATTTATCTTAGTGTTGTCACAGCCTATAAAATGTTCTTAATAGTTGCATCAGCAGAAAGTTATTTTCCAATGAAAATGACCAAAATGTATTTGTGATCTTGCATTTGCCAAGAGCGACTGATGTTGCTTTCTACTGAAAAGAAACTGCATGAAATGAATTTCTCATCTATTGAAAATGAAAAATAAATGGGAGGGACAAATCTCGATGAATTAGCAGACAGACAAGTGAGCCAGAAAAATATTATAATTAAGATATCACATTCATAAGCTATTATTGTTTTATGTATTATATAAAATTATGAAAACAAAAATATTACTTTTGTAATTTTAAGTTCATGTAGTTACTCATTTATCACTACTATTATATTAGTACCTGTAACCACACTTCTTTTTCTGCTTTTTGAACAGGGGTCCCACATTTTCACTTTGTACTGGGCCCAGCAAATTACATAGCCAGCCCTGATCACAGGTAAGAGTATGACAGATTTTTATCATAAGCCATTACTGAAGACAGTTTGTGTCTATCAGTACATAAGAAGTGTAGAAAAGAGCAAGAAATATAACAAAATGCATGTTCTTAATGTGTTCTATACAAAATTTATCAGCTAGCAGCCATTTAATCCAGCAATGTAATCCTAGGGACTAAGGTGCAGAATTCAGCATAAGGAAAAAATCTGTTTGTATTTGGTCCAAAATGGATGTCCCCAGAGAACAGTTTGGCACAATGCCTCCAAAGCATTGGCATACCCATTAAAATTACAGTTTTTGCCAGCCGAAGAACAGCAATAACCATCCATTCAAATAAGGGCCAAACTCAGGTACTTTATAAACAGAAAGCCCGTTAGATTGTCCTTGTATCAGCATTCTGTGATTTTCAAGTACTGAGAGTTATTTTTCCAACAATCAGAGAAATGGCCAGCACAGATGGGTCCCCCTTCTATTCTTAGTTTCTGCTGAAACAATGACTTCTAATGAATTTTTCCATAGAAACAGAATCACATTAGAGATGAGTTATATCTGAAAATGAAACAGCAAAGAACTTAACACCAGATAAGTCAAAGTTGCTTCCCATAAAGCTAAATAAGATCCACTTAATTATAACTGTTTTCAGCTTTGTGTGATAATTGTTATTAAAACTAATTTATTGCAGGCATTAAGAAATGCAAAGAAAGATGGTGCAAAGTTACCAAAACAATTTTAGTTCTATCTTCTTGACTTTTACTAACATCATAGATTTCTAAGTGATATGATTTGTGTGTCAATGCTTCTAATGGACCATCTTAGACACATTTCTAGAGCTTATATTGTTAAAACAGACTGAGAAAAGCAAAGCTGGAAACATGTACAGAATTACAGTAGAAAAAACCATAAGCAGTATTTAAAATAGTAGGAAAAACAATTTCAATACATATAAGAATGAGAAAATAAATATTGGTAATCTATACAGCCCTCTTACAAATCAGTGACAAAATGACATTGCAGTGTGCCTCTATTTTCTAAATGAGTGTATCAAAGTTAACTTTGAAAGAGAAAAACAAGTTAAAAAAGAACTGTCTGAGGAGAGTGCAGAACAGAGTGGCATCCAGTACATGGCGGATGACTGGTAATTATAGGCTGAAAAAGCCATAGTGCTTTTGTTAGGCCCAGCTGCCTACCTGCCCACTCACCCCTTCCTCCTAGGCATCTCTAAATCACTCCCTAGCACCAAAAGCTTGGATTTTACAGTGAAAATAATTTAATGAGTTGCAAAGTGGTCAAAGGGAGAAGAGTGTTATAGATAGCATTCCTCAACACAGTGGTTAAACACACACACACACACACCCCTGAGACCAGCTATTTATCTACACACACACACACACACACACACACACACACACACACACACCTGAGACCAGCTATTTATCTACACACACACACACACACACACCTGAGACCAGCTATTTATCTAAGTATAGGTTCCCAGAAAGGTGGGACTTTGGCACCATTGCTGCAGGCCTCTTCCTAACCATGCACACGTGGTCCCAGTTGTCCGGAGGGTGTATGGTTAGGTGTTTCATACTGTACGCCTTGCTCCAGTGAGTAGAGGAAGGATTGAAAGTTGGTGGGTTGCAGGCCAAACCTGTCATGAATAGGTGTTGTTCTGCCTGCATAGATTTTAAAGATTTTGAATTAGTGAATGTGATGGGTAATATTTTGTGTCAATTGGCTAGGTTATGGTGCTCAATTGTTTGTTCAAGTACTCATCTAAATGTTGCTGTGAAGATATTTTGTAGATGTGATTCACATCTACTGTCAGTTTAACGATTATCCTCAGTGATGTGCGTGGGCCTCATTTAATACATTGAGGGCCTTGAGAGCAACATCTGAAGTTTCCTGGAGAAGGAATTCTGCCCCGAGGAATGTAATATAAATATATTGCCTGAGTTTCCAACCTGCTGGCCTGCCCTAAACATTTCATACTTTCCAGTCCCCACCATCACCTGAGCTAATTCCTTAAAATAAACCTCTTTGAACCTCTCTCTCTCTGTCTCTTGCTCCCTCCCTCTCACTCTCCCTCACATGTGTGCGTGCATGCGTGCGTATGTGTTTGTGTGACGTTTCCCAACTTCCCTAGAAGTTAACTATGACCATTCTGCTAGGTTCTGGCCAATACGATGTAAACAGATGTGCTTTGCGGCAGCTTCCTTAAAAGGCATGAACCCTGTGTCTGCTTGTTTTTGCTGCCAGTCCTCCTTTGCTGCCTGGAGCAGGCTGTTGGAGCTCTAGTACACAAACCCGGTCAAGAAGATAAAGGCTGCACTCTAGGGATGATAGAGCAGAAAGCTGGAGGGAACCCATCCCTGATCGCTGTGAAACTGCTGGATTATTTCTCAACCGCCTCTCAGGAGAGAAAAACATCCGTATCTAATTTATGCTAGATATTATTTTGGATTTTCTGTTGTATTTAGTGGAATGTAATACTAATTCAAAATCTGGAAATTTCACACAAGAGTACAGATCTCTGGCTTCTCTCTTGACAACTTGGAGTGTCTCATAAACCTGGGGTCATGCTCCCCAACATAACAATTGGCTAGGGCAGGGTGATGAATGCTCTTTTGTTAGGGGGGTGTCTTTTATTTTCCTTGGTTCTTGTCCCCTCTGCAACAAAGAACTGAAGGACAGAGACACAATAGTGAAGCAGAGAAAAAGTTTTATTTCAAGTTACTTAAAGAGAAAAGTACAGGTGACCTCAGGGAGGAGAAGCACCCTGAAAGGTTTAAATTTTATTTAAAGAGAGAAAGTGCACTCTCAGAGAAAGGGGAGTGTGGGCTACCTCAGAGAGAGAGTGCACTGAAAGAGTGGGAGAAAGTTTAAGGCAAAAAGGTTGCGCACTTAGAAAGTGCAGGTGACCTCAGAGAGAGGTGAGCACTGAAAGATTGGGGGTTCCCCCTTTTAAGGATTTTTCAGGAATGTGACAAAGGGCTAGGGGTGTGGATTTGTTAAGTGGTCTCAAGATGTTTATCTTTGATGAGACATTAAGTTTCTTATCAGTCCTCTAGGTAATTCTGCAAAAGCAGCTTAACACAAGAAATTTACTGCTCTGATTCCTTCCCAGGATAGTAGCTTCCTGGTCTGGGAGCATATCAGATAAGACTGCCTGCCTTGCCTCCAAGGTGGGCTGAATTAATTGTCTGTGTGCTAAAGAGTATGTTAAGAATCTTACTTCTTAACCTCTTGGGTTTTAAAATGCAATTTTAGCTTTAAGATGAATCTTCCTGTCTTTATTATACAGTTTATAGCTGGGCCTTTTCGCAGGCTAGAATAAATCTTAACAATGGCATGATCTAATCTCACTGACACAATGAAGACAGGGGTTGGGCTCAGATATTTTTCTTTATCTGTGGAATATTCAAACATTCCAGGCCAAGTTGCTCTTGGCCTTTTGAGCTTTAACTGATTAACTCATTAACTCTGCGTGTTTTTTGGGTTGCTAGTTTTAACTGGCTAATTCTTTGAGCCCCTTGTAGTGGGCTTTACTGACCTTAATTCTCTCTCCACTCTGCTCATATCTGTTTTCCTGCCTAACACTTTCACTTTAAACAGGGCTAAAGACCCACCAGGTTCTTTTCCTTTAAGTTCCTAGAAGCATTTGAGCTTGTCTGTCTCTGACAACATACCAACAGCATGATAGGCTGTGGGTAAAATTGTAATATTTCCAGAATATCTCACCTGGTTTTAGTGCATCTGCATCCTCAGGGGTGGAGAGAAGTACGGCTTTAGTGAATTTGCATATCAATAGACATTCCTCAAGGGTGGATAGCAGTTCATCTCCATATCATGAATTACCTGGGTAACTGGAGGGCTTATCTGAACCTGAGATGTTAAGGGGAGGGCTTGCTTGTTTCTGCCAGAGCAGGAAAGAGATGTCCCAGACTGAGTTTGTAAGCAATAAATGGGTTTTAAACTATATTTCTCCCTTTCACTGATTTTGGTTTTAGAAGTATTTTGCCCCGGGATTTCCTCTCCCAGGAGTTACACTACATCTAGATTTATCTTTGTCTTTCTTTTCATGCTCAGAATTTCATTAAACCAGTGATTCATTCATATTTGAGAGTTTTCTATGGCCAGGCACTATTTTAAATCTTGAGATTATAGTGAGCAAAACAGGGAAGTTTCCTGCCCTGTGGAACTTACATTTTAGTTGAGAGATACAGATAATATATGAGTAAACAATTAGACAATCAAGATAATTTCAGATAGTGCTAAGTGCTACAAAAAAGCCAAAAAGAAAAAACTTAAAAAAAGAAGGTGAGACAGAGAGTGACAAGGGCGAGGGCAGGGGTGTGCTTTAGGTGGATGGACAGGAAGGGTACTCTTGAGCAGGGACCTTATTTACCCTAAATGACCAGAAGAAGATCTTAAGAAAGTCTTGTAAGAAGAGAAACAGCAAGTACAAAGTTCCTGAAGTGGAAACAAGGTTGGCTGAACATGGCACATGAGACAGACAAAGCCAAGAGACAAAGTCACACAGAAGGCAGGGCTTAGATCACATGGGACTTTAATTCAGAGGTAGAGACTTTGGACTTTATTCTAAGGACATTTAGAAGCCATTAGATAATGTTAGGCAGGGGAATGAAAAGATTGATTTTAATTTTAGAAGCCCACCCTGGCTGCTAGTTAAACTATAGATTGGCAAGAATGGAAACAGCAAGGCCAATTCGAAGGCTATTTTAACAGTCCAGGTGAGAAATGACACCTACTATGACAAGGTGGTAAATAACAGTGGAGATAGAGGTGAACAGATTCAGGATCTGTTTTGGAAGTAGAAACAACAGAATTTGCTGGTAGGCTGAATGTAGGCTGGAAGGAAATGAAAGGAATCCAATAGGGGGATGCTAGTTCCATTTATGAGATGGGAAGACTGGGGAAGGAAGAGGTTTTTGTTCAAGAGATTTGTTTTGTCCATGCTTTGTTTGAAATGCTTGTGAAACATCCAGATGGAGGTGGCAAAAAAAATAGTTCCAAAAATGAGAATAGAGCACAAATTTTGCATTCTTTTTGAATTTTTGGCCTGTTTGTAGAATCATAGGAAAGTCCATGAATGGGCCTGAAAGGGAGTTCCCCCTTTTCTCTAGACCAGCAGTGGCCCTCCACAAGGGTCCAGATTGCCATCATCTAAAGGGCTCCAGCATGCCAATAAGTAGCAGTAAGTTTCATTTCACATAGAAATACTTTGACTTGAGGTCAAGAAGTTGTAAATTGCTATCATTAGCTGACATTTCAATTTTCCAAGTTCCTTCTCTAATTTTGAATGATCTTTACTGGACACATGATTTCTGGTCTCTGATTCCCCCTCGCCTTTCTCATCACTCCCTCCCTTGGCTTCTCTAACCAGCCTTTACTCTGTGGAATGTTTGAAGTAAAAAGCTTTAATCCACCCTTTGCTGATTTGGGGATGCAGGGAGAGGTCTCTAGCAGAGTTCAGGAAACAGCTCACACCTTCCCTTCTGAAAAGCTGAAGAAAAAGAGTGAGAAAGACAGGCGGTCGGGTTGGTTGGAATGACTCAGGTCTGGTAGCCTGGTGTGCTGGGGTTAACACCAAATTAGAATCAAGAGCTGTCCCCACCGAAGTCTCCCAGGAGAGGAACAGAGACTATTTTTCCCTGTGGGCTGCACCTCCAGAGAGGGAAAGGTGGCAGAGGTGAGCCCAGTACGCTCAGTTCCTCCACCCAAATCTACCATACATCATCAGGTGAAATGGCTAAGGCTCTTTGAGAGGCCAGGAAACTCCTTCTCATGGGAACCTAGACTGAAGAAAGGGCATTCTCCTTTAACAGATCGTGCAAATGTTCATCATTAATTGGCTGTTTTCACATTTGGATTTTCAGTAAGTAGGGCCTAGGGAGGCACAATAGTTACACCCGAACTGTTTAAGAGGCCTCCTGGTTACTTGCACCATCACAGAAGCATGCATGTATCAGCTACAGTAGCATGAAGCAAGGAATGAAGAATTCTGTAAGAGGAGGTGTTGGGGGGAAGACTTCTGAGAGGTCAAGACTGAACATATTTTGGAAGTATGAGTAGAAGTTAACAGTGACAGAACAAAGGAAGTTACAGACAGCAAGAACAGCAGGGACGAAAGCTTTATTAACCCATAATATGTGGTATGTTCACTGAACTCAAAGTACGTTTGTCCACTTTACCACAGATCCTTTTGGTGGATTCATTTCTTGTTCTAGTATTTTAGTGATAACCTTCCTTAGCTGGCACGTTAGCATGTAAACTTCTCGTAACCAAAGAGCTCAACTTTTAAATTTAAGACGTAAAAGTATTCTGAAGCCCAATAAACCATTCTATCCTGTTTTCTACTCTTGTCCACCCCATCCCCATCCTTCAAAAATCCTAAACACTCAATTTAAAAATCCAAACATTTACAGAGGCCAGACTAAGTTTGGAACGGCACAAAACATCCAAAACAGAAAAGCGTGCAGGACAAGGGCAGTGTTTGATGTTTTTGGTCTGGCGGTGATTACAGACAAACAGTATCTAGAACAAGTCTCGAAAACTTTCGTCCGTTATTTCCTAAGTTCTGTTTGAGAGGTATTTTAAATAATCGTGTCCTGCCCTTCTAACAACACTGTCCTGAGTAGACCGCCGCGTCGGAGGAGGCACCGATAATCCTTGCGGAGTGCGGCACCCGGCCAGGTGTGGCGTTCCCCGCAAGTGCCACGTAGCCAGAGCGCTGGAACTAATGTGACATACAGGGAAGACTAAGAAAGGCGGGAGGCCGGCCTGGCTCTTAGGGCGGAAGACTCAGGAGGAAGCAGAACTCGAGAGCCGAGCCGCTCTACAACGGCGGGCACAGAGGGGCAGAGGGCCGCGGGTGGGGCGCGAGAAGGATGCTCGGAGCGAAACGTCACGCGGCGCCCGGTACCTCCCTGGAGCGCCGGGTCCAATGGCAGGAGGGCGCGAGCCGCACCTCAACCTGCCCGGGGACGTCACGACGCCGCGGCGGACGCCCGGCCAATGGGAGGCCGTCACGGGCAGGGGCGGGGCCCGGCGGAACCGGGCTGGGCCGCGCTGAGACAGTTGGCGGAGCCGTGTGGCCACCGCAGGAGACACAGAGAACGGAGCGGGCGGCCGCGGACGCCGGCCTGCCCCGAGGCTCGCGCGCGCCCGTGCCACCTCCCGCATGGTGCAGATTCCTTGATAGGCGGCGGTGGCGAGACGGACGCACCGCGGAGGCGGCTCCGGGTCGAGGCTTCCCGTCGGCCGCACTTCCTCCTGCTTCGCGGGTGCGCGGCCGCCTCGGCGGGCGGGATGGCGGCGGCGGCCCGGGGCAGCGGCCGCGCATCTGCGTGCCGGCTGCTTCTGCTGCTGCTGGTTCCGCTGCTGTGGGCCCCGGCCGGCGTCCGGGCGGCCCCCGACGAAGACCTTAGCCACCGGAACAAGGAGCCGCCGGCGCCTGCCCAGCAGCTGCAGCCGCAGCCTGCGGCAGGGCAGGGCCCCGAGCCGGCCCGGGCCGAGGTGAGTAGGACGGGCCGGGCGGGCGTGGTGCGCCGGGTACCAGGCTCGTGGCCGCCGGAGCGCCGCCCTCGGCCCGGTGCTGCGGGCGGGGGAGGGGAGCCCGGCCGGCAGCGCCTCTTCCCGGGTCAGGCCCGGCCTCGCCCGGCTCCTCGGGGGCTGCGGGGGAGGGAGCGGAACGCTCCAGAGCCGGGGGGGGCGGGGGGCGGGACGCTGTTGGGGATGGGCGTCCAGTGAAGCAGATCTGTTCTGGGAGCTGGAAATACTCCTCCCGAGTAGGAAGTTTTTAACAGAGGGCAGCTGGGAGGCTTTTCGTGTTCCGAGGATAATAGGCCATTGTGGTGTTGAAAACTGTCCCGGACTGCTTACTCAAATTCAGTTTTGTTCGATTTGTGGTTTTTGCCAAACATACATGGATCATGAAGCATGACTTTTTAAAAACGTCTGAAACGTGCCCTCGCTTGCAGAGAGCCGCTCTTAGGAACGCACAGGAATGATCAGTCTTTGGCGCTACAGAGTGCTGCGGCCCTGTGGAATGACAAAACCAGATTTGGGAGTGTACATCTTTGGCCTTCACTAAATAGATGTAAATGAACGTCTTCATTTATGTTCACAGGGTCACTTAGTCACTTGTATTCAAAATCTCGGCAGCGTTTTAAAATTTATTCCCTCTTCCAGCCCTCGGCTTTCTCCTAATTTCCAGTTTGGACGCCTGGATTTAGGCCCTCTGGAGCCTCTTTTAGGAGGGGACGGTTTGCTACTCAACCGATGCCCCCCTCCCACTGCCCCCTGGGCGACATTCCTGCGGTCACCTAACCTTCCTAAACTGAATTCTGTTATACTTCTCAGAAATATTAAGTGGGTTACCCTTGCATACCGATTTCAGTCCATCTTCTTCAGGCTGAACCTCCCACTCAACCTCCAGGGTTTTTGGCCGCTCCCTTGCTGGCAGGCTGTACGCATGCATACGCGCACCGGAGACGTGCCACGTGCTCCGTCGCTAGTCTCCCACAAAACGCCTCCCTGAGAAGCCGGGCTTCACCTTTCCCACTTTTCAAGAATCTCCAGATACCTCCTTTCTGTGAAGACTTCCCTAAAATGTCGTGGTTAAAAAATGATTTCACTCTCGTGCTGGTAACTACTGGGCCCACCTGAACCTCCTGGCCATTTCCACTTCTGAAATCGAACTGAAATGCTGATTCATCATTTAGTCTTCTGTCATTTAAGAATGTTTTCAAACAGTAACTGCTTTGGTTTAAGTAACTGAGCGATTTTGAATGTAACTTTCTAGGCCTTTCATCAAAGTTTTAGTCATATAGTGATTTTTGAGATATAAATGGTGGTCGGTATAGCTATTAATAATACCCTTTTAGACCGGTTGTAAAAATCTAGCCATGTAAAATAAAGGCAACAGTGTCCAGTGGCCATAATTAAATGGTCTTCAGGATCCTTGTCTTTACAACAGGATATGGAGAGAAGGGGCAGGCACAATATAACATCGTTTTTGTCTTTAGTATTTTGATACTTTATTCTTGGTGCTTCTTTTTAGATGGGAATTTATTCTAGTTTCTTGTATATTGTAGAATCTCATTGTCTTGTTTTAATTCTGGTTTTAATGTAATGTTCTGATATGGCTCAAGTTTTTTCGCCCTCTGGACAGTGTTACAGTGTGTTGGAAGAGATTTGTCTTTCACATGTTTTCTAAACTGTGAAATACAAGTTATCATTTGCTTTTTTTGTCTATTTGGTGGAGGTAAGATATGGTCAGAGTTCGATTTTAATGGCCATATCAGCCAGGATTCAGCATTGCTGAAAACCCAAAAGTTCTGACTGTTTTGCTTTTGCAACTACATGCAAGTGGGTCTTTTAAAAGGGTAGGATATTTAAATTTACTCTCCGTGCCATTGTGTGAGAGTAGACTTCTGAAAATGAAGGGGTGGAAATCTCTCCTTAATTGATATGCATTCAAGTGTAAGATGTATTATAAAAATGTAATTAGAGGGTGCTCTGAAGCCAAATGTATGAACTTGGAACAGAACTTTCTACATTGGGTGTTTTTCCCTCTATAGTCAGGCAAAAGGGTTGGGGGAGTTAAGTCTGAACTTAACAGTTATAATTAAACCAAAATTTACAAACCTGTGGAAAAAAAGCACTGTTGATCGTTTGGATCCTTTCATTTATGCCGTTTATGTTTCTATCCATTTATTCAGTTTTTTTCTTATTCCTCCCGTGGGCCGAGCATGAAATACAAGAAGCATTAAATCCCATTAGTTGGGGAGATCAAATAGGTTTAATAAAGGTAATTTATAATTTGCTGCCTACTGTAGAAGTCTAAAGAACTTCTCTGATTGCATAGCACTGTTAAAGCCACAAAAACCTATTGCCACGAAAGTACAAATTCTTGTAACTATATTTCTGCTTCACTGTTTCTTGGTATTTCTTTTATTACTATGTTTTAACTGTAAGAAAGCCTTCACACAGTATATTGTATATACTCTAAGCTTAGAGTAATATACTTTAAGCTTTTTTCCTTTTTCATCAAGTTGAAGTTCTCCATCCAGTCCAGCCCTCCCAATTCTATAGCCAAGATTGAGGCTGTCAGGTGTGAGGACTCCTGTCTTACTCAGAATTGCTGTCTCACAATGAAATGATCATTATGTTAATGGGGTTTATCTGGTAGTACGCTGACATCAAAGCAATTCATTAAAAAAAAAAGTGAAACTAAATACATTTTAATACATGTCAAGTGTCAAAATTTATTAATACAAAACAGTAACTTTCATAAAAATAAAGTCATATTTGTTAAAATAAAAATGTATTATTATATATTATCCTAATATGAATTAATGAGTAACGCTAATAAAAAGTAAGATGTTATTTAAGAAAAACAAACTAAACCATCCATAAAGACATGCTAGTGAAAATTTATAGTAAAATATAATGTTATCTTTTATTATAATGTAGTCTTTTAAAAACAGGTTTATCCATGGTGTCATTGTTCAAGTTTCATGTATGTTTTTGTGCTCATTTTCCAACTTCTGAAAAATGTTCTTCTGATTTCATACAATCAAGTAAAATGTTTAAGTTCTAAACAGTTCTAAGCCACTTCTAAGCATTTCCGTTGACTCCTGTATCTTCAAGTAGTCTCATCTCTTGTGTGATAACTTTTGTTGAGTGACTTTGTGGTTTTTTTGCAAGGATATCTGTCTTTTTCTTGGTAGCACGCTGTAGATTTTGTTTCGAAGAGAGTATCTTTATCTTCTGCAGTTGCATTATATGTAGATGGAGATTCTGAAGCAGGTGTCCGTATCAGTTTTAGTCCAGTCACGTATGTGTTCATTTGACCTCAAACTAGACTAGGAATTATTTTGTCATTGTTAATTGCCATTTTCTTCCTTCTCTTGAAGATCATGGAAGCATGAAAGGATATTTTCTAAATGAGGATACTTTCTGTTTCAAAAATTTTCAATTTGGAACTAATTTTAACTTTAAAATAAGAGTTTTATTCAACAAGTTGATGCTGTAAGTCGTTGACCCTGTTGTCAAGATGTAAATAATTTGGGTCTCAGGACCAAATTAAAATACTAAAATAGTTTTCTCTGCCAAAGGAAACACTGGCATTTTGTGACTCACTGTGGTATGACACTGTAACCATAGTAGAACACCAGAACTGGAATTACAGTCACTGTGTCCGACCTTTCTGAACACATCTTAATTGGTGCTTTTTGCCTTCTTGTGTTGGGCAGATGTCTGTGTGCCCGTTCATCTCTGACCTCAGTACTTTCCTTTCTCAATATATTCTCTCTCACTGGTTCCTTCCTATCCGCTTGTACCTGCCCACAGGTTTCATCTATTTGGGAAAGAAAAAGAAAAGGCCATTAATTTAACTGTACTGAACTGCATTCTTTTCTATTCTTCAGTTTTATAAACCAGATTTCCAACTAGGGAATTAGCTGCTTTCTCACATGGTTTTAGTTTTCCATTATCTGGCCTCTGACCTTGTCTTTTTATTGAAATTCCATTTTTTGAAAGATAACTTACCTAATTCCTAAACTCACGGGTCTTTTTCAGTTCTCATTTGACACTGTTAACTTACTTCCCACTCTTAAGAGTTCTACCCCATCTTGGCTGTATGAACTTGGGAAAATAATTCAACCCTACTGGTCCTCAGTTTCTCCTCTTGTTTTGAGATAACAGCTCTTAAGGATTTGAGTATCGGTTTTGAGTATCAAAACAGTGTATATGCAAATACTTGGCATTTGGTTAGTAGCTCACTAAATGGCGACTGCCTCTAGCTTGACCATCTGTGATACTCTCCTGCCTGGCTCTATAAATATCAAAGACAGTTTTGTTCCCTGACAACCCCACCCTTCCCTAAACACATACATTCTCTACAACTCGTTTTTTCGATTTAGTCTCTGAATTTTCCCTTGGAAATCTCATCTACCAGCAACCATATACATACCTTGCGTGCTAGCCTAAACTCAGGTGTGTTATTTCTGATGACCTCTTGAAAATTTTGACTTGAAGTGCTTTTTATCACTTGAAATTGAACATGTCTGAAACCAAACCATTTTTATTCATCTTCCTCACATACTTTGTAGGAATATCAGTGTTTCTACCAGGTAATCAGGCAGAAAACCCTACCATCATCTTGGATTCTACCCCTTTTCTAACGTTTCTATTGATTTTTCCTTCACTAATTTGTCTTGGGCAATTGACCTGATTAATTGGTCCAGTCACTGGCATTCTACTTTCTGCCCTAACCTATATTAGTCATAGTGCCTTAATCATGTTTGTGCCTTCTCCTTGAAAACTCTTAAGGCCTTACTTCTGAGGTGGTCCGTAAACATACAGGATTGTCAGTCTGGACCCAATTCAGTTTTCACATCTTAACACAACTATTCATCTGATATGTGTATTCCCCTTTGTCAGAACATGCCTGTATTCTTTCAAACTGTCAGTCCATGGAATGATGTAAATGCTTGTATCCCCAAGCATTTTGATTTAGCTACTCCTTGAGTGAGTAGTACTGAACCCAGTAAGAATCCAAGGAGCCTATTGAAGAGAACCTCAGAGCTGGCTTCTCCCATCAGTTAAAGATTGCCCTGCAGGTGTTAACTTGTCCATTCTTCTGGGTAGTGAATGAGTAAGTGCAAATCGGGCACTTTCTTCTGGTTGGACCTGCCTTCTGGTTAGACCTGCCTGAAGCCAGTTACAGCCCAAAAGTAATTGGACCTCCACAGATGGAGTAAGAGATGGAGTCAAGAGATTTTTGGATTGGTGCACCACAGGTGTCTGTAATCATGTGCATGGTAAAAAATCCAAAAGGTACAGAAGAGTGTAGAGTGAAAAGTGTATCTCCTCCTCTTGTTCAGGGTTTAGCAAACTGCAGTTTACCACTGTCTGCCTGCTTTTCTTTTTTAATTAAGTTTTATTGTAACAGCTGCAGTTGTTGATTTAAGTATTATTTATCTACAGCTGTTCTCAAGCTACAGCATCAGCGTTGGATAATTATAACAGAGACTTCATGACCAATAAGGTTAAATATTTGATCTTTTAAGAAAAAGTTTGCCAACCTCTGTTTTATTCATCCTGGTTCCTTCCTGGGAACATCAACTATTACTGTTTGCTGAGATTTGGCTGTTAACAACTGTGTTTACACTTTCTATCCCTATCTACCTCCCCTCCCCTTTGCATACATACGACTATATACATACTTTCATTCAACTTAAAACACCTTAGCAATTTTTCCTTATTATTTTATATAAAACTTATCTTTAGTCCCATAATATTCCATCACATGGACCTACCATTGATTTAGCCAGTTCTGTATTGATGGACATTTATTTTGTCCCTTTTTATTATTACAGATGATAACATTACATTGACACGTTTCTAATATAAAAGAGTTGAACTCCCTGAGTGTTTCTTTCTATCTTTAACTTTGTTTCAATCAGGTACCTGCCATGACTCATTGCCCACAGTGTGCCTTCAGTTTTGTTTGAGGAGAGGAGGGTCATTAGGAGGACGAGTTGGGGGGATAGGCCTCCCTTCAGAAGTTCTGTATAAGTTGGGTCTTGAGGATTCTAGGTGAATAGGGGAAAATGAAGAGGTAGGAAGGGAAGTAGGAGCATATGATTGAAGGCTTGTGGTTATCAACAGCTCGACATACTCTTGTGCTCCACTGTCCAGTACTCCAGCCATGAGCCATGTGATGGTTCTTAAGCACTTGAAATGTGGTTAGTCCAATGGAGATGTGCGTGAAATATGTCCGGTGAGCAGACTGACACTGGAGTTTGAAGACTTAGTATTAAAAGAAAAAAAGGAAAGTTAAGATAGTTCATTAAAATATTCCTAGAGTAGTATTTTGGATATATTGCTAAAGTATTGCTAAAAATGATTTTATCTGTTCTCTTTTAAATGTGACTACCAGAAAAATTTGACTTAGGTTATGTGGCTTGCATTATTTTCTGTTGGACGGCGCTGCTCTTATCCTTCAGTGTGGCATATAAGGCTCATTTTGGGAACTGGCACATGATGAGATGAGAGATGTGGGATAGTTATCATAATTAAATATTTGGATTTTATGTTATAGATATAAGAAGGCCATTACAGTTTCTTAAAGAAGTAACATGATGAAATTATTTTAGGAAGATTAAAATGGTTATATGGTGTGCGGCAATAACTAATTGAGTGCGTCCTGTGTATGAGGCATCATCCTAAGGGCTTTATATGTACTAACTCATTGAATCCTCAAACAAACCTATCAGCCATAGGGTACCTCATCTTACAGCTGAGGCTTGAGTCACAGGGAGGTAAACTTAACTGGCCCAAGGTCATACAGTAACTGTTAAAGCTTTGGCTATGAACCCCAGCAGTCCAGATACCAGAGCCTCACGTTAAAACGCTAAGTCACTCTGAAGGTAAGTTAGAAAATGGAGACATCCTTGCAGGTAGTAAGCATTTAGGCATTTGATCAACAACAGATGGATGATTGGTAACTGATCATTTTCTAACCCTAGTTGTTATTAGCATTTTAAGTTCTGGAAATCTTCTATCTTTATAATACCCTGATATCTTTGTTTTAAACTCTTACCACCATGGTTTGTGGTTTAACACTATGATTCTGGCTATCCAGGACCAGCTCAGTATTTAACAAAAGCTTTAAGTTGATTTTAAGAAAATGTAGTTTTTTGTTTTGTTGTACTCCTAACGCAAATTTTATCCTCTTCATTACACAGAGGAAAGGGAGGCTAAGTGATTTGCCAAGGTTTATGACTGGGAATTATAAAACCACAAGAATATGTAGTTTTGATTTCTACTGTTTGTTTTTATAAAATAAACATTTTCTGTTTGAGCTTGGAGCTAATTGATCATAAATGGTGTATATTTATTCCTAAGAATTTTATTGGATTTCATTTCCTAAATATTTTCCAGTGAAGTTTCTTCATACAAAAAGTATTTCTGAGAGGAAAATGGTTGCATCAGTGAGAGCCAAGTTGAATGCTTTTATTTTTTTATGATGCTTAATGTGCCTAGGGTATTGGAAGAGAAAGGAAACTCATGTTTGAAGGAACTTCAGCATAGGTGGAACTAAAGTGGTAATGGAGAGAAACATCCTTTAAAATGGTGTTTGTTCAATCAAGAGCTGGTTTATAAGGATTAGGACTAATGCCAGATATTTTCTGAAATGTTAAATTTCCCCAGATTTTAGCTGAGAGGTCTAGGCTACCTAATGCTCAACCTTTTCTGATTTTTACTGTGGAATTTGGAAGTCATGTTTCTGTCACTGCCTGTGGGCATCATCTAGAGTGGATACAGACTCACCGATTTTCTTAGTATTGGAGTTTAGGCACCCAGTCCTTCCTGTCCCTTACGTGATTGCTACAGAGCCTGAGTTAGCAAACTTTTTTTGTAATGGATCAAATAATAAATATTTTGGGTTTTGCAGACTACTTAAAGTCTCTGTTGCATAATTTTCCTTCCTATTTCTCTCTTTGTTTTTTGCAACTCCATGAAAACATAAAACATTCTTAGCTTGCACAGGCTGAACTTGGCCTCACTGTGTCTTGCTTGCTAGTCCATTGTTTTAGTGTCTCTTTGTCTGAGGTGATCTTCAGAGTGCAGTGCTTTCTTAACATGAGGTGCCTCAGAACCAGTACAGAATTTAGGACTAAGGGCTGAGCAGCTCAGAGTGACTATCTTGTCAAAGTGCTTAAAGTGCTTGTTGCCTTTTTGGAGCTTTTGTCTCATTTTCAACATAAGAAGACCTTAATCTCTATCAAGACTCTGGTTTGTCTTTTTTATTAGGCCACATTACCTCCTAGGATATTTTTTTCGGTATTTCTTTTTTTATTGAAGTATAGTTTATACTCAATATTGTATTGCTTTCAAGTATACAACATAAAGATTCCACAGTTATCCACATTATTAAATGCTCACCTCAACTGGTGTACTTCCTGTCAACATAGGAAGATGTGATAGAACCATTGACTATGTTCTGTATGCTGTAATTTCATTCCTGTGACTATATTATGATTGAGATTTTGTGCCTCTTTATCCCCATCACCTATTTCACACACCTACCGTAAGCTTTCCCTGTGGTAACCACCAGTCACTTCTCAGTGTCTATAAGTCTCTTGGTGTTTGGTTGTTTTAGATTCCACATATAAGTGAAATCATACACTATTTGCTTATTTCACTGAGCATAATGCCCTCTAAGTCTGTCCGTGTTGTTGTAAATGGCAGCATTACTTTTTTATGGCTGAATAATATTCCCTTGTGTGTATGGACATCTTTATCCATTCATCTACTGACAGACACTTCGATTGCTTCCATATCTTGGCTATTGTAAATAGTGCAGCGGTTAACATAAGGATGCATGTATCTTTTTTTTTTTAATTTTTAATTTTTTGGTATAATTAATCTACTGTTACATGAAGAACATTGTTTACTAGACTCCCCCCATCACCAAGTCCCCCCAACAAACCCCATTACAGTCACTGTCCATCAGTGTAGTAAGATGCTGTAGAATCACTACTTGTCTTCTCTGTGTTGCACAGCCCTCCCTGTGCCCCCCCCCCAAAATTATACATGCTATACATGCTATTTGTAATGCTCCCTTTCTCTTCTCCCCTTTGTCCCTCCTTCCCACCCATCCTCCCCCGTCCCTTTCCCTTTGGTAACTGTTAGTCCATTCTTGGGTTCTCTGATTCTGCTGCTGTTTTGTTCCTTCAGATTTTCTTTGTTCTTATACTCAACATATGAGTGAAATCATTTGGTGTTTGTCTTTCTCTGCCTGGCTTATTTCACTGAGCATAATACCCTCTAGCTCCATCCATGTTGTTGCAAATGGTAGGATTTGTTTTCTTCTTGTGGCTGAATAATATTCCATTGTGTATATGTACCACATCTTCTTTATCCATTCATCTACTGATGGACACTTAGGTTGCTTCCATTTCTTGGCTATTGTAAATAGTGCTGTGATAAACATAGGGGTGCATCTGTCTTTTTCAAACTGGGCTGCTGCATTCTTAGGGTAAATTCCTAGAAGTGGAATTCCTGGATCAAATGGCATTTCTATTTTGAGCTTTTTGAGGAACCTCCATACTGCTTTCCACAGTGGTTGAATTAGTTTACATTCCCACTAGCAGTGTAGGAGGGTACCCCTTTCTCCACAACCTCGTCAACATTTGTTGTTGTTTGTCTTTTGGATGGTGGCGATCCTTACTGGTGTGAGGTGATATTTCATTGTGGTTTTAATTTGCATTTCTCTGATGACTAGTGATGTGGAGCATCTTTTCATGTGTCTGTTGGCCATCTGAATTTCTTCTTTGAAGAAGTGTCTGTTCAGCTCCTCTGCCCAGTTTTTAATTGGATTATTTGCTTTTTGTTTGTTGAGGTGCATGAGCTCTTTATATATTTTGGATGGCATGTATCTTTTTGAATCAGATTTTGTTTTCAGGTAAATTCCTTCCTTGGATATTTTTAGACTTTAGTCTAGGACCGTCATTATATCCACGTGTGTAATAAACTTCATCTTAGCTAGAGCCATCTCTTGGTCTAGCTCTATGGAAAGCTTTCTGGATCCTACTTTGTCCTCTAAAGTGTTAATGAAATTTCTCTCAGTTTTCTGTTATTTGAATGTTTGATCAACATACCTGGGTCTTCCATGTTACAAATAAAAATTTGAATGGGACAGCTAAGAACTAAAACCTCAAATCACAAAGTGGCAAATGGCAGACACACACACACAAAATTCTTAGAATAAAAGGTAATTTTAATGTGTGGATGGATATAGCTGGTCTCTACTCTTTTTCCAAAAAATTATTTTGTAGAATTGTACTTGAGTCTGCTTTGTAGCAACTATCAATCAAATGTTACTGCCATTATTAATGGCTTTCAAATTGATTAGACAGAAATAACTCTAATGACCATGACAGAAAAATAATCTTAATTCACATACAAAATAAAAGAATTTTAAATAATGAGGTTTTTTTTCCCTCCAAAAAAATAGCTGATATATATATATGTTTTTTTTTTTAATTTCAGAAAGGATTTACACCAGCTGCCCCGGTTCATACCAATAAAGAAGATCCAGCTGCCCAAACTAATTTGGGATTTATCCATGCATTTGTCGCTGCCATATCAGTTATCATTGTATCTGAACTGGGGGATAAGACATTTTTTATAGCAGCCATCATGGCGATGCGCTATAACCGTTTGACGGTATTGGCTGGTGCTATGCTTGCCTTGGGCCTAATGACATGCTTATCAGGTGAGTGTGCTTTTTCCTCTTAATAAGTATATTAAATTAAGGAGAAAGCATGGTGTGTGGCATTGAGTCACTAAGTCACTCAACTAGTTAGTTGGAATTTGGTTCACAAAGTTCCAGAATTTAGCAAACTGAAAATGGTGTTTGCGTATAAACTCTTAAAAACTATATTGTACTTTTAAAATTAAATTTTCAGGCATTAACAGCCAAGATTGCATGCTCCTCATTTATTCGCTAGTGTTCTATCCTTCCTTGGGCATGTGTATATCCTTTCTTTTCTTCTTTTCAGTCCAAATAAGCTTATTTATATCTGATACCTTAGAAAGCAGACTTGAGCCACCCCAGGGAACTGCGTATTTTCCTGTTGAAGGACATTTGGTCATCAGTAACTGGGCTCACTTTCAGTTGATGGTGTTTTATACAGCTGTTCTTCCAGATTACAGTAAAGCAATGACATGTTCTTAGACTTCCAGTTTGTCCTGCTATTTGAGTTACTTCCCTATAGGCTTCAGTTTTAAAGAATTACACCATGAAAAAGTAAGTGTAACACTAAATAATTAAACATAGTTTAGTCTCTGATTCAGAAGCTACCTTGAGCCATGTAATCGGGTGGAAAACAGTGAGCTTTCCCCTTAGGATCAGACCTGGGTTGGAGTGTAACTCTGCTGTGCAGTAGCCTAATGAAGTCCTTTCACCTAGAAGGGAGGTAATACCTTCTTCACTGGATTGCGGTCTGTATTAAAGGAGGTATTATATTTCAGGTGCTCAGTCATTCACTCTTCAGCATGCCTTAGATTTCTCTTGAAACTTAAGTTCTTAAAGTCTTGAACAAGTTTTATTTCTGGCTACTTGGAATCAGGTTCAAGTTTGAGTCTTTTTAAACATAATATAAATTAGTATTTTACTGATAAAAATAATTCGACCGTTCTTCACATTTTAGAAATTATTATTGTTCCTATTTCACAATGAAAACTTAATTTTCTCTTCAAAGGCAAATTTGTATTATAGGAAATAGGAACAGTGTGGAGAAATGTAAATGGTGAAGTCACTTGTTCGGAATGGGTTTAAGTAATATCAGAGACTTTATTTTTGAAACTTCCAGCTTTGAGATAACTAAAAGAACTGTCCTCTCTGCCGGGTCTCTCATCGGAACCAGGCTCCATTCCTGAAATGGGCTCAGTTCCTTTCCTGAGCTGTGCGCGGATGAGTCTCCTCTGGCCAAGCCCTCAGCCTGCCTCCCTCTAGCTGCTGGCACTGTCACATCTCCTTACCTGGGCCAGGGAGGGAACAGGCTCTCCCAGTGATCTTCACACCTTCTCCTTGGATCTCTTTAAAATCATTTTGAAAGACTATGGACCCCCTTTCACACTGAGGATATCTAAACTTTTCATCTTAAGGAGTTGCAGAGATTTAATTTCTGGTATATTGTATAAAATAAACTATTATGTATTCTTTTAAAACATATGCAATGGAATCTAAATACCATTCACAATTTGATGCCTATTGGGATATGGGTATCCAATCCCATATGATACATACTGGTCATCATTCCTTTAAAACAAATTTGAATAAACTCTTTAACATTTGGAAATTTGCATTGTTCTTTCTTCTCTTTCAATTCTTACTTTCCTCATAGAATTTTACCTTAGTGATTATAACTTTTTACTTAATCTTTTATGAATCACACTGTCATTTATCTGTAGCAAAAATATGCCTATAGAATTTTAAAAGATGATGAAAATCTCTTTGTTAAGTCTCTATATGTTAACATTTTTCAGATTGAGTTATAGTTACTAGTAGTACATAAATTATCAAAACATATATCACAAATTTAAATATTTTTTAAAGTTGAAATGCATCTGTTAATGAGGTCATAGAACTATTCTTTTAAAATTAGTTTATGTGTCTGTGGATGATATTACTTATTGATAGAATGAAGCATGGTGTAGAATCAACTCTGATTTTTTTTTAATAGATGCAAGGGCTGAGAAATTTTGTTTACATAAATAAGCAGGTAGGAAGGGATTTTGTTATAGCCATGTCACTCCATTCATTAAAGTGAATTTTATGCTGAAAATTATATATTGGTCTGTCATTTAAAATGATTTTTAATGATTTACAGCTGACAACTAAATATGGTTTGAAATACTGTTTTGTTGATAGCAGAGTACCAAAAACAGGTTTTCTGAAATTTATCAAATGGCTAGTCTTACATGTTAGTTGTACTTAGAAGCACCTTGCTTAACTGGATTATTTAGAAACGATTCAGAAAATTAAGGTATTGTTAATTTCAGTGTACTTTTGCCAATAAATGGTTTCATTAAAAAAATTGTATCATATTACGTATTTTAAATATATTTTTGCCAGAACCTTGGAGCTGCAGGTATAGCTCATTTAGTTTATGGAAAATGTCTGCCACATTACCTGATTGTCATGTTGGTTCTACTAGGTCTGTAGTAAATCATTGAACTCAGGATTATTTTCTGTCAGAAAGCATTTGATGTATTGTTTGAATTTAAGTAAACACGATATACATCCCTATGAGAACCATCTACTTTACGATTCTAAAATGGATGAGTGGATGGGGGCATGGGGGAGGCATGGAACCCAGCCTGAGTATGCCATCTGGGTCAAAGAAGACACTACAGATTTGAGTATTTTTTTCTGATGCTTTTTGCTATAACAAGCTTCTGCCCTAGGGAAAATGCAATTGTTTACACTGGTTGGGGGATGAAAGAGGCTTGACTTTAAATACTGTTTCTAATGCCATGCATGACTTTAAAAAATGTCTAAGACCCAGAAGATTCCAAAGCCCTCTCTGATTTAGGATGCATTGATTGAGGACACCAGTATTTCAGAACCCCTTTTAGAGGTGCCCTAGGATATATTTTTCTATGATGTGAGGAAATGCGCCATAGGTAGCTAGGCAGAAGGCACCTTTGTAATGTGGGCAAAGGGCAGCTGGGAAGAAGGAATGTGAGAAAGGAAACCTGCATGACCCTTAACTGCAGCCTGTGTTCCAACAGGGGAGGTTTAAGAAGGCGTGCACAAAGGGAACGTGAATGCGGAAGGTACACGTGGAAATAGTCTTCCATACATGATTCCTCTGTGTCCTCTTATAAAGTCTTCCTTTATTCTTGGGGCTGGGGCTGCGAGGGGATGTCAGTCCTGGTTTGTAGGTCACTCCCTTGCATCTCTTTTCCCTTTTCTCCTTTAGCGGAGGGCTGAGTGTGAGGCAGGCCGCCCAGGGTCATATTCAGGCTCTGCCCCTCCCTTAGCATCTCTGCCATCTGACAACAGGAGGGATAATCATAGTTACTTCAGCGTTTTATTATTACTGCTGTCCCTCTTCCTCACAGCCTTCCTCCTGTTTCACTCCTTACCTACTTATAATCTGATTTCTGCTTCTGACATCTTTGTAAAAGCTTCAGTAGTCAGCTTTCCTAATTACAGAGTTCAGTTTTCATTTTAATAAGTTCCTCAGACCACATTCATGGGTATTGCCATTTTATTCTCTTGGCTTCTGTGATACCATGTGCTTCTACTTACGTTTGTCTCTGAAAAAAAAAATTGTGTACCATAAAGACTGATATTCTCACAGTTTTATCCTTGGCCCATTTTTTTCCCCTTCATACTAATGACCTCAAGCTAAGTGTTCTCAGAGTTTGAACACCGCTAAGATGTAGAGGAATGAGTATGTTTGTGGCTCCATTCTGACTTGAAGCAAAGTACTTGCCTTAAAGAAAAATAACCTCTCCTTGTTCCCAAAACAAAAGTGCTTGAGTGTCCTAGGAAAGGTTTCCAAAGAAAGAACAAATAGAAGGACAGTAACCAGGGGAAAAGAAAGTTATACTGTCAAGTAGTTTTTTGCTATGTAGATGTCATGGCAGAAAAGATGTGTACATATACACGATTCATATATCTAATGTAAATATACATATAATATTATATCTTTATGTACATGGATTGATACATTCTTTATCATCCATATTGTGATTTTGTCAGGCGACCTAATAATATCTTCTGTAGCAGTTTTCCCCCATTCCAAAGAGGATCTAGCCTAGGTCAGGTATTAACATTCAGTTCTCTTTAGTCTTTTAATCTGAAGTATTTCACAGCCTCTATGTGTTTGACAAGTTTAACTTTTATTTATATATATATATATATATATATATATAGAGGCACATACAGTAAAATGCACAAATCTTAGTGTACATCTCAATGAAATTTAATTTAACAAGTGTATAACTTACACAATTGTCCTCTTAATGATAGGAAAGAATAGTACTGAATAAGTTAAGTCTCTTATCGGTGTTAAGTAATTATTAGTATTAAGTAGTTACATATATGTATTAAGTAATTATTAGTTTTCTTTCATAATATACACTTATTTTAGTTACAAAGGAACAGAGTTGGAATCATGCCCTGTGAGAATCTTGTCATGATCCTTTGCTATTAGAAGTTTGTAATTTAAAGACTTGTGATGAGGAAAGATCACTTCCACATGAAAGCGATGTAGCTTCCAGGTGTAAGATTTCAGGACCTTTAGAGGGCATCAAAGTTAACTTTCTGCCTAAAGTACTGTGCCCTTCATGACATGTGGCAAGCCAGCCCCCGGCTGGATAGGCCTGAGAGGAACTACCTCCCTAGGGAACATGGGCCGTCTTCAGTGGGACCATTCATTTCTCGGTGACTTAGGTTAGGTCGCTGGCTAGGCCTAGAGGTTCAATATTGGTGGAGGGGAAGAAGTGGAATTATTTAAGGTTATTACATGTTAGATTAGCTTCTGATGTGAACCATTTTTCCTTTACAACAATGATAAACTGTGATTTCTGAAGTTAACTTCCTTTGGTTGGCTGTGATGAATGCTGACTCACCAGATGCACCGCTGCGTTTCCTTCCAGTTTTGTTCGGCTATGCAACGACGGTCATACCCAGGGTGTATACATACTATGTTTCAACTGCATTATTTGCCATTTTTGGCATTAGAATGCTTCGGGAAGGCTTAAAGATGAGTCCCGATGAAGGTCAAGAGGAACTGGAAGAAGTTCAAGCAGAATTAAAGAAAAAGGATGAAGAGGTAAATAGTATAATTGTTGAATATCTGGACAGAAAGGGCATTGACTAAGAATAGACACCCCCCACTTGTTCTTCTTCGGCTCTCCATGTAGGTGTGGTATGGGTGGGCTGTGCAAAAATATTTTGCTTAGTTTCCTTCCTCACAGCTGCCTGTGAGTGCCGGTGTCGTAGAGGCACTGGGATGAATGCCGATCCGTGCGCTCGGGTCCTTTCATTAGGTTGATTGTAAGCTCCTGAAAAACAGGAACTGTATAATTTTACATGTTTCTTCTCATAGCATTGAGGATGGTAAGCGACGAATAAGTATTTCTTTTCTTGGGAAGAAATAGAAGAATTAAGAATATAGCATTTGTTGCTATAATGAGACCAGTGGTTCAAAAGAGATGTTTGAGGTCATATAGCTTGTTTTTTAGAACATATTCCATAAAATTTAAAGATTTTAAAAAACAAACATAGAGTACTTTTCTGCTGTTTTGATTAGCTCCCTGGATTATCGTTTTTTTTTTAATTCAGTTTCAACGAACCAAACTCTTGAACGGACCAGGAGATGTTGAAACGGGTACAAGCACGACGATACCTCAGAAAAAATGGCTTCATTTTATCTCACCCATCTTTGTTCAAGCTCTTACATTAACATTCTTAGCAGAATGGGGTGATCGCTCTCAACTGACTACAATTGTTTTGGCAGCGAGAGAGGTGAGTGATACGTGAGAGACTACTGCTTCTCTTACAACTAAGCATGACTAGTGCTCCAGAGGACCTGGACAGAGTCAAGTTGGGCCACTGGATTATTTCATATACTAGACTCTTTTAGATCTGATAGTCCTGATATTCTCTAAAATTGACCTCCCAGTTTCTGCAGTCACTCAGATAATATTCTTGTGTCCAAACTTACTCTCTTGAGACTCATCTTGCTGACTCCCTTCCCTTCCCTTTTGCCAAAAGTGTTGCTGTGGTAGTTGTCTTGACTTGGTTTTCCTTGTTTTCTCAGAATTTTCCTTTGTGTATTAAGATTGTAAATTGGTATATTATTATTGAAGGCCAGATAATGGACAAGTATTTTTAAGGCCTTAAAAGTGCATATTTGGGTTTTCATTCCTTATGCTAAAAAAGTAATTGAGTTGTTGCAGATGTTACTTACTTAGAAAATACTAATTCAGTGGAAAATTAAAAACAGCCTAACTGTCCAGCAGAGAATTATTAGCTCAGTTATTAACAGATTTCTCTGTAGCTCCTAGAATATTCTCTCTTCAATGAACAAGACTTCAGGAAATCAAAATATTCACAGTGCTTGTCTCTGGGTAATGCTATTACAGGTGACTTGTTTCTGAATTAACAGTTTAATTAAATCTTAACACCAAAGTACTGAGTCCTCCAGTAGTAGGCTAGAAGAGACCTCAGCTTGTCTGCTGGCCTTTGCTCTAAAGAAACAACCTGAGGCCAAAAGTGGCTGGTCCAAGGACATAAGCTAGTTAGTTGGTAGCAGAGGCAGGGACTAGAAGCCAAGGGTCTCTGCCTTCTAGCCTTTTCTACCATATCTTATTCATAATTCTCAAGTGCCACTTATTTAAAAGACACCTTTCAGGTTTTTGGTTTTTAAAATTTTTAATCTTTCTTTCTTCTGAGGGGAATAGTCAAGTTTTATACCTGCTCCCCCAGGTCCCGGTTACTGAGGAGTGGCTGGGATGGAAAGCTGCAGCTGCTTTTCAGGCTCCTCCTGAGCTCGGCTTCATGCTACTGATCTGTCATTACAGCTTTCACTGAATGGTAGGATTTAGATAATCTTGAATTTGCTCTTAACTCCTAGGATATGTCCACCATAAAAGAGCAAGTTCCTTAACATAGGCTGCAGTTTAAAATGTAAAAACGAGTTGAAGGCCTCGCTGAGATAGTTGGGTGTCTTGCCAATGGGTTTCAGCCCCGGGCAAGTTCACTATGGATTTAGTGTGACCAAAGAAATGACAGTAGAACGTTCTTGGGGTGAAAGGGTTATACCCAACTTTATTCCCACTGTAGCAGGTCAATCACTAGAATCCCGTCCACTCAGAGCGAGTCTGCACATAGCAGGCCTGTCTGCCTCTGGGCCTCTGTCCCCACACAGCCATCCTCTGGGCCTCCATCCTCAGTGCCGCCACCACTTCAGCTTCTGCTCTCATGCAGCCTTGCAGCCGGGCCATCGTGTCACCCAGAGCACTGGGTGGAGCTCTTTATAACAACATACTGCCCACACGTGTGTAGTGAGCCAGCTGACCAGGGCCAGGTGAGAATCCTGGCCACAGAAGCTCTCATTTTATCCACACAGAGTCATTGCTTTTTTTCTTACACTTTTATGTGTGTTGCACAGAGTGACTTGTGACAGGCTTGGCTCCCGGTCCGTGAGGTATATTAGCCCAGTGTATGCTAGCCGCGTGGGGTGTGCCGACAGGGTCAGCGTCTCTTGCATCAGCGCTGCTGCACCTTATCTGCGTTTCCTTATCTGAGGCTGGAGTATTTGCCCACTTCATGAGTTGTTCTATGGGTGAGAAAAGGTAATGCACGTAGGTTCCCCAACACAGTGAGCCACTTAGTGTTAGCCACCTTCCGCACCGCCAGCACCGTGGGGATATATAACGAGCTCTTTGGGGGCAGAAATATGGCTGTCTGTTTTTATTCCCTTAATATTCCTAATTTTCTTTTCTGTAATTTTGTATAAACCATGCTGTGGTAGTTCAGTTCATTTTTGTCTGAACTTCATTTCTGCTTCCAACATTTATTGTTCCCAGTTTGGATTTTACAGAATCCTAGTGTCCTTTGAGATGTTAATTGGGTACTAAGAAAAAAAATGGGGAAGGAGGTTCCAGGGTCCAATAAATTTGGCAAATAACAAAGACCAAAAAATCCTGTATTAAAAGAACTTTTTAATTTTGACTTAATGCAGTGTTTTTTCAATTGTCACTTTAAAATAGAATGAAACCATCCTCTAGGGTATCAGCATCAAAAGTTATAGTAGACAAACATTTGGGTGGTACGTCCCCTCTGCCATTCTCGGAGGAAGCTATTGCAAACCTTGTCAGGTCCTCTGTCGGCCCACCCGTGCTTCTGCACAGCACACTGCCTTAGCTCCTACCCCAGACAGTGGGAGTCCTCGTCTCTTCCCCTGCACCCACCTGGCAACAGTCCCTCTTCCTCCTGTTCTGGATCCCAGCCCTTCATGCCCCCACTTCATAGCTAATCGATGCCTTTATCTGTGAGCATTTTAGTATGCACAAGTTTTTTCATCTAAAAAAATTGTACCCCTTACTCAGTTTGACTTCTTTTTCAGATTACTATCTTCTCCCTTTCCAAAGTCTGAAAGGGCTTGGCTCTGATGGGAACAGGAGGTGCTCCCATTTTCTTGTTTACTGAACCCACTGGACTCTACGATGCCGATACGGTGCTCCGAGTTGACCACAGCCATGGCAGGCCCTGCTGGCGTCCTCCTCGGAGGCTGATTCCCTAGCCACCTTCTCCTTGGGGCCAGGGAATTCTTCTGTCATCCTCTCGGTGTTGCGTTCCTCCTGACTGTGTTAACATCTGTCTGCATTCTCTCCCAGAGACATCATACTCAGTCCTATAGATTATTCTCCCAGTGAACTCAACTGACTCTTGAACTCTTGTTGGCATCCCTAAGCCCTTCCTGTACTGCTTCCCCTACCTGTACAGTCACATTGGCATTAGTGTAATTCAGAGAATTACAGGTGAGAAACTTGGGTGTCATGCTTGATTTTTTCATAATGGCTGTTATTCCTTTATCATTAAGGTATATCAATTAGGCCACCTTGATTTCTCTCAAATACATCTGCTTTTCTCTGTAGTTTTCCCACCACAAAACATTGTTTCTTACCAGGGCTGTTGCAGTAGCCATTGGATTGATCACCTTGCCCTTCAGTTTTGTTCTTCCAGTTCATTCTCTACGTTAAGACTTTTTTTTAAAGCATAAACTGCCACTCAGCTGAAAACCAACCAGTGTCTTAAAGTCTAAACTTTAACGACACTTCCTGAGTCCTTCATGACCCACCCCCAGCCCACCTTGATGTGCTTTGCTCCTGTGACAGTGGCTCCCTTCAGAAATGCTGCAGGACAGTCCTCTGCGTTGGCGCACACTGGTCTGGTCTGTTGCCTTCCACCAGCGTGTTCCTTCCTCCACAAAACAGCCAAATCCTCCTGCTCGTTCTCCAGAGCTATCTGTTCTGGAAAACTCTCACTGGTCTCAGTCTGAGTGCCTCCCATTTGTTTGGCAGCAGCATTTATGGAATGAATACTGTGTTATGTTCCTGGCACTAAGCTAACACTGAGGACACAGTGGAGAGTGAGGGAGGCAGGGTCTATACTGTCATGGCTGACTTAAAGAATCACTGTATCAAACGGTACCTGAGGGAAGAGATGCCTAGGTTTTAGTCTCAGCACTTGTCACCTAAGAACTAAATATTGCCTGTCAGTTAAGTTTAGCACCTGTTGAAAGGCTGAATTAGGGTTACTGTGATCTTATAAATGGATTTGAGTTTTTTCTACTTTTAGCTCTAGTCCTAGGTATTATTGGGATATACTCCTTCAGGCAGCTATTATTTTGTTTCATAAATTATAACCTGAATTTTTAAAACCATTCTATGCTTTTGTTGTTGCAGACTTCAGTGTTTAATAATTAATCTTGCTCAAGTGGCAGTTTCAGCCTTGGCTTTATGTTGATGTTATGCTTGTTTCCAGGACCCCTGTGGTGTGGCAGTGGGTGGGACAGTGGGACACTGCTTGTGTACTGGGCTGGCAGTGATCGGAGGAAGAATGATAGCCCAGAAAATCTCTGTCAGAACTGGTGAGTCTTTTCTTTTAATTACAAAAAAAATACCATGTTTTAACTCTTGAATCACTGAGAGAGATTAGAAAAAGTTTATTTTTTACTCAAGAACACTGGTAATCTTAGCAGTCCATTTTATTGTCCCTGCTATTGCAAACATGGACCATTTTTCATGTGTATATGTTCGTGAAATACAAATTAATCTAAAAGGATTCCTGGATTCATAGTGTTTTTTTGTCAACATATTTAAGTCAGTAAAACAATCATGTGGAAATAGAACTTTCTACTCAAATTTCCTGTCGCTGGTAGGTTCTGAAGATAGAATAAAAACAATCTCTATGTGTCAGAAGTAGTTGAACACTCTTTTTATAGCTGGGTTTTAAGATGAGTTGTAGCTCCATTGCTGCTCATCTGCGCTGTCTCCGCCTAATCCTGTCATTTTTTAAAACAATGCTAGAAAAGCAGCTGATTCTTACTGTTCAAAGTCAGGCAAGTGAAGGGTTCTTTACTGTGAAAATGGGGGGTTAAGTGTTTCTAACTTGTTTTCAAGGTTAGCTTATTAGTTTGGAGGAGTAATGGGCAATATCTTGGTTCCCTCGCAGAGAAATAGTGCCTTATTTAATTTTTTTCTCTTTTACAGTGACAATCATAGGAGGCATCGTATTCTTGGCGTTTGCATTTTCAGCACTGTTTATAAGTCCTGATGCTGGCTTTTAACAAGCTATTTGTTCATTTGTATTTAGTTAAAGACAAGAATTACCTATCTTAATGTACATAGTGTACATTGTAAGTAAAAGTGATAGAAAACACTGTATTTTGTAGCACTGATTTGTGAGTTTGGCCCATTTAATCAAAGTATTATGTCCTAAAGAAATAATCTTTGATTCTACTTGCAACATGGATTTTTAAAAGGAAACCTGACGTTCTAAGTGTGGATTTTTCTTTTTTCTCCAGCATAATCATGTTAATGTGATCTTTTTGAGTGTCTTTGGCTTTTTTGGGCAACAGTGTATATAAATATACATGGCACACCGTGTAGGGGGGGATCTACCACTTGATTTTTCATTGATCCCTTTATAAGGAATACAAATTTTCTTCTGGATCACTGAGGCATTTTAAGATGTTTACCTTAAAATTGTTCTTGGGGGAAGAACAAATTAATTTCTGTCTTTTAAAACATTTCCCCAACCCAGTAAGTAAAGAAGTCTTTAAAAAAATTAGGTTGTTTAAAAAAAGAAAAAAAAAAGAGGAATGTATTAGTGTCATAATGTGAACTGCTCACCAGATCCATTCTTCTTTCCTTTTTAAATTGGGTGGGAAGCCCAATATAAAAAAAACAGTCAATATTTGACAATGTGGAATTACCAAATTAAAAGAGAATACTATGAGTGTATTCATATTTTTTCTATATTGATTAAACAATGTAACATAGATATACAATGTAAATAAAAGTGGTACGACCAGAGCGTGTGGTCCTTGTGTGTTATACAAGTGCATAACTCTAATTATCAAAGTAGTATTCAGTTTACAGACCAATTCCTAAAGATGATGTAAAAATAGGAGCTAAGCATTGTTCTAAAGCACTTTAGCCCTCATGCAGTTCTGAGGTAATAGGCACTCATATTAAAGTTAAAAAGAAAACTTGCCCAAAGTTGCATGGTAGATAGAGTAGGGAGTCAAACCAGTTGAATTCTAGAGCCTGTAATAAAGGGTTATGGTTAAGACCACCTTATATTATAATAGTTACTTGAGTAATGACTGTCATTTTAGTATTCTGACTACTAACTGTATTGACTGAAGCAGAACTGCTCTCTCATCCACATGTGCTCTATTACCACGGGCACTGACGCCATTGACAGCATCTTTAAACCTGAGGATAGTTTGTCTCTAGAAACTCCCACACGTTCCTTGACCCAGAACAATTCAGATTTACTGAGCTGTGGAAGTCCATGTTGTTCAGGTGTTTGTAATTTGAGGACTGAAACAACCCAGTGAATGACCCAGTACTGGCGATACAGCGGCCTTTCTGCAGTCTCTTGGTGGGAAAGAGAGCTCACCACTGTTGCTAAGATCTGAGAGTGGCTGTCAGTTAAAAAGTAGTTGTACCTGGTGATGAAAAATAAGTCATTTTGGAAAGTGTTCTCTACCATAGAAAGTGTTTATTACAGTAAAAACAGTCCTTTTTAAGATAAAGCACTTCAAAGAAATGTCAGGTACCACCCCCAGATTACACCATCGTTATCTGCATCAGGTACCCCCAATACTGCCTTAGATTATTATAACCAGAGCAAGCAAGAATTGCATTATTTCTTTTCCAAGAACAGAAAGGACAAGTCCTTGCTAGGAAGTAGCTGGTACCATCATAGTCCAAACCTGACGGTGCAGGTAGCCTGGTTCCAGTACAAGCCTGGTCTGTGAGTAACAGCATGACTTTCTGAGGCACCACAATCCTGTAACGGGAGGACAAAACTACAGAGGATCGGGTAGATCAGACCTAAGCCACATGGCAAAAACCACTAGTGTGGTTAATTCCATTGTGGAAGAGAAGAAAGGAAAATGTCATTGGTAGTGATCTTTAAATTTAATAGCCCTTCTATAAAATCCAAAATCATGTGATCATTACAAGCTTTGTGCCACATAAAGCAGGTGTTATTTTTTGAGAAATGCAGGTGATACTGAAAAACAGCACTGAGGTATTTTTTATTTTTAAAATTGAATAAGGAAACAAAGTCTGGATCTATTATTTTACATGTACACAAAAAAAATGCTACTGCTTGACTTTTGCTCTAATTTTAAGTTCTGAATACATTGTAGGAGTCTAGGAAAGAGCATTATAATTAATAGCACATGTAGTTTTTAAAAACTGCACATCATAACCTGGAAAAGTGATCATACACTGGTGGAGGTAGGCTAATAACACATTTTACCTCTTCTCAAAGGATAGTTTTGGAAAACAAGTGTAACCAATTGTAACACCAAATTAAAATGGCAATATTAAACTGGTAACAAAGTGACTCATACTTTATACAATATTGTATTTCCAAGCATAGCTCATGAAAATCAGCAGAGAATTTAAAAGCACTGGTGAAACCATCATCCCTTCATACTTCTGCAATTTAGGATTTGGGCAGAACTGGAAAATGTCAGTCTCATTTTTGTAAATTAATTTGAATTCCAATTAAATGTCTGCTTTAGGAAAATAGGTATTCTTAAGGTCAGCTATTTTATAGCTCCACCCTTTGGAAGAATGATGGGCTACATGTAATTTTTACTTAAAATGAAGAACCAAGTGTTAACAGACAGCAGTGTCAAGAGTAGTGCACTAAGAACCACACAGAACATTACAAAGAATCTGGTGTGTTTTTTCAACTACCAATTGATGTTAGCAATAAAAATGTAAGAAGATAAGTCTTCTTTTGCACTAACTGGATACAGCACTGAATTAAACTCTGGGCTTCAATCTTTACACAGAGTGAGTGTGCGAGTGCCATGCTGAGGCCTTTCCCCACCTTAAACCATGCAGAATAGGTTGCAAAGTAACTCTAGAATGGTCTCAAATTACAGCCGTTATGGCCAAAATTTTTTTTTAAATGGCCTGGCCAGTTTTTCTGCCTCACAATGACATGCCTAATACATCAAACTAAAGATAATACAGCTTTTCCTACCAGCTTTAATACTGGCATAACCATTGTCAGCAGTGAATATGCACCAGTAAGAAACATACATTATCCGACATCTGAATGTTATTTTTAAAGCAATGTCACAATTTGTTCCCTAAAATGTAAAAGTATACATCTGAAAACACATCTTCAGCTTAACCCTTAAACACTTCACATCAGTAAGTCCAACTTGTAGCTGATGTGCTTTGCTTACCCATTCTCTGCTGGGTTCCAAACACCAGGCAGTATGGGGCTCGAGCTCCTCCAGGACCTCTGGACGGAGAACTCTGTTCCAGTGCCTACTTCAGGCAATTAAGTATCCTCAGATTCTAGGCTTCAAGTGTTCAAACACTTGATTGAATAGAGCTGTATGTGAACATGGTGGCCCATTTTTAAAGGGCCAAACAACAACATTACACCATAAAAATCAGCAAACATTTTTGTTAAAGAGTTGGCAGTATTCATGCATTGTTCCACCTACATATGTTTAAGGACTTTAAATGGATTTGAATATGGATATGTTAGTGAAGGCCATTAGAAGATGCTGAATGTATTGCTAACATTTACCCAAATGGGCAAAAGGGGCAATATGTGCTTTTGGCTCTGTCAGACTGGGCTGTGGCTGAATTGAGGAAGTAATCATATAAAAAATACCCAGAAAAGAAAAGGCATCAAGTAAAACTAGAAAAAGGTTGGAGCTATACAAAGCAGATTTTACAAGGTGTTACCTTTAGTTTTTCCTAACTGAGCTGAGAACAGGAGGGAAGTGCAGGGCATCGGGAAGCGGGCCCTCCACAGCCGTCCTGAGTCAAAAACAGACTTTGATTGCTCATGAAGCTGTCATGAGGGCTGCAGACTGCACCCCAGATAAAGGCCAGGTCTCCCTGTAAAAGATGAGGCAAAAACCACCACCACACATAATTCATGATACTGTGAAACCACTTTGATGAGAAACAGCACAAAGATATTTAAAAATATAAATACATTTAGCCATTTTTATTCAAGAAACCCAGAGAAATGCTTTCAAAGCATCTGCTTTAAAACTACTTTCTAAATTCTTCCATAAATACTATTATGATTGTCACTTAATGCAGCACCTCAGTGTTTGCTGGTGGTGGTGATGGAATCTTACTGAACAGTCTCTCCATTAACTGTCCTATTTCACTAAAAAATGTTTTCCTAGGAAAACCCAGGCAGCTTAGAAAATATTACTCAAGACGGAACCTGTAAAGTATTTTATTTAAGAAAAACAAGGAATGTAGTGTTAAATTATGACATGGGGGGGGATATGCAAAACAGTCACATGGGAGGAAGGTTTAAATTTTTAAATATCCATATTGATTTCTTGTGAACTGTTCAATACTGTTTTAAATATCCTGAATTAATAATTATACCAACAAAATTCATCCCCAGTGTTTCCACAGAAGACATTAAAATAAGACCAAATTATACTTTTTTTCTTCAACAGTCTTTTTCTCAGTCCTTTTTGTGCAAAAATATTACAAGAGCAATTCAAATGGAAATTCTGAAATGACATGCCAACATTTCAGAGCACATTTAAAACACTCAGAATAAATTCTTGAAATTACCATATTCTCAAATACTACCACCAATCAATTTAGGTTAGTTCTATACATCTCTTCACACTGATGTAGTTTTCCTAGACCTCTGAAACTATACAGGCTCATTGGTCTCTCTCAGTGTCCACATAATAGGCAAGACAGGTTTACAGTAGTGTCTAAATGGAACTAGGCATCTATAATCTCGAGTCCACCACATTCAAAACAAAAGTCAAAGTTCATTTGGCTACCTTGAAATCACTCCCATAAACCTACTACGGTTCACTGGATCTAAACATTTCTCAGAAATGTATCATTTTTAAATTTCACCTAAGTGATGATTTGGGGATCCTTTGGAAATGGTAATGCCTAAGATAATAAACTTTATCAAAATGAATAATTGCAATAAAGTGCTTGTTACATTTCAAAATGATGCTTTTAGACTGTGGTACGTTGTTTTAAAAGAGTGTGCTATTCCTTTATAAAGGATCCCCAGGCATGAGAGTCGGCTCTTCTCACCTGTCTCAGAAAGCAGCAGCACTATCTTTTGGTAGGCTGGCAATAGGCACGTAACCATGCGGACGAGGCTATGCTAGTGCTATGGCAAAAGGGAGACTAAATTAGAAAAGTGGGAGGCCTGTGGAGGGTTCCTACTATATTCATCATTATATACAAATATATTAAATATGCTATAAAAATAGTCGACTCTTTTCCTTTGCAATTACTTCAGAAGCTCCTTTTAGAAGAAGAATGCTCACCCAACCCAAACAAACTTAAAAGGTTCTCTTTCTCCAATCACTGTTAAAATGGCGAGTGCCTTTATGCTGTTCTTTTCCACCATCTAGAAATCCCAATCTGCTTACTCCCGGCTAGACTCACTCAGCTAAATAGTAATATCCAGTGTTTAAATCTTCCAACATTGAATCCCAAGGGACTAAGAACAGGGTCACAGATACTGGAAAGGTTATAGACTTGAATGCAATTTACACATGTGTTCAAAAAACTTTCCATCACCAAAGAAGTGTAGAAAAAAAAGTAGAAATGAACAATCCTAGAGTAAAATGCTACTTGCATTTCCACTTAAAATTTTTTTTACCTCAGTATAGTGGACACATTCTAAAACAAGCTGAGTAATAACCAGTTTAAAATAATTTTTACCTGTTCGTGTAGAGGAGGGGAAACAGACTATTAAGGGCCCCCTTTCTAAGGCTCCTTGAAAAGGGGTTCATCTCTCTCCAGCACACGATGCCCTTTTGAGCTGCATTGCTTCAATGCCCTTAAATAACTGCAAGCAGACTGCTTTAATGCAATGGCCACAAACACAGCACTTCTGAGGAATCCAAATGATGCTTTTACTACTCTGTACTGAGTATTCTACAACAAACGGCCCAAAGTCACTGGTATCTTCTTATTACCACACATTCCTGAACAGGATATAAGTGACGAGGCAGAGCACAGGACTCCAATTACACCCTCAAATTAGAGCCATTTGGAGACTGAACTGCAGTGTTTACTTACATGCTACCCCATCTCTCTTATTTGCTTTTCCTCCAATATTTTCCACTCAAAAAATGGAGCACTTTGAATGTCTATGTTCTGATTTGACACAACTCTCAGCAGCAACTTTATGAATCCTCGTAGTCCTCATTTGTGGTTGTTAACATCCCGACTTGCCCAGTGCCACAGCAGTCCCAAGTGATAACTGCAGAATAGCAAACATTCTTCCTTATCTTCAACAATTTCTACCTTAAAAGTGCTGCCCAGAATAAAATATTTTTTAAAGAAAAACTGAGTATCTTATGAGAGTAAAGCAGAGGGAAAACAGGGTTTTAAGCAGCTGAAAGGTGTTCCTATTTGGTGTTTTTCCATGACTTAGATTTGGGATTTTAATTAACAACTTTGGCTACAGAAATGAATGAATAGGCAACTGCTAAGTCTTCATCAGAGAGCTCCAGTCTTAGTTCATGGGGAAGGGAGCAAGGATAGTTTTGCAACTGAAGTTCCAGAAAAGCAGAAGGAAAACCCAAGTTTGAGAAGGAGCTGAGAGGCAGCGGGTGCTTACTAGCTTTTCCAACACAACACTTCATACTGACAGCAAAGGCAAAGCAGCTAGCTGTTCCTTTAAATTAGGCAATCAGCTCTAAGCAGAGAAAAATGAGCTGTAAGGAACAACAGGAATTATAAAGCAAAATTTTGTCTAATTTTCTTTTCCAAATGTCTGAGAATGGAAAATATCTGAAGGGACTGGTGGAGGAGAATGTGAATAAGCAGTCTGCAGATTTATCTTGTGGCTCACCTTACACCTGGCCTTTGCAAACCTAAGTACACAGTACTCATAGTCCATGATCTTCCTTTTAAGTAGGGTTTTTGGAGGATAAACCTTAACAGTTCTTCATATCTTTGTTGGCAAAATCCATATCACTAGATATGGCCAATAAATAAGTGAGGCACAACTCATATATATATATATATATATATATGGAACGGCATGATAAGGTTGAGAAAGGCAATCTGACGGGAGAAAATACTGTTGCCACATTCTACATCAATTCCATCTACGTGTATTATGCTTAGGACCACATACATTCTGATAACTATTCTTGACATTCATGAGAAAGAAATCTTTTTCAGAGGATCATCTAACTAGAAAATGAGCTTCCTGATATGTTAATTATTAGTTGGTATCTAGTGACACTTCTTTTGTGGAAGGGTAGATACCAACTTTCTTTGGTTGTTTTCTTCTTCAGCATTAATTTTCTAATTTAAGTGGCCAGGTAGAGTTTTCTACAGAAAGACAAAGTATGTCCCTTAAGGATGATAGCAAAGTCGAGGACAGAAAAGTCTTAAGAATTGATTTAGAATTCCTCTGACTCCATCTAGCATTTCTGTATTAGGTTATTTTCATTGTTTAAAGCCTTTTCTGTTTAACAACCTCAATCATTTTACACATTTAAAGTTCAATTTTGATTTATTACAGCTTGCTGTCCTCCCTTTACTGAGTAATTTTTAATATAAGACATTTTGCATTAATTTTCCTTTGCACTATACTTGTACATCTTTAGTACCATAACATCTATAAAATGCTTTTTTAATGTATGCAACATCTGTTGGTATTTATTACCTTTAGAATACAACATTGCCAAATGAAATCTTAGTTCATGTTTAGAGAGCATGTGAGTTACAATATTCCAGTGTAGTAAAGGCAAAGCCAATTCCTACCCCTCTTTTTTTCTTTGTAGGAATATCAAAATCATACTGAGCAAATATTTTACTATAAATCTTAAATTAACCTTTCCTTAAGCTTTAAAGAAAGGTGATTTAGGAAAACTATTTTGTGATCACATTAATGACTCTGACAGTGTTAGGATGTCATCTTTTATTTCTAAATTATTTGTACCTCCAGTCCAAGAGACTCAAAGCAGTCTTCACAGGAACCTAGGAGAATAACGACGGCTCTGACACCCACATGCTGTTAAAAATGTACTAAGGTTTCAAAACTGCTACTGAAACCAGACAATGAATTCAAGATGGTGAGTTATCACCTGAATCAAAATCAAGGCACTATGGGTTTTTTTTCTCTCAAATAACCCTGAATCATTTCTGACTAAAAGAAGCATTGAAATTGTGAAGGATAATAAAAAGATTCCAACAAATCTAAAAGTTAAAATTCCCACCAGTGAGAATGTTAGAAAGTGCCTAAAATGTTTTGTGTGCAAATTTTACTCCTATAACTGAAACATTCTGGAAATTTCTTTCAGGCTTGTTGAAAACCATTTATACAACTATTTCCAACTATGAATTATATCAAAATATATGTGATCAAAACTCCCAACCATCTAAAATAAAGCAGTGCAAATCCTATTTTCAAACATAATTGAAAAATAATGAAATGAGGGTATTTCTGAGTAACTTGAAAATCCTGTTGTTTCAATAATTTAACCTGAAAAAAAAATCCATTTCCAGCAGCACATTATACCTCACTGAACAAACTTTGACATCACAGCCGAAGTATGAACAGTAAGACCTGTGCCCTGGAAAAATGAGTAGAACACTACTGTGCTGTAAACAAAAGGGAAAACAAAGGATGTATTAGTCTGCACATGGTGTCAGAATCTACGGACATATACTTGAGGAGATAATGCTTTCATGCAGCATACAAAACATTTTGCTTTCTCTCCTTTTATCCAGACATACACGTAATATTTTTATATCATCTATACATAAAGAATTTGAACCCACACAACATTCTGAAATAAACTTCTGTCCCATCATGATCTGAAAAGAGGAGAGGGGAATGGGAAGGGGGCCTGCAAAGGCTACTGGACTGTCTTCATGGCCTCATGGTAAGCAAACCCCTGACATGACTGGTGTGTCCTCTGTAACACTTAAAAACAGGCACAGAACAACTACATTTACTAACGTTGTTAGTGCCTTTCTGATTCATTGGAGGTCATGTTCATAGCTGAGCTTCTTAACGTTTGGCAATATACTCTTTTTCCATCAAAAACTATCTAGGCCAGTAAAACACTGTTAGAATTGACTATGGCCCTATGATCATCTCCTGCTGGCTGGTATTTAATGTACACCTGGAGCACTATAGGTAGCATTTCCCCTCTAATTCCAGGAACTAGAACACTCAATACTACATCTCATGCAACTGCTGGAATTCTTCCTCCTGTCCTCAGATCATCTGAGCAACCCTTTCCGGACCAGCCCCCTCTGCCCCGGGGGGTCAGAGAGGAGGCACTCATGCTACTGCGGGGGAACCCTGGGAGGGTCGGTTGAACTGTCAGTCCTGTGCCGACTCGGCTGCTGCTGTTGCTGAGACTGGTGTTGCTGGTGATGTGACTGAGGGAAAGTACTCTGTTGTAGTGGAAATGCAGCAGAGAGGATAAGCTGAGTTGAAGGATTCCCATGGAGCAACCTTGAAGTCTAAAAAAGAAACGGATTATGCAACATTGTTTTACCCCATTACATCGCCTACATTAAGATTTACTCAAGTTTTCCACTCTTCATAGGGACAAAATCCTTTAACCCCCATAATCTACATAATTTTTGCTATCTCATTTAAAAATACTTTATTCGAAAATGTTCATGAAGCTTTCTCTCTTTTTGAAAGTATGACAATTCCCTTTTAAGGAATCTGAGCTAAAGAGTACACGACATAGAATGCAATCTACATCTTGAGACAAGCTACACACATTCTTCCACCTTCTGTGTCCCTAAGACTATACCTTTACACAGATAATAAAATATAAGCATGGCTAAGAACACAGGAATCACAGATACTCTGAGGTCAGACAGACAATGCCTTCTGCAGAGGGTCATTCAGCTGGTTTGAGCAGCAGCTCAGCGGCTGAGAGCAGGGACTCTGAGGGGAGGCACACTGGGTTCAAACTCCTGCCTCTTTTACTACACATGTGCTTTTGTCACTGTTTACTTCTTTGGGCCTCAGTTTCTTTATGTACAAAATAAGGATAACCACCATAACTCCCATATTGGGTTCTTATGAAGATTAAATATTAACATGACTTAAAGATAATGAGGGCAAATTTAGAGGGCAAAGTCAGAGACTTAAGTCCTATATGTAGCAGTGCGGTGTAACAAAAATCAAACCAAAACAAAATAGGGCACAGGCTCTGAAGTCAGAAGCCCTGGCTTTGAGTTTTGCTCTGCTGCTGATTAGCTGTGTGACCTTGGGCAAGTCCAAACTTGATGAGCCTGTTTCTTTTACCTAATTCCTTCTTCTGGAGATACAAAGGTAACTAGTCAAAAGAAAGTGAATTTTTAAAATGAACATCTTCCCTCACTACTGACATTTGGTGCAGGGTTCCTAATTTTAGAACAGAACTGTGATTTTTGCAGATGTATATTAAGGTCAACTGCACATGTGCGTAATATGCACACATACAAATGGACAGATTGTTGAGCCTTAACAACCATTAAGCTTTGCTATGGACCTGGAGAATTTTCATACTATCTTTGCTATTAGGAAATGCTTTTCTTAGGCTCATGATATTTATGAGCTTTACAGGGTTACAAAAGAGATACATTTTGGAACTAAGTGTGATACACTCAGAAAAACCAAATTGTGTGATTACTATCTACATATGAGTATATTTCTGAAGGGTATTGCCTGCCTTATTTATTAAGGGGTCCCACATCTTTAAAATACTTTCTGTACAAGTTGGGGAGAAGAGAATATTCATTCTTTTAAGGGCCTTTGTTCCCTAATAGAAGACTTAGATCTTAAGGCAAGTCCTCTCCTTTTTTAAGCTTTTGCTTAATTTTCACTGAATATATTTCCCCTAGATAATACTTTCTAACTTGTTATTAGTCCATTTATAACAATAGCTAACCTAGTCATTAATGGCTGCAGTATGGTGTTAAGGTCAAGGGACTATGACTCTTAGAGATATTTAGGCAACTAACCTGTTTAGTTTCCCACATCACCAAGTCAACAATTACATTTGCTTCAGAACACCAAGGGTAATAAATTACTGTGTTTATGCTTGAATATACAGTACAATACCCCATCTTCTAATCGTACCATATGTTGGGTAACTCTAAAATTGACATATGCCTGGCCTACATGGAATGGTCTTTTAGCACAAATTCTAGGCTAGCCTCCATTCACAACTGCCCTCCCCTAGGTCAGAAGGGAAAAAATTGGACTTCCAGGTATCATAATCTGCTGTGCACCCCCAGTGAGGGTACTGAGGTCCAGAGATGTGTCCTGCTGATCTCCTTGCTGAGGATCCCTACCTAGGCGACTTTCTTCTGTATCCTTTAGACAAGTAGATCCTGCCTGATATACCCACATGAGATCTGTGTCTGCATTTTGGTTAATCAGAGTGTCTATTACATTTATCAAGGTAGTGGTCATAAATGATCACTAGTTATGTGCCTTAAACTGTGTTCAGTGATTTACAAGCATCTTTCACCCATGAGATAGACATTATTAAGCACCTCCATATTACAGATGAGGAAACTGAATTTTAGCGGGTTAAGTGACCACCACAGGTAACACAGTACAGGATAACACAGTGATTCCACCTCAGGGCAGCCTGACTTTAGAGCCCAAGTTCTTACTATGACATAATACTGCCTCCACAGTATTTCTCCTTGATACTAATTTATAATTAAAAAATTATAAAACTTAATCCAAGAAAATAAGATAATGCCTATACTAATTTTCCAACAATCCCTTTTCATACTCCTGCCCTGTAGAGCAGAGTTTAATGGCCTGCTAGAAAAAGGAAGGAAGGTGTCTTTCCTTGAATTGCAGAAGCTTTAGCCAGAGTGAGCTTTAGGTAAAGTCCTTGATGTGCACAGAAGTTGAGATAATTAGCTATGTCTGTGGCAGGGCTGAAAGTCTTCCAAAGACCAAAGAAGGAAAGAGAAAGCTAACCAGGACAAGCTCTGTTTTTTTAGAAATTTAACTTGTATAGTAAGTTTTCAGGGATTTTTCACCTCATTTACAAAACTGTTCATGTAATGCCTGATTTCCTTATATAAAAGTAAATGTGCTGGAGCCAAGATGGCGGCGTGAGTAGAGCAGCGGAAATCTCCTCCCAAAACCACATATATCTATGAAAATATAACACAGACAACTCTTCCTAGAATAAAGACCAGAGGACACAGGACAACATCCAGACCACATCCACACCTGCGAGAACCCAGTGCCTCGTAAAGGGGGTAAGATACAAGCCCTGGCCCAGCGGGACCCGAGCGCCCCTCACCCCAGCTCGCGGCGGGAGAAGAATAGGCAGAGCAGGAGTGAGACGGTGCCCAGGACTGTTGAACACCCAGCCCCCCATCCGGAGCAGAGCGCAGACACAGTGCATGTGTGGGGCCCAAGATACTAGGGAAATAGGGCAGCAAGAACGGTGAGCGGGTACCAGAGGCCTGGCGCCGGAGGACATAAGAAAAGCAAGTGGCCATTTTTTCTTTTTTTTTTTCTGTTTTGTTTTGGCAAGCAATTTTTGGAACTCTTAAAGGGATAGGGACCCCAAAACTAGGGAAACAGGGCAGCAAGACCGGTGAGCAGATGCCTGAGGCTGGCGCCGGAGAATAAAGAAAAACGAGCAGCCATTTTTTACTTTTTCATTTTTTTAATAAAAAAAAATTTTTTTTTTTTTTTTGTGGTTGTTGTTTTGTTTTGGCGGGTACTTTCTGGAAGTCTGAAGGGGCAGGGCGGGACACTTAATCCAGAGGTAGGGAATCTGGGGATCTCTGGGCCCCCTAATCCCCTGGGCTGCAGGGAGCAGGGAGGCCCCTTTCAGAGATAAAAAGCCTCCCAGCCGCTCCCCCTCCAACGCGACTCCACCACTTTGGAGCAGCGGCCCAAGCCAGGCCACGCCCACAGCAACAGCGGAGACAAACTCCATAGCAGCCGGGCAGGAAGCAGAAACCCTGTCTGCACGCAGCTGCCAAGCACAAGCCACGAGAGGTCGCTGTTCTCCCAGGAGAGGAGGGCCACAAACCAACAAGAAGGGAAGTTCTTCCAGCCGTCACTCATCCCAGCTCTGCAAACTATTCCTATCACCATGAAAAGGCAAAACTACAGGCAGACAAAGATCACAGAGACAACACCAGAGAAGGAGACAGACCTAACCAGTCTTCCTGACAAAGAATTCAAAATAAGAATCATAAACATGCTGACAGAGACGCAGAGAAATATGCAAGAGATATGGGATGAAGTCCGGAGGGAGATCACAGATGCCAGAAAGGAAATTACAGAAATGAAACAAACTCTGGAAGGGTTTATAAGCAGAATGGATAGGATGCAAGAGGCCATTGATGGAATTGAAATCAGAGAACAGGAACGCATAGAAGCTGACATAGAGAAAGACAAAAGGATCTCCAGGAATGAAACAATATTAAGAGAACTGTGTGACCAATCCAAAAGGAACAATATCCGTATTATAGGGGTACCAGAAGAAGAAGAGAGTGGAAAAGGGATGGAAAGTATCTTGGAAGAAATAATTGCTGAAAACTTCCCCAAACTGGGGGAGGAAATAATCGAACAGACCACGGAAATACACAGAACCCCCAACAGAAAGGATCCAAGGAGGACAACATCAAGACACATATTAATTAAAATGGCAAAGATCAAGGACAAGGAAAGAGTTTTAAAGGCAGCTAGAGAGAAAAAGGTCACCTATAAAGGAAAACCCATCAGGCTAATGTCAGACTTCTCAACAGAAACCCTACAGGCCAGAAGAGAATGGCATGATATATTTAATGCAATGAAACAGAAGGGCCTTGAACCAAGGATACTGTATCCAGCAAGACCATCATTCAAATATGATGGTGGGATTAAACAATTCCCAGACAAACAAAAGCTGAGGGAATTTGCTTCCCACAAACCACCTCTACAGGACATCTTACAGGGACTGTTCTAGATGGGAGCACTCCTAGAAAGAGCACAGAACAAAACACCCAACATATGAAGAATCGAGGAGGAGGAACAAGAAGGGAGAGAAGAAAAGAATCTCCAGACAGTGTATATAACAGCTCAATAAGCGAGCTAAGTTAGGCAGTAAGATACTAAAGAGGCTAACCTTGAACCTTTGGTAACCACGAATTTAAAGCCTGCAATGGCAATAAGTACAAATCTTTCAATAGTCACCCTAAATGTTAATGGACTGAATGCACCAATCAAAAGACACAGAGTAACAGAATGGATAAAAAAGCAAGACCCATCTATATGCTGCTTACAAGAAACTCACCTCAAACCCAAAGACATGTACAGACTAAAAGTCAAGGGAAGGAAAAACATATTTCAGGCAAACAACAGCGAGAAGAAAGCAGGGGTTGCAGTACTAATATCAGACAAAATAAACTTCAAAACAAAGAAAGTAACAAGAGATAAAGAAGGACACCACAAAATGATAAAGGGCTCAGTGCAACAAGAGGATATAACCATTCTAAATATATATGCACCCAACACAGGAGGACCAGCATATGTGAAACAAATACTAACAGAACTAAAGGGGGAAATAGACTGCAATGCATTCATTCTAGGAGACTTCAACACACCACTCACAACAAAGGATAGATCCACCGGGCAGAAAATAAGTAAGGACACGGAAGCACCGAACAACACAGTAGAGCAGATGGACCTAATAGACATCTACAGAACTCTACATCCAAAAGCAACAGGATACATATCCTTCTCAAGTGCACATGGAACATTCTCCAGAATAGACCACATACTAGGCCACAAAAAGAGCCTCAGTAAATTCAAAAAGATTGAAATCCTGCCCACCAACTTTTCAGACCACAAAGGCATAAAACTAGAAATAAACTGTACAAAGAAAGCAAAAAGGCTCACAAACACATGGAGGCTTAACAACACACTCCTAAATAATCAATGGATCAATGACTAAATCACAAAGGAGATCCAGCAATATATGGAAACAAATGACAACAACAACACTAAGCCCCAACTTCTGTGGGACACAGCAAAAGCAGTCTTAAGAGGAAAGTATATAGCAATCCAAGCATATTTTAAAAAGTAAGAACAATCCCAAATGAATGGTGTAATGTCACAATTGTCGAAATTGGAAAAAGAAGAACAAATTAGGCCTAAGGTCAGCAGAAGTAGGGACATAATAAAGATCAGAGAAGAAATAAATAAAATTGAGAAGAATAAAACAATAGCAAAAATCAATGAAACCAAGAGCTGGTTCTTCGAGAAAATAAACAAAATAGATAAGCCTCTAGCCAGACTTATTAAGAGGAAAAGAGAGTCAACACAAACCAACAGTATCAGAAACGAGAAAGGAAAAATCACGATGGACCCCACAGAAATACAAAGAATTATTAGAGAATACTATGAAAATCTATATGCTAACAAGCTGGGAAACCTAGGAGAAATGGACAACTTCCTAGGAAAATACAACCTTCCAAGACTGACCCAGAAAGAAACAGAAAATCTAAACAGACCAATTACCAGCAACGAAATTGAAGTGGTAATCAAAAACTACCCAAGAACAAAACCCCGGGGCCAGATGGATTTACCTCAGAATTTTATCAGACATACAGAGAAGACATAATACCCATTCTCCTTACAGTTTTCCAAAAAATAGAGGAGGAGGGGATACTCCCAAACTCATTCTATGAAGCTAACATCACCCTAATACCAAAACCAGGCAAAGACCCCACCAAAAAAGAAAACTACAGACCAATATCCCTGATGAACATAGATGCAAAAATACTCAACAAAATATCAGCAAACCGAATTAAAAAATACATCAAAAGGATCATACACCATGACCAAGTGGGATTCATCCCAGGGATGCAAGGATGGTACAACATTCGAAAATCCATCAACATCATCCACCACATCAACAAAAAGAAAGACAAAAACCACATGATCATCTCCATAGATGCTGAAAAAGCATTTGACAAAGTTCAACATCCATTCATGATAAAAACTCTCAGCAAAATGGGAATAGAGGGCAAGTACCTCAACATAATAAAGGCCATCTATGATAAACCCACAGCCAACATTATATTAAACAGCGAGAAGCTGAAAGCATTTCCTCTGAGATCGGGAACTAGACAGGGATGCCCACTCTCCCCACTGTTATTTAACATAATACTGGAGGTCCTAGCCATGGCGATCAGACAAAACAAAGAAATACAAGGAATCCAGATTGGTAAAGAAGAAGTTAAACTGTCACTATTTGCAGATGACATGATACTGTACATAAAAAACCCTAAAGGCTCCACCCCAAAACTACTAGAACTGATATCGGAATACAGCAAAGTTGCAGGATACAAAATCAACACACAGAAATCTGTGGCTTTCCTATACACTAACAATGAACCAACAGAAAGAGAAATCAGGAAAACAACTCCATTCACAATTGCATCAAAAAAAATAAAATACCTAGGAATAAACCTAACCAAAGAAGTGAAAGACTTATACTCTGAAAACTACAAGTCACTCTTAAGAGAAATTAAAGGGGACACTAACAGATGGAAACGCATCCCATGCTCGTGGCTAGGAAGAATTAATATCGTCAAAATGGCCATCCTGCCCAAAGCAATATACAGATTTGATGCAATCCCTATGAAACTACCAGCAACATTCTTCAATAAACTGGAACAAATAATTCAAAAATTCATATGGAAACACCAAAGACCCCGAATAGCCAAAGCAATCCTGAGAAAGAAGAATAAAGTAGGGGGGATCTCACTCCCCAACTTCAAGCTCTACTATAAAGCCATAGTAATCAAGACAATTTGGTACTGGCACAAGAACAGAGCCACAGACCAATGGAACAGACTAGAGAATCCAGACATTAATCCAAACATATATGGTCAATTAATATTTGATAAAGGAGCCATGGACATACAATGGCAAAATGACAGTCTCTTCAACAGATGGAGCTGGCAAAACTGGACAGCTACATGTAGGAGAATGAAACTGGACCATTGTCTAACCCCATATACAAAAGTAAACTCAAAATGGATCAAAGACCTGAATGTAAGTCATGAAACCATTAAACTCTTGGAAGAAAACATAGGCAAAAACCTCTTAGACATAAACATGAGTGACCTCTTCTTGAACATATCTCCCCGGGCAAGGAAAGCAACAGCAAAAATGAACAAGTGGGACTATATTAAGCTGAAAAGCTTCTGTACAGCAAAAGACACCATCAATAGAACAAAAAGAAACCCTACAGTATGGGAGAATATATTTGAAAATGACAGATCCGATAAAGGCTTTACGTCCAGAATATATAAAGAGCTCACACGCCTGAACAAACAAAAAACAAATTACCCAATTAAAAAATGGGCAGAGGAACTGAACAGACAGTTCTCCAAAAAAGAAATACATATGGCCAACAGACACATGAAAAGATGCTCCACATCGCTAATTATCAGAGAAATGCAAATTAAAACTACAATGCGGTATCACCTCACACCAGTAAGGATGGCTGCCATCCAAAAGACAAACAACAAATGTTGGCAAGGCTGTGGAGAAAGGGGAACCCTCCTACACTGCTGGTGGGAATGTAAGTTAGTTCAACCATTGTGGAAAGCAGTATGGAGGTACATCAAAATGCTCAAAACAGACTTACCATTTGACCCAGGAATTGCACTCCCAGGAATTTACCCTAAGAATGCAGCAATCAAGTTTGAGAAAGACCAATGCACCCCTATGTTTATCGCAGCACTATTTACAATAGCCAAGAATTGGAAGCAACCTAAATGTCCATCGATAGATGAATGGATAAAGAAGAGGTGGTACATATACACAATGGAATACTACTCAGCCATAATAAAAGGGCAAATCCTACCATTTGCAGCAACATGGATGGAGCTGGAGGGTATTATGCTCAGTGAAACAAGCCAAGCGGAGAAAGAGAAATACCAAATGATTTCACTCATCTGTGGAATACAAGTACAAAGGAAAAACTGAAGGAACAAAACAGCAGCAGAATCACAGAACTCAAGAACGGACTAACAGGTCCCAAAGGGAAAGGGACTGGGGAGGATGGGTGGGTAGGGAGGGATAAGGGGGGGGAAGAAGAAGGGGAATATTAAGATTAGCATAAATGGGGGGGTGGGAGAAAGGGGAGGGCTGTACAACACAGAGAAGGCAAGTAGTGATTCTACAACATTTTGCTATGCTGATGGACAGTGACTGTAAAGGGGTTTATAGGGGGGACCTGGTATAGGGGAGAGCCTAGTAAACATAATATTCGTCATGTAAGTGTAGATTAATGATACCAAAAAAAAAAAAAAAAGGCAGTTCCTGTGTGGTGACCTCCAATGAGTTCTACACAAGGGTATAAAGGGCATATAAAAGTGTAGGCATAGGTCCTGTTTGTGTTTATACAGAGGATCAAAGCCTAATTTGGCTACCCCGAAAATCAACTAAGATATGATATGAAAAAGAACTTCCAACATCAGCACTCTCTGGAAGACTCATGCCAGAAGATGATCATCAAAAACCCCAACAAATATCCACACACTGCTACAGCTCTAGATGCACTTATCCCAACAGTTCCTGTACTTGCCATGGGAATGAAGAAGGAGATATCTAAGCTGGCCTGTGCATACAGTAAAACAAAAAATTTGACTGGATCTATACTGTTGGAACTCAACCAAGAATTAGGAGAAGTGCAAATTGTAGCGCTCCAAAATCTTCCAACTACAGACTATTTACTGTTAAAAGAACATATGGGATGTGAACAGTCCCCAGGAATGGGTTGTTTTAATTTGTCTGGTTTCTCTCAGACTGTTCAAGTTCAGTTGGAAAATATCCACCATATCATAGATAAGTTTTCACAAATGCCTAAGGTGCCTAACTGGTTTTCTTGGTTTCACTGGAGATGGCTGGTAATTACAGGTATGCTTTGGTTATGTAACTATACTCCTATTATGTTAATGTGTGTGCGCATTTTAATTAGTAGTTTAAAACCTATACATGCTGAAGTTACTCTACAAGAAGATATGTCAAAGAAATAATCAATCTTCCCATGTTTTCTTCCGCCTGCTACTTCTATAGCTTTTCTTCTTCCTTCCTAATTACAACCCTTAAATAGAATTCGTGCCTCATACCGAATTTACCGAGTATCATAATTCTTCCAAGTGGTAAAGACACCTCAAGACAAATGCTTGGCATAGAAGCCACAGGGCATTAATATGCAAAGAAGTGAAAAGCTAACCTTTTCAAACAATATGGCTTCTCTCTCACTTACCAACTTTACATTTCCCTGTATGGCTCCAGAAGATGACTGGTTAGCCAGAGACGGGTAAGATTCCTCAAGGGAGGAACAACCTAAGACAGGCACAGTCGCAGGGGGGCCATCAGGTGAGAAATTGGGGATCAACAGAGGTGAGGCTTAGAACCTCACCCCCCTGTTCTGAGAGAAATCTTCTGCATCCGTGGATGTTTTATTGCCCTTGTCTAGCTTGGATTAACACATAGTCTACAGGCACACACCTGATCATCTACATTTGCTCTCTTACAACACTAAACTATGTTTTCTACCTTTATCTTGTATCTACCTACCACTTCAGCATTTTATTAAAAATAATAATAATAAAGAGAGAAATGTGGTATCCACATATAAATCAAGTATAAAAATCAAATGAGTATTCATATTTGAACTGACTGTTTATAGTTCATAATGCATGAGCAAAACCGAAGGTTTCTGTGATGGCTGCCCTTGTACTGTTCACCATGTAACTTACTCACTATGTAAGAATTTGTTCTCCATGTAAGAACTTGTTTGTTATGCTTCAGAAGATTGGAGACTGACGAAAATTAGGCTTGGGGTGGATTAATGATTGTGCATTGAGCATTGACTCCCCTATACAGAATTTTATTGTTGTTAACAACCATTTGATCAATAAATATGAGAGATGCCCTCACAAAAAAAAAAAAAAAGTACACACTTCCAATTGTAAAATAAATAAGTAACCAGGATGTAATGTATAGCATAAGGAATATAGTCAAAATATTGTAACAACTTGGTATGGTGATAGCTGGTACCTAGAATTATCATGTATATAAATGTTGAATCACTGTGTTGTACACCTGAAACTAATGTAATACTGTGTGTCAACTACCCTTCAATAAAAAATAATTATCTACAAAAAAAAAAAAAAAAAAAAGTAAATGGGTTTGGGACAACTTCTGCACGGGGAGAGTTACCTGTAAAAACTGCTGCGGCGTTTGGGTCAGCTGAGCCTGAGATGGTTGTGGAGCTGAAGTCAGCTGCTGCTCCTGGGAGCTCTGTTGCTGTGTGCCTGACAATGTCTGTGGCTGCTGCTGTGTGGCAAAGGTAGGGTAGGCAGTCACCACCTGACCCATAAGCATGGTGCTAGGTACCATGACAGCCCCACAAGCTACAGGAGCAGTCACTAATTTGGTCACAAGTTGCTGACCTTGAGAAAATCTGTTAAGAAAAAAGAAAGAGGAGTCAGAAGTGTAAAGTGCATATTATAAAAGGCAGTGGCTGAATATTTCCCTAAGATAATACCCAATGATAAGCCAATTCAGTTGTTCTAAAAACTCTATGTTCCAATTTTGTTTCATGTTTTTGAAGACTCTTTTTGGGATACCAGTAAAACAAAAATGTATATAGCAAAATGAAACATAATCAAAGTTACAAACATTTTTTTTGATAACCACATGCAAAAGAATGAAGTTAGACCCTTACTTCACACCATATACCAAAATTAACTCAAAATGGATTAAAGACCTAAATTTTTTTTTGTAAAAGCTGTAACTATGAGACTCTTAGAAGAAAACATAGGAGAAGATTCATGACATCACATTGGGTAATGATTTCTTGGATAAAATATGAAAAGCACAGGCAATGAAAGAAAAAGTAAACTGGACATCAAAACTAAAAGCTTTTGTGAATCAAAGGATACTATGAACACAGTGAAAGGGCAACCCACAGAAGAGGAGAAAATATTTGCAAATCATATATCTGGTGAGGTGTTAATAGCTAGAGCATGTAAAGTGATCCTATAACTCAACAATAAACTGTCTGATTAAAAAATGGGCAAGCATCTTGAATAGACATTTTTTCAAAGAAGATATGCAAATGGTCAAGAAACATATGAAAAGATGCTCAGTATTACTAAATTGGGAAATGCAAATAACCACAATGAGATGCACTTCACCCCCACCAGGATGGCTATTATATATATATATATATATATATATATATATATATATATATATAAAAACAATAACAGAAAAATATAAAAACAGTGTTGGCAAGGATACGGAGACATGAGAACCTCTGTGCACTGCTAGTGGGAGTATAAAACTGCAGCTATAATGGAAAACAGTATGTTAATTCCCCCCAAATTTAAATATAGAATTACTGTATGATCCAGCAATTCCACTTCTGCATATATACTCAAAATGAAAGCAGGGACTCAAACAGGTATTTTTATACCCATGTTTATAGCAGCATTATTCACAACAGCCAAAAGATGCGTGCAACCCAAGCATCCATCAATGAATGAATGGATTAAGAAAAGGTGGTATACACATACAATGGAATATTACTTAGCTTTAGAAAGGAAGGAAAGTATGACACATACAATATGGATGAACCAGGAGGACATTATGCCAAGTAAAATAAGCCAGTTACAAAAGACATATTTAATGATTCCATTACATATGAGGTCTCTAGAGTAATCAAATTCATACACTTGTGACTGTAATGGGGTATGTGGTGGGGACCTGATAATGGAGGGAGTCTAGTAACCATAATATTCCTCATGTAACTGTACATTAACGATACCAAAAAAAAATTCATACACTTATGTACTTAGAAAATAGAATGGTAGTTTCTAGGAACTAGGGTGGAAGAATGGGCAGTTATTGTTCAATGGGTACAAGAGTTTCAGTTTGGGAAGAAGAAAAGTTTCTGGAGATGGGTGGTAGGGATGGTCACTATTGTGAATGTACTCAATGCCAATGAACTCTATGTGTACAAATGGTTAACATAGTAAATTTTGTTATATATATTTTACAATAAAAAAAATTTTTAATTGGTTAAAAAAATGTTAACTTTGTTTTTTTTTTAATAAAATTACCAGGCCCTTCGGAGTCAGATGTATGTGGCACATGGTTCATTTTTGCTAATCATGAAGAAACTTAAAGCTTTCATAAGAAAAAAATTTAAAACTCTAGGTTTATAGAAGATATTATACTGCGAGTTTAATCTCATAAACATTATCCAAAACTAAATGACATTCTAACAGGGAGTAAGTTTATAAATGTATCAGTGTATCACAGTAACCACTGGGTGAGGATTCACTAATATTCCCCCTTCCCCCTGACCTTCCTTCTTCTATTTTCTTCAATAAAAGAAGAACAACCAAAATTATGCCTCTTCAGGGAACAATATTATTTCTATTTGCCTATTCTGGCCATTACTATGAGGAAATTTGAGATATGGCTCTACTGTAGATGTAGCATAACTACAATTACAAACTGTTTAAAGCCCTTAACAATATTAAATTTAGTACAGATACATACTTTATTCTTTCTATGTTCCACAAGACAAAATAAATCTACTGTGAATCCATGCTAAATCTTGAAAATACTATATGTACTTCAGGACCAAATGTACTATTTAATGCAAAAAATACATATAAAAGAATAAAAAAATTTCCTTATGAGGAAAACCCAAAGAAACAATATTTATAAAATGGCTTAGTCACAGAAGTGTTAATTCTTCTGTGATCTTAAATGAAACTAGTACCTAATTTGTTCAGCTGCTCACTAGTAAATACGAGATGTGAATACTTTATCTGTGGCACCAAAAGACATTTTTCCAACTGCTTTTGCCTAACTGTCACTTCTGTGGTGTCCTACATAGCGCTTCCTCTGCCTAGAACATGCTCCCTGGGCCCCCTGCCACAAGCACACCCAAAGCTGCACTCTGTAAAAGGCTCCGGCTGAGACCCTCCTCTGTGAAGCGACCACACTCCTCTCTTTATTTGCTTGCCTCAGTCATAAAACTGCTCACTTTCTCCTGTCTAAAGACCTAGTAAAAGTATTTATCACACCAAATAATACTGATTTGTTTATCTTCCAATGGCTTTTATAGTCTTGTCTTTCTCTTCAGACAAGGAATGTGCCATACTCACGTAAGTAGGCACTAAAATGTTTGCTGAAATGTTTCCCCCGCTCAAAAAACATGTCTACCAATAGTTGCTAAATTGCTTTGCCAAAATGCATGTCAGCATTCTAGATTAATGGATTTTTTCCCCCAGGCTTTAAAACTAGTCCTCTACATTGCTATGGAACACATTCATAATACTTTCTTTCAGGATGTTAGAGCTAAAACCTGTACAAATTTTTAACTTGAAGGAGCTGAGTTCAAAAGGAAAGCAATGAATTCCCCCTGCTCTCATTGTTTCTGAGATCCTGCAGCTTCTTCACTCATACAACAGTATGCTGTTGGATTTGGATCTACAATATTCGGTAGCACATTTTTGGACAGGAAACAAAATTTATTATTATTCTTTTATTATAAAATCCTTCATGTATACATTCACTGTTTTTGTTTCAAATTCAAAAATGCTGGCTGGAGTGAGCAACAAACAAAATCATGTTTTTAAAATCAAATTATTAATTAATCAATCAATTTACAACTTTGGAATGACTAATGAAATATGACAACTACCTTATCTGTCTGTCCTGAGTGAGGGTAGTCGCCGCAGCACTTTGGGTACTGTTCTGTGGCATACTGGATGGGATCTGAACCATGCTTCCAGCTGCCGGCTGAGAAATCACCATAGTGTTATACAGTGGGGCTGGGAGGGTGCTCTGTGTCTGACTGGGGAGAGATGTTTGTTGACTGTGCCCGCTCAGTACATTTTGTTGACTCTGCTAGAAAAGAGATTTTACAGATAGATTAACTGAAAAAATTTTTTCAGGAGGTATGTGTCTTTCATTTTAACAATAGTTGACTTCATAGAGAAAGAAGTGGCAGGACATATTATTCTGGAATAAATCTAACCACAAAGGAATAACCTGTAGTAATCGAGAATGAATTAGTCTTCAATATCTTGCTGGAAGGTATAAGCTATGACTTTAGAAAAGGAGCATGAACTAAATAGGGATGATATAAAAATACATGAAAAATTTCTGTTAAAGTGAATGACTGACATCAGACATTTCTCAGATATCTTATTTGAGTCTTGGAATTTGGTCAGAGATGAACACCAATTACCAAAATTTCCTGGAATATTAATTAAACCATCACTGCCCTAACAATATATTCTGCACACATGTAACATTTTTCCTGGTCAGCCTCTTTTGCAAGTCAAACATTTTTAACATACAGAAGTAGTCTGTATGTTCATTTTAAAAAATTGCAAAATTCTTAAAATGTCAAAATATGAAAGCATTTAACATTTAACAATTTGGCATAAAATATTTTAATGATGACTCTCAATACTATCTAGTTATTAATAGTCAAGTTTTAAATATGGTACTGTTTGAGATAGAGCTTTACTTTTGTTCCAGCAGTAGTATACATTACAATCACTGAACACTCCATAGCCCAGTGTACTCAGTGTTACCTGACTTGATGTACTTTGTAAAGTCTGCTGTTGAATCATATGCTGAGTTGTGCCAATGTGTCCAGCATTCATTCCACTTTGAATTTGGTTAGTCTGAACAACCTGGCCTTGCATATTTATAGGTGCAAGTTGCTGGATGTTAGATGAATTTCCAGAAGAAAGCTGAACAGAGCCAAAATTCAATCCAGGGTTTGATTGTTGTAAAAACATCTTTAAAGATAAAGATTAAATTAAAAATTAGTTTTGTAAATTAAAAACAAAGAAGAACGACAAAGTTATAAAAAAAGGAAGCAAAAACAAGCTACCATATAAATTTAAAAAGCAGGTAACAAGATTAAATCATTGGAATGAACAATTAGCTAAAATAATTACTGAATAAAACATAATACTTCATATTTGCTCTTCTCTATGTTTCCATATGTCAGAAAAGTGTTATAAAATTCAAAATCTCCACTTCTTTGAGCATTTTACAGGGGAGCTGTTTATTTTTCATCCAGCATTACCCTAACTCAGTGCTACTCACAGGTGGTGGACTGGCACCTCTGTAGTCACTTCCTATTTATAATGTATGGTGTTAAACAGGAGCAGTCTTCATTTAAAGTTTCCCTTTACCAAAGTGTTGGTGTCCTCTGATAGACATTAACTTTAGAGTGGTCTTACAAGTTGATCAAATAAGACTGATTTGAATTATACCTACTGGAATTTTATTAAATCAATGATTGATGATTGGTTTAAAAATTCTGTATGTACATGTACTTAAGAGCCTATGTAAAAATATTACTTTTATATTATGTATTTGGGCTTACTAGAAATTAGACTTTTAAAAGATGGCTTTAATCTAGACAAACAAGGATGTTGATGGAAATACTCTTAGGAATGAATTATCTTTAAAGACTGTAAATTCACTCAGTATGAGTAGGTAAGACCAATGAGTATTTACTGAACTAAGTTACGAAATGTATCTCTTGCATCTCACTTGTAATTAAGAAAAGTCAATTTTCCTAAGAAATCCAAATGTGAATGATGTGCTTTGTTTGTATTCAAACATAATAATAACTAACTTGCAGTCCTTGACCATGGACCATTTGAAGTTGTTCTTGGATTTTTCTTAGCTCTTCTTGTTGCCGATGAATGTTCGCCTCTATCATCCGTGTCCGTTGCTCCAGTTGGTCTTTCAGATGCTGCATGGCTCCTAATTGAGCTGAAAACTGAAACTGAAGTACCACGTATGGAAAAAGTGTAACATACTTTAGAATCACTTATTCCCCATAATTGTGCAATGTGAAAAGTAAGCAGTATATGATGAGCTAAGAATTTTATGCCAGTTACCAATGTATTGCCTCTCAGTCCTAATTTACCCATCTTTGCTCAGCTTTGTGATACTGGAGCTGGACCCTATAAATACTTCTCCTTTGTCAGCAGGTGAAAACTTAGTCATATCAGTAGATGGTGCTGGAGGAATAATGCAAAGGGAGATGCTTGTATTTCTGGTTCTGGTGCTTTTTCTTCTTATTCTTGTGCCACTGGGTACTTCCTAGTGAGTCTCATCAGCACCCCAGCACCTGGCTTTCCAGAAAGACTGACTGGCATCCTAGAGGGCAGATCCCCAGAAAATTTTACTGGTACCCTAGCAGACGGCTTCCTGCACTCCAGCTGTAGGCTGTGGCACCCCAGAGAACTCTCCTACCATCCAATGGCTACAAATACACCTGCCCCAATGGGATCTGAATCTCAGCCCAGCCTGGAGAAGGAGTTTAGGACCATTGGGGAAATCTTCAAAGTTTTTCCTTGCTTGGATACTCCCCCTGTTACTTATAGTTTAGTGGTTACTCTCTACATTTGTTACTCCTGTATTCTTCAGAGTACTTTTAAATATTCTTAGTAGTTAATCCCTGTTACCAGTTAATAATGTTTTGTATTAACCCTGCCCAAGTTTCTGTTATGGCTTTTGACTTCTGATTTAATCTTAATTGACTAAAAGAACACACTGGTATTAGGAGACCTGAATTCATATTGTAGCTCCACCACTTGCTAGAACAAGTTATAGTACTTGACTTAATTTCTACCCTTTAGTAAATGAAAAAAAAGTAGCCTATCAAATAAATAAAAAAGTAGTTATTCCTATCAAATTCTGTCATTCCTAAAATGTCCTCTTTGCACACATCACTGGAAAGTTACAAAAATCTGACAGGTAAAACTGAAACATTTTTACTCATATTTTCAACTATAACTGTTCTCAGACAAGTACAATACACAGGCTTTTATATAAGACTAACCAATTGTGAATGAATGAATGAATGAATGAATGCATACATGGATGAAAACATGAAGTTCTACTTCCAGGGTTTTCAATCTTATTTACTTGGCTATGTTTTTTACCTGCATCATAAGCAGCTTCTGTTTACAACTGCTTGAAATTTAACCATATTTGTGGATTCACCACTTAAGTCTATACAGGTTAAATTTTTTTCATGAATATTTGGCATACGATACAGTATAAGAACAGAAAGCATTGCACTTATTTAGAAATCTGTCTTAATCTTAAAATAATCTTATACAATGAACTGTATCTAAAAGTGAGAAATGCCCCCCAAAAGCTTTCTCTTCTATCTTTGGAAGTTGGTACTAAGGATACTGAATATTACTTTTCAAAGTATGTAACTCTGACTTCTAAAGTTGACAATAACCAGATTATATTTTGCATTAGATTATACTAGACGTGAGAAAATACGACAAAATGTAGTACAGCTCCCCCTTGCCTTTATTTTTAAAATATTCTTTGAAATGTTATGTTTATGTCATATAAATATATTTATTCTAACTGAAGTTATTTCTCCCTTTTGGTAACCATTACATTGTCTCACCACTTACAGAAATTCAATTAAGTACAAATAAGAAACAAACACAGAAGGCAGAACAATAGCAAGTAAAATCATAGAACTAAAGGGCAGTGTTTGACTTGAACACTGAATAAAATGTGAGATTTGAATACTTATGAACATGTTTGACATGAATATTACCTATTTCATGAAAATATCCCTTTAAAATATTAAGAAATGCTTACTCAGTGTCCTGAGGTTAATGAACTAATAATATTGCAAGTATGTCTAAATATTTACATAAAATTATGTAGAATAAAAAGCATTTGAGGACTCAATGTTGATAAAAACTATTACAACTACAAAACATATTTAATAATACAGTCCTGTTATAAATACCTTACATTTTCATATGTTGCTGGAAGTCAAGATTATGATTGTTACATAATTATACTGTTAATATACGTCTGCTAGTGTCATAGTGTATAACAGCTATAATTGTATATGTATAATTTAAGTAATAACCATATAAGATAAAGGTAATTTTAGAAAAATGTTTTTACTTACTGTTAACTATCATCATTTGAAATTAAGATACTGTTAAGTCAAGGTATATTTACACCAAATAAAACAGAAAAGTTCTGGATTTTTTCCACTATTTTATAGTATTGTTAATGTGTCTGAGATACTGAATGAGTGCGGAGTCATAAATTACACATTGGGAAGTTACAGACAAAAGTAACTTAGTGTCACTGTCATAATACCCTCTCCTTTGTTTTCCTAGTATCTATATTTAGGCCTCCTTCCAGATGCAGCCCAAATAACAATTTTTCCAGAAAGTTTTCTTCATTTCTTCAGGCTGCATTAAGGGTCCATCTAACATGTTCACATATCAGTTGATACACCTTGAGTATAGACTATATGATACTGTATTGTAGTTATCTGTCATTCCCTCTAGATGTAATAAAACCTTTGACTATAGATATATTTGCAATGCCAGCACCTACAATATCTGATACATACAAGGAACTCAATAAATGTCCTATGTATGCATGAATGAACGAATAACTACATGAATAGAATTACTTGATTCTTCCAAAATCCACAGGAAGAACAAAATGACCAGCTATATTTCATCTTAAATATCTTTTTGTCTATAGTGTTTCTCAAGGGGTATGTTATAGCATATTAAGCAGGATAATTCTTTGTTGTGTAAAATTGTCATGCATCCTGAAAAACAATTAGCAACCCTGGCCTTTGCCTACTAAGGACCAGTGGTCTGTACAATCATTGACAATTGCATTACCTCTAGATTAAATGTGGACAGCTAAGATTCACTGTATGAATAAGTATGTAGCTTTAAAAGTCAGTATTTGCTTAAAAGGAATTTATCATTTTAAAATACTCCACTGAAATAAATAAACAAACAAAAAATACCTGGGACATGCCTTGTGGAATTGGTAAATTTGCAGCTTGAGACATCGCTGGCTGTGATAATGACTGACCAACAGACTGGGAATTTATAGACTAAAAGCAAAATAAAAAAAGACACTGGAGTGACAATCAGTCCCATACATGAGTACTTCCACCAGTAATATCACCATTGTATCTTTATAACTGAATTACAATTTGCCTCAGACTTTTCTTATCTTTCCTACTTATCTTTCAATCTTCCAAGACATCTGCCACATAACACGTATGGCTCTCAATAAAAGTTGACTTAACTGAAAGTGATCAGTATTTGAAATTAAATATAAAATGGCTCTAAATTATCAGCTTTTCAAAATTCAAAAATAGTCTAATATCTTACCTGAAAAATAAACAAAAGGACTGGGATGTTTGACAAGTACTTCACAAAAAGAAAGATCTTGAGTGTTCTGTATCAACAATTATTTTGATTTATAGAGAGGGATAATTAAGCAATAAATTTCTGAAGATTTAGATAAATTTTTTCCTTCTTAATGAATCTTAATTCAGAAAATTACTAACTAGAGCGTTTACCTGACTACTAAATGATGACCTCCTTTGTGCCATCTTTTCATGAGCTGGTAAATGCTGTCTGGGAGGAGTGCTAGTATCCGTTGGGATCTTTGTTGGTGTTGCTGAGGTTAGTTAACAAAAACAGAACAGCTTTAGTACTTTATAAAACATAGTTTTCAAAGACTGATCTCAAAATGCATTTCAGTAAATAAAAGTAGTCTAAATTATTCAATGAAAGTAAAGTCTAGGACAATAAGATGATTTGTGTTAATATTCTCTTTTAAGAACAAAAGAAATATTTGAAGTAGGAAAATTAATTGTAAAAATGGTTACTATTTCTACAACTCAATAGTAAAATAGCTAATAACTCAATTAAAAAATGGCCTAAGGACTTGAATAGACATTTCACCAAAGATGATATACAAATGACCAACCTATATGTGTAAACTTGCTCAACATCATTAATCATCAAGAAAAATGCAAATCAAAACCATAATGAATATTACCTGACACCTGAAAGAATGGCTTTTATCAAAAAAAAGATATTGGAGTGAATGTGAAGAAACTGGGACCCTTGCACACTGTTGGTGGGGATATGAAATGATGTACCCACTGTGGAAACAGTATGGAGATTTCTCAAAAAATTAAAAAGAGAACTACCATATGATCCAGAACAGCAATGATAGGTATTTGTCCAAAAGACTGAAGTCAGAATCTCAAAGAGATATTAGCACTTAATGTTCACTGCAGCACTATTGGTAATAGCCAAAATGTGGAAACAAACTAAATGTCTACTGACAGATGAATGAACAAAATGTGGTACATACACACACTGAAATACTATTCAACTTAAAAAATAATGAAATTCTGCACTATGTGACAACATGAATGAATCTTGACATTATACTGAGTGAAATAAGCCAATGACAGAAAGAGAAGTGCTGCAAGATTCAGTTATATGAGAATCCAAAATAGTACAATCTATTGAATCAAAGAATAGAATGGTGATAGCCAAGGGCTGGTGGTCTGGGAAAATGGGGACTAATCAAAAGCATAATGTTTCAATTAAGCACAATGAATAAACTCTAGAAATTTGCCATACAACAATGTACCTGTAGTCAACAGTAATGTACTCTATGCTTAAAAATTTGAGAGAGTAGCTCTCATTTTAAGTGATCCTGCAACAATAAAAATTTTTTCAATGAAAGAAATAACCATAATAGGGTAAAATGTTCTTCCTAAGATTTCAGAAATTATATGTTTAAACTTCTTTGATGTTCTACCCATGATGTTGAATAGTTAACATTATTTTCCTTATTTTATATAGTTTTAATTCCCTAAGAAAAAAAGTGCTAAACTCTTTAAGAAAAGGTTACTAATTTAATGATAATTCTGTAAGTCTTTATAAAGACAAAAGCACTAAAAAGATTTTCAAAAAGCAAACTTAACACTTACTGGGTCTACCAGTACAAAAGGAATAAAGTTTTGCTTTCTTTCTGAGGGATGTTAATTAAAAACAATTTAATACATCACTACCTACATGTTTTATAATCTACTTCATAAATTTGTTTGGTAAACATGAGCAATGTGCCTCTTGTTCACTTGAAAGTAAATGTAGAAAGTTACTTTAAAGCAGCATTTGCTGATATCAGTAACACAAACAATTTAGAAGCACTCTCTTAAAAGAAGGTCTGTTTTTCACGCTTGTGTACTCACAGGAAGGGTCTGACACTGCTGTGTGAGATGATTTTCTTGAACTCCGGGAGGAAGCAGAAGGCGTTGGGCTGTGATCAAACCTTTCCAATGCTTCCTTGAGACTGACTGTGTTTATACGATTATCAGACCCAGAATCTTGGCTCTAAGGAGACAGAGTGAAATGAATGTTTTCTTGCAGTTCAGTTCAGAGATCCCAAGTTAGCAATACTATTTGCTAACCCTTCCTCTCCAAATCAGTTTTCACCCACAAGGCAAAGGTACTGCTGTAATATTAGGTAAAGAGATGAACATTTATTTTGTATAGCCAGAAAGTTTTGTCTTTATTCTCTATATAGTGAAACAGATGCAAAAGAATGATGTTAGACTTTTATCTTGTACCACATGTAAAAATTAACTCAAAATGGATTAAAGACCTCAACATGAGAGCTAAAACTATAACTTCTAGCTTTATGACACTGGATTGGGCAATGATTTCTTGGATATGACACTAAAAACACAAGCAACAAAAGTGCGTCAGAGGACACTTTATAGAGTGGAAAGGTGACCCATGGAATGGCAGGAAACATTGGCCAAGTCATTTATCTGATTAATACCCAGAACATATAAAGAACTCCTACAACTCAACAGCAAAAACCCCAAATAGTCCAATCAAAAAATGGGCAAGGGTTCTTCAAGGAAGATATACAAATATCTCAGCATCACTAATCATTAGCGAAATGCAAATCAAAACCACCTGAGATACCACTTCACATCCGTGAGGATGGCTATGATAAAAAAAATACAGAGAACAACCAGTGTTGGCAAGAATTTGGAGAAATGATAACCCTTGTGCACTGCCGGTGGGAATGTAAAACAGTGCAGCTATGAAAGTTCCCCCAAAATGTATGACAGTTCCCCCCAAAAATTAAATATAGAATTACCATATCATCCAGCAATTCTATTTCTGGGTATACTCTCAAAAGAATTGAAACCAGGGACTCAAAAAAGGTATTTACATTTTCACAAATGCCTAGGTTACCTAACTGGTTTTATTGGTTTCACTGGATATGGCCAGTAATTATAGGTCTGCTTTTGTTATGCATCTGTATTCCTATTCTGTTAATGTGTGTGCGCAATTTAATTAGTAGTTTAAAACCTATACATGCTGAAGTTACTCTAAAAGAAGTTATGTCAAAGAAATAATCTTCTCATGTTTTCTTCTGTCTGCTACTTCTATAGCTTTTCTTCTTCCTTCCTAATTACAGCCCTTCAGTAGAATTCATGCCTCATATTTAAAATTACCGAGTATCATAATTCTTCCAAGCGGTAAAGATACCTCAAGACAAGTGCTGGGCATAGAAGCCACAGGGCATAAATCTGCAAAGAAGTAAAAAGCTAACCTTTTCAAAGAATATTGCTTCTCTCTCACTTACCAAATTTACATTTCCCTGTATGGCCCCGGAAGACGGCTGGTTAGTCAGAGACGGGTAAAATTCCTCAGGGGAGGAACAACCTAAGACAGGCACAGTCGCAGGGGGGCCATCAGGTGAGAAATTGTGGGTCAACAGAGGTGAGGCTTAGAACCTCACCCCCCCGTTTTGAGAGAAATCTTCTGCATCCGTGGATGTTTTGTTGCCCTTGTCTAGCTGGGATTAATACTTTGTCTACAGGCACACACCTGATATCTACACTTGCCTTCTTACAGCACTAACTTATGCTTTCTATCTTTATCTTGCATCTACCTACCACTTCAGCATTTTATAAAAAAATAAGGGAGAAATGTGGGATTCACATATAAATCAAGTATAAAAATCAAATGAATTTTATCTGACTTGATTGTTTATAGTTCATGATGCGTGATCAAAACCGAAAGTTTCTGTGATATGACTGCCCTTGCACTGTTCACCATGTAAGAACTTATTTACTATGTAAGAACTTATTCACCATGTAAGAACTTGTTCGTTACGCTTCAGAAGATTGGAGACTGTTGAGAGTTAGGCTTGGGGTTGATTAATGATTGTGCATTGAGTCCCCTATACAGAATTTTATTGTTGTAAACAACCATTTGATCAATAAATATGAGAGGTGCCCTCTCAAAAATAAAAAATAAAAAACAAAAATAATTTTTTTAAAAAAAGGTATTTGCACACCCATGTTCACAGTGGCATTTTTCCCAACAGCCAAAAGATGGATGAAACCCAACTGTCCACTGATGGGTGAATGAATAAACAGAGTGTGGTAATGCATAGAATGGAGTATATTCAGTCTTAAAAAGGAAGAAAATTCTGACACATTCTACAACATGGAAGAACCTTGAGAACATTATGCTAAGTGAAATAAGCCAGTCATAACAGGACAAATACCATATGATTCCACTTATATAAAGTAGCCAGTGGAGTCAAATGGGATTGGAGGGAGAAGGGAACAAGAGTTACTGTTTAATGGATATGGAGTTTCAGTGTGGAAACATGAAAAAGTTTCTGTGATGGATGAGGATGACTGTACAACAGTGTGAATGTACTTAATGTCACTGAACTGTACACTTAAAATTGGTTAAGATGTTAAGTTTTATGTATATTTCACTATATTTTTTTTAAAAAAGGAAGTAAAAAAAAAAAGAATAATGATGACACTTTAGTTTATAGACAAAGTACTATAAGGATCTTTGGAACTCAGCATGGGACTGCTCAGAATCTTCCTCTTCACTCCACCTCTGATCTTCCTCCGGAATTTCAATATCCGTATGGATGACTCATCCAACATCCTGGCCTGGTCTCTCAGCTTTCTAGGAACTCCCCATCTCCAAAATTCTCTTTCCTCCACTCTACTCTACCTCAGTCATTCACTCGCTGTACCTGTCACTGCTAGATACTACAGCACCTGTAAAAGGACAAATTAAAGTCTCACTTTAAACCATACATTCCTATCCTATCCTTCCAGCTCACTTGCTCAAAGGTTCCTTTGGAAACAATTATAATCAACCTAAAACGGACACTCAGTACTAGGAAGAGACATTAAGTTTTTCTGGCAGGTTCACTTTCCTGCTCTTCACAATTATTCCCTACCTTTCTCACTGTTCTTAAATCTCCCTCTCTCACAACTTGACAGCCTTGCCTTACACAGATGAGAAGATGAAAATACTTGCTACCACCAAATATATAACTCTACCTGGTAATACACCAGGTATGACAATACATCCAGCTTCTCTTCCTCCTCTTTATAATAGAGGGAAGTGTTAAAGGCCCTCCACATGCAGCAGTGAATAATAAACAATTCCCTGCTCTTATTCAAGGGCAGCTCCACAGAAGGGGGAACCTATGTGTTATACATGTATATACACACATAAATGAACAGTACAATTTCAAAGTTACTCAAACCATAAAGGAAGAAAAGGTGTGTCACAATGCCTTATCTCCTGCACTCTACTTGCTCTTTGCGTCCTCTATTTTGTCTCCATTTCCCACTGCTTCCCAGCTCCTGAAACACTTGGTCTGCCTTCAGTATCCGTAATTAGCAAAATATTCTTTATCCTGAATCCCATCGCTGCAATTGCTCTAATTAAAACCCAAATCTCCCCAGAAAATAGCACTTTCCTCAAAAGTCTCTTCAGTGATAGCTGTTTTCTTTCTCACGACCCTCAGCCTCTGCTCTAGAGACACAGCCGAATCCTCCTACTGCTCTTGCCAGAACTTTCCCCCTTCCTCCTCTGACGAAACTCAGATTTCAGAATCTGATGCTATTGTACTACGTAACTCACTCTCTCTCATTTTGCAGTCATCGGCTGACCTTGTGGTCACTCCTCACTAACTAGCTGAATTAAAATTTTCACTGTGGCTTAGTATTACCCTAAGTTTTAATTTCCAGGTTATGGATATGTACATACTCAACACCGTATCTCTCTCTTCCTTGATATTCTCTCCCCCAAAGATCTTGATTTCTACCTGTCCTTAGTCACTCACTTTTGACCTTGTTATTACCGAGAAGAATAACTCTTCCATAATCTGTTTCAAACGTCCTACTCTTTGACCGCCATTTCCCACATTTTCTACTCATCCTATGCAATTCCAATAATCCTTTGGTGGAACCTAAAATACATTGATTTTACCACATTTTCACAATCACTCTCTCCCTTGATGCCTTCTCTCCCCTCTTCACCCAGCTTAAATTCATAGTTAGTCACTATAACCAGTCCCTTGCATATCAACTCCCCTGCTCCTGTTTTCTTTTGCCACATTTCCTTGGAAAAATCCCAATGCTGCTTAAACCCAAATTTTAACCTATTCCACATTTGTCTCTGCACAGCTGAATATGGCTGAAGAAAGACAATATGGTGACTTTTTTTCTTTAATGACCAAGAACCTCAAGTGGGCCCTTCAACCTGCCTGCCAAACAGGCTAAAATCCCCTTGTCTGTTCATTTTACGACTCTTCTCTTTAACACTTCTTCCTCTTTTCTCAAACCTCTAACAACTCCTCTCTTCTAACCTTATTCTTACCTGGTAACTGTTTCCTACTGCAATGAAGAGTTTTGCTACAAGCTTCCACTTCTCTATCAACCCACCTACCAGCATCTGTACTCACGTATTCTACCTTTCTTCATGTTACCATAGATTAGGTATCAGCAAGCTTTTTTCTGTAAGGGACACACACAGTATCTGCTGTAGTTACTCACTGCTGTCAAAGCACAAAAGCAGCCATATGCAATATATAAATGATTGAGTATGGCTATGAAACTTGATGACATCTTTTTCATGTGCCATAAAATTTCTTTTGATTTTTTTCAATCACTTAAAAGCATGTAAAAAACATGCCTGTAGATTGTGGGTGTTACAAAACCAGGCAGAGGGCCAGATTTGGCCTAAAGGCCACATTTTGCCAACCCCATTCATAGCCTAACAGTTTGACTCTCTGGGTAAAACCCAATCCAATTAACTTGGGGATGAGATCCCATCTTCTCCCGCCTACTCAAAAACACTGCTCTAGCATTTCTACCTCCATCTCTACTGTCACCGGTTTCTCTCTCCATCAGACTACTGTCATCAGTATACAAACATGCTATTATTTCTCCCACCTTAAAAAGCAGAAATTTCTTTTAAGCCTACTTCTTCCTACTACTGCCCCATTTTCCTCCCCATTTCTCTATAATCTCTCTCCAACTCACTATCCCTAATTCCCTTTATCCCAGAAAATTCTCTTTTAAACCGACTCTAATCAGTCTTCACTCATATTACTATTGTACCCAATCTGTTTTAATTGATCAGTGAACACATACTGTTGAACCAAATGCCCAATTCTCATACTCATCTAATTTAATCTGTTTCAGCTGAATGTGGCAAAGCTGACAGCTCACTCCTCACTGACACACAATGTTTTCTTGGCTTCTAGAATGATGTTGCCTCCTGGCTTTCTTCCTCCCTCGCTGGTACTTCCCTGTGGTCGCCCCCGGGGCTGGGTCTTCCTGATCTCCCTCAGCTCTGAATGCTGCAGTGCCCCAGTGTTAGTCTCTGGTTGTCAGCTCTCTCTCTCTACTCCTTCCCTTGGTGACCACATTTAGATTTGCGACTCTAAAACCATACATACAGTGAAGTTTCTCAAAAATATACCTCAAATGGACCTCCTTCCCTAAACTCCAGAAGGACCATGTTGAGAAAGTAGACAAGCTGAGGTATATTCTGGAATAGGGCTAGTTGAATTTATTAGGATTGGACACTGGCATAAGGGAAAAAGCAGCAAGGAGGAACAATCTCTGTATTACCACAGTTTCTATAATGGTGCTCATTTCAAGGATTCCTAGATTTAAGCACTTTTCTCAGAAAATTCTTTAACTAAAACATACTGGATCTTCTTCCTATAACACACAAAGCCTCTCTGGAAAAATTATTTTACATAGGATCCATGAGAGTAAGAGAACTTGTCTGAGGTATTCATTGTCGTATTCTCAGCATTTAGAGCCATGGCTAGTACTTCCTGGCACATGCAACCTACTTTACGAGGTTTATTGAATGACTGAATGGTATCTCCCACATTGTCCCCTGGCATGTTGCCTCTTTAACTAACATTTTATATAGATCATTAACTCTTTCATTCCACTTATTTCCTGCAGGTCAAAAATACCTGCTGTAGGGCTCAGAATGATTCCCATCTCCTGGTATTCACAACTTGATATAATCCTCTCCCCTTTAGTGTAGGCTGGATCTAGTTGACTTGCTTATAATGACCAGAATAGACAAAAGTGATAGGATACCACTTCTGTGACTAGAGTACAAAAGATTGATTTCCATTGTGCTGTTTTTTTCTCTCCCTGGATCTTCTTGCATGCTTGTTCTCATGGAAAGGGTCACCTGGAAAGGAACTGAGGGTTGTTGCTGGCCATTAGCCAGAAAGGAACTAAGGCCCTCAGTCCAACTGCCCATGAGGAACTCATCCTTCCAACAACCACTGGATGAGCCTGGAAACAAATTCTGTCCCAGCTGAACCTTGAGATGACTGTGGCCCCCACACACACCTTGATTAAGGCCTTGTGAGAGACACTGAGCTGGCACCATGGCTGCTGCCTCATGACCAGTTCTGAAACACAGTGCCCAACTAAACTGTGCCTGGATCTCTGACTCACAGAAACTATGAGAAAATAAATGTGTGTTAGTTTACCTCATTAAGTTTTGTTACACAGCAATGAGTAACTAATACACTACACTTCTACCTGATATAATGAAGAGAGTAACCAGAGTTCAAATTCTGACTATAACTTCCCAGTCCTGTGGTTTTTGGGGTTTCCCCTTGACTGTCCCAACTTAAAGCCTTACTTTCAATATTTTTTTAAATAGTGAAAAAAAATTGAAATAAAAAATATTGAAAAGAAAGTGGGGATACTACCAGATAAGGATATCTAAGGAATAAACGGCATTTCATAATTCATATAGAGAACCCAGTCAGAGTCTAGCACATTGTAGGCAATTAATAAATAATAGTTTAAATCTGAGATCACACATGTCTCTCACTCAATTATCCTAATAGGAGTCCCTTTAAGTCACTTTTTTTGGTGGATGGAGTTTAAAATATTAAATTTAAAACAAAAATAAAAACAGTGAAGTAAAATTGTAACAAGTGAGGAAACAAAAATATTTGAAAAATGTTTCCTATAAATTACTGAGTTTTATCTGTCATTTGAAAGAAATAACTTTTAAAAAACTGTAAGATAGATGTGAAGGGAAGATGGCAGCGCAAGAGGTGATTCAGAGAATTCCTCCCAAATCCACATATAGTGTGAAAATATAGTTAATAGAGCTAGCCCTAAAACAGCAACAGGAAAGAAGGCTGCACCAGACTGCATACAAACCTCACAAACAGAGCAGACATCACAAAACACGGTAATGGAGGAAAGCCTTGATCTGGTGGGACCCAAGTCCTTCCCCTACTCCAGCTCATGGGCAGGAGGAAGAGAAATGGATCAGGGAGGGAGTGGAAGCCTAGAACTGCTGAACACCCAGCCCTGGAGGTCTGCTTTGGACCACAGAACTACACTGTGTGGTGCTCTGGAGGTTGCTGGGGTTGGGGAGCTGGGTCAGGTGGAGTGCTTAAGAGACTGAGATTCCGGCCATTTGTGGAGAACAGGGATCCACATCCAGCCACTCTGGGACAAAGTAAAGGCTAATGATCAGAGAGGCTTCCTAGCAGCAAGAGGGCTGCTGAAGGGGTGGGGTTTGCATGGAGCTTGCTATGGGGGAAAAGGCATAGGTGGACAAGGCTGTCTGGGTGTGCTCTGCCCAGCAGGTTGGGAACTCTGAGGAGCTTCAAGTGCCCCATTCCCCTGGCTGCCTACTCAGCTCCGAGGTTCCCCACTGTGACACACAGCCTGCTGCACTTTCCTCCTGGCCTGCTGGCACCAGCTTGCAAACCGGCAGTCACTCCACTGGCATCAGGCCAGCCAGAGAGAGGCCCTGCCTATAACAGCTAGAGACACGAAGCACAGAGGCTTATACCTGTGTGCTTGGCCCACTGGCTTTGATACTGGAGACAGGTACTGTAGCCAGGAATCAGGAAACAGCTCTTTCCTGCCCCCAGGCACCAGCACCACTCCCCTACGACCCCCAACCTCACTCTAGGGGATGACCAGCTCTAGAGACTGGAGCTTCTGGGCACTAGAGGGCACCACATAGAATTATGAAACATCAAAGGAACCTGGTTCAGAAAAATATCACTAACCCAAGAAAAAGGGCCAAATGAAACTGAACTCACCAATCTTCGTGAAAGCAAGTTCAAAATAAATATCATAAACATGCTTATGGAGGTACAGAAAAATATTCAAGAACTCAGGAATGAATTTAAGATGGAGATTCAATCATTAACAATTCTATATCTGAAATGAAACATACAATGGAGGGATTTAAAAGCAGATTAGAAGTAGTAAAAGAGACGGTACATGGAATAGAAATTAGAGAAGAGGAATACAAAAAAGCTGAGGCACACAGAGTAAAAAGGATCTCTAAGAATGAAAGAATATTGAGAGAACTGTGTGACCAATCCAAACAGAACAATATCTGCATTATAGGGGTACCAGAAGTAGAAGAGAGAGAAAAAGGGATAGAAAGTGTTATTGAGGAGGTAATTGCAGAAAACTTCCCCAATCTGGGAAAGGAGATAGTCTCTCAGGCCATGGAGGTGCACAGATCTCCCAAAACAAGGGAACCAAGGAAGACAACATCAAGATATATAATAATTAAAATGGCAAACTCAAGAATAAAGACAGAATTTTAAAAGCAGCTAGAGAGAGAAAAAACATCATATACAAAGGAAAACTCATCAGGCTATCATCAGATTTCTAACAGAAACCTTACAGGCCAGAAGGAAGTGGAATGATATACTTAATGCAATGAAGCACAAGGGCCTCGAACGAAGAATATGCTACCTGACAAGGTTATCGTTTAAATTTGAAGGAGGGATTAAACAATTTGAAGGAGGGATTAAACAATTTTCAGATAAGCAAAAGCTGAGAGAATTTACCTCCCACAAACCACCTCTACAGTGCATTTTTGGAGGGACTGCTATAGATGGATATATTCCTAAGGCTAAATAGATGTAACAAGGAGAAATAAAACCACAGCAAAGTAGAACAATTAATTACTAAGCAGATGCAAAATCAAATCAACTACCCCCAAAGTCAATCAACAGATAGACAAAGAGCACAGAATATGATACCTAATATATAAAGAATGAAGGAGGAAAAAAAAGAACCTTTAGGTTGTGTTTGTAACAGCATACAAAGTGAATTAAATTAATCTATTAGATAGTAAGGGAATTACCCGTGAACCTTTGGTAACCACGAATCTAAAGCCTACAATGGCAATAAGTACATACCTATGGATAATCACCCTAAATGTAAATGGTCTGAATGCACCAATCAAAGACATAAGAGTCACTGAATGGATAAAAAAACAAGACCCATAAATATGCTGCCTACAAGAGATTCACTTCAAACTCAAAGACATACACAGACTGAAAGTAAAGGGACGGAATAAGATATTTCATGCAACTAATAGGGAGAAAAAAGCAGGAGTTGCAGTATTTGTATCAGACAAATTAGACTTCAAAACAAAGAAAGTAACAAGAGACAAAGAAGGACATTACATAATGATAAAGGGGTCAGTGCAACAAGAGGATGTAACTATTATAAATATCTATGCACCCAACACAGGAGAACCTACATATGTGAAACAAATACTAACAGAAGAAAGGGGGAAATAGAATACAATGCATTCATTTTAGAAGACTTCAACACACCATTCACTCTAAAGGACAGATCAACCAGATAGAAATAAGTAAAGAGACAGAGGCACTGAACAATGTATTAGAACAGATGGGCCTAACAGACATCTACAGAACACTTCAACCAAAAGCAACAGGATACACATTCTTCTCAAGTGCACACGGAATATTTTTAAGAATAGATCATATACTGGGCCATAAAAAGAGCCTCAGTGAATTAAAAGATTGAAATTGTACCAACCAGCTTCTCAGATCACAAAGGTATGAAACTAGAAATAAACTACACAAAGAAAACAAAAAAAGCCCACAAACACATGGAGGCTTAAGAACATGCTCCTAAATAATCAATGGATCAATGATCAAATAAAAACAGAGATCAAGCAATATATGGAGATAAATGACAACAATAATTCAACACCGCAAAAATCTGTGGGACACAGTGAAGGCCATGCTAAGAGGGAAGTATACTGCAAGACAGGCCTACCTCAGGAAAGAAGAACAATCCCCAATGAACAGTCTAATCTCAGAATTAATGAAACTAGAAAAGGAAGAACAAATTAGGCCCAAAGTCAGTAGCAGGAGGAATATAATAAAGATTAGAGTAGAAATAAATAAAATTGAGAAGAATAAAACAATAGAAAGAATCAATGAAAGCAAGAGCTGGTTATTTGAGAAAATAAACAAAATAGATAAACCCTAACCAGACTTATCAAAAATAAAGAGAGTCTACACCCATAAACAGAATCAGAAATGAGAAAGGAAAAATCACTACAAACAGCACAGAAATACAAACAATTATGAGAGAATATTATGAAAAATTATATGGTAACAAACTGGATAACCTAGAAGAAATGGAGAACTTTCTAGAAAAATACAACCTTCCAAGGATGACCCAGAAAGAAACAGAAAATCTGAACAGACCAATTACCAGCAAAGAAATTGAATAGGTAATCAAAAAACTACCTAAGAACAAAACCCCCATACCAGATGGTTTCACCACTGAATTTTATCAAACGTTTAGTGAAGACCTAATACCCATCATTCTTAGAGATTTCCAAAAAGTAGAAAAAGAGGGAATACTCCCAAACTCATTCCACGAGGCCAACATCACTCTAATGCCAAAACCAGGCAAAGACACCACAAAAAAAGAAAATTACAGACCAATATCCCTGATGAACATAGATGCAAAAATACTCAACAAAATATTAGCAAACCGAATTCAAAAATACATCAAAAAGATCACCCATCATGATCAAGTTGGATTCATCCCAGGAATGCAAGGATGGTACACCATTTGAAAATCCATCAACATCATCTGCCACATCAACAAAAAGAAGGACAAAAATCACATGATCATTTCCACAGATGCTGAAAAAGCATTCAACAAAATCCAACATCCATTCATGATAACAACTCTCAACAAAATAGGTACAGACGGCAACTACCTCAAAATAATAAAGGCCATATATGACAATCCCATAGCCAACATTATACTTAACGGCGAGAAGATGAAAGCTTTTCCTTTAAGACTGGGAACAAGGAAGGATGCTCACTCTCCCCACTTTTATTCAACATAGTTCTGCAGGTCCTAGCCACAGGAATCAGACAACACAAAGAAATAAAAGGCATCCAGATTGGTAAGGAAGAAGTCAAACTGTCCCTGTTTGCAGATGACATGATATTGTATATAAAAAACCCTACCCCACTCCAACACTACTAGAACTAATATCTGAATGCAGCAAAGTTGCGGGATACAAAATTAATACACAGAAATCTGTTGCATTCCTATACACTAACAATGAACTAGCAGAAAGAGAAATCAGCAAAACAATTCCATTCACAATCACATCCAAAAGAATAAAATACCTAGGAATAAACCTAACCAAGGAAGTGAAAGACCTACACTTTGAAAACTACAAGACACTCATGACAGAAACTAAAGAAGATACCAATAAATGGAAAAATATCCCGTGCTCATGGATAGGAAGAATTAATATTGTCAAAATGGCCATCCTACCTAAAGCAATCTAAAAATTCAGTGCAATCCCTATCAAAATACCAACAGCATTCTTCAATGAACTAGAGCAAATAGTTCTAAAATTCATATGGAACCACTAAAGACCACGAATAGCCAAAGCAAACCTGAGAAGGAAGAATAAAGCAGAGGGAATTATGCTCCCTGACTTCAAGTTCTACTAGAAAGTCACAGAAATCAAGACAATTTGGTACTGGCACAAGAACAGACCCATGCACCAATGGAACAGACTAGAGAGCCCAGATATAAACCCAAGCATATATGGTCAATTAATATACAATAAAGGAGCCATGGATATACAGTGGGGAAATGACAACCTCTTCAACAGCTGGTGTTGGCAAAACTGGACAGCTACATGCAAGAGAATGAAACTGGATTATTGTTTAACCCCATACACAAAAGTAAACTCAAAGTGGATCAAATACTTGAATATAAGTCATCAAACCATAAAACTCTTAGAAAAAAACATTAGGCAAAAATCTCCTGGACATAAACATGAGTGACTTCTTCATGAACATATCTCCCTGGACAAGGAAAACAAAAGCAAAAATGAACAAGTGGGACTATATCAAGCTGAAAAGCCTTTGTACAGCAAAGGACACCATCAATAAAACAAAAAGGTACCGTACAGTATGGGAGAATATATTCATAAATGACAGATCCGATAAAGGGTTGACATCCAAAATATATAAAGAGCTCAGGCACCTCAACAAACAAAAAGCAAATAATCCAATTAAAAAATGGGCAGAGGAGCTGAACAGTTCTCCAAAGAAGAAATTCAGATGGCCAACAGACACATGAAAAGATGCTCCACGTCGCTTGTCATCAGAGAAATGCAAATTAAAACCACAATGAGATATCACCTCACACCAGTAAGGATGGCTACCATCCAAAAGACAAACAACAATAAATGTTGGCGAGGTTGCGGAGAAAGGGGAACCCTCCTACACTGCTGGTGGGAATGCAAATTAGTTCAGCCATTGTGGAAAGCAGTATGGAGGTTCCTGAAAAAGCTCAAAATAGAAATACCATTTGACCCAGGAATTCCACTTCTAGGAATTTGCCCTAAGAATGCAGCAGTTCCAGTTTGAAAAAGACAGATGTACCCCTGTGTTTATTGCAGCACTATTTATAATAGCCAAGAAACGGAAGCAACCTAAGTGTCCATCAATAGATGAATGGATAAAGAAGATGTGGTACATATACACAGTGGAATATTATTCAGCCACAAGAAGAAAACAAATCCTACCATTTGCAACAACATGGATGGAGCTAGAGGGTATTATTCTCAGTGAAATAAGCCAGGCAGAGAAAGTCAAGTACCAAATGATTTCACTCATATGTGGAGTGTAAGAACAAAGAAAAACTGAAGGAACAAAACAGCAGCAGAATCACAGAACCCAAGATTGGACTAACAGTTACCAAAGGGAAAGGAACTGGGCAGGAGGGTTGGGAAGGGAGGCATAAGGGAAGGGAAAAAGAAAGGGGGTCTTACAATTACCATGTATAGTGTGGGGGGGGCATAGGGAGGGATGTGCAACAGAGAAGACAAGTAGTGAGTCTACAGCATCTTACTACGTTGATGGACAGTGACTGTAATGGGGTTTGTGGGGGGACTTGGTGAAGGGGGGAGTCTAGTAACCATAATGTTCTTCATGTAATTGTAGATTAATTATAATAAAATGAATTAAAAAATAAAAAATAAAAAACATAGGCAAAAATCTCTTGGACATAAACATGAGCAACTTCTTCATGAACATATCTCCCCAGGCAAGGGAAACAAAAGCAAAAATAAACAAGTGGGACTATATCAAACTAAAAAGGTCTGTACAGCAAAGGACACCCTCAGAAGAACATAAAGACAACCTACAGTATGGGAGAATATATTCATAAATGACATATCAGATAAGCAGTTGACATCCAAATTATAAAAAGAACTCATGCACCTCAACAAACAAAAAGCAAATAAGCCAATTAAAAAATGGGCAGAGGAGCTGAAGACACTTCTCCAAAGAAGAAATTCAGATGGCCAACAGGCAACATGAAAAGATGCTCCACATAGTGAATCATCAGAGAAATGCAAATTAAAACCACAATGAGATATCACCTCACACCTGTTAGGATGTCCAACATCCAAAACACAAACAACAACAAATGTTGGTGAGGATGTGGAGAAAGGGGAACCCTCCTACAATGCTGATGGGAATATAAATTAGTTCAACCATTGTGGAAAGCAGTATGACAGTTTCTGAAAAAACTGAAATAGAAATATCATTTGACCCAGGAATTCCACTCCTAGGAATTTACCCTAAGAATGCAGCAGCCCAGTTTGAAAAAGACATATGCACCCCTATGTTTATCACAGCACTCTTTACAATAGTCAAGAAATGGAAACAATCTAAGTGTCCATCAGTAGATGAATGGATAAAGAAGATGTGCTACATATACACAATGGAATATTATTCAGCCATAAGAAAACAAATCCTACCATTTACAACAACATGGATGGAGCTAGAGGGTATTATGCTCAGTGAAATAAGCCAGGCGGAGAAAGACAAGTACCAAATGATTTCACTTATCTGTGGAGTATAAGAACAAAGCAAAAACTGAAGGAACAAAACAGGAGCAGACTCACAAAGCCCAAGAATGGACTAACAGTTACGAAAGGGAAAGGGACTGGGGAGGATGGGTGGGAAGGAAGGGACAAGGGGGAAAAAGGGACATCCTGATTAGCACGTATAACATAGGCGGGTGGGGACACGGGGAAGGCAGTATAACACAGAGATGACAAGTAGTGATTCTACAGCATCTTACTACATTGATGCACAGTGACTGTAATGGGGCATGTGGCGGGGACTTGATAATAGGGGGAGTCTAGTAACCATAATGTTGTTCATGTAATTGTAGAGCAATGGTAGCAAAACAAAAACAAAACTGTAAGATACATACTTTGTCAGCAGCTATCTCAGGAAGAGACTCTTCAATGCCAAGTTCTCGTCGTCTTTCAGCCCTAACTTCTGCATAACTATAAAACGAAAAAAAACCCAGAACTTCAGTATTTGATCATTCATGTAAAATACCGAAGAGGTACAACCTCTCAGTGTTATTTATGTCTTACTTGCTCATCATTAATTCCAGATTATTTGCTATGTGCTACACAAAACCAAACATTCCTATAGTATACTATCTTAATTTTTCTAGTTATCTCAAAAGTTGTATATGCTACTGTAAACGGTCCATAATTACACAGTACTTAAATAAAAGAAAAATATGCTTATCTATTCCACTTGTTCCCCTTCCATGACTGACTTTGGAACATAAAAGACCTTTGCAACTTCTACTCTAAATGATAAAATTTATGTCAAGAATTATATATATCTACATATATTCTATTTCTATATATACCTTTAAGTAAATTTAATATATTGAAACTGTATCAAAAATGGTGAAAAAAATCACTTAGTTCATTAACAAGTCATGCATAAAAATTACATTGCCAATATCATAATCAATGTTTCTGTAATTCAGAAATTGTGTAAAGAATTATTAAGAATTATTACCTTACTACAGTGTGAGTACAAACAATAAACTCTGGCCTTGAATTCCACTGATGATAAGTGATATAATAATGAGTCTGAAGCCAAATCCACTGTTGTCCTTTGGTCAGGAACCTATAATAACATGATTTGCCTTTCCCATATTGCATTACTAAGAAGAAAAGAGGAAAATATTTTTTATTCATATTATTACCTATGAATCTGGGGTTTTTAGCCCCATGATATTGATTTATCATTTACATATAAATATATATACATATACAATTCTTCTTGCTTTTCAGTATTTTATTATAAGTAAATGCTATTCTGTAGCGATAGCTTAAGGTTCCAAGTAATGAAATAAGATATCTTTCACAGTGCCAACTAGTAGCCAGTTACTGCTGATCTTAATAACTTTTCATACACAAGAAATTTCAAAATACTTAGGAATAAATTATTCACATATTCACTTTCTCCTGCCAAGACATACTGAGGGTAACAGAAATAAGTAATCACACCCGAGTTTTTTCCCCACAGATATCCTGGCAGGTACGGCATCTCTGAAGTATTTAATTCTAAACTATAACGAACATCAGAATAACTTAATTTTTTGAAGTAATTGATAAATACAGCATTTCCCAAAACATTCTCTGTAGATTATAAATTCTGAAGTCTTTTAATAGATATTAAGCAAAAAAATGGTCTTGTGGTTAAATAAATTTTTAAAACTTTGTTAAGCAGGTTTATTTAGTGTTTTCAAAATTCTAAGTATGCTCATGTATGTCAAGATTCTTGGGGTGAGGTATGGAGATTTATTTCAAAGTGTTTCCCATTCTTCTTTGACCATAAAATCTGTTCTTAATGGACCAATAGTCTATGCAACAAACCTTAGCAAATATGGTTCAAGAATCTCTATCTTATCTATCTAGTCTATCTCCCTCCCTCCATCTCCCTCTCCTCCCCCCATACTTCAGGGAGGAAACCAAGGTCTACAAACTTTAAATTGCTCATCCAAAATTACCCAGCTAGTTAATAGAAGTGTCAGATCTTTTCGATACATCATGGGGCTTGGTGTTTATATAATTTAGAGGGAATAACTTTTTTATGCTGAAATGACTACTTTGAAATCTCCCATGAAGTTGATGCTATTATATAACATGCTTTATTTTCATACAGAGAGGTTTATTAGACCAGCCTAAAACAACATGAAAGTACCTTATATATCTAAATAAGCTCTAGTGGACATCCAAGATGGTAGGATTTTGGGAGGAAGAGCAGAGAAGTAAATAAAACCTATTATTAAATCAAATTTCTGAAACAAAGAATAAACAGCATGTGGTAAAGGGAGTAGGTCTAGACTCTGATTTTGTCTCTGCCACCAATGAAATGAGTTATGGAATTGTGAGTAAACTACTTCACTTTACATGTCTTTGTTTACTAGGGGACATAATAACAGTGTCTACTTTCTAGAACTGTGGTGGTGAGTGACAGAGGTAACTGTGGTGATGAGTGACATAACTGTTCCTGCTGCTAAAACAGTAACAGCAGGGAACATTAACCACACACTCACTGTGAGCATTGTAAAAGAGATTCTTTCTAAAATGTGTGCCTATCTCCTGGGTACTTACATGCCTGGAAATCAAAATTTATGAAATACTGTTTTAATATTTTGACATACTATTACAATTTTCAAAGGCATCTACTTCTCTTACTCCCAATGTATAGCTAAAACACTCCTGAACAAGGTTTATTAGATGCCATAAACCTGTACTTATTATTGATGGAAATATGTAAAATAGGAATAAGTTTAATTTAAATTTGATCTAACATTACTACTGGATTGGTTATAAAGTAAAATCTTCCAGTACTTTTCAAAAGCAAAAGAATGGTTATAAGTTTGCATTTTACCACCTTCTATTAATATTCTAGTTATTTGTATGATTAAAAACAGTATTATTACCAGAAATATTAAAATCTACTTACAGTGCTCATGACATTTTGCCAAATTTTCTAGGTCATCCACATGATAATAATCATAGCCTGATGTTCCCAGAACTTCAAATGGCAAATATCCTATTATAGGTGGTGCCCTAAATTATATATAAAAAAACATTGTAACTTTTTCCATAATAAGAAATAACCCAACTATAAACCAATTTTGGGAGGAACCTTAATTTTTTGAAAAGTGGATAACAGATTTGAACATCCTGATTAAAAGTGTTTGTCCTTGAAAACCATTTATTTCAAGAATTATATGATTATTACCTTTTTATTGGAGTTTAAAAATGGAGTTACCTGTGATCTAGAAATAGGAACTTCCATTCTAAACTATGTCTAGATGTAAACTCTTCATTAGGTTCTTCAACCGTGCACATTTCCTACAAATAAATAATTAAAATTTAGAATTGCTTTTCTATGTCCTTAGAAAAATCCTAAACATTACTAGCCATAAAAGACATTATTAGGTTAAGTTTTCCCTAAAAATTTTTTAACACATTTTAATTTACTAGTACTAAGGAATGTGGCAATACATAGATGCAGGCTTCTGGGGAGTACCTCTCATTCAATACATTTCTCTATTCACTGATAGGCCTATAAGCCCTAATTCTGAATTCAGATCTCTCTTCTGAATTATAGTTCCATATTTCTAATTGTTTGGATGTCCCCACACATCACAAACTCAGTATGTCCTGAAATAAACTGCCTTACTCCTCTTACACAGTTACACAATTTTCTATCTCATTAATGGAGGCATACTTGTGTTGTGCCATCAGACTAGAAATGATAAATCATAACACACTCTTTTATTTTCACCCTTCACCGTCTAAATGGCTACTAAACACTTTCACCTTCTAAGTTCTAAAAAAATCTGTATGATCCCACCCATCTTCAGGGTCTAAGTTTAGACTCTAGACCCTTGCCATCATTGGCTCACATTGCTGCCATTGGTTTTCCCTGTCCTTCAACTCATCTTTTATTCTGGCCACAATTACCTTATTATGTAACTTCCCTGCTTAAAAACCTTAATGGTTTCTCATTCTGTTAGGGTAAAGTTTAAACTCCTCAGCATGGAGAAACAAACAAGAAAGAAATACATTTCATTTCTGACCTCTGCTTAGCTTTCTTTTCCAAACTCATCTCCCACTAACCATATGCCTTCTACACACACAACCCTAGAAGCTAGTCATACTCAATGTATTCCAACCTGCCTCTGTGTCCCTCAGGGACCTTCTGTAGTATAATGTAGTGATTAAGAGTTTGGGATTTGATAGAAAAAACATTAGAATCAATCCCAGTTCTACCACTTAGGAGCTGCAACTTTGAGCAAGTAACTAACTTCCTAAAGCCTCAGTTTCCTTGTATATAAAATAGGGATCATACTAGCAACTACCTTATAGAATTGTTGGAAGAATTAAATGAGATAAGGCATGTAAAGTATACAGCATGTAGTGAGCACTCAATAAATGTTAGCCACTGCTATTATTTCCTAAGACCAAAACAAGCAGAGTAAGAATGGTCTGATAGCCTCTAACTGCTAATTCAATACATACTCTGTCCTATAATGCAGTGTCTCCTTAAATCTAAAATTTCAGCCTGGTTTATTTCCAGTCACTTCCTAGTGGTTGAACGCTTTCATTTTCCCACTTCTCTACTAATCATCTGCTTATTGGACCCAGGTAATAAAGATAAATTATTTAATTGAATTTTAAAATGGAAAAGGTAAATTATATGCAGTAAAAAGCCACTTGTATATTTCTACAGAAAATTTCAAAAGCTGAATTTTAAAACTGGCTAGATTTTTGGCCTTTTCGCTTTAATGAAGATTGTGAATTACACAAAAAAGCACCCTAAAATTTTGCAGAAAAGCAGGATAACGGTGATATATAACCTCTAGTTAACTGCAAAGGATATATACTAAAAAATTAGTTAACAGTTTGATGACTGCCTTGATAACTCATTATTTCCTTTAAACTTATCATGATAATGTACATTTAATGACTCATGGTCACTACTACTACAATGTTTACATGAAGTTTTAGTTAGTTTTTGGAAACAACAAAAAAATCACATAACAATAGTTCTCATGATATGAAATAAAATCCCCTTTGGAAACTAAAATTAGAAATATACCTTGATGAACTGAGGTGTAGCTAATCTGACAGTAGCTACAAAACACACTCTATCATCATAAGAAGGCCTGTGGGAGCGTTGTATAGTTCCTTCAAAGCCATTGTGTGAAGTGGATACTAGAACAATTAGGAAATATACATCATTAGTTACTCCAGTAAAATCTAGTTTTTACTGATGTTTAAGCATCACTGTTTTTAAGAACTTAGAACACCAACTTAAAATACATTGTAAGAGAAGCATTTTAACTTACCACTGTTTAAAGACTTGAAATTTCCTATAAATTTCACATATTCATAGGTAGATGGCTCCTTAGGGTCTATTGTTCCTCGAAGCATGTGACAACAGAATTCTAACTGGTTTTTTGCTAAAATAAGAGAAAAATTACATTTCTGATTTATTACAATGCATATCATATGAAATAAGATTATAAATGTTGTATAAGTTTAAAATCATTATTTTCACCAACAGAAGTCCTCAGTTACATTTTATTTAGTCCATAAAGGTAGAGTGCCTTTGGGAAATGATCTTACCTTTCCTTAATGGAGAAAACAGATCTTCTGACACAAGCAAACCTATGTTTCCTCATTTTTATTCTGTCCTTACCTCTCATTCTTCACTGTAACTTCAAAGAAATGTTTTGCTCCCCATTCTAAAGCTAATGCTTCTATTCCTATCCGGAACAGGATATTCAAGTCATTTATTCAGTTATCTATTCAGAATAACCATTCGTATCTTCTCTAGGACTATGGCAGCACAACTATTCATTCCTGTAGTATCCACATCCTTTCTTCCTTGAGTCCTTACTTTCTACTTTTAGAGACGTTCAGGTCTTTCCATCTGAAGCAAACAAAGGTTTTTCATTTTATTCTTTTTTAGTATCATAGATCTTCCTGTTCATTTCATGCTCTAGTTTCCATATACTCATTTCCCTGAACTTCATGAAATTTGGCTTTTGTCCTCACACCTCTATAGAAATTGCTCTTCAAAAAAGCATGAACACTTGTATTGTTAACTTCAATGATCTTTCCTCATTTTTTCTACCACCTGTTCTTAAAACTCATGTCTTCATTCCACAGCAAGAAACTTACCTTCCTATGTTATCAACTATTTCTATCTCTTCTGTTAATCAAACTCTGGGCATTTACAAAAATTCTTTTGATCTTGATCTTCTGTTCACCTTTATAAGCTCACTGGTATTGGTAAACTTATTTATTCCTATATCTCTCTCCCTAATTCTAACATTTTAGGTATGACAAAATCTCATACCAGTATTCGCTTTCAGGATATTTCTATTTGATTATCCCATCAGAAACTTAAAACTCAAAATATTTGAATTTACCCCTCTATGTTCCTAAGCCAATTGTTCTTCCTCTTTGTCCCAAGTGTGCTAATCTCCCAAATTAGAAACTGTTATCAGTGTGGTCTCTTCCTATCACAAGCCCCCAAACTAATCTGTCTCCAGGATCTGCTATTTACTCCACCAAGAAAGCTTTCAAAAGTCATTTTTCCAACTAAGCATCCAGTAACACCAATTTAGTACAGATGCAAATTACCTTGCATCTAGGTAACTGCAAAAATGTATTCTTCATGCCTCCATATTCCTGCCACTCAGATTCAATCTTGCCTACTACTTTCAGGCTAACATTACTTTCATCATTATTATTTCAGCACTCAAGGACTAGCAATACACCCCCTTCACTCATGGCATGAAACTCACTCTTCTGTCTTCATGAATGGCTTTATCCTCAAACTCAACAGGTTCAAAATCCAACTACTTTCCTCCTAAAGCCTTCCTACCAATGACCCTTGGCTACTTGGGTCGCCTGTGCCTAGCTCCTGTCCCACCAATTTTATCTCCTCATCATTCACATACACGCTTTCCTCTCCATCCTCGTGCCGACTGCCGTCCTTTTTATTTCCAGTCTAGTCCTTTTCAAAATTTTCCACTTGGGAGATTTTTTTTTCAGGCCAGAAAACCACACAAATCCCCTTTCACTGACTCTTCACTATGTAAAAAATAAAAATCAATCTCCTTACAGTAAAATATTAGCTCCTATTTCCTTTTCTAGACACAAATCACACCACCTGTACTGCCTCAATTTTCCAAGCAATTTTCTCTCTTAAGTGACGTTATTCCTTTGGCATGAAGCACTTTTTTCTGGGGAAATAACTTTTTTGTATCAGCAGTTTTACTAGGGGATTATCAAGTTACTTAAGGCTTTTCTCTATCAGAAAGTATTGTTGCCAGCCTTAACTCTTATCTTGGAGGTAGAAGCCAAAGGTTTATTTTCTACCAGAGACTCTCATTCAGCTCTCCAGCAAGTTCTGCCCTTAGGGAGATCTTTAAAGCAGACTCCTTCTTTGATCACCTCTTGCTATATCCCAAGGTTTCAGCTTTCTAATTCTTCTCTCCTTGCTCTATATATTTACCCCATGCAATGTTATTCAATCCATGACTTCAAATACTATTTTTGGTTTTTAAGCAATTATAAATAGGCTTCAAATAGATTATCCTGTTCTCTAGTTCTTCTATACTGTACTCTAGTTCTCAAATGACAGGCTATTCATTCCTATCAAAGATATACATTCATACATACTTATACATCTATGTGTGCCCTCAATTCTTGGACAGCTAGTGTGCTATAGAATTTAAGGGTTCAAAATACATGAAACGTTAAATTTATTAAGTATTACCAGAAAAGTCAGAATTTTTGAGTCATGAAAAAAGTGATTAAAGAATATGTCCAACAACTGATGGTCAAATACAGTGTTTTAATAATTTCAGATTTTACATAGGGTAATTTAGTGAAGAAAATGAAGTATTCTGGTCAAATTAATTTGTCCAGTGAATCTTGAAGCAATATCTGATTATACCATAATATTTTGAACTTCTTGAAGGCAGGGACTATTTTTCACTTGACACTTTCATGATACAGCACAAGTGCCTGGAAACATCAGATACATCCAACAAGTGATTGTTTAATTCTATTAAATTTCATTTATTTAATACTTTTTTAAATAGATTTTTTTCCCCCAGAGCTTCAGTGTTCAATTGGTTAATTATGGTGAAAATAAGAATGTTTAATTTTCTCTCATTAAATACAAAAGTTTTTATTGCAAATTAATAAGAATAATTGCCAAGTTCTATTTTTGTGTAGAACACAGTTTTTTTTTTTTAGGTTCTGAAAATGATTCTTTTATTTATTTATTTATTTATTTATTTATTTTTAATTTAATTTTTTATTAAGGCATGATGATATACACTCTTATGAAGGTTTCACATGAAAAAAACAATGTGGTTACTACACTTACCCATATTATCAAGTTCCCACCCATAACCCCAATGCAGTCACTGTCCATCAGTGCAGCAAGTTGCCAGAGATCTACTATGTCCCTTCTCTGTGATACACTGTTCTCCCTGTGATCCCCCACACCATGTGTCCTAAACATAATACCCCTTAGTCCCCTTCTCCCTCCCTCCCCACCTGCCCTCCCACACCCTTCACCTTTGGTAACCACTAGTTTTCTAAAACATAGTTTTAGAGAAAAGCTGTTATAACAAAAAATGGAATTTCAATATACTCTGGAATAGAGTTCAGACTTTTATACAGTTAATTTCATCTCATTTTTAAAAAATATTTCAAATGGATCTAACAGGGTATACAGAATGATGCTATGTGTTAACTTGGTTAAGCATGTCTGTTCAGTTTATAACTCTGTGACAAACTTACAAAAGAAAGGAAAAATACAATCAAATAGTCTTAACTTTGTTTTACTTAACAATTAATACTTACATTTTAAATACTCAGGGGTTAATGAATCCCTTTCCAGCAGATGGGTAGAAAGCATTTTATAAACCTCTGAATGTTCCCCCTCTGGGATAAAATTAAATATACTTTGATCCACAAGATCAGACTGAAAGAGAAATAATAGTAATCTTAGTGATTCAAGAGACATTTATTTTAAAAGTATATAATCATTCTTAAAACATCAGATGACTATATGGCTAATTTTCCATTATCTGTCACAACAGACAAATGTCAAGTTACAGAGCACAGCTCAAAAAACAAGAGTGAGAGGGTAAAAGAAGGTTACCTCTGATACTAGTGTCATCAGATTCATGATCAATATGACATTGAAAGTCTGATAAATTATTTGCAAATAGTTCCACCAAATTCTAACATTCAATATATAGCAAGACTAAGAAAGCTGATCAGAAAAATCTTTACTAAAGATGCTGCCTTCCCATACATCCAGACGCCTAGTGTATTATGACGGACGCACCACAGAAGAGACCCAAAAGGTGGCCACTGGCTGAGGAAGCGGAGATCTGACTCTGATTCATCTCAATCATCCAACGTCCTTTCTTTCTCACCTCACCTTTTCTAGCTACCTATCCTGTATCCCACATCAAAAGTCCTACTTTTAGCTAAACACAGCAACAGCAACAGCAACAAAAAGGTAAATAATGTTAGCATTATAGTCCTCGTGAAAATATGGCTTTAATTACAGTTTCCTGATCAACAGTAACGTGACAAACATCAGGTTGCCTACAATTTGCCATGGCCGTGGAATTAAAAAATGAATAAGACAGTTCCTATTCTTAAGAATCACTGACAACAAAACTTCAGTGACTTCACATTTCCTACCAAATCCAGTCCATTCTCTTGGTTTCTCTTCATTTTCAGACTGCTCTGTGGGATCCTGGGGATACTGCAGTTACGGCTCAAGGACTTTAAAAGCAAATGCAGTGGGCAAGACAAGTGAAGAGAGGCTATGAAGGCAGGGCTCAGGGTCTTTCCCCTGCATTCAGCCAAAGCAGTTCCATATGTTTTAAACACTGTAAAGACTTTGTTAAAAACACAAACAAACAAAAAAATCTCTCAAATACAAAAGGAGAGCCACTAGGGATGGCAAGAGGTGGGAAAGCGGTGTTCTATGACTCTCTGTACAAGCCATACATTTACATTCATTCTTCTGTTCATTCTCCATCACTCTAAGTTCCCTCTATGAAGTGGATAAAATATCATGGCCCTCCCTCTCCACGTATTTGTACCCTCCATCTTTTAACAACCAGTTCAAATTATTTCCTTTAAAAAAGCATTCTCTTAACACCATAATACACAGTAAAAATAATAAAACTTCTTTAGTACTTATTACTCACATCATTCATTTCTCATAAAAATATTTATTAATTAAATTTTAATGTCTATGTCCTGCTACCCCATAAGCAAATAAAAGGGCCCTATTTTTCATACCTTTATCTCCCTTCCTTCAAATTAAGGCACATTACCACTGTGCTTTTGTAAGAGATTTTGTATTAAGAATTATTTGATAAGGTTTAAGTGATAACCACACAAAAATACACCTGCATTTTAATACAGAAATTTTTGAAAGTTTGAAAAACCTGGAGAACAGAGGAATGAACTGAAAATTCAGGCATGAATAAGAAGAAAGGCTACAAAATTGTCTTTTACTGACAAGGTATCAAAATATAAGCTTTGATATTAAAGTAAAAAATAGCCTTGACAGAAAAAAGAGACACCAATTTGAAGAACTAAAATGTTCATTTTGGAAATGAATATAGTTTTCTATGATTAATTATTCTGACAATGTCTTCTACTATTACAGTATATTATGATTTGACCCATGTTACCCTTGCTTTTCCATTTATACATGTAGTGGCTGTTTCATATTCATAGAAGAGTATGAATGGCCAGTATAGAGTCATGTGATCACAGCACTGCTCCCCACCATTCTGCTTCCCCAACATGTGATAATTTGAAATATGAGAGTTGGTAGGCATATATGTAATTTATTAATGTGTGAAACTTACCACTAAAACCACTATACTTAAAATCTCTAAACGGAGCTGACTGTACTTGATGATGCCCTACCATCCACTCAGTTTCCAAAGACAATTCAAAGGCAAGAAAATAAAATGGAGCTCTCTAAATCATTCTACTTCCCTTGATCATTTTCATGAAAAAGAAAGGTGAATCCTGCTGACTGGTATATGACATAAGTCTCCCCCTCTGCTTTCTCTACATTAGGTCAATGTGACCATTCAGAGGAAATGTTTGACTATTACCAAACAAATATATTTTCCCCCCAGGTAGACAACTGACAGTTAAATAATTGCGATAGAGAACAGTTGCTTAAAAGGAACTGAAAACTCCTCCAAAAACATGCCAAATACATGTTGGATATAACATGTTTTTAAACAACTGTACTCCTTATGTACAGGCATAAGGAACAAAAATTCTGGCCCTATCAAATGAGCTTTCATACTCATTATAAAACTATTCAAAAAAATTCTCAATCATATTTCTTCAACTGCCATTTAGACAAAGATTTCACCGATTTTATTAAAACACACTTGTGTTTATATTTTCAAACTACTAACTTAAGGAGAGTAAAAAAGGAAAGACTCATCCACTATCTTAATCGTGGCACCTTTAGTCCAGGACTCTGCTATGCTAATCATCTTCCTTATATTACATGGCTACAAAATTTAATATACACTCTCTCAGGAATAAATTCAGTCAAGTGTGAGGAAATCAAAACTCAGTTTAAAACTTGACAAATTTTAACTGTGTGGTAAAGAGACCCAACTTACGTCGACAATAGAACTGAATTACAGACAATAAAGCCTAATTTAGGGATTTGCTAATGTTTCTTCCCTTCTGGGCAACAGCTAAAACTCTATTTTAGACAAGAAGATATGTATATTAAAATACAAAGAGAGGGACACCACTGTTTTAAACTTTTTGTTTAGCATGTTACAGTTTAATTATTAAGACAACCCAAAACAGAAAAGCATTTTTTCCCTAATTATGTCTGATCCTAAATAAGTATTATTTCACTTTTTCAAAACACGTTTGCATTAATGTTTTCCAACCATCAAATAACATACAATTTAGTAATGTCATTGAAGTGTAGGAAAGTATCCACAGTAACCAGAGAGCAGCAAAAACTGTTTTAATAAGATACTATTAACTCAGTATGGAATGAAATGGGTCTACTGACCCGCAGCAATCTCCTCTGTCCAAATATTCACCTGCCAATCAATGTGCTTTGGCTAACACAAACAATTTAAAAGTTCCAGAAGACGTTAATAACAAAGGAAACTTGCGTATAAGGCATATGGGAACTGTGTACTTCTTGATTTTTTTCTGTAAATCTAAAAAGTACTAAAATAAAAAGTTAAAAAAAATAATCCAGGAGGGAACAGGAAGATGAAGAGTGTTTTCACTGCAGGGATGAATGTTAATGATCAAACACTTGGATCCCAACTGGATCTGTTGTAGACATACTGTCTATTTCTAAGTACAGTTAAACATTCCCTCACTAAAGAACCACCAGTGTGCCATCAGGAAGGAATTTTTTAAACAGCTATATCAAATGATCTACTCATTTTCATATATTCAAAAAACAGTTACCAAGTGCCTCTCTGAGGAAGTAGCTAGCCCACGTGGATAAAGGAATCAGGCCCCTTACACTTAAGAAGTCTACCTACCAAATCAGCCAAATAAACAGAAAATCACAATTCACTGTAAGTGTCACAATGGCAGTATGTGTAAGGTAACATGAGGACAGAGAGGAAGGGCATCTAAATCTGAATGGAGTTCAAGTAAAGTGCCCCAGAAGCCAGCTTTGAAAGAGTACGACCACATTGCAAATGATGCTCTGATAATGATTAAAGATTATGCACTTTCTATAAATATGTAACTGAAAGTAAAACCAATACAATTGTATATGGTTTAAAAGCACATAACATACTTTTATTTAAATTACTTAATCTTAGTCATATCTTAATCCTCAAGTGTTTCTTTCCCTGGATCTTTCTTCTTACTATGTAAATATTCTTAAAAAGAAGAGTTACCCAGAAAATTCAGTTACTCAGTCTGTCCTTTTCTCTGCACATACTAGTTTACTTATGAGTTGGCATAATCTCATTGTTTACTCTCAAAACAGTTTTTAGATGTTGGGATAATCACCTACTATTTAAGCTTACTAGAAAAGAAAGTACCTAGAAGAGCAGTAAAGCCAAGTCATTTTCTATGTGACCCATAGAAATCAGCAAATTATTTACTGCCTGGCTTTCAATAGAAAACTACCCTTTTTTAAGTGTGGAGTCTATTCTCTTTATTATAAAGTATGAAGTAGCAGAATAATCAAGGGAGGGAGGTCATGCTTTGCAATATCTCTTAAAAGAGGCCCTTATAGAACAGTTTACTTTGTATTGTTATAAATTTTCAACAGATGGCTATTTTATAAGTTATTTATAAGTAACTTCAGAATATTTATAGCAAAAGCCTCACCTTAGATAAGAACATTACATATTAAATAAAAACTTCAAATTCATAAGAATTGTCAACAGAGCACCTAACATAGTGTCTGGCAATAAATGTTCAATAAATGTATGTTGAGTAAAACAGCAAACACATAATTCAGGTATTCACCAGCCTAACCAAATTCAAAATGTAATTCTAATTCTCTGTCCTTTCAGTCATACTGATAACAAACCGAATATGGCCATTATAATATCAATTCAAGACACAGAACACAAAAACTCTATTATCTATTATTTTTAGTGTATACTTGTAAGTCATTCTTTTGAGAAAATTATGCTTCAACAAATATCTCAGTAGAAAATTAGTTACTTTCAAGATATTCTCAGTGATTCAGTAACATCTTCACCAGGTTGATTAAAAAGGAAACCTGAAAACTTAACATTAAAATAAAGAAGGCAAGAGGAGCAGAGGTTAGATAATGTGGTAATTGAGTATTTAGTTACTACAGATTACAGAGTCATGACTGACCTGGGAAAACACAGCCAGGCTAAAGCAAAGATATACTTACAGCTCTCATCCCCACTCTAACCATTGCTCAACACTTTCATGGAGGTCCACTTCCTAATGTTTTAGAATGTTTAAAATAGGCATTAAATGAAAAGATATGGAAGAAACGTTAATTGTCCATCGAGATAGGTGAATGGATAAAGAAGAATGGAATATTACTCAGCCATAAAAAAGAATGAAATCTTGCTATTCATGACAACATGGATGGATCTTGAAGGTATTATGCTAAGTGAAGTAAACAAAGATAAACACCATATGGTTTCATTTACACATAGAATCTTAAAAAAAACAAAAACAAAACAGAAATAACTCACAAATAGAGAACAAACTGGTGGCTGCCAGAGGGGAGGGAAGTGGGGGGATAGGCGAAATAGGTGAAGGGGATAAAAAGATACAAATTTTCATTTATAAAATAAGTAAGTCATGGGAATGAAAAGCACAGGGTAAGGAATATATTGATGATAGTGTAATAACTCTGGTGAAAGATGGTAATTACACTTACTATGTTGAGCATTTTGTAATGTATATATAAATGTAGAATCACTATGTTGTACACCTGAAACTATTATAATATTGTATGCCAACTCTACTTCAATAAATAAATATAAAAGTAAAAAATAAGATCGGCATTAAATAAGAAAGAGATCACAGGATATTTATACTTACTGGTAAATGTTCAAGCAGTGAAGTTACACTCTCAGACACATATATTATGCTTCCATCAGTCATGATTGCTAAAAAAAAACCATCAAGAGCCTGAAATTAAACATAATAGTCAGTTAAATGAAAAAAATTATTTCACAAGATAGAAATAAAAATCTAAGATAAATGACAAAGGACTTACCTGGAAATTCCCAGAGCTAGCATTTCCCCTTTACCATACCTTAGTATACATCTTTATGCACTTTAAAATGCTTCTGGGGGGAAAAAAACTCTCTATGGCCATCTACTGAACAGCTGGTTTCAAAAGATAAGACTTAATGTTTTAGCCTTATCCTATGTATATTACATGAAGATATCCTTATTTGAAGATGCTAATATCTCTGAAGCACATACACTATCAATAATGTGTCTTTGGCACACAAAAGAACATATTATCACCTTTTGGATATATTAACAGAGAGGTATATGACTGAAGTGTAGGGAGATAATGGGGAATAAAGTGAAAGGGAAATGAAGCTGAAAAAGTAAGTGAAATGGCCTTAAATACCAGGTTGAGACATAAGGACTTTTTGTTGAAGAGTGGCCTGGAAGTAGTATGTAAAATGGATTTAGAGGAATAATAAAATTAAGTTAGGAAAATCTCAGTGGCTTTTGGAATAGAGAAGTTAATGAGGATCTGAATGAAATTAGTAACATTAAGAGTAAAGAAGAAAGGACTTAGGCAAGCATTGAGAAATGTGAAGTTGGAGTTCAGAGGAGAAGCCAGTGCAGGTGATACACTATTAATAATAAAGCAATCCTATATTTTATATATTACAAACTACTTTCATTTGAGAATCCTAGGCACAGAAATGACCACTGAAGAGATAAGATCTGCAAAAGAGAGAAGCATGACAAAGGTAAATCCTTAGAGGAATCATCTACATAGGGTAAAGGAGAAGTGCCAGAAAAAAAATGACAGGAAGACAGAATACACTGTCATCAAGGAAATCAATGGAAAAAGGAATGAGTGAGGAGGAAGAGGAATGGTTCAACATAAAATGAGATCAAACATAAAAAACAAGGAAATGAGAAATGAATTTTGATGACTTTCAAAAGAGTTACGTCAATAGGAAGGAGAATCAGACTACAATGAGTTTAGAGATGAGTAGATAGATGATCAAAAGGCCATTTTAAACTCCTCTTTTATGAACTTGAGAAGGAAAGAAATGAGAAAGGACGAGCTCTAAGGGGACCAAGTTTCAAGGGAATGGATTAAGAAAAAGCAACTCAAGTATGAGGGGTAAGGAAAATAATAAGGAAGATAATAGTAAGACTGGGGGAAAGAAAGATCCAAAGGAAAAGATGTTGATATAAATAGCAAAAAAGATATACCATTAAGAGTCTTGATGAGGGCCTTAAGGAGGATTGGTGAGATGTGGAAGGGAGCAAGACAGAGAAGGACATCCTCCTCCCAAGACTGAAGACTTTGAAGCATATCCCTTCTTCCCTACATTGTGTGATATAAGGGAAAGGGATCATTAGTTAAAACTCTGTATCTTCCTATTTGGTATCTACTTGACACACAATAAAAGGACTGTGCAAACCTTTATTGCTTACTGAGTGAGTGTTTAATCTGGGAAAGACTGGAATGGAAGTTTTAGGGAAGGGAACATTACTTTGTTGTGGATTTATATCTAAGATGAAGCTGACAGGACACTAGCCCTTTCTTGTAGATTCGTGGAGAGAGCAGCCAGCTGCCAAGGGGAAAAAACTACATACTAGGAGATGATGTCACACTGAGATGATTTCGTACAGAGACCTGATCAGGCTAAACAGCCCTGATTTCTTCAACTACTCTCAATGCCTCTCTCCCCAAGGAGAGCAAGGAATATTCCTCAGGCAACAAGATAAGAAAGAGGGGGATGGGTGGCAATGGAGAAATGGAGAACACATAAATTACAAGTGAATTTTAAGATCTCAGCCCTAGTTCTTCCATTAATTATCTATCTGTCCTTGGACAAGTTGAAATTTCTCTGGGCCTCATCCATAAAATGAAAAGGTTGAACTGAATGATCGAATCTCTTCTATTAGCAGTTTTAACATTCCAAGATAGAGCCTATATCTGAAATTCTGCTGATAATGGCATCTGGACTGTCTGTCTGTCTGTAATCTGATCAACATAGCCAGCAATAACAGAACTAGGTGAGCTGGACCCAGGCTGCAGTATATGCACACATTAATACATATTCTTTCTGTATCTTGTACATACCTTGGCATGTTAATGTTAGAACGTATGTATCTACTACGTAGATGTAAATACTAAAAATAAAAAATATACTTGATATATTAAAAATAAGGCAATAACACTTTTTTAGGAGTGTAACCTTAAAAGCTGTAAGGATAATCATGAGACAAACGATTTATATTTTCAAAGTTTTTAACACATTTAAGTTTTCTCTACTGTATATTATGTTATAATCTCTAGAATCTTTTAGTTATTTTTGATATTTATCTACATATGTACTATATGTGTCTTGGCAAATAATTTAAAAAGTCTGGCCACTGTAAAGAAACATTTGAAGACAATGATTTTCTGTTTAGCTTATTAGTTAACAGGTAATTTACCTTCATTACCGATAAAGCAGTGTAAGTAGTTTTTGATTAACAAAGGAGATCTTATTAAACCATTGCACTGAAAATATAATCATAAAATAAAAATCAAGGAGTAGCTATGAGTTATTTCCTGTGTTATGTAGATATTAGCTTGTGTGTACTCATTCATGGACATATTACTTCTTTCCAAAGAGATAATTTTGGACAATGTCTAACTACGTTTTAGAGGAAAAAATATTTAATGAAATTAGGAACTATTATTTGGTTTGTAACTTAAGTGTCCACTAATTTAAAGGGCTAGCTGGTTCCTAAGTTAAGAGTTCTGTGCCACGGCAGCTTTCACTGAAAAGAAGTTCATGACTGGTGGTGCGCACAAACACTGAAGCCATTAGGCCGGGATGCTAGTCTACCTGCAACAAATCCTAGCTGGGCTACTTACTAACTGTGTTACTTTGAGCAAGTTTCGTAATCCCTTTGTTCCTTGATTTCCTGATCTGAAAGTAATAAATGGATACTAATAGTATGAGATTATTCTAAGGACTCACTGAGTTAATATGTGAAAAGTGCTCACTTTTCAGATTTTAAGCACAGGTTTCAATATATATAACATATTTATACTCCAACAGATGTTCATATGGTAACACTTCTGCTTAATATACAAAGACTTAATTAACCCAGCAGTTAACTGTTTCACCTAAAGAGAAAAATAACTCATTTTCAAAATACTCTATGCTGCTTCAGATATAGTCACTATACAAAGACACTTGAAACATGGCCATTACATATACATACACAACATAGGTAAATGATTATGGTCTAAAATAACAGACCCAAACAAATAGGACTAGAGATGTAAATTATTTAGCAACCCCTACATCCCCACTTCAATTACTGTCCTCTACTCCTTCTATGTCTACTTTCTGCTATGTACTTATTTTTCTTGTCCTTAACTATTACTGCCAAAGTATACCACCTCTGTTTCCTATTTATTATAAATTTTCATGGAAATTTGATATTAAATTCTGTGTACTCTGTGTGCACAGATGATACCTATATTATTCTACATAGGAATTGATTAAAAGGAAAAACAGTAAAATTGGGAGGTATGAGTGACTCAAAATTTTTGAGGACTTTACAGTTGATTGTATGAGGTATTAAGTTTTTCAACTATAAGCAAATACATTCTAAGTTGTTTTCAAAAACATTTGTGTCATAGAAGAACATTTCTATATTTCCTTTTAAAAATTTCTACTTGATTTAAGAGTTGACTATCAATGTAAACTTTATTGTTTTAGTAGTTTCAAAATACTTCATTTATTATCATTTTATGTTGTGTTATGTGGATTTTGTTTAAAAAAGTCCTACCGTCCATTAGGATATATCTCAAAATAATATTTAATGTGCTGAATACTTTACTATTCTTCATATTGTTAGTGTGGTCTCAGGTAGAGAACTTGGGATAAGTTTCTTTTAGTACACCTTTAAAAAATTTGATAATATTCAAAGTATGAAAATCTGGCATTAATTTACTACACGGTACAACTTCTTTGCAATATCTACATTGATTAATTTTAATGAAGAATAGTTTGATTTTTAATGAATTAAGACTTTTAAAAATTAAATTAATACTGTTAAAACTATACTAAAATAGTCATTCCTGTGATTGATTTTTGAAGAAAACAAAAAACTTTTCAAAAATTAAATCTGGACATACCTCCAACATTAATTGTGTAAACTCCTCATTACTAAGGAATGTAGGTTTCCAGTCCTGTCGAATTTCACTGGCATCTGACTGTGCCGTGATTTCTGTAAACAGAGTATTTGATACATTAGCAGCACACTTCAAACACAGGGTAGGAGAAAGGAGCAACACAAAAGTCCTACAAGTTGTCTTCTCTCCTCCCACTCTAATTTAATAAGAACCATAGGCAGTAACATTTACTGGTCTAGGTAGGAAGTCCAGGTATAAGGAAATATTTGAGCTAATGTGGCAAGTTATCTCCTTGGATTTGGTCTCTTGGAAATACCAGTCTTTTGTTTTTCTCTGGGGACCTTTGATAGACTGTGTTGCTGATACATCTGAGATTGGGTCCTGCTTGATACAATGACCAAAGCATCAGAACAAGGGGATTAGATCAAGCATTATGAAGAAAGTTTTTTCTTCTTCCTTTCCTGGACATTCAAATGGTTGAACCTAGAGCAGACATAAGGATGTGAGCCTGGAGGAACAGAGCCAAGAAGATCAGTCAGTCTCCTTTTAACAAAACTTTAGGCCCTGCCTGTTCCTAGGCAGAAAGATTCCTGCCAGTCTGAGGTGCTCTATGCTTAATTAATGAAGAAAACTAAATTAAGAATTGGGGCAAAAACTTTAAAAAAATCTTATAGTTACTTTGCTTTGTATCCTCTTGCATATATTCTTCATGGTAGGAACCTGGTCAAAAATTTGTAGATTCTTGGCTTGGGGCACACATTTTAACACAATTACTATAATTTATTTTGCAACATACTTCTAAATGGATCTAGTTATGAGAAAGCTATTCATAAATGATGAAAACTGAACTATATAGGCATTAAATGTCTTTTCCATTTCCATCGATAAATATATTAAACTGGCACCCAAAATTTGGCATATTGGAAATGCCTGAACTAGAATACGAAGAGTAACTGAGAAGTCTACCTACTAATTCTGTAGAATATAGTTATGCTTTTCAAATTCACAACAATTATATACATTCAGAATAAAGTATTTAAATCACAAGCAAATCCTATCAAATTTAGTTAAACACAGGCTTACTTAAGAGTATTAAGTATATAAAAATTTCCTTTCATTTTAAGGTAAATTTTATTTTTGTGAGAATTATATACCCAACTTTAAAAAACAAAAAACAAAAACTACCGATCTACTTAATGACAAAATTAACCATCTATTGTCAGGAAGAAATGCATGCATATTATTTCATTTCATTCAACAATCACTTATTGAACTACAATGTCTGAGGGATTGAGTGTGCCACCTAACAAGGGACAATACTCTTTGAAGAGGTAAAATGTAATGATAATGGTGGCAATAAAAATGAAGACAAGAAATTTACTGAAGAATCAACAGAATCTGGCAACTGATATAGTACTAAGATGGATGTAAAAAATCCAAAAATCTTTTCCGGCTTGAGTCCTGGGGGACTGAAAGGATGGTGCAGCAAAAATGAAAAAAGGAAAGTTGAGAAAAAGGTGACTTTTTCTCAAAAATGAAAATGAATTTAGTTTTAGATGTGTTGAGATTGAGGACATGCAAAAGAAAGATCCAGAATCTGTCTGGAAATAAAAGGTTAAAAAGTTTTCATTTAAAATACAAATTAAGTAGTCTAATAGAGAGGCAAGGCTGAAACTATTGAATTAGTTAACTAAGGGAAAGAATGTAAGAGAAAGCAATAATAAAAAAGATAAGACCTTGAGAAATGTCACATTTAGAGGGCAGAAAAAGAAGAAAAAGGTTAGTTTCAGTTAGGAAGGGGGAGAAGAATGAAGAATAATCTCACACAAGCCAAGGGCAAAGAAAACCAATAGAGGATGGATTAAAATTTCCAGTGCTTCAAAGATGTAGAGAAGAAGATGTATAAGAAAAAGCAACTGTTTTATTGGCAGCAGAGGGAGTGGGACAATGGCACTAGTGAAATTAACAAAAATAATTTCAAGGAGTGGAGGAGCATAAGGGAGGCTAGTAATGCATTACAGAGTAACTAGGGAGAAGTAAGCAAGCAGAGGTACTAGTCACAAATTCTCCTTCTGAGAAATTTTGCAGTTTCATTTCTGAAAAAAGAAATACCCTTCTACAAATTTTTCATTATCTGTTACCAAAATTCTTAGTATTCTTTAAATTTATTTTCATGACTCACTTAGTCAAAGTAATTTACATCAATTAACAGATAATCACTTTATTTTAAAACATAGTGTTTATTTCCTAAACATATAATGAAACACCTTTTAATATGACACATTAAGTCCCTCACAATCTGGCCATTGCCTTTCTTTCATATATACTCATAACTTTCCAATTCAAAGTATGCCCCTGTTACACTGAACTCTCCCAGTCTGTTTTTTGCACATGCTATTTCCTACATGTGAAATGCTGTTTTCCTTCATTAAAAGGAAGATTTGGTTGAAAATGCAACTATTTTTAAGCCTTCCTTGACACATTCTTTCCTCTGTGTTCTCACCGCAAGTCTATGGTTTACAAACCCTACTCACATTCTAATTATCTGCATTGCAATTAGTTGTCTGCTACCATGCACCACAAGGATCTAGGATGTTATAGGCAGTAAAAAAATGTTTTGTTGAATGAAAGAAAGAACATACCGGCAAATCTTTAAAAAGGAAACATATTTTTCTTTTAAAAAAGGTTGGGAAGCAGCCAATGTTAATCATCACTGACAAGATTCTGTTACATTATGCTTTTAAGGAAGAGTCTGTTATAAAAAAAAAATCCACTTTACAAAGTTTAAAGTTTACCTTTATGTTTTCGTAAAAAATCAATGCTCTTCTGTAGAACAGTAGATTTGTCCATCTTTCTAGCATTCCCAGGAAGCATGGATCCCAGTTCTTTAATGAGAACATTAAACTGATCTCTACGTTTCTTCTCAGATTTATTTCTAGATACTCTGGTGAAATAAAAAATTAAATAAGCAGTTTTCAAATAATCCATTCAATTACACTAATAGTTTAAAACAATGCTCAATTTGGACAAAACCACACAGCATGTATTTCCATTAATATAGATAGTAATAAATATTTATCTCCTAGGTTACTAATGCTATATAGTTAATTTGGGCAATAATTTTTCTCAATTTATCATTAAAGAAACTTTTACAAATTAAGCATTTGTCACACATATTTTTATGAAAATGCCAGCAAGACAAATTGCATTTTAACATTGGCTTTTACTTAATCTAATATTTACCAAGAATTTATATTTTTCTTATTAGGTTATTATGAAAATTACTGAGACATACACTTTGTCAAAGTACATACAATGTGTAAATACAAATTGTTTATAATTAACGAATAGAAAAAAGTTATTCATTTCCTTTAAGTTTTAAGTTACAATCAGAAATCTAAAAATGAAAATCTCACTACTCTCAGGCTTTTCCATACATTCTTTCTCTTTATTCCTACACCCTAGCCTCCAACATCAAGCTATAACTATTTGTTTGCATATCTGTCTCTCCATTAGGCTGTGGGCTCCTTGATAACAGAGCCCAATTTTTTTTCACCTAAGTATTTAAGCATAACATCTAACAGTAAGCTCTCAAAATATATGTTAAGTGAATAATTACTATTGTTCTATGTGAAGCAGTAACCAGTAAATACTTAGTTGTACTAAGACCTCAAGATAATTACATTTATATTTTATATAATAAACAATAATAAATAAATACAATTATTTATAGTGCAATTAACCACTCTATAATCTCTTTTGTGAAGTCAGATTTTCAAATAGACTTTTTATTTAAGCTTACTACTTTCCCAAAAGTCAGAGGATTATTTTATTTTATTTTATTTTATTTTATTTTATTTATTTTATTTATTTTTCATTTTTCAGTTAAGAACAAGCCTTTATTCTGTATTAGTACTGGGGACAAATACAATTGTTCAAACATCTTAAGAAACTTAATAAGTATTAAGTGATATTCTCATCAAACAATGAATGCTTGCTATAATGACAAGAGACTGTGCTATAAAGGGCTAGGGATACTCCACCATGTATGGTGGAGTTGAGAGGCAGGTGGGAGTAATAAGTACTGAAAGAAATCATAAATTTTTCATGCTACAGAAAAGTATTTTAGTTTACTTCTGAAAGTCATCAGAATGTACTGAAAGTTTTTAAGCAAAGAAATGCCATGAACAGATTTGCTTGTTAATAAGACCACTCTGGCATCAGAGTAATGAAAGGACCAACACTTGGCAAAACATATTCATTGAGCAAATGCTACTGAAAACTTAACTAAATGCCAAACAAAACTCAAGGCCAGGTGACCACTTAGGAGGCAATGGCTGCATCTCAGCCTATAAACCATGACAGTGGCAATATTAACAGAGCAGTGTGGGTTTAAGGGTTTAAGAGGCAGAACAATCAAGTAGTTAAATCAGATTTGGTTTGGAGTGAGAAAGCAAAAGGAAAATATAAGAGGATTCCCAAGTTACTGGTAATGCTGTTTATCAATGTAAAATATAAAACATGGTACTGATTTTGGTGAACAGATGGTTTGGGGAGAATTTAAATATGGTGAAATTGCCTGTTTAACATTTTAAAGGACAGACATAAGAAGCTTGGACATATGGATCTAGTTATACTCCTCTAGAAAACTAAGAAATAAGCACCTGACAATTAGTATGCATGAAATATCTGAATACATTAGCCCATATACACACTTTTATGCTAGGCACTACTGTAAACATTTGTGAAATCTCATTTATATGTACAAGGTAGATTTCATTATTATTTTTCATTTTACAGGTGTGACAACTCAGGCATAAAGAAGAACATGCCCAGGGTCATACAGTTACCATGAAGTAATAATTCAAATCAGAAATTTAACTACATGGGAAGAAAAGATACAGAAATTCAATATTATTGCCAGCTCTGCCACTGGAACACAACTGTTAACACAAACTTTACTGCCTATTACACTCAGACTGGAGGTAGCCCTTGTGATGACCTTGCTGGTAACAGGCCACAGATGTTTCATGTTGGGAGTAAGTACAAAACTCCCTTTGTTCTCAGTTCAACCCTAAAGTCTCTAACTCATCATGGTTTTCCGTCAGAGTTCAATGTGGTCCTGTTCAATTATGACAACATCATTGTGAGGTTCCTTCTCTTTCTCCAAGGTTTCCCACAGCCACAGTATTTTTGGTTCCCTAAAAACATGATCAAACCTTCTGAGTCTTTGCAAATAGAATACTCCTAGCTCATCTTATCCATCCACAAACTTGGACTTTAAGATTGTCCAAGTCAGTTCCTTAGAGTTCTCCCTCTTTATTCAGGTAAGGCTGAATATTCCCACTTTATCTCTACCCTGAAGTATTTTATAAGAACCTCCCTCCACTAGATTGAGGTTAAGGTTAAGGCATTTGTCTTATTATATGCTTTTAGCTTCATAGCCAGATCTTTTTATCTCCTTGAATAACGTTGTACAGCTTTCCTCAAAATCTTCTTCTTAGATATATTTTATGAATCATTCATCAAAGTATTTAGCAATTTACCTGGTTATTGTGCATATTTTTCTTAACCAGTACCCTAAATACAGACATTTAGGAAGCATTACTCATTACATGTTATCTTTTGTGCTTGTGTGTGATGCAGTAACACCCTTATCCTTGTTGAAGTACCCATGTAGCTCAACATGCCTGGAAAAAAACCACAGTGTTTCCTGCTCACTCTCAATGACTACAAACTTGGTTGTCATGCTACCTGGACCCTCCCTCCTGACATAATAAATTGTCAAGGCTCCTAATTGAGTTGAACACCCCCTCCACCCATGGCTCTAGATCCCATTCCCTCACCTTCTTGGTGATACCCCTCCAGCAATTCTTCCCTCTCTCTCTCCATCATCTACCTTTCCTTTCTATTGGAAAACGGAGGCAGGTAAGAGGACACAGAAGCCAACCGCAAAAGACCTCCCAAGGGCCAAAGCTGGAACAAGTTGAACAAAAAAGTAAAATAGCACTGGAATATAAACTAAAGTATAAAATACACATGAATCCACACAGATATAAATAAATGGGAGAGAGACAATTTTTTTACAAGAGAATTCCAAATACAGGTAGGAATCCCTTCCTATTGGAGATGGAGTTTAATTCCCTCCACCTCTACTCTGATAGTGGGCTTTGCTTTTAAAGAACAGAATAGGTTAAGGGGAAACAGTAACTACATGGTGAATCCAGGCAAACCCTACCTCAGCCAAGTGCAGAAGGTTAACATCCATAATGACATCACATACATATTATGTACCCATAGTATGTGTAAGAACGGAACTTTTAAAACATAATTTTGTTAGTTATAAACTGCATATTGATACTCTAAGTTCTTCCACCTTGCTAATATAGCTACGTTACTAAGGCAGGCAGCTTTTAGAAATCACTGATTTACTATTTAATTACTTTCACATTTCGTTATTATTTATTTAATTACATTTTACATCTTGAGTTGAACTACCTTTTTGCTTTGTCCTTGTCATCTTCTTCCACGAACCCATCAAAAATACTACCATCTTCTCTAAAAGAAAAAAGAAAAGTGGATACAGAAAATAAGAGGAGATTCATTAAGCAACAATACTAAAATTATATGTGAATCAAATCAGTTATATTTAAGGATCCTAGTAGATTTAATGGATTGCATAAATTCAAACTACTATTACCCTGTTTTCTATTAAGTATTAGAAAATTAGTCATGTTTAACTTTATTATAAATGTGAACTTCAAAATTACTTAACTTGGCTATACTATATGCACAGCATGCTAAATGAAAATTAACTAGAGGTTAAATATCTTATTTCAAAACTCTTAGTAACCAGTGAAAATCTATAAAAAGTGTATTTGCCATTATATAAAATGATTCACTTAAAATTATTTTTAACTGTAACAGCATAATTTAAAGACTATTTTGGGACATTCACTTTATAAAACCACAAACCACTCATAAACACACAATATCTAGCATATTAAATTAAATAAATACACTTCCATTTATTACTGATTCTTTTGACAAAAATTTATTAGCACTCATGTCCCAGGCTCTGTTTTGGACATGGTTAAAGAGCAGTTAACCAGGCATGTAAGTCCCTCCTACAGCTTATTTTCTAGTAGAAACAAATTAACATGATAATGTATGATGGTTAAGGTTTTTTTTTTAAAGGTACGATGTTTTAGTTACTGGGTAGTTAACCTTGGTCTGAATGATTAGGGAAGGACTTGTTGAGTGGAGATATCTGAACTGAGATCTAAATGACCGACAAGAGGGGTTGGTTATGGGAAGATCTAGAGAAGAGCATTCTAATAAACGGAATCAAAAGCATCGGTGGCTAACCCCTAAACCAAAGGAGTAGTATTACATAGTTTGAGGTGATTTATGAGGTTTCACATGAATTTACTACTTACTCCCTTAACCACACCTTTCTGTAGCCTGTAAAGGCCTATACAGTGCCTCCTGGACCCATTAATAAGAACATCTGCAAATCTTGTGTCATAGTATTCCATTATGAATTTTGGGGTTCCATGTATGCATTCAAATTTATTTAAAATTCTGTATGTTTATGCATTTTACTGAGGAGAGAGTCCATAGTTTTCATGATAGTCAAAGAGATAACAAACTACTATTAAGAACCACAGCTTTATGTCTGAATAGAGATGTCTTCCCCTAGACAGCATATTCTCTTGAATAGGAAACTAACAATCATTCAGAAGCATAATACCAAAATCATATTTAATTTCTCATGAGCAGGGAAGAAACATCTTTTCTGAGAAAGCTACACACAGATTCCACCTAAAACTATGGCATAGCCCAAATCTACGGCAGTGGTGCAGTGAGGCGTCTATAAGGAAACCCCTTGCTCCTTAGGTCTTAAGTTCCAGTAGAGTAGCTATCTTCACTGTTTATCTCACAGGAAAGGGAGAAAGTTGCCTCCAGACATCATAATTCACTTCTGTGTACAACTCTAGCTACAAAACTCTCAAGGAATCCCCTATGGAAGAATCATACAGTATGCTATAATAAAAGCACAGAAACCTTAGAGTGTCAGATCAACACAGGTCATAATACAGGCTCCTTACTTACTATGTGACCTTAAACAAACTAACTTCACTGACCTACAGTTCCGTCATCTGTAAAACCTCACAGAATTGTGAGGTGAAAGAGTATATAAAAAGTATTCTGCATATTAGCTGCCAAAGAGGAGGTGCTTAAAATGCTACTATATTTTATCAGATTTGAAATACCAGTGATTACAAAACTGACCAGTATCTTATGTGCCACTAAGGAAAAAAATGTTACTAATGCTGCTGTGATGAGCCAATTGTAAAATGAATCCCAATGTCAGAAATACTAAAATGTAAGAAAAATCTTAAAAGCAAAGAAACAAGGAAGTTTATCCAATTCCCAAGAGTAAGACTTAAAGATTATAATTTCAACTAGTGAAATCCCAATTACAGTTACCTCTGATCAATCACAAATACTAAAATGCTTAAAGTTAGCACAAAAGATAAGGAGAAAAAGGACAAGAGATGAGGAGATAGAAGATTCCATAACGTACCAAGGAAACATTTCCAACTTTCACCATTTCATTCAGAGCAGCTCTGATCAAATCATAGAAGTACAACTCAAGACCTCTTTAGAACACAAACCACACACTGTCGACTGGTTACAGATAATATTAATACATCTTACTATTACACCATATTATTCAAAACAGAAACTGAATGTGGTAATTATGTTTCAGCGTAAAACACCTGTTATTAGTTTGATACAGGCCATTGGTATAGTAGTGAATCTTAAAATAGCTTTACATAATTCAAGATAAAGAGTCTAAAAAACATACCTGTCAATAATTGAGCTCATTTTACTACAGCTTACGGTAAACAGCATAACATATTACGTTTTCGTCTTGTGGTAGACATTTGTACTTCTCCTTGGGTAGTAAGAAAAATACAGTCATTAGTTTTCTGAAAAACATTTCTACAGACACAGTAATCTTGAGTAACACTATATGCTATTATAAAGACTTCAAAATATTTTTGTACCAAAGGCCAGCTGGGGCACATTTGATGGTTTTATTCCTTCTAAAAAAGGACTACAGAGAAAAAATATTGAGGTTCATAATTCATTTCCTTTCTTCTACAAAATAATAAAAATAAAAAATCTAATCGTAATATTCAGTATATATATTTGACTATGTAAATAGGACATAATAACACCATCTAATGGGCAAACAACACTTGTTGAAAACATGTATGAAAACAATATGCAAAGCTTTGGGGATATCAGGATGAAAGACACAGTCCCTGTAGGCAAAATCTGCAACTGAATAGGGAGATAGATACCTAAATAATCATAAGAAAAGAGATAATGAGGGTATAGAGGGGGGATCAGGGGAAATATTCTTGATGACAATGAGCTTGTTAGGTAGTCTAGATTGCTGTTAGTGAAGATACGGCCCCAGAGATGCCAGCATCATCTGAGAGCTTGTTAAAAGACAGAATCTTGCATGCCATACCAGTCCTACTGAATCAGAATCTACAGTTTAACATGGTCCCTGTGTGATTTGTATGATAACTTAATTTAAAGAAATAACAGAGCAGAGAACAGAAAGAGGTAGTAGTTGAAAGGAACCTAAGCCACTAGAATTGCAATTTACAAAGGTGCAGGACTTTATAAACAAGGGAGCATAATATTTCAGAGACATTAAGAGGTTCACATTTTCTTTAGAGAAAAATCAAGACATGCTCAACTTAGCTTATCATTTTTTAAATTTTTATTGATTTTTTTACTTTATCACTAGAGCATAAAGTGAGAATACCAATAATAGAGAGGTAAAGGGAAGCCAAGAGAAAAACCTTATTATTATATGAGACTTTATAAGTAAATTCAAATTTACTATATTAAAACTGGATCACAAATCACACTATCATCTCAAAAGATGACGAAAATGCATTTGACAAAATTCAACATCCATTCATGATAAAAACTCAACAAAATGTGTATAGAGGGCAAGTACCTCAACATAATAAAGGCCATATATGACAAAACCCACAGCCAACATCATACTTAACAGCAAAAAGCTGAAAGCTCTTCCTCTAAGATCGGGAACAAAAAAAGGATGCCCTCTCTCCCCCCTTTATTCAACATAGTTCTGGAGGTCCTAGCCATGGCAATCAGACAACACAAAGAGATAAAAGGCATCCAGATTGGTAAGGAAGAAGTTAAACTGTCACTGTTTAAAATGACTTGATGGTGTACACAAAAAACCCTAAAGAATCCACCAAAACTCAACTAGAACTAATAACTGAATTCAACAAAGCTGCAGGATACAGAATTAATACACAGTAATCTGTGGTATTCCTATATACTAATGATGAACTAGCAGACAGAGAAATGAAGAAAACAATTCCATTTACAATTCCATCAAAAAGAATATAATACCTAGGAATAAACCTAACCAAGGAGGTGAAAGACCTATATGCTGAAAACTACAGAACACTCATGAGAGAAATTAAAGACACAAATACATGGAAGTAGATCTCGTGCTCCTGGATAGGAAGAACTAATATTGTCAAAATGGCCAAACTGTCTAAAGCAATCTACAGCTTCAATGCCATCCCTATCAAAATACCAACAGCATTCTTCAATTAACTAGAACAAACATTTCTAAAATTAATATGGAACCACAAAAGACCCCAAATAGCCAAAGAAATCCTGAGAAGGAAGAATAAAGCGAGGGGGATTATGCTCCCTAACTTCAAGCTCTACTATAAAACCACAGTAATCAAAACGATTTGGTACTGGCACAAGAACAGACCCATAGATCAATGGAACAGAATAGAGAGCCCAGATATAAACCAAAGCATATATGGTCAATTAATAAAAGATAAAGGAGCCAAGGATATACAATGGGGAAATGACAGCCTCTTCAACAACTGGTGTTGGCAAAACTGGAAAGCTACATGGAAGAGAATGAAACTGGATTATTGCCTAACTCCACACACAAAAGTAAACTCGAAATGGATCAAAGACCTGAATGTAAGTCATGAAACCATAAAATTCTTAGAAGAAAACATAGGCAAAAATCTCTTGAATATAAACATGAGCAATTTTTTCCTGAACACATCTCCTTGGGCAAGGGAAACAAAAGCAAAAATGAACAAGTGAGACTATATCAAACTAAAAAGCTTCTGTACAGCAAAGGACACCATCAGTAGAACAAAATGGCATTCTACAGTATGGGAGAATATATTTGTAGGTGACATATCTGACAAGGGTTAATATCCAAAATATATAAAGAACTCAGAGGTCTCAACACCCAAAAAGCAAATAACCTGATTAAAAAATGGGCAGAGATTTGCAACACCATGGATGGAGCTAGAGGGTATTATGCTCAGTGAAATAAGCCAGGCGGAGAAAGACAAGTACCAAATGATTTCACTCATATGTGGAGTATAAGAACAAAGAAAAAACTGAAGGAGCAAAACAGCAGCAGACTCACAAAACCCAAGAATGGACTAACAGTTACCAAAGGGAAGGGACTGGGGAGGATGGGTGGGAAGGGAGGGATAAGGGGGGGGAGAAAGGGGGCATTATGATTAGCATGTATAATGGGGGGGCATGGGGAAGACTGTACAGCATAGAGAAGACAGGTAGTGATTATACAGCATCTTACTATGCTGATGGACAGTGACTGCAATGGGGTATGTGGGGGGAACTTGCTGATGGGGGAAGTCTAGTAAACATAATGTTCCTCATGTAACTGTAGATTAATGATATCAAAATAAAAAAAATAAAAATAACAAATGAGCAGAGGATATAAAGAGGCAATTCTCCGAAGAAGAAATTTAGATGGCCAACAGGCACATGAAAAGATGCTTCACATCGCTGATTATCAGGGAAATGCAATTAAAACACAATGAGATATTACCTCACACCAGTCAGGATGGCCAACATTGAAAAGACAAGGAACAACAAATGCTGGCAAGGATGTGGAGAAAGGGGAACCCTCCTACACTGCTGGTGGGAATGTAAATTAGTTCAACCATTATGGAAAGCAATAGAGAGGTTCCTCAAAAAACTAAAGATAGAAATATTGTTTGACCCAGGAATTCCACTCCCAGGAATTTACCCAAAGAAAACATGATCCCAGCCTCAAAAAGACAGATGCACCCCTATGTTTATCGTAGCACTATTTACAATAGCCAAGATATGGAAGCAACTTGTGTCCATCAGTAGATGAATGGATAAAGAAGATGTGATAAATATACACAATGAAATATTACTCAGTCATAAGAAGAAAACAAATTCTACCATTTGTAACAACATGGATGGAGCTAGAAGGTATTATGCTCAGTGAAATAGCCAGGTGGAGAAAGACAAGTACCAAATGATTTCACCCATTTGTGGAGTATAACAACAAAACTGAAGGAACAAAACAGCAGCAGACTAACAGACTCCAAGAAGAGACTAGCGGTTATGAAAGGGAATGGGGTGGGGATAGTGGGGAGGGAGGGCGAAAGAGATTAAAGGGCATTATGATTAACACACATAATGTAGGGGTGTCACAGTGAAGGCAGTATAGCACAGAGAAGACAAGTAGTGCCTCTGTAGCATCTTACTAAGCTGATAGACAGTGACTGCAATGGGGTGTTGGGGGGGACTTGATAATATGGGTGAATGTAGTAACCATAACATTGCTCATGTGAAACCTTCATAAGATTGTATATCAATGATACCTTAATAAAAAAAAATGGATCATAAGCCTAAAATTTCTCCCTCTCTATATTTTTTTTTCCAAAGTGTAAGGCAAGTTTTATCCACATAAAATAGTTATGACCTATAGTTATGAATTAAATATTGAGTAACCACCTAATTCTAATAAATATGCTAAGTTTTGAGGTGTAATTCTACCTTTTATTTTTATTTAAAGCTTAGGAAATTAATATGTAACTTTAATTAGCCCAGAAAAAATTAAAGGTGTTCTAAGAACATGAGGTTCTAAAATATTGTATCATTGTTTTCAAATGTACATTCATGACAGGGAGAGAGAATAACCCTTAATAATGATGCTGCACTGCCTACGTGGATATGGCTGCAGGGTTGGAACTATAAAGGGCTAAGAATTCTGAAAAAATAATAAGTAAGTACAGGAGTCAGAGGTAAAAATAAAAATAACTGGTACTAGGACAAAATACTGATTTTAAGAGTCTTGGTTAACATCAACAGATGGAACATAGGGTGACAGAATTTTAGGGTTAGAAGAGACTTTAAAGATCACCTAAGTATGACCCTCTGGTCCAACATACATATTTATCAAGGTAATAATGGAGGCTGGTTCTATCACTGAACAAAAGAATGGTGTAAAGGTAACAGAACCAATTTGGGTGAATTAAAAAAGAGCAGTTTCCATTTAAAGTTAAAAAGCCAGACTCAAGCCTTATATGGCTACAAGTATATGGATGTTTAATTATTAAAAGAAAGAATATAACACAAACTAGGGGACAAAAAAAAAAAGACCCCAAGAATCAGGGCTTAGACTTTATAGGAAGGGACATCCTGACATACAAGTGGATCCAAAATGGTTAAGAAAGTAGGGTCTGATGCTTTATTCATTTATTTTTCTATTGTTGTTAACAATATTTTTCCACACATTACTTGTTGCCCAGCTAACTGAACAATGTAGGGCTATATCACTAACAATAACTAGTCTAAGATCTTTTCTCTACTTTTCCAGCCAATTGATAGACATGTTATTTTTAAGGGAATCACTAATTATCAGGGAAATGCAAATTAAAACCACAATGAGACATCACCTCACACCAGTTAGGATGCCCAGCATCGAAAACACAAGGAAAAACAAATGCTGGCAAGGACGTGGAGAAAGGCAAACCCTCCTACACTGCTGGTGGGAATGTAAATTAGTTCAACCATTCTGGAAAGCACTATGGAGGTTCCTCTAAAAACTAAAGACAGAAATACCATTTGACCTGGGAATTCCACTCCTAGGAATTTAACCAAAGAAAGCAAGTTCTCAGATTCAAAAAGACAGATGCACCCCTATGTTTATCATAGCACTATTTACAATAGCCAAGATATGGAAGCAACCTAAGTGTCCATCACTAGATGAATGGATAAAGAAGATGTGATACATATACACAATGGAATACTATTCAGCCATAAGAAAGAAACAAATCCTACCATTTGCAACAATACGGATGTAGCTAGAGGATATTACGCTCAGAGAAATTAGCCAGGTATCAAAGACAAGTACCAACTGATTTCCCTCATTTGTGGAGTATAATGATGAAGCAAAACTGAAGGAACTAAACATCAGCAGACTAGTGTCTCCAAGAAGGGACTAGTGGTTACCAACGGGGAGGGGTGGGGTAGGGCGGGTGGGGAGGGAGGGAGAAGGGGATTGAGGAGTATTATGATTAGTACACATGGTGTGGGGAGAGTCATGAGGAAGACAGTGCAGCACAGAGAAGGCAAGTAGTGATTCAACAGCATCTTACTACACTGATGGACAATGACTTCAGTGGGGTATGGGGGGACTCGATAATATGGGAGAATGTAGTAACCACATTGATTTTCATGTGAAACCTTCATAAGAGTGCATATCAATGGTACCTTAATAAAAAAAAAAGTGCCTCATTTTGCTCTCAAAAGCGTCCTCTTTTTAAGGCATCGTTTACCGAATTTCATTAAGAGTAAAAACAATTTAGCTCTTCAAGTCCCTGATCCTTACCTCATACACATACACACTTACCCAAATTTCAAATATTGTAATTTTGGCTAGATGGTTATACTCAGAGTTAACATTATTATGGCTCTGTAAGTGCAATTCACAGCTAAGCCATATAATATGCTACAATTAACTTTCCCTTTCTGAGTAGGTTTCCCTAAAGTTAAAAGTGATTTTATTATTTACCCAGTTTTCTATATGATTATCACCAATAAAGCCCCAAAGACCTGTCTAAAATAACTCTTACTATCTTCAAACACTTTCTTTTTTCTTTTTTTTGGTATCATTAATCTACAATTACATGAAGAACATTATGTTTACTAGGCTGCTCCCCCCTTCACAAAGTCCCCCCCACATACCCCTTCACAGTCACTGTCCATCAGTGTAGTAAGATGCTGTAAAATCACTACTTGTCTTCTCTGTGTTGTAGAGCCCGCCCCATACACTCCCACACATTATACATGCTAATTGTAATACCCCCTTTCTTTTTCCCTGCCCTTATCCCTCCCTTCCCACCAATCCTCCCCAGTCCCTTTCCCTTTGGTAACTGTTAGTCCATTCTTGGGTTCTCTGATTCTGCTGCTGTTTTGTTCCTTCAGATTTTCTTTGTTCTTATACTCAACATATGAGTGAAATTATTTGGTACTTGATTTTCTGTGCCTGGCTTATTTCACTGAGCATAATACCCTCTAGCTCCATCCATGTTGTTGCAAATGATAGGATCTGTTTTCTTCTTATGGCTCAATAATACTCCATTGTGTATATGTACCACATCTTCTTTACCCATTCATCTACTGATGGACACTTAGGTTGCTTCCATTTCTTGGCTATTGTAAATAGTGCTGTAATAAACATAGGGGTGCATATGTCTTTTTCAAACTGGGCTCCTGCATTCTTAGGGTAAATTCCTAGTAGTGGAATTTCTGGATCAAATGGTATTTCTATTTTTAGTTTTTTGAGGAACCTCCATACTGCTTTCCACAATGGTTGAACTAATTTACATTCCCACCAGCAGTGTAGGAGGGTTCCCCTTTCTCCATATCTTCACCAACATTTGTTGTTGTCTGTCTTTTGGATGGTGGCGATCCTTACTGGTGTGAGGTGATTATCTCATTGTGGTTTTAATTTGCATTTCTCTGATGACTAGCGATGTGGAGCTAGTTGTGTCTGTTGGCCATCTGAATTTCTTCTTTGGAGAAGTATCTGTTCAGCTCCTCTGTCCATTTTTTAATTGGATTACTTGCTTTTTCTTTCTTGAGGTGTGTGAGTTCTTTATGTATTTTGAATGTCAACCCTTTATCGGATCTGTCATTTAAGAATATATTCTCCCATACTGTAGGGTACCTTTTTGTTCTATTGATGGTGTCCTTTGCTGTAAAGAAGCTTTAGAGCCCCACTCATTCATTTTTGCTTTTGTTTCCCTTGACCCAGGAGATATGTTCATGAAGAAGTCGCTCATGTTTATGTCCAAGAGATTTTTGCCTTATGTTTTTTTCTAAGAGTTTTATGGTTTCATGACTTACATTCAGGTCTTTGATCCATTTCGAATTTACTTTTGTGTATGGGGTTAGACAGTGATCCAGTTTCATTCTCTTACACGTAGCTGTCCAGTTTTGCCAGCACCATCTGTTGAAGAGACAGTCATTTCCCCATTGTATGTCCATGGCTCCTTTATCATGTATTGACCACATATGTTTGGGTTAATGTCTGAAGTCTCTATTCTGTTCCACTGGTCTGTAGCTCTGTTCTTGTGCCAGTACCAAACTGTCTTGATTACTGTGGCTTTGTAGTACAGCTTGAAGTTGGGGAGTGAGATCCCCCCGACTTTATTCTTCCTTCTCAGGATTGCTTTGGCTATTCAGGGTCTTTGGTGTTTCCATATGAATTTTTGAACTATTTGTTCCAGTTTGTTGAAGAATGCTGTTGGTAATTTGATAGAGATTGCATCAAATCTGTATATTGCTTTGGGCAGGAGGATGGCCATTTTGACGATATTAATTCTTCCTAGCCAAGAGCATGGGATGAGTTTCCATTTGTTAGTGTCCTCTTTAATTTCTCTTAAGAGTGTCTTTCAATTTTCAGGGTATAGGTCTTTCACTTCCTTGGTTAGGTTTTTTCCTAAGTATTTTATTCTTTTTGATGCAATTGTGAATGGAATTTTTTCCTGATTTCTCTTTCTATTAGTTCATTGTTAGTGTATAGGAAGGCCACAGATTTCTGTGTGTTAATTTTGTATCCTGCAACTTTGCTGTATTCCGATATCAGTTCTAGTAGCTTCGGAGTGGAGTCTTCAGGGTTTTTTATGTACAATATCATGTCATCTGCAAATAGTGACAGTTTAACTTCTTCTTTACCAATATGGATTTTTTGTATTTCTTTGTTTTGTCTAATTGCCGTGGCTAGGAACTCCAGTACTATGTTGAATAACAGTGGGGAGAGTGGGCATCCCTGTCTTGTTCTCGGTCTCAGAGGAAAAGCTTTCAGCTTCTCACTGTTCAGTATGATGTTGGCTGTGGGTTTATTATATATGGCCTTTATTATGTTGAGGTACTTGCCCTCTGTACCTATTTTGTTGAGAGTTTTTATCATGAATGGATGTAGAATTTTGTCGAATGCTTTTTCAGCATCTATGGAGATGATCATGTGGTTTTTGTCCTTCTTTTTGTTGATAAGGTGGATGATGTTGATGGATTTTCGAATGTTGTACCATCCTTGCATCCCTGGGATGAATCCCACTTGGTCATGGTGTGTGATCCTTTTGATGTATTTTTGAATTTGGTTTGCTGATATTTTGTTGAGTATTTTTGCATGTATGTTCATCAGGGATATTGGTCTGTAATTTTCTTTTTTGGTGGGGTCTTTGCCTGGTTTTGGTATTAGGGTGATGTTGGCTTCATAGAATGAGTTTGGGAGTATTCCCTCCTCTTCTGTTTTTTGGAAAACTTTAAGCAGAATGGGTATTATATCTTCTCTGTATATCTGATAAAATTCCGAGGTTAATCCATCTGGCCAGGGGGTTTTGTTCTTGGGTAGTTTTTTGATTACCACTTCAATTTCTTTGCTGGTAATTGGTTTGTTTAGATTTTGTGTTTCTTCCTTGGTCAGTCTTGGAGGGTTGTATTTTTCTAGGAAGTTGTCCATTTCTTCTAGGTTTTCCAGCTTGTTAGCATAGAGGTTTTCATAGTAGTCTCTAATAATTCTTTGTATTTCTGTGGGGTCCGTCATGATGTTTCCTTTCTCGTTTCTGATTCTGTTGATGTGTTGATTCTCTTTTTCTCTTAATAAGTCTGGCTAGAGGCTTATCTATTTTGTTTATATTCTCAAAGAACCAGCTCTTGGTTTCATGGATTTTTTCTAGTCTTCTATTCTTCTCAATTTTATTTATTTCTACTCTGATCTTTATTATGTCCCTCCTTCTGCTGACTTTAGGCCTCATTTGTTCTTCCTATTCCAATTTTGATAATTGTGACATTAGACTATTCATTTGGGATTGTTCTTTCTTCTTTAAATATGCCTGGATTGCTATGTACTTTCCTCTTAAGACTGCTTTCGCTGTGTCCCACAGAAGTTGGGGCTTTGTGTTGTTGTTGTCATTTGTTTCCATATATTCCTTGATCTCTATTTTAATTTGTTTGTTGATCCATTGATTATTTAGGAGCATGTTGTTAAGCCTCCATGTATTTGTGAGCCTTTTTGTTTTCTTTGTAGAATTTATTTCTAGTTTTATACCTTTGTGGTCTGAAAAGTTGTCTGGTAGAATTTCAATCTTTTTGAATTTACTGAGGCTCTTTTTGTGGTCTAGTATGTGGTCTATTCTGGAGAACGTTCCATGTGCACTTAAGAAGAATGTTTATCCTGCTGCTTTTGGATGTAGTTCTATAGATGTCTATTAGGTCCATCTGTTCTAGAGTGTTGTTCAGTGCCTCTGTGTCCTTACTTATTTTCTGTCTGGTGGATCTGTCCTTTGGAGTGAATGGTGTGTTGAAGTCTCCTAAAATTAATGCACTGCATTCTATTTCCTCCTTTAGTTCTGTTAGTATTTGTTTCACATATGCTGGTGCTCCTGTGTTGGGTGCATATATATTTAGAATGGTTATATCCTCTTGTTGGACTGAGCCCTTTATCATTATGTAATGTCCTTCTTTATCTCTTGTTACTTTCTTTGATTTGAAGTCTATTTTGTCTGATACTAGTACCACAACACCTGCTTTTTTCTCCCTGTTGTTTGCATGAAATATCTTTTTCCATCCCTTGACTTTTAGTCTGTGCATGTCTTTGGGTTTGAGGTGAGTCTCTTGTAAGCAGCATATAGATGGGTCTTGCTTTTTCATCCATTCAGTGACTCTATTTCAGTCTTTTGATTGGTGCATTCAGTACATTTACATTTAGGGTGAATATTGGTAGGTATGTATTTATTGCATTGCAGGCTTTAGATTCATGGTTACCAATGTTTCAAGGTTAATTTCCTTACTATCTAAGATTCTAACTTAACTCAGTTAGTATGCTGTTACAAATGCAATCTAAAGGTTCTTTTCTGTTTCTCCTCCTTTTTCTTCTCCTCCATTCTTTACATATTAGGTATCATATTTTGTACTTTTTGTCTATCCCTTGATTGACTTTGGGGATAGTTAATTTAATTTTGTATTTGCTTAGTAATTAGCTGTTCTACTTTCTTTACTGTGGTTTTATTACCTCTGGTGACAGCTATTAAACCTTAGGCACACTTCCATCTATAGCAGTCCCTCCAAAATAGACTGTAGAGATGGTTTTTGGGAGGTAAATTCTCTCAGCTTTTGCATATCTGGAAATTGTTTAATACCGCCTTCAAATTTAAATGATAATCTTGCTGTATAAAGTAATCGTGGTTCCAGGCCCTTCTGTTTTATGGCATTAAATACATCATGCCACTCCCTTCTGGCCTGTAAGGTTTCTGCTGAGAAGCTTGATGTTAGCCTGATGGGCTTTCCTTTGTATGTGATCTTATTTCTGTCTCTGGCTGCTTTTAAAAGTCTGTCCTTATCCTTGATCTTTTCCATTTTAATTACTATGTGTCTTGGTGTTGTCTTCCTTGGGTCCCTTGTTGTGGGAGATCTGTGTATCTCCATGGCCTGAAAGACTATCTCCTTCCCCAGATTTGGGAAGTTTTCAGCAACTACCTCCTCAAAGATACTTTCTATCCCTTTTTCTCTCTCTTCTTTTTCTGGTATCCCTATAATGCGAATATTGTTTCATTTGGATTGGTCACACTGTTCTCTCAATATTCTTTCATTCTTAGAGATCCTTTTTTCTCTCTGTGCCTCAGCTTCTTTGTATTCCTCTTGTCTAGTTTCTATTTCATTTATCGTCTCCTCCACCATATCCAACCTGCTTTTAATACCCTCCATCATGCTCTTCAACGATTGGATCTCTGACCTGAATTCATTCCTGAGTTCTTGGATGTCTTTTCTTACCTCCATTAGCATGTTGATGATTTTTATTTTGAACTCCCTTTCAGGAAGTCACGAGGTCCATATCATTTAATTCTTTCTCGGGAGTTGTATTAATAATTTTACTCTGGAGCAGGTTTCTTTGGCGTTTCATATTTGTATATGGCACCCTCTAGTGTCCAGAAGCTCTATTCTGGAGCTGCTCAGCCCCTGAAGCAATGTTGGGGGTCACAGGGGAGCGGTATTGGTGCCTGGGGGAAGGAAAAGGCTATTCCCCGCTTTCCAGCTGCTGTGCCTGTCTCCACTGCCTGAAGCAGTGGACTGAGCACACAGATAAAAGCTTTTGTCCCAGAGCAGCCAGATATGGATCCCTGCTTTTCACAAGCGGCCAGAATCCCAGTCTCCCCAGGAGCTCCACCTGTCCTAGCTTTCCAACCCCATAATCAGAAGAGTATGATGAAAGCACCATGAAATGTAGGTTTGTGCTCCCAGTGCAGATCTCCAGAGTTAGGTATTCAGCAGTTCCAAGCCTTCTAATCCCTCCCTGCTCCATTTCTCTTCCTCCCACCAGTGAGCTGGGGTGGGGGAGTGGCTCGGGTCCCACCGAGCCACAGCCCTGGTACGTTACCCTGTTTGGTGAGGTCTACCTTTTCTCCAGGTGTATGCAGTCTGGCACTGTCCTCTTTCCTGTTGCTTTCTCAGGATTAGTTGCGCCAACTATATTTTCTAATTGTATCCAGTTTTAGGAGGAAGCCTCTGTCTCTCCTCTCACACCACCATCTTTAATCCTCTCCATCTTCCCCATTTCTCTTAAAATCAATTTTTTAATTAGGCTTCATCTTCACCCACTCCGAGACTGTTCACTTTTATTGGAATTATGAGTGACATTCACGTTGCCAAACCTAATGGCTGCTATATTCTACTCTCTATTTGTAGCATGTGACATAAGTGACCATTTCTGCATGTGTTTAGTACATACACCTAAAGGCTTCTGTGACCGAATACTTCCTGTTTTTCTACCCATCACACTGGTTGCTCCCTCTCCTCTGATTAATATTGGCATGTCCCAGGGCTAAATTCTTCTCAATCTATGTACACTTACTAGATAATTTCATCCAGCTCTATGACTCTTAAGTATCTCGCTATGTCAATAACTCCCAAATCCAACCTCTAGACCAGATTCTCCACTTCAGTCACATATCTAACTACATTTTTTTATATTTCTACAGATTTTACAGGTGTATAAAAAATATCATATAGCAAAAGAGAACACCTGACTTTCTTGTACAACTGCTCCTCTCCTGGTGTTATCCTTCAACCTGAACGCCATATACTCTTCCCCTCACTTACTACACTCATCACATTTGCTCTTTCTGTTCCTCAAGCATTTCATGGTCACTTCTATTTCACTCCTCTCTCAGATCGTCACAGCGCTGGCACATTCTTGCCATTCAGATCTCAAATGACATACTCTTCTTCAGTGAGGGTTTTTCAGGCTACCTAATTAAAGCCATCACCAATCTCTATCACATTATCTGTTTAAACTATCTGTACAGAACTAACCACAAATTTTTCATTTGTTTCCTAATTGTCCTGCCTCCTTTAGAATGTAACCCTCATGAGAGCAGGAACAGCTTCTGTCTTGTTCTTCACTGTACTCCCAGTACCTAAAATAGTATCTAAACATAGTTGGCAGAATAAATGTTGTAAGATAAAACAGGGAAAACTTAAAAATAAAACTTTCTTTACATTAGTGTGTCAGTATAGTTCATGGATTCTTTTATCAATTTTTCTGGAAAAATGTCATTCCAAAGAATATTTTAAGATACCACCTTTTCATTACCTTTTGTATCTCTTCTATCTTTTGAACTGATTCTTCAGAACACTATAGGTTCGCTGTAGTCTTCTATATGGCTGACCACTGGTCTCAGAATTCTGTTTAATATGAAAAAATGTCTTTATTAGATTTACCCAACTTACATAAAAGTCGTCATAAAAAGGTTTTTAAATAATTTTTAAGCATAACAAAATTTAGAGCTTTGTAACAAAAATGTACATAACAAATGTTAAACTCCACAAATTGTTTCTAAAAGACAGCAACTTAAAGAATAAATAAAACAATCACTTTTAATTCTAGTAAAGAAGTTAAAAGACAAAAGTATACTATAAAAATGTTAATGGATAAACAATATAACAAGATGTAATTTGTGACATCTATGAGAAAGTGTGATGGGGTAAAAAAGAAAAGTAGAGTTTTGAAACTAAGTTGTTATCCACTTAAAACATTGTTAAAACCATAGATGTTGTATCTAAGACCCATGGTAAGCACAAGGAAAACACCTGTGGAAGATACACAAAAGGGAATGAAAAAGGAAACAAAGCATGTCAATACGAAAACAAAAAACACACAAAGGAAGAGGAAAAGAAGTGACAAAAAGCTACAAGACAGAAAAAAAAAATTAACAAAGTGACCATAACAAATCCTTCCTTATCAGTAATTACTTTAAATGCAAATGAATTAAAGTCATCAATCAAGAAATAGAGTGGCTAAATGGATTTGAAAAAAAAAGCAACAAAGATCTGACTATATGCCATCTATAATAGACTCACTTACATTATTTAAGGACATACCTAGGCCTAATGTGAAAGACTGGAAAAAGATATACCATGCAAACAGTAACCAAAGGAGAGTAGAAGTGTTATCAGACAAAAATAAGTTTTAAGTCAAAAACTGACAAGAGACAATGAAAGGGCATTACATAATGATAAGAGCGTCAATCTATTAGGAGATATAACAATTATAAATATGTATACACCCAACATCAGAGCACTCAAATATTTGAAACAAGCATTGATGGAACTGAAGAGAAAAATAGCAACAAGGTAATAGTATGAGATTTCAATACCCCAGTTATCAATAATGTATAGAACATTGTGACAGATCAGTAAGAAAAAAAGACAACTTGAATAACACAATACACCATATCAACTTAACAGACATGTACAGAATAGCCCACCCAACACCAGTAGAATACACATTCTTCTTAACTGCCCATCAAATATTCTCCAGGACAGATCACATGGAAGGTCACAAAACAAGTCTTAAGAAACTTACAAAGAGTGAAATCACACCAAGTATCATTTCTGACCACAGTGGAATGAAAGAACAATCAGTAACACAAGGAAAACTGGAAAAATTTACTACTGTGTGGAAGTTAAACAACACACTCTTGAACAATCAATGAGTCAAAGAAGAAATTAAGGGAGATTAGATAGTATCTTGAGAAAAAACATAACACAGCAAAATTTATGGGATACAATAAAAGAAGTTTACAGTGGTAAATACTACATTAAAAAAAAGTCTCAAATAAAGACCCTAACCTTACACCTAAAGAACCAGAAAAGGAAAAAATAAGCCCAAGGTTGGCAGAAGGGAGGAAATAATAAAAATTAGAAATAAAAATAGAGATAGAAAACAATAGAAAAAAAATGAAACAAAGAGATTTTAGAAAATTTCAACAAAATAAAAGAAAAACTTTTGACTAAGGGAAGAAAAACTCAAATAGAAATCAGAAAAGAGGAAATAATACAACTGGCACCACAAAACTACAAAAATACTAAGGATCATAGGAGACTACCAGGAACAATGAAATACCAATTAGATAATCTACAAGAAATGGATAAATTCCTAGAAACATATAACCAACCAAGACTGAATGATGAAGAAATAGAAAATCTGAATACAGCCCAGTTTGTAAAAGACATATGCACCCCTGTTTATCATAGCACTATTTACAATAGCCAAGACATGGAAGCAACTTAAGTGTCCATCAGTAGATGAATGAATAAAGAAGATGTGGTACATATACACAATGAAATATTATGTAGCCATAATAAGAAAACAAATCCTACCATTTGCAACAACATGGATGGAGCTAGAGAGTATTATGCTCAGTGAAATATGCCAGGCAGAAAAAGACAAGTATCAAATGATTTCACTTATATGTGGAGTATAAGAACAAAGAAAAAAACTGAAAGGAACAAAACAGCAGCAGACTCACAGAACCCAAGAATGGACTAACAGTTACCAAAGAGAAAGGGACTGGGGAGGGTGGGTGAGAAGGGAGGGATAAGGAGGAAAAAGGGGTATTATAATTAGCAGACATAATGTAAGGGGGGGACGGGGAGGGCTGTACAACACAGAGAAGACTAATAGTGATTCTATAGCATCTTACTATGCTGATGGACAGTGACTGTAAAGGGATATGTGGTGGGGACTTGATGATGGGGAGAGTCTAGTAACGATAATGTTGCTCATGTAATTGTAGATTAATGATACCAAAAAAAAAAGAAAATATGAATACACAGACAACCAGTAAGGTATTGAATCAGTAATGAAAAACTGATTTTCCAACTAAGAAAAGCCAGGACCAAAGAGATTCACTGGAGAGTTCTACCAAACACATAAAGAATTAACACCAATCCTTCTCAAACTCTTCCAAAAAAATTGAAGATGAGGGAACACCTCCAAAATCATTTTCTGAAGTCAATATTACCCAGATACCCTGGTACCTTTTATTTGTGGAGACTCCACAAATAAAGAAAACTACAAGTTAATATCCCTGAAGAACATAAATGGAAAAATCCTCAACAAAACAATCCAACAGCACATTAAAAGGACAGTACACTATGATCAAGTAGGATTCATTCCTGCAATGCAAGTATGTTTCAACTCACAAAAATAAATCAGTGTGACACACCACATTAACAGAACAAAGTATGAAAATCAAAGGACTACCTCAATGCAAAAAAAAAAATAGCATTAAATATAATTCAACATCCTTTCATGATAAGAATATTCAACAAACTAGGGATGAAAAGTCCACAGCTCATATCATACTCAACAGTGAAAAACTGAAAACTTGCCCTCTAAGATGGGAGCAATGCAAGGATGCTATTCTCATCACTTCTATTCAACATAGTATTGGAAGTTTTAGCAAAAGTAATTAAGCAAGAAATAAAAGGCATCCAAATCATAAAGTTAGAATTATAATTATCCCTGTTCACAGATGACATGATCTTACGTGTAGAAAAACCTAAAGATTTCACACAAAATAAGTTAGAACTAAGAAACAACAAAGTTGCAGGAGATGAGATCAACATACAAAAAGCACTTGCACTTCTACACATTAACAGCAAACGATCTGAAAAGAAAATTAAGAAAACAATAGCATTTACAACAGCATCAAAAAGAATAATATACTTAGGAGAACAACTAAAAAGATGAAAGACTTAATACACTAAAAACTACAAACATTGCTGAAATAAAGTAAGACACAAATAAATGGAAGGACATTCTGTGTTCATGGATTGAAAGACTTAATATTGTAAAAATGTCCATACTACCTCACGTAATCCCTATCAAAATTACAATGGCATTCTTTGCAGAAATAGAAAAAAAAAACTCTAAAATTCATATGGACTAAATAGGATCTCAAATAGCCAAAGCAACCTTGAGAAAGAACAAAGCTGGAGGCCTCACACTTTCTGACTTGAAAATATATTACAAACTACAATAATCAAAGAGAATGGCAGTGGCATAAAGACAGAAATATAGACCAATGGAACAGAATAAAGAGCCCAGAAAGAAACCCATGCATATATGGTCAAATGATCTTTAACAAGGAGCTAAGACAACATAATGGAAAGGACAGTCTCTAACAAATGGTGCTGGGAAAATAGGATATTCACATGCAAAAGAATGAAACAGGACCCTTATTTAACAGCACACACAAAAACCAAGCCAAAATGGACTAAGATGACCTGAAACTGTAAAACTTCTAGAAGAAACACAGGAGAAAAGTTTCAGGACACTGGATTTGGAAATAATTTCTTGGATATAACACCAAAAGCACAGGAAACAAAGCAACAACAGACAAGTGGACTACATCAGACTAAACAACTTCCACACAGCAAAAGACACAAGGTGAAAAGGCAACCCAGGAAATGGGAGAAAGTATCTGCAAACCATTTATGTGATAAAAGGTTTAATATTCAGTATACTTAAATAATTCCAACAACTCAGCAAAAAAACAAATAACCCAATTTTTTAAATGGGCAAGTCACTTAATGAACATTTTTCTTAAGAAGAGATACAGAAGGCCAACAAGTATATGAAAAGGTGCTCAACATCCTTAATAAGAGAAATGTAAATCAGAACCACAATGAGATCTCACCACACACCTGTTAGCAAAACAAAAACAACACACACAAAAAAACAAAAATTAATAAGTATTGGGGAAGGTGTGGAGAAAATGGTAACTTGTCTTCTATTAGTGGGAATGTAAAATGGTGCAGCCACTAGAAAACAGTACGGAGGCTTCTCAAAAATTTAAAATAGAACTACGATATGATATGGCAATCCCACCTTAAGATATTTATTCAAAAGAATTGAGAATAGGATCTTGAAAAGATAACTGCACTGCCAAGTTCACTGTAACATATTTAAAAAGCCAAGCAGTGAAAACAACCTAAATGTCCCCAGACAGATAAATTATATACAAAGAAAATGGGGTGTATACAAGTAACAGAATATAATAAAGCCTTAATTAAAGAATCCAGGAAGATCATGGAGGATTAAAGATGGCAGTGTGAGAGGTGAGACAGAAGCTTCCTCCTAAAACCGCATATAATATGAAAATATAATTAACACAACTAATCCTGAAAGAGCAACAGGAAAGAGAGCTGCACCAGACTGCATACACCTGAAGAAAAGAACAGGGTAATGTACCGAAGCCATGGTCCGGTGGGACCCAAGCCCTTCCCCCACCCCAGCTCACCAGCAGGAGGAAGACAAACGGAGCAAGGAGGGAGTGGAGGCCTCGGACTGCTGAATACAACTCCAGAGATCTGCTCAGGGAGCACAAACCTACATTTCATGGTGCTTGCATGGTACTCTTGTGATTAGGGGGCTGGAAAGCTAAGACATGCAGAATTCCTGGAGAATTCCAGCTGCTTGTGGAAAGCCAGGATCCATATCTGGCTGCTCTGGGACAAAAGAAAGGCAGGGAGTCTGAGAGATTTCCTAACAGCAAGAGAGCTGCTAAAGGGGCAAGGATTACACAGAGCTTACTGCTCAGGAGAAAGGACAGGTAGTCAAAATTATCTGGGTGCACACTGCCCAGCAGGTTGGGAGCATTCATGATCTTCAGGCACTCCAGCTCCCTGGTTGCCTACATGGCTCCAAGGACCCACTCCGTGATATGCAGCCTACTTCACCTTTCTCCCGGCCAGCCCAACCTGGATTGCAAACTGGCAAACCCCACCCTGCCATTAGGCCAGCCAGAGGGAAGACCTGTCTATAGCAACTACAAACACAAAGCAGAGAGGCTTATACCTGTGTGCTCGGCCCACTGGTTCAGGCAGTGGAGACAGGCATACCAGCCGGGAAGCAGGAAACAGCTCTTTCCTCACCTCAGGCACCAATACCACTCATCTGTGACCCCAGACATTGCTTCAGGGGCAGAGCATCCCCAGAGAGTATAGATTCTGGGCACTAGAGGGTGCCATATACAAATAGGAAATGCCAAAGGAACCTGCAAAGTAAAATTATGAATACAACTCCTGAGAAAGATTTAAAAGACACTGACCTCATGAATCTTCCTGAAAGGGATTTCAAAATAAAAATAATTAACATGCTCATGGAGGTAGAGAAAAATATTCAAGAACTCAAGAATGAATTCCGGTCAGAGATCCATTGAAGAGCACAATGGAGGTTATTAAAAGCAGATTAGATACAGTGGAGGAGACGATAAATGAAATAGAAACAGGAGAAGAGGAATACAAGGAAGCTGAGGCCAGAGAGAAAAAAGGGTCTCTAATAATTAAAGAATATTGAGAGAACTGGATGACTAATCCAAACGGAACAATACTTGCATTATAGGGGTACCAGAAGAAGAACAACAGAGAAAAAGGGATAGAAAGTGTCTTTGAGGAGGTAATTGCTGAAGACTTCCCCTATCTGGGGAAGGAGACAGTCTCTCAGGCCATGGAGGTGCACAGATCTCCCAAGGGACCCAAGGAAGACAACATCAAGACATATAGTAATGAAAATGGATCAAGGATAAGGACAGACTATTAAAAGCAGCCAGAGAGAGAAATAAGATCAAATACAAAGGAAAGCCCATCAGGCTATCATCGGAGTTCTCAGCATAAATGATACAGGCCAAAAGGGAGTGGCATGACGTACTTAATGCAATGAAGCAGCAGGGCCTTGAACCAAGAATACATTATTTGGCAAGATTATCATTTAAACTTGAAGGAGGGATTATACAATTTCCAGACAAGCAAAAGCTGAGAGAATTTACCTCCCACAAACCGTCTCTACAGTATATTTTGGAAGGACTGCAAAAGATGGATGTGTTCCTAAGGTTTAATAGCTATCATCAGAGGTAATAAAATCACAGTAAAGAAAGTAAAACACTTAATTACTAAGCAAATGCAAAATTAACTAACTATCCCCAAAGTTGATCAAGGGGTAGACAAAGAGTACAGAATAAGACACCCAACATATAAAGAATTGAGGAGGAAGAAAAAGGAGGAGGAAAAAAAAAGAACCTTTAGATTGTGACTCTAATAGTGTATTAAGTGAGTTAAGTTAGTCTCTTAGATATTAAGAAAGTTAACCTTGAACCTTTGGTAACTACGAATCTAAAGCCTGCAATGGCAATAAATACATACCTATCGATAATCACCCTAAATGCAAATGGACTGAATGCATCAATCAAAAGATATAGAGTAACTGAATGGATAAAAGATAAAACAACAAGACCAATCTATATGCTGCCTACAAGAGACTCACTTTAAACCCAAAGACATACACAGACTAAAAGTGAAGGGATGGAAAAGGATATTTCACGCAACTAACAGGGAGAAAAAAGCAGGAGTTGCATTACTTGAATCAGACAAATTATACTTCAAAACAAAGAAAGTCACAAGAGACAAAGAAGGACATTACATAATGATAAAGAGGTCAATCCAACAAGAAGATATAACCATTATAAGTATCTATGTGTCCAACACAGGAGCACCTACATATGTGAAACAAATACTAACGGAATTAAAAGGGGAAATAGAATGCAATACATTCATTCTAGGAGACTTCAACACACCACTTACTCTGAAGGACAGATCAACCAGACAGAAAATAAGTAAGGAGACAGGCACTGGACAACACATTAGAACAGATGGACCTAACAGACATCTACAGAACTCTACACCCAAAAGCAGCAGAATACACATTCTTCTCTAGGGCACATGGAACATTTTCAAGAATAGACCATATACTAGGCCACAAAAAGAGCCTCAGTAAATTCAAAAAGATTGAAATTGTACAAACCAGTTTCTCAGACAACTAAGGTAAGAAAATAGAAATAAATTACACAAAGAAAATGAAAAATCCCACAAACACGTGGAGGCTTCACAACATGCTCTTAAATAACCAATGGATCAATGACCAAATAAAAACAGAGAGCAAGCAATATATGAGACAAATGACAACAAAAATTCAACACCGCAAAACCTGTGGGACGCAGCGAAGACCGTGCTAAGAAGGAAGTATACTGCAATACAGGCCTACCTCAGGAAAGAAGAACAAACCTATATGAGCAGTCTGAAGTCACAGTTCATGAAACTAGAAAAATAAGAACAAATGAGGCCCAAAGTCAGGAGAAGGAGGGACAAAATTAATATTAGAGCTGGTTCTTCAAGAAAATAAACAAAATAGACAAACAACTAACCAGACTTATCAAGAAAAAAAGAGAGACTACACACATAAACAGAATCAGAAATGAGAAAGGAAAAATCACTATGGACACCACAGAAATATAAAGAATTATTAGAGAACATAATGAAAAATTATATGGTAACAAACTGGATAATCTAAAAGAAATGGACAACTTTCTAGAAAAATACAGTCCTCCAATGCTGACCCAGAAAGAAACAGAAAATCTGAACAGACCAATTACCAGCAATGAAATTAAACTGGTAATCAAAAACCTCCTACCTAAGAACAAAACCTCTAGAACAGATGGCTTCACTGCTGAATTTTATCAAACATTTAGTGAAGACCTAATAACAATCCTCCTTAAAGTTTTCCAAAGAGTAGAAGAAGAGGGAATACTTCCAAACTCTTTCTATGAGGTCAGCATCACTCTAATACCAAAACCAGGCAAAGACACCACAAAAATAGAAAATTACAAATGATACCAAAATAAAATAAAATTAAAAAAAGAAAATTACAGACCAATATCCCTGATGAATATAGATATAAAAACATTCAACAAAATATTAGTAAACCGAATTCAAAAATATATCAAAATGACCATCCATCATGATCGAGTAGGATTTATTCCAGGGATGCACAGATGGTGCAACATTTGAAAATCCACCAATATCATCCATTACATCAACAAAAAGAAGGACAAAAGCAACATGATCATCTCCATAGACGCTGAAAAAGCATTTGAAAACTTCAACATCCACTCATGGTAAAAACTCTCAATAAAATGGGTATAGAGGGCAAGTACCTCAACATAATAAAGGCCATATATGACAAACCCACAGCCAACATTGTACTTAACAGCGAGAAGCTGAAAGCTTTTCCTTTAAGATTGGGAACAAGACAAGGATGCCCACTCTCCCTGCTTTTATTCAACATAGTACTGGGGGTCCTAGCCACGGCAATCAGAGAACACAAGGAAATAAAAGACATCCAGATTGGCAAGGTGGAAGTTAAACTGTCCCTGTTGCAGATATCATGATATTGTATATAAAAAACCCTAAAGACTCCACTCCAAAACTACTACATCTAATATCTGAATTTAGTAAAGTTGCAGGATACAAAATTAATACACAGAAATCTGTGGCATTCCTATACACTAACAAAGAACTAGCAGAAAGAGAAATCAGGAAAACAATTCCATTCACAATTGCATACAAAAGAATAAAATACCTAGGAATAAACCTAACCAAGGAAGTGAAAGACCTATACTCTGAAAACTACAAGACACTCATGAGAGAAATTAAAGAAGATACCAATAAATGGGAACACATCCTGTGCTCATGGATAGGAAGAATTAGTATTGTCAAAATGGCCATCCTGCCTAAAGCAATCTACAGATTCAGTGCAATTCCTATCAAAATACCAACAGCATTCTTCAACAAAGTAGAGAAAATCGTTCTAAAATTCATATGGAACCACCCAAGATCCCGAATAGCCAAAGTAATCCTGAGAAGTAAGAATAAAGCAGGGGGATTATGCTCCCCAACTTCAAGCTATACTACAAAGCCATAGTAATCAAGACAATTTGGTACTGGCACAAGAACAGACCCATAGACCAATGGAACAGACTAGAGAACCATGATATAAACCCAACCATATATGGTCAATTAATATGATAAAGGAGCCATGGACATAGAATGGGGAAATGACAGCCTCTTCAACAGCTGGTGTTGGCAAAACTGGACAGCTACATGCAAGAGAATGAAACTGGATTATTGTTTAACCCATACACAAAAGTAAACTTGAAATGGATCAAAGACCTGAATGTAAGTCATGAAACCATAAAACTCTTAGAAGAAAACACAGGCAAACATCTCCTGAATATAAGCATGAGCAACTTCTTCCTGAACACATCTCCTTGAGTACGGGAAACAAAAGCAAAAATGAACTCATGGGACTACACCTAACTAAAAAGTTTCTGTATGGCAAAGGACACCATCAACAGAACAAAAAGGCATCCTACGGTATGGGAGAATATATTTGGAAATAACATATCTGACAAGGGGTTAACACCCAAAATATATAAAGAACTCACATGCCTCAACACCCAAAAAGCAAATAACCCAATTAACAAGTGGGCAGAGGATATGAAGAGGCAATTCTCCGAAGAAGAAATTCAGATGGCCAACATACACATGAAAAGATGCTCCACCTCACTACTCATCAGGGAAATGCAAATTAAAACCATAATGAGATATCACCTCATACCAGTAAGGACGGCCAGCATCGAAAAGACAGAACAAATGCTGGCGAGGATGTGGAGAAAGGGGAACCCTCCTACACTGCTGGTGGGAATGTAAGCTAGTTCAACCATTGTAGAAAGCAATGTGGAGGTTCCTCAAAAAAACTAAAGATAGAAATACCATTTGACCCAAGAATCCCACTCCTTGAAATTTACCCAAGGAATAACTTTTCAGATTCAAAAAGACATATGTACCCCTATGTTTACCGCAGCACTCTTTACAATAGCCAAGATATGGAAGCAACATAAGTGCCCATGAGTAGATGAATGGATAAAGAAGATGTGGTACATATACACAATGGAATACTATTCAGCCGTAAGAAAGAAACAAATCCTACCATTTGCAACAACATGGACGGAGCTAGAGGATATAATGCTCAGTGAAATAAGCCAGGCCGAGAAAGACAAGTGGCAAATGATTTCCCTTATTTGTGGAGTATAACAACAAAGCAAAACTGAAGGAACAAAATAGCTGCAGACTCAGACACTCCAAGAAGGGACTAGGGGTTACCAAAGAGGAAGGGTGTGGGAGGGCGGGTGGGGAGGGAGGGAGAAGGGGATTGAGGGGTATTATGTTTAGTGCACATGGTGTGGGGGATTACGGGGATAACAGTGTAGCACAGAGAAGGCACATAGTGGATCTGTGGCATCTTACTACACTGATGGACAGTGACTGTATTGGGGTATGGGTGGGGACTTGGTAATATGGGTAAATGTAGTAACCACATTGTTTTTTCATGTGAAACCTTCATTAGAGTGTGTATCAATAATGTCTTAAAACAAATTTTTTTAAATGAAAGAAAAGAAGGAGTCCTTTCAAACTTGACAGCATGGATGAACCTTGAGGACACTATGCTAAGTGAAATAAACAGAAGGACAAATAATGCATGATTTCACTTATATGAGGCATCAGATTCACAGGAACAGCAGAATGCTGGCTGCAGGGGCTTGGAGGAGGAAGAAATCAAGAGTGGCTGTCCATGGATATAGAGTTTATTGGTCATGCAAGATTAAAAAGTTCTCAGGCTGTAAAACAATGTACATGTAGTTAACAATACTGCACTGTACATAACTTAAAAATTTAAGAGGCAGATTTCCTATTTTTTTCCTCCATCCATTTAATTAATCTATAGTATCTTCATATTTACAATGGGTTTCTTACAGACAATATACAGTTAATTGGTGCATTGAGATCATCAACAAAGTGATTACTGAAACAGTTGGATTAGTATCTACCATAATGATTACTTTTTCTATCTGTTGTCCTTGTTCCTTTTTCCTATCGTTCCTATTTTTGCTTTCCTCTCTTTTTCTGGCTTTTGTGGGTTTAAGCTTTATATGATTTTTTGAGCATTCTGTATGATTCCTAATCTTCTTTCTTAACAAATTGGTTAAACTTCTTTTTTTAAAATTTTTTTAGTGGTTACCCTAAAGTTTCCAATACACATTTATAGCTAATCTAAGTTCACTTTCAAATAACACTATACCGCTTCATGGGTGGTATACCTTATGACAACCAAATAATCCTAATTCCTCCCTCCCATCCCTTGTATTATTGGTGTCATTCACTTCATTTATGTATAAGCATATTATGTACAAGCATATAGGTATAAATATATACATATACCCAAGATAAATACATTAAGTATACATAATCAAATTCATTATTATTATTTTGAACTGTTATGTTGCATCAGTTAAAACAAAAGTTTATTTTACCCTTACTTATTCCTTCTTCAATGTTTTTTCTTACTTTAATTCTTGCAAGGCAGGTCTACTGCCAATAAATTCTGTCAATTCCTGTTTGTCTGAGAATGTCTTTATTTATCCTTTATTTTTGAAGGATAACATCACAGTGCACAGAATCTAGGTTGATGAGTTTTTCTCTCAATGTTTTAAATATTTTATTCCACTCTCTTCTGACTTGCACTGTTTCTGAAAAGTCAGAGGTAATTCTTATGTTTGTTCCTCTATAGGTAAGATGTTCTTTACTTGGCTTCTTTTAGGATTTTATCTTTGATTTTCTGTAGTTTGAAAATGATATGCCTAGGTGTCATTTTGCAGGGCCTTTATTCTACTTGGTGGTCTCTGAGCTTACTAGATCTGGGGTTTGGTATTTGACATTAATTTGGGGACATCCTTAGTTATTGTTGATTCAAATATTCGTCTGTCCCTTTCTGTCTTCTCCTTCTGGTATTCCTATTAGGAAAACAGTACACCTTTTGTAGTTGTTTCATGTTCCTGGATATTCTGTTCTGGTTTTTTTTTTCAGTCTTTGTTCTCTTTGCTGAAGTTTTCCCAGATTCTACTGAGATATCCTTTAGCTCAGAAGTTCTTTCCTCAGGTATGCAGTCTACTAATAAGCCCATCAAAGACATTCTTAATTTCTGTCACAGTGTTTATCTTCAACATTTCTTTTTGGTTCTTTCTTAGGAGTTCCAACTCTCTGCTTACATTGCCCATGTGTTTTAACATGCTGTCACTTTATCCATTTGAGCCCTTAAGATATTCATCATAGTTGTTTTAAATCCCTGGCCTGATAATTTCAACATCCTTGCCATGTCTGGTTCTGATGCTTGCTGTATTTTTTTAAATCGTGTTTTTTGCCTCTTGTTATGCCTTGTAACTTTTTACTGATTTCTGGACATGATGTACTACTAGGTAAAAGGAATTGCTGTAAACAGTCCTGTAGTAATGTGGTGGTCTGGGGTGGGGGGAGGGGAAGAATTCTACAACTAGGTATCAGTCTTTCAGTGAGCCTATGCCTCTGGACTGGGAACTTCACAAGTGTTTCTCGGTTTTCTTTTCCCTCCTTAGGTGGGATAGGATGGTGGGCTGGAGTTGGGTATTTCCCTTCCTCCAAGTCAGTTACGCTCTGGTTAACTAGTTTCTCCTGAGGGTAATATAGGCGTGGTTAGGATGAAGGAGTCTTCTGGTATATTTCAGAATGGTTCCTTTTTCCCTCCTCCCACTGAAGGCAAGAGAGGATTTTTCTCTGATATTTACTGTGGGAACCTGGTCAAGTTCCTGAGAGTAAATCTCACAATAATGGAGGGTCCTCTGTGCCTGGGTCCCTCTGGAGTTTTTTTTTTTTTTTTTAAATAATTATTTTTTATTGAAGGGTAGTTGACACACAGTATTACATTACATGAGTTTCAAGTGTACAACACAGTGGTAGAACATTTATATACATAATTCTAGGTTCCAGCTATCACCCTACCAGGCTGTTACAATATCTTGACTATATTCCTTATGCTATACATTACATCCCGGTTACTAATTTATTTTACCATTGGAAGTCTGTCCTTTTTTTTTTTTTTTTTGTGAGGGCATCTCTCATATTTATTGATCAAATGGTTGTTAACGACAATAAAATTCTGTATAGGTGAGTCAATGCTCAATGCACAATCATTAATCCACCCCAAGCCTAATTTTTGTCAGTCTCCAATCTTCTGAGGCATAACAAACAAGTTTTTACATGTAGAACAAGTTCTTACATAATGAATAAGTTACATAGTGAACAGTACAAGGGCAGTCATCACCCTCTGGAGTTTTTAATTGTCAAAGTTAACCACAGTGAGCCTCCAGCAATGTGTCAATTACAACTGAGGTTTCCTACCAAGAACTGTTTCCTGAGGTGGTATCAATTCGTGAGTCTGTTCTGAGAAGCTATGACTCCTTGTATCTGCCTGTCTGACTCTCTAGTCTTGGGGATAGCAGTTTGCCCTGTGTTTACCTCTCTCTTATGGATCCAAGAGTTGATGATTTTTCAGTCTGTTCAGCTTTTACTTGTTAGGACAAAGTGATGACTTTGTTATTTATTTTCTTTTTGACACAATAAAGAATAAAAGAAACTAAAAGTGTCACTTTAATAAAAAACAATTCTTAATGTTTAAATCACAAAGTGTATTTTTATCTAGAAACATTTAAAGTAAACAAATATAGGGCAGACTTTCAATTTTTTCCAATGTGCATTTTCACTACAGTAAAAACATTAACAGAAAAATAAAAAGTACGATAAATTAGATTAAGAATGTCAATTATTCATTTTAAGTTAGTAATTATTTTAGGATCAATGTAAGTCCAAGCTCTATGTTAGAGATAACAGACACTTAATAAATTGGAGAAATTAGTTACCAACAAAGAATTTCTTAGGCCTTTTCCTGTAATTAGCCAACATACAGACAAAAGACATGATCCAAAGCATAAGAGCACCTGCACAGGGGATGCCACAGTATTTACTCTTTAATATTTTCCTATGAATTATCCTCAATAGGTCCAAACATATATTCCTTATAAAATGAAGAAAATATTCAAAAGTTTGATAGAAGTTTAATCAAATAATTGCTTTAAGAATGTTAATGAATGTATACTAATTACTTTCAGTGAAGTCTCTGTATCAGCTAATATAGAAAAAGTCATAACCCAAGAGTGACTGAAAATCTTCTTAATGTAATATTTATTATTAAGGAGCTAACTTTTGGTTATGGCTGGTTCACATTTGTTTCTTCCCCACCTCCCCACTGTGTGTGTGTGTGTATTTTAGTTCTCATTTTCACCTTCAAGAAAGAAAATTAAGGTAAATTTTACTCAAAACTTTGATGTGGAAAACTTCAGGAATCTATCAATTTAAATTAGCAATGTTCTTTCACTGACAAGGTAATTAGGAATTACTGTGTTCCTACTATTTTTCACTATAGAAGCAGGATGTCACTGTAACATTTCTCATTGTTAATATTCTTCTAACTCATTAATTTCTTCAAAGCAGGAGTGATACTTATTCATCTAGTACTAGGACAGATCAGAGTGTCTGACAAACACTAAATACTAAATACAAACAGGTGAATAACTGAATTAACTGAGACCAACCCAACCCTGCCACAAAGTTAGTGCAGAATTTTGCTTCTGACCCATCTAACCATCATTCTAATTTTTTTTAAACCAAGAACATACTGTATATGCAAAATGGCAGCAATAAAAAGGGATATTTTTGATAGCAAAAAAATACAAAAAGGATATTTCTGAGAAGAAAAGGGATTTTTTTTTTTTTTGGCAGCAAGCCTGCAACCTGGAAGAAATACACAGAGGCCAGAGCAACAGGGCGGATCCCCGAAATGTGCATGAAGCAGGATTCAGGAGCCATATCTCAGGGTCCTACTTGGTCCCAAGTTTTCTGGCACAGAAATACCCAGTCAGAATCAAAGCAGCTAATAACCCAGTAGGCCAGAGGAGTGGGTACAGAGGTTAAGACCCCTGGAGTTTAGAATCAGAAAGGCATGGATAGAAATCTTTGGATAATTTAATCACCCTAAGTCTCAAAATTTTTACCTAGAGGGGTTGTTGTGAAGAATAAAGGATATAATGTATAGGGATACCTATTCTTATTTATTAACAAAATAAACACAAATGTTAACTTCTCCCTTTAGAACAAAAATAAAAGACTTAAGCATTTGTAGAATGACAAAAAGCTAGTATCTTTACTATACAAGGGTTTCCAAAGTTATTCAGAAAAGTTAAAACCTAACCAACAAAAAAGAATGAAAAGCATAACTAAGTAAGCCACAAAGAAAAGAAAAAGCTAATAAATGTAAAAATTATTGCTGGCTAGAAATCAAAGAAACTTTAGTAAAAGCTTGTTATAAATATTAGTGATTCCTTAAAAATTGTATTTCATATATTTATCATTCAGCAAATACTTACTGAGCACCAATACAAGTGTGTCTGACAGTAAGCTAATGGGAGTATTAAAATGGCCACTGCATTTGAGGCACTTCCCAGAGACATGCACAAAATACTCTGCAAATACATACGAGGTACACAGATATTAAGGAAGCTCCTGGAAGAAGCAATACCTAGCTGAGAGTTAAGGATAAATAAAAGTTCACCAGGCCAAGAGAAGAGAAATTTGATGCCAAAAGAACAGTACAAGCAAAGATCTGAAGACATGAGAAAGAACTGTGATTTTAAGGTACTACAAGTAGTTCAGTCATGATTACAGCAAACATCTAGGGACATGGGTAGGATAACAGAGGTGGTGGTAAGAGATGAGAATAATGAGATGACTAGATCATGACAGGCCCTGACATCATGGCAACATAAACACACTGAAGGTTTTAGGAAGTGACGTTAATAGAGCTGTTCTTTTGAAAGATCATTCTGACTACAATATAAAGAATGGAATGGAAGAGGTGGACTAGCATTAGGGAGACTATCAGAAGTAGGGTATTATAATAGCTCAGCAAATTAATATATAGAGTCAGAGCTTACACCAACAAACATAGGAATTTCAATAGATACTAAGATGACAGAACTTAGTGAATAACAACCAGAAGTAGAGGGGCAGTGAGCAGTCAAGAGTATCACCCAGATTCTGGCTTGGACACCTCTGCACGTTGATGGGAACACAGGAGGATAAGTTGGAAGAGAATGGAAGAGAATAATGTTGAAAGCAGTAGCTAACATTTATCGAACATTTACTATGTGCCAGGCATTTGTCGGAGTTTAAGACTCTCAACAATTACACGAGGTAACTTCTATCATTATCATGTTACAGATGAGAAAACTGAAACACAATGAGAACAGGTTAACTGGCTAAGGTCAGCAGTAAAGCTGAGATATGAACTCTGATAGTTTAGCTTAAACTTTGCTCTTAATTACCATGTCACAGATACCCCAGAAATACTTTAGATGATGGATTCAGTTTTTCAGACATGTATTTACGATGTACAAAACATGCAAGAGGAAAAATGTCCAGTAGGCAATTGAAAGTGAGGTACTGGCAGTAAGGAAAGAACTGGGTGAAGATGTAAAGTGGGAGAATCAACTTAAGTACATAAATTAAAGACCATGATTGATGGGCTGCTTTAGGAAAAACATGTAAAATGATTTTTAAAAGGGTAAAATTAAAACCTGATAAAATATTAATATTTTAGAGACAGGAAGAAGACTAGCTAGGAAAATGGGGAGGAGACAAAGCAAAGAACTTAAAGAAATGGACTCTAGAGAAAGATTTCCTGGGTATGAATTTTGGATCAGCCTGTTTATTAGCTGTAGGTCTTAGACTAATCACCTCAAAAAAAATTCATCTTTTTTTTTCACTTCTAAAATGGAGATAATAGTAGTACCTATCATACACAGTTGTTTTGAGGATTAATGTGTTACACATTTGGGACAATACATAGAAAGCAGCAAATGCTCAATAAATTTTAAGTATGATTAGTATTAATAAGATTATCAAACTAGACCCAAAAAGGACCAAAGAGATAAAAGAAAGCCAAGAAGGACCAGTTGTCATTAATATTAAAGGAAAAGAATGTTTTGAGCAGTCGACAATGTCAAAAATACTGCAATTTGGACAAGATAATGACTTTAATGTGTCCATCATTTTTAATAACAAAGAGTTTGATAACTTTAGTGAGGAAGGTATGAAACAGATTCACTTTCTTAAGAAAAGTTTGGTGAGATACATCAATGCTTGAGAATATTTATGTCCTCTGACCCAGTAATTTCATTTTGAGAAAAAAAGTAAATAATCAGAGGTGTACCCATAGTTATAAATTCATTGAACTATTTTTTTTAATAGTAAAGCTGGAAACAATTTAAGCATCCAGTAGCAGTAACAGTGGAATCAAAATATATCAAACATAGACCCAAATATGCGAGAAGTATCCACTGTGGTTATTTTTGAGAAATTAGCTCATGGATATTTTTTCTTTATTTCTCTCTAAAATTTCTCCCATGAACATACATTATTTTTAGAATAACTGAAGTACTGCCTTTTTCCTTTAATTGTGCAATACTAGAGCCCTGCTATGCAAAAGCAACATAAAATACATGTTATCCATTCCAGAAAGCAAAACATGAGTAACAAATTAACACGTTACTACTAAAAAATACAAGTAATAGAGACTATTTTCCTACATATTATTCATGTAATTAAAGAAAAAATTTTAACTTCATCTAATTATTAGTAATTTTTACAGTGTTAAGTCATGAACCTGGGTTTCAAAAAGGAAACTAAATCTTTTTCTAACCTAATAACCTATTGACCCACTGACCTACTTTGGAATTTAGGTTAGTTAAATCTGATATAAAAGATATTTCCGGGACAGATGGATCTATTAACATTAATTAAAAGTAGTGCTGAAATTTAATTTGACTGGTGTAATATAAAACCCAAGCAACAATCTTTAACTATGTTTATCACCATTTATGAAATATTCTAACTTGCTTCTGTAGACTGCTGTTTGTCTGACTAAAAAGATAATTATTTCTAAGAGGACAATTTTAACTTGTAAAGAAAATACCCAAATACTTTTTAAATTTAAGTGTTTAATGTATGAGTAAAGATGAAATTAAACAGTACTTCTCCATTTACCCAATACTGAATGAGAATTTACATTTACAAAGAATGTAAAACATTAGCAACATGAAAAAATTATTGACTCAATAGCAGTTTCTAAAACTAGTTTAAATTAAAAATTGATAGTAAGAACAGAAAACACACCCCAAACCAAACTCTCAAGAACCAGACCTCTTAGAGCCAGAGAAGACATTGGCTCAAGACAAACATCAAATGATTCCAGAAAATGAATCTGTCAAATGTGTAGATGTGTGCTATTTTTGAAGCATCATTAAACACACAAAAACTAAAAAATTAATACAGCTCTCTTAGTAGGACACAAAATTATTCCAATGATTCAACTAACATTTTCATCCAAATAATGTCTGAGCTCCCTGCTCATGCAACAACTGATCTGGTCCACAGAATACATGAGCATCTTTTTCGGAAATGAGACTAAGGTCCAAGCCTGTCACCAGCTTCAAGTGATCCCCACAGAAGATCAGAAAGTGCAGGAAAAGCCCAAGACTCACCTCAGAGTGAACTACATACAGAACTAGGTATCACAACTCTGAAGTTACAACCCTGAACCTATTATCACCCTTCACCAGACCTCTTCACTAGTTAATAGCAGGAAAAAGGAGAGGTCCCTGTGGCAGGCAGAATAATGGTCCCACTAAAAGCCATGCCCTAATCTCTAGAATCTGTGAATATGTTATCTTACAAAAAAGCCTCCCTCGGGGGGCGGAGCCAACATGGCGGCGTGAGTAGGACAGTGGGAATCTCCTCCCAAAAACATATATACTTTTGAAAATACAACAAACACAACTAGCCCTAAAAGAGAGACCAGAAGACGCATTACAGTGGCCAGACTGCAGCTACACCAGCGAGAACCCAGCGACTGGTGAAAGGGGTAAGATACAAGCCCCGGCCCGGCGGGACCCGAGCGCCCCTCCCCCCAGCTCCCGGCGGGAGAACAATAGGCAGAGCGGGAGGGAGACGGAGCCCAGGACTGCCGAACACCCAGCCCCAGCCATCCGGGCCAGAGCGCAGACACAGTATATGCCCAGGGGGCCCTGGATACTGGGAGAACAGGGAGTAAGACCTCTGAGCGGGTGCTGAAGCTGATGCCCCTGTGACAAAGAAAAGCGGGGGCTTTTTGAAAGTCTTAAAGGGACAGGGACTTAACAGCTTGACGGAAACAACCCAGGTCACAGTACAGCAGCTGGAAATTACAGGGAAAACCGGGTGCACTAACCCCCTGGGCAACAGCTCTGAGACCCCTCACGGAGGCAAACAGTCAAGCAGCCCCCCCATCCATCACCCCACCGGGCGCTGCGAAAGCAGAGAAGCAGCCTGAGACAAATTCCGCCCACAGAAAGGGAAATTTCTCCCTCCCGGCCAGGCAAGACACAAAGACCCACTCTACACGCAATTACCCAACACAAGCCACTAGGGGTCGCAGTTGCCCCAGTAAAGAAAGGCCAGGAGTAAGTGAAAATTTTGGCCCTCCCAGCTGACAGTCAATAGCACCTGTCAACATGAAAAGGCAAAAAAATATGATCCAGACAAGACTAACCCAGACAGCTTCGGCATCTGCTACATCTTCCCCTGAGAAGGAATCTGGGGAGATAGATTTAGCCAGTCTACCTGAAAAAGAATTCAAAACAAAAGTCATAACCATGCTGATGGACTTGCAGAGAAATATGCAAGAACTAAGGAAGGAGAATTCAGAAATAAAACAAGCTCTGGAAGGACTTCAAAACAGAATGGACGAGATGCAAGAGACCATTAATGGACTAGAAAACAGAGAACAGGAACGCAGAGAAGCTGATGCAGAGAGAGATAAAAGGATCTCCAGGAATGAAAGAATTTTAAGAGAGCTGAGTGATCAATATAAAAGAAATAATATAAGAATCATAGGCATTCCAGAAGAAGTAGAGAGAGAAAAGGGGATGGAAAATGTCTTTGAAGAAATAATTGCTGAAAATTTCCCCAAACTAGGGGAAGAAATGGCCTCTCAGACCACAGAGGTACACAGAACTCCCATGACAAGGGAACCAAGGAGGGCAACACCAAGACACATAATAATTAAAATGGCAAAGATCAAAGACAAGGACAAAGTATTACAAGCAGCCAGAGAGAAAAAAAAGGTTACCTACAAAGGAAAACCCATCAGGCTATCATCAGACTTCTCAACAGAAACCCTACAGGCCAGAAGAGAATGGCATGATATACTTAATGCAATGAAACAGAAGGGCCTCGAACCAAGACTACTGTATCCAGCACGAATATCATTTAAATATGAAGGAGGGATTAAACAATTCCCAGACAAGCAAAAGTTGAGGGAATTTGCCTCCCACAAACCACCTCTACAGGGCATCCTACAGGGACTGCTCTAGATGGGAGCACTCCTAAAAAGAGCACACAACAAAACACCCAACATATGAAGAAGGGAGGAGGAGGAATAAGAAGGGAGAGAAATAAAGAATCATCAGATTGTGTTTATAATAGCTCAACAAGCGAGTTAAGTTAGACAGTAAGACAGTAAAGAAGCTAACCCTAAACCTTTGGTAACCACAAACTTAAAGCCTGCAATGGCAATAAATTCATACCTTTCAATAATCACCCTAAATGTAAATGGACTGAATGCACCAATCAAAAGACACAGAGTAATAGAATGGATAAAAAAGCAAGATCCATCCATATGCTGCTTACAAGAGACTCACCTCAAACCCAAAGACGCGCACAGACTTAAAGTCAAGGGATGGAAAAAGATATTTCAAGCAAACAACAGAGAGAAGAAAGCAGGTGTTGCAATTCTGGTATCAGACAAAACAGACTTCAAAATAAAGAAAGTAACAAAAGACAAAGAAGGACATTACATAATGATAAAGGGCTCAGTCCATCAAGAGGATATAACCATTATAAATATATATGCACCCAATACAGGAGCACCAACATACCTGAAACAAATATTAACAGAACTAAAGGAGGAAATAGAATGCAACGCATTCATTCTAGGAGACTTCAACACACCACTCACTCCAAAGGACAGATCCACCAGACAGAAAATAAGTAAGGACACAGAGGCACTGAACAACACACTAGAACAGATGGACGTAATAGACATCTACAGAACTCTACATCCAAAAGCAACAGGATACACGTTCTTCTCAAGTGCACATGGAACATTCTCCAGAATAGACCACATACTAGGACACAAAAAGAGCCTCAGTAAATTCCAAAAGATTGAAATCCTACCAACCAACTTTTCAGACCACAAAGGCATTAAACTAGAAATAAACTGTTCAAAGAAAGCAAAAAGGCTCACAAACACATGGAGGCTAAACAACACGCTCCTAAATAATCAATGGATCAATGACCAAATCAAAATGGAGATCCAGCAATATATGGAAACAAATGACAACAACAACACTAAGCCCCAACTTCTGTGGGACGCAGCAAAAGCAGTCTTAAGAGGAAAGTATATAGCACTCCAAGCATATTTAAAAAAGGAAGAGCAATCCCAAATGAACGGTCTAATGTCACAACTATCAAAATTGGAAAAAGAAGAACAAATGAGGCCTAAGGTCAGCAGAAGGAGGGACATAATAAAGATCAGAGAAGAAATAAATAAAATTGAGAAGAATAAAACAATAGCAAAAATCAATGAAACCAAGAGCTGGTTCTTCGAGAAAATAAACAAAATAGATAAGCCTCTAGCCAGACTTATTAAGAGGAAAAGAGAGTCAACACAAATCAACAGTATCAGAAATGAGAAAGGAAAAATCACAACAGATCCCACAGAAATACAAAGAATTATTAGAGACTACTATGAAAACCTATATGCTAACAAGCTGGGAAACCTAGGAGAAATGGACAACTTCCTAGAAAAATACAACCTTCCAAGACTGACCCAAAAAGAAACAGAAAATCTAAACAGACCAATTACCAGCAACGAAATTGAAGCGGTAATCAAAAAACTACCAAAGAACAAAACCCCCGGGCCAGATGGATTTACCTCGGAATTTTATCAGACATACAGGGAAGACATAATACCCATTCTCCTTAAAGTTTTCCAAGAAATAGAAGAGGAGGGGATACTCCCAAACTCATTCTATGAAGCTAACATCACCCTAATACCAAAACCAGGCAAAGACACCACCAAAAAAGAAAACTATAGACCAATATCCCTGATGAACGTAGACGCAAAAATACTCAACAAAATTTTAGCAAACCAAATTCAAAAATACATCAAAACCATCGTACACCATGACCAAGTGGGATTCATCCCAGGGATGCAAGGATGGCACAACATTCGAAAGTCCATCAATATCATCCACCACATCAACAAAAAGAAAGACAAAAACCACATGATCATCTCCATAGATGCTGAAAAAGCATTTGACAAAGTTCAACATCCATTCATGATAAAAACTCTCAGCAAAATGGGAATAGAGGGCAAGTACCTCAACATAATAAAGGCCATCTATGAAAAACCCACAGCCAACATTATATTGAATAGCGAGAAGCTGAAAGCATTTCCGCTGAGATCGGGAACTAGACAGGGATGCCCACTCTCCCCACTGTTATTTAACATTGTACTAGAGGTCCTAGCCACGGCAATCAGACAAAACAAAAAAATACAAGGAATCCAGATTGGCAAAGAAGAAGTCAAACTGTCACTATTTGCAGATGACATGATACTGTACATAAAAAACCCTAAAGACTCCACCCCAGAACTACTAGAACTGATATCGGAATACAGCAAAGTTGCAGGATACAAAATCAACACACAGAAATCTGTGGCTTTCCTATATACCAACAATGAACCAACAGAAAGAGAAATCAGGAAAACAACTCCATTCACAATTGCATCAAAAAAAATAAAATACCTAGGAATAAACCTAACCAAAGAAGTGAAAGACTTATATTCTGAAAACTACAAGTCACTCTTAAAAGAAATTAAAGGGGACACTAACAGATGGAAACGCATCCCATGCTCATGGCTAGGAAGAATTAATATCGTCAAAATGGCCATCCTGCCCAAAGCAATATAGAGATTTGATGCAATCCCTATGAAACTACCAGCAACATTCTTCAATGAACTGGATCAAATAATTCAAAAATTCATATGGAACCACCAAAGACCCCGAATAGCCAAAGCAATCCTGAGAAAGAAGAATAAAGTAGGGGGGATCTCACTCCCCAACTTCAAGCTCTATTATAAAGCCATAGTAATCAAGACAATTTGGTACTGGCACAAGAACAGAGCCACAGACCAATGGAACAGACTAGAGAATCCAGACATTAACTCAGACATATATGGTCAATTAATATTTGATAAAGGAGCCATGGACATACAATGGCGAAATGACAGTCTCTTCAACAGATGGTGCTGGCAAAACTGGACAGCTACATGTAGGAGAATGAAACTGGACCATCGTCTAACCCCATATACAAAAGTAAACTCAAAATGGATCAAAGACCTGAATGTAAGTCATGAAACCATTAAACTCTTGGAAGAAAACATAGGCACAAACCTCTTAGACATAAACATGAGTGACCTCTTCTTGAACATATCTCCCCGGGCAAGGAAAACAACAGCAAAAATGAACAAGTGGGACTATATTAAGCTGAAAAGCTTCTGTACAGCAAAAGACACCATCAATAGAACAAAAAGAAACCCTACAGTATGGGAGAATATCTTTGAAAATGACACATCCGATAAAGGCTTGACGTCCAGAATATATAAAGAGCTCACACGCCTCAACAAACAAAAAACAAATAACCCAATTAAAAAATGGGCAAAGGAACTGAACAGACGGTTCTCCAAAAAAGAAATACAGATGGCCAACAGACACATGAAAAGATGCTCCACATCGCTAATTATCAGAGAAATGCAAATTAAAACTACAATGAGGTATCACCTCACACCAGTAAGGATGGCTGCCATCCAAAAGACAAACAACAACAAATGTTGGCGAGGCTGTGGAGAAAGGGGAACCCTCCTACACTGCTGGTGGGAATGTAAACTTGTTCAACCATTGTGGAAAGCAGTATGGAGGTACATCAAAATGCTCAAAACAGACTTACCATTTGACCCAGGAATTGCACTCCTAGGAATTTACCCTAAGAATGCAGCAATCAAGTATGAGAAAGATCAGTGCACCCCTATGTTTATCGCAGCACTATTTACAATAGCCAAGAATTGGAAGCAACCTAAATGTCCATCGATAGATGAATGGATAAAGAAGATGTGGTACATATACACAATGGAATACTACTCAGCCATAAGAAAAGGGCAAATCCAACCATTTGCAGCAACATGGATGGAGCTGGAGGGTATTTTGCTCAGTGAAACAAGCCAAGCAGAGAAAGAGAAATACCAAATGATTTCACTCATCTGTGGAATATAAGAACAAAGGAAAAACTGAAGGAACAAAACAGCAGCAGAATCACAGAACTCAAGAATGGACTAACAGGTACCAAAGGGAAAGGGACTGGGGAGGATGGGTGGGTAGGGAGGGATAAGGGGAGGAGAAGTAGGGGGGTATTAAGATTAGCATCCATAGCGGGGTGGGAGAAAGGGGAGGGCTGTACAACACAGAGAAGACAAGTAGTGATTCTACAACAGGTTGCTACGCTGATGGACAGTGACTGTAAAGGAGTATATAGGGGGGACCTGGTATAGGGGAGAGCCTAGTAAACAAAGTATTCGTAAGTATTCGTCATGTAAGTGTAGATTAATGATTAAAAAAAAAATGCAGTTCCTATGTGGTGACCTCTAATGAGTTCTACACAATGATATAAAGGACATATAAAAGTGTAGGCAAAGGGTCTGTTTGTGTTTATACAGAGGATCAAAGCCTAATTTGGCTACCCCGAAAATGAACTAAGAAACGATATGAAAGAGAACTTCCAACATCAGCACTCTCGGGAAGACTCATGCCAGAAGATGATCATCAAAAAACCCCAACAAAGATCCACGCACTGCTACAGCTGTAGATGCACTCATCCCACCAGCTCCTGGACTTGCCATGGGAATGAAGGAGATATCTAAGCTGGCCTGTGCATACAGTAAAACAACAAATTTGACTGGATCTATACTGTTGGAACTCAACCAAGAATTAGGAGAAGTGCAAATTGTAGCGCTCCAAAATCTTACAACTACAGACTATTTACTGTTAAAAGAACATATGGGATGTGAACAGTGCCCAGGAATGGGTTGTTTTAATTTGTCTGATTTTTCTCAAACTATTCAAATTCAGTTAGATAATAACCATCATATCATTGATAAGTTTTCACAAATGCCTAGGGTGCCTAACTGGTTTTCTTGGTTTCACTGGAGATGGCTGGTAATTACAGGTATGCTTTGGTTATGTAACTATACTCCTATTATGTTAATGTGTGTGCGCAATTTAAGTAGTAGCTTAAAATATATACATGCTGAAGTTACTCTACAAGAAGATATGTCAAAGAAATAATCAATCTTCCCATGTTTTCTCCCGCCTGCTACTTTTATAGCTTTTCTTCTTCCTTCCTAATTACAACGAATTCTTAAATAGAATTCGTGCCTCATATCAAATTTACCGAGTATCATAACTCCTCCAAGTGGTAAAGATACCTCAAGACAAATGCTGGGCATAGAAGCCACAGGGCATAAATATGCAAAGAAATAAAAAGCTAACCATTTCAAACAATAAGGCTTCTCTCTCACTTACCAACTTAACATTTCCCTGTATGGCCCCGGAAGATGACTGGTTAGCCAGAGACGGGTAAGATTCCTCAAGGGAGGAACAACCTAAGACAGGCACAGTCGCAGGGGGGTCATCAGGTGAGAAATTGGGGATCAACAGAGGTGAGGCTTAGAACCTCACCCCCCCTGTTCTGAGAGAAATCTGCATATGTGGATGTTTTATTGCCCTTGTCTAGCTTGGATTAACACATAGTCTACAGGTACACACCTGATCATCTACATTTGCTCTCTTACAACACTAAACTATGTTTTCTACCTTTATGTTGTATCTACCTACCACTTCAGCATCTTATTAAAAATAATAAAGAGAGAAATGTGGTATCCACATATAAATCAAGTATAAAAATCAAATGTGTATTCATATTTGAACTGACTGTTTATAGTTCATAATGCATGAGCAAAACCAAAAGTTTCTGTGATGACTGCCCTTGTACTGTTCACCATGTAACTTATTCACTATGTAAGAATTTGTTCTCCATGTAAGAACTTGTTCGTTATGCTTCAGAAGATTGGAGACTGACGAAAATTAGGCTTGGGGTGGATTAATGATTGTGCATTGAGCATTGACTCCCCTATACAGAATTTTATTGTTGTTAACAACCATTTGATCAATAAATATGAGAGATGCCCTAACAACAACAACCAAGAAAAAGTACACACTTCCAATTGTAAAATAAATAAGCAACCGGGATGTAATGTATAGCATAAGGAATATAGTCAAAATATTGTAACAACTTGGTATGGTGATAGCTGGTACTTAGAATTATCATGTATATAAATGTTGAATCACTGTGTTGTACACCTGAAACTAATGTAATGTAATACTGTGTGTCAACTACCCTTCAATAAAAAATAATTATCTAAAAAAAAAAAAAAAGCCTCCCTCTTCCCTTATAAAGACTTCTGTGATCACACTGGGCCCAGCCAGATAATCCAAGATAATCTTCCCATTTTAACATCAACTGATTAACAACCTTAATTCCCCTTATGCCATATAACCTAATATAGTCACATATTTTGGAAATTAGGATGTGAACATCTTTGAAGAGCCATCGACATATCATGACCCAAGAACTCTTTGTTAAAGACAAAATATCTTTTGGGGAAGATGAAACATTAAAGAATAATTTGATCGATTAATAGATAAAAGACTATACCACCATGTCAGTAAGTTCTGAACTTCTGAACTGTATTTTCCTTTTGTGTTTCTTCAAGGAGAACGAAAATTAATGTGGATGGTAATTCTGGTAACAAGTTCAACTGCAACTGAAGCCTAACATACTGTTTCTATGGCAGCAACCATGCTCTATGGATACTTTTCTGAATGGCAAAAGTTTGTTAGTTTAATGCCCAAATGAATGTGAGAGCATACTTTCCCTTTTGGACAACTATTTAATGTGTTCCACCATATACAAAAATGGTGTAAGTGTCAAAGAGGTGTCCAAACAAGATCAATTAAATCCCAGAATTCATGGAATAGTCTATTTTTAAAAAGTGTATGTATATTTCCGATGGATCTCCAGAAAGAGAGAGACAGGGAAAGAGAAAGGGAGGGACAGGGAAGGAGAGAACAGGAGGACAGGGAATTAATTACATCAACCCAAGAGAACTACATAATTTCATTAGTGCTATAAACCTCCAGGAACCTGTTAGGGAATTTGACTATTAAGTAGTAGTATGAAAATACTAGGCTTAGGTCTAGCTCATGAGATATTGAATAACTTACAACTATTGGATATAAATACAACAAAAATGTTTTAATATACACTTCATCAATAAGGGTAACAAACCCATATAAACACTATTATATATAAATACATAAAAACTCTTTAAAAACACCAATTTTCAAAGCCACAAAAATTTCTCTTTTTGTACTGTAATCACTTCATTAAAAAGACAGTTGTTTTGACCTATTAAAAGCTGGGCAAACTAAAAAATTAAAAAAATAAAACTTGGGTAAACTGCCAGGTTGCTTTTCTGCAGCCAAGTAGGCCAAGCAAGTTCACAACCATTTGAAGACTAGTTAAAATATAGTTCAGATGCATCATGAACCAGACTATTCAGGATACTATCATATCACATTTTTCTTCACTAAAATAATCATTATATCTACACTTTGTATTTAAGATAAAATTTACTTCCTTTAAATTGCAAGATTTTACAAAACATGATATACATATATATATATACACACATACACACTATAATATATATACATATATATATATATACACACACACACATATACATACATATTTATTTTCTATACCTATTTACTCTCAAACCTTTCTTTCTTTCTTTATTATTTTATTTTGGTATCATTAATCTACAACTACATGAGAAACATTATGATTACTAGACTCCCCCTATCATCAAGTCCTCTACACATACCCCATTACAGTCACTGCCATCAGTGTAGTAAGATGCTAAAGAATCACTACTTGTCTTCTCTGTGTTGTAAAGCCCTCCCCAGGCACACACTTACATTATGTCTGCTAATCAAAATGCCCCCTTTTTTCCCCTTATCCCTCCCTTTCCACCCATCCTCCCCAGTCCCTTTCCCTTTGGTAACTGTTAATCCATTCTTGGGTTCTGTGAGTCTGCTGCTGTTTTGTTTCTTCAGTTTTTGTCTTTGTTCTTATACTCCACAGATGAGTGAAATCATACGATACTTGTCTTTTACCGCCAGGCTTATTTCAATGAGCATAACACCCTCTAGCTCTGTTGATGTTGTTGCCAATGGTTTTTGTTTTCTTCTTATGGCTGAATAATATTCCATTGTACATATGTAAAACATCTTCTTTATCCATTCATCTATGGATGGACACTTAGGTTGCTTCCATTTCTTAGCTATTGCAAATACTGCTGCGATAAACATAGGGATGCATGTCTTTTTCAAATTGGGCTCCTCCATTCTTAGGGTAAATTCCTAGGAGTGGAAATCCTGCATCAAATGGTATTTTCTATTTGAGTTTTTTGAGGAACCTCCATACTGCTTTCCACAAAGGCTGAACTAATTTACATTCCCAACAGCAGTGCAGTACTGTTCCCCTTTAACCACATCCTCACCAACAGCTATTGTTGTTTGTCTTTTGGATGGTGGCCATCCTAACTGGTATGTGGTGAAATCTCATTGTGGTTTTAATTTGCATTTCTCTGATGATTAGTGATGTGAAGCATCTTTTCATATGCCTGTTGGCTATCTGAATTTTTTCTTTAGAGAAGTGTCTGTTCAGCTCCTCTGCCCATTTTTTAATTGGATTATTTGCTTTTTGTTTGTTGAGGTGTGTAAGCTCTCTATATATTTTGGATGTCAGGCCTTTATCAGATATGTCATTTATGAATATATTCTCCCATACTGTAGGATGGCTTTTTGTTCTACTGATGGTGTCCTTTGCTGTACAGAAGCTTTTCAGCTTGATATAGTCCCATTTGTTCATTTTTGCTTTTGTTTCTCTTGCCCAGGGAGATATGTTCATGAAGAACTTGCTCTTGTTTATGTCCAAGAGATTTTTGCCTATGTTTTTTTCTAAGAGTTTTATGGTTTCATGACTTACATTCAGGTCTTTGATCCATTTCGAATTTACTTTTGTGTATGGGATTAGACAATGATCCAGTTTCATTCTCTTACATGTAGCTGTCTGGTTTTGCCAACACCAGCTGTTGAAGAGGCTGTCATTTCCCCATTGTATATCCATGGCTCCTTTATCATATAGTAATTGACCATACATGTTTGGGTTAATATCAGGACTCTCTATTCTGTTCCACTGGTTTGTGGATCTGTTCTTGTGCCAATACCAAATTGTCTTGATTACTGTGGCTTTGTAGTAGAGCTTGAAGTTGGGAAGTGAGATTCCCCCTGCTTTTTTCTTCCTTCTCAGGATTGCTTTGGCTATTTGGGGTCTTTTGTGGTTCCATATGAATTTTAGAACTATTTGTTCCAGAATGCTGTTGGTATTTTGATAGGGATTGCATTGAATATGTAGATTGCTTTAGGCAGGATGGCCATTTTGACAATATTATTTCTTCCTACCCAAAAGCATGGATGAGTTTCCATTTGTTAGTGTCCTCCTTAATTTCTTTTAAGAATGTCCTGTCGTTTTCAGGGTATAGGTCTTTCACTTCCTTGGTTAGGTTTATTCCTAGGTACTTTATTCTTTTTGATGTAATTGTGAATGGAATTGTTTTCCTGATTTTTCTTTCTGCTAGTTCATCGTTAGTGTATAGGGAAGCAACAGATTTCTATGTATTATTTTGTATCCTGTAACTTTGCTGAATTGAGATATTAGATCTAGTAGTTTTGGAGTGGATTCTTTACATTTTTTTATGTACAATATCATATCATCTGCAAACAGTGAGAGTTTGACTTCTTCCTTACCAATCTGGATGCCTTGTATTTCTTTGTTTTGTCTGATTGCCATGGCTAGGAACTCCAGTACTATGTTGAATAATGGTGGGGAGAATGGGCATCCCGGTCTTGTTTCCGATCTTAGGTGAAAAGCTTTCACCATCTCACTGTTCAGTATGATGTTGGCTGTGGGTTTGTCATATATGGCCTTAATTATGTTGAGGTACTTGCCCTCTATACCCATTTTGTTGAGAGTTTTTATCATGGATGGATGTTGAATTTTGTTGAATGCTTTTTCAGCATCTATGGAGATGATCATGTGGTTCTGTCTTTCTTTTTGTTGATGTCGTGGATGATGTTGATGGATTTTCAAATGTTGTACCATCCTTGCATTCCTGAGATGAATCCCACTTGATCATGGTGTATGATCCTCTTGATGTATTTTTGAATTTGGTTTGCTAATATTTTGTTGAGTATTTTTGCATCTATGTTCATCAGGGATATTGGTCCTTAATTTTCTTTTTTGGTGGTGTCTTTGCCTGGTTTTGTATTAGTGTGATGCTGGCTTCATAGAATATGTTTGGAAGTATTCCCTCCTCTTCTATTTTTTGGAAAACTTTAAGGAGAATGGGTATTCCATCTTCTCTATATGTCTGATAAAATTCAGCGGTGAATCCATCTGGCCCGGGAGTTTTGCTCTTGGGTAACAAAAAAAAAAGATTACCGATTCAATTTTGTTGCTGGTAATTGGTCTGTTTAGATTTTCTGTTTCTTCCTGGGTCAGTCATGGAATGCTGTATTTTTCTAGCAAGTTGCCCATTTCTTCAGGGTTATCCAATTTGTTAGCATATAGAATTTCATAGTATTCTCTAACAATTCTTTGTATTTCAGTGGGGTCTGTTGTGATTTTTCCTTTCTCATTTCTGATTCTGTTTATGTGTGTAGAGTCTCTTTTTCTCTTAATAAGTCTGGCGAGGGGTTTATCTATTTTGTTTATTTTCTCAAAGAACCAGCTCTTGGTTTCATTCATTTTTTTTCTATTGTTTTATTCTTCTCAATTTTATTTATTTCTTCTCTGATCTTTATGATATATAATGTCCCTCCTTCTGCTGACTTTGGGCCTCATTTGTTCTTCTTTTTCCAGTTTCAATAATCGTGACTTTAGACTATTCATTTGGGATTGCTCTTCCTTCTTTAAATAGGCCTGGATTGTTATATACTTTCCTCTTAGAACTGACTTCGCTGCGTCCCAGAGAGGTTGGGGCTTTGTGCTGTTGTCGTTTGTCTCCTTATACTGCTTAATCTGTTTTAATTTTGTCACTGATACACTGATTACTCAGGAGAAAGTTCTTAAGCCTCCATGTGTCTGTGAGCCTTTTTGTTTTCTTTGTACAATTTATTTCTAGTTTTATACCTTTGTGATCTTAGAAGTTGGTTGGTGGAATTTCAATCTTTTTTTTATTTACTGAGGTTCTTTTGTGGCCTAGTATGTGGTCTATTCTGGGAAATGTTCCATGTGCACTTGAGAGGAATGTGTATCCTGCTGCTTTTGGGTGTAGAGTTCAGTAGATGTCTGTTAGGTCCCAGTGTGTTGTTCAGTGCCTCTGTGTCCTTACTTATTTTCTGTCTGGTGGATCTCTCCTTTGGAGTGAGTGGTGTGCTGAAGTCTCCTAAAATGAATGCATTGTATTCTATTTCCACCTTTAATTCTGTTAGTGTTTGTTTCACATATGTTGGTGCTCCTGTGTTGTGTGCATAGATATTTATAATGGTTATATCCTCTTGTTGGACTGACCCCTTTATCATTATGTAATGTCCTTCTTTATCTCTTGTTACTTTCTTTGTTTTGAAATCTATTTTGTCTGATGCAAGTACTGCAACACCTGCTTTTTTCTCCCTATTGTCTGCATGAAATATATTTTTCTGTACCTTCACTTTTAGAGTGTATATATCTTTGGGTTTGAGGTGAGTCTCTTGTAAGCAGCACATAGATGGGTCTTGCTTTTTTATCCATTCTATTACTCTGTGTCTTTTAATTGGTGCATTTAGTCCATTTACATTTAGGGTGATTATTGAAAGATATGTACTTATTGCAGGCTTTGGATTTGTGGTTACCAAAGGTTCAAGGGTCTCTTCTTTACTATATGTTTAACTTAACTCTCTTATTAAGCTATTATAAACACAGTCTGATGATTCTTTATTTCTCTCCCTTCTTATTCTTCCTCCTCCATTCTTTGTATGTTAGGTGTTTTATTCTGTACTCTTTTGTGTTTCCTTTACTGGTTTTATGAACAGTTGATTTTATTTTTTGGCTTTAGTTAATATTTGGCTGGTCTGCTGTCTTTGCTGTGATTTTATTTCCTCTGGTGATATCTATTTAGCTGTAGAGTGCTTCTATCTAGAGCGTTCCCTTTAAAATGTCCTGTAGAGGTGGTTTGTGGGAAGAAAATTCCCTCAACTTTTGCTTGTCTGGGAATTGTTTAATACCTCCTTCATATTTAAATGATAATCGTGCTGGACACAGTATTCTTGGTTCAAGGCCCTTCTGTTTCATTGCATTAAATATATCATGCCATTCTCTTCTGGCCTATAAATTTTCTGTTGAGAAGTCTGATGATAGCCTGATGGTTTTTCCTTTGTAGATGACCTTTTTTTCTCTCTCTGGCTGCCTTTAATACTCTGTCCTTATCTTTGATATTTGCCATTTTTACTATTATGTCTTGCTGTTGTCCTCCTTGGGGTCCCTTGTGTTGGTAGATCTGTGCACTTCCGGGTTTCAGAGACTATTTCCTTCCCCAGCTTGGGGAAGTTTTCAGCAATTATTTCTTCAAAGATACTTTCTATCCCTTTTTCTCTCTCTTCTTCTTCTGGGACCCCTATAGTGCAAATATTGTTCCGTTTGGATTGATCACACAGTTCTCTTAATATTCTTTCATTCCTAGAGTTCCTTTTATCTCTTTCTGCCTCAGCTTCTCTGTATTCCTGTTCTCTGATTTCTATTCCATTAACAGTCTCTTGTACCTCATCCAGTCTGCTCTTAAGACGTTCTATTGATTGTTTCATTTCTATTATCTCCCTCCAGACTTCATCCCTTAGCTCTTACATATTTCTCTGAAGTTTCATCAGCATGCTTATGACTTTTATTTTGAATTCGTTTTCATGAAGATTGGTTATATCTCTCTCACCAGGCCCTCTCTAGGGTTGTCTGAGTGATTTTTGACTGGACCAGATTCTTCTGCCTTTTCATGGCGATATAAGTGGCTGCAGGCAGGTGGCGCATGTGTCAGCTGGGAGAACAAAGTCCCTTCCTGCTTGTTGTTTGCCTTGCCCTTCTCCACTGCCTGTGTCAGTTACCCACTCACCGGGAGCAGCCTCTGGGATAATCCTCTGAACTGCCATTGGCGAGGCCGCCCTGAGGATAGCCTAGGGCCCTGCGGGTGTTCACCAGTGCATCAGGTGTGTTCTCCTATGAGAACGGTGCCCCTTCATGCCTTCCAGACCTTTCTCCGGCTTCTACTGCCTGTGCCATTTACCTGCACAGTGGGGGCAGTCTCTGGGATTATCTCCTGAGATACCGTGGGCAGGGCATCCCTCGGGCTAGCCTAGAGCCCTACAGGGGTTGGCAGATGCATAGGGTGCGTTCTGCGAGAACGGCACGCCTTCTTGACTTCTGGACCTTGCCCTGCTTCCTCCGTCTGTGCTGGGCAGCTACGCCCTGGCAGCAGCCTCTGGATCTGTCCTGGTTAGCTGCGCACTGGGAGAAAACTCTGGGTGGTTGCTGTGGGTGCGGCTTTTCTCCGGCTGCTCTGCAGCTGTGGCGGGTCAACCAGTTTCCTTGCAGCACCAGCTGGAGGGAATGAATGACAGGCTGCTTATTGCCGTGAGGAGCTTCAGGGCTGGGTTACTCCTCAGGGGGTTGGGGCACCTGATGTTCCTTAGGATTCCCAGTCTGCTGGGCTGAGTGTGCCACAATGATTTTGTCCAGCTGTTAAGCCCTTGTCCCTTTAAGACTTTTTAAAAAGAGCCCGCTTTTCTTTTGTCCCAAGGTAGCCGGCTGTGGGGACCCACTCACAGTCTCTATCTCGGATTTTACTTTTCCATTTCTCTGATATCCAGTACACCATGCAATGTGTGTCTGTGCTCCCAGTGCAGAATACTAGGGCTGGTTATTTAGCAGTCCTGTGCTTCCACTCCCTCCTCAATCTGATTCTTTTCCTCCCACTGGAGAGCTGGGGTGGGGGCAGTGCTTGTGGCCTGCCAGGTCACGGCTTTGTATCTTATCCTTTTCATGAGATGCCTAGTTCTTGCAGATGTAGATGTAGCCTCGCTATTGTACTGTATCTTCTGGTCTCTCTTTTAGGAGTAGTTGTATTGGTTGTACTTTCAAAAATGTACATGGTTTTGGGAGGAGATTTCCGCTGCCCTACTCACGCCACCATCTTGAGCTCCTCCTCCCAAACCTTTCAAATAAATAAGTTTATGTGTGTACATTTGGTCCTTTAGTTAACTATTTTTTTAGCCTACTGATTGATTGCTTATCTGAAATGATAAGGTCTGGGAAAATGGCAGGCCAAGACCCTATCTGAATCTATGAAGCAGCAAAGGAAATGTGGCTCAAATTTCACAGACACATATTATTGCAGCATGCAAGTAGGAGTAATTAAGGATAAAAAAGACGTGTAAATGGCACACTAATTCACAGCCAGAAGGCCTATGACCAAGTTTCACAGAGTACAACCAAGACTTAACTAGTATTATAGAACAGAGATATACCTTTGATACAGAAGACCCAGGATTTGAGCTTTCTATTGATTTATCTTCAAGTGTTCTATTGAGCCCATGCCATAAATCTGTATTTCATTTAAATTAGCTTAATGCCCAATTAACAAAATTGATTAGTTAATTTTTCAGGTGTAAAATTTCCATTTGATTCTTTTGTATGATTTCTATTTTCCAGAGGGGAACTATGTTTTCAAGACTGTTCACTTTTACCTCATGGAGCATGGGTATAATAGTTGCTTTAAGATCCTTTTGTAATAATTTCATCATATGGATCATCTCAGGGTTAGCATCTTTTTGTCTTTTCTCTCAAAAATGGTCATATTTTCCTGTTTCTTTGTATGTTGAGTAATTATAGGTTACATCTTAGACATTCTGAATACTAGGTTGTGAAACTCCCAACACTATTAGCAAACATCTAGACAATTTGTTTTTTTTAAAGTTTAGATTATAAGTTCGGTATTGCCTTCTGTGTGTGGTAGTTCCAAAGTGTTCAGTTTCAAAGGCTATACTATGTTATTTGGGTTTATAATCTGCACGCATCACTCAGAGACAAGACTGAGATTTGAACAGTGGTTTATATCACAGATTAATTCTCTAAGTCTTTTTATGTTTCTCTGGGTTTGTCCATGCATGTGTAGCTCATGAGTGAAGTGGTACCTTTGTACTTCATATTCACAACTAGAGAATCACTCTCACATCAGTTCTCTCTGAGATTTGCCTCAGCATGTCTCAGCTTCCAGGGACCTCTTTCCCAATTTCTCTAGCCAGAGAAATGGTTTTCCCTCAGAGTTCTAAGTGCTTACACCACCATGGCAATGTAACTTTACAGTTGGAAAGAGTCGTAAAGCACACTTGGGAGAGAAAAATAAAAAAGGGGGAGTATTTTTTTCTTGTCCTCTGGCTACAAACAGAGGTTTCTCTTGGAGTTTTTGCTAACTGCTTACACCCACTGTGTACTTCCACAATTCAGCCCACTATTTGGTTAAAGCTGGGTCATGGAAAGAAAAACAAAGGTAAACTCACCATTACATAACGTTATTCTGCCAAGTTATGACACCCCTTTTCAATCTGCCTATTATTAATTTTCCTAGTCTTCAGGTAGTTGCTTTTTATATTCTATTAAGAGTTTTTAGTTCTAGTCAGAGAGATAGGCTTACTCCATTTTGGCCTACCCATTGTATTATATCCATTTCCCAATAGACTTTCACCTAATGGCTTTAGTAGTCATTGACCAATCGTATCTCAATTCAGTTTCTTTAGAGGTCGCACTGTGGTAAGTTTCTAATCCTATCATTCTCCTAGCATTTCTTAGTATATTAGCTGTGATTCTTCTATAAAGGTAAACTTTCCCTCTTAACTATTTTGTTATCCTGGACTATCATCTGCAGAAAAAAGAGATTAAATTGTTGATTCTTTTATTTATCAATGACTTTCAGAGTAGTGAATTGGTGCCTATAAGGGTTTTGTTTGTTTTTTTAAGTATTATTATGAACTTTTGGATTCTTAAATATTTGTGCTTCAAACTACTGCAGTTGTTACATTTTTTAAACCTATTTTTATGGATGATTTCAAATATACACAAAAGTAAAAAACAGCATAACTATTAACCTATATAACCATCACCCACTTTCAACAATTATGAAATCATGGATAATTTTGTTTCATCTATTCTGTCCCTTCCCCATTCCTTCCCATCTTACCTTTGCATTATTAGAAACAAATCCCCAAAACTGTATCATTTCATCAGTAAATACTCCAGTATGAATTTGTACAAGGACTATTACAAGATATAACCACAATATTACTATCATACCTTAAAAAGATAACAAAAGATGTGTAAGACCTCTATACACAGCATAACAAAACATTTCTGTGAGAAATTTTAAAAGGCCTAAACATATACCTTGGTTAATATATTGAAAACCCCAATATTGAAAGATGTCCCATATATCCAAATTAATCTACAGATTCAGTATTAAGCTAGTCAATAATAATATTAATAAAGAAATAAATTCTGTTTTTAACATTAAGCAAGTTTAGTATTATTTATTTATTTAGGGATGAAACTGACAGACTGAATATAAAATTAGTATTGAATTTTAAAACCAAGAGCAATCAGGACAATTGTGAAGAACAAACTTGAAGGATTTAAAACTACAATAATTAAAAGAGGCCAATGGAACAAAAAAGAGACCCACAAATAAACAGTCACCTAAATTACCAGAAAGGCACTGCTGCATTACAGTAGGGAAAGGATTAGTCTTTTTGAGAAATAATACATGACCAAATGGGTTTCCCTATGAAAAAATAAAATGAAACATGAATCCTACAATATACCAGGCAAAATCTAAATGTAAAAGTTAAAACAATTAGTTTATAGAAGAAAGCATTGAAGAATACCTTCTTGGTTTGGGGATAAGCAAAGATTTCTTGAAACACAGAAAGCACTAACCATAAAAGAATATATTTTAATACACTCCATTCTTTTTTATAAGTCAAGAAATTATCTCAAGACAAAATGTTAACAGAATGAACAAGTAGAAGGGATATCTTCAATACTTAATCCAACAAAAAACTTATCCTGGAAACTGATAAAGAATTCTTTATCAATTCTATAGATACAAATCTATAAGACAGGCAACCCAAGAAAAAATGACATGAACAAGCATTTCTCAAAAGAGGAAATCCAAATGGTCAACAGGCATATAAACATGTGTTAAACCTGTTCAGTTATCAAGAAATTATAAATTACAATTATAATTAGTTTTACATTTAAAGGAAAAAGTTAATATTAAAAAACTAATAATTTCAAATGGTGAAGATTTAGGAAAATGAGAACTCTTGTACTGTTGGTGAGAATGTATATTGATTTAACCAGTTCTAGGACCATCTATTAAAACTAAACAACCAAATATCCTGATCTAGCAATTTTACTCTTGGCTATTTAATCAAAAGAAATGTGTACATATGTGCACAAAAAAAATGTTTGAAATTGTTCACAACAGTATTGTTCCTCATAGCCAAAAACTGAAAGTTATCCAAATGCTCAAGAGTATAATGGATAAATTCTGGTATATACATACAATGAAGTATTACAAAGCAACGAAAAAGGATGAGCTACTGCTATATGAATCAATATGGGTGACTTGCATAAACAAGATGTCCATCAAAAAAAAAATGATAAAGAGAAGCTCAAAAATAGACTAATAGTGAATAGTGAAAGAAATCAGAATAACAGTTACCTTTGGGTTATGTGATGACTGCCAAGGGCATAAAGGAGATTCCTAGGTTGATGAAAATGTCTTATATCTCAATCTTAGTAAATGTTGATCTCATAACATTTCATTAAAATGACACTTAGGATTCATGCACTTTATAATAAGAAGGTAAGCATATAAAAGTGTTTTAAAACATTTAACAATACTATATCAATCCCTTGATTTTTAAATTTTTTTAGTTATTTTACTTGCTGGTGAAATTGAAGTCTAGTAGAACGATGTTTGTGTATCAGTCTACCTTTTACTTGAGTACTAAAAGTCTTATTTACTTCCTTTTTCAGTACAATGACTCAAAAATCGTCTTGATAAAGTGGACCTTACCCACACTATGAGGGCAACAGAAACTCTAGCTTGAAGATAGACCTATCCCATATTTTCAAACTAAAAAATTCTAAGATAGCATTTTTTTCTTACTGTAACTATAGCTGATCAATTCTTCTATGTTAAGTTCAAGATCACTGCTTTCCACACTCTGTATGTGGCAAAAACTAACAAAACAATGAGGCTTCGGAGGCTTAGCATCTAAGCTCAGTTTTAGCCAGAACTGAAACCAGGAAATCAAGGCAAGGTATGAGAATACAGTTGTCATGAAAATGAAATAAATAATAAAATACAAAGTGCTTAGACTATAATACCTGGCACAAAATAGAGGCTGAAAAAAAGTCTGCAATTATTAATAACATTTTGAGAAATACTATAATAGATCCTTATTCTTGAATTTCAAAATATAATAAACTTAAGATAATAAAGCCAGACCCCTATTTATGGAGCTAAGGGAACACTTAATAGATTTCTAATGAAAAAAGCTGAAGTGAACATTAAAGTACAGGATAGATGAAAATTTTATAAACTACACCCAAGGTTTTTCCCTTAAGTTCTAAAGTATACTAGTCAACATTTAATTATGATCTTATGATTAACAGAATAACTGATGAGAAAATCAGTAAGAATACTGTTAATGTGAAGAACTTCCCTTTGCATAGTTTTTACATTTGCAAAGTTCTATTTCATTTTATTTCTGCATTACTACAAAATTAATTCTATAAAATATTTGTAAGTCATAAACTTACTAAATCCAGTAAAGAACCATAAGAAAAAAGCATCTGCAATGATTAACCACACAGTTAATCACGAACTACCAACAAAATGCTGTTCAGTAACAGTACCACCATGTAAGCAGATACATGTGAAAGCCCTTTGAAAAAAATACGAGGACTATCAGTGTATTTTTTTATTAAGTTATCATTGATATAAACTCTTATGAAGGTTTCACATGAGCAACATTGTGGTTACTACATTCAATCATATTATCAAGTGCCCCACCACACACCCCATTGCAGTTACTGTCCATCAGCATAGTAAGATGCTATAGAGGCACTTCTTGTCTTCTGTGCTATACTGCCTTCCCGGTGATGTCCCTACATTATGTGTGCTAATCATAATGCACCTTAACCTCCTTCTCCCTCCCTCCCCACCCCCTACCCTTTGGTAACCACGAGTCCCTTCTTGGAGTCTGTGAGCCTGCTGTTGTTTTGTTTCTTCAGTTTAGCTTCATTGTTTTACTCCACAAATGAGGGAAATCATTTGGTACTTGTCTTTCTCTACCTGGCTTATTTCACTGAACATAATACTCTCTAGCTCCATCCACGTTGTTGCAAATGGTAGGATTTGTTTTCTTCTTATGGCCGAATAATATTCCATTATTTGTATCTCAATTCAGTTTCTTTACAGAAAGAATTTTCAGTTTCTTTACAGAAGATGTACCACATCTTCTTTATCCATTCACCTACTGATGGACACTTAAGTTGCTTCCATATCTTGGCTATTGTAAATAGTGCTGCGATAAACATAGGGGTGCATATGTCTTTTTGAATCTGGGTTCACGTTTTCTTTGGAAAATTCCTAGGAGTGGAATTCCTAGGTCAAATCGTATTTCTATCTTTAGTTTTCTGAGGAATCTCCATATTGCTTTCCACAGTGGGTGAACTAATTTACATTCTCACCAGCAGTGGAAGAGGGTTCCCCATTCTCCACATCCTCACCAGCATTTGTTGTTTCTTGTCTTTTTGATGTTGGCCATCCTAACTGGTGTGAGGTGGTATCTCGTTGTGGTTTTAATTGCATTTCCCTGATAATTAGCAATGTGGAGCATCTTTCATGTGCCTGTTGCCATCTGAATTTCTTCTTTGGAGAAGTGTCTGTACATATCCTCTGCCCATTCTTTAATCAGGTTATTTCCTATTTAATGTGGAGGTGTGTGAGTTTCTTATATATTTTGGATATTAACCCTTGTCGGATATGTCACTTACAAATATGTTCTCCCATACTGTAGGATGCCTTTTTGTTCTACTGATGGTGTCCTTTGCTGTACAGGAGCTTTTTAGTTTGATGTAGTCACACTTGTTCATTTTTGCTTTTGTTTCCCTTGCTCAAGGAGATGTATTCAGGAAAAAATTGTTCATGTTTATATTCAAGGGATTTTTGCCTATGTTTTCTTCTAAGAGTTTTATGGTTTCATGACTTACATTCGGGTCTTTGATAAATTCCTAGTTTACTTTCTATACAGAGTTAGACAATAATCCAGTTTCATTCTCTTACGTGTAGCTGTCCAGTTTTGCCAAAACCAGTTGTTGAAGAGGCTATCATTTACCCATTGTATATCCATGGTTCCTTTATCGTATATTAATTGATCATAGCCGCTTGGGTTTATATCTGGGCTCTCTATTCTGTTCCATTGATCTTTGGTTCTGTTCTTGTGCCAGTACCAAATTGTTTTGATTACTGTGGCTTTGTAGTAGAGCTTGAAGTTGGGGAGCATAATCCCCCCAGCTTTATTCTTCCTTCTCAGGATTGCTTTGGCTATTTGGGGTCTTTTGTGGTTCCATATGAATTTTAGAACAATTTGCTCTAGTTCATTGAAGAATGCCATTGATATTTTGATAGGGATGGCATTGAATCTGTTGACTGCTTTAGGCAGGATGTCTATTTTGACAATATTAATTCTTCCTATCCATGAGCAGGGGATGTATTTCCATTTATTCATGTCTTCTTTAATTTCTCTCATGAGTATTCTGTAGTTTTCAGGGTATAGGTCTTTCACCTCCTTGGTTAGGTTTATTCCTAGGTATTTTATTCTTTTTGATGCAATTGTAAATGGTTGTTTTTTTGTTTTCTCTTTCTGCTAGTTCATTGTTAGTATATAGGAATGGCACAGATTTCTGTGTATTTTGTATGCTCCAACTATGCTGAACTCAGTTATTAGTTCTAGTACTTTTGGGGTGGATTTTTTAGGGTTTATGTTATGTACAATATCATGTCATCTGCAAACAGTGACAGTATAACTTCTTCCTTACCAATGTGGATGCCTTTTACTTCTTTGTATTGTCTGACTGCCATGGCTAGGACCTCCAGTATTATGTTGAATAAAAGTGCAGAGACTAGGCATCCTTGTCTTGTTCCTGATCTACAGAGGAAAAGCTTTCAGCTTTTCACTGTAAGTATGATGTTGGCTGTGGGTCTGTCACATACGGCCTTTATTATGTTGAGGTACTTGCCCTCTATACCCATTCTGTTGAGAGTTTTATCATGAATAGATGTTGAATTTTGTCAAATGCTTTTTCGGCATCTATTGAGATGATCATGTGGTTTTGTCCTTCTTTTTGTTGATGTGGTGGATGATGTTGATGGATTTTTTAATATTGTACCATCGTTGCATCCCTGGAATAAATCCCACTTGATCATGATAGATGATCTTTTTGATGTATTTTTGAACTTGGTTTGCTAATATTTTGTTGAGTATTTTTGCATCTATGTTCATCAGGAATTATAAGTGTATTTTTAGTGGAGACCAAAAAATTTTTTTTTAATTTTTTAAGTAACAATTTTAAAGGAACAGTATTTGATCATAATTTCCAAGTTTTTTGGTCACTGCTAAAGACAGTCTTTAAATTTTTTACTTGGAAATAATTTGAAACTTCCAGAAAAGTAAGAATAGTTCAAAGAACTCCTATGTACCTTTATCCAGATTTACCAATTACTAACATTTGCATCATATGCTTTATCACATATAGGTAAGCATTCTTTGAACCATTTGAGAGTAAGTTGTATATATGATAACCTTTTACCCCTAAATACTTGAATGTGTACCACTTAAGAACAAAAACATTCTCTTAAATAACTATTGCATAGTTGCTAACTTCAGGAAATTTAACAATTACACAATATTTTAATTTAATGTCTATTTTCCTTTTTTTTTTCAACTAAGCAAATGAAATCGTTTAAGAACTTTCTTCCTGTTCCAGTACAGGATCCAGTCCAGAGTGATGTATTACATTTTGCTATTATATTTCCCTAGACTACTTTAATCTGGAATAACTTTCCTCAGCTAAATAACATTTACACTATCTTACTTTTACAAGGTATTCTGCGAGATAAGATCTTAAAGTTGGGCTCTTGAGCAAACATTATAGGGAAGTTTCACTGAAAAAGAGGTTCAATGGAAGAGCTGGGAAAAGTTTCAGAAGACTTAGATGAGAATATATAAATCTCCCTATCCAAGAGTAGCTTTAAAATTTAAACATTTTCAAGCTTTTTAGTGAAGAGGTTTCTAGGTTTATTTGAGATTGGTAACCCTCGGATTAGTGGTTATTTTGTCATTTAAGATTTAAAAGATAAATAATCAACTTAGTCATATTAATGTGGCCAACAGTTGGATAGTTATATAAAGAATGGATCCAGTGAAAATTATTGCTTTTATCAAAATTCTCTTCTACAATTAACAAAAAACATCCAATCTTTATAAGCAAACCTTTAAGAAAAACTGGAATTACTGTGATCATGCATAGATATAATAGTTACTGGAGCTAGAAGAGATCTTGTTGTTTCACTCAACAAACACTATGTGCCCAACTATTGTCAGGCTTATGATAGCTATGGGAGGATCCACTGTTCAAAAAATAGGCATATTACCTACACTAAGGGAACTTATAATTTAGTAAACCCAAGACCCCTACTTACAGACAGGAAAGGTATTATTTTTCCCTATTTTGAAAATGAAGCAACTAGTGTTTAGAGTGGTAAATGTGTCCAAAGTCACAAAACTATTAGGTGTTTCAGTGGGACAAGAAAGGCAGATATTAAAATGGTGCTCTTTCATATCCCAATTTAAGAGTTATTCTGCTTTGGTCAGACTGCAGAAAAGCTCTTTAAGAATATCCTCCAAGCCCATGCATTGACTCTAAAAGGGACAATGTACCTTTGCCCCCATAATATTCTGTTTCACTGAGTTAGTCTAGTCACCAAGTAGTTTCCAAATAACATATTAGTACTTTCACTAAAAAATAAAAATTACAGGTAATCTCTGTACATTAGAAAAAAATTATATGAAAAATATATATAATCTTTTAAGTGCTTAAAATGTGGTAACATTAAAACCTGGTAAAAACAGAGTACTATATTAATTTTCTTCCTATATATTTCTATACCCATTCATTTTACAGGAAATGTAATAGGAGAATTGATTTCTCTTGATTTATTTTCCATTTTAAAATGGCAACACAGGTCAGTCTAATTAGAATATGGGTACACTTTCCAACACAGAAAAAAGTATAAATGAGTCACTAAGAGTTGGTACAGACTCGTACCCCCCTCAAATTTCTCCCTATTCATCTCTTAAACCTTAACACTCGATTTATAAATACTTTTCCAACCATGCAGAGCACAGGTCAGCTAATTTACTCTGTAAAGGGTCAACTAGTAAATACTTTTGGCTTTCTGGGCCCTTAGGTCTCTGATGCAACTACTTAACTGTGCCACTGTAGAGTGCAAACAGCCATACATAATATGTAAAAACTAAGTGGTAGTATTCCAATAAAGTTTTATCCATAAACACTGAAATTTGAATTTTATGTGGTTTCTACATGTCACAATAGTATTCTCTTGATCTTTTGAGTTACTTTTAACCATTTTTTAAAACATATCATTTAAATATGTGAACAACATTCTTAGCTCAGAGGTCACATGAAAACACGCAGCACGTTGGATTTGTTAGAGTGTAGGCCCCTTATGGAGAGACTTGCTTTGTTTGCTTTGTAAGCTGGAGCTGAAATAGATGACTGGCCCTTCTTTACCTTAATCAACTAATTCTTTATCTCTAAACTTAAGATCTGACAGGAAATAATTCTTATTTTACTTTTCAATAATCTCCAAATCACCTTCCTTTATCTCAGAAAAGTAAGGAAGTTGTAATTCTTACTTTTGAACAGGAACTTCAAAAAATTTCAGGAACTGCTGAAAAGTAAACACTTTACATCTAGATATGAATTACCTTACCAATGAATAACTTTTCACTCCTTCTAAGAATAAAAATTCTAAATATAAATAAAAGCTACATCAAAGAAGGTAGCAGATCACTCCCTAAGTAGTTTTTCCAATATTGTATCCTATGTTCTTTGCCTGAAGATTGTAAACCTCACTCTCACTGTAGCCAATAATTGTGCAAAAAAAAGAAAGAAAGAAAGACAGCATACCTCTGAGCTCAAAATGAAAACTGAAGATATCTAGTGAAACTCACCAATTTTTAAAGATTCATCTAACAGGAATGTAGAATTTTCCAAAGGCATCTTACTGTGACAGAATCAGCTTCTAAGTTTCGGCAGCTTTACAGGAAAAAATAAAATAAAAATTCTGTAAAAGAAGGCAGTTGTGGAAATAATGCTAACCAAATTCTAAGTAACAACTCCACTACTTTTTTCCCAACCATGCATAAGGCATTAATTGCGGCCTTCTATGTGCCAGGAATTGGGGATGCAGCAATGAATAAGTCAGATCCCATCAACTCTTCTGGAAGCTCAGTAGGTAGGGCAACTTCACATGGGATAAAATATTTAAAGATCATGATGGTATGAAGCAAAAAAGTATGGCAGAGATACAAACCTGTCTGGTGGGAATTGGTTAGGAAAGGCCTCCTAAAGAAGGCTTATTTAATAATGTAAGCATGAATAGTATTTGGCCAAATAAAGCAAGCGGGTAGGGGAGAAAAAGACTGTTTCATCCAAAGGAAACACAGCATGTTCAAAGGGCCAGATGTAGGAAAGCATATGGCATTTGTATGGAAACGAAGTCCAGTGTGGCTGCTAAGAGTAAAAAAAGGCTAAGAAGATCATTCCCTGAGGTGAGATGGGCATTGGAGGAAAGAGGTGAAGCAATTTGCCCTGAGTCACACAGGGCTAAAAAGGCAGAGTACACATTTTAAACCCTTATCACTTGACTGCAATATACTAACCGTTCTGAAGCTCTTCCTAGCTCCGTAGCCTCAAGGGTCTTACAGCCTTGAGAAGAGGGCTGAGGGAAAGACCCTGTGGAGGATGATCCTTTCAGGGAGATTTTGCAAGGGCCTGAGGGAAGACTGCTCCAGGGCAATAGCCAGTCTCCCCTACAGATAGATAAACTGATCAACCATGAGGGACTCTCCTGCAGAATGATGGGGAAAAAGTCAATCCCAGCACCATTCTTAGTTACTAATTAATAGTTACCAAGCACTTATTTATGTGTGAAGCCCTGTTCTAAGTGCTTTTCATGTATTAACTAATTCAATCCTTACAACATCCCTAGGAAGTACATTTATTACCCTAAATTTCCAGTATGATTTTATGAAATGCTCTAATCATAGTTATTTTTATTAATAAAAATGACCAGAAATGTTAACATGTCTTACTACAATATTAAAAGCATTTTAATTACCCTACTAGAAAAGTACTATTTTAAATGTCGATTAGCAAAAATAAAGGATTTTTTAAATTTTGGTTATTTATAACATTATAATGTCATAAATATATATTCATAATGTTATAAATATATATTTGTAATATTAATTTGGTTATTTCATTCTTAACCAATAGTTCTATTAAGTAAAGAGTTAGGAAACTCCTGTTTCTTGCCCACTGATTCAGTCATTATAAAACATTCTACATATCATATGGTGAGAAAAACACACCAAATTCTGGCATTCATGGTGTTTTAATCATCAAAATACAATGAAGATTGATACCACTTGGCACTATTTTTGCAACATATCCTAGGTGTTTTGAATTAATGAAAAACCAACAGCCACACACACAAAATCTGATGCAATAAAAGAAAATCAAAACCTGAGGGGAGTGGATTGTGCATAAAAAATATACACGTTAAAGGAGGAAGAAGAGGAAGAATAAAAACTGTTCCAGTGAGGAGTACACTGTGGGAGAAGGAAAAGAATCCTTGCTCAAAAAGAGCAGAGACAAGTAGCAGAATCACTGCACATGGATTTAAAGCAGCTATGAAAATAAATGGAAGATGATTATTACCTAGCAGAACACTCAAGACTACAATCTAGTGAGGAAGGATAAAACCTTAATCCAACAATCTTCACACTGGCGACCAGATGGTTTTGAGGCAATCATTTTCCAAGATTCTAAATGTCCATCATTACCAAGCATTTACTAGAATTAATATCAAAGTCAGAGCATCATGCTGGTTTCTCCTTTCCTACACTCTACTTTATAATTCTTCTTCTCCTCGTTCACAAGAGAATGGTATCTCACACCTTTAATATTACACTACATTTTTCTGAGTTAGAGACATCCAGAATACCAAACAAAGGAATAACTTGAAATATATGAAGGCATCATGTATCTAAGGTGACCTTGTCTTTCCCTGTTCCATACATTTCTATTAAGGATAATACAGGACATTAAAACCCTATTTTGGCCCCAATGGGCTGCTAAAACTTCAGGATGTGGCAACAATAAAAACTTATGATTAAGAAGCTCACCTGAGAAAGAATCCAATGAAAACAGTGATGACAAATATTGAAGACAGCTACAACTTAGTTCATCCAGGTAAAAAGCTTATGGCCAGACTCCTTACATAATTTATTAAGAATTATTTAGAAAGCATATTGAATTAGAATTCAAGATCTGTACTTTCATCATTCTCAGAGAAATAAGAAATTAGTATATTCTATCAACCACCTGTGTCTTGTACGTGACTTGAAGATATTTTGCATGATTTCAAGGAGATAATAAGAACCCTTACCTCTGTCAAATCAATGTCATATCTTCAAGTAAAAATTACATATGCTAAAGTTAGTGTTTTATATTTTCTTGGATATTTATTAACTTTTGTCAAAATACTTTTATTAACTTTTGTTAAAAGGATACTGGACATAGTAAATCTTTTTTTCTTTTTAATCTGGACAAGTCTTCATGCTATCATGTATCACTCAGTTCCCTACTCAGTTTTTCATTATTAGATACAGACTAATTTAGCAGGATTATACTGTGTAGCCTACTATAAATGATATACTTAACAGAAGTTATCAGTATATCTTTTGTAACTCTCACACTTACTAACAACCCACTATCTTTTCTTTTTACTATTAGTTTCTCATTCTAATGTAAGTGATATTCATCCATAAATAATAAATTCCACGAGATGAGCAGTCCTCTCTGAAGATATGTAATTATGTTTAGTAATTATTTAATAAACAAAATCAGTAATATATTTACATTGTACTCATAGTAATTATAATTAATGAGAAATTTTTTCTTTAACACTTAGAGCACTATAGTAACAGTTAACAGACAGACCTTTTAAATTTCAATTTACATTCATATATTTGATGTCCAGAAGCATTTTTCAAGTGATAGAAGTAAAGAACTCCCAACCCAGAATCCTATATCCAGGCAAAATATCCTTCCAGAAAGAAAAGGAAATTGAAACATCTGCAAACGAAGGAAAACTAAGAAAATTTGTTGCCAGTAGACTGACCTTAAAAGAATAGTTAAAGGAAGTTCTTCAAACAGAAAGGAAATGATAAAAGAAGGAATACAGGAAAATCACAAAGAAAAAATGGAAAGAATAGAACACAGGTAAATACAATAGACTTGCCTTCTCCTCTTAAGCTGTATGATATGATTCTCAAGGTATATTGAGAAAATAGACAATTATATTACAAATGGGGGTGGGGGAGTAAAAAGACTTAACCAGTAGATTGTAATAAATTATTTACAAATAATACAATGCCTAGAACATGCACAAAAATGCCGTTCAAAGAGATAAAATCAAAACATTATTGATAAATCAAGATGGAATCTCAAAAAAATGGCCTAACTAACCCAAAGTCTCTTTTTCTCAATCTCCTACTACTATGAAAAAGGAGTTAAGTTAAAGCACAAGATACTTTTATCCTGAGGCAGAACAGGTATTTCTCAAGTTTAAGGATACTGATGAGTCACTACTCTAGGAATAGAATTTTCAAAGCACTTAGAATATCAACATTGACATTACTCTCACACATTGCTGGAGGGGGGGAAAACTGGTACAAATTTATGGAGAATAACATGTCAATATCCTAACAAAATTACAAACGTCTTACCCATTAGGTCTAGCAATATCATGAGTTATAACCAAAATTTTAAGAGTGAAACAGGATAGGGAAATAAAAGTGAGAGTATAGGAACCTAGTAATCATAAGAATATTTCCTGAAACTGTTGTTTCAGGTACATATTTAAGAGTATGTATGTGTGTACTGGGTCAGAACATAAAATATACTTCTTACTACAGTATGAGGTCAAAGAAGGTTGGAAAGCCATTGCTTTCAGTTCAAAAAGACAGCCTGAAGCACACAGAGAAGCTGACACTTTGTTCATTTTCAGGAAGTGAAAAGGGAAGCAAGGCACATAGGATACAGAGCAAACACAAGGCAGTCAGTATGTTACCAAGCTACACAGACCCAAGAGAAAATATAGCCTATTTGGGGTAGATGCTGGGATGGGGAGAAGATGAAGGGAGAGAACTCATCTAACCAATGGTAAACAAGTGACAGAAGAGATCTGGCAAAGTTTGTACCACAGAGTGTTAATTCCTAAAAGGAATTTCAAATATTTATTGTTTTCTTCAATGACACTTTGCTTACTTTTTAGGTAAATTTAAAATTATATATGTGGCTTACATTTGTGGTTCCCATTATATTTCTATTAGGCAATACCGGTTTGGACCTCGAGTGCTGCTACTTTTCTTTGCATTCACATGTTGATTTGTCAAAGAGATGTGAAACATCTACCACTATCATTTTTCTTTTCTTTGCCATTATGGACAGAAATGGGGATTTCTGAATTCTCAACTATGTTCAATGAAAACTAAAAGCAGCCTACAAAGATGATGTCTCCAGAGTTCTTTTATAATTTCTTGAAATATGACAAAATAATGGGCAATACACAACAATTAAAAATAAAAACTGAAAACATGATGCAACAGTGAATTTTTTTCCCTATCTTCAGGAAAATGAGAGATTCCATTAATAAACAACAAATATTATGATTCCAATAGAAAACATTTGTGGATATGATGAAGGTACGTTCTTCTCTATCAAGGAAAAAAGAGCAATTATAGACTGTAGCAGGAGAAGATAAACAATATAAAGCTAACTTTATAAAGAATATAAAGAAATGAGTGGCACCATTTTGAAAAACTTTTTAACTACAAGATAAGCAATTTCACCTTGATATCAGATTATTTTATTTTTTTAGTTCTACTAGCATCATGACCTTTGACACACTGAGAAGAAAAAGTAACCCTAGCTCATTGATTAACAGCAGTTCACTGTGTTCAGCTTTTAGAATCAACCTACTGACAAACATGAAGGTCTTAATTCTCATTACAGAGCAGAATGTAAATGTTATGTTACCAACCTGGTCAAATACAAAAGAAAAGGCAGGAATGGAAGTGATGAAGTAGAGATAAGATGGAAAAATGGATAAAGGTCCTAGTATCCTTATCTTTCAATATTAGGTATTTAAAACATAATGTTTAAGTTTAAATATTTTATTTACTGCAAATATTTTACATACTGAAATCATAGTGTAATAAAACTGCAAAGGTACTAATAAAAGAACTAAATAGAAATAAATATAGTAACATAAATTTTAAACTTTGGTATGTAGAGAAGAGATTAAGGATAGTATAAGCTAAGTCTTCATCTTTCTTAGCAGGGAGTCAAGGGACATAATTTGAATTTAATTGAGCAAGAAATAAAAGCAGATCCCAACAAAGAAAAGTCTGGGACCAGATGGCTTCACAGGGAAATTCTCCTAACATTTAAAGAAGAACCAACACCAATCCTCCTCAACTCTTCTAAAAAATTAAAGAGGAGGGAACATTTCCAAACACATTCTATGAGGCCAGAATTACCAGTAACTAAATCAAAAAAAGAGACAACCAAGAAACCACAGACCAGTATCTCTGATGAATACTGATGCAAAAATCTTCAACAAAATATTAACAAACCAAATTCAACAGCACATTAAAAAGATTACATACCATGATTAAGTGGTATTTATACTTGGAACTCAATTATGAAAATTTATCAGTACAACACACACATTAACAGAATGATGGGGAAAAAAACACATCATCATCTCAATTGATGCAGAAAAAGCATCTGACAAAATTAAAACCCTTTCCCAAAAAATACACTCAGCAAACTAGGAACAGAAAGAAACTACCTCAACATAATAAAGGCCATTTTTGAAATGTCTGCAGCTAACAATGTATTCAACAGTGAAAAACTAAAAGCTTTTCCTCTAAGATTAGGAACAAGGCAAGGATGCCTACTCTAATCACTTCTAGTCAACATACTATTGAAGTCATAGCTAGAGCAATTATTAGACAAGAAAAAGAAATAAAAGGAATCTGAATAGGGAAAGAAGTAAAAAGTTACCTGTCTTCACATATGACATGACCATACATGCAGAAGGCCCTAGTGATTCTACACCCCCACCCCACCCCCACAGACTGTTTAAACTAGTGATTTCAGCAAAGTTGCATAATACAAAATCAACACACAAATATCAGTTTTGTTTCTATACACTAACAATAAACAACTCAAAAGGAAATTAAGAAAACTGTATTTCCAATAACATCAAAACAAATTTAAAAAACTAACCAAAGTGGCAAAAAACTACAAAACACAGCTAAAAGATATCAAAGATATAAATAAATGGAATGGTACTCTATATTCATGAATTGGTTCCTCAGGCTACTGGCTACTGCTGTTCAGCATAGTTAGGGAGAACTTCCATCATCACAGGAAGTTCTTTTGACAATGCCAATATAAAGAAATCATGGTGCAATAAAACTAGAAAATTAACAACAAAAACCAAAAAGCCTTCCTACCTTGTAAATTGATGTTTGTTTTTATTTCTTCATATGTTATTTATTTTTCATATTCCTTGCTATTTCTTTGTTGTCATACTTTTCGTATTTACTGAGGACAAAGCATATTTTGTCTGGTTTACTTCCATTTCCTAAAATGTTATTTTGAGTCATCTGCCTTTTGCATTTTACATTTCTGCTCATTTTGTCTGGCAGAAATTTTACTTAGTGTCTGTGCCAATTTGTTTTTAAATTATTGTTATTTCTCAGCATTTTTTTAATAGGAATTTACATTAGTTTTCTAAGACTGCCAGAACAAAGGATCACAAGCCAGGCTTAAAGCAACCTACTTCTCCACAATGGAAGTATATACCTTCTAAATGCAATTTGCTGAGAGTATTTATCATGAGAGGATGTTTAACAAGTGCTTCTTCTGCGTCTTTTCAATAAAAAAGTTATGTGATTTTTATCGTTCATTCTATTAGTATAGTGTATCACATTTATTGACTTGTTTATGTTGAACAATCCTAGCACCCCAAGGATAAATTCCCCTAGATCAGTGTAATCCTTTCTCATGTGATGCTGAATTCAGTATGCTCCCTTCTCCCTCTCTTCTCTCCTGAGACTTCAGTAATGCACAGGTTGTTTCTCTTAATGGTATCCCATTATTCACAAAGGCTTTCTTTACTCTTTTTCATTCTCTTTCATTTTTTTCCCCTCTGATTAAATGACATCACTATCATGCCTTCTTTTTCTAATTCTTTCTTCTGCTTGATCAGATCAAGGGTGATGTTAAAACTCTCTATTAAAATCTTCAGTTCAGTCACTGTATTCTTCAAATCTAGGGTTTCTGTATTTTTTTTTTAATGGCTTCTGTTTCTCTGCTGACCTTCTCACTTTGTGCACTGTTTTCCTAATTTCTTTTAGTTCTCTGTAGGTTTTTTTTTTTTTATAGTTCCCTGAATTTCTTTAAGAGGATTTTACTGAATTCTTTGCCAAACATTTCACAGATCTTTTTCTTTAGGGTCAGTGATTGGAGTTTTATACGTTTCCTTTGGTGGTGTCTTATTTCCTTGATTACTCATGATTCTTCTGACCTGGCATTGGTATCTTCACATTACAGGAAATAGATACCTCTTTTAGTCTTTATGACAGACTTCATCAGGCAAAGCCCTTCACCAATCCTCTAGAGATTCTAGGTGGGCCACTAGGTGCTATCTACAGGTGAGCATCCTGCTAGAGCCACTGGCTGAGCAGGAATAGTGCCTGGGTCAGCAGGTAGGCAGGACTGGTGCTCAAGTGCTTGGGATCATCTCAGTGCCTGGGCCTATGGGAGCAGACTTGGAACTGAGTTCACTGGAGCAGGCCTAGCACTTGAGTCTGCACTATGGGCCTGCATCAATCTAAGGTCTACATGGACCAAACAAGTGCTAGGGACTAATTGGGTGAGACCAGCATTTGTGCCTGTGGGGCTGACCTAACACTGGGATGCGCCAGGGGCTTGATTTTGCAGTGGCCAGCATGGTGCTAGGGATAGCCCAAAGCCTGTGGCCACAGGTGTCAGCCTATAATCTAGGGTCTGGTGTTAATAAGATATGCCAGGAGCTTGGGTCCACAGGAGCAAGGCCTTGAGGCTGAGAGACCATGGGTGCTGGCTTGGAGCCGGGATTCATGGAGCTGGTCTGCAGTCTACATCCACCGGGGCCAGCCTGGAGCTGGGGTGGGGTAGACACCTGGGACAGTGGTCAGCCAGCCTGGCAATGGGCCCTACTGAGAGCCTGGTTCACGGGTGCTGACTGGGAGCCACAGAAACCATCCACAGGAGCTGCAGGAGACAGTCAGTGCTGGGACGTGCCAGGAGCCTGGAGCTATGGGAGCTGCAGAGAGCCATGGGAGCTAGCCAGCCCTGAGATGAATAGGGAGCCTAGGTTCATAGAAGCCCATCAGGAGCCCATCAGAAGCCCATTAGGATCTGGCTGGCACTAGGATGATCTGGGGCCTGAGTTCACAGGGATCCTTTCAGAATCCAGAGCTAAGAAACATGCCTGGAATCAAAGGATCTTCTTTGATCCGCTGGAGCTGGATTTACTATTATAAATATGGACACCTCAGTAGTTTATGCATTTACTTATGTTCAAAACTAATTATTGAATATGTACTATGGCCAAGTACTATATCACTGAACAAAACAAAGTACCTACCATTACAAACTTATGTCTTATGTTAGAAACTAATAGTTGCAGCATAATGAGTTATAAGAAATACACATTTGGACAATCAGATGACCAAATACACATTTCCCAGGTACATGTGGTCTTCATTCACAGTTCCTAAAAACACTTCAGAGGCTTAAAGGTGGAATGGGTGTCTTAGACTTTCAGACTCCACTCAAGGGCAGGGGCTGGAGGTGGAATCAGCCTGGCCAGTGATTTAGTCGGTCCTGACTATGCAATGAATCCCTCACAAAAACCCATGAGAGAAGCATCTCTCTCTTGGATCCTACTTCTTTGTTGGCAAGAGCTTCCACACTTAAAGAATGAGAGAGCTTTCATGTGCCACTGAACCAGGCCCCACACTCCACTAGAAGAGAAGCTCCTTTATTTGGGAACTTTCCCTATGTATCTCTTCATCTGACTTAACTTGTATCCTTTATGGTATCCTTCAGCAAACTGGTAAACTTAAGTGTTTTCCTGAGACTGTGAAGCACTCTAGCAAATTAATCAAACCTAAGGGGCTGGCTGTTGGAACCTCCAATCTGTAGCCAGTTGGTCAGAAGCTCAGGTAACTGGCTGGGGCTTCTAACTGGCACCTAGAGTCAGGGGTGAAAGGCAGTCTTGTAGACAGAGCCCTTAACCTGGAGAATCTGGTGCTATCTCTGGACAGATAGCATCAGAACTGAGTTGAGTTCTCAGACACTTTGTTGGTATTCAAGAATTGCTTGGTGTTAGGCATGGTAAGACCTCCATACACATGCGTTGGAATCAGGTCTGGGAACCCGAAAGAAGTTTTACTGCTGTGTGTACTACTGCTATATGGAAAAAACACAAGTTTCATTTTTATTCTTATAATATCTACAGAAAGTACTCACTAGTAACATCTTTAGAGAATTTCAAAACCTCAGGGTTTTCAACAAAAGGTATCAAGGGGCAGAAGGAGCCTTTAGCCAAAGAGATACCCTCCTCTAATCATATAAAGTTTGATGATCGCTGAAAGAATAGCATAAGCACTAGTTTCAGGTTGGGTTTTGCTCCAATAGGGCTTCACTGGACTCTTGCTGCATACTGTAAACTGTAATATTATAGTAATTATTTCAGTGCTGGTTATCATAATGAAGTACAAACTAGGTTAACTGGTAAACAAATGTACAGAACATTACTACATGATTTTTTAAAAAACGAATTCATGTTTTAGGACATAGGCAAACAAGAAAATATCAAGGATTTATTGAAAAGCAAAGTTCTACAGTATGTCTTTTTATTAATGTATCATTGATATACACTCTTATGAAGGTTTCATATGAAAAACACTGTGGTTACTACAATCACCCATATTATCAAGCCCCCCCTTACTTCACTGAAGTCACTGCCCATCAGTGTAGTAAGATGCCAGAATCACTACTTGTCTTCTCCTACAGTGTGTCTTGAAGTCAGTAAACAAGTACCCAATCTCCTATAGCTTCAAGGAAGCATTTGTAGTTGATTTTTAAGAATAATGATAAAGATCTTTAGTCATGAAAATGATTTAAATTACATTCAAAGGCAGAAAAATTTCGTGAAACATGTCTCAAATAATTTAAAAATATTGACAAAAGTATTTGAAGACCAAAACTTTGTGATCATATAAAAATAAATTAGGGGTACATTCAAGATGGCGGCGTGAGAGGGGAGGTAGAAAACTCCTCCCAAAACCACAGATAGTGCAAAAATATAGTTAATACAACTAATCCTAAAACAACAACAGGAAAGAAGGTGGCACCAGACTACATACAGACCACACAAACAGAGCAAACCTCACGAAACAGGTAACATACAAAAGCCTTGATCTGGTGGGGCCCAGGCCCTCCCCCACCCCAGCTCACCGGCGGGAGGAAGAGAAATGGAGCAGGGAGAGGGTGGAAGCGTGAGACTGCTGAACACCTAGCCCTGGAGATCCGCTTTGTGAGTAGAAACCTACACTGTGTGGTGCTCTGGAGGATGGGGAGATGGGACAGGCGGAGTGCCTGAGAGCCAGATTTCAGCCGTTTGTGGAGGATGGGATCCACACCTGGCCGCTCTGGGTCAAGGGAAAGGCAGACGGTCTGAGAGGCTTCCTAGCAGTGAGGGGGCTGCTAAAGGGGCGGGGTTTCCACAGAGCTTGCTGCGCAGGAGAAGGAACAGGGGTACAAGGTTGTCTGGGTGTGCTCTGCCCAGCAGATTGGGAACTTTGAAGAGCTTCAGGCGCTCCATTCCCCTAGCTGGCTACTCAGCTATGAGGTCCCCACCATGATTCATAGCCTGCTGCACCTTCCTACTGGCCTGACAGCACTGGCTCGCAAACCAGCAGTCACTGTGCAGGCATCAGGCCAGTCAGAGGTAGGCCCTGCCTACAACAGCTAGAGACACAAAGCACAGAGGCTTATACCTGTGTGCTTGGCCTACTGGCTCTGATACAGGATACAGGCATGGCAGACGGGAATCAGGAAACAGATCGTTCCTCCCCTAAGGCACCAGCTCCGCTCCCCTATGACCCCCAACCCCACTCTAGGGGCTGAGCAGCTCCAGACACTGGAGCTTCTGGGCACTAGTGGGCACCACACAGAAATATGAAATGTCAAAAGAACATGGTTCAGACCAAAATCTCACAAACCCCAGAAAAAAGGGCCAAATGAAACTGAACTCACCAATCTTCCTGAAAGAGAGTTCAAAATAAAAATCATAAAGATGCTTATAGAAGTAGAGAAAAATATTCAAGAACTCAGGAATGAACTTAAGACAGATTCAATCATTAAGAAATTCCATATCTGAAATGAAACATACAAATGGAGGGATTTAAAAGCAGATTAGATGTAGTAGAAGAGACTATAAATGGAATAGAAATTAGAAAACAGGAATACAAAGAAGCTGAGGCACAGAGAAAAAAAAGAATCTCTAAGAATGAAAGAATATTGAGAGAACTGTGTGACCAATCCAAACGGAACAATATTTGCATTATAGGGGTACCAGAAGAAGGATAAAAAGGGATAGAAAGTGTCATTAAGGAGGTAATTGCTGAAAAGTTCCCCAATCTGGGGAAGGAGACAGTCTCTCAGGCCATGGACATGCACAGATCTCAGGCCATGGAGGTGCACAGATCACCCAAGGAGGACAACACCAAGACATATAATAATTAAAATGGCAAAGATCAAGGATAGGGACAGACTATTAAAAGCAGCCAGAGAGAGAAATAAGATCACATACAAAGGGAAACCCATCAGGCTATCATCAGACTTCTCAGCAGAAACCACACAGGCCAGAAGGGAGTGGCATGATGTATTTAATGCAATGAAGCAGAAGGGCCTGGAACCAAGATTACTTTATCTGGCAAGATTACCATTGAAATTTGAAGGAGGGATTAAACAATTTCCAGATAAGCAAAAGCTGAGAGAATTTTCCTCCCACAAAGCGTCTCTACAGTGTATTTTGGAGGGATTGCTACATGGAAGTGTTCCTACGGTTAAACAGCTGTTACCAGAAGTAATACAAAGGGATAGACAAAGAGTACAGAATATGATTCCTAATACGTAAAGAAAAGGAGGGAAAAAAAAGAACCTTTAGATTGTGTAATAGCATACAAAGTGAGTTAAGTCAGACTCTTGGATAGTAAGGAAGTTACTCTTGAACCTTTGGTAACCACGAATCTAAAGCCTGCAATGGCAATAAGTACATACCTACCAAATCACCCTAAATGTAAATGGTCTGAATGCTCCAATCAAAAGACACAGAGTCACTGAATGGATAAAAAACTAAGACCCATCTATATGCTGCCTACAAGAGACTCACTTTAAACCTAAAGACATACACAGACTAAAAGTGAAGGGATGGAAAAAGATACTCCATGCAACTAATAGGGAGAAAAAAGCAGGAGTTGTAGTGCTTGTATCAGATAAATAAGACTTCAAAACAAAGAAAGTAACAAGAGACAAAGAAGGATATTACATAATGAAAGAGGGGTCAGTTCAACAAGAGGATATAACCATTATAAATATCTAGGCGCCCAACACAGGAGCACCTACATATGTGAAACAAACACTAACAGAATTAAAAGGGGAAATAGAATGTAATGCATTCATTCTAGGAGAGTTTAACACTCCATTCACTCCAAAGGAGAGACCAAACAGACAGAAAATAAGTAAGGAGACAGAGGCACTGAACGACACACCAGAACAGAAGGACCTAACAGACATCTACAGAACTTTACACCCAAAAGATGCAGGATACACATTCTTTTCACGTGCAAATGGAACATTTTCCAGCATAGACTACACACTAGGACACAAAAAGAGCCTCAGTAAATTCAAAAAGATTGAAATTGTACCAACCAACTTCTCAGATCACAAAGGTATAAAACTAGAAATAAATTGTACAAAGAAAACAAAAAGGCTCACAAATACATGAAGGCTTAACAACATGCTCCTAAATAATCAATTCATTAATGACAAAAATAAAACAGAGACCAAGTAAAAATGAAGAAAAATGAGAACAACAGCCCAACACCCCAACTTCTGTGGGATGCAGCGAAGGCAGTTCTAAGAGAAAAGTATACAGCAATCCAGGCCTATTAAAAGAAGGTAAAACAATTTTAAATGAATAGTCTAAATTCACAATTACTGAAAATGGAAAAAGAAGAACAAATGAGGCCCAAAGTCAGCAGAAGGGGGGACATAATAAAGAGAAGAGAAGAAATAAATAAAATTGAGAAGAATAAAACAATAGAAAGACTCAATGAAAGCAACAGCTGGTTCTTTGAGAAAATAAACAAAATAGATAAACCCCTAGCCAGACTTACCAAGAAAAAAAGAGAACCTACACACATAAAAAGAATCAGAAATGAGAAAGGAAAAATCATGACGGACACCACAGAAATACAAAGAATTGTTACTATGAAAATCTATATGCTAACAAACTGGATGACATACAAGAAATGGACAACTTTCTAGAAAAATACAACCTTCCAAAACTGACCAAGGAAGAAACAGAAAATCTAAACAGACCAATTACCAGCAACGAAACTGAATTGGTAATAAAAAAAACTACCCAAGAACAAAACCCCCAGGCCAGATGGATTCACCAGTGAACTTTATCAGACATTTAGAGAATACATAATACTCATTCTCCTTAAAGCTTTCTAAAAAATAAAAGAACAGGGAATACTTCCAAACTTATTCTGTGAAGGCAGCATCACTCTAATTCCAAAACCAGGCAAAAAGACCACAAAAAAAGAAAATTAAAGACCAATATCCCTGATGAATACAGATGCAAAAATACTCAACAAAACATTAGCAAACCAAATTCAAAAACACATCACGAAGATCATACACCATGATCAATTGGGATTCATCCCAGGAATGCAAGGATGGTACAACACTTGAAAATTCATCAACATCATCCACCACATCAACAAAAAGAAGGACAAAAAACACATGATCATTTCCATAGATTCTGAAAAAGCATTCGACAAAATTCAAAATCCATTCATGATAAAAACCCTCAACAAAATGGGTATGAAGGGCAAGTACCTCAACATAATAAAGACCATATATGACAAACCCACAGCCAACATCATACTTAACAGTGAGAAGCTGAAAGTTTTTCCTTTAAGATTGGGAACAAGACAGGGATGCCCACTCTCCCTGCTTTAATTCAACATAGTTCTGGAGGTCCTAGCCTTGGCAATCAGACAACACACAGAAATAAAAGGCATCCAGAAGGGTAAGGAAGAAGTCAAACTGTTACTGTTTGTAGATGACATGATATTGTACATAAAAAACCCTAAAGAATCCACTCCAAAACTACTAGATATAATATCTGAATTCAGCAAAGTTGCAGGATACAAAATTAATACACAGAATCCGTTGCATTCCTATACACTAACAATGAACTAGCAGAAAGAGAAATCAGGAAAACAATTCCATTCACAATTGCATCCAAAAGGATAAAATACCTAGGAATAAACCTAACCAAGGAGATGAAAGACCTATACCCTGAAAACTACCAAACACTCCTAAGAGTAATCAAAGAGGATACTAATAAATGGAAATTCATTGAATGCTCTTGCTTGGGTAGGAAGAATTAATATTGTTAAAATGGCCATCCTGCCTAAAGCAATCTACAGATTCAATGCCATTCCCATCAAAATACTGACATCATTCTTCAAAGAAATGGAACAAATAGTTCTCAAATTCATATGGAACCACAAAAGATCCTGAACAGCCAAAGCAATCCTGAGAAGGAAGAATAAAGCAGGGGGAATCTCGCTTCCCAACTTCAAGCTCTACTACAAAGCCACAGTAATCAAGACAATTTGGTACTGGCACAAGAACAGAACCATAGACCAGTGGAACAGAATAGAGAGTCCAGATATTAACCCAAGCGTATATGGTAAATTAATATATGATAAAGGAGCCATGGATATACAATGGGAAAATGACAGCCTCTTCAACAGCTGGTGTTGGCAAAACTGGACAGCTACATGTAAGAGAATGAAACTGGATTACTGCCTAAATCCATACACAAAAGTAAACTAGAAATGGATCAAACACCTGAATGTAAGTCATGAAACCATAAAACTCTTAGAAGATAATATAGGCAAAACTCTCTTGAATATAAACATGAGCAACTTCTTCATGAACATATCTCCCTAGGCAAGGGAAACAAAAGCAACGATGAACAAGTGGGACTATATCAAACTAAAACGCTCTGTACAGCAAAGGACACCATCAATAGAACAAAAAGGCATCCTACAGTTTGGGAGAATATATTCATAAATGACATATCTGATAAGGGGTTGACGTCCAAAATATACAAAAAGCTCATGCACCTCAACAAACAAAAAGCAAATAAGCCAATTAAAAAATGGGCAGAGGAGTTGAACAGACAGTTCTCCAAAGAAGAAATTGAGATGGCCAACAGGCACATGAAAAGATGCTCCACATCCCTAATCATCAGAGAAATGCAAATTAAAACCACAATGAGATATCACCTCACACTAGTTAGGATGGTCAACATCCAAAAGACAAACAACAACAAATGGTAGCGAGGATGTGGTAAAAGGGGAACACTACTACACTGCTAGTGGGAATGTAAATTGGTTCAACCATTGTGGAAAGCAGTATGGAGGTTCCTCAAAAAACTAAAAATAGAAATACCATTTGACCCAGGAATTCCACTCCTAGGAATTTACCCTAAGAATGCAGGAGCCCAGTTTGAAAAAGACATATGCACCCCTATGTTTATCGCAGCACCATTTAAAATAGCCAAGAAATGGAAGCAACCTAAGTGTCCATCAGTAGATGAATGGATAAAGAAGATGTGGTACATATATACAATGGAATATTATTCAACCACAAGAAGAAAACAAATCCTACCATTGGCAACAACATGGATGGAGCTAGAGGGTATTATGCTCAGTGAAATAAGCCAGGTGGAGAAAGACAAGTATCAAATGATTCCAGTCCTCTGTGGAGTTGAAGAACAAAGAAAAAACTGAAGGAACAAAACAGCAGCAGACTCACAGAACCCAAGAATGGACTAACAGTTACCAAAGGGAAAGGGACTGGGGAGGATGGGTGGGAAGGGAGGGATAAGGGGAAAAAGGTGCATTATGATTAACACACATAATGTAGGTTGGGGGCACGGGGAAGGCAGTATACCACAGAGAAGACAAGTAGTGACTCTATAGTATCTTACTACACTGATAGACAGTAACTGTAATGGGGTATGTGGTGGGGACTTGATAATGGCAGGAATCTAGTACCCACAATGTTGTTCGTGTAAGTGTAAATTAATGATACCAAAAAAATTTTTTTAATAAAAAATAAAAAACAAATTCTAAAAAAAGAAAATAAGGGAAGCCATAGATTGGGAATCTGATAAAGACCTCATAACAGAGTATATTAAAGAAAAATAACCTCTTATACCTCAATAATAAGCAAGCCATTTTTTAAAATAGGGAAGATTTGAGTAGACACTTCAAAAAAATAAGCAAATGATGAGTAAGCCCATGGAAACATGCTATCATTAGTCATTAAGAAAACGCAATTTAAAGCACAACAAGTATACCACTACACAACCCCTAGGACAGCTGCAATTCAAAAACACTGATAATACCATGTGTTACTGAAAATTTCATACATTGCTGAAGGGGATGTAAAGTGGTACAGCCACCTTAGGAAACAGTTTGTCAGTTATTTTATAAAGTTAAAAACATAATTAGCATATAATCCAGTAATTTCATACCTTGGTATTTGCTCAAATAAAATGAAAATACATATCCACAAATGCTTAGCAGTTTTGTTCATAATAGCTGGAAGCAATCCAAATATCCAACAGCTGATAATTATAAACAAATTTTTCATATCCCATACAATGGAATAGTACTCAGGAATAAAAAGAGACAGACCGCAGACATAGATGAGTATCAAAAGCATTATGCTAACTGCAAGACAGACCCAGAAACCACAGACAGTATGATTCCTTCATACTGTGTTGCAGAGAAGGCAAAATTGTATTAGAAGAAAACAGATTAGTGGTTGCCAGAGAGAGAACTTTTCAGGTGATAGGAATTTCCTGTTTCTGACTATGGTAGTAGTTGTAAGAATGTATGTTTGTCAAATCTCAATGTGTATGGGGCAGGGGTTGTGGTGGGTGGATAAGGAGTTTGAGGGGAATAATGGGGCACAAAAACTCCCAATCATAATAAAAGTTGGTCATGGGGATAGTAGTACAGCATGGGGAATATAGTCAATGATTCTGTAACATCTTTCTATGTTGATAGATAATAACCACACTAGAGGGGTGAGGATTTAATAATATGGGTAATGAACCACTGTGCTGTATATTTGAAACAAGATAAGACTGTACATCAGTAACACCTAAAAAAGCTTTTTTCAATGTATATACTTACAGTGGGTGATATAATAAAGAGCAGAAATAAATAAAAAACAAGAAAACTAGAGGAAATTGGTTCAACCAAAAGCTAATTGAGAACATTAATGAAATGTATCTCTAGCCAGACTCATGAGGAAGAAAACACAAACTACCCATATCAGGATCAACAGTGAATCTCTACAGATTATATGGGTATTTGGTTCACTATAGATATTTAAAGGGTAATAGGAGAATATTATAAACAATTTTACCAATAAATTCAACAACTTAGATGAAATGAACAAGTTCCTTGAAAAACTTAGCAAGCATCTGAAGAGACAGAACCATACAACTACATGACCAATAACAAAGAGAAAAGCAAACAATATAAGCAAATTAATAGATGATGTAGATATTGGAATATACAAGCATTTAAATAATCAATATGTTCAAGAGAATTGGAGTCTATTAAAAATCTATAAAATAGGATCAAATGGGTGCTCTAGCACTAAAAGGTATGAAGTAAAATTAAGCAAATAGATTGGTTTTTGACTAAAGAAAAGAGTTTTGGAGTACTGTAAGACAGGCCAATAGAAGACACTCAAACTAAAGTACAGAGAGAAAAAAGAAATTAAGAGACATGTGTAACATGTTCATTGAGTTATAACATCCTTAAGTTAGAATCTGAAAGAGAAAACAGAAGAAGCCATTTTTGAAGAGATAATGACAGAGAACTTTGCAAAACTAAAAAGAATCAAACTACAGATTCAAAAAGTTCTATTAACATAAAGCTAAATACATAGAAAACCACACCTCAACACATCATAATCAAACTGCTAAAAGACTAATGAAAAAGAAAGTCTTAAATGTAGCCAAAGAAAAATAAAAGACATTATTCTCAGTAAACTGGTACATTACCTTCAGTAAGACTAGCAGCTGACTTCAAAACAAAGATAAAAGACAATGAAAGATTTTTAAAATAAAAAGAAAATAACTACCCAGTGAAAATATTCATCAAAAAAGAAGGCAAAATTAAGATATTTTCAGACAAACAAAAACACATTCACTGCCAGTATGTAAGCTAAGTAACAAAATATATTTTAAAGCAAGCTATTCAAAGAAAAGGAAAATGAATCCAGACAAAAAACACAAAAAGGCAGGAAGGAAGAGACCTGGGAAGGGTAAATATGAACAAATATCCACTGTCTAAAGCATTACTAATAATTTCTTCTGGAGTTTAAAATACGTACAAATAAATGCAGAACAATAATAATGCATAAAGGCTGGAAGAGGAGTTAAACTGGTATTGTGGAGAATGGTTAAAGCAGTAATTTGTATTATACTAGTAAATCAGGTATACTTGTAATCCTCTAAACCACTTGAGATATAGTAAAAAAGTATATAACTAACAAGTTAATATCAGGAAACACAAAATAAAAATAATTTGATTAACAAGAAAGCAAAACACATGACCCAAAAAGAAGTCAAAGTTGATGGTATTAGAAACTCAACTATTATCAGCACAAATTATCTAATAATCAAAGTAAAAGACTAACACCAGGTTAAAATAATGTGAACCTGTATTTATTCACAAGACATCCAGAAAACATGAGAAAAAAATTAGTTTACAAAACTTCACATATTCTACTTGCTAGAAAACTGTAACATGTACACATACACACAATGCCTTAGAAAACACTGAGGAAAATATTAAGGCTGATCCCTGAGATTTTAGTTGTTTTGATCTCAGATTTGCTTTGTAATTTTTGATAATTCCTTTTTCAAGGAGTAAGACTCAATTTTCTAAAAACCACAAAACTATTTACAAAAAAAAAATCAGATTACAAATTTTAATAATGATAAGCTATAACAAAGTGTACAAAACAAAAATAAAGGAATGCAATCAAGTCTAAAAAGCTAAATTATGTAAATTTATTTCACACAATATACTCTACTGGTGAAACTGAAACATCTTTTTAATTACGGATACATTGTATCATCACCACTTTTGATGGAGATACTATACTATAGTCTGTTTAGCATACATTATGCCTGAAAAATGAATATAGCTTAATTTAAAAATAGTTTATTGCTAAAAATGCTAAATGTCATTGAGCTTTCAGTGAGTCATAATCTTTCTGCTTAGTGGAGGGTCTTGACTTGCTGCTGACTAACGAGGGTGGTTTCTGAAGGCTGAGGTTAAGTGTGGCAATTTCTTAAAATAAGACAACAATGAAGTTTGCTACATCAATTAACTCTTCCTTTCACAATTTCTTTGTAGCATGTGATGTCTCTTCACAGCTAGCATTTTACCCACAGTACTTCTTTCAAAATTGGAGTCAATCTTCTCAAACCCCGCCACTACTTTATCAACTAAGTTTATATCGTGTTCTAAATCCTTTCTTAAAATTTCAACAATCTTTACAGCACCTTAACCAGAAGTAGATTCCATCTCCAGAACGACTTTCTTTGCTAATCCATAAGAAGCAATTCCTCATCCATCAAAGTTTTATCATGAGATTGCAGCTATTCAGTCACATCTTCAGATTCCACTTCCAATTCTACTTCTCTTGCTATTTCCATAACACCTATAGCTACTTCCTCCACTAAAGTCTTGAACCTCTCAAAGATACCCTCAAAGAGGCTGACTTGGAATCAACTTCCAAACTCCTGTGAATGCTGATATTTTGAACTCTTCTCATGAATCACCAATGTTTTGAATGGCATCTAGAATGGTGAATCCTTTCCAGAAAGTTTTCAACTTACTTTGCCCAGATCCATTAGAGGAATTACTATGGCAGCTAGAGCCTTGCAAAATATATTTAAGTGGAAGACTTGAAAGTCAAAATGACTCTGATCAATGGGCTGCAGAATGGATGTTGTGGTAGCAGGCATGAAAACATTAATCTCATACATATTAATCAGAGAGCTCTTAAATGACTAGGTGCACTGTCAATAAGCAGTAATATTTGGAAAGGAATCTTTCTGAGCAGTCAGAACAGTAACTAGTTTACTTAAAAGTCAGTAAGCCATGTTGTGAAGAGATGCGCTGTCATCCAGGTTTTGTTGTTCCATTACAGAGGACAGCAAGAATAGATTTAGCATGATTCTTAAGGCCCTAGGATTTTTGGAATGGTCAATGAGCATTGCCTTCAACTTAAAGTCTCCAGCTGCATTAGCTCCTAACAAGAAAGCCAGCCTGTCCTTCAAAGATCTGAAGCAAGGCATGGACTACTTCTTTCTAGCTATGAAAATTCTATGTGGCATTTTCTTTCAGTAAACAGCTGTTTCAACTAAATGAAAATCTGTTGTTTAGTGTAGCCACCTTCATTACCTTCGCTAGATCTTCCGAATAACTTGCTGCAGCTTCCATATCAGCACTTGCAGGTTTTACATTATGAAGACGGCTTCTTTCCCTAAACCTCATGAACCACAACCCCTGCTAGATTCAAACTTTTTTTCTGCAGCTTCCTCACTTCCCAGCTGTCACAGAATTGAGGAGAGTTAGGAACTTGCTCTGAATTAGGCTTTGGCTTAAGGGATTACTAAAGCTGATTTGATCTTCTATCCAGACCACTCAAACTCTTTCTATACTAGTAATAATGATGTTTTTGTCTGAATATTCATGTGTTCATTGAAACAGTACTTTTATTTCCTTCAGTAACTTTTCCTTTGCATTCATAACTTTGCTGTCACAAGAAGCCCAGTTTTCAGCTTTTTTCAGCTTTCAACATGCCTCGTTAAGCTGAATCATTTCTAGCTTTTGATTTAAAGGCACAATATGAAACTCATCTTTCACTTGAACACTTGAGAGGCTATGGCAGGGTTATTAAGTTACCCAATTTCAATATCGTTATGTTCCCTGGGATTAGGGAGGTCCAAGGAGAGGCAGAGACACAGGTAATGGCCTGTCAGTAGAGCAGTCAGAACATATACAACATTTATTAAGTTCACCATCTTATATGGGAACAGTTCATGGCCACCCAAAACAATTACCATTGTACAATCAGAGATAAATGATTACCGACCAAACAAATACAATAATGAAAAAGTTTGAAATATTGCAAGAATTACCAAAATGTGGCACAGAACAACAAAGTGAGCAGATGCTGTTAGAAAAATGGCACTGATAGACTTGCTGAATTCAGGGCTGCCACAAACCTTCAATTTGTAAAAAAACACTATCTGTGAAGCACAATAAAGCAAGCAAAATAAAACAAGGTATGCCTTTATCAACTTTACCTGATTACTAATGCTATTACTTCTAAAAGTAACACCATTATTTATTTTAAAAATTGAAAACTTCAGTGTCCAACAGAAAACGGTAAGTAAATTGTTATACAGAGATGAGAATAGTTACTAAAAATAATCACATTGTAGAAAACCAATGACATAAAAAACGTTCAACATTCACTGTTAAGTGAATAGAAGAGCTTGCACAACAGTGGAGTGAGCCCATTCTGTAAACACCGTGTCTAAGTGTACGTATATAATAGCTAAACAAAAATGCCAGAAGATAATATTGAGGGTTAACAATGGTATCGTTAGGTGGTGGGATTTCCAGTGATAGTTTTAAAATGTAACTTATGCTTTTTTGTGTGTTTCTCACGTTTTCTGCATTGCAGATGCCCTATTTTTATAACTGGGGAGAGGGAAGAGATTAAGAAAGAAAGGCAACTGTTTACATTAAAACCATACTTTAATACTTAAGATAAATTCTTAGCTAGACATATGGTTTAATCCTCAGTGGGAGAAACCCATTTGTGCTTTTTTAAATACAAAACTTCTGAACATGAATCAACCTATATTTTCATTTTCTACTATTTTGGGTGAGAATTAAAAACAGAAGTACCTGATTTAACGTACTGATTAAATGAGATCTTTGAAAAAGAGGGGAATTTTTTTGTCTACTTGGCCTTATTAATGTAAAAATGTAAGTAGAATTCTAAAAAATAAAAGATAATTTACATCCTAAACAGTATACTATAAAAGTCAAAAGCAATTCATAAAAAAATCTTTATAAGTGATTTCATTCTGTAGACTTCTAAGACTTAAAATAATAAGCAGAATTACATCTTTGTGAAATACACACCTGGAACAAGTAGCTCAGAGCTGATACTATACTTAAGAGGAGAGTTTAGATAATTTAATATTTGCATAATCAAAAACATGGAAAAAAACAGGACTCTGTTACCTGCCCAATTCACAGATGGTACACTTAACAGAGCTATAAAAATGACTAACAAATGGTTGTAAAGCAACCTATAAATATAAATGCCACTATAATAATTACAGTCAATTAGTAAGAAATTGCTTTGACTCTAAAAAGTACTCTATAATTCCCACAACTCCAACTAGAATTTTAGACTCAGAAAAGGAGAAAATGCAGTGCCTGCTGGTAAAATGGCTACAAGAAACTATTCAACTTTATGTATCTGCAAAGAACTGGAAGGAAACAGACATAATCAGTAAAAGGTTTAGAATCTTGATTGATTTTCACAATGTTGTTGCTTACTTTCATAGTTTACAATTTCAAATAAAGTATTATTTGACACAGTACCAAAAGTAAATATTCTGGGAGGAGAAGGTACAGTAAATATGTGCTCCGAAAAAAGGAAATGAGATAAGAAACAATTTACTTGTAATACTAATACCACCTGACATATTAGAAGGTAGAAAATAATTAACTGACAGAATTAAATTTCCTAGTTTAATATTTCTAACAATCCTGAAATCTAAGAGAGGCTGTACTACAATTATCAAATGGAACATCAAATGACTCCTTCCAGTGGGACAGAGTAAAAACAAACCAAAAAAGGCAACTATCAATTAGTCTTTTAAATGCCTGCACAAGGATGCAACTTAACTCCTTACTTCCTTACTCATTAAGGCCTACTATTTATTTGAGCTTTCTAAGTTTGTTCTATCCTTTAACTGCTTAAAAGGTTAAGTAAGATACATACTCTCCCAAAGACAAGTACCAAATTATTTCACTCATTTGTGGAGTATATCAACAAAGCAAAACTGAAGGAACAAAACAGCAGCAGACTCACAGACTCCAAGAAGGGACTAGCAGTTACCAAAAGGAAGGAGTTGGGGAGGGAGAGGGCATTAAGCAGCACTATAATTAGCACACACAATATAGGTAGGTCATGAGGAAGGCAGTATAGCAGAAAGACAAGTAATAACTCTATAGCATCTCACTACATTGATGGGACAGTGATTGCAGTGGGGTGGGATGCACTTAGTATGGGTGAATGTTAAAACCACAATGTTGCTCACGTGGAACCCTTATAAGATTGTTTATCAATGATACTTTAATTGAAAAAAAAAAGATATATACTCTCCCTCCAAACTCCATGCCCACAAAAATAAAAAGTTGGGAATAGTTTCATCCTTACAAACCTTAGGTTTTCCTTCTATTAAAATTTCCTATCTTATTACAATCATTATGTACATGCTCTTTTAACCATGTAAGGTTTCAGGCTCACTGAGGGTATGGTCAATTGTATTGCATCTTTCTATGTAACTCACATAGCTTAGTAAGGAGTATTAATACTCAACTTTCTACAGACTATCACCTGAGAAGAATTAAGCCTTGGTGATTCTTTGCAACTTGGTTAAAAAACAAACAAGCAAAACCTCTAGAACTGCTAGAAAGATAGTATTCTCTCTTGCAGCAGGGTGTAAAGGGTGGGTAGGGGTGAGTATACTGAGGGCCTACTGTCAGTTAAGCACAGACCAGACCAAAAGGCCTCTTCCCCTTTTCCCCTTCAAAGGAAGATATCCAAGTCAGTCAGAGACTCTTAGTTAAGGACAGAGTCAGCTTAGGTTCACTCCAGGGGACCTGGAGAAACTGATGTAATCTGGCTTTTTAGTGATCTGCAAGTACAGGAGAATAAAATCAAAGTTTAACCTATGAGCTACTGACCAGGTCAAAAGCCAAAGATAATCCTAGAATATGGACTCTACAAAGAGTCCTATAAAAGCCATGGAATCCACGTTTTTCAAGAGAACCTAATCTATACCACATAAAGCTCACAGCAGTAGGACGTCACTGCAGACTCCAAGAGCACATCAACCTGACTGGCCCCTCACAAGTGAAAAGATGAGTATACTGTATATTAAACTTTCTGACCTACTCCAAGTCATTTCCTTGTCCTGTGGGTAGAAACAGAGCCACTGGTAGAGCAGATGACCAATCAAGGCAATTCAATTTTCAAGATTCCAAAGTTTATGTTTGAAATGCCCAGAAAGAAATCTAGAAGGTTATACAACGGTGTCAACTGTTACCTCTAGGGAGGGATGTGAGATAAAGGTGAAAATGTGCAAAGAGGGTTTTCACTTATACATACACATTGTATTGTTTTAATTTTTCATGAGCTTTAATTTTCTTCTGTATTTAAAAAACAATTATTTTAAGTAAAATTTTGAAATGTGATTTTATTTTTTTCAAGAAGATTGACTAGACCCACATGGAATTCAAATGAAAAATATAAGGCATTTTACATAAATTTGCCTACTGGAGATCTACAGATACAAAAGAATAATACAATTATCCTATCCTACAGATAAAAGGGAATACTGGCAATGTAACAAAAATGCCCAGAGCAACTGTCACCCACTATTCAAGATTCACTACTATGATGATACAATATTAGCCACCAGAGGGAGTTTGAGTACCCTCTCCTCAAAATTATACCTGCTCTAACAACACCCTTTTTAACTTTAACCTAATTAAAAAGTTAGGCTAGCAGAACCTTAGAATCTTAATACAATATTGCATCAATCCATGTCATAAAAATGTTTTAACTATTGGCACCAGCAGAACACAGCCTCTCAGTTCTAATTTTGCATAAATAACTCACGCACATACACATAAATTTACATTTCACTGAGATTGATGTCTGATTTCCTTAAGATAAAAAAGTGTCCCAGTCTGAAAAGCAAACTACCTGTACAGTCAATTCTATTATTTTAATGGGAGTGTTCATATTCTCCACTGTTTGTCATAACAACTTTGAGGTTAAAAAAGTAAAAGGTAAAATTTATACAACAATGAATCCTGAAAAAAGAAGGGGACACAAAGTATCCTCTGACAACAGTAATTCAACCATAACGCCCAATATAAATAATGTCATTATATATTTTAGCAAAGCAAAATATGACTAAGCATCTTTAAAAGTTAGTCTGTGACTTTAACATCTTAAAATTAAAGTATAAATAGCCAAAGTTATCCTACACTTTCTTTCAATTTTATTTTTTCTAAAAAATATTAAGAGAAATCATATTGAAAATGGCCAAAATCACCATAAATTGGGGAAGACAGACAAAAATCACGAAGCAAATTATTTTGCAGAGGAGGGCTTTTGTTTAATCTAGCTTATGAATTCATAGTATAATCACAAAAAAATTTAAATATAAAGACATCACCGTGTACATCTAGTTTACCATCCTCCCCTACTTCTCCTTCTCCCTTATCATTACATTTCCCCCATCGTTTTCCAGTATCTACCCACTTTCTTTATAGACAGAAGAGCAAACACAAGTTTATATTCTTGTTCCACCCCTCCTCCCTTTAACACCTAGAGTAGCACATTACTCACCATTGTTTATTTCACTTTACAGCATATTTTGGAGATCTTTCCACGCCAATACACAGAAAGCTTCCTCATTCTTATTTTCATAGCTGATCATGACTAGTTCTACCACATCTTGCATCTTCTTCTTCAGGCTAACCTAATGACATTCTGTTCAGTCAACTACTAAATGTCTGAGTTAGTTTCCTTCCCCCTCCACAAAATTTAAAACTAGATTTGAGGCATCCCAAGGAATAATTTTCAGAGAAAGCAACTCTCTAACTAAATTACAGCTTTTTCAGAACGTGTTTTTCAAGTAGATAGCAAACATTCCACAATTTTCCCTATCACTTAAAGCTACAAGTTAAAAAGCAATCCTCAAGTGAAATTACCTTTTTTTTTTACTTGGACATTCAGCGAAATAGCAAACCAACAATGTTTCTTTACTTCCTGTGCATTTCTTTCACTGTAAAAGAAAAGACTAATTTTAAAAAAAAAAAAGGTTAGTGAGCCTTCAAGCCACTGAGCAAGGCATCCTAATAGCAAGATACCACCACCTGATTTGATCTTTCATCGGCCTGGCCAAAAGCCCAGGCTTTTACCTTTCAGGATTCTGCTATTATCGACAGGACTTCTACACCAGCGAAAATACTCTCACGAATTTAAGCTCTGCGGCGCTATGTGCTGGAAATTACAAAGCAGGGTCCAGAGCGCCAGGACCCTCTCTACAGAGACTCCAGCTCCGCTGGCGACAAGGGATCTAGAAAAGGTGAGGCATGGGTCCACGGGAGAAGGAAGAACGAGCGCCGCGCGGCCAGCCCTCGAACCCGCACAGTCGCCAAGCCGCCCGCGTCCCTGGGCCAGAGTCCCGGAACCACGACCACTAACGGAACCAGCCCACGGGCGGCGGCGGTCGCCGCTCGGACATCGGACCGCGATGCGCGGGCCGGGCACCGGGAGGGCGGGGGTTCCCCGGAGGAGCTGGCCGTCCCGGCGTCCCATTGGGCGCCGCTCCAAACGTGCCCGAGTTGTGACAGGAATAAAGTGGGTCACAAGGCCTAGCGGGTCCCCAGCAAAAGACCTCTCCGCACCGCGTCTCCTGCTTTCCCAGCAGCCCCGCTGCTGGAATCGGCCCCAGCCCCCGGGCGCGCTTTGGCCCCCCGGCCCCGCCGTGCACCCCAATGCCGCCCCTGTCCCGCAGGTAACCCCAGCTGCCCCAGAAGGCCCCTCCGCCAAGGCGGGCCTCCGCCCCAACTCCTGGGAAAAGACACACTAGGGCGACAGGCAAAACTTCAGTGCCCGCCTTCCCCTCCCTTGGCCGCCGCCCCCCGGCCCCCCCCACACACACACCGGCCCTCGCTCCCTCCCTTTCCCCGCGCCCTCACCGTGCGGCTTGCGGTAGCTCCTACTTCTTCCTTCCCCCACACTCGGGTCTGGCTGCAGTGACTCGGCAGCACCCACCCGGCTGCGCGAAGGAGACACGCAGCTCCCAGCACGGGCAGCACCTGGGGCTATGAGTGACGCCCCCCACCCACCTCCAAAAATTTCACCGCTACTGCCACCCGTTCCTCCCCCTCCTTTCCTTTCCCCTCCTCCACCGGCACCGGGAGCACGCATGCGCCGCCGGGGCGAGCCTACCGGCGGACGTCAAACCCCGGGCCCACCCGGTGGAACGCACTCACAGGGAGCGCGCACGCGTCGGCAGCCAGATTTCCTTCGCGCTCCCACTTTCGGGGGTTTCCTTTTTTAAGCCGGTAGCCGCAAGCCGCGTCTGTGATTGCGCTCCCGCTGGCGCATGCGTCGTCAGGGACCCTCGCGGGCTCCGCCAGCCGGCGCTCTGCGTGCGCCCCTCCCCTCACTCTCCCTTTTCCCGGCGCGTCTTGGTGCGCATGCGACCTACCCCGTTAGGCTGCGCGGAGCCTCGGCGGGGATCCCGGGCGCCCGAGGAGACTCCGGCTCCCTCGGGCCCTGCGTCTGCGCGGTTCGCGACCGCCATCGGGCGCGAAGGGAAACTGGCGTCTCCCAGTGCCCCGTTCTCCGCAGGGTTCCTGGAAAGCTCGAGAGGCTGAGCGTGGTCGGACGGAGGGTGCGGTCGGTCGGGGGAACATTAGCTTTAGTCCGGGCGGCTTTGGCTTTCACCCTGGTTTCGGGGAGCGAGAAGGAAGAGCTTCCTTTCGGATGAGGAATCTGGAGGCCATAGGGAACCATCTTCTTGAAAAGCAAAGCAGTTCGCCGACGTCAGGGAAGATTTTTCCCTTTCCTGTGGTATTCGTGTTTCCTCTCCTAGGGCTGAGCAGGTTTGCGAAGGGGGAATGGACTGCCAGCGTCGTCTTTTCCCCCTCCTGGAGGGTGCTAGCACGCTTTGGGTCGCTTCTTTTTGAGGGTAGGCCTGCGGAGGCAGGACGTGCGCCCTTGGCCGGAGGAGAGAGGCAGGTGGCTAGGATGTGTTCCCAAGGAGTTTGTTATCACCTAGCTCTCTCAGCCAGGTGACAGTATAATGGAAAATGGAGGATGAAGCAGCAGGGATACATCAGGATCCTAATTTGGACGGCTTCCCTTGTTAGAAAAAGGGAAACCTACCTGTCTTACGGGGGAAATTGATGCTTAAGCCACATTTCATGCACATAGGAAAGCACATTTCACTATTTGTAAATTACTGGAAAAGAGGTCTTTACAGTCCTAATTCCTATTATTTTTCATGTTTTAATGAATGTCCTTTGGATTTGAAATAGAATCCACCTTTTTTCAAAAAATAAATTGTTGGCTATAATATCCTGTATTCAAAGTAACATTCACTTCAGTAAACATTTCAAATTCTTGATGTATGCTCAGAGAAACAGACCAAAACTGAGGAACTTACTCAGATCCCTGGTCCTTCACCTAAAGATTTATCTGAAGACTGGGAAAGCAGGATTTGATAACTCACTCCATCACATAGCAGGAGGGATTTTAGTAGACATTTTTACTTAGTCAGCATTCATTCCCTATGCTGATAATTTCCTTTGGAGAACTCAGTCCATATGGCTGGGGCAGGACTCCTAGGGGAAAAAAAATGTTTGGGTTAATTCTCTGCCTTAGGCTGGAGTTACCAAAAGGGTGCTCACTCTTTTCCTATGCATTTAAGTCATGAAATGGAGACCTGATGGATTCTGAGAAGGCAATGTGGAGAAAAGCAGCTTCAAAGATAGAGATTTGGCTTGCAGACATGTTTGATGCTCTGAATCCAATGTGGACTACATATCCATGGAAATTGCTGTTAATCAATAAGCTCTTTCATGTGTTTAATTGCTTAAACCAGTAATAGGTTCTCTGTCACTTGGAATCACAAATCCTGATACTAGTAACAAGAAAGGAGGCAAAGTTAACTGATAAAGTAGATCACAGCCAGAGAAAGGGATCTGAATGCCTTTCCTAGGATGTTGATGTTTGGATTTTATTCTAGAGAAAGTGATCCCTCCTCAGATTCTACATAATCTAGAACACACATCCTCAAAAATACCTTTGCCCTTTTTAATGGTTCCATTGTCCTCTTAGTCACTAGAACCAAATCATGTTCATCTTTGCCTCCTTTCTCTCTAACTTTCTGTATTTAATCATTTACCAAGACCTGTTGATAATCCCATTTTTCTATTCAGTCTTCTGCCACTGCTTACATGTTTCCCATGGTTCAGTTCACCACTTATCCTTTCTCCCATATGCTCTCCCAAGAACAAAAATAAGATATCTCTAATAAATTTTTCAGATTCCACTTTTACCTAAAAACAAAAATCTTGTCTCATAATTTCAATAGATCCTAAATTTACATTCACAGCCTAAATCCTCCTTAAATACAACTTACTTAACTCACATACTCTGTTCATTCCTTCATGAATACCTTACTATTAACACATTTCCAACTCACTTCCCAATTGATCCCCCAAGTTGATACCTTGATAGAAGCAATAGTGCTTAAAAGTACAGAATTGGGAACTAAACTGACTGGATTTAAATCCCAGCCCCACCACTTAATATCTGAATGGCTTTGACATTATTTCTCTGTTCAGTTTTCTTATCTGTAAAATGAGGATAATATTGAACTTGTCTCTCTGTAACATCTTACTATGTTAATAGTGACCACACTAGAGGGGGTGAAGATTTAATAATATGGGTAACTGTTGAACGACTGTGTTGTATATTTGAAACCAACATAAGATTGTATATCAATGGTACTTCAACTAAAAAATAAATAATGAACTTGTCTCATATGATAACTGAGAGGAGATATAGATGATAGATAATAGATAGAGGAGTGTGTGTGTAATAGTACCTGGTACATAGAAATACCATGTAAGTGTTAATTATTAATGATGTTCCTTTTTGTGTGATTGTTTTATCTTTTTTTCTGAAATTCTGCTCCTAGTTCCCTATGTCCCATCAGTCACAAAGTCCTGTCTGTTCTTTCATAATAACCTCTCTCATCCATCCTTTCATTGACATTCCTAGTTTTACCACCACAATTCAGTTTAAGGTGATTTGGAATATAGGAAGTTTAAGACATGCATAGGAATATTAAGGTAAGTTTCTTCATTTTTTAAGAAAATTCCATGGTTTAGCCAACTACCCATATTTTCTAGACCCTTTAAAGTAGAGGTAAGTGGCAATGTTACAACTTTGTAGTAAAAAAATCCAGGCTTAAATACTGAGACACTGAGCAAGTTAAATAGTGTCTCTGAATTTCAGGATACTTATCTGTAAAGTCAGAAAAATAAGAATCTCAGAATTGTGATGATCAAGTGTAGATTATAAACTGCTACATAAAGGTTGAGTGGTAAGGATGGTGGTTTTAGATCTTTACAGCTTGTTGCTGGAACCCTAGGAATACTTGAAACTACTCACAAATTTGAAACTTAAGTTTATACCTTCCTTCGGGTACTATATATATATACATATGTGTATACACGTATGTATATATGTCCATTTACCTACCTGATGTTTCCTCTTGGGTGTCTCAAATATTTTGGATGCCCTCCTCAATCTGTTTTCCACAGAGCAGCAATAACAACTTTGGAAAATACATATGAACTCACATGTTCTTACTTGAAACGCTTTTATTGTTTCCCATTACATCTAAGTTTCTAATCATGGTCACAATACTCTGATCTAGCGATTGCAATTTCTCCAAACTCATGTCCTTCATTTTCTCCTTTTCCAATAACTCCCACTTAGAAACTCACTCAGTTCCTCACTAATCGCTCTGTTCTCATAGCCCTTGGCATATGCTGTGCCCTTACCTGGACCACCCTCCTACCTTTCCTTATGGCTGGCTCCTCGATATTCATGACTCAAAGATCTAATTGCCCTATTTTAGTAGGTCTCCCTCCCACCTTTCACCTGCCCCTACCAGCAGGTACCCAGAGTTATTGTCTATTATTATGCCCACTGTTTCCTACATAGTACTGATAAATTCAAATTAAACATGGATGTATTTGACATTTGTTTTCTTATTAACTATCTTTCCCCCCACCACATGGTAAGCTCCAGGATGCAGAACCATGTGTTTGTTCACCACTGTATATGCAGTATCTGTTTCGATGCCCTAGGTAAATGAATGAAAGGCAAAACATGCTAGAAGGATTTTTAGGATCATCTTTATATACCAAATTATGATTGTAGGCAGCAGATTATAGTCTTATCAAGAGGTAGCCTTAGCAATGTGTAAAAGTATAAAGGACAGATAAACTGAAATCAAATAATTAATGTGATACAACTTGTACTATGTTAGTAATCAAGTATTTGAGGGCCCACAAGAATATGTAACACTATAATAAACAAAGCTAACACCTATATAAGAAGATACTGAATGAGGTCCGAAAGAGGGAACAAAGCATGAAGTATCTCACTTAAATACCTGCCAACACTTGGGGTGAGGGCTAAAAGCTGAACAAAACTGGACCTACCCTAGTCAAAACTTCCAACTCCCCATTCTCAGGCTACATAAGCAGAACATTTTGGAAGAGGAGAATGAGAGAATCATTGGAGCCACACCTTTTTAGGTTTGTGGAGGTAACATGGCATTTCCTTAACTATCCCTAATCCAAGTCCAAGCCAAGTGAACAAGGCTATAATAGAATAAGCTAGAGGAATTCAAGGTAACTCTGGAGACACTGACATCTCATCCACTGGCAGATTTGTTGGTGAGCCCTGCACGTACAAAAACAGGAAGACAAAAACTTGGTGAGAAACAGCAGGCCAAGGAATGGGCTGGGTAAAGCAATGTGCACTCCCTGCAATTTCGCATGGCAACAATGTAACTTTCTCCTGGATCCACTGACACTGTGTAGAAAGTGCCATTTAGGTTTGTTGAACCATCTTGACACCAAAGGAGAAAAAAAATTAAAGCAGCAAGAGGCTAGGTATACTTTTGGGGGTAGCAACTGAGTGACTAAGAGGGCTGCAGACTGTTAAGCAACTGTGCAATGGAGAGACTGCCTCAGAGTTTCTAGGAGAACTCAATGTGCCCATTAAAGAGTGAACACTTAGATGCAATAGGATTGTACTTACCCAGTTAAAAGAAATTCATCCCTCTCTTCCCTGACCTCTCTCTCAGCCCCCAATACCAGAGGGAATGGGCCTTGAAAAGAGAGAATTCGTGAAAAACAAATCCTACCTTCAGTCTTCAGAGTTCCTAAGTCACAAGTTAGCCAGAGAATACTTGTCTTGGAACTGAGATTGGAGTTTTAAACCAGACAGATTTTGAATAATCTGAGTATGGAAGAAGAATCAAAAATCTTGAATATGCCCAAAATGTCTTTAAGGGATTTGCTACTCAGTCACCTAAGAATCTCATTAAAATGAAAATTCCTATTCAGTTAAGCCCTTGATGGGGCCAGAAAGTCTGCATTTCTAACAAACTCCCTGCAAATGCTGCTAATTCAAGGACAATGCTTTGACAAACAGGTCACTATGAGGTAGAGAAGGGAGTTTCAAAGATCATGGTTGGCAGCAAGGAATAGAGAATATTAGGTTGGACTATATGAAATATCCATTTTTTTAGGTCAAAACAGTTGAATTTGGCAGTTTCAAAAAACCTTTTAAGTTGTATCCCATCAAATAAAAATTCATTCAATAAAATGGGAAATATAATATTAAATAGTAAATAATTTATCCACATTCTGACAAATATTTAGACCCTATTTAAATGAAAACATATAAATGAAGTAGTATATGGAAGTAGTACTGACCTGTGTTGGCAGACATGAATACTTGCTAGGAGAATGTGCATGTGTGTGTATACATCATTTGAAAAAGACTAGGCTGAAATCATCACTAACATGCTCTAATTTTACAATTTTTATAAATGGTAGTCTTCATGAACTGTGCTTGTGGATAAAAACTTGCTGCCACCTGGTGGATTTGAGTTAAGAGTTAAAAGGGAAATATGTATCTTTTTATTCAGATACCTTAATTACTATTAGTACTTCCTTTGTTAATTTTAACTTGAAAAGGAAAATAAATATATATTTCCTTTTAAAAGTACATTTAGGAGGATCTTTTGATTTTGGTTTCAATTGGAGGGGAAAATATATTCATATTTATATGCTTTAGATGGTCTTAAAGTTACATTTTAACTTGATAATACTTTTCCTTTCATTTCTACAATGCTGGAAACGAATTAATCCATCCATTTGTTAAAGAGAATTAGGAGGTGGACCAGTTTAAGTAATTATTTCTCTTATATGTGTGCATAATGCAATAATAAAGACTGTTGTGATGACACCCAGCTTTCCTTTCTGTTGTCCCAAAATGTATATTTTCAAAAGCCCTTCTTTGCTATCTCAGAAAGGGTCTTCTTGATCCTTTCCAAAGTTAAATCATTTGATTTTATCTTACCTAGTGAAATAAATTACCTTCACCTGACTCAACTCTGCATTTAACTTTCCTTCCACTTCCTCATTCTCTGCAACCTCTGATTCCTACCGACTTACCAACTACCAAGAGCAGTAAAGAGCCTTTTCTTAACTCCATGTTAAACTACCTCAGTTCTCACCAATTTATTTTTATAATCTAATCATTTAAACTTAGACTAGATTCTCTCACAAACATCAGTGAACATATATAATCAGAAAGATGGGTCATAAATACAAAGTAGAAGAATAAAATCTGTTATTAAACTATTATATGCTGGATTTACCACCATTTTCCCTAGAAGCCGTGCTCATTATTAAGCCATGATAAAACACCCCGCAGGTCTTCTGCAGTGTCCTAATATTGTATGTTTTCTGATGATGCATTCTTCTGTGATTACTATTAAAATTTAAGTAAGCCTCACAATATATTTTTCTCACTTCTCATGATTAGAAACTCACATGTCATAGTTTTAATAACTCTATAGTCTATTTGTGAGAGTACTTAGTAATTTTCTAACTTAGCAAAAAAACTATTAAAAAATAATAATGAGGAAGATGTTCTTATGTACTTTTTGGAATCTTTAATTGCATTTTTCTATTGAGTGCTTCATTTTTTTAAAGGATAAGAGATTTCAATGAAAGCATATATGGCCATAATTAAAGTATTTTCACTCAAGGCCCATAAATAGTTGTGGGGAAGTTGGGGTTCCTATGGCCAGGATCCTCACTGAACTTAAACCACCTGATGATGTAACTGGCCTGTTGCTGGGCTGCCACTTCCACACCTTTAGGCAATAAGCTATTATTGTGCTATATAGAGAGCTTGGCCCATTGCTCTGGGCGGAGGCAGAGATGCTAGTGCTCAACCTACCGCCAGAGAACAAGCCGGGTAATAAACCCTTTCACCCCAAAGAACATTTTGCTGTCAATTTCTTTGGTCACACTGAATCCATAGCAAACTTGCCCAGGGCTGACACCCATTGGCAAGACAATTGGCGTAGTTGGCAGGATTCACTGTTGACCAAGAAAAAGACAGGCTGCCCTTATGGGAGGGGTATTTCAGCAGGCTGCCCCTGTGAATGGGGAAACAATGGATCGTCCCACAATGGGTATGTGGTCTGAGATAGCTTGCCTCCTAGAGGACTGGGCCCCACTCCAGGACTGGAGGCAAGTGGAGGTGACACCTGAGGCAGTAGGGGTGGCTCAAGTAAGCAGATCCTTTGAGAAACAGAGTGTCCGTGAGGCAGCAGGGACTGTGGGTTGGCTGCTTCTCACAGTCTTAAAAAAGTCTACAGAAGAGACCCAAGAAATGGCAGCATGAGAATGCAAGCTGCAAACTTCAGTAGATTCCCTGAGGAGGGAAATGGCATTGATGCAAGAGGTGGCACGAGAACACGAGCTGCAAACCTCTGTGGATTCCCTGAGGAAGGAGATGGCCTTGACGTGGGAGGAGGCAGCATGAGAGCACTGGCAGCAAGGTGCCATTGGAGACGAGATGGCAGCACTGCCAGGTGTTCTGAAGGAGGAAGAGGCCATCAAGGAAAAAGACGAGCTCCTGAGGGAAGCACAGGCAGAGGTGGCACAAGAACATCAGCTGCAAAGCATTGAGCTGAAGGTAAGAGACCTTCTGAAGACTGAGCTGGCATTGCTGTGACACACAGTAGAAAAGGTAAAGGTTATAGCAGAGGAGGCACTCGGGGGAGGGGAGAGAAAGGTGCCTTCAGCCCCAGAAATGGAGGAGCTGGGGAAGGATGAAGGGGTACTGCCGGAGGCACTGGCACCTCCTGTATTGAAAGCATGCCAGTGGTTGTAAAGAAAATAAAGACCCAGCAGCTGAAAGTTCCCCAAGGAGAGGAGCAGCCCCCTCCCCAGGTCATGGAGCACTCTATGGTCCATCCCTGTACTCAGGCTGAGCTGGTGGATATGGGCTCCCGGTTTAGGCAGAAGCCCTCAGAGTCAATATCAGCTTGGCTCCTGTGTCTGTGGGGCTGAGGGGTGGATGGAATTGTTCTGTCGGGATCAGAGATGGGAAAGCTGTCTTCCCTGACAGTGCAGCCTGCATTGAGGCAGTGATTACAAAATGCACATCAGATCCCAGAGAGTCACTCCCTCTTCGATTGGCTTATGGCTGCACTTCGTGCTGTGTGGCCCAATCCGGGTGATCTACCATCCTCTCCTGTTAGATGGCAGACGTATGCTGAGCTCCAACAGGTGCTACGAGAGCTAGGCATAAGAAATGCCATCTATAGTCCAGAGAATTATATCCCAGATGAAGAGATTTTCACTACTGGGATGGGAAATAGTATACTTCAAACGGCTCCTACATCCCTCTTTGGGTCTCTGGTGGCCATTCTTTCCCCTTACTTAGGGCATCCCATAAACGAGGTGACACGTACAGTAGCAGACTTAGGAGAGGCAGAAGCAATGAGAATCTGGAAAGAAATAAGACCTGTCACTCACAAGAAGAATTTCCAGGGCTCCATGAAGGTTAAGAGGACCCAGATGTGGGATGATTTAATATGGGCAGGAGCAGAAGGAAGGAAATTAGATGGAAAGTCCAATAGGATCTTACTAGAGCTATGGCAAACAGCTGAAACCAGAGCAGCAGTTCCAGCCATTAAGACCAAAGAGGCAGAGGTCAGAGACAGAGCCATGAGTCTAGCCTGTGTGTTTGCAAGACTTCCTGCTGGAGAACGAGCCAATCCGTTGGATTCTGGTCACAACTCTGGAAAGGGGCAGAGGTATGATACACTTTGACAGAAAAACAACTGGCTTCTGTGTATCATGCCTTGCTGGCTACAGAACCCATCACTGGAATGGCCCCGATAAAGGTAATAACTACCTATCCCATCTTGGGGTGGGTACGAGACTGGATCCAAAAGCCAAGGAGTGGTGTGGCACAAACACCCACACTAGCCAAATGGGGTGCTTACCTACAGCAGCGTAGTTCCCTCTCTAGTAGCCCCCTGAGTGAAGAACTCCAATGCTGGTTGAGGCTGGTGACATATACTAGTGAAAAGCAGGAAGAACTTGCTTTTGAACCATTAGTAGCAGAGAGTCCCTATCGGGAGGAAAGAGCCACTATACCCGAAGATGGCTCCAGCCATGGGCAGCCCCCAAAATGGAGGGCCATAGGTTTCCATCCTAAGACTGAGACAATATGGATGGAAGATGGTGAGGGGAAGAGCAGCCAATGGGCAGAGATGAGGGCTGTGTGGCTTGTGATCAGCCAGGAGCCCTCCCCTATAGTTGTCTGCACTGACAGCTGGGCTGTCTATCAGGGCTTGACCCTGTGGCTACCAACCTGGTAGCATGCCAACTGGCTGGTTGGTCACTGACCCCTTTGGGGCAAGAATTATGGCAAGACTTATGGGCCTGTGGTCAGACTAAAATAATTACAGTATACCATGTGACAGGTCATTTGCCACTGGCATCCCCAGGAAATGATGAGGCAGATAAATTGGCTCAGACAGGTTGGTTAGAAGGAAAGCCTGCCTCTGATGTAGCCCAATGGCTACATCAGCGTTTGTTGCATGCAGAGCAGAAGACAATGTGGGCAGTAGCCCATCAGTGGGGCTTGCCTTTGACCTTCAAAGAAGTTAGTAAAGCCCAGCAGGAGTGCGTCGTGTGCTCCAAAAGGGACTTACACTGAGTTACACAGCAACATGGAACAATAGCTAAGGGGCCTATACCCCTCGTCAGGTGGCAGATAGACTATATTGGGCCTCTACCTGTGTCAGAAGGATACCGGTACACAATGACGTGTGGACACAGCTACTGGACTTCTGGTTGCTTTTCCTACCCATTGTGCAGACCAGCAGGCGACCAAAAGAGGCCTGGAGCATCTCTTTGCTGCCTATGGCCAACCACAGGTGATTGAGAGTGATCAGGGCACTCATTTTACTGGACATACACTGCAAGAATGGGTACAACAGCTGGGAATCAAGTGGAAGTTTCATGTGCCATACAATCCTACCACAGCAGGCATGATAGAGAGGTACAATGGCTTGTTAAAAATCCCGACTAAAGTCAGATAGCAGTAGTCTGTGGGGATGGTCAGTCTGCTTATGGACTGTGCTATGGCATTTGAAAGAGAGACCCTGAAAGGGAGCTCTGAGCCCTGTAGACATGTTAACACATATGGCTGCCTCCCCTATTCAACTGCAAGTACAAACCAAGGAAGAATCAGTGAAGCTGAGGTTTGGCCACCAGAATAACATCTTGCTGCCAGCACCAACTGCACTGAACCCTGGAGACTCCATTGAGTGGGCATGGCCTTGGACCTTTTGATACATGGACCAATGATGGCTGGATCTCCTGGCACCTTGGGGACAAGGCCTGGAAGCTGGCCTCCTGTGTATTCTTGGAATAACAGCAGAGTGGCTACCAAAGGTCACAGTAGTATATCCTGAACGGCCAGAAGGTAAGAGCACCTTACCAGGGAGTTTTATCATTGTGGCCAGTGCATGCACCTCCAGTAGCACTATATATAGACCCTTCAATAACCCCCACAGGGAAAGGAGTAAAAGTATAATATACTAGACCTGGAAGGGACCCCCTTCCTGCTGCAGTCCTATCACAGGACCACTCTCTTACATGCATCCTACCTGATGGACAAGATTTGCCTATGTTGGTGTCATTAAAACATGTGTCCTATCGCACCTAAGTCTTTGTGGATTGGGAACTTCCTCTGGCTTGAGGATTATTATAATTTTTGTATCAAAATCTTGCTGTATCTTAATTTTTATTATCTCTAAGTTGTTGTTATCCTCTGTTGCTATTGTGGAATCTGGTTACAGTGCTCCAGCTTTCTCACACAGGGACCACTGCGGAAGATTGAAAGCATGTAGATTGTAAGGTGAGAATCTTGGAGGGGTGGAGTGTGGGGAAGTTGGGGCTCCTATGGCCAGGATCCTCACTGAACTTAAACCACCTGATGATGTAACTGGCCTGTTGCTGGGCTGCTGCTTCCATACCTTTAGGCAATAAGATATTATTGCGCTATATAGAGAGCTCAGCCCAGTGCTCTGGGCGAAGGCAGAGATGCTAGTGCTCGACCTACTGCCAGAGAACAAGCTGGGTAATAAACCCTTTCACCCCAAGAACGTTTTGCTGTCAATTTCTTTGGTCACACTGAATCCATAGCGAACTTGCCTGGGGCTGAAACCCATTGGCAAGACAATAGTAAACTTTAAAGTCTATTGATTTAAATTAAATGAACTTTCATGGTTTTCCTTCATCATTTTCATTCATAGGACTCTTTGGAAGTAAGCAAGAAACACAGAGGACTTGTAATATTTGTGTTTTTGTCCAAAATAATTCAGAGAAAGGATGAGCCACAGAAAAATATTAAGGGTTCAGTAAAAATTCTAGTTTTGTTGGAGGCAATGAATATTCTGAAATACCTGAAAGTTTTTGAAATGGCACATAAGCTATAATTCTAATATAAAAATGAAAATGATAAATTTCTAATCTATAACATTCTAATCTCTGATTATAAAGGCAGTAGGGAATGAAAAAATTCAGTGCATAAATATTTTAAAGCTATTTATTAAATATTTTCTCTATTTCGTATCATCATTATTACTGTCTGAACTACTAATGTCATCATAGGTAGAAGTGTTTCTAATTGAAGATACCATCAAATCTACAATTCCTTTTTTGGGGTTTTCTTCCAAATCAGTGTGTATTGCTCCAACTTCTGCTAGTTTCCATTCAAGCTCTGCAATAAATAACCCATCATAAAATCAGTTAAAAATCTTGGAAAAATGAAAAGAATTTCTCATCTTTATGAATCATAAGTTGACTAATAAAGTTAATGTGGAAATCATGATATATATGAAGAACTACAATATCAAAATAAACATTGGATATAGCAAAGTTATACCTAGGGGGAGAAATTATGGTTAAAATGACTGAGAATAAGTGGTTTAAAAGTTCAAATCAAGAAGCTAGGGAAAGAACAATAAAATAAACACAAGGGAAGCAGAAGGAGGGATATAATGAAGAAAAGACTTTAGTAAAGTAGTAAAACAAAATCAGTAGAGGTAATCAACTAAGTCAAAAGCTAGTTATTTGGAAAAACAAATAGATATACCTCAGACAAAAATGATCATAAGAAAAGGAAAAGAACCAATAATATAATACATTTGCAGTGAATATAACCAAGGTAAATATTTTAAAGATTTGAGACTATTATGCAAAAACTTATGCCAATACATTTGAAAACTTTAATGAGAAAATTTCAAAATATGAATTTCCAAAACACATCCAGGAGAAACCAAAAAGAATTGAATTGATAACCAAAAATCACCCATGCATGCAAATTCATCATTTTGTTAAATTTATTCCTGAGTACTATATAGATGACAGGACATTTATGAGGAAAATATAAAATACACTAATGAGGAAAATTACAAAATATATTACAGTGCAAAATGTAACATATATTATATTTATGATAAAAATTACAGAAAACATAAAAAAGACCAAAATAAATGACAAGATATATTTCATTCATGGATAGGAACATTCACTGTTGCTAGGATATCAAGTCCCCAACAATTAATTTATAAATATGACTTTAATAAGTAATCAGAATTACTCAAAGAACTTGACTAATTCCAACACTTACACAAAACTTTGAGAAAAACCTGCCCTACTAGAGACAACTAGATTGTTATAAAGCTATAGTAATTAACACAGTGTTTTACTGATTCAGGGATAGACAAATAGATCTGCAGGCTATAGAAGAGACTTCAGCACACATTAAAACATTTTTTTGAACCATGAAAAATGCCATGGGAAACATAAAAATCAGTGGGGAAAACACCTTACACACATCAGGATGGTTACTATAAAAAAAAAACCCAGTACATAATACGCATTGGTGAGTATGTAGAGAAACTGGAACTCTTATATACTGTTGACCAGAGTGTAAAATGGGGCAGCCACTATTGAAAATAGTATGTTGTCACTCAAGAAATTATAATAGAATTACCAAATGATCCAGCAATTCTACTTCCAATACCCAGAAGAATTGAAAATAGGGAATAAAAAAACATTATTTGTACATACAAGTTCATAGCAGCCTTATTCACAGTAACCAAAAGGTAGAAGCAAACCAAGTGTCCACTGACAGACATATGGATAAGCAAATGTGGTACAAACATACAATGGAATATTATTCAGCTTTAAAAAGAAAGGAAATTCTGATACATGTTATAACATGGATGAATGTTGAGGACATTATGTTAAGTGAACTAAGCCAATCTTAAGAGGACAAATACTGCATGATTCATTTATATGAGATACTGAAAGTAGTCAAGGTCATAGACAAGTCAAGTCAGAAAGTAGAATGGTGGTTGCCGGATGCTCGAGGGAGAAGGGAATGGGAAGTTACTCTTTAATGGGCGCAGAGCTGCAGTTTTGCAAGAGATGGATGGTAGTGATGGTAGCACAGCAGTGTGAATGTACTTAATGTCACAGAGCTATTATACTTAAAAATGGTTTAATAAGGTAATATTTATTTATAAAATAAATAACTTCTGGGTATGTAATGTATGGTATGGTGACTACAGGTAATAATACTGTATTCTATACTTTAAAAATGGTTAAGATGGTAAATTTCATATTATGTGTATTTCATGTAAATTCTAAAAAAATTTAAATACACTAATAAAAAAACTATGGGCCAGATAACATACTATTCATGATAGTGACTGCCTCTAGGAAGACAAGAGGGAATGGAGTAGGAATGGAAAAATAGATAAACTTAACTATATCTGTGAAGTTTATTTCAATAAGAAATAAGCAAATAACCGAAGCAAACATGAACAGATGTCCACATTCATTATTTTGGATAATGATTACACAAATGTTTGCTGTATTATTGCTTGTACTCTTATACATTAAATTTTTTTAATTAAAAGGATGAGGTCCTGCAACACAGAGAAGACAAGTAGTGATTTTACAGCATCTTACTACGCTGATGGACAGTGACTGTGGAAGGGTATGTGGGGGGGACTTGGTGAAGAGGGGAGCCTAGTAAACATAATGTTCTTCATGTAATTGTAGATTAATGATACCAAAATTAAAAAAAAAAAGGATGAGGTCCAAGCTGAAAAAAACAAGGTTGCAAAACAAAGAGGGGCCTTAGAGACGAGGAAAAGGAAAAGGACGTAACTCTGGAAAATTACAGTGTTTGGAGGTCTCAGTAAGGTCAAAAGCAGTTTTAGGTGAATGAGAAAGTGAAAGAATAGTTGTCAAAAGCAGCCATTCACAATGGCTTTAACAGGATCATAAGAGAAAGGTTTTAATAATGTAGAATTAAAACAGTCCCCAGAAATGACTAGATCAAGGATGTGGTCTTAGAACTAGGTTAGGAAGTAAAAATTATTAAAGAAGGTAAAAAGATGAAGTCCTTTGTTGTGTACTATGAAAAAGAAAATAATAGGAGGCATGGTCCTTGTACTTGTTAGGGAGATAAAATTCAAGGGGAACTGATTAACTCAGAATTGATTAACAATTAAAGGAATTGTTAATGGATTAACAAAATTGGATAGTATGTGAATTAGTGAAAAATAAGCATATAGAGAATATACGTTATAGAAATTCAGTAGAGAAGAGGAAGACAGATTATGAATTGGTCCAAAATCACTTAATAGGATAAATGGAAACCTAGGAGACCCTGAAAGAATAGGGTTTGAAAGGGAAAATAAAGAGGGGTAGGTACTTTGGGTATTGGGAAAGAGTGTGAAACAAAGTACAAGAGCACAAATGAGTAAGGTGTGTCTGGGGTAGTTGTGGAAGACCAGCCTGGCTAGAGCAGAAACTAGAAAGTGTTGAAAAATATAGCTGAATTGATGTGCTGAAATTCTCAAGCATAAGATTCTGAATTTTTGACTTATTTGAGACAAGAAACCATTAAGAATTTAAGCAAGTGGGTGTTATGATAAAAGTATTATTATAGGACAATTAACCTGAAGGCATACAAGAAGAGACTAGAAGCAAGGAGAAGACCTTTAAACTTTCATGATATTTGTTAATTTATCAGAGTTTTCACCTCTTTTTTTTAATAAAGAAAGCTTTAAAATAACATCATTACCTTCTAGTTTGAGATTTATCCCTCCACATTCTATAATTCCAATGAATTTGCCTTCTATCTGACCATTTTTATAAACAAAAATTGTTGGTAAACAATTGTCATGGTAGTGTTGAATACAGCTATTCACGATGGCTTTAACAAATTTAGATTCTGGAAATTTGCTTGCTAGGAGACTAAGATGCTGGTTAACCAATAAACACATTGGGATGCTAAAAAGAGAAATGGTACATACAATATATTTTAAAAACAGACTACTCATCTCAGTGTAATAAGTGAAACAGCTCCAAGACAAAAGTATATCTTCAGATATTCTTTTAAATATAAGAGCATATCAATTATCATCCTCTACTGTTACCTTTAATAATGATGAACTGTAGAATCTTCTGATTTTTATTACAAACACAAATAAAGCCTGGGAGTGGAGCCTGCTACCATGTGAATCAGATGTCTAAGCCTTGATATAGCATTAACTGAATCAAGCCAGTTAATAGAACTCAGAGAATTCCTGGCAGTTCTGAGTTGACGCAAGGGGATCCCAACTCTTGTCACCATCATAGGCTTATTTCCACATGAGATTATCACATCCAAAATTCCTTATTTCAAACTTCTCTGAATTTCTTGACTCTGGCAAACGTCACCCTCACTTTTGACATCCTACTCCATGCAACGTCCTGTTCCCCATTATCCAGAACTATCCCTCCCCAGAAATTTAAAATTGATAGAAGTGTGGCCAAAACCTGCAATTCTTCCTGCTCTACCACTTAACTCCCATTACACCTACTCTTCAGTTAGGGCCTTGGCTTCCAGTCTCTCACTCACTCACAGCTTGATCAAACTATTTCAAAGCTAACCCCCTACTACATCCCATATTCCTTCATTTCCTATGATACATTTCTCTCTTATTCAGCTTCCCACTTTTTCTGTTTCTTCAATCTTTCCTTCTCCACTTTATAGAAACATATTTAAGTTAACTTTTTTGAAAGTGCTTTACAACTCCATGTCCCCTTCGAATAACTCTGTTCTCTTTCTCTCGTTCACAGCCCAGATGAAAAAGAAAATAAAAACCTCTATATTCTGTTCACTTTCCTTCTTGAAAGAGTCTACTTTTTTGGCTTCTGTGATAACACTATTCATTAATTTTCTTTTTACTTCTTTGACTTCCTTCTTCTGTTCATGCCTCAAATGTAGATATTTCTTGTCTGCTCATTCTAGACACATTCACATTCTCTTCTCATTCTAGACACATTCACTAGGTAATCTTAACCATTCTGATATCAACAGCTATGAACATATATATAATATTTCTTCTGTATTTTCTTAGTTTGGCACTCAGGCCAAAAGATTTCCCCATTCTTCTAGATCTAATCAGTATTCAAGTCATATTGATTCTCCTCCTTATCTCATACCTGTCCTCTCTCCTCTTTCTCCATTACATACACCTTCCCTTTCATATCCGAGCTATATCAGATTGTCCTAAATGGTCTGTTTCTAATCTTGGTTCCCCAAATTTATCAGTGACCCTGTGACAAAGGGAGCTCAGCCCAAAAATCTCATTGTGTAACAACTGCCCTTCCCTCAAGCTTAAAATCCTTCAATGGCTCCTCACTGCCTTCAGCCTAAAGTCTGGGCTCCTCAGTGTAGCTTTCAGGGTTTTCCACGGTCTGACCCCTGCCTATATCTCTAGCATTATTCTGTGTCTGCTACCAAATTACTTAATGTCCCAAAGCAAGTTGATGCCTCTTATTTCTATCCCTTTGTTCAAGCCTTATACTCCATCTAAAATACACCATTCAGTCTGTAAACCTGGGTGATCTTATTTTGGGGGGCCAAGACCAAGAATTACTTACTCTATGGAAAATTCCGTATTTCCCTCCTCCAAGGGTAAAACTTACTACTCCCTCATCAGTGAATTTACTCTGCTCTGTATAGAATTCAGCCATAGTACCTAAAAGACTTTGTTATTACATTTAATCATCTCCTTTACTATAATGAAAAATTTTAATGGCAGAGACAGATGTCTTATATGTCTTTGCATCTCCAGCATCTACATAATCCTCAGAAATCCTCTTAATACTAGGTGACATTACATATCAATTCATGGAGCAATAAGAAAAACAAATGCAGTATATGTTTAACTTTCATTTCAGAATACATGTATATCATTTCTTTTGATAATTATAACCTGCTACAAAAATCTAGATACTGCTTTATTTTAGAGGTGACCTACAAAAATAATAGAAAAATATGTATTGCCTAACTTAATAGTTTTCCATAACAAGCAATGACATAAATTAACTTTGTAAGTTTCAACTTAAACAAATTCAACCTCTTTTTATGAGTTTTTGAATATTATTTGTCAAAACAAGTAATTTATCTAGAAATAACCATTCAAATAAATTGCTTTATACCATGGTATGAGGGTTCAGAACCAATTAATCACAATGGTTCTCAGAAAAGACATTGAGTGAGCTACTGGATATTGAACACCAATCACACACAGTTCCCAGTGTTGTAAATGTTGGGATTTCTCATACTTATTTGTGAAGAACCAAAATCAGCAGCATTTATGAATTGGTTTAACCAGATTAAGAGCTACATGAAAAATGGGAAGTGATTCTTTTTCAGGCTTTAAACTACTCAAAACTCAATTACCAAGCATTTCAGTTATAATAAAAGTAATATCTTCTTTTATAGGGAATGATGTCCTATCAAAATTTGTCTGAGGAACTGATGAGCTGGTAAACAGCAGCGCTCTAATTTACATAAATCACTCTGTACAGAATTTCTCTGAGAACCTGAAGAGAGAATAAAAGTTTTATTCAGAGAATGAGGTAAGAACTACTGCCATGGCCTCCACTCCTGGATTTGCTTGGAGTCCACACAGAAACGGGAATCTCAGCTAGAGAGGCTGTTTCTCTGAAAAGATTTATGAAACTCTGGGAAAAGACAGAGTTGAGGAAAAGCCCACTTTCCCCAATTACCATTATACCAGGCTGGCAAGGACTGAGGACATTGGGGTTATATTTAGTACAAGGCACTCTAAAATTAATTGTCTGGAGGGAATAGGGGTGTATAAGGGAATTGTTCTGTTAAAAGAGACTTAACAGACATAATGCAATATAATGATTTATAAGAAATATGTATTTGGTCATTCAGATAACCCAAATATACTTCTCAGATATATTTGGTCTTCATTCAGTTCCTGTAAATGCTTCAGAGCCATAAAGGTGAAATGGGTGTCTTACTCTTAGTGAAGGTGACTTTTGGACCCACCTAAGGGCAGATGCTGGTTGCCAGGAGGACCAGTCATGATTAGAAGTTAGAACTTTCAGCCCTCCCTGTACCCTGACCCCAGGGGAGGGAAAGGGGCTGAAGGTTGAATCAGCCAATGGCCAATGACTGAGTCAATCATGACTATGTGATGAAGTCAATATAAAAACCCAAGAGAGCAGCTTTTTTCTTTTTCAGAGAGCTTCCACATGCCACCGAGCCAGGTCTCATGAGAAAACCTCCTTTGTTCTGGACCTCGCTCTGGGTCCTTCACCTGGTTGTTGATTAGCATCCTTTAAAAACCTGGTAAATGTAAGTAAATGTTTCCCTGAGTGCCGTGAGACACTCTAGCAAACTAATCAGACCTGAGGAGGAGGTCACTGGAACCTTTCATCTGTAGTCTGTGTGTGAGAAGCACAGGTAATAGCCTGCCCCTTGTCAGTGGCTTCTGAAGTAGAGTCTTACAGTGGGATCTGATGCTATCTCCAGGTAGACTGTGCCAGAATTGTTTGTTGTCATGCTGGGGGTAACCCACAACCACATTGGAACTGGGTTCAGGAACCCAATGATGAATCTAAATACACTGTGTAATACTTGATTGGATCCTTGTTCAAAAACTTATGTATTTATAAAAGACATTTTGAAGTCAGTTGAGGAATCTGAGTAAGGACTGGGGCAGTAAATGCTACTAGGAATTACTATTAATTTTTTAGGTGAGAAAATGGCTTTGTGGTCATGTAGAAAAATTCCCTTATGTTTTGAAGTTGCATGCTGAAGTACTTAGGGGTAAAGCACTATAACTATACTGTGTAATTTATGGTTCTGCAAATAAACACATCCACAAACAAAATGATACAAATATGGCAGAATGTTCATCGTTTAATCTACCTGGGTATTATTAGGATGCTGTTTTTTTATCAACCTTTTTACTTCTCTGTATGTTTGAAATTTTCCATAAGAAATTCGTTAAAGATTAACTGCCAAAGGTACAAGGTGCTTATCTTTCTAAGAAGTGTGACAGGTTCTTTAAATTAGACATGAAAATATATTAAAGTATCTCATTTAATCCCTAAAGCCAATGACATATATTTATACATGCATACACAAAGTTCTTTTTCTTGAGTAATCTTTGTTATATACTTTATAAAATCCTAAAACCAGACATAGGTATCTTAAAACATTAATATATTAACAACTTGCAAAAAAAAATAATTACCTTGATCTGTATAGATGAATTACAACCCACACATCTTTTTCTGCATTTGTGACTTCATTCACATACTGATTTCCAGAAATTTCTCTTAATTCCCCAAATTTTTGCTTTTTCTTAAGAGCTTTCCATTCTTGTAACCTCTTTTCTCTAGTTAAAAAAATGAAATGAAATTATGTTAGAAAATTATTATATTCTTAAGGTCATTCCCCCATACAGTAACAATTTAGGGCAATGAATGTAATGCTAGTATATATCAAACACTTCAAAAAATGACAGAATAACTATTAAGGGTCTTATAATGCCAACTTCTCTTTTTATATGAGAATTTGTGTTATCATGGGTATTGCAAAATATAAGAAGTTAGTTAGCTATTACTTTTAAATTTGTTTATTTATGACTAGCTCTTGACCATAGCTATAGAGTTTATTTAGACTGGGGCCAACAAATTCTCATACTATGTTACATTAATTTAATCCTTGCAAAAACTTTATGAAATTAGTACCATTATTATCACCATTTATATGTTCTTAACTATCATGCTAAGCTGACCTTCAGTCCAAAGTCTTTGTGAATATGTGTCATTACTTGTTATAAATTTATTGCAGGTAGAGAGGTGTAGAGAAGAGAGATTATAAATTTGGACTCTAAGGTCACACTAAACTGGGTTTAAATGCCAGCTCCTACTTACTAGCAGTATGAACTTAGGCAAGTTATTTAATCTCTTTGCACTTCAAAGTGCAACTTTGAATTCTCCAACTGCAAATGGGAATAATACTAATACCTATTCATATGGGATTGTTAGGAATTAAATGAAATAATACATCTAATTTTATTAAAATGGTGCCTAGTACACAGTGAACATTCAGTAAATGTTACCTAGTTGTTCATCCAGAGAGAACCTTAAAACTTTGTGAAACAACTCTCTCAAAATTCACATACTTTGATTTATTTGATGAATTCTTGGATTCATGAAGCAAACCCAAGTAAGATAAGGGAGGGAAATGGGACAAGGGTCATGCCATTGTAAAACCTACTTAGCCTGCAAAAAAGGCCCAGCTCATTCTTTAGCTTAATAGATATGCTGTTCTTCCTCTTCTTGCAGCCGCTTGAACAATTACGTAACTTTGTAACCAGGATGAGAGACAGAACTCTGGAGCACAAATAAACCTACATGGGTAAAGACTGCTGAGATCTGGATCAACAGTCACTATTTTAAACAGCCCTATTCTTAAGACAAAACTTCAAATTATTAATCACCTAGGTATATCATGCCTTATGCCGACCCTACCCAAAAAGCCCTATAAAACACCAAATCCTAAACCCTTAGGCATGCCTCCTCTCTGAGGTCACCTGCACCCCCGTCTGTGCACTGTCTTATCCAGTAGAATTTTTTGTTGCATAAACCTATTGCACTTAGTCTCTGAACTCTTTTTCATGATAAAAATAAGAACTTGCCAACCTCCACCTCTGGTGGGAAGTGTCTTTGTCACTTTGCTATTTCATTCAGCTTTCTAGTCTTAATACAATCCTTTTTCTCCCTCCTTATTATATTTCAGAACAGTGGGAAAGTGGAAGTTCTCAGAACATAATCTTACTCCATCCAGTCCTCTGTGGCTCCCCCAATTCTGGGGGAGTAGGGCTATAATTCCTGTGCCATACAGATCAAGCAGACACTGGACACCAGGTGACCCTGGCTTTAGGGATTGGCAAGGGATTTTCCCCATGCCAAGCAGGAATTGAATGAATTTTCCTTTTCTCTCTCTCTATTCTTTCTTGCTCTCTGCTGCCTGCATGGCTGCTGATGTTCTCTACTAATCTTGCTTTAATTAATTCCTTTCTTGCTGGCACTTGTTCGACCTGATCAAGAATTCTTCCTCTATCAGAATCAAGAGCCCTTCCCTGTCTGGTTGAGGTTTCACCTAGTGCAAAGGGAGAGACCTCCCCAGACGCAGCTATCCAGCAACACAGTGGTTTCTGACATATCTGTATGCTTCTTAGAAGTTATTGATTCTATATCTAAATTGTTTGGTAGTACTTACTCCCCTTCTTTCTCTATGTACTAACTATATTTTCTGCATTCTTGATGCTCTGGCATCTGGGACCTTGCTGATCCTGGAGAGACTGCTCCTCCAAGGGCTAGCTAATCCCTAAAGATAGCAAGCACTCACCAGAGAGCATATTTCTCAGAAGCAAACCAACCAACTCAGAGTGCATTCTCTCAACCACCTACTTTACTAGGCTGAGCCACTACCCCACTCCCTAATCATCCATGGGCCAGGAACCAGACAAGTAGAGATAGGTCTGCTAAAATTATTCAAACTAGCCAATCCTAAATCTGCTTACCCTGGTAGCTTGCCTTTCTAATGGAAATCACAATAAAGCCTTGTGTCCAGGCTATCTCCCGACTCATTCTGCCTCTTGACCAACTCTGGTGCTTCTCTCTGTGGTGGTCCTGCATTGCGGGGAATGCCCCCTACTCTTGAGAACTGTGAACAAAAAACTGTCTTTTCAATGGCAATTATCTCCTGATCTGTTGGCTTTGCCATACCTGAATAAATACAAAATCCTTGGAATATTTTTAAACACTTCATGCTTATTTCATTTCTATTAGAAAATGTCACGCAAAACCACTTGCTTTACAGAACAAGTAGTCCAAGCAAAATGAAGCCTAGAGAGTGTCAATAATAGTAATCCAAGTCTAGGGCCCTCTCAGTTTTCAAACAAGTTCTTCAACTTTCCTCTACTAGCCAACTGTTCAGAACTCACAATTACTCCAAAGAGCTTCTGGGAGCCCTATTTTCTTTGCATTGAGTATTCAGTATCACATCATTCACTTTCTTCAATTTGATCTTTCAAAAATTTCAAAAATTTTTGTTCCGATGGTGGTAACATGCCCTACTTAATGGCACAACTGTCAATTAATTCCCTTCCTCCTCTCCTCCTTCACCCTCTCCTCCTGATTTTTCCTTGTTATTTCAATGGAATTGGCCAGGGAGAGACAAACACGTGGCCTGTTTTTGCCATGAGAAGTGACATAGTGTTCAGTGGCCTGCATTTTTTACCTAATAATGATGTCAGTTGGGATTCAGTTGCATAAACAGAAAACCCTCTAGCTATTTTAAGCAGCAAGAAGCTTAATATGGGGAATTGAGGGCTTTATAAGCTCAATGAAAAGGAAGAGGAGGAGGTTCTGGATTAGCCTACCAGGAATGACTCCCAGAAAAGCACTGCAAAACTGGTCTGCCAAGGGAACAGCTTTCTCTACTGCAATCCAGAAACTGGAGCTATTGTTCTAATTATGCCCTAGTATCAAACTACTCAGAAAACCACTGTAACAACTGTTGTCTCTAAGAACCTGTCTCCTTAGAAAAGAATGGGATAAAGTATTCATAAATGACACATATGATAAGGGTCTGTTATCCAAAATAAAGAACTCTAAAAATCCATTAAGAAAACAAATAACCTGATTAAAAAATGGACCAAAGACTTTGACACCTCACCAAAGAAGATATACAGATGACAAAAAGGCATATAAAAAGATTCCCCAAAACTATGTCATCAGAGAAATGCAAATTAAAGCAAGAGACCACCTATTCAGATGAACAAAATCTGGAACACCAACACCACCAAATGCTGGAGAAGATGTGGAGCAGCATTAACCCTCATACATTGTTGGTGGGAATGCAAAATGGTAGAGCATTTGGAGGTTTCTTATAAAACTAAACAAACTCTTACCATATGATCCAGCTATTATGCACCCTGGTATTTACACAGAGGAGTCAATAACACATCCACACAAAAACTCCACATTTATAGCAGGTTTATTCATCATTGCCAAAACTTGGAAACAATCAAGATATCTATCCTTCAGTCGATGAATGGAAAAATAAACATGGTATGCTCAGGTAATGGAATATTATTGAATGCTAAAAAGAAATAAGCTATCGAAACCATGAAGAACCACTAAACGCATATTACCAAGTGAAAGAAGACAATCTGAAAAGGTCACATACTGTATGACCCCAACTATATGACATTCTGGAAAAAACAAAACTATGGAGACAAAAAGATTAACGATTGCCAGGGTTTGGCAGTGGGGAGGGATGAACAGGCAGACCACAGAGGATTTTCAGGACAGTGAAAACACTCCGTATAATATTGTAATGATGGATACATGTCATCATGCATTTGTCCAAACCCATTGTATACCATAGAAAGTACACTGTAATGTGCATTATGGACTCTGAGTGATTATGATGTAGCAATGTATGTTCATCATTTATAACAAATAATATTATTCTGGTTGGTAGGGGATGTTGATAATGGGAAAGGCTATGTATACATGTCAGGGCAGACAGTATATTGGAAATCTCTATACCTTCCACTCAATTTTGCTGTGAACCTAAAACTGCTTTTTTAAAAATATACCCCAATTTTTTTTGTTGCTCTTTTGTTTGGCTTTAAATGAGGAATTTGCTTTAAATCAGCACTATCAAGAAGACTGCAAAATTTTCTCTTCATGAGAATGAATATTTTGAAAGGCTGCAGTTTTTGCCTCAGATCAAAAGTGACAGCAGAGACATGAAAATAACACTGTAAACTGACAGCAATTAGAGTTGGACTTCTGAATGTGGAATATGCAAGTAAAAGAACTTCTATACATAGTATCTTCTTTAAACCCTGTGGCAGAAACTGGTTAAACAGCCATTGGCATAGCTTCCTCTTCCAGGACTCCAGGAAGGCATTTGCTACCCGCCCTTGCAATTAGATTAGGTCCATAAGATTGGATTATGTCCAGTAGGTAATGACTGAAAGTGGTATGTGCATTTCTATGACTCATCCCTAAAATGTCCCATGCCATCTTTCACACTATTTTCCTGGTCTACAAGGTTACATCATGAGGGGATGAAAAGGGGATGATGTTGCCCTTAATGAAAAGAAAATCATATGATGTGCATCCCATTAGGACTTACTTAATGTCCACATGTAGTGTTGGTCCTTAAAGATCACTGTGCCAAAATTCCACACTGTAATTATTATTTCTTCCTTTACAGTTACTAAATACTTGAAGGCAGATACTTTGAGATTATGCAAATAACCTGTTTCTATTTAAACTTTCACCATTTCAGAACTTGCCCATTTAGATTATAACTGTGGTGTTCCAAAGATGATTTTTCTCTTTTCCTTATTCCACCTATACTTACTAATTGGAATTCTTCAGTGAGAAAGAGTTACTAGTGCCCCTAAGTTTGTTAATGTATTCAGTTATTTATGTTACTATAGACTCATGGATATTTATTTCATTTTATAATCCAATATTACGATTATTTTGTTGTTCAAGTTGTTCCAGCTCTGGCTATTATAAGATCTTTTAGTTTGATTTCTGTACCTTTAAAAAAAATATTTAGCATTTTCTTACTTTTTGGTACCACAAGATTCTCCAGACTCATATTGTATTTTCTCAATTCACATTATGGAATAAAGCAGTTCTCCAAGGAACACTGGTTCCTTTTATCAGAGAACAGTATTTATGAAGCAGGAGTTGAGAGCTAGGTGTACTCACTGCTACTGCAGTGTTGCTGCTTCTAACCAAATTCATTGGTTTTTTAAAAATATTAAAACAATCTTGCATCCTTGAGAATTCCCACTTAATAAGGATGTATTACCATTGCTTAAATTACTGGACTTAATTTGATAATATATTGTTAAAACTTTCATGCCTACATTCAGAAGAGATATTCTTCTGTAGCATTCTGTTTTCATGATTTGTCTGGCCTTTGTATCAGGATAAGTTTGGAAATAAATCTACCTATTCTAATTTCTGAAATAATTTGTTTATGACTGGTAACTAATTTTTCATTAAATTATAGAAACTGGTGATAGATATCATGCTAGAAGGAAAATCATGGCACTCTTTTTAATGGCCTTTATTAATATTTTCCACTTCACTCATATGTAACTTAATGAAATTCTGCTGTATATCAGTTTTTTATTTAAAGCAAAGGCAAAAAATTTAGGAAAAAAATTCCATCTTATATAAAGTGAGTTAATTTTAAAATACTACTTGAAATTTACTTCTGTACTTTTTAAAATCTATTCTGCAGACAAAATAGGGCTTTTTCATAGTTTCATTTTTATATCATTTCTTCATTCAAAAGCTCTCATTACCCAAATGAGTCACTGTACCTATATGTTTCAATAGCTCTCATATCTTCATCATCAAATTCATCTTCAGCTTCCTTCAACTGTTCAAGAGTCATCTTTTCATATGGCTTAACTAAAAATAAATTGTACATAAATGAATTGTTCAAAATAGATTTTTATTTTATAGTCACATGTCTAGAAAAAGACAATATATTAATAAAGGTGGAGCAAGAATATCTTGAATGTCACAGTTTCTTAAATACATGAAGCTTTTTGTGGCTGACTGCGTCAGGTTTGTTCAAAGTGCTATTACTCCTGCAGAACTATCAGGTTACATTAAAAGTAGATATGAAAATCATCTAGACCCTATATATTTAGATTTTCCCAAGTACCTGGAAATCTTCACTAATAATGTATACTATATAGAATAATCTAAATAGAAGGTAAACCCAAGGGAGGGGAATATAGTAGAGGGAAAAAAAATCCCACCAAGTTGGATACCAGTGTATTTTAGCTGTATTATTAACTAGGATGTGACTTTCAACACATGAATTGGGAATTTTAGGTTTCAGCATCTTAAGTTCAAAAGTAATGGTGGGTTTTGTATTCAATGCTTTCTAATGTCTTCTCTCCCACTAAGTTCATGAAATGCACTCTTACTCTCATAACTGTATCATCCCCTTCATCCAGCTGGTGAAAACCCAACTATACCCATTGCTTCTTCCTGTAAACGTAAAACCATTTCTTCAGTTTCATCCTGTGCCTTTTCTTTTGGAGGAAGAATGCCAAAATCTCTCAAAATTTCATTCCATTCTGTATCTTCATTTGGATCCTATATAAAAAATTAGAAAATGTATTAACGAGATTGGCTTAAAGATGGTGCATGAGAGGTGAGACAGAAACCTCCCCAAACCACATATAATATGAAAATATAGCAAATACAGCTAATCCCGAAAGAACAACAGGAAAGAAGGATGCAACATATGCCTACATCTAGGGAAAAAAGCAGACCTCACAGAAAAGGGTAAAGTACCAAAGCCACAATCCAGTGGAACCCAAGCCCTTCCCCCACCCCAGCTCACTGGAGGCAGGAAGAGAAACGGAGCAGGGAAGGGGTGGAGGCCTAGGACTGCTGAACACCAAGCCCTGGAGATCTGCTCTGGGAGCACGAACCCACATTGAATGGTGCTCTGGAGATTAGTGGGGTTGGAAAGCTAAGATAGGCAGAATACTTGGAGAGACTAAGATTCGAGCCACTAGCAGAGAACAATTACCCATAACCAGCTGCTCTGGGACAAAAGAAAGGCGGGCACTCTCAGAGAACCTCCCAACAGTGAAAGGGCTACTAAAGAACTTGCTGCTCAGGAAAAAGGACAGGTAAACAAAATTGTCCTGGCGCACTCAGCCCAGCAGATTGGGAACTTTCAGGAGCTTCAGATGCTCCATCCCGCTGGCTGGCAATGGAGCTCCGAGGTCCCCCACCACGATAGGCAGCCAACCCTCCTTCCTCCCAGCTGGAACCAGCTCCCATATCTGATGCCTCCGCCATTGCACCAGGACAGCCAGAGGGCAGTCCCACCTATGGTAACTACAAGGGCGTAGCATAGAGACTCCTCCCTGCATGCTTGACCCACTGGCCCTGGCAGTGGAGGCAAGTACTGAAGCCAGAAAGCAGGAAAGAGCTCTTTCCTCCTGGCAGGTGCCAGCACCACTCACCTGCAACTCCCGCCATCACTCCAGGGGCAGAGATGCTCCAGAGAAAGAGATTCTGGGCATTAGAGGGCACTGCCTACACCAAATTCTACAAATATGAAACATCAAAATACCTGGTACAAACCAAAATTCCACAAACAACAGAAAGAGGACCAAGTGAAACAGAACTCACCAATCTTCCTGAAAAAGATTTCAAATTAAAAATTATAAACATGCTTACAGAGTTACAGAAAAAAATTCAAGACCTCAGGTAGGAATTCAAGAAAGATAGAAACTTGGAAAAATATAGTCTCTGAAATGAAACATACAATGGAGGAATTAAAAGCAGATTAGATGAAGTAGAGAAGATGGTAAATAAAATAGAAATTAGAGAACAGGAATGCAAAGAAGGTGAGGCACAGAGAGAAAAAAGGATCTCTGCAATGAAAGAATATTAAGAGAACTGTGTGACCAATCCAAACGGAACAATATTCGCACTGTAGGGGTACCAGAAGAAGAAGAGAGAAAAAGGGGTAGAAAGTGTCTTTGAGGAGGTAATTGCTCAAAACTTCCCCAATCTGGTGAAGGAGATAGTCTCTCAGGTCATGGAGGGGCACAGATCTCCCAACACAAGGAACCCAAAAAAGAAAACACCAAGACATATAATAATTAAAATGGCAAAGATCAAGTATAAGGACATAGTATTCAGAGCAGCCAGTGAGAGAAAAAAAAGATCACATACAAAGGAAAACCCATCAGGCTATCATCAGACTTCTCAACAGAAACTTTACAGGCCAGAAAGGAGTGCACTGACATATTTAATGCAATGAAACAGAAGGGCATCCAACCAAGAATACTTTATCTGGCAAGATTATCATTTAAATTTGAAGGAAGGATTGAACAATTTCCAGATAAGCAAAAGTTGAGATAATTTACATCACAAAAACCATCTCTACAGTGTATTTTGGAGGGACTGCTATAGATATAAGTACTCCTAAGACTAAATAATTGTCACCAGAGAAAATAAAACCACAGTAAAGGAAGTAGACCAATGAATTACTAAGCTAATGCAAAACTATATCAACTACCCCAAAAGTTAGTCAAGGGATACACAAAGACTACAGAATATGATACCTAATGTATAAAGAATGGAGGAGCAAGAAAAATGAGGGAAAAAAAAAGAAACTTTAGATTGTGTTTCTAATAGCTTACTAAGTGACTTAACTTAGACTGTTAGATAGTAAAGAAGCTACCATAGAACCTTTGGTAACCGCAAATCTAAGCATACAATGGCAACAAGTACATATCTATAGATATATCACCTTAAATGTAAATAAACTGAAAGTACCAATCAAAAGACACAGACACAATGAATGGACAAAAAAACAAGACCTGTCTATATGTTGCCTACAAGAGACTCACTTCAAACCCAAAGACATACACAGACTAAAAAGTGAAGGGATGGAAAAAGATATTTAATGCAAATAATTGGGAGAAAAAAGCAGAAGTTGCAGTACTTGAATCAGAAAAAATAGATTTCAAAACAAAGAAAGGACATTACATAATGATAAAGGTGTCAGTCCAACAAAAGGATTATAACCATTATAAATATCTATGCACCCAACATAGGAGCACACAAATATTTGAAACAAATACTAACAGAACTAAAGGGGAAAATAGAATATAATGTATTCATTTTAGGAGACTTCAACACATCACTCACTCCAAAGGACAGATCAACCAGGCAGAAAATAAGTAAGGACACAGAGGCACAGAGCAACACATTAGAACAGATGGACCTAATAGATAGCTACAGAACACTCCACCCAAGAGCAGCAGGATACACATTCTTCTTAAGTGCATACAAAACATTTTCCAGAATAGATCACACACTAGGCCACAAAAAAGATCTTCAGTAAATTCAGAAGGACTGAAATTGTACCAAACAGCTCCTCAGACCACAATGTTATAAAACTAGAAAAAAAATTATGCAAATAAACTAACAAAAAAACACAAAAAAATGGAGACTTCACAAAATGCTCCTAAATAATCAATGAATCAATGACCAAATTAAAACAGAAATAAAGCAATATATGGAGACAAATGGAAACAACAAATCCACACCACAAAATCTGTGGGACACAGCTAGGCAGTTCTAAAAGTATATATTAATACAGGCTACCTGAAGAAAGGACAATAATCCCATATGAACAGTCCAAACTCACAATGAAATTAGAAAAAAGGACAAATGAGGCCCAAAGTCAGTAGAAGGAGGGACATAATAAAGATCAGAGAAGAAATAAATTAAATTGAGAGGAATAAAGAAATAGAAATACTCAATGAAAGCAAGAACTGGTTCTTTGAGAAAACAAACAAAATACATAAACCCCTAGCCAGACTTAAGAAGAAAAAAAGAGAGTCTACACATATGAACAGAATCAGAAATGAGTAATGAAAAATCACTATGGACACCACAGAAATACAAAGAATTATTAGAGATTACTATGAAAAATTATATGTGCTAACATATTGGATAACCTAGAAGAAATGGAAAAGTTTCTAGAAAAATACAACCTTACAAAGCTGACACAGGAAGAAACAGGGAAATATGAACAGACCAATTACCAGCAATGAAATTGAACTGGTAATTAAAACAACTACCTAAGAACAAAACCCCTGGACTAGATGGCTTCACTGCTGAGTTTTATGAAACATTAAGAGAAGACCTAATACCCATCCTCCTTAAAGTTTTCCAAAAAGTAGAAGAGGAGGGAATACTCCCAAACTCATTGTATGAGATCAACATCACTTTAATACCAAAACCAGGCAAGGACACCACAAAAAAAGAAAATTACAGACCAATATCCCTGATGAACATAGGTGCAAAAATACCCAACAAAATATTAGCAAACCGAATTCAAAACTACATCAAAAAGATCATCCATCATCAACACGTAGGATTCATCCCATGGATGTAAGGATGGTACCACATTCGAAAATCCATCAACATCATCCACTAAAACAACAAAAAGGATAAAACCCACATGATTGTTGCCATAGATGCTGAAAAAGCATTAGAGAAAATTCAACATCAATTCATGATAAAAACTCTCAAAAAAATGGGTATAGAGGCCAAGTACCTCAACATAATAAAGGCCATATATGACAAACCCACAGCCAACATTATACTTAACAGTGAGAAGCTGAGAACTTTTCCTTTAAGATCGGGAACAAGACAAGGATATCCACTTTCCCGACTTCTATTCAACATAGTACTGGAGGTCCTAGCCAGGGCAATCAGACAAAATAAAGAAATACAAGGAATCCAGATTGGTAAGGAAGAAGTCAAACTGTCACTGTTTGCAGATGACATGATATTGTACATAAAAAACCCTAAAGAATCCAATCCAAAACTACTAGATCAAATATCTGAATTCAGCAAAGTTGCGGGATATAAAATTAATATGGAGAAATCTGTTGCATTCCTACACACTAATGATGAACTAGAAGAAAGAGAAATCAGGAAAACAATTCCATTCACAATTGCATCCAAAAGAATAAAATACCTAGGAATAAACCTAACCAAGGAAGTGAAAGACCTATACCCTGAAAACTACAAGACACTCTTAAGAGAAATTAAAGAGGACACTAACAAATAGAATCTCATCCCATGCTCTTGGCTAGGAAGAATTAATACTGTCAAAATAGCCATACTGCCTAAAGAAATCTACAGATTCAATGCAATCCTTATCAAAATACCAACAGCATTCTTCCACGAACTGAAACAAATAGTTCTAAAATTCATACAGAACGACCAAAGACCATGAATAGCCAGAGCAATCCTGAGAAGAAAGAATAAAGTGGGGGGGGATGTAGCTCCCCAACTTCAAGCTCAACTACAAAGCCACAGTAGTCAAGACAATTTGGTACTTGCACAAGATCAGAGCCACAGACCAGTGGACCAGAATACAGACTCCAGACATTAACCCAAACATATATGGTCAATCAATATATGATAAAGGAGCCATGGACATACAATGGGGAAATGACAGCCTGTTCAACAGCTGGTGTTAGCAAAACTGGACAGCTACATGTAAGAGAATGAAACTGGATTACTGTCTAACTCCATACACAAAAGTAAATTTGAAATGGATCAAAGACCTGAATTAAGTCATAAAACCATAAAACTCTTAGAAAAAAATATAGGCAAAAATCTCTTGGACATAAACATGAGCAACTTCTTCATGAACATATCTCACTGGGCAAGAGAAACAAAAGCAAAAATGAACAAGTGGCACTACATCATGCTGAAAACATAGTTTTCTATGTTCTCATAGACACCACCTATTAATTACGATGAGCTAGAAGAAAGAGACACCAACAATAGAACAAAAAGGCATCCTACACTATGGGCGAATATATTCATAATTGACAGATCCAATAAAGCATTGACATCCAAAATTTATAAAGAGCTCATGCACCTCAACAAAACAAAATGCAAATAATCCAATTAAAAAATGGGCAGAGGAGCTGAACAGACACTTCTCCAAAGAAGAAATTCAGATGGCCAACAGGCACATGAAAAGACACTCCACATCCCTAATCATCAGAGAAATGCAAATTAAAATCCAAATGAGGTATCACCTCACACCAGTAAAGATGGCAACCCTCCAAAAGACAAACAACAACAAATGATGGTGAGGATGTGGAGAAAGGGAAACCCTACTACACTGCTGGTGGGAATGTAAATTGCTTCAACCTTTTTGGAAAGCAGTATGGAGGTTCTTCAAAAAACTCAAAATAGAAATACCATTTGACCCAGGAATTCCACTTCTAGGAATTACCCTAAGAATGCAGCAGCCCACTTTGAAAAAGACAGATGCACCCCTATGTTTATCGCAGCACTATTTACAATAGCCAAGAAATGGAAGCAACCTAAGCGTCCATCAGTAGATGAATGGATAAAGAAGATGTGGTACATATACACCATGGAATATTATTCAGCCATAAGAAGAAAACAAATCCTACCATTTGCAACAACATGGATGGAGCTAGAGGGTATTATGCTCAGTGAAATAAGCCAGGCAGAGAAAGACAAGTACCAAATGATTTCACTCTTATGTGGAGTATAAGAACAAAGCAAAAACTGAAGGAACAGAACAGCAGCAGAAACACAGAACCCAAGAATGGACTAACAGTTACCAAAGGGAATGGGACTGGGGAGGATGGGTGGGAAGGGAGGCATAAGGGGGGTGAAAAAGAAAGGGAACATTATGATTAGGATGTATAATGTGGGGGGGCATGGGGAGGGCAGTGCAACACAGAGAAGACAAGTAGTGAGTCTATAGCATCTTACTACGCTGATGGACAGTGACTATAATGGAGTTTGTAGGGGCAGACTTGGTGAAGGGGGGAGTCTAGTAAACATAATGTTCCTAATGTAGTTGTAGATTAATGATACCAAAATAAAAAAAATAAAAAATAAAATACCTGGGAATAAACCTAACCAAGGAAGTGAAAGACCTATACTCTGAAAACTACAAGACACTCATGAGAGAAATTAAAGAAGAAACCAATAAATGGAAACACATCCCATGTTCATGGATAGGAATAATTAATATGGTCAAAATGGCCATCCTGCCTAAAGCAAACTATAGATTCAATGCAATCCTTATCAAAATACCTACAGCACTCTTCAATGAACTAGAGCAAATCATTCTAAAATTCATATGGAATGACAAAAGACCCCGAATAGCCAAAGCAATCCTGAGAAGGGAGAATAAAGCAGGGGGAATTATGCTCCCCAACTTCAAGCTCTACTACAAAGCCACAGAAATCAAGAGAGTTTGGTACTGGCACAAGAACAGACCCAGACACAAATGGAACAGACTACAGAGCCCAGATATAAACCCAAGCATATATGGTCAATTATATATGAAAAAGGAGCGATGGAAATACAGTGGGAAAATGACAGCCTCTTCAACAGCTGGTGTTGGCAAAACTCGACAACTACATATAAGAGAATGAAACTGGATTATTGTGTAACCCCATATACAAAAGTAAACTCTAAATGGATCAAATACCTAAATGTAAGTCATGAAACCATAAAACTCTTAGAAGAAATCATATGCAAAAATCTGGACATAAACATGAGCAACTTCTTCATGAACAGATCTCCCTGGCCAAGGAAAACAAAAGCAAAAATGAACAAGTGAGACTATATCAAACTAAAAAGCTTCTGTACAGCAAAGGACACCATCAGTAGAACAAAAAGACATCCTACGGTATGGGAGAATATATTCATAAATGACATATCAGATAAGCAGTTGACATCCAAATTATATAAAGAGCTCAGGCACCTCAACAAACAAAAAGCAAATAAGCCAATAAAAAAATGGGCAAAGGAGTTGAACAGACACTTCTCCAAAGAAGAAATTCAGCTGACCAACAGGCACATGAAAAGATGTTCCACATCCCTAATCATCAGAGAAATGCAAATTAAAACCACCATGAGATATCACCTCACACTAGTTAGGATGGCCATCATCCAAAATACAAACAACAATAAATGTCGGCAAGGATGTGGAGAAAGGGAAACCCTACTACACTGCTGGTGGGAATGTAAAATAGTTCAACCTTTGTGGAAAGCAGTATGGCGGTTCCTCAAAAAACTCAAAATAGAAATACCATTTGACCCAGGAATTCCACTCCTAGGAATTTACCCTAAGAATGCAGCAGCCCAGTTTGAAAAAGACAGATGCACCCCTATGTTTATCGCAGCACTATTTACAATAGCCAAGAAATGGAGGCAATCTAAGTGTCCATCAGTAGATGAATGGATAAAGAAGATGCAGTACATATACACAAAGGGATATTATTCAGCCGTAAGAGGAAAGCAAATCCTACCATTTGCAATAACTTGGATGGAGCTAGAGATATTATGCTTAGTGAAATAAGTCAGGCGGAGAAAGACAAGTATCAAATGATTTCACTCATCTGTGTAGTATAAGAACAAAGAAAAAACTGAAGGAACAAAACAGCAGCATAAACACAGAACCCAAGAATGGACTAACAGTTACCAAAGGGAAAGGGATTGGGGAGGATGGGTGCCAAGGGAGGGACAAGGAGGATAAAGGGTCATTATGATTAGCATATATAATGTAGTAGGGGGGAATACGAGAAAGGCAGTATAACACAGAGAAGACAAGTAGTGGTTCTATAGCATCTTACTACACTGATGGAAAGTGACTGTAATGGGGTATGTGGTGGGGACTTGAAAAGAGGGGGAGTCTAGTAACCATAATGTTGTTCATGTAATTGTACATTAATGATAGCAAACACACACACACACACACACACACACACACACAAATATTCACAAACCAAATTCAAAAAAACATCAACCATCATCCATCATGATCAAGTGGGATTTATCCCAGAGATGCAAAGATGGTACAATATTCAAAAATCCATCAACATTATACACATCAACAAAAAGAAAGACAAAAACCACATGATCATCTCTATATATGCTGAAAAAGCATTTGACAAAATTCAACATGAATTCATAATAAAAACTCTCAACAAAATGGGTATAGAGGGAAAGTACCTCAACATAATAAAGGCCATATATGATAGACCCAGAGCCAACATCCTTCTTAATAGTGAAAAACTGAAAGCTTTTCCTTTAAGATTGGGAACAAGACAAAGATGACCACTCTCCCCACTTTTATTCAACATAATTCTGGAGGTCCTAGCTATAGCAATCAGACAACACAAAGAAATAAAAGGGATCTAGACTCATAAGGAAGAAGTTATACTGTCACTGTTTGCAGATGATATGATGTTGTACATAAAAAAAAACCCTATAGAATCCACCTGAAAAATACCAGAACTAATAACTGAATTCAGCAAAGTTGCAGGGTATAAAATTAATACACAGAATCCTGTGGCATTCTATACTACTATATACTACATTCATATAGACTAACAATAAACTATCAGAAAGCAAAATCAGGAAAACAATTCCATTTACAATTGCATCAAAAAAAATACCTAGGAATAAACCTAACCAAGGAGGTGAAAGACTAAAGACCCTGAAAACTGAAGGACACTCATGAGAGAAATTAAAGAAGACACCAATAAATGGAAATACATCCTGTGCTCATGGATAGGAAGAACTAATATTGTCAAAATGGCCATCTTGCGTAAAGCAATCTACAGGTTCAATTCCATCCCTATCAAAATACCAATGGCATTCTTAACGAACTAGAATAAATAGTTCTCAAATTCACATGGATCCACAAAAGACCCTGAATAGCCAAAGCAATCCTGAGAAGGAAGAATAAAGCTGGGGGGATTATGCTCCCCAACTTCAAGCTCTACTACAAAGCTATAGTGGTTAAAATAATTTGGTACTGGCACAAGAACAGACCCATAGACCAATGGAACACACTAGAGAGCCCAGATATAAATGTGAGCATATATGGTCAATTAATATACAATAAAGGAGGTATGGATATACAGTGGAGAAATGCCAGACTCTTCAACAGCTGGTGTTGACAAAACAGGACAGCTACATGCAAGAGAATGAAACTGGATTATTGTCTATCTCCATACAGAAAATTAAACTCAAAATGGATCAAATATCTGAATGTAAGTCATGACACTCCTCTGGCAAGGGGGACAAAAGCAAAAATGAACAGATGTCCTACATCAAACTAAAAGCTTCTGTACAGCAAAGGACACCATCAGTAGAAATAAAAGGCATTGTACACTATGGGAAAATATATTCATAAATGACACATCTCATAAGGATTTAACATGAACACATCTCCTCTGGCAAAGGGAACAAAAGCAAAAATGAACAAATGTCCTACCTCAAACTAAAAGCTTCTATACAGCAAAGGACACCATCAGTAGAAATAAAAGGCATCCTACAGTATGGGAGAATATATTCATAAATGACACGTCTGATTCATTTACATGACACAAAACATGTAAAGAACTCACATGCCCCACACCCAAAAAGCAAATAACCTGATTAAAATATGGGTAGAGGATCTGAGCAGACACTTCTCCAAAGAAGAAATTCAGGTGGGCAACATGCACATGAAAGATGCTGCACATCACTAATTATCAGGGAAATGCAAATTAAAACCACAATGAGACATCACCTCATACCAGATAGAAGAGCCAACATCAAAAAGACAAGGAACAGCAAATGCTGGCAATGATGCAGAGAAAGCAGAGCCCTCCTACACTATTGGTGGGAATGATAATTAATTCAACCATTATGGAAAGCAATATGGAGGTTCCTCAGAAAACTAAAGATAGAAATACTATTTGATGCAGGAATTCCACTCGTAGGAATTTATCCAATGAAAACAAGATCCCAGATTCAAAAAGACATAGGTACTCCTATGTTTATCACAGCACTATTTACAGTAGCCAAGACATGGAAGCAACTTAAGTTGCTTAAGTAGATGTTCTTCAGTAAATGAATGGATAAAGAAGTGGTACACATACACAATGGAATATCATTCAGCCACAGAAGAAAACAATCCTACCATTTGCAACAACATGGATGGTGCTGGAAGGTATTATGCTCAGTGAAATAAGCCAGACAGAAAGACAAGTACCAAATGATTTCACTCATTTGTGAAGTATAACAACAAAACAAAACTGAAAGGACAAAAGAGCAGCAGACTCACAGACTCCAAGAAGAGAGTAGCAGTTACCAACGGGAAAGGGTTCAGGAGAAGGGGAGGGAGGGAGAAGAGGATTAAAGGGCATTATGATTAACATACATAATGTAGGCAGGTCACAGGGAAGGCAGTATAGCACAGAGAAGACAAATAGTGATTCTATAGCATCTTGCTATGCTGGTGGACAGTGACTTCAATGGGATGTGGGTTGGATTTGATAATATAGTATATACCCATGTATATACCATTTATGGTGTTCTTCACTCCTTTCCCTAGAACCAGTTTTCCCCCTGGTGTCATATCCCTGTAGCCTGAAGGAAGTTCCTTTAGCATTCTTACAGTGCAGGTCTGCAGACAACTAACTCTCTGAACTTTCATATTTCTGAAAATGTCTGTCTTTTCCACCAGGTTTTTGATGGACGGTTTCATTGGATATAGAATTTTGGTTTGAGTCTTGCCCTCTAGCACTTGAAGCATTTTAAAGACTTTCTGGCCTTTATTGTTTCTGATGAGAAGTCAGATAAATCATACTGTATTACTGTTCCCCTGTATGAATACAATACACTTACCTTAATATTATAACTTTTCTCTGGACACTTTCACATTTCATTCTTTGGATTTCAGCAGTGTATGCTTGGTGTTTGGTTTTATTTGTACTTATCCTGTTTGGTGCTCCCTGAACTTCTTTATGTCTTCCCTCAACATTTGGATAATTTTGTCTATCATATGTTTAAGTTTTTCCTGCCTCTCCCTTTCCTCTCTTTCTAGGATTTGTTACATGTATGTTAACATTTAATAATTTAGATGTTACATATATGTAAACATTTAATAATGTCTCTCAAGTTCACTTTTCTCTAGTATGTTTTCTTTGTTCTTCAAATTGGGTACTTTCTATTGATATATCTTCAAGTTCCCAGACTCTTCTACCCTCCAAATCTATGAGTAAGCCCATTCAGTGAATTTATTTCAATTGTTGTTCCTTTCAGTTCTAGAATTTCCATTTTACTATTTTATTACCATTTGTATTTCTCTGCTAAGATTTTCCATCTGTTAGTTCATTCTCCATTAAGTTCTTGAAGTTAGTTATAGTAGATACCTTAAATTATTTACTAATGTCAACATCTGGACAACTTCAGGATCAGTGACTATTGACTGCTTTGTTTTTTAATATGGGCCATATTTTCATATTTTCCTTTTGCTTATCTCTGGGTTTAGACAAATGCATAATGACATGTATCCATTATTACAGTACCATACAGAGTATTTCCACTGTCCTAAAAATCCTCTGTGGTTCACCTATTCAACCCTCCCCACTGACAACCCCTGGCAATCATTGATCTCTGTCTCCATAGCTCTGTCTTTTCCAGGTTGTCGTATAGTATGCAGCCTTCTCAGATTGTCTTCTTTCACTTGATACTATGCATTTAGTGGTTCTTCATGGCTTGGATAGCTCATTTCATTTACTGAGCATACACTGTTTATTTTTCCATTCATCTACTGAAGGATATCATGATTGTTTCCAAGTTTTGGCAATGATGAATAAACCTGCTATAAATGTGGAGGTTTCCGTGTGAGTGTATTATTAACTCCTCTGTGTAAATATCAGGGAGCATGATAGCCAGATCATATGGGAAGAATATGTATAGTTTTATAAGAAACCTCCAAACTGTCTTCCAAATGCTCTACCATTTTGCATTCCCACCAGCAATGTATGAGGGTTAATGCTGCTCCACATCTTCTCCAGCATTTGGTGGTGTTTGTACCTCAGGTTTTAGCCATTCTAATAGGTGGGTAGTGGTCTCTTCTTTGCTTGTTTCTTTGTTTGTTTTGGTATCATTAATCTACAATTACATGAGCAACATTATGGTTACTAGACTCCCCCCATAATTAAGTCCCCACCATATACCCCAATACAGTCACTGTCCATCAGCGTAGTAAGATGCTATAGAATCACTACTTGTCTTCTCTCTGCAGTCCTCCCCGTGCCCACCCTACATTATGCCTGCTAATCATAATACCCCCTTTTCCCCTTTGTCTCTCCCCTCCCACCCATCCTGCCCAGTCCCTTTCCCTTTGGTAACAGTTAGTCCATTCTTGGGTTCTGTGAGTCTGCTGCTGTTTTGTTCCTTCAGTTTTTTTCTTTGTTCTTATACTACACATATGAGTGAAATCATTTGATACTTGTCTTTCTCCGCCTGGCTTATTTCACTGAGCATAATACCCTCTAGCTCCATCCATGTTGTTGCAAATGGTAGGATTTGTTTTCTTCTTATGGCTGAATAATATTCCATGGTGTATATGTACTGCATCTTCTTTATCCATTCATCTACTGATTGACACTTAGGTTGCTTCCATTTCTTGGCTATTGTAAATAGTGCTGCGATAAACATAGGGGTGCATCTGTCTTTTTCAAACTGGGCTGCTGCATTCTTAGGGTAAATTCTTAGGAGTGGAATTCCTGGGTCAAATAGTATTTCTGTTTTGAGTTTTTTGAGGAACCTCCATACTGCTTTCCACAAAGGTTGAATCAATTTACATTCCCACCAGCAGTGTAGTAGGATTTCCCTTTCTCCACATCCTCGCCACCATTTGTTGTTGTTTGTCTTTTGGAGGGTTGCCATCTTTACTGGTGTGAGGTGATATCTCATTTGGGTTTTAATTTGCATTTCTCTGATGATTAGGGATGTGGAGCATCTTTTCATGTGCCTGTTGGCCATCTGAATTTCTTCTTTGGAGAAGTGTCTGTTCAGCTCCTCTGCCCATTTTTTAATTGGATTATTTGCTTTTTGTTTTGTTGAGGTGCATGAGCTCTTTATATATTTTGGATTTCAACCCTTTATCATGTATGTCATTTAAGAATATATGCTCCCATACTGTAGGATACCTTTTTGTTCTATTGATGGTGTTCTTTGCTGTACAGAAGCTTTACTGCTTAATATAGTCCCACTTCTTCATTTTCGCTTTTGTTTCCCTTGCCCGGTGAGATATGTTCATGAAGAAGTTGCTCATGTTTATGTCCAAGAGATTTTTGCCTATGTTTTTCTCTAAGAGTTTTATGGTTTCATGACTTACATTCAGGTCTTTGAATCATTTCAAATTTACTTTTGTGTATGGGGTTAGACAATGATCCAGTTTCATTCCCTTATATGTAGCTGTCTAGTCTTTGATTCATTTTGAGTTTACTTTTGTATATGGGGTTAGACAATGATCCAGTTTCATTCTCTTACATGTAGCTCTCCAGTTTTGCCAACACCAGCTGTTGACCATATATGTTTGGGTTTATATCTGGATTCTCTATTCTGTACCATGGTCTGTGCATCTGTTCTTGTGCCAGTACCAAATTGTCTTGATTATTGTGGCTTTGTAGTAGAGTGTGACATTGGGAAGCAAGATGCCTACTTCTTTATTCTTCCTTCTCAGTATTTGCTTTGGCTATTTGGGGTCTTTTGTCATTCCATATGAATTTTAGAACTATTTGTTCCAGTTCTCTGAAGGATGTTGTTGGTATTTTGATAGGGATTGCATTGAATCTGTAGATTGCTTTAGACATGATGGCCATTTTGACAATATTAATTCTTCCTACCCAAGAGCATGGGATGTGTTTCCATTTTTTAGTGTCCTCTTTAATTTTTATTAACAGTGTCTTTTAGTTTTCAGGGTATAGGTCTTCCACTTCCTTGGTTATGTTTATTCCCAGGTATCTTATTCTTTTGGATGTAATTGTGAATGGAATTGTTTTCCTGATTTCTCTTTCTGCTAGCTCATTGTTAGTGTATAGGAAAGCAACAGATTTCTGTGAATTAATTTTGTATCTGGCAACTTTGCTGAATTCATATATTAGTTCTAGTAGTTTTGGAGTGGATTCTTTAGGGTGTGTTATGTACAATATCATGTCATCTGAAATCATGACAGTTTGACTTCTTCTTTACCAATCTGGATTCCTTGTATTTCTTTGTTTTGTCTTATTGCCATGGCTACAACCCACAGTACTATGTTGAATAACAGTGGGGAGAGTGGGCATCCCTGTCTTGTTCCTGATCTTAGGTGAAAAGCTTTCAGCTTCTTGCTGTTAAGTATGATGCTGGCTTTGAGTTTGTCATATATGGCCTTTATTATGTTGAGTTAGTTGCTCTCTATACCCATTTTGTTGAGAGTTTTTATCATGAATCGATGTTGAATTTTGTCAAATGCTTTTTCAGCATCTATGGAGATGATCATGTGGTTTTTGTCCCTCTTTTTATTGAAGTGGTGGATGATGCTAGTGGATTTTTTAATGTTGCACCATCCTTGCATCCCTGAGATGAATCCTACTTGATCACTGTGTATGATCCTCTTGATGTATTTTTGAATTTTTTGCTAATATTTTGTTGAGTGTTTTTGCATCTATGTTCATCAGGGATATTGGTCTGTAATTTTCTTTTTTTGTGGTGTTTTTGCCTGGTTTTGGTAATGGAGTGATGCTGGCTTCATGTAATGAGTTTGGATGTATTCCCTCCTCTTCTATTTTTTGGAAAACTTTAAGGAGAATGGGTATTATGTCTTCTCTATGTGTCTGATAAAATTCAGCAGTGAATCCATCTGGACCAGGTGTTTTGTTCTTGGGTAGTTTTTTTATTACTTATTCAATTTCATTGCTGGTAATTGGTCTGTTTAGATTTTCTGTTTCTCCCTTCATCAGTCTTGGAAGGTTGTATTTTTCTAGGAAGTTGTCCATTTCTTCTAGGTTTTCCAGCTTGTTAGCATATAGATTTTCTTAGTATTCTCTAACAATTCTTTGTATTTCTGTGGGGTCTGTCGTGATTTTTCCTTTCTCATTTCTGATTCTGTTTTTGGTGTAGATCTCTTAAGTTCAGCTAGGTGTTAATCTATTTTGTTTATTTTCTCAAAGAACAGCTTTTGGTTTCATTGATTTTTTTCTGTTGTTTTATTCTTCTCAATTTTATTCTTCTCTGGTCTTTATTATGTCCTTCCTTCTACTGACTTTGGGCCTCATTTGTTCTTCTTTTTCCAGTTTAGACTATTCATTTGGGATTGTTCTTCCTTCTTTAAATAGGCCTGGATTGCTATACACTTTTCTCTTAGAACTGCCTTCACTGCATCCCACAGAAGTTGTGGCTTCATGCTGTTGTTGTCATTTGTCTCCATATATTGCTAGATCTCTGTTTTAATTTGGTCATTGATCCACTGATTATTTAGGAGCATGTTGTTTAGCCTCCATGTGTTGGTGAGCCTTTTTGTTTTCTTTGCACAATTTATTTCTAGTTTTATACCTTTGTCGTCTGAGAAGTTGGTTGGTAGAATTTCAGTATTTTTTAATTTACTGAGGTTCTTTTTGTGGCCTGGTATGTGGTCTATTCTGGAAAATGTTTCATGTGCACTTGAGAAGAATGTGTGTCCTGCTGCTTTTGGGTGTAGAGTACTGTAGATGTCTGTTAGGTCCATCTTTTCTAGTGTGTTGTTCAGTGCCTCTGTGTCCTTGCTTATTTTCTGTCTGGTTGATCTGTTCTTTGGAGTGAGTAGTGTGTTGAAATCTCCTAAAATGAAGGCATTGCATTCTATGTCCTCATTTAATTCTGTTAGTCTTTGTTTCACATATTTCAATGCTCCTGTGTTGGGTGCATATATATTTATAATGGTTATATCCTCTTGTTGGACTGAGCCCTTTATCATTATGTAATGTCCTTCTTTATCTCTTGTTACTTTCTTTGTTTTGAAATCTATTTTGTCTGATGCAAGTACTGCAACACCTGCTTTTTTCTCCCTATTGTCTGCATGAAATATATTTTTCTGTACCTTCACTTTTAGAGTGTATATATCTTTGGGTTTGAGGTGAGTCTCTTGTAAGCAGCACATAGATGGGTCTTGCTTTTTTATCCATTCTATTACTGTGTCTTCTGTTTGGTGCATTCAGTCCATTTACATTTACGGTGATTATTGATAGATATGTATTTATTGCCATTGCAGGCTTTGGATTCATGGTTACCAAAGGTTCTATGGTAGCTTCTTTACTATCTAAGCATCTAACTTAACTCTCTTATTAAGCTATTATGAACACAGTCTGATGATTATTTGTCTCCCTTCTTATTCTTCCTCCTCCATTCTTTATATGTTAAGTTTGTTATTCTGTACTGTTTTGTGTTTCTTTTTGACTGCTTTTGTGGATAGTTGATTTTATTTTTTGCCTTTAGTTAGTATTTGGTTGGTCTGCTTTCCTTGCTGTGATTTTATTTTCTCTGGTGACATCTATTTAGCCATAGGAGTGCTTCTATCTAGAGCAGTCCTTTAAAATATCCTGTAGAGGTGGTTTGTGGGAAGCAAATTCCCTCAACTTTTGCTTGTCTGGAAATTGTTTAATACCTCTTTCAAATTTCCATGATAATTGTGCTGGATACAGTATTATTGGTTCAAGGCCCTTCTGTTTCACTGCATTAATATGTCATGCCACTCCTTTCTGGCCTGTAAAGTTTCTGTTGTGAAGTCTGATGACAGCCTGATGGGTTTTCCTTTGTATGTGATCTTTTTTCTCTCTCTGGCTGCTCTGAATACTATGTCCTTATCCTTGATCGTTGCCATTTTAATTATTATTATGTCTTGGTGTTTTCTTCCTTGAGTTCCTTGTGTTGGGAGATCTGTGTCCCTCCATGGCCTCAGAGACTATCTCCTTCCCCACACTGGGGCAGTTTTGAGCAATTACCTCCTCAAAGACACTTTCTAGCCCTTTTTCTCTCTTCTTCTTCTTCTGGGACCCCTACAATGTGAATATTGTTCCATTTGGATTGGTCACACAGTTCTCTTAATATTCTTTCATTCCTAGTAATCCTTTTATCTCTCTCTGCCTCAGCTTCTCTGTATTCCTTTTCTCTGATTTCTATTCCATTAACAGTCTCTTGCACCTCATCCTGTCTGTTCTTAAGACCTATCGTTTCATTTCTGTTATCTCCCTCCAGACTTCATCCCTTAGCTCTTGCATATTTCTCTGCAAGTCCATCAGCATGGTTGTGACTTATATTTTGAACTCTTTTCCAGGAACATTGGTTATATCTATCTCACCAGGCCTTCTCTCTGGGGTTGTCTGAGTGATGTTTGACTGGACCAGATTCTTCTGCCTTTTCATAGCAGTAGAAGTGGTCACAGGCAGGTGGCACATGTGTCAGCTGGGAGAACAAAGTCCTTTCCAACTTCTTGGTCGCCTTACTCTTCTTCGCTGCCTGTGCCATCTACTCACACACTGGGAGCTGTCTCTGGGATAATCTCCTGAGCTGCTGTGGGCAGGGCGGCCCTTGTGATAGCTTAGTGCACTGTGGGGGGTCACAGATGCAGCGGGTGTGTTCTCCTGTGAGAATAGTGCCCCTTTGTGCCTTCTGGACCTTGCTCCGGCTTCCGCTGCCTGTGCTGTCTACCTGCACACTGGGAGAAGTCCCTGGGATAATCTCTTCAGCTGCCTTGGATGGGGTGGCCCTCGGGAGAGCCTAGTCCACTGTGGGGGGGTCGCAGCCACTCCGGTTGTGTTCTCCTGTGAGAACAGCGCCCCTTCATGCCTTCTGGATCTTGCTCCAGCTTCCGCTGCCTCTGCCAGTTACCCGCACACTAGGAGCAGTCTCTGGGATAATCTCCTGAGCTGCCATGGGTTGGGCGGCCCTCAGGAAAGCCTAGGGCACTACGGGGAGTGGCAGATACACTGGGAGTGTTCTCCTGAGAGAATGGCACCCCTTCATGCCTTCCGGACATTGCTCTTGCTTCCTCTGTCTGTCCGGGTTATCTGCATGCTGGGAGGAGACTGTGTGGTTGCTGTGGGTGGGGCTGTTCTCCGGCTGCTCTGCAGCTATGGCGGGTCAGCAGGTTTGCTTGCAGTGCCAGCCAGGGGGAATGAATGGCTGGCTGCTTATCGCTGTGTGGGGTGTTGGGGCTGCTTTACCCCGCAGGGGGTTAGGAGGCCTGAAGTTCTTCAAGATTCCAAGCCTGCTGGGCTGAGTGTGTTGGGATGATTTTGTCCAGCTGTTGAGCCCTTGTCCCTTTAAGACTTTAAAAAAGTGCCCACTTTTCTTTTGTCCCAGGTTAGCCCACTGTGGGGACCCACTTGCAGTCTCCGTCTTGGATTTTACTTTTCCATTTCTCTAATATCCAGTACACCATGCAATGTGTGTCTGTGCTCCTGGTGCACATTACTAGGGCTGGTTATTTAGTAGTCCTGTGCTTCCACTCCTTCCTCACTCTGATTCTTTTCCTTCCACTGGTGAGCTGGGGTGGGGGTAGTGCTTGGGTTCCGCTGGGTCATGGCTTTGTTTCTTACCCTTTTCGTGTGATGCTGAGTTCTTGCAGATGTAGATGTAGCCTGGTTGTTGTACTGTATCTTCTGGTTTCTCTTTTAGGAATAGTTGTATTTGTTGTATTTCCAAAAATATATATGGTTTTGGGAGATTTCCGCTGCCCTATACACGCCACATCTTGAGCCCCCTCTCTTGTGTTCTCTTGCCTTTTTTTATTTGCATTTTCCTGATGACATTAATTGGAGCATCTTTTTGTATGCCCAGTTTTATTTGGTTTGTTTTTCTTTTTGATGCTGAGTTTTAGAGTTTTAAAATATATTCTGGATATTAATCCTTTATCAAATATATAATTTACAAATATTTCCTCCCATTCTGTGTTTTGCAGTTTTGCTCTGGTGATAATATCCTTTGATGCACAACAGTCTTAAATTTTGATGAAAAGCTATTTATCAATTTTTTTTCTCTTGTTGCCTGTGTTTTTGGTGTCATATTCAAGAAATCACTGCCAATCGAATGCTGTGGTGATTTTCTCCTATGTTTTCTTCTAAGTGCTTTATAGCTTTAGGTCTCACATCTAGGTCTCTGATCTGTCTTCAATTAATTTTTGTTTATAATGTGAGTTAAGAATCTAACTCTTTCTTTTGCATGTGCATATCCAGTTTACCTGACGCCATTTATTGAAAAGATTGTCTTCTTACTTGAATGGTTTTGACATTCTTCTTGGAAATCACTTGACTGTATATATGAGGATTTTTTCTGGGCTCTCTATTGTATTCTATTGGTCTGTATGTCTATCTTTCTGCCAGTGACACTGTTTTGATTATTGCAGCTTTGTAGTACATTTTGAAATCAGAAAGTGTGGGTCCCAACTCTGCTCATCTTTTTAAAGACTTTTTTGGTTATTTTGAATACCTTCTATATTCCAAATGATGGGTTTTTCTGTTTTTACAAAAAATGTCATTGGGATTTTATAGGAATTATATTGAATCTGTAGGTTGCTTTGCATGTATTGACATCTTAATAAGCCTTCAAATCCATGGAAGTGGGATGTTTTCCTTATTTATTTCTTCTTTAATTTCTTTCAGCAATGTTTCAGTAGTTTGCAATGGACAAGTCTTCCACCTCCTTGGTTACATTTATTCCTAAGTATTTTAATGTGATTTGCATGGAATTGTTTTCTTAATTTCCTTTTGGATTATTCATGATAATGTACAGAAATGTAGTCAAATTTTTAAAAGTCTCCTACTCCCTGCAGATAATTTATATCTGGGTTTTTATTTCTTTAAACATAATAAGAAAAGTTTCATAACCTGTTTCTGATCATTCTAATGACTGAAGTCTCTGCAGGTCTATTCTTGTTGGTTCATACTCTTGGTGCCATTCCTTGTGTGCTTGGTTACTTTTGACTGATTTCTGCTTCCATTCCTTGAGAACTTATCTGCAGGATTTCTTTGAGACCTAAAATAAAGATGTCTTCCTCCACAGAGGATTTGTTACTTCTTCTAGGCATTTATAGGCAATGTAGTATAGAACTATATCAAATTTGTAGTTCGACATTTGCTGGACCACCCAGAAAATATGCCTTAGGGTGCCATCTATATGAGAGCTGTCTTGGGCCATAACCTCTAGGAGTGATATTTTATTCCTCTCCTTTTTCTCTCCTGTTCCACTAAGCATCAAAACAACCTTCCCTGAACTAGCTCTCATTCATACTCCCATTAGTCCCATCCTTTGGTGGACCATACACAGTCTTTGGTTCCTCCTCAATCTGTCATTACATCCAGGACCAAAATGCAAGTTGCTAATGCCCTCAAGGTAAAAGTGGCTTTGGAGCTCTAGATATCCATTCACCTGTTTTTCCAATTTCCCTTCAATTTAGGTCTCATAGTTTCTTACTATTACGTCACTTCTTCAATGTTTTTATGGAGGTATGTTTTACATTACAGCCAGCACTTTTACTTATAGTCAGCAGGAGAGTTGGTCCAAATAACTTGGTCCACTATTATCAGAAATAACATCATTCATTTTTTAAAATACCTTCCCTTCATTTCACACTACCATCCTATCTCAATTTTCTTCTTCTTAATCAAACTTCTTGACATAATTGTTTATATGTGCTTTAATCACTTCCATTTCCCATTCATTCTCAACCACTCCAAAGTTGGCTTCTCCCTCCAATATTCCTTTCAAAACTACTCTAAGGTCACCTCTGAGCCCCATGTTGGAAATTTTAATGGATATTCATTGTATTTGATCCCTTATGCAGAATTGGAGAGTTTGTCATTCTTTCCTTGTTAAAATACTCTTTCTTGATATTTATGACACCACATTCTTATGGTTTTATTCATACCTCCCTGACTGTTCTTCCTTAACTGATCTAGGAGCTAGCTGCAGAAGGATTTAACATGGAATTTAATGGTAAGTGCTCTGTATTCTGTTCTCCCTTTCACTTTTAGAAATTATCTATGAAATCGTACCTAATAGAGCTAGGTACCACAATCTATTTGTTAAAACTACTATAGCATTTATCATGCCATAAGTAGCTAGTTATATTGGTCTTCCTTTGTTTCCCACATGGTAAGAATAAGTCCATAACTACACATAAGCATTGAATAGCTGGCTCTTGAATAAATCAATGAAAAAAGGTTAATGTGCTATTTTCATCACCCGCAACTACATTTTGTCCTATTTCTTGAAGGGTGGGTGCAAATCCCAAGTTTTCAGTTTTACACACTTGATAAAATGTACTTGCTAGGAATCTATCCATTAGATAGTACACAAAAGTACTATACATTAAAAAATCCATTAAAAAAGTATGTGTAACTGATGTTCAAAATATCCTAATTATACAGTATATACAAATACCAAAATTAAATATGTAAAACAAGAAAAATCTCAGTGGTTTTAATTTGAGGAAGTCGGTGCAAAGAGGCTGTTTCTGTAAGTCAGAAATTGAGAATTTTACCTGGATAAAAATGGAAACAAAAGCACAGGCTTCTGGTTAATCAGGAGGTTAGATAGAGGAACAGTCTTCTAAGGAATAAATGGAAGTCTACCAGAGCTTTTTGTGATCAGGTAGGAGAAACTCCAGGGACAACTAGGTTTTTATTTTTTCTTTCTGTTTTTTTGTTTTATTACAAGACAGATGCAACTACTAGGGTTTCTGTTGTGATCGTTTTTTAAAGTAGAGTGGCAGGATACTTACATTGAATTACACTTGCGCTAAAGTTGCTGGTCTATTTCTTAAGTCAGAAATAGTGCAGCAGTGATATTTCCAGGATTCAGGTGTGAAACAACACCAAACAACTCCCAACGCTTCCTCCAGCAACAACTGAAGTCCGTTGAAAATATGGCGCTCTCCTTAAGTTATTTCGGATTTCTCTCAAAAATTGACAGAGGCACCCGCAAAATTTAGTATTTACTAAGAACAAACGTTAGAACCCAACTGCGGGCCGCCCTCCCGTTGGTGTCCGCCTCAGGCCCTGCCCGGGGCACCCGGCGGCCGAGACCCTCACCTGCATGGCGTTCCGCGTTGCTGGTCCCCGGCGAGGGACTCGGGCCTAGACCCACCGCGTCCTCAGGCGGGAAGGGAGCGCGCCGCAGGCCCTGCGGTTTCCACCGCCGCCCCGGGGGCGAAGACAAAACTGCGCCTCGGAGAAGCCCGCGCCGGCGCAGTTCTGTCGCCAGGCAACGGGGAGGCGTGGCCAGGGGTAGGGGCTGTGGGTACTCACCCACCGGGTCCTTGGGTTTCAGTCCCCAGTGATGCCTTTCCTGTTCGCCAAGTGATACTGGTGCTGGCATTCCTTCCACCACCGCTAAGCAACGTGTGTAACCCACCCTCGGCACCCTTCAACCTCAGAGTCTTGTGCTCATGGAGAAATAACAAAATCCTGGGAGAGAACACTTCAGAGGAGTTCTTAACCTGGAGCCCATAGCCTTTACTTGGGTGGATGTTAGGAGCTACCTAGCCCCCTCCCCCTATTGTACACATAATTTGTTGTATGTGAATATCTGGCAATTAAGGACCAGAGCTTTCATCAGATTTGCAAATGGCTCTCCAGCCCCATCTTAAAAACCCACTGTCTTGGAAGACAGAAGTTCTGGCTTGAGGCAGGAAACCTAGACAGTTGGATTCGTTGGTGGTTAGGTTAAGGAAAGAATGTTTACTGGCAGCTGCCAGGAACATGGGGAAAACATTTGACGGTATCACCAAATAAGGTCATACACATAGTCAGAGATATCCTGATAGGATTTGGAAAGAGGAAATAAATGTTTTTAATGACACAATTTTAAACTTGGGTTCAGTATTGGATCACTCCATCTGTAGTGCCCAGTTCATACCTTATACAAACCCTATACTTCTGTAGCCTAAATATTTTGTTGTAAGATATGAATTTGTTAAATATAAAATACTTTAAAACATCCCACAATTTTAGTAACCATGGTTTGGTTCTTCTTCCTCTTCCCTTTCCTGTTCTTGTTCTTCTCATTTCTCTTTTCTTCCTTCTCCCTCCTCCTTTTCTCATGAAGCCCTCAGATCTAGGTGTCTGAAGTCTCACTGGATTTCTGGGAGGCCCTCAGGACTGCTGCTTAAATTGGCCTTCAGCTGCCTTTTCTTATTTTGACAATCCAGGACCCAGGCTAGTGGGATTACTGTGTGTAGTGCTAACTGATGGTGCCCTACACATCTGTGGTTTTAGAGCAGGAGGCCCTCTCTGCTCTCAAGTTCCCATCTTCTCAAGGCAATTCATTTAAAAGAAGAATGTACTTTTTTCCTCTTCTGCTCCTTCTTTCCTTATGTTCTTCACGTGGTTTGACAAGAAGTGAAATTCAGGGACTTTGTTAGTAAAAGGCATAATTTAGGCTGTATTCAGTGGTCAACAGTGGTAAGACAAAAGGTTGTTAGATACTCTACTCTGAAGAATAGAAGACCTAATCCTACCAACTCAGAGAGCCACCCTTCTGTAATAAGCGAGCAGCCTACTTGGAGTAGGTAGTTATCCAAGAGGAGCTTCAGAGGGAAAAATCCAGGGGAACTTGAAGAGAGAGATAAACTCAACATCCACCTGAGGTTAATTATGTGCCAACTAAACCCTGCTTTGACATAAAAAGTTCTCCAAGTGTGTTCGCGAACCTGTACTTGTTAGATTGTTTTTCTTCCTAGTAATGAGTAAGACTAGTTGCCTTTCAGATATTGCAGGGTAAAACAACTTATTTTAAGATAAACTGAATACTACTATTTGGTAGAGAAAGCTAGACCCCTGATAATGTTTAGAGGAATCAGACATATTTTACAGGTAAATCACAATTTACTTACTTAGCTATTGGATGGATCATGGCCAAATTCTCCAGCTAGCGTAGTTTTAGTTGGTATTCACATTCTAAGACTGCTAGCTATTGGACATTATGGTATTTGTAAGAGCTGGTGATTTTGCCACTGATGAAATCCAAACAGGTTAAACTAAGAAAACTCATTAAAAATCAACTCTACTGAGTGCCTTTCATACAAATAAAAAAAGTGCATGTGTATCAGTACTGTGATAAGCTGTAGGGATCTAAGGAACACCATTATTTACAGCTTTATTACACACTTTACAACACTAAGAAAAAATATTTTAAGATGCTTTTTTTATTTTCAACATATTAAACATTTTCAACCTCAACCAACTTTTATTGAGGATGTTTACAACACAAGGATTCCCAAACATGGTAAACTTAGCAAGGATTTTTTTGAGAAGAAAACAAAATGTCAGTATATTTCATATTTCCATGGCATTGTTTCTGTGGAAAATTGTTGGTATCCTGTAAAAAAAAGAAAAATTGAATTTAGATTCAAGAATAAGTGAGTATGTGAATGTGCATATACATGTTTGTAAATAGACATTTCCATAAATATTTTGTCATGTGTGATAAAATTGACATCAGAGATATTTCTCAGCTATTTTTTTCAATCTATACATTTTTAGCTATCATTAATATCTCTCTGAAGGAACACTTATTCTGTATGTCTGTATTTTCCAAAATTTTACAGTATTTAACTATAATAAAAGTGGTTTCTTAAAGCTCACTGATGCCAATAAGATTTATGAGTAAAATATCTCAAAAGTTGCAGTTATTCCTCATGTATTTATTTCCTTGTGTATTTGTAATTAAGTTATCCTTTTTATGTCTAACCACTTTCTAAGTAAATACAAGTCACCAGGATACAGTAAGACCTCAGATAACCAGATGAAAAAACAAAGATAAAATGATTATTGAACTGTTTCTCTGTTGACAAAATAAAATGAAATTCTGAGTGAATTAGTCTATTTAGGCCCTGATCTTGGAAACAATCTAAATGAAGCTATACTCCTCGATTTCGGAAAGAATTTCTTACTAAATTAATCAAATTATGATTAAATTCCACTTCACATTTGTGAGCACTCTAAGACTTAGTTTGGTGCTACAATCACAGACATTTTTTCCATTTAGTATTAAACTATTATTTGTTCACACTTTGTAAAAGTCTCTATACTTGCAATATTATAAAAGACTGATTTTTTTCCATTAATTTTTGTTCTTAGTTCCTTAAAGAAAGAGCAAATTAAGAATATGGTTGCTCACATTTCTAATGTGAACATAACAGGGGTTAATGGCAAACACAGTCTAAAAATTTAAGTTACTAATTATGCCCTGTGAGCACATTAAATTTTTTCTTCACATTTTCAATATTCGTATCTTGGATTTCTTCCTTATCTAACTGAACTCACCAATGTATAAGAGCTACATTAAATACAAGGAGACAGAGAATCCCTCCTTGTTTTATTCCTGACATTCACAGGAATTTGGGAATGTGCTAAAATGTTTTACTATCAAGCCGACTACTGACATTGTTTGGACCTTTATATAAATAATATTAATAAAGATTCATTTCTTTCTAGGCTCTTCTTTTAAAACATCAGAAATTTATGTGAAATTTTACCAAAAGCATCTGTTGAGATGTTCATATAATTTTTCTTCTGATGGCAAAAATATTTTAATAGACTCCCTAATGTTGAACCACTGAGTTGCTGGAAAAAACTTCCCATCATGGGCTCACATATTTTTAATATACTGCTGAATGCAATTTAAAATGTTTCTTTAAAATTTTTGCACGGATGTTTATAAATAGGATTGACCTACAGTTTCCTTCTTTATCCTACTTTTTAAAGATTTTGGTATAAGTATTTCCTGGCTTCATAAAAAGTATTTTGAGGTTTTTCTACTTTTCTGAGCTAGAAAAATAAAAAATGTATTGGTCTGGTATTTTTGAAGGGCACGTTTCTACATAATGATTTCAATTTTTTTTTCCATGGCTGTTATTTGGTTAAATTTTTTTCTTTCTTCTGGCTCAATCTTGGTAGTACCTACTTTACTAGACAACCCTCTATTTTATCCAGGTTTTCAAACTGATAGGCACAGATATGCAAAGCACTGTTCTATGATCTCCATTTCTTCTATATCTGCTTTAATTTCCCTTGTGTTTTCATTTGTATTTTTGTATGTTTATGTTTTTTTCATTTTTTTCTTGATTAGGATACAATAATTAGGCAAATTTTTTAAATTTTATTTTTTGCATATTATCAAACTTGGCTTGATTTACCAATTCTTCTTTGTACTATTTTATAATTTATTAATTTAAGCTTTCATTTTATAATTTTCTTCATTTTGCTTTCCTGAGGTTCACCTCATACTTTCTGAGTTAAATCCTTAATTTGCTCATTCTTTCTTGCTTCGGTGTTTAAGGCCTTGAATTTTCCACTGACTATACCTTTGGCAGAGCCCTGTTAAGTTTTAATATGCATTGCTTTCATTATATTTATTTTTTAGATATTACATAATTTTGTATTATCTTCCTTAGAAATGGTGCACTTTGATTTTGTTTCTATGATAAAATATTAAGTATTTTAACATTCTTAAGCTAAGTAAGTATGTAAGGGTTGAAATAAATGACGTGAGATATCTGCAAAAATATTTTCAACATATAATCTGCATTTAGGATTACATAAAGATAGCAGAATATACCTTTTACTTTTGTAGGGTAAATTTATCAATCTGCATTTCGGTTTAATTTTAAAACTCATAGTCTAATCAGATATTAGGATTGACATATTTGTGAAACATGTAGGGACATTCAACAGCTATGAAGCATCTATTATATCTCCAGCACTGAGGTTGGAAACTCTGGGAATCCCAAAGTAGAAGTCATGTTCTCATGTCTTTCCACATTTTCTTAGTTCCCTAGAAATGGTAAATCACAGCTTTTATAAGAACTTTGAGTATAGGTCACTAAGAAGACAAAATGCACTCAATGTGCAAGTCCTGGCCCATAATTGTGAACACTGATTACCACAATAATAACACAATCCCTGACATATACCACTTGTACAATAACTGATGATAAAGTCAATGCCTTCAAAACAGTCAAACAGACTATTGTGACATAGTCTGAGGAATGTATGACATGAGCAAAGCAAAGGTCTCATCCTAAAATACTAGCATTTTCTATCCTAAAATTCCCTCACAGCCCCTATAATTGTAGTAGTATTTACATAGAACAATAATGCACACATGCAATCAACTAATAGAAATATACTGAGCATAGCTTAATTTGTGAATATCTGAAAACAAATTTTCAAACTGGTTGAGTTGTAAAGCACATACCAGTTTAAATGTAACCTTCTGACCTTCTTCCATTTCGTGGCTGGAAAAGAATAAATTAGAAATAAATCAGTGTAACTAAGGAGGGAAGTTAATTTCCATAGAAAGCCACTTGGTGATCTCAGTGAGTGGAATAATTTCTTCCTTTATCTAGTCTTGCTCCTTTGTCAATCCATTCTCCAATTTATTGTTAAAATTAGTTTCCCAATACAAATCTTACCATATGGCTCCCCTTAGCCTTTATAATAAAGTTGAAATTCCTTAGCTAATATTTCACTGGCTAGTTACTGTTGATTCTTCAAATTCAACCCTTCTTTAAAGGCTTCTCTGTACCTCCACTGTACCTCCTCCACTCCCCAGCTTGGAATAAATGCTTTTCTTTCAGAAACCACAGCCCCTGGGTGAATACATTTGACAAAGCATTTTGCATTTGTTTATTTATCAGTTTCCTGTATTAGGCTGCAAACACCCAGAGCATAAGAATGGAATCTTATCTGTCTTTATATTCCCAGCCTTCAGTGCATTACCCAGCATCCAGCAGAAATATAATAAATAGTTGATGAGTGAATGAAGGAAAAATCTCTGGTAATATATTAAGGATACAAACATTTTGGAAAGTATAGTTCCTGTTTGGAAAGAAAGTCACTCTTCACAGACAGTTTGGACATATAAAATATTAAATGTAACTACAAACTTTTGTCTATTATAGTTGATTCTTTTACTTTTAAAATCTCAGGAAAACAGTCATAACTCTTCCAATCTTCCTAAATCATTTGTAAATGATTTATTAGAACTTAAGGAGTAATGCATCTTTAAGAGACTCACATGAAAATGCACATGAAATGTTGTGAAACTAAACTGTGAAACAGATGGCTATCATTTAGGGTATTTACAAACACAAGTGGTAGGTTAGAGAAAAGATAAGAGATGCCATAGTATTAAAGCAATAAGGTTGGGGAAGAAGTGAATCTCAGACTATGACACCTGCTGTCAAGTATCTATAAGTAAACTTCAAAACTTAATTAAAACTTATGAGTTAATGTAAATTAATGTACATTTAAAGTATTTTTCAATTTTGATATTAATTTTTTTAAATACAGTTTAAAAAATTTACATACCCTGAATAAAAAGTATCTTCGACTTTCGCTTGCAAAAGGACCTTGGAATTCTCCCTGAATTAGAGAATAACAGTAAAAGTAAGTGCAAATCCTTCTTGAGAGTATAGTGAGCTCAAAGTTATTTTTGATTGCCAAAATTAAACAAAGAGGGAATCAAGGACTTGAGTATATAATTCATTTTAATAAGTAATATTTGTACCTGGAGAGTTTTCAACAACTAGCAGTATCATCAGAATATTGTATTTTAAAATAAATTCCTTGTCAATTTAACTGATTCTGTTTATAGAATGTTTGCCAGTTATACATGTATTCATCCATAAGTAGAAAGAGAAATGAGACACATTTCACAGGTAATTAAGTATATTTAAAATCTCCATTTTGTTAGAATGAAAAATTTCTTTAAAATACATTTCATGTGCTAATAATACATGAAAAGAGACACATATAAAATAGAATTGTGTCAGAGCTAAAATACACAATATGTCTATATTAATTAAAATTTAAATTGAGGGACAAATTTGGTAAACTATGTTATTCAATGAAACTTCAGAAAAGATTTTCCCAATATAATTATATTTACAGAAATGGTAATAAAAAAAACACAAATAGAAACAAACCAATTAGTCGTAATGGGTATATTCTGAAATGTTTCTCTTCTTAAACATTTTATTTTAAACCTAATGGAAAAATATTTATGGTTTCCACAAAATTGGTTCTTTTAACTTTCTGTTTTCAACAACAATCACTTGTTATAAAAGTATCAGGATGGCAATCACTGTAAAATCTGTCAAGACTCTTTTTAATTATTCCATAATAGTCCAATCATATTTTTAAATATTAAGAAATGGCTCTCACATTTATTAAAATTCTGAAATCCTTGCTTTACAACCAATGTATCTTAAATTCTCAATATTTTGTACCTAATTCCCATCCTGACAATAACCCCCCAAATTACTTAAAAAATTGAAATTTTTCGTATTTAAAAATGCACAGATGGAAACTATATGCTTACATGTTTGCATAAGAAAAATTGTGTATATTGTATTAAACAGGAAAAAAAGGTAGAATGTACCCTAAAATGTGCAAAAATTTAAAACTTTCAAGCCCAAACATACAGGTCTTTTAGTCTTATCATTGGAAATTGAACTGTATATACAAGAATTTGGGAGGTAAAGGTAATAAAGATGTAGGGATGGAGGTGAGGATGTCAGGCAAACAAAATTTAAGAAAAAGTGTTTGAATGACCTAAGATCTGAAAACTCATTTTCTGTAAGAACCCAAAACATTTCACTTTCAAATTATATGTTTTAAAGTTAGGTGAATTAGGCCCAGCAAAGCTAACACTTCACTTTCTTTTCTACTCATACTTTCAATTCTTCCATAGGTTCCTAGGAAACGTGGTGTGTTGCAAGATACTTTTAGGAGTTACCATTTGTCCATCAGGCTATATACCACTAAGGCAGAGTTCTCATATTCAGCTACCTGTTTGGAAATATAATCTCACTCAAGGTGGAACATTCAGACAAAGCACCAAACTGACCACAATACTGAGTGTTTAGCTTTGGTAAATAATGACACTGAAGTGATATAGTAAACTAATAATTTGTTGTTGTATTTTAAGAAACTGAATCTTTGCCTTGAAATTTTACACTATCCATAAGTCAAGCAAATTATTCAGAATATAGAAGTTGTTTCAAAAAAGCATATATTACTTCTAGGAAGTTTGATGACAAATCAAAGTTTGATTTGATTTTTTTTCCATACTGGAAATTCTAAAATTTTAACAGGATAGTATAGTTTCTCTTACATGTCTTATTCAAGTTTACAGCAAATACTGTCTTCCTCAATGGAAGCTTAGTTTAAGTGAAGAATTTAGGGAGAACACAGTAACCATAAAAATAAATTTTGAGAAATTTATTTGCCTAAACTATATGCATTTTTAAAAGTATTTAAGGTCTTTTGGTATTACTTTATGAAGAATAGAATTACAGTAGTACTTAAATTAAGGAAAAAACCTAACAGTAAAATAACAAAATATCCAAGATTAGACTATTAGGAATGGCATAGTGAGAAAAAAAAATTTGCATAGACCATAAATCAGAAGACTCTGTTGTCATCTCTAATCTCACTTACTAGAATGATCTTGGAAAACACCTTTAACTATTCTAAATTTTTTTGCTTTTGTAAACTGGGATTAACACTAGTTGTATAAAGTACCAACACAGTTGCTGAAAGAATAAAATGGGATAAGACTTAAAACTATCATGCATTACAACAATGTAAGACATTACTCAAAAACAAAACTTAAGAAACCTTCATCAATGAAAGACAGGATTCTTTTTAAATGACAATAAAAACTCTGCTATTTCTAGTAAAAAAAATGTGTTAAAACTCAGTTATATTCATCTTATACATAGGTACTGGATTTGGACCATAGTTAATGCCTATATTTAGCTTCTGATATATTTACTTCATGAGCCTTCCTTTTAATAACATTTTAATAACTTCAATAGAAATCATGCTATCCTAATATATAGAACTCAAAAAAAAAAAAGAAAAAGAAAATGAAAGCTTGCTATCCTAGCCATTTGTCAACCTGTATACAGAGGCAGTAAATCATCCTTTACCTTTTCTCCTGCTCTTATCTAGCAACGAGGCACACTGCCCCATCCTTTCTTAAACCAAGAATAGGTTTCCTCACTGGGAAGGTCATGCCCTTGGGAGGGAACCTTATCCCAGCTTTCCTCACTGCCCTCAGCTTGAGTCAGAAGGGACAATACATGGGGACAGAAAACAATTCTCTTCTTCCTGAGTGAGAAAACCTTTCCGCAAACAGATGCTGGTCCATCAGCAAACTGGTTTTGCGGGGTTTATGCTGAAGAAGGGTACCTCATAAGCCACCACAGCTGGGGATTAACAGAAAGGCTGCCCCACAAAGAGTGGTGAAGCAAGCATGCAGTTTGTTACATACGTCCACTTTGAATCTCTTCATTCTTCTCTCATGCAGTTGAGGAACGAGCTGCAGCAACGGATGCACAACAGACGACTGAGAGACACGAACACACACACAATGAGCACAAGGCTTCTCAGCCTTGGGCAGAGAGATGGTTTCCTATTTGTTTTTTGGTTTAGTTTTACCCACTATACTTGCTCCAGACCAAAAGAAAAAAAAAAAACAAGGAAGACATTATCTAAGACAGACTGCTATGAGCACTTCAAAGAACTATGGAGATGAGTCAAGAGACAGAATTAAATTTGGTAGTTCTATGTTAGGATCTTTGTCAGTATGTTGAGGAAGCACTTTCCTGAAGGCCTCAGTTCCATCATCAGCTGCCAACAAGTAAATCATCTGCCTGCATCTTTAAGAGGCAAAAAGCTGTTTGCTTCCAGACTTACTCAAAATGATACAGGACAGATGAAACCAACTCAGGGAGAATGAGTTTTCCATCATGAAAATGTTTATCTTCAAGGTTATACAGCACATGCATCTAGTAACCTCCTTTATAAAATACATATTTTATTTAAAACTGAATATAGGGAACAAGACAGCAGGGGACACAAAAATGACAATGTGTTATTGAGGTGAAAAATGTGACTAAGATACAGTTTTTCAAAATGTAAAGATGCCAAGCAGAAGAAAATGAAAGCACATTTGAGACATGTGGCTACTTGATATGGTTTCATTTTAAAAGCATGGCTTGAATTGAATATCTTCTCACAAATAATAAATTCATTTATCAAGTGGATACTTTAAGCACTATATAGTGGTTGTTAACCAGTTCAACTTCTGTTTGGTTTAAAGCCAGTATAACCTAACTTTCAACTCCTCATATGTAAGAATATTCAATGTGATAAACATCTAAAACTGAGTTTAAGATTATAGTTACCTTTCCACAAATATACATGTTTAAAATACACTATGCTCCTCATTCCCTAAACTGTTCCATGGAAGTGAGTCACAAACTTAGGAAGAATATTATAGTCAAATAATTATTAAGTATTCTAGACTGAAACACCAAAGTAGGTTGGCTAGCACTTTGTAAATCCATGAATATGAAAAGAAAAACCATCACTAAAACCACACAATTTCAAAGTGAACTGAACTCAACTTATTGGTATCTGGCGAATCTTAGAGAGTAAAATATCATATTTAACACCTAATTACAAATAAGGAGATCTTAGGAATAGAATTGGTTATTCTACTTATATTTAATTTAATATTTTGACAATTATCTTTTAAAATAATTCTTAAAATGATTTTGGATAAATCCATTTTTCCCTTGCACTATCTAAAACAATATGCTTTACTTAATCATTTGCTTTTTTTTTTTTTTGCCTCTAGAGTGTAAGTTCCATGACAGCAATTTCCTATTTTACTTACTGCTATATTGCTAATATCTAGAATTGTTCTCGGCATGTGGTAGATACTCAGTAAAATAACTGTTGAATGAATGGATAAATTTAATATGCACGTAGTTGAGAAAAAAGATAAATGTATAATAAAAATTGAACCAATTTGTTCATCCAAATATGAACTTTTTTTAAAAAAAAGCATGAATTTTGATCTATCTGTATTAGATCAACTGCAAAAAGGTTTAAAATGGTACTAGATTACTAACAAGAAGCAATTCTACAACTTACCACAACATTTGAATTGCCCAACTTCTGTGTCTTTGAATAATGAAATAAGAACTGTTAAAAAAAAATAGTAAGCTTTACTATAAATGATTAGTGGTTCCTTTTATTATTTTTTTTAATGTATATATTTATGGAAATCACCTTACCCTTTTGGCATTATCTTTTTCATCTGTTTCCTGTTGAAAAGAGGTATGTAAGTATCATTATATGATCATATTATAAAAGTATACACCGATATAATATATATATGGTATGTTATAATTTATAATGTATTATGATTATATATAACTTTAAACATATGACACATATGTTAAATATAAAATATAAGACTGAAATTGGTTAAGCAGCAGTTGCTCTAAAAATAAACAAGAAATTAATACTGTTTATAAATAAAAGTACAAAGATCTTTCCTACAGCATTATTCCTAAGAGTGAAAAATTGGAAACATCCTAAACATTCAACAGTGGAAAATTATGATATGATCACATGATAGGATATTCATAGAAAAAGACTAGAAGGAATCATATCAAAATATTTGTAGCTGCTACCACTAAATAATAAGATTATGAGTTACTTTTGCTTTCTTTCATAAATGTTTCTACATTCCTCTCTCCCTCCAAATATTAAGAGTGAGTCATATTAGTCACTTTTTTGCTGTTCTTTTTGTTGTTCTTCATTTTTTTATTCTTTTTGTTGTTTTTCATTTTTTTGCTCTTTTTAGTAAAAGTAAACTCATGGATAAAAATGATTGCCATTTCTTCCGTTTAATTTTTAAAAGTCAATTAGGTGTTTTTGGAAAATATCACTATTACAAACATTAGAAAAATATGTAGTAATAAACACTTATTCATTTCAGAAACCATTTATGCTTTCAAAATATCAAGGTTTCTTTTAATTCTTATATATGAGAGGTATGGATGTCAGAATCTATAATTGATCATAGGTTAAATTAAAATTGCTAATAAGAAATAGAATTCTAACCTTATCCTTAATAAGGTATTTTTAAAATAAGTTCACTTATAAGATACAGAATATAAACTGAAGTATGGTACATTATTCTATTTTTCAATATCCTCACTTATCCCACCTATCCTCACTTCAGGACAAAAAGTTCTTCCAGAATAATCAAATAATTTTAATAAGAAAATCAAGACATCATATTAAGAATATAATTTTGAGACGACATTGACAATACAACTTGCTTTTTTTTTTTTTGCATTCTTCATGTCCTTCTCTCTAACCTCGTACAATGTCCCTACTGCCAAACTTACACAGATGCATCTGTTCTCCAATTGTAGAATGAGTCAGAGAGAGAAAAAGAGCCAAATTTCTCTCATCAGAACTAGAACACATCTTATACTTGAGAGGAACATAGGATTTTCCGATTAGATAACTTTACACTCCATTAATATGACCCTACTTTCTCAGACATTTGAAAAATTGAAGTATTTGTTTCTTATCCAAAATCAACTTTCACTCTTCTAGTTCCCCTTGGCATGCTTCCTAAATTGGGTATATTTTCTTCCAGGAAGAATTCCAATCTACCACTGAGGAATTTTTGCCTACCAACAAAAGACTCTTTCAGCCTTACCTGGGGCTTTGGTAGAGTCCCCGTAATTGCGATGCACAGCTCCTCCAGTGCATTAGATGCCTAATGGAAACGAAGACATGTAAGCTATGTTTCTGCTTTAACAACATTTGCATAGAAGATATAACTTGAAAACGTTAGGAGCAAAAGGATATTCCAAATACCCAGAACAGAATCTTTCTTATGGCCCTTTGAAACTGTTGGGATCCCCTGGTGTCTCTCATGACAGAAACTTGGCTCCTAAAGGTAAAACCTTCCAGTGAGGAAAATGTTATATATTAAATACATGCACTGACTGAGGCCTCCACCATGGTCCATGTACATAGTTCTCAGTACTATAAGATTCCATGAAATTCTATGACTGAAATTAACTAGGACAGTGACCCAGCTCATAGCAAAGTCTGAATCTACATGCCAAAGTTGTGAGCCTCACTGAATATTACTCATTATTGACTAATTTGAAAATCCTGCAATCGCTTGCAAACAATGGGAGTTGGAGGGGAAGAAGCTGTGGATGGTGTGCCTAATCTGAGTTACCACCCTTCCACGCTGCTGACTGCACACCTGGAGATCAGGTTTTTCAAAGCCTGTGAGCATAGAAGTAGGGCAGGGCTCCTTGTGGTTAGCAGCCAGCTGGGTGTGGTGAGGAGTAGCACAAACAGACAAGCAGGGGCGAAACCTGCTTTGCACAGAATTTAGCACAGGAATACCATGAACAGTTGATTACTTAGTAAGTGCATATTAGAAGTAATGAGGAGCTGCAACAGTAGGGGAGGTATTGGGATTCATGGTGAAAAACCTGGGCCATGGAGCTGAGCAGTCTGCAACTCTAATGCAGGGCAAATTCCATTTCTGCTCTATTAGCTGTGTTACCTTGGGTTGGTTACCTAACCTTTCTAAGCTTCAGATGCTTCAGCCATAAATCAGGGATGACAACATCACTGCAGAGAGTTCTTGGAAGGATAAAATGTAGGCAAAGCTTTTAGCACAGTGCTAGGTACATAGCAATTCTTTGACAATAGTAGCATTTAAAAAATGTATGACCTGTAAAGCTTGACTTACAGCTGCAATTACTCTTAATTTAGAAGACATGTCATAAAGGATTGTTTGGGGCCACCAATATTCTCACCCTCTGAACAGTGCATGTTTAACATGGTTGGCTGTAATTAGAGATATAGTTGGAGTCATGAAACAGCTTCTCTGAGCCTACTTTCTAGCACATCAGAGGTCTGCTTTGTTCTCTTCCACTTGTTTGCCTACCATGCAAATGGTTGGGATGCATATTAATAATATTAAAGGTCTCCTATTTATGTAGTGCTTTCAATAAATTGCAAAATTTCATAATTACACAATTCACATTATGTCCTTAAAACACAGCTGTGACATCTTGCTACGCTGATGGACAGTGACTGTAGTGGGGGTGGGGGGACTTGGTGAGGCAGGGAGCCTGGTAAACATAGTGTTCTTCATGTAATTGTAGATTAATGATAGCAAAAATAAATTTTTTTTTAAAAATTGTAAAAAAAAACACAGCTGTGAGGTATACAGGACAATTGTTATTCTCAAGTATAAAGGAAGCAAGGTTCCAAGAGACTGTCACTTGCACATGGCTACTACACTACTGTGTGGCTAGTAGATGGCATAGTGTGGCCTAGGAGCTAGGTCATCTGACCAGCAGCTCTATTCCTGTGTTACACACGTATTGACTGTAAGCACATGGCTGGGAGTTGAATGAGAGAAAAGGTAGAGTGTGAACACTGATAAATCCTGTCTCACTTTTTCCCTTCAGGGCTGGGTACACAGGTCGCACCATAAAAATCTGAAAATAAATCCCTGCGACTTCCTTTTATGGCCCTCTAGAAATGCTGCAAAATACAATGCAATAAAAAGAAAATATCTAGTGATGTCATGTGCTTCTTAACTCAAAGAAGAATAAAGTGGAATATACAAGCGTCTCCTTAGAAAACAGCTTCTAAGCCAGTTGAGATCTGGCAAGGAAACTGGCGTATGACAGACAATGTTTCAAAACAAATTGCATTTTCTCATGAAGCCATTATGCACCAAGCTACAACTATTTTTTAAGGATTTTTCTCATACTAAATTTTTAATGTTTTTTTTTACTTGTGGGCCTCAAAGATCCTTTATTTTCTATTTAGTAAAAATGTTTTAAGCACTCAGATAAACACATAAATAATAAAATTACAGTTAATGTGAAAATTATTATTAATAATTATACCAGAAAAAATAATAAGAATTGTATCAATTAATGTAAAAGATTCCACAGTAAATTTACCAAGCTCTCTTCAAAAGGTACACAGTCTCCAAATCCAATAAAAGCTTGGTTTATCCTGGTGTTTAGATGAGTAAAGTTCATCCTTTTAGTACTGCAGAAATAAAAGAAATTCTGAGGGTGTTCCTGAATTTTAAATACAACACAAAAAGCTTGTATGCTGATTAATATCCATCACACATTATATATCCATCAATGCTCCTCAAGTAATTTGAAATATTATTCATAAACATCATCTATTGTTATCCTGGTCTTGCTTTGCACAGAATTTAGCACTTGCTTTGCCACCTAATGCCTGTAATTTCCTGCAAGTGATCCTGTGCAGACACAGGCACAATTGGAGGCAGGAGAAACACAGCGCTATACAAGGCTGTTTTTCCACACCAGCCAGGATGACATTCTGGAAGGACTATTGGGGGGATAGACGTGGTGCCTTGGCCAAGACCACATAGCAGGATGCCCCAGGCACACAGTTGACTGTTCTGAAGGAGGTTGAGCCAGAGCCTCTGCAGAGACTACTGATACTATTTAAGAAAATAAAAAATCTCCCTGCTCTCCCTGCACTAGAGATAGAGTTGCGGACAGAAGCGTCCAGTAGAAATGGTGTAAGGAGGACACATTTATTTCCCACTCCTCTTGTTTCTATATTTAGGGTCTAGAATAATTCTCCTCTCTCCCCAACCCTCTGTGAACTCTTTCCTATGGTAGAAGGAATAATTCACCTGTTAGATGATTGGGAAGGGAAACTGAGTATGTTCCGTTCAGCCCTTTCTTCTTAGGGAGCCAGCTCTCTGGCCAGCTGTTCCTGTCTGACCTTGGCCCTGGGGCAGAAAACCGAACTTTGGTGGGAAGCCCCAAATCACTGTCTAATCCCGCTTAATTCTGGGAGCACCAGTTTTAGCAAACACACCTGTCATCAGATCTAAGGCCACATTCACAAACTTGACTTTTTAGTTACAGTGACAGCTTGATCTCTGTAAATCTGATCCCAAAAGTTTATCTTTGCATGAGTTTCAAACTCAACTGGGTCAGGACATTTGCTCCTAGATACAGCAATAAGTACATTATTTTTAATATAACAGAGTTTTGTTTTGAATTAGCATTTAATTTCCAAACTATGTGTATATTATCTATAAGTCTATATACTACTTAAACATAAAAGCCCTAGCACTTCGCAACTCAAGTTCATAGCACTGATTATTACCTGCAAAAAACATAGTAATTTCCAATATGTTGACATGTTTTTACAAATACATAAAGTAATGACATATTCAAAGGGAGAAATGGAGTGTTTCAGCATAACACAAATGCTTGTCACTACAGAACACCTCCAATCGGAATTACCTGAGGCTGAGAATCCATGGACAGGAAAGATGAACAAGCATCAACTATCTGTAGAAAACAAAAATGCTAGTTACATCTCGGAAATATACAGAAAATGGAAAGCAGACTTTACAAAGTTACTTGTGTAACATTAATTGAAGTTCTATGACAGTTCAGGATTCTGAATTTGGGGGAGAGGAGTTTCTTAAGCCTTCTAAGGAAGTCCTGGAATTGAGATTTCCCTAAGATTTCCCCCACCAACCACAGGGTATCCATCCCCAAAATAGTTGAAAGGAATCATCAGTGAGTATAAAGATGCTTCAAACACTCAGGGGAAAAACTTGGGGTATTACTCAGTCTGAGATATGTGGGTGGTGATTAAAGAATGGCCTCAAACTTAAGGAGCATCCTCTTATCATGTGGTTCTCTGTTACACACAAATCCAATCACATCACCTACATTAACATGATAACAGCATACATGCTAAATGATAAATCATGTGATAAATAGCATACAGTAAAGCTACACAATCCACTAGTTCTCTACCAAGGAGCCAGCATTAGAAAAGGGGTCTATATTACAATGAATGTTTATTGAGCTACAGATGACAACTAGCTGTCCTCAGCCTTTATCCTAAAGTGAAAACTTGAAAGGCTTTAAGCTGTAGTATAAGAGATTTATATTAATCATTAAAACACTGTCCTGGGAAATTAAGCACTAAGCTGGATGTTTGGAGTTGTTCATGGTATTTATTTCTTTTTATGGTGGCCTTTTTAAATGGGACCCGAAAAAAACAGAATGGATTCTCATTTGTCTGGATGATTTATTTAAGTTGAACTTTGTTGATGGCATACATCTCAGGGGCCCCCTTGTAGTCCCAGAATTCTTTGTTGATAAGTTTAGTGTAATTTCCATTCTCACACCAAATTGAAGGGCAGAAGCCATACTCTTTAATCACAATTTCTGAAGCTCCTTAAGACTTCCAAGTTGCATATGTACTAAAATACCTGACTCTCTAATTTAGAGAATAATGAAGGTATACAATATTATAGAAAAGCATAAATTTATGTCTCTCCTTTTTTATCCTCACAGAATTTGTCATCTTCTCTATATACCACAAATATTTGGAGAACTGTTCTACTTGTCCCCTGTGTCCACCCACCTGCTCCCTCTTCCATGCCATAAAACCCAGAAACATGGATATAAAGACACACATATACACACACACAGTGATAAAGTTCTTGAGGGCAGGGGTTTTACCATACCTAACTTGCCCAGAGTAAGTTGTTTTAGGTAAACTGTTTTATCATGCTGCACAGTGATTCTCAAGTATAACTTTAAATTAAGCTCTTTATAGAAGCTACTTTTTCAGAAATATTTTTTACAGTGCATTGAGAAAATTTTAAAAACCCCTACATAGAGTCCATGCTGGGTACTTTTTTATGAATTAAAGCCTGGAAAAAAATCATGTTAATTTTATGTCTTTTCTACACTTTGTGTGGACTATTGAGTGCAATAATACCATTATCCTATGTTTTTATTGCACTTTACAAATTTTCACATCTTGTTCATGATCATTAGAACAACATTATGAATTAAGTAAATGGGTTTCTCATTCATTAGATGAGAAAATTGAGGCCAGATTGGTTATATGACTTGCCCAGAGGAAGTGGTAGGTGTAGGTCAACAATCCAGGCTTTCAGTCTTACTGCAAAGCATAAAAGGAAAAGAATGCAATCCCAAGGAAGCCCCAGAGCAGCTTTGACTTAGGAAAAAAAGTACAGTTGATGCTTGAAAAGTACAGGGGTAAGGGGCTCCCATCCCCCACTCAGTTGAACATCTGTGTATAACTTTTGACTCCCCCATAACTTAACTACTAAAGGTCTTCTCTGAACTGGAAGCCTTACCAATAACATAAGCATTCAATTAACACTTTCTGGATGTTATATGTATTATATATTTTTGAAATAAAGTAAGCTGAAGAAAAGTAAACGTTTTTCTCAAACACTCACAAATGTTCAAAAAATTTTCCAATGTATTATAATTCATATATAGGTGGACTGATGCCTTTCAAATCTGTGTTGTTCAGGATCAACTGTATTTAAATGCAGATCAGTAATTAATTGATAGTAGAACAAGTGACTCAGGCTAAGCTTTATCAGAAAAACATGCAGAAGTAGTCTTTGTGAATTAGTGGAAGCATGCACTTAAATCTGAATTAAAGTTAAGTTTCCAGACTGAGATATATTAGTTTTCATATACTAATTTGGCCATATACTAATTTCATATACTAATTACTTTCCAATCAAATATTGTCCCTGTGGTTGAAGAAGTTTCAGGGTTGAAAAGAAGAGCAATTTTGGGATGAAATAGGAAAAGTTTACCGTGAGTTTATTTTCACTAGTGAAAGGTATTTAGCCTTAGGGTCATTTCCATCTTCAGCAATCCCTTTAACATATCATGTAAGACTGGCTTAATGGTGGCAAATTCTTCCAACTTTTGTTTATCTGGAAATTGTTTAATCCCTGCTTCAAATTAAATTGATAATTTTGCTAGGTAGAGGATTCTTGGTTGGAGGTCCTTTTGTTTCAGTACATTAAATATATCATGCCTTTCCCTTCTGGCCTGTAGAGTTTCTGCTGAGAAGTCTGCTGATAGCCTGATGGGTTTCCTTTGTAAGTAATCTTTTTTCTCTCTCTCTGACTGCTTTCTCTCTATGACATTCTCTCTTATCCTCGATCTTTGCCATTTTAATTATTATATGTTCTTGGTGTTGTGTTCCTGGGGTTCCTTTTGTTAGGAGATCTCTGTACTTCCATGACTTGAATATCTATTTCCTTCCCCAGATTGAGGCAGTTTTCAACAATTATTTCCTTAAAGAGACTCTCTATCCCTTTGTCTTTCTCTTCTCCTTCTGGTATCCCTATTATGTGAATATTGCTTTGTTTGGTTTGGTCACATAGCTCTCTTATTATTCTTTCATTCCTAGAGATCCTTTTTTCTCTGTTCCTCAGCTTCTTTTGTTTTCCTGTTTTCTAGTTTCTATTTCATTTACCTCTCCTCTACATGATCTAATCTCCTTTTAAATCTCTCCATTTCATGTTTCATTTCAGATCCTGTATTCTTCAGCTGAGTGGCTCTTTTTCAGATTATTTACCTCTTTGTTGAAGTCCTCCCTGAGATCCTGAATATTTTTCTATAACCATGAGCATGTTTATGACTTTCATTTTGAAATCTTTATCAAGAAGATTGGTGATCTCTGTTTCATTTAGCCCTCTTTCTGGGGTTCTGTCTTGTAGTTTTGATTGGATCAAATTCCTCTGCCCACTCATTTTGTCAGAAATTCTGTGTTCCACCCTTTGTATTAGATGTCTCTGCTATGCTTTCTGGTCTAAAGAGTAATAGCTTTATGAAGAAGGTGTGCTGTGCTAACCAGAAGCTCAAGATGCTTTACTCTCTAGTGCCTGGTTGTATTTTGCAGGGGCCCCAGTTGTCAGCATGGGTGGGATGCCTTTCTGTCTGGCTTCTGTAGTGGTCTAAGTCTGGGTGGAAAGTTTGCTTGAGCTGCTACCTTTGTGATCAGCTCAAGAATCTCTGTTGAGCTGGCTGTGAGCAGGGCTGTCCTCTTCCTGGCCCTTTTCTGTGTGGTCCTCTCTTCTTTCTCAGGTGTAGGGAGTCTATTCTGTAGTCTTCAGGTCCTTTTCAGGTCTAGTTGAATTTGCTGTATTTTCCTCTTTTATCTCATTAAATATCCTTTAATTAAATTGCACTGAACTTGTGGAGAAAAAAATAAAGCCAAAAAAAAATACCCTTTTAAGCTCTGAATTGTGACCAGTACTTAATATGTCATCTCCAAATGTTACCTAGTTTGCTCTACTAGGGAAGGAGGAAGTGGTTCCTTCTGAAATTTTTGTGGCGCTTAGGTATCTGAACACATTACATGCTCAAGGGGCAAGCTGTCCACCCACAGACCAAGTTTGCCATCTGTGTGGGGTGGCAGTGTCCAAGAACAACCGGCCCTTGAACCTCAGAGCTAGCTAATCAGGGCATCAAAATTGTTTGAATAAAAACATCAGAATAAGAAAAAGCACCAATTAATCAAATTAGGAGAAAACTGCAAAGCTTTTCAGTCGTTGTTCTCCTTTCTTTAAAAGGCACACCAACATTGCTCACCAACTTTCCATTGGGGTAAACATTTGTTCATTTCACTCAGCTTATGGCCCTAATGGTTTTAAGTGCCACTAATTGCTTTTGAGAACTCTGTAGAATCCATTGATGATTCTGTTTGAAAATGATTAGGTCTCTGTATATGGTTTGAAAATACGTGTTTCTAGTGTCTGAATAGCTCTATAATTTTTCAAACCTCAGCAGAAAACTTAACTATATGTTCTTAGCATCTTACCTTCTTTGAATATATTTTTCCATAAAAAAAATGTGTAGTTCTTTTACAACTCTATTTTTTTTCCAGCATTATCATCTAAAATATTTTTTCACAGAAATACAGATAATTTCAAGTTAAAATAGATGCTTTTTATTGATATTAATATCTGTTGTCTAAATTATTCTTCATCTTGTTCGTATATTTCTAGCATGTGTTTTGATATACCAAGGCAGAGACTTGGTATATTCATGGTCTATGAATACAGAATTTCTATAGAGTTGGAGATACCTATAGAGTTGGAGATGGTATTTATTCCTATGCTATTGAATATTGTTTAGTACTTGACTCATACCTTCTATCTTCTTTTACATATTTTGTTAGTGATGGCTTAGAAACAAATGGTATTTTCCTCAGCTAATAGCTCAAAGCTCACTATCATCATTGGACTCTATTTATTCTTTTATACTTCCATTTCCTACTACTATTCCATATTTCCATAGGCAACTCTAGTAATGTATTTGATGTATCCTGTTTGTTTATGGTCTTGTAAAATCTGCCATGTTTGGTGTGCATATATAGTATTTTCTTACTTTACACTTAGTACTCTACTTTGAGGTCTGTCCATGTTACTAAGCATATCTAGTATGTTGCTTCTAACTGCTGTAGAATATAATGTGCACCCATCACATGTTGCCTACCCAGTGACGGACAGCTGGGCTCCCTCCAATTCTTTCCTTTATAAGCAAAACTATAACCAACCTCCTTGTATCTATCTTCTACTTAAGGATCTGTAGGAGATCATTTTTGGGCTGTATACTCAGAGAGGGAATGTTAGATCATGGGATGTTTAGGTGGCTTTCTAGATGGCTCAATCAGCTAACATACTCAATAACAATGCATAAGGGTTTATACTCCCTACAACCTTCCAAACACTTGCCATTATCTAGATTTCATCTTTTTTTTTTTGCCAGTCTAATGGGTAGAAAGTGATACTTTGTTGTTGCCTAAATTTTCACTTCATTGTTACTAATGAATTTGAGCATTTCTTTAGATGCTTGTTGGCCTTTTAAATTTCCTCTTTGTAAGTTACCTGTTCTATCCTTTGAGTATTTTTCTCTGGATTCCTATCTTCATTCAGTTGGTTGAACAGAGCCTTAAAATTACCTCCTATCAGTGTTAGTCATTGTCAATGTTTTCTTTCAAAGGCTTTACCTTTTTCAATGGAGTCTTTGTTGAAAGAAATCTTTTATTTTTAATATAATTCACTTCATCATATTTTGGCCTTATGATTTATATTTGAAATTTTATTTAGGAAGTCTTTCCCTCTTCCTAACTCAGGAAGATAACTTCCTAAAATAAGACATTTTCTATTAACTCTGTAATTTACCCTTTATATTTAGATCTTTAATCCACCTGGAGCTCCCCTTTGTATGGTGTGTTAGCTTTATTTTTCTCCATACAGTCAGCAAATTTCTCAGCCCCCATTTGCCAAATAATCTATCCTTTCCCCTCCAAATTTTAGTGTTAATTTTATTGTAAGTTAAGTTTATGTGTTTGTGTATTTCTACCTTAGGTTGGGTTCTCCCAGAAACAGATCTTGAGATAAGGATGTGGATATATACAGATTATTTGGGAGATGACCCAAGAAACACTAGTAGAAGAGTGGAGAAGTAAAACAGGGAAGAGAAGGAATCCAATAAAGGGCTTGTTATCAAGCAGATTACCACTGGGGGATGATTTTTGTCTGGGGGAACTGAGAGCCAGTGCAGAATACATTTCAGAGTTATCCCAACTGAGGGAGAGACAGCTAAGGTATTCTATCCACCAACTCCGTTGGATCACCAATTGAGGGCTGTTGGCAGTGGTGGAGGCATTTTCTCCCAGGCACTTCTGGTCTGCCCTGAGCACGGGCCAACCAGGCAGTCACAGGTGCTTGTAATTAGAAACAGCGAGTTTGGCGTGACCTGGAATAGTGAACAACAAAGGGATATGACAGGGCACTGACAGTATCTGCTAAACTCTCCAAGCTCTAGTCCTGTTTGTTTGTCTGTTCTTGTACCATTTCCACACCTTTTTTATTACTACAGTTTTACAGTAGCTGGTAGGAAAATTTCTTATCTTATATAAAGACAAGTTCTTTATGTGTAAAATTTCCTTAGCTATTTGTAGACCTTTATTTTAAATTGACCATGTCAATTTTAAGTTAAATTTATACAGTTTGAAAAAAAACCTAAATGGAATTCTGATTGGGATTACATTGATTTTATGGAATTTACATTGACTAATTTGGGGAGAACTGATATTTTTATTACATTAAATTAATTGTTCCATTCAAGAGCAAAGACTGTCTCTCTGTGTATTCGTGCCACCTTCTATTTCCTTTATTAAATTTAAAACTTTTCCATAAAGCTATTAAGTACTTGTGGTTAGGTTAATTCCTAAATACTTTTTTAATTTTTGTTACCACTGTGAATGATATAATATTTTAAACTCTATTTCCATGGAATTTTTTTTAGTGAAAAGAAATGTTACTGATTCTTGTATAGTGGTATTATATCCAAAAGTATTCTGAATTCTCATCTTAGCTCTAGCAGTTTAAGAGCATGATATTTATTAATGTAATTCATCACAATTATAGATTAGAGGAGAAAAGACATATTGTTGATCTCAATACTGATGCAGATAAAGAATCTGAATTCACATTTTATTTAGGATTAGCAAAACTCTTAGCAACATAGGAAAAGAGAACTTCCTTAACTAGGTAAACATTATATAACAAAATTCTACAGTAAATTATTTGTTTATAGAGAAGACTTAAATACATTTACTGTGTAACAAAGTACTGGAGGCCACGGCCAATGATATGAGGAAAGAAGAAAAATGTTTCTTCAGTTCTTATTGTATTACTATTATACCTTTTTGGCATCAGATACTTTACTGGGAATTTATCCACTTCATCTAAGTTTTTGAAATTATTACCATATAGCTGTCTATACTACTTTTTTTGGGGTAACAGCTTATTGACATATAATTCATATACTATACAATTCACCCATTTAAAGTGTACAGCTCATGGGCTTTTTTGTGTTATTTACAGAGTTGTGCAGCCATCACGAGTCAGTTGTCCCTAACACTTATTTAAAACATTTTAAAATCTCTATTTTCCTTGGTGGTCTATCCTTTTTTCAGTCTGTATATTTAACTTTTCTCTCTGCCTTTTTAAATAAGTACTGCCAGTGCTATTAACATTGTGAAAGAATAAACATATGGTTTTGTTAAGTGTTAATTTGTTCTCTCCCTCTCCCTTTTAAAAATTTATTTCTGTCTTTATTATTATTAGTTACTTCATTCTTCTTTGAGTTTTTCCTATTCTTCTTTCCCCCACATATAGTTGCTTAGCTTGTTTTAAACTTTTTTCCCCAATAAATATTCATGAAGCTAAACTTCTAACTGCTGTTTCAGCTGTTACAAATTTTGCATACAAATTGACTTATAATATTTTGTCACTCAGTTCTACGTATTTTGTAATTTCCTTTTTAGTCTAAGGTTATGTACCAAAATGCTACCTATTTTCCAAACAGATGGGATATTTAAGTTGTGTTTTTATAATTAATTTCTAATTTTACTGCATTATGATTTGAAAAAGATTTAAAATGGATTCTTTTTAACTTATGGAAATTTTCTTTGTATTCTAACACATGGTCTACTCCTTTTTTTAAATGTTCCAATTATACTCAAAAAGAATGTATACAGAATTTAGTGGAGCTTTTAAAAATATTTCTAATAGCTCAAACTTATTAATTGTATGACTAGGTCTTTAATTTATTTACTTACATGTTACTTGCTTTAACTCTCAGTTTTAAAAGAGGTTTATTAAAATCTCCAACTACAAATATTCATTTATTTATTTTTCCCTGAAGTCCTATCAACTGTTAAACAAATTTTGAGGTTGTTTTGTTAATATATTTTAATGATGGTTGTATTTTTTTGCTCTATTGTTTTTCCCAGCATGTAAGATCCTCCTTTATCTATTATGATGGTTTATTTATTTGACTTCTATTTTATCACGTAGTAAGACCACTAGTCCAATTTTCTTGCTCTTCATAATTGATTGGTACATCATTTTCCATCCTTTTATGCTAAGCCTTTTTTTTCATTTTCTGTTTGAAGTGTGAGTCTTATAGACAACGTGTTGTTGGATCTTCTTTTAAAATCCAATCTGAGAATCCCTTTTTTTAAGTGATGTATTTCAACACATTCATATTTATTATAATTATTATTAGGACTTCTTTCTGCCATCTTACTTTACCATTTACCATATTTTTTATTTTCATCTTTTCTTCATTTAATAAAAATGATAATTCCAAATATTATGATTTCAGAACATTAGTAAAATCATAGTTTTCTCAAGGCTCAGGAATATTATTTTATTTTACCATGATAATTTCAAAGAAGGTAAAGTTTCCACTGATTTGGGTAAGATAATTCTTTACCTCACTCCACAACTGCAGTTCTTGTTCAGGCCATAATCCTTGAGGTAATACTGGAGCACCTAAAAATAAAGTTATACTCAACATGTTAATTTTATAGTATTTCTTCTAAAATACATATTTATAAATAATTCATTTTTGGATATTTCTCATTTTTCAGTGTATATCACTACCTTCCTATTTCAACTATATATTTTAGTGTTTGACTTAGTATAAGGAAACAATTATTAAATAAACCTTAATAACATTAAAAAGATATTACTCTCAAGAATGAATTACTTACATATCTACACAAAAACTTGTACATGAATGTGCATAGCAGCATAATTTCTAAATACCCCAAAGTAGAAGTAATCATCTAGTAAATAGATAAACAAAATGTGGTATATTCACACAATGGAATACTATTCAGCCATGAAAAGGAATGAACTATTGATACATGCTACAACAAAGCTGAACCACAGACATTTTATGCTAATATTATATTATGCTAAGCCTTTTTTTGTTTTCTGTTTGATGTGTGACTCTTATAGACAACATATTCCTGGATCTTTTCTTAAAGTCCAATCTGAGAATCCCTGTCTTTTAGAAATATATGCATTTAATATTATATTGGTGAAATATTATATAAATACTACTATATTTATAATATTATCAACTTCAATGTAATTATTACCTGTTTTTTATATGTATACATTAATCTTTACTAAAAGCAAGAAAACATCCTGTAGTAAAAGACTGTAAATTTTCCTATGATTTCAAGTGCAGCAAAATCAAATACCTTAAAAAGTAGTCTCAAAGAAGATAACTTTTTAAAAATAACAAGATAGCACATACTAACACTGACTGAGCGTTTACTTGATGCCAGGTGTGAACTATGCTAAGCATTTAAATGTATTATGTCCTTTAGCCTTCACACCAACCTTTTAAGAGAGCTATTACACTTATTCCCCATTTTAGGATAAGGAAACTGAAGGAAAGATTTAGTAATCTCCAAGCACTAAACTAGATACAAAGCAAAGGCAGACTTCAAACCAGATCTGGCTAATTCCAAATCCTGACACGCAATTTTTTTCCTAATTCTACCATTTTTCAGTCAAGTCCTGCCTTGAGTTCACACTTTTATTGAAGTATGGTGGTCTTAATAGTAATTAACCACATTTTCTGTGGTACTAAGCATTATAAGTAACTTACAGGAGTCATGTAGTCCCTCATAGAGAATTGATTTACTTCAGAAACTGATTGAAACTGCTTTCATGGGATAGCTATTAAAGATGGGTAAACAATCTTACATACTTCTCAATTATACTTCTCACCCTCTCGCAAATGTATATCCCAAAGTCACTGTTGTTTGGTGGATGTTACTCTGAGCTGATTCTGTTTTTGGGAAGGGATAAAGCTGTGCTTCTCAAATTTTCATACACAACACTTGCCGTTTTTCCTAATGAGATTCTAATTCAAGCCGGCAGGGACAAACCCAAGAACCTGCATTTCTAGCATGCTCCCTAGAGAAAGTGATACTGCTGGACCACTAATAACACTGAATGGCAGGGGGAGGGAGCAGTGCACTGTACAAAGAAATGGGGGATGTCTCTTATTTGACAAACTAAGTAACTCAAACAAACATTTTAGGTCTAAGCTTCTTTTAACAACCGAAAATTTCCAAAGGAGCAATCTGAATGTTCCATGAAAAAATCTGAAAGGCCAGAGGCCCATTCCTTGTAAGTTAAATGCACTACTTCCCTACTGAATAGTGAACAACTTTGAAAAATAGGAAAGTAAAAGGAAGAGAAATGGAGGGAGATGGCAGTATTGGAAAAGAAACAGGGCCAAGAACCAATGCGGAGGAAAACATGAAAGAATTCCACTCTGGATTCAGTCTTCACCCGCATGTACTTCTGATTTCTCCACTCTTTATAGCATTGTTAATCTCTGTTTGACAAGGCATTCCTGTCTGTAGACTTTTATATTCTCTCTACTCCTGACCTTCTCGTACCCTCCATACAAGTGCTTAGCCCCCACCCCAGACGGCCTCACCACAACAGCCATGGGCATTCACCTCCTTCTGTGTCCCCAAGCTTACACGGGAGACACGGAAACCACCATTACGGATACCTTAGTCCCAGGCTCTTACACAATCAAAAAGGGGTACTTTGTGGCTCTTACACAAAACATGTAAACATAGCCTCAGGGTGAAAAGGTGAGAGAAGGCAAAACTTTAAAATGCTTGTAATTTATAGAAAACCACTTATGTCTTCTGACCAAACCCAGACATAAGGGGGAACTTTTTTCCTCTTTGTCTACTTGTTAACCAAAGTTGATGTGATTTTCCAACCACAATGTCACAGATGGGGGTTTCATACAATCAAATAGCAGTACTAGTTACTTCCTGAAATATTGTCCAAGGTCTTCAATATCACAAAAACTGCATTCTTCATGATCACTGTCAAGATATTTATACTTCAATACTATCCAGTAAAGTGAAATTTTTACTCTTATACCAAAAATATACACTTAATCTAACTAACTGATGCAAATAATATGGACAGACAACTCTTTGCATCAGTAAATGCACCGTGTGTAAGAAAAAGAAAAACAGAGTTTTCAAAATTGGGATATCATTGACATACAACATTATAGTAGTTTCACGTGTACAGCATAATGATTTTATATTGGTATATATTGCAAAATGATCACCACGACAAATCTAGTTAACATCTGTCACCATACATAGTTACAGAAATTGTTTTCTTGTGATGAGGACTTTAAAGATTTACTCTTTACAACTTTCAAATATACAATACAGTATTATTAGCTACAATTGCCATGCTGTGCATTATATTCCTATGACCTAACTTTTTTTTTATAACTGTAAGTTTGTACCTTTTGGCTTCCTTCACCCATTTCAACCACTCCCCACCCTCTGCCTCTGTCAACCACCAGTCTGTTTTCTGAATCCACTAGCTTGGTTTTTTGTTTTTGAGATACCACATATAAGTGATTTTCATATTGTATTTGTCTTTCTCTGAAAAACAGACTTGGTTATTCTAAAAGAGGTGCCAATTTTCTTTTCTTACTGCTAATACTTAACTAGAATAGGCTTTGGAAGTGGGAAATCATACCACTGACTGAATTTTAAGAATTATTCAATGAATAGGGGCCTGATTAGGAAAAGATGCTTCTTAATTTAGTCTTGGGCACTTGATAATTCATTGTCACAGGCCAAATTAAATAGCAATTTTTTACAGACATCCAAAATGTTCTCCTCTCTTAGGAAATTTCCTTCTTTATTTTAATAATGTTCTCTGAACAGTAAAATGTTTATTCCCCAAATCTGTAATTGGCTCTGCACCTTCTCCTATCTGTTGCATGCTCTGGTGAACTCATTTTTGCCAAGGAGGCTGCAAATGATGACTCTGTTTCACTGTCCTCTGGCTTTGTGACATTTATTTTGTTGTTTTTAGATACATGCAGTTGTATCTTGCATAATGATTAATCTTGGTAGATCATCTACCAGTTTTGTTTATGTATGTCACGTTTCCCCACCAGTGGCTTCTTTAGGAACTCAACACATTTTTAGAGAGTTAAAATGTTTTTTAATATCAAGAGCAGGTCTACATGGGAAAATAGACCCAAAAGAGTAGTTTCGGGGTCTGTACGGTGAAACAGGCATCTCGCCCCTTTGCTTGGGAAATACTGGGAATGTTTATGAGATGATTGGCCAGTAGATACTCTTTTGGAAATAATACCCAGACTTGTCTTTTTTAGGCTGCTGCCTCCCATAGTTTCTGTTCAATCACCAGCAGCCTGAAAATTTCCCCAATTCCCCTCCAAAACCAGTGATATCCCACGATGTGACAATCACTAAGCATATAGCATGTAACATGCATGGAGAGCACAATCGCTTTACAGAGAAAGAGCTACCTTTAAAACTATGATTATCTGCTTCCTTAATAAGGCAAAGATGGCAATCCTAACCCAAATTTAAAATTAAAAAAGATTAATCTGTCTTTGCACACGTTATGTTGTATCCTGCTGCCTCTGTGATGGAGAGTTATATCTTCTAGCTTCTGACCGCTTAGATTTCATAGCCAGATGACCTTGTTTTTCAAATAGGGGGGGGTCCCCCACCCCCACCATCTCCTATGCCTCAAGGAAAAAAAATAAAGACAATGAAAGGGCAGCAATAAAAATAAACACACTGGAAAAGAACAATGGTTGTTTCCCCCAAGGTCCCTCGGTTGTAGTTTCAGGTCCCCAGGGTTCTGAACAGGATTAAACAGTCTGCCCACCAAAACGGCACTGCCAGGAGAACAGAGGGAAACTAAGAGACCCTGCGACGAAGATAGAAAATTCACGGTCTTGGCAGGGCAGTGGCTGGCCGTGGAGGAGCCCCTGGCTCAGGGCTGGGAAATGGAGAGAGGTCCCCACGGGCACCGGTAGAGATAACCTTTAGGGAATGGGGAAGTGATCTCCCTATTGGAACATGTAGCTTTCTTCTCCACCTCGTCTCCCAAGTTTCAGACCTTCTTCCTGACCCTGCTTTTGCTTTTCGCTCTCCTTTCTAAGCCAAGCTCAGGAAGCCCTTTGTGTTACCAAAGCGCATCTGCCTTCACTGACTGGCTGTAGCACCGACTGAAAGCCCGGCTTGCACACTTGGCTCTCCAGTTCTGGAGGATGAAAGAGTCTCCACTGCAGTCCTCAGCTGGCACAGAGCGCACTCTTTGCCCCTTCTACACGGCTGCGGGGATGAGGCGGCGTCTCCGCTCAGGGTTATCTGAAGCGGAGCGGAGCTCACTCCCGGAGGAAACTGAACACTCTCCAAGTTTGCCTAGCATCCGCAGGTGAACTATCAAACTATAGTTTTGCTTCAGCCATCCATTCCTCCAGTAATTGCAATTAAAAGGAAAGCATTCTAATTTTAACTCGCGTTTCCCACGGGCCACGGAGGCTGCCCGTCCCGAGTCTGAGGGAGCCCGGCAAGGTTCCACTCGTTGGGTGCCTGGGGGTTTGGGGCGGGCCACTGTCACCTTCCCGGCTGGCTGCCCTGGGGCGGCGATCCGCGCTGGTGGTCAAGCGCGACGATCTAGGAAGCCCCGTAGCCTGAGGGGAAGGAAGTCCCAGAAGCCTCCCGAGGAGGCGAGAAAGGGAGGGAAAGGGGCGCGGCGAGCGCGCCGAGGCCGAAGCGAGAGAAGCGGCGGGGCGGGCCACGGGCCGGCTCACCTCGGCAGGCGCCCGCGCAGCAGGCCAGCAGCAGGAGGAGCAGCGGGCGCGGCGTGGGGCGGCAGCTCGGTGCGCGCGGCATCCCGGCGCCTGCGGGCGGTTCGGGCCTCGGCCCCGTGCGTTGCGCCGGGTGGCGGTGCCTCTGCGAACCTGGCTCGCGGCTCTCGGAGCTCCGCAGCTGAACGGCCCGCCCCGCGCGCCGCCAACTTTTAAATCTCGCGGACACGTGGGCTGAGGCGGCCCCGGCCCCGCGCGCGTCACCTCACGCCGCCCGGACCTCCTGGCGTCACCGGGACCCGCTGCCCGCCCCCGTCCAGCGGCGGGGCCCGCGCCCCCCGCCAGGGTTCTGACTCAGGGCACCGCGCACCTTCGCCGCCCCGCCGCAGCGGGGAGAGAGAAGAATGGAGTTCCAGCACAGCCGTGTAGAAGCCGTGGAAGGATCTAGAGCGAGCCGGCGGCGGGGATAGCAGCCCGGGCGGCCTGGAGAGGCTGGGGTCCGCGTTTCTAAACTTGGTAGTGACGACGCCCTCATTCCCGGCGTCGGCCTGGGACGCCCCTTCTTCCCCTCGGGGCAAACCTCTGCCCCGCCCGCCCGTGGGTGCTCCTCTCCCAGAGCCTCCGCAGCACCTGCGGAAGCGCTCGGTACTGTGCAGTCGTTCGTCCCCATCCCCAATAAAGCCCGGTGCAGATTACAGCAGTACTGGTTCAGTGGAGACGTTTATGTCCCCCAGATTGCTGCAAGGTCTGAGACAATTTAGGGAAATGCAGTTGTCTGTTAGAGAAGGTCAAGAAGAAAGGACTGTTGGTGCTTGACCACACATATGTTTCTAACAGGTCTAGAAGGTCTCTCTGGCTGTCCTATGGATTTCCAGGCTTAAGATTACTACTATTTCTATGCATTTCTCCTGCTGTCACTCCCTTGCCGTTGCATTTTCACATAGGGTGAACTGACTTCCACTATCCCTCTCCGTTCTTTCCTTTACTTCGTATGTGGAAACATCCAAGAAGTAGCCTCTTCCAGGGCACTAGCGGATAAGGTTTGAATTTCCTTCTACAGAAAGAGAATACTGATTTCATTTGACCTCCTTGTGAAAAGAACATTGAGGAAAGTGAAGGAGGGAAGGAAGTCAACATTTCTTTAGGGACATCTTCACATCAGGTACTTTCCCGTGCTATTTTATTCAATATTCATGGCATCTCTGGGATGTGAAGTATTATAATTCTTTTTGATGATGCTTACAGATATGAAACAACCTTCCCAAGGATATCAGAATTTGAGGAGGCCACTAGCCATTCTATTCTGAGAAAATGCTTCTTCAAATAAGGGATTTTAATGCATTAGACACGTACTGTGCAACCCACTATCAGCAAGGCATGCCCTTAAGAAGTACAACACTTAGTAACAGTAAGAACTTTTCTAAAGGAAATTACAATTTGGTAAAGGACCCCAAACCCACATTCAAATAGCTGTGTTACAAGGCAGGTTAGGTTAGTGCTCTGAGAGAGGCAGGAGTATAACCCTGACGGATAAAATGAAAAAATAATGACTACCATTTTTAAGTTCTTTATATTCAGGCAGCATGTGAGCAAGGCCAGAGTAGAGTCTGGTCCAGGTTCAGAAGTGGACAAGAATAGGTTTGACTCAAGATTGCTTAAAAAAAAGTGCAAAGAATGTGTAGACGGGTGGAAGTGGCTCTGGTTCCCAATAGTCTTCCTTGCGTCTCATGCAGGTGCACTAAAAGATCCCTAATCTTAGCAACTTATATGGGGTGAGAGGTCAGTGAGAACAGAGAAGCCTGAAAATAGTGAGCTCAGTGCTTTTTACACCCCCAGAAAAAGCAAAAGAAATAACTCATTCTTTACAAGTGTTTTCCTGCATGAACCAGGCTGCTGTGAATGTTCTTGTACATGTCCCTTGGTGCACATGTGCAGGGTTTTCTGAGGTATATACCTAGGAATAGAGTTATTAGGTCATAGAAGAAAATCGAGTTACACTCTACTTTAAATTGTTTTCCAATGGTTGTGCCAATTTACATTCCACTGGCAGTGTATGAGGTTTTGCTGCACATCCTTGCAAAAACCTTTCCCAATCTGGTGAATGTAGCCTCTCGTGGATTTATTTGTAATTTCCAGTACTAATGAGGGTATCTTCTTAGAAATGTATTGGCCATTACTGTTTTCTCTTCACTGAAATGTCCATTTATTCCTTTTGCCTATTTTTCCCCATTTGGGTTGTTAGTTTTTTTCCCTTACCCATTATAGAAATGCTTTATGTATTCTGGAAGTTTTGTTGGTTAAATGTGTGGCAAATATTTCCTCCCTATTTACGGCTTGTCCTTTACTCTCTGTATATGAGTTGTTATTTTCAAAGAAATTCTAAGAAAAGACTTGCAGACTAATGGCCATGCCATTATGTGACTTGGATGATAAGAGAAGATGGATGGGGGAGTGAGGGAAGAAAGGAACTTTATTTACCTGGGAGCAAAGGCTGGGAGCTTCACAAATGACTAAATGGAAGGAAGCTGATTCCAAAGGTCCCCTTCAGTCCAAATAAGCAGCTAGATCCTAGATTTCCGCAGTGGAGGCTTACCAACTGAGTTACAAACATTCCAATCTGTACCTACAAGTTCACAGTCATTTAAATTGAGCTTGTGCATCTACCATGAGGTGTGGTGCACTTCTGAAGGTTAGTGAGGCTTCTCTGTTCAAGACTGAAAGTTTGATTCTGGGCACTATGCTGATTCCTCTCACCTGTTATCCCATGCATGCCTGACCACGAATTGACAACTGGACTACTTTCTGCTTACAGCCTGTAAGAACGAAGGCTTGGTTGGATCATGGACCTGCAGACTAGGAAGACTTGCTGGCTTATTATTGGGATGTCCAGAAAAGTCATCATGGGGGGCATTAAGAAGGGCAGGATGGTTGAATGTCAAGAAGAATGGGAGAATCAGCAATGAAAATCCAATCAGGCAGTAGTTGGCAATAGCAAAGTCTAAGAATAGATCAAGAGACTCAGCTTTAGGAACCAAGAATAGGGACAAGATCTGAAGGTTTGGGAGTTCTAGGGAAGATAATCATCAGTCTTTCACCTATTAACTAAGCACCTTCTTGGCTCCATTCTAGGCAAGTGAGATTCAGCAGTGATCAAGCCAGTTAAAGTTTCTGATTTCATGGAGTTGGCAGATTTGCAAGGAGAGGCAGATAATAACAAACAAAACAAAACAATTTCAGGTAGTAGTAAATGCTATATAGAAATTAAAACAGGGAATGAAAGTAACAGAAGGTGACTGGGAGTCGGAAGAAAGACACTTGAGACAAGATTATCTAGTTTTGCCTCTCTGAGGAGATGATATGGGAAGTCTGAAAGACGAGAAGAAACCAGTCATGGGAAGAACTGGAAAAAGAGCCATAGGCAGAGGGAACATCAAGTGCAAAGGCCCTGAGGCAGAAACAATCCTGAAAGTTTCAAAAGCACAAGGAAGCCAGTGTAACTAGTACAGAGTTAGTGGCATGTGGGTAGCTGAGGTCAGAAAAGTACACAGAGTCGGGTACTAGTCACTGAAGGGTCTTGGAGGTTATGGCAAGGAGTTCAAATTTCTCTCAGAATAAAATGAGAAGCCTTTGAGGATTTTAAGCAAAGGAGATGATCTGATCTTTAATTTTAAAAGACCACTGTGGCTTCCATGGTGAGAAAGCTCTGGGGGACACTGGTAGAAGTAGGGAGACCAGGTAAGAGGACACTGCAGAAGTCCACACCAGAGCCCTGAAAAGGGATGGAGTATGACTCATGCTATGACTTGGATGAACCCTGAAAACACTGTGCTAAGTAAAAGAAGCCAGACACAAAAGGCTACATATTGTATGATTCCATTTATACATAATATCCAGAAGAGACAACTTGAGAGACAGAAAATAGATTAATGTTTTCCAGGGGCTGAGGAGAGACAGAAGTAACTGCTAATAACTTGCAGGGAACTGGGGTTCCTTTAAGGAAAATGTTCTGGAAGTAGACAGTGCTGATGGTCAGATAGTCTTGTGAATCTACTAAAACCCATTGAAAGCTACACTATAAAAGGATGAATATTGTGGTATGTGAATTACACCTTAATTTAAAAGAAATAAAGAAGTCTAAGTCAGATATGATGGTGATGACCTGTTGAGTGGTAGCAATCTTTGCAATGTAGCACAAGAAAAGTATGTCTATTTTTGGCATGAAATATCCAAATTTTACTGTTTAACTCCTGGATGTTCTTGGTTACTATGAAATCTTCCTCTTCCACTTTGTGAGGGCCTTCATCTAAGACATGTCTGTGTCAATGACTAATGCTATATATTTAATTATTTTCAGGCCAGAAAATACTTCATAAAACCCAGATGGAGAATCTGGTTCTTGTAGTCACTCTGATATAATTGATAACCATGAATATCATCATTATCTAAAAAATGGTATTTGTGAAATAATTATAACCTGTTATGTTTAAATGCTTCACAGGATACTCAGTCATTCATTTGTTCAGTGAGCATTTATTAAGCCAGTGTCAGCTGCAAGATTTATAGGCTCACAAAATGATGAAAATCGTGTCCTGTTTTATCTCCTGTAAGACCACCTGCACTCTGTCATGTATCTTCCCATTTTCTGTTATATACTGCCTTTGCTCATGCAGGATGAACCATTTAGATATACCACCCTAATTTCAAATTTGAAATGCAGAGAAAAGTTTTTGCTTAAGAGTTTCCAATACTGAAGAGTAAATGTTCTGCTGAGGTCATGGAAATTGAAAGAAAACTACTCCAAGGACTCAGTTTTGTCTGTGGTCTCTAGGGAGAATTCGGCATAGAAGCCAGTTGTGGAGCTACAGAGCTGAGATGCAAGAAGAGATGGTCATTTGTGGCAAATACAGGAAAATGACTAAATGACTGGGGGTCTATCTGGTTTAGAAGATAGGTATCCATTATTTAGTGACAAATGTCTTTTAGCTCTCCATAAACATCTTTGGCATCTGGGTGAAAATTCCCATTTTACAACTGAGTTTGCCTTTTCTTTCAACACCAGTATTTCGTGAGTTTTGTAAAAATGTTGTTGCCGAATTCTCTAAGCACAGGCCGGGGAAAGGTTGACATGCAGCTGAAAGCAGGACAGGTTTCTCTCATAGACTCTTCCGAGATAAATTCCTTTCGAGAAAAGTAATAAGAAATTTTTTTACAAAGAGAAAGTCAATAACTTTGTGCAGTTACATCAAGGCCTACAAGGCTAGATTTTTCACATGAGAGATGTTCTGAGGGTAAAGCCATTATAGGAAAGCGGCACTGTTATTGCTCATTTGAAACATGATGTTAAAAAATTCCAATTCATTGAAGGCAGAATTTTTCCTTTGTTCCTCAAATTGCAATTAAAAAATTCATACATACTAATGAAAGATTGATTAGATTTCCTTGACATATTTATGAATCTCATCAAGGCAAAGCGGGCAGAAAAACAGATACTTCTAGACATATGAGATTTCATAAAAACAGAGCCTAAAATTAAATACGAGGGCTTTAAAATGCAAGGGCAGATAAAGTACATTTTATTATTTCTCCACAGCAAATGGTATAACCATCTGTTTTTATCACTAGACTGGTTTTCAATCTATTTAGAAATGAATCAAAACATTATTATGTTTCCTAAAGACATCTAGTATTTGTGAAATAACACATAACTTCCATACACCGGCATGTTCAGATCAAAGTCTTTATTGCACTTGGTCAAAGATAACAAAAAGATAAAGGGAAAGAATTGGTTTAGTATTATAAAAGGGGTAATCACTATTCATTTTATCTCTAGTGTCTCAAATAATTTTAGTCCTGAGTTATTACGTAGACCATACAGATATGAAATGTGGAAAGTTGTATATATATGTGTCATATTGCTCTAAATCAAATACTAGTGGATATTATTTTAAGAAATTTATGACATTTCTGAGAAGAATAAAATTAACCAATGTTGAATCTTTGTTCATCTGTAATCAAATCCTTTTCTTCAAAAATTTATCATAGGTCATTTGTTTTCACCCATTAGTATGATTTCAGATGTAAGCTTTCATACTGTTTCAACCCTAATTTAAGCGTTGTTAGACAATTTAAATAGAAAAAGCAGAAATAAACAAGGAAAAAAAAAGAAAAATTAAGACAATTACTGTTTTAACTGAGTAGATTTTCAAGCAGGTCACCCCAGGTATTCTTTATCATGACATCCATATGTTTAATGTCTATTAGTTCAACTGACAACAGTTGATTTGTGGCAATTGTAGCTGATCAGTCAAAATCAACTTGAACTTTCTTTTCTCACTCTCTGTCCTCCTATACTTTTATTTTCTTTAGAAATATATCAAGGAATTGCTTCCAACTCCTATCCTTTTCCACCACATCATTATTATTCCATCTTATACTAGAGATCTTCAGGAGTATTGAGTTAATTTTATATTGGGCAAAACATTCAAGATAGATACTATGTTACCTTATTAATGATATCTTCCTTCCCCAATCACTTGGTAATAAATAGAGCCCTTCTCCCTCTCAGCACTTTCTATCTCCTTTACACAACTTAATTTTTTTCCCCTTAGCACTTATTACCACCTGATATACCATACTAGTTGTCTCTATTTATATAGTTGTTAGTTTATTTATTATCTGTCTTCCTTTGCTAGAAAGAGAACTCCAAGACAGGCTTTTATTCTCTTGTATCATTTTAAAGTCACTTATTTTATGTTTGTTTTCATATTGTTCTATTATCTCAAGTTCTTGGTGTTAAGAGGGCTTGGCACATAGTGGGTACTAAAAATATATATAAAGGAACAAAGGAAATAAATAATATTATTTACAAAACTTTTATTTGTAGTATTACACAACCTTTAATCATATGTCTACTGTAAAGGGTGATACACCCTTAAGTTACGTGGGAATGATGAAGCAGTCTTTCACTGTATAAAGCATTGCTTAGAATCATTTTGGGTTTTATTTCCTATTCTGTTCTACTCAGTTTGGGAGACTTCAGACCCAGTAGTTGATAAAGAAGAGAGTCAATAATCATATGGTTGAAAAAGTAAATAAATATAGAAATATTGTTAGGAACTTGAACCAAGAAAGAAGACTGCTTAGAGGCTGTATGAACTTAGATTGAGACCTTGAGCAGCGGAGCTGGACAACCTGGCTCTGAGTCATGGTAATATCACCTACTAGCTGGAATATCTTGGGAAAAGAATTGACCCTTGGAAAAATCCAGTTTTTATTATTCACAAAATGGAAGTATGTACTTTTTTGCCTGTACAATATCCCTTTCTTTGGAAAACCAACTCTTCCCTCCCTCTTCTGTAAGAATCTCACACAGTTCAAGGGCCAATCCCTGGATTTGGGCAAGGGCTATGGAAAAAGCTTTCTCTGTGCATCTGACATATAAGCACCATATGAGTTAGATGAAGAAAGTCTTCAAGTGACACCAAGTAGCAGTGAGAAATGGAGAGAGGAAGAGAGAAGAGACTGAAATTGCTATACATGCTGACAGTCAGCCATACCTGAAGCCAGGTCCATCCTTTCCAGTTCAGAGTTAAGTAAATCAAAACTTTCCGTTTTTATTTTGTTTTAATTGAGTTTCTGAAATTTTCAGGAGTAACTGGCACAAAATAAGTGCACCAGTTTTACTATATTGGTGATAGTAAGCAAAGGGAGGAAGAAGAGAAGTCTCCAAATAGAAGAGGAGGTTTGAAAATAGTTAAAGTTTTACTCCATTTGTCTTCTCTGTATTTCATAATTAGGAGTGACAATGTCTAGAATTGGAAGAAGAGACATAAAAAAAGAAGATAGTTCATTTTCTTCAATGACGCTTTCAAGACCTAGACCCACCGATTATTTTTTCAGGAAGGCAAAAGGAAGCGATGAGATAAATTATTACAAAGGTCTTTTTCATCCAGGCTTCTCTGTAAACACACAATCCAAGCTCTCAGAAGTTTTTTAAACTTTTTATTTTGAAATAATTATAAATTCACAAGAAGTTGCCCCAGAAATGTACAGAGGGGTCTATGTGTCCTTTGCCTAGTTTTCCCCAAAGATACATCTTTGCATAACTATAGCATGATATCAAAATCAGGAACATGACATTGGTACAGTCTCTAGAGCTTATTCAGATGCTACCAGTTTTACATAGACTAATTTGTGTGTGTGTGTATGTGTGTGTAGGTCTATGCAGTTTAATCAAATGCATAGTTTCTTGTAACCACCACCACATAGAACAATTCCATCATCACAAGGCTCCATTATGCAGCCATACCACTGCCCTTTCCTCGTCCCTAAACTTAGCAAACACCTGTTCTATTATTTTGTTATTTTAAGAATGTTTTATAAATGGAATCATATAGTATGTTCTTTGGAGAATGGCTTCATTCAGGATAATTCCCTTGAGATCTCTCCAAGTTGAGTGTATCAATAGTTTTGTTCCTTTTAATTATATTCCATTTAACCATTCACCTGTTGAAAGGCATCCAGTTTTTGGCTATTTTGAATAAAGCTGCCATGAACATTTGTGTTCTTCACTTCTCTAAGATAAATGCCCAAGAGTGTAATTGCTAGGTCATATGGTGAGAAAATAAAAATAAACTTTTATTTAATTTTATAAGAGATGACAAACTATTTTCTAAAATGGCTGTGCCATATTACTTAACCATGAGCAATGAGTGATCCAGTTTTTCTGTATCCTTTCCAGCATTTGGTGTCATCATTATGTTTTAGCCATTCTTGATGAATATGTCATGATATCTCATGGTTTTAATGTGTATTTCCCTAATAGCTGTTGATGTTGGGCACATTGTCATCTGTATATCCTCCTCAATGAAATACATGTCTGTCTCTTTCTCCCATTTTCTAATTAGATTGTTTTTACCTTTGAATTTTAAGAGTTCTTTATATTTTCTAGATATAAAACATATGTTGCCTTTGTGATTTCATCCTTTCAATTACTTTCAAAGCTGTTTAGAAGGTAGGATAGCCACTTTTTATTAAAAAATCACTTAGGATAATATTGTCGGCGATTGATTTTATTTTACTGTATTGGCAGACTCTGAAAGCCATTTTTGTTGACAGATCAATTGCACCTCATTACATCTCAGGAAAAGAAACAGGACCTTTCCCCCAAAAGAGCACAGTCCTAGAAATGCAGTGACTTTTTCCAGACCAGAAAAAAAACACTGCTTATAAATATAATATCCAAACCCCAAAGTTACCATCATTTAACATAGTTTCATCTTTCTCAACAAAATTTGGCATTTACATGAGAGTTAATGGAATTGCAGAAACAATGTCTCAAGTGTTACATGGAAACTGTTTCCAAAAGTCCATGTGTAAAGTAAATCAGTTTACAATGAGTGTGGATCAATACATATGTTGGGACATGACTTAATTTTCAAGAAAACATACTGACTTTAGAACTTAAAAATGTCAAAGGAAAGAGCAGTGCAATCTTCAGGAAAGTGCAGTCAATAGGAAAACTAGACTGGAAAGTGACTATGTGTCTGGGAATGAAATAGTACAATATCTTTTCCCCTGAATCTAAAACAAAGACCTTTACAATCCTCAGGAAAATTTGAGCAGGTTTGGATATACCTTAGAATAAGAAATCAGACTATCAGAAGACAGGTGAATGTACATAATGCTGCTACACACATGTATCCTTTTTCTAATTCTTGCTTAGATATGGACACAAGAGAGTAAGTAACATCAGATAGTAGGGTTGGGGCTTCAAAATTCAATATGGTTGCATTACTAAGATTTATAGCAACAAATATGACCATTTTCTCAGCAATATATGCCTGTGGAATAATGATAATAATAATAAATACTGTACATATATTACTTCACTGAAAAAGAGGCAGTTGAAAAACATATAAAAAGAAATACACCAAAAGTGGTGATATGATTTTTATTTCATTTTCTCTCATTTTCACATGTATAATGTGGTTAAATTACTTTCCTAATTAGAAATATATATACATATTTAAAAGAGCACTGAGCTATAAACTGAACACTTTGCATTTTATTATATGTAAATTATTTCTCACAAATAACTGAAAAATAGTGCAAATGAAATGCATGTGCAAAATGCACACTATCTGTAAATCAACTTTGGTATTTTTCTTCAGGAAAATAAAAAGACTTGAGAGACCTACCAATTAAGGGCAATGTGTGGAGTTTCTTTAGATACTAATTGAAAGAAATCAAATTATACAATTTGTGTTGGGACCTTTTGCCTCTTTTAGGCCTGTGACGGCCGCAGACTGGAGGTTTCCATCCTCCCTCGTTACTTCCGCGTTCGTGGCCCAACTAGCTTCCCGCGCGCGCTCTTGGCCCTAACTCCGCCTCCCCACCTAACCTAAAACCTGCCTAAGACCCTAGTGACAGATGAGATAATCAATTCCCATTGGTTTCTGTTACTTCCTTATCTTCCCCTATATAACTAAGCCTCTGATGGAATAAAGCTGAGTTTTGCTGCACCCTTGAGGCTGACACATCTCCCGGCTTGGTGTGGTTTTGTTTTTCCCTGGATCTCAGGGGAGGGTGTCCAAGCCCCCGACACTTGCCCTCTCGCTTAGCCCCGGGGATAACAGGCTGGTCCTGCTTGTCCCCCTGCCTTCTTGTTGCTGAAGAGCAACAGATCTGCATACAATAAAATGCACAGATCTTAAGTGTTCAGTATGATAAGCATTAGCAATTGTATTCCCTTTAACAATTCAGATCATCAACACCCAAAATAAAATACAGATGTAGATGTAGTTGTAGATTTAAAACATTTCCAACACCCCAGAAAGTTCCTTCCTGTTCCTTTTCAGTCAATAACTCCCCACTGTTACTTCAAGGCCTCCAATTTTCCGGCTTCTAGCACTATAGATCAATTTTACCTATTCTTGGTCTTCATATAAAAGGAATCATGCACTCATGTACTCTTTTGTATCTGGCTTCTTTTATTCATCATTACACATCATTAAATTCACTCATTCTAAATGTATAATGGAATAACTTTTAGTAAGTTACCAAGATATACAACTATCATATAATCCAGTGTATTTTCATAACCCAGTAAGATCTTTCATGCTTATTTTCAAATAATCCTCATTCCCACACCCTACCCTAGCTACTACTAATCTATTTTCTGTCTCCATCCATTAGTCTTCTCTGGACAATTCATGTAAATTGAATCATACAGTATGTGGCCTTTTGTGTCTGACTTCTTTCACTCAGCACAGTATTTTTGAGGTTCATCCATGCTGCAGCATAGATTTGTACTTCATTCCCCTTTACGGTCTGAATGATATTCACTGTGTGGATATCCCATATTTTGTTTATCCTTTCAATCTGTTGATGAGCATTTGGGTTATTTCTGCTTTATTTTTGTCCAGTATGAAAAATGTTGCTATGAACACTCATATGTGAGTCTTTGTTCACATATGTTTTCATTTATCTTGGGTGAAAAAGTAGGAGATTACTTACTGGGTCATATGGTACATTTATATTTAATTTTTAAAGAAACGGCCAAACTACCTTACAAAGTGGTTACATCATTTTATACTTCCACCAGAAATGTATGAGGGTTTTAGGTTTTTCAATATAGTTGCCAATATTTGTTTTTGTCTTTGTAATTACAGCCATTCTAATGGATATATACCAAAATAATGTTTTTGATATCTATTCATATTGTTGCATATACTAATAGCTCATTCCTACTTATTGTTCAGCAGAATTCCATTGTATCAATATTCAACTTCTAAAAAATCCTATTTATGGATGCTTTGGGGGTTTCCAGTTGGGGACTTTCTGAATAAAACATTATAAAACAGCCTTGCATGAGTCTTTCTGTGTATATGTGCTTTTGTTTCTTTAGGGATAAATTCCTAAGAATGAAATTGCTAGGTGATAGTGCATATATTTAACATTATAAGAAGATGCAAAGTAATTGTATTATTTTACAATCACAACAACAGTGTATGAGAGTTCCAGTTGTTCCATATGCTCACCAACTTTTGGTATCAATTTTTTTTTAGCTTTCCTAAAATGATCACTCTTTTAGGTGATAATGGCATTGGAGTTATATGGTTTTTTTTTAATGTCCTTATATTTTAGAGACAATGCTGAAATTTTCATATATGAGATTAAATGCTACCTGGGATTTGATTCATAATAATCCATTGAGGGAGGGGTGAGAAGTGAAGTTGAGTTAGATGAAACAAGAGGCAATTAGTTGGTGGTTTTGTAGCTAGGACATGAACGCCTGGGTGTTCGCTGAATCTTTCTCTTTAATCCTGTGTGTTTGAAATATAACAATGTGAAAAATTGTAAGTTGAAAAAACATATATGCCTATTTTTAAAGGGAAATAAATTATAAGCTGTTGAACCAGCGATATTTCATTCTTGAACATATGATCTGTTTCTTAGGTATTACTTAGCAAATAACGGCCTCAGAGAACAAAAAGGTAATAAAGTATCAAATGCCTTATGCACAATTCCTCCTTAAAAACTACCCTACTTGTAGAAGAGTATATCATTGTTACATTCAGTAATAAACAGAACTAATTGTCCCATGATTTGATTATTTCAGAAAGAAGCAAGTCTTAGTAGAGAGGAAATGTTACCATTTAGCGTTTTTCTGACTAACGTGGGTGATTTTGATACAGAATCTTGTGAGGTCCTGATGGTATGTACCATCTACTAAAAATGGAGACTCTATTGGAAAGAAAACAAAATTTATAAACTCAATTTTTTTTCCTCTGGTACTTGGATTATCCTAGAGAATAATCTACTTAAAGCCATCACAATCAAATTTTATTAAATCATTAGCTTTATTTTCAATATCTTAAGGAGGCTAAATAACTTGCTCAGAAGATAGATGAATAAATGAGGAAGAAATAATATCTTTGGATATAAACTTCTAATGTATTATAATTTTTCTTGTTAGAAAGTAGTTTTGTATTTATTAGTGATATCACAACTGCCAAATATTGGCATTCTCATCTATAATTGTTGGCATTTTTTAAAACCACAGTAGGGACACCCCAAAAAGGACATTTAGACCCATGCACACAAGACAACTGGTCATTCTTACTATGTCAGAGGACAGTCATTCTAAACATCATCTCTAAGCATTATTATTAATATTCTCTTGGGACAGAGAAGGCTTTGTCATTAGCTTTGACAGCCGGACTTTCATTTCTAAGCACACATAGTGCTCATTTAAAACTTATAAAGATGTTAAGTGGATAATGTCTCTTTTCTTCCCAAGGTTTGATTGATGATTTCATTCTGTGACTTTCTACTTTATGAGGATATTATTTCATGAGAGTTATTTTACTTCTGTAAGTCTGAGATAGAATTGAAGTGTTCCTATTTTGGTTATTATCTGTGAAATCTTGAAATTCATTTGACTCACTCTTGAATCCTATACACCAAAAAATAACACTTTTCAGGCATCCTGAATTATTTGACTGTATCCTAGATTCATGAGCTTTAAACTTAAATTCAGCTGGACTGCAAGTGATTATGGTAAATGTAATGGCCTAAACAGTCCCTAAATCCTGTATCTCCTCAAGTGAAGGATTCTTTAACATCACAAAAGTACCAGAAAATTATATACTTGTCATGTCTTATATTAAAAATAACAACATCAGTGGAATGTCTATTTCCAAATGCCTTTTTTGTACAGGAGTATAAGTAGCATAAAAGTGAAAACTTAAAGCTTACAAAAGTTGATTTATGAATAAACTTCTTCCAAATTTAAGTATTTAAAGTTCCCTTGCTTTGGCAACCATCATCTAAAAATTATTTATTATTTATTATTTTTCCTCAATCTCTTGGGGGAAATTTCATGTTTGAATGGTTGAGTTACTCAATATAAATGACGACTCTTTTCAAAACTTCTCAAATGCCTTTTTTTCAAGTAAAGCATTTTCTTTTGTGGTATCAAAAGTTCTCACATTTTTTTTCACAGTTGTATGTTTCTCATGGATGTGTCATGATGTGCAAGGCAACAGTTAGCTGCATATAAAGAACAAGGTGTGTCTCCGCATAAGTGACCAAGAGATGTTGCATTTGAGGGAGCAAAAAAAAAACAGTGAGCCATTCTTATTCAGACTATTTTTTGAATATTCATTTCTTATACACCCCACCATTCAGACTATCCCACTACTTGTGAGTGGCAACAAATCAGCTAGTGGATAAGCTACTGGGTTCAGCAAATATACACTAAATTTTGTGAAGGATATTTTATTAACTAGTGATATTTACAAGTTTGTACTTTTATAAGATCTCAAGATATATCCTGTGGGAGTGTAAAGGGTCCACAGAGTTACTATACACATTTCATAGATGAGAAAAATAAAGCTCAGGGAAGGTAACTTTCTCAAGTCTGATTTGAATCCAGTTCTGTCTAACAGTATTTCCTTTCCTCCATGAGTTGGGCCTTCGAAGCACTGACACTGAGCAAGCACTCTGGGTAAGTTGCTATTTTTAATCCAGGCTTGAGCTACAAAATGATAATGCAGAGTCCACAAATCCATACCTGCAATTTTAAAATCCAAAAACCTCCAAACTCGGTTTTATAACTCATTTGGCAGTGAAACCTGACATGACCTAAATTAATGTGGCGGCAAAACTTGGCCTGAAATGTAGTGACTACTCATAGCTATTTCCTTATACCATTTATACCACTTACACCATTTAGTGTGACTATTCGACATTTTGTGGCATAAATATTTGCTTGTTCAGTACAGGGTTCTTCCCCAGACCAAATGGGAGCTGGTTTGTAATACATGGTAAATATATGGTATTACCTTTTAAAAATCGAAAAAATTCTGGACTCTGACATACATCTAGCTCCAAGGTCTTTCAACAAAGAGTTATAGACCTGAAGAAGAAGAACAATAACAACTGCTGTTATGGTAAAAGTTGAATTCTATAGTTTTAGTTCATCTTTATGTTTTTTACAAAATAATTCCATATATACATACTTTCTGCACTTGTCATCAAAATGTGAATACTTCCTGACTTCTTTGAATAGGTTAACTTTTTTATCACCTTTTTATTGATTTTTATGATCAATTTGCTTACTTTTAGAATAAGGATTTTGAGGCCAATATAAATGAAATATTTTTTACATACACATGGAAATAAGCATTGGCTCTTGTGCTTGGGTGCTAAATATTTAAGATGGATCCGATGAGGATTCTACCTGGTACTAACTTTTTTTGGAAAACTGGGAAAAAGCTTGACTGATCTGAAAAGGTAGTGTTGGATTCCTGATCACTTTTCAATATTTAAGTATTCCTGTGGAAATTGCGTAAGTCAGAGTCCATTTGTAGACTCTGGCTAGTTTAGGCAGAAAGAGGTATATTACAGAGTATTTAGTAGCTTATAGAATTGTTGGGAGGGCTGAAATCACAGACTTCAGTGTAAGATTCCTGGGTCATCTCCTGAAGACACAATGAAGTATCAAGTATATTTGCTTTTGGCTAGTTTTATCAAACCTGTCTCTTGGATCCAATAGGTGTTCACTTCATTTTCCTTATTCTGAAATTCTTGGGGATCCCTTACTATAATTCTCATGAACCAACAAATTATTTCTCAGTAGAAGCAGTTTGTTTGGTGGGCAAAATTCTGTGTGGAGAAAAGAGGATACAATAAAAGCTTCCTTGATCGAAATTAAGGAACCACCAGTATAAATGCACCCAGAAAAGTAGACAAATGGCACAAACATAATAGTTTCCTCCCACTGTTTTAGAGAAAGCAGAAAATAGTTCAGCAGTTCCTGTGAACCTGAAGTTTCTGAAGACTCAAGTTTTCATCATGCATTATTGAGAAAGTTGAGTTCCACCCCTTCTGCCTGCCTTAGGGTGGAAGAATTTAGTGAAAAGGACAAAAATCAGGAAGGATACATAAAAGCAAGCAACATGGTTATGCAGTCTTTTCTGAAAAAGTTACAATTAGTTCAAACTACAAATGTATAAAGATTAAATCATAGTATCAGTGCACCTTTCCCTTTGCAGACCTCATTTGCTTCTAGAAATTTGAAAGTCAAGTTCTAATCCAAAATTGTCATGGGTACCTATAGCCTGCATTCATAATTCTGAATCTGAAATTTCCTAAGATGTCTAGATAAGAAGCTTAATAACTTTTCGATCTATAGTCTCCATTATCCCTCAAGATGTCATACCTGATCCAGTTGGGACATACAGAACCAGAACTTGAAGTTTGAGGAGTGAGATCCTTCCAGAAGGAAGCAGCCCTTTTCACAGACAGTTAAATCTGTGTGAATCTTCTCCCTGGGCTGGGCCTCTTCCTAGCTGCTTGTTGGAGGCTCCACAGGCAGCTCCATAGACAGTAGAGCAGAAGCTCCTTGTAGTCAGACATTGCTCCAGATTCTGATCCTGGCACTCACTTCCACTTTAATGCTTCTTTTTTGTCCTAGATTCTAAGAGCTAGAACACTGCTCAGGTGCCGTGGCTGCTGAACAATTTAGGAACAACTTACTTAACTCCTTCAGCACCACCACTAATGGACAGCTCTCCACAGGCTCTGGTCTAGGTCAAACACAGCTTTTGCAGTGACAAAACTTCGAACTGTGTGAATGAAGTAAGGCTATGTGATATTGTACATACCTGTTCTTTGACTGGAGCAGATGTCTACCAGGGATGCTGTTCAGTAATATTTGAACTCACATGTATGAGAACTTGGCAAAGCCATAGATTCCCCTTTATACGAGCTCTTCTGAGAGCAGAGGGGCATTTGTAACAATAACAACAGCATTTATTGAGCACTTTCCACCCATTATGTACCAGGCACTGTTCTAAGAAGTTTACACAAATACACTTACTTATGTAACTACTCTGCAAACTCACTACATAAAATATTGTCATAAATTATTTTATTAACAAAATAATGCATCCCCATTTATAGATGAGGAAACTGAAGAACAAATGAATTAATAATTTCATGTATGTAAAACACTTAAAACTATGCCAGGCACCTAGTAGACTCAATAAATGTTAGTTATTCTTATCATATAATTAGTAATTGGCAGGGCTAGGATTCAGATAAAGGCATCCCACATACTTAAATAACCACTTATCTTCTACTGCCCCAGCTATGTAAACTGAGCTCCAAGAATCATCGTTAAGTACCCCATAAATATGAAAACAAGATTTTCTAATGCAAAATCTCATCATGTTACTCCTTTGCCTAATGATTTTTTATGCCTCACTATCACTTTCAGGAAGAGGCCCTCTCCTTAGCATGGCTCTGGGTCCCCTCACCACCTGGCCCCAATTACTGCTCTCCAACACCCCACATTTCCAGCCCATTGCTGTCCACACTATGGAAGTCCTGCCAGCTTGTTCAAATCTCTCTCTGCTCATGCTCGTCCTTTCTTCTTTTGGAAGTGCTGTTACCAAAATTCCCTTCCCAGTATTACCTCAACAATAATACTTTCCCTGAAACCCATCCTTCATCCCCAATCCCATCCTGCTGAACTGTGGGCTCATTTCTATTGTCCCACAGGAGGTTTCTCATACCTCCCTTACAGCATTAACTACACTGTATCTCATAGTTCACATGTCAGCCTCTCTCACTGGATTGACAGGAAGACCACAGGCAATTGAAAACTGTGTATAAACCAGTTATTACATACCAGCTATTATGCCCATTAGAGTTCATCATCTGTAACTTTTGGATATTGGTTTGATTGGTCCTATGGCTATGGAGTTTCCTCTTCTTCATTAGTCATTCCTCAGTTTGAGTTCAGGAATAAACCCTGAGACATGGATTCAAGTGAAAGTAGTTCAGATATGAGGTTCAGGAAGCACTGGTAGGGGATAAGGAAGTGAGACAGGGAAAGGAAGGGAACAGTAAAGGGTGTGTTATCAAGCCACCTGTCACTGTGGGCGCCATGAACTTAGTGCTGCTAGGACCTTGGGAAAATGTTGTAATACACATCTAAAAGTTACCCACCCTAGAGGAAGGGTTGTGTTGTACACCACGTCCCATGAGTCCTTGGTTGAGGTGCTCAGGGATATTAATTCCCCATTCCTTCCTTCTAGTCTCACCTGCATATTACATGGCTCCAGAAAAGCCCTCAAGCCAAGAGGAGCAGACACCAGCAGCTGGAAGTGGTCTAGAGCACTCTGAAGCACCAGGGAAGGAATCTGGACAAGGCACCAAGAGTATCTGCCACAACGCCACTCTGAAATCCCCAAGGCTGTACAGGAGGAACATGAGTTAGAATTTTGGAAGTTTTCAAGTCACTCTTTCTTGATAATAAATTTTCTTAACTCCTAGCACAGAATAAAAGTTCCCTGTCTTTGGAACTGAAGAACACAGGTTGTTGGAAGCCTGAAAGTAATATGAGACTGAATGTTTGCATTATAGATGAAGTTATAACTTCAAGGAAAAGGTGAATGTCCACTATAAGTAAAAAAATTCCTTTTAAAGTTCTAGTGAAATCAAATGAGCAGGAACTGAAAATGGACAGCATGGCCTTTACTCATGGATATAAGCCAAATAAATATAAAGACATTGAAAAGGCAAGTTAATAAGAGAACCAGCAGATAGGATCTAGGAGAGCACCCTCCAAAGGAAAAAAAGTATTAAGAATTTAAATAGCCATCTGACGTGACTGTGCTTGTGGTCTGAAGATCTCTTCAGGGTTTTCATAAGGGAGCTTTATGGAGAACAAACCAATATAGAAGCAAAATATAAATGGCTGGAAACTATGATAAAAGCTTATGGGAATAATAGTGCTATGTTATTTCCTTAATTTTCCCTAGCAGTGTTTTTACAGCTATTTTAGTAAGCAAAATGCAAGTTTTAGAAATAGCTTCTTGCACGGAGCTGACCCATTCAGAGAAAGCCACATCTCTGTGGGCAGTACAGTGTAGGTAGGGAAAGGGGGTAAAAAACTGACTGGATTGAAAATATCAGCACATATGCCCCAAAACAGGCTATGTGTGATATGAACATCTCTTAATGAAGAATGTTGCAATATGAGAGGGTGGTCTACATGAAAATATGGAAAAGTGATCAGAATAAGTAGAGCTGGCAGTGCCCATCCACCCATCATTGTTCAGGGGAGAAAACACTGACCCTAAGAAATAAAAATATGCTCACTGATGGGCAGTACCCTGCTGTTGTTAGTTAGAAATGATACATTTAGCTTCCTGAGATTCCAGCCATACTATCAACCTCTCTGTGTTCTGATTTTGTGCTCACAGAACAACCAACTGATTTATGTCCACACAGGTTTTAAGGTATCTTGAAACTAGAAAGAGCTTCTTGGAGGGCAGATGTAGCATGTCATTGTAAAGAAACAGTCCCCAGCATAAACTGGTAACCTGGTGAGCGTCACTAGTTTAAGTTAGATCTCCCAGGTCCGATGACATTTCTGGCAGGCTGCGAAAGGGAAGCTCCTGGGTCACCAAGCTAAGAACCAGACTTGGGAGTCTGGTGAGTTCACCAAGGTAAGTCCAATCTGTGAGGTCTTGCCTGGAAAGCCAGCCAAGTAACCCCCACCCAGATGATCTCTGCACCTTCAAACAGGACAATATTACCCATATTAGTAGTCAATGTGGAAAAACATACACAAAAGAAAGCTTTCTCAAACACACAGGCAAGAGGGCCAGTTCAGTGCGAAGAGCCCAGACTTTGGAAGGAGGATAACCAGGACACACTGTACCTCTGCCTTCCTCTGTAAAATGGAAATAATTATAATACCTGCTCCTGCCAGGGCACCAGAACTTATATATGCAGATAAACATTGTCCTCCAAATTCAGCCTAAAAACCCATATGTTCTCTCAAAAAAAAAGTTACTGTTCAAAATGCTTTTCTAGAACTCTGCTTTAGAAATTTCCCTCAGAACCATTTTCCAGGCTACAAAACAAAATTTGTTTCTTTTACCAGATCACACCTCCATTTGCAGCAAGAAACTTTCCCAGTCTAGTCACCCATTTTGGCCACCATACTCTGCTGTAAACAACACTATGGTCAGTTTATAATGGCGTCTTCAGTCTCCCTAACTCATGGCTCCTTCCCTACAGCCCCCAAGCTTGGCCAGATTCTCTGGACTTTGCTTCCTCTAGCTCCAACCCTACATCTCTGCCCTGCTAAAAACCCTAGAAGGAGTGGTTTGCATTTCTACTTCTTCATTCCACCTTAATTACTCATTATCTGCAACCTGACTTCCAGTTCCTCTAGTCTACTAAATTCCTTTGTCAAAGATAACCAACAGTTTTCTAAAAACCACACGCAATACCTTCTCGCTCTTCCTCCTGCATCTCTAGAGAGTCTGACCCAATGACTGGCGCCACTCCCACCCTGTGACACACCTCTCTTGGCCTCTTTGCCAGTCATTTATTCCAGGTCCCTCCCTGTTTCTCTGATTACACCTCAGTCTAGTCAGTTCTGTTTTTCCTTGAATGCAGGCTTTCCCAGAGTTCTCCTCTCACTTTATATTCTCTTTGAAAAAACTCAGTTATCCCATGGCTTAACATTAACTATATATAGCCTCTTAAATCAATCTCTGGAGCCCTAACTTATCCTCTAGGTTTCAGTCAACAGCTTGCTGGACATCAAATGCAGCTGTCCTTAGACACTTCAAATACCAGGTGTCAAAACCTATTGTCTCACCTTTCCACCCAGACCTAATCATCCTCATTTAATTATAGAACAATCTACTAACCAGTCTCCCAATTAGAAACCAAATGGTCATATTTATTCTCACCTTCACATCCAAATAGGCCAGCACCATTAATTCTACTTGTAAAATATCTTATAATGGCATCCTTACCTATTCTAGTTATCTGTTTTTGCATAATTATCCCAAAATTTAGTCTTTAAAACAATAATAATCATTTTATTATTTTTCAAGGTTTCAGGAATTTTGGTAAGTGCTCAACGGGGACAACTTACTTATCTCTGATTCGTGATGTCTGGGATTTTATCTGGGAAGACTTAAAGGCCAGAGGTGACCTGATGGCAGGATCTGGAATCACCCGAAGGCTCCTCACTTGCATGTCCAGGGAATGGTGCTGGCTGCCAGCTGGAGCCTCACCCAGGGCTGTTGGCCGGATTTGGCCTGTCCATGTGGTGACTCATCTTCCTCATGGCTTAGTGACTTGGTTCCAGAGCAAGCAACCCAAGGCGATCAGGCGGAAGCTGTGTCCCTCTTATGACCTAGCTTCAGAAGACATTTAGTGACCCCTCTGGTATTCACAGGCCCCCCAAAATTCTAGGAGAGGGAACACCGACCCTACCTTTGGATGGGAGAAGCATCATATCACATTCCGAGAAGAGCTTGGGGTGTGGGAGATCTTGCTGCAGCCATCTCAGTGCACTCTACAGCTTTCAGGAACGCCATTCACCTGGCAGGGAATTGCGTTTTGGGGGAAACACTCACATAAAATACATTTGTGTGGCTCAAGCCCTCCCCGCCTTTTATCTGTCTATTGGCAATTGTCCTCTATACCTTTGCTTTTTGGTTGATAATCCATCCGTTTCAACCCAGAACTCTTTGTAAAATATAATAATCATAGCTAACTTATATTGAACACTTACTAAGTACCAGACACTATGTTAAATTCCATATAACTATTAACTCACATAATCTTTAGAACAACCCTAACAGCCAAGCCCTGTTATCCATTTTACAGATGAGGTGAGACCTTGAAAGTTAAAGTAATTTGCCCAAGATCATACTCCTAAAGAGTGTCAGAACTAAGATTGGCACCAGAAAATCTAACTTCAGGGCACATTTTAACACCTACCCTGACTGCCCCATTTCTAACTGTGTGATTTCTCTAAAAAATTTCTCTGGATTTGTGCTGCCTTCATTAACATAATTTTTTACATTGGCCCCTCCCTTCCCAGCCCAGTCATTCGCCTTAGCTCTTTTGTCCCTTTACCACACAACCTGATCATGCTCTACTTTTTCTTATTCCTCAGACATTCTTTGATTTTGCTCATTCTCGTGCGTCTTCCTAAAAAGCCATCATACCATTTTTTCTGGCTCTCCAAGACCACCATAAAACTTAATCCTACCGTGAGGACTTTACTCAACCCCCTTAGGTTCCCCAGCACTCTGACTTGTGCAAAGCTGGTGCTCAGGAGAGGTTTGTTAGGCTGAAGAGTATGATATGCATGCCTCTACATAGGAAACTTTTTGAAAATAGACTAAAAAATATTTCTTGGACTATTACTGTCAGAATCTGGAAAATAGCAACTATTTGGCACCACAGCCAGGATCTAGACCTGATACTCCTGTAGAAGGGCTCAGTACCTTGTCCATTAGATCATTCAAACATTCCTTTCAAAAAGAGACCAAATGACTAAAAATGTAAAGGGCTGTGGCATTACAAGAGTCATTTCACTAGCAGTAATATTTTTGGGTGCACAGCAGTTCCAATATTGTGGACAATATTGTCCATGTCCTGGTCTGGTTAAGGCTCACCAAGAGCAGACAGGTCATTCATTCCCTTTCACACGGCAAGCACCAACTCAAGTCTTACTGCATAGTGGATGCTCAGCAGTAGAATATGTAAAAGAATGCTATGGTGAATAGGCATGATATAAATAATAGCTTTATCATTTTTATGGGTGTATTATTTTCTATTATAGGCATTCACATGCAAGTTGACATGTTGCCCAATTTTCTGAATTTCTAATTCTTGTCTTTGATTATTTTTATTCAAGATTTAAAATTTCTCTTTTAAGCTTGTTCTTTTTCAAAGTGACCAAAACACAAGTTGACAGTGATACAAAACAGAAACTTCAAAATTGGCAGCCTCAAGATGTTGTTTTTACTTGGGAGACACAGGATTAGGGAAACACATTTTACATGTGTGCTGCAAACAGATTAATTCATTAAGATTTTAGTAAGTTTTTTCCAGGTGGTTACTTCTGCCTGTTTTGTCTAATTTAAGTTGACTCGGCTCCTTTCATCATTTTTCAGTATTTGATCTTGACATTTTTGTTCATCTTTTATGTTCTAGAAACAATGTGGTTACTCTTGATGGAGCTCATTTCCTAGGTTGGACTATAGAAAAGCAAACAAAAATAACTACAATAACTTTAGATGTTACAATCAAAGGCAACGTTTTGTGTTATATAACGTGCAAGGGAACAGAGGGAATGAGAAAGTGGAAGAGGAATTCCAGCAGAGGGAAAAGCAGGAGAAAAGGCATAGAGGTGGGAATGTGTGCAGGATGTCCAGGCAAACAAAAGGGAAAGATCTGTGTGGGAGAATGGATGGAGACAAGTCCAGAGAGATGGTCTTGATGAGATTGTAAAGGAGCTTTGTTTACTGTGCTAAGATGTAAGGCCTTTACTCAGAGGGTGGCAAGAAGCCAGAAAGAGTTTCATGTGGGCAGATGCCATGGTAAGATCTGTGTTTTAGAAAGATCACTCTAATGCAGTGTGGGAGGCTAAATGGAAAGAGAGCCAGGAGACAGAGACTGCCGTGCACATTCAGGACTGATTCAGGCAGTGGGCATGAATAAGAGGAGCTGGACGTGAGAGACAGTCTACCAGAAGCTAATGGCCTCACCATTCAGATTATGGCGACATAATGGGAAAGAAACAGAATAGCATGTGGGAGTTTGTACATATTTGCCCAGCCAAGTACTCTAACTCAATTTGTTACTTATTCTCATGCTTTGAGATCACTCATTATTTTAGACTAGTTTCAGAAGTTGTGATGAAGTTAATTGCTGAGTACAATTTATCTTGACCCCATCTATTAAAAAAGAAGAGAGGGAGAGGGGAAGAAAGTGAGAAAGATGTATTTACTAAGCAAATGATTATAAATCAGATTGCAAGAAAAATTTCTTCTTAAGAAAATAGTTTTGAGCCTTTAAAAAGCATTGAAGTCCACAGAAATAGGACACAGCTCACTTCCCATCCACACACTGCTCTGCCCTCCCTGTTGCTCCTCCCCTAAACTTCTCTTCTGTGGTTGCCAAAGAGCCAGTGGGAATAATGTTAGAAATACGAGAAAAATCTATGGGGTTGGAAAAGGAGGAACAGAAGGAACAGCAGCAAGTAGCAACAGCGTGAGGAACTGTTAACAAGGAAGTCACAAAACCTCAAACTCTTTCTCCCCCACTACCTGGATCTTTAAAGTCAGCTGTCATCTGTCCAGAAATTCTACAAATTAGCATTTCCTTTGGGTTCACAAATATCCTGTTAAAAATTCCAAAGACTGCGTGGATTGTTAAAGTCGCATTAGTCATTCTCAGGTTGCTGTGCAGGGTGGCCGTCTAGGTTCAGACCATTCAGTGGGGCAGCAGTGGGGCACAGCAGGACCAGAGGGGAGATGCATCCGAAAGTAGGAGAAAGAGGCAAAAGAGAGGCCGGAACGCTGCACTTCATTGCTCAGATAAAACACCTTTTTTCTCCCTCTTCACTTTGGTATTCATGATTATTCCCAGGACCAAAACTAGGATAAGTCCTAATAGTACCTTGGGACACATTATAATTTAAACGTGTTGCCATAATTCAGAATTATGGATTGCATTTGAAATTCCACATCTTAAACTCGGGGAAAGGTAACCAAGTTGCAAAGAGCTGATTTATAAACACACTTTTGAACCATAACCCACTCTTTGGAAATTACCAGCAATTCCTCTCCATTCACAAAAGCTCTCCAGGACTTTTACCTAACTCCTGTTATTCTGGGCACTTGAAAGTAGTTATGCTAAATTAAGATATTCATTTCTCCCCTGGATTGAGTTATTTAGGTGACACATCAATATCACTATTGATAACAATTACAATAATAATGAATACTCATATCAAAGGATGTCAATATTGTTTTGAGTAAAATAAATATTTAGTACATCCATGAGAAACACAAGAGTTAAATTTTATCCTTGAAACAGTTGAAAATTAATTGTAATTATTTTACTTTAACCAAAATAAGCCTTTGAACAATTATTTAATTTGATATTCCCAACTCTTTTAGGTAGGTAGTTCAGATATGATTATCCTTAAATAGTTATCCTAAGTTTTAATGGTATTAATTTATTTCGGTTTTTGTAACTGAAATTAGGGCAAAATTCTCTCAATTTTAGTCTCTCCATACCTGAAATTCTGGTTACAGTTTTAAGAAAGTCGTGAACTTCTACAGAATCTGGGAGTGATTTATGACTTGCAGATAAAAGGTGATCACTTTAGCCCAAGTTCCAAGTGTAGGCTCTATGTTTGGAGAAGGCAGTTGCTTATTGATTTTTTAGTGGCTACTGGTCACCTCATAGAAAGTTCTATTTGTCTCAAGTATGTCCCCTTTTAGAGAAAGTTGGAAATGCTCTGGGATATATTCCTTTAACCACTTCTGCTATTAGTGGTCCTTCAAAGACCCAACATCCTGAACTCTGGTGTCAGTATTCATCCGATAACTACTCAGTCATTTGTTAGGGAAAAACTCATGATTCCAAAATTTCATTATAATGGAAAGCATCCTATACTATGTGAAAGTCATAGTTTCCAATGGCCATCTCCATTTAAAATATCTTTGGAAGTGCATTTCTGTGGTTTTGATTAACTTTAGCATAATGTGAGTACTTTCCAGTTGCCTTTGCTACAGAAAGTGTGAAACGAATCAGAGCCACAAAATCCCCTGCCAATATCAATGTTCTTAGGGACATTTCAGAACAATGGAAGGGGAAAGGGATTTGCTATGGAGAGAGAGACAAGAGTGCTCATGTTTTTTAGTTTTATTGTGTTGGAATAGGGGAAATGAAGCCAAGTAACTTACCCAAGGTCACAGAGCTACTAAACAATAGAACTGAGGATTGAACCTACCATGTGGCTTCCTAAAGAACTGAGGATTTATGAAAGAGAGGAAAGTGCTTACCTAGTACTTATTAGAACAAAAAGACATCAGATTTTTGCATAAGAAAATGCCAAACTGCAGAATAACATAACTAGAGATCCAATGTAAAACCTACGAAATATGAAAATCATAAGAATTAGATCTTTCGTGAATTACTAAAATTAAGTGCATGCATGTGCACGCACATGCACACACACACCCATGTATTCTTATAATTTATTCTTTTTAATCATATGGCAACAGACATTCAGGATTATCACTTGCTATTTTTATTTTTTATTTTTAGCAATTATTCAACGTAGAGGAACAGACTATAAATTATCTTTAATGCCACAATATAGCATGTAACTAGTTCTAGATAAATAGTTCCAGATTCCAGTCTGACCAATAATATGATCACATAGAAAGAGCAAAAATACGACTTGCCTACTGACCTTACTTTCAGTTGGAATTACTACGGATTTAGTATAACTTATCACTATCATCATTATCACTAATATTTAACAAGTGTATCAAGTGTGCCAGGAGCTGTACACTCTCTCACTGAATCTGTGTAGTGCTATACTGCAACCTCTTATCCCAGACGCAATAACCAAAGCCTAAGGATTGCTGCAAATGCTCATGGAGGACCACACTACCCACCCTGGTACACCTGGTTGGAGCAAACCTTGTATATAAAGTTCCACGCATGTTGCCAGGGTCCCACATCAATTCTAGGTCTTAACACCTCTCTGCTTTGCTGTCTTAGAACTTTTTACCTTTAGCCATGCAGCAATATGGAAGTGGCAGGGAAGTAATGACCTTAGGGGCTACTCTCAGCCAATGGGGGCAGGAGTCAAAAGTAAATGCTCCAGTATCCCCATCTTGTGGTGTAACAGTTCTATACAGGTCTTCAGAGCTTCCCAACACAACTGAGTCAGTTGCCCACAACATTAATATCCTTTGATGGCTTTTCTCCCTTCCAAGTTTCAATTTTCCTGCTTTGCTTCCTGGGATCACCTCTAAAGTAAATTATGTCCACCCAAATTCTTGTCTCAGACTCTGCTTTAGGAGAACCCAAAATAAGGTGTTTTAAGTAACTTGCCTTAAGCCAAAGAGCAACTGACAGAGCCAGCTGGATTGTCCAACACTTGTGAGACATCCCCCACTGTGAATTAACATTAATAAGTCCATAAAACCAAGTCAAAAGAGAAAGATGATGGATACCAAGTACATGTTCTCCAAACCCTTTAAAAAATTAAATTTGTTTTTGCCAATCTCTAATAAGTGTGGTGCGTAATGAACATGATGCATGGTGCTCCTGTCCTAAGGAACTTGGGATCTAATGCAGGCAGGCTCTGTGTCACAGACACCAGTGATCCCAGGATCTAACGCAGACAGGTTCTGTGTCACAGACACCAGTGGTCCCAGGATCTAACACAGACAGGTTCTGTGTCACAGACACCAGTCGTCCCAGGATCTAATGCAGACAGGCTCTGTGTCACAGACACCAGTGAGCCCCAGGAAGAGGCAGCTTACTAGGAGACTGAGTCTAGTGATGGCTATGGGATACTCACACTTATATCAGGTCATAAATAAAACCCCATTCGGGGAGGAAGATAGTACACAATTAGAGTAACTATCAGTTTTATAGGCATTTTAGACAGTACTTGCAGACCTGTATTCTGGTTCTGACCTAGTACTAAATACATTGTGTAATTTGGGACATACTGAACCTCTGTGAACCTGATTCTCATTTGTAAAATGAAGAAAATACTTCTCACTTTGAGCAGCACAGGGCTCTCTAGGAAGCCTATTTTACCTGAAAGTTCCTCGAATCACATAAAGCAGTTGGCAGATATAAACTACCACTAACGCTTTGACGCATTACCTGACCAGTGTGTATGCTAAGCGCTGCACTTGTTACATGACAGGTACTGTGGGCAAACTTTTCAAAGGATATGTCACATGTTTAGCATATGACCTTGCTGTGACATTAGTTACAACAGAGTGGTATTGAATACAGACCTGATCTGATTTGGGGCCTCTCCAAGAAATGGCTATTTTATGGAAGGGAGCTTCCATATAATTGTAATATGACATTGAGAATAACACCATGGCAGCATTCCAGTATACCTCATTCTTCTAGAATGTATTCCAGGGCCAATACCACTTCCTCGAAGTTAGCTAATTGGTTAAGGACATGAGTTAACTCCTCCAGACTACTGGGTACCAATTAGCGCTACTTTGGGCTGTCATGAAGAATGGGCTGAAACCAACCTAAAGACATTAACAGGATACATGGAAAATCTTATTCCTCAGGGCAAGGAATTTTAGAAAATGAACTTTGGTTATTCTTTCATTGTTTGGGAGAGCCCATGAAATAGCACAGTATGCTGAACCAAGGGAAGAATAAGACAATGATGTAAGACAGTTGGGGACAGAACCATTATACTTTATTACTAACAAAGCTGATAATGAAGAAGCTGGTTTAAACCTCCAGGCATGTGGGACTCCCTATACTTGTTCAGAACTGCACTGAACTACTGCAGGCCTCCCCCAACCCGGGGCCACAAATCCTTGCAAATCTTGCAGCATGGGGAGAGCAGGCCAGAGCACATGCTTTCCGCGGGCTGGCTTGCCTCCAAAGAGGAGAGGGAAAGGCATTGAGCTATGCATGTCCATTTTCTCCTTCCAAACTCACCCATCTGATTAAGTCAGTCCTCCTCTAGGAAGACTGAGAAGAACAGACAGCCCAGGGCTCACTCAGGAATGAGGTTCTCACCACACAGAAGGAAACATCAGGAGTGGGAAAGGAAGTTTTCCCCTCTGTAAGGCACAGAGGCCTAGGGAGAATATGTGAGTTTTTCAGGATTATACAGCAAGTTGGTGGCAGTGTCAGGGCTAAGACTCAGAGCTGTTTTATTGTTTGTGTTTAAAAAAAAACCTCAATGGAGTAAAACCAGAATGAGAGACATCTCCAAATTTTTTTTTTCTGTAAATAAGTTTTATTGAGACACAGCCATGCCTATTCACTTAGTATCACCTACAGCTGCATTTGCTCTACAAGCAGGGCTGAGTAGTTGTGACACAGTCAGTCTAGCTTGCAAGATCTAAAAAGGAGTATTATCCGGCTCTTACAGAAGTTTGCTGGTTGTATCCTACATGCAGAGCAGACTCCCTGATTCTGCTAATGCATGCTCTGTTCCCATGAGAATCCACAAGAATCAAACTGAGGGTGGCTGTGTTCTATTAACATGCTAATTTTTCTTTTTTTGAGAGGGCATCTCTCATATTTATTGATCAAATGGTTGTTAACAACAATAAAATTCTGTATAGGGGACTCAATGCTCAATGCACAATCATAAATCCACCCCAAGCCTAATTCTCATCAGTCTCCAATCTTCTGAAGCATAACGAACAAGTTCTTACATGGTGAACAAATTCCTACATAGTGAATAAGTTCGTAAATGGTGAACAGTACAAGGGCAGTCATCACAGAAACTTACGGTTTTGATCACGCATTATGAACTATAAACAATCAGTTCAAATATGAATATTCGTTTGATTTTTATACTTGATTTATATGTGAATCCCACATTTCTCCCTTATTATTATTATTAATAATAATAAAATGCTGAAGTGGTAGGTAGATGCAAGATAAAGGTAGAAAACATATTAGTGTTGTAAGAGAGCAAATGTAGATGATCAGGTGTGTGCCTGTAGACTAAGTGTTAATCCAAGCTAGACAAGGGCAATAAAACATCCACGGATGCAGAAGATTTCTCTCAAAACAGGGGGGTGAGGTTCTAAGCCTCACCTCTGTTGATCCCCAATTTCTCACCTGATGGCCCCCCTGCGACTGTGCCTGTCTTAGGTTGTTCCTCCCTTGAGGAATCTTACCTGTCTCTGGCTAACCAGTCATCTTCCGGGGCCATACAGGGAAATGTAAAGTTGGTAAGTGAGAGAGAGGCAATATTGTTTGAAAAGGTTAGCTTTTTACTTCTTTGCAGATTTATGCCCTGTGGCTTTTATGCCCAGCATTTGTCTTGAGGTATCTTTACCACTTGGAAGAATTATGATACTCGGTAAATTCGATATGAGGTACGAATTCTATTTAAGGGTTGTAATTAGGAAGGAAGAAGAAAAGCTATAGGAGAAGCAGATGGAAGAAAACATGGGAAGATTGATTATTTCTTTGACATATCTTCTTGTAGAGTAACTTAAGCATGTATAGGTTTTAAACTACTAATTAAATTGCGTACACACATTAACATAATAGGAATACAGTTACATAACCAAAGCAGACCTATAATTACCAGCCATCTCCAGTGAAACCAAGAAAACCAGTTAGGCACCCTAGGCATTTGTGAAAATTTATCTATGATATGGTGGATATTGTCCAACTGAACTTGAACAGTCTGAGAGAAATCAGACAAATTAAAACAGCCCATTCCTGGGGACTGTTGACATCCCATATGTTCTTTTAACAGTAGATAGTCTGTAGTCATAAGATTCTGGAACGCTACAACTTGCACTTCTCCTAATTCTTGGTTGAGTTCCAACAGTATAGATCTAGTCAAATTTGTTGTTTTACTGTATGCACAGGCCAGCTTAGATATCTCCTTCTTCATTCCAATGGCAAGTCCAGGAACAGGTGGGATGAATGCAGCTACAACTGCAGCATCACCTGGATCTTTGTTGAGATTTTTTGATGATCATCTTCTGGTATGACTCTTCCAGAGAGTGCTGATGTTGGAAGTTCTTCTTCATATTGTATCTTAGTTCATTTTCTGGGTAGCCCAATGAGGCTTTGATCCTCTGTATAAACACAAACAGACCCTTTGCCCACACTTTGATATGCCCTTTATACCATTGTGTAGAACTCATTGGAGGTCACCACACAGGAACTGCTTTTTTATTTTTTTAAGAGAAAGGAATATTATCAGAAAAATGTACCTCCATAGCCGATCGTCTGACACCCTTTAAGTGATCAAAATTAAGGATATTTAAAGCATGCATTAATCGTTGATTTACAGTTAGTTTTATCCTATCAGGGAGTAATCCCCCTTTTCTTTCTTTTTTTTAATTTAATCTACAATTACATGAAGAATATTATGTTTACTAGGCTCTCCCCTATACCAGGTCCCCCCTATAAACCCCTTTACAGTCACTGTCCATCAGCATAGCAAAATGTTGTAGAATCACTACTTGTCTTCTCTGTGCTGTACAGCCCTCCCCTTTCTCCCACCCCCCCATGCATGCTAATCTTAATACCCCCCTTCTTCTTCACCCCTTTATCCATCCCTACCCACCAATCTTCCCCAGTCCCTTCCCCTTTGGTACCTGTTAGTCCATTCTTAGGTTCTGTGATTCCACTGCTGTTTTGTTCCTTCAGTTTTTCCTTTGTTCTTATACTCCACAGATGAGTGAAATCATTTGGTATTTCTCTTTCTCTGCTTGGCTTATTTCACTGAGCATAATACCCTCCAGCTCCATCCATATAGCTGCAAATGGTAGGATTTTCCCTCTTCTTATGGCTGAGTAGTATTCCATTGTGTATATGTACCACCTCTTCTTTATCCATTCATCTACCGATGGACATTTAGGTTGCTTCCAATTCTTGGCTATTGTAAATAGTGCTGAGATAAACATAGGGGTGCATCTGTCTTTCTCAAACTTGATTGCTGCATTCTTAGGGTAAATTCCTAGGAGTACAATTCCTGCGTCAAATGGTAAGTCTGTTTTGAGCATTTTGATGAACTTCCATACTGCTTTCCACAATGGTTGAACTAATTTACATTCCCACCAGCAGTGTAGGAGGGTTCCCCTTTCTCCACAGCCTCGCCAACATTTGTTGTTGTTTGTCTTTTGGATGGTAGCCATCCTTACTGGTGTGAGGTGATACCTCATTGTAGTTTTAATTTGCATTTATCTGATAATAAGCGATGTGGAGCATCTTTTCATGTGTCTGTTGGCCATCTGTATTTCTTTTTTGGAGAACTGTCTGTTCAGTTTCTCTGCCCATTTTTTAATTGGATTATTTGTTTTTTGTTTGTTGAGGCATGTGAGCTCTTTATATATTTTGGATGTCAAGCCTTTATCAGATCTATAATTTACTATTATATATTCTCCCATACTGTAGGGATCCTTCTTGTTCTATTGATGGTGTCTTTTGCTGTACAGAAGCTTTTCAGCTTAATATAGTCCCACTTGTTCATTTTTGCTGTTGCTTTCCTTGCCCGGGGAGATATGTTCAAGAAGAGGTCACTTGTGTTTATGTCTAAGAGGTTTTTGCCTATGTTTTTTTCTAAGAGTTTTATGGTTTCATGACTTACATTCAGGTCTTTGATCCATTTTGAGTTTACTTTTGTATATGGGGTTAGACAATGGTCCAGTTTCATTCCCCTACATGTAGCTGTCCAGTTTTGCCAGCACCATCTGTTGAAGAGACTGTCATTTTGCCATTGTATGTCCATGGCTCCTTTATCAAATATTAATTGACCATATATGTTTGGGTTAATGTCTGGGGTCTCTAGTCTGTTCCACTGGTCTGTGGCTCTGTTCTTGTGCCAGTACCAAATTGTCTTGATTACTATGGCTTTATACTAGAGCTTGAAGTTGGGGAGTGAGATCCCCCCTACTTTATTCTTCTTTCTCAGGATTGCTTTGGCTATTCGGGGTCTTTGGTGTTTCCATATGAATTTTTGAATTATTTGTTCCAGTTCACTGAAGAAGGTTGCTGGTAATTTTATAGGGATTGCATCAAATCTGTATATTGCTTTGGGCAGGATGGCCATTTTAACGATATTAATTCTTCCTAGCTACAAGCATGGGATGAGTTTCCATTTGTTAGTGTCCCCTTTAATTTCTCTTATGAGTGACTTGTAGTTTTCAGAGTATAGGTCTTTCTCTTCTTTGGTTAGGTTTATTCCTAGGTATTTTATTCTTTTTGATGCAATTGTGAATGGAATTGTTTTCCTGATTTCTTTTTCTATTGGTTCATTGTTAGTGTATAGGAAAGCTACAGATTTCTGTGTGTTAATTTTGTATCCTGCAACTTTGCTGTATTCCGATATCAGTTCTAGTAGTTTTGGGGTGGAGTCTTTAGGGTTTTTTATGTACAATATCATGTCATCTGCAAATAGTGACAGTTTGACTTCTTCTTTACCAATCTGGATTCCTTGTATTTCTTTGTTTTGTCTGATTGCCATGGCTAGGACCTCCAGTACTATGTTAAATAGCAATGGGGAGAGTGGGCAACCCTGTCTAGTCCCCGATCTCAGAGGAAAAGCTTTCAGCTTCTCGCTGTTCAGTATAAGGTTGGCTGTGGGTTTATGATATATAGCCTTTATTATGTTGAGGTACTTGCCCTCTATTCCCATTTTGCTGAGAGTTTTTATCATGAATGGATGTTGAACTTTGTCAAATGCTTTTTCAGCATCTATGGAGATGATCATGTGATTTTTGTCTTTCTTTGTGTTGATGTGGTGGATGATGTTGATAGATTTTCGAATGTTGTACCAACCTTGCATCCCTGGGATGAATCCCACTTGGTCATGGTGTATGATCCTTTTGATATACTTTTGAATTCGGTTTGCTAATATTTTATTAAGTATTTTTGCATCTACGTTCATCAGGGATATTGGTCTGTAGTTTTCTTTTTTGGTGGGGTCTTTGCCTGGTTTTGGTATTAGGGTGATGTTGGCTTCATAGAATGAGTTTGGGAGTATTACCTCCTCTTCTATTTTTTGGAAACCTCTAAGGAGAATGGGTATTATGTCTTCTCTGTGTGTCTGATAAAATTCCGAGGTAAATCTGTCTGGCCCTGGGGTTTTGTTCTTGGGTAGTTTTTTGATTACCGTTTCAATTTCTTTACTCTTAATTGGTATGTTTAACTTTTGTGTTTCTTCCTTGGTCAGTCTTGGAAGGTTGTATTTTTCTAGGAAGTTGTCCATTTCTTCTAGGTTTTCCAGCTTGTTGGCATACAGGTTTTCATAGTAGTCTTTAATAATTCTTTGTATTTCTGTGGAGTCTGTCATGATTTTTCCGTTCTCATTTCTGATTCTGTTGATTTCTGTTGATTCTCTTTTTCTCTTAATAAGTTTGGCTAGAGGCTTATCTATTTTGTTTATTTTCTCAAAGAACCAGCTCTTGGTTTCATTGATTTTTGCTATTGTTTTATTCTTCTCAATTTTGTTTATTTCTTCTCTGATCTTTATTATGTCCCTCCTTCTGCTGACTTTAGGCCTCATTTGTTCTTCTTTTTCCAATTTCGATAATTGTGATGTTAGACTATTCATTTGGGATTGTTCTTCCTTCTTCAAGTGTGCCTGGATTGCTATATACTTTCCTCTTAAGACTGCTTTCGCTGCATCCCACAGAAGTTGGGGCTTTGTGTTGTTGTTGTCATTTGTTTCTATATATTCCTTGATCTCTATTTTAATTTGTTCATTGATCCATTGATTATTTAAGAGCATGTTGTTAAGCCTCCATGTGTTTGTGAGCCTTTTTGTTTTCTTTGTAGAATTTATTTCTAGTTTTATACCTTTGTGGTCTGAAAAATTGGTTGGTAGAATTTCAGTATTCTGGATTTTACTGAGGCTCTTTTTGTGGGCTAGTATGTGGTCTATTCTGGAGAATGTTCCATGTGCACTTGAGAAGAATGTATATCCCGCTGCTTTTGGATGTAGAGTTCTATAGATGTCTATTAGGTCCATCTGCTCTACTGTGTTGTTCAGTGCTTCCGTGTCCTTACTTATTTTCTGCCCAGTGGATCTATCCTTTGGGGTGAGTGGTGTGTTGAAGTCTCCTAGAATGAATGCATTGCAGTCTATATCCCCCTTTAGTTCTGTTAGTATTTGTTTCACATATGCTGGTGCTCCTGTGTTGGGTGCATATATATTTAGAATGGTTATATCCTCTTGTTGGACTGAGCCCTTTATCATTATGTAGTGTCCTTCTTTATCTCTTGTTACTTTCTTTGTTTTGAAGTCTATTTTGTCTGATATTAGTACTGCAACCCTTGCTTTCTTCTCACTGTAGTTTGCCTGAAATATGTTTTTCCATCCCTTGACTTTTAGTCTGTGCATGTCTTTGGGTTTGAGGTGAGTTTTTTGTAAGCAGCATATAGATGGGTCTTGCTTTTTTATCCATTATATTACTCTGTGTCTTTTGATTGGTGCATTAAGTCCATTTACATTTAGGGTGACTATTGAAAGATATGTACTTATTGCCTTTGCAGGCTTTAAATTCGTGGTTACCAAAGGTTCAAGGTTAGCCTCTTTAGTATCTTACTGCCTAACTTAGCTCGCTTATTGAGCTGTTATATACACTGTCTGGAGATTCTTTTCTTCTCTCCCTTCTTATTCCTCCTCCTCCATTCTTCATATGTTGGGTGTTTTGTTCTGTGCTCTTTGTAGAAGTGCTCCCATCTAGAGCAGTCCCTGTAAGATGCCCTGTAGAGGTGGTTTGTGGGAAGCAAATTCCCTCAGGTTTTGTTTGTCTGGGAATTGTTTAATCCCGCCATCATATTTAAATGATAGTCGTGTCCTTGGTTCAAGGCCCTTCTGTTTCATTGCATTAAATATATCATGCCATTCTCTTCTGGCCTGTAAGGTTTCTGTCGAGAAGTCTGATGTTAGCCTGATGGGTTTTCCTTTATAGGTGACCTTTTTCTCTCTAGCTGCCTTTAAAACTCTTTCCTTGTCCTTGATCTTTGCCATTTTAATTATTATGTGTCTTGGTGTTGTCCTCCTTGGATCCTTTCTGTTGGGGGTTCTGTGTATTTCCGTGGTCTGTTTGATTATTTCCTCCCCCAGTTTGGGGAGGTTTTCAGCAATTATTTCTTCAAAGATACTTTCCATCCCTTTTTCTGTCTCTTCTTCTGGTACCTCTATAATATGGATATTGTTCCTTTTGGATTGGTCACACAGTTCTCTTAATATTGTTTCATTCCTGGAGATCCTTTTATCTCTCTCTATGTCAGCTTCTATGCGTTCCTGTTCTCTGGTCTCTATTCCATCAATGGCCTCTTGCATCTTATCCATTCTGCTTATAAATCCTTCCAGAGTTTGTTTCATTTCTGTAATCTCCTTCCTGGCATCTGTGATCTCCCTCCGGACTTCATCTCATTTCTCTTGCATATTTCTCTGCATCTCCGTCAGCATGTTTATGATTTTTATTTTGAATTCTTTGTCAGGAAGACTGGTTATGTCTGTCTCCTTCTCTGGTTTTGCCTCTGTGATATCTCCTAATTTATTAGCATTGTACCTGAAAAAGTTGGTTTGGGTTTTTTTGGTAGACTACAAAATTAATATGAAACAGTTGGTGATGTGTGCAGCTCTAGAATGATATCCAGATCACAGAAAATAACATATCTGTTCTTTTTTCCAAAACTTTCTGGAGGATTGTACTCCACTCTAGAAGTCACATTTTATTTGGAAAATCGATAGTTTAGAAAGAACAAAAGAATATGATCAGGATAGTAGGAAGTTGAAACAGAACTGGATTTGGAAAAGCCCTTACTGAGAAGAGGAAGCTGACTATTCTGTACAGAAAGAAGATAGGAGAAACTTTGGAAATCATATAAAAATATACAGAAGAAAAATCGGTTATAATTCTTCCATGTAGGCCAACTGTTTTCTTCTAGTCTTTTTCTGTTCATGCAAATGTAGTAAATATATCAATTATTTTCAAAATTAATGTAAAACTATATATAGTTTTATATCCTGCATTTTACTTTCTTAGTCTTAAGCATTTCCTCATATCATTAAATATTATTCAAAATATAATTTTGAATAGTTGTATAATGCCCTGTCACATGGGTAATTAAACCACTTCCATATTATTTTTTTTAAAGTTCTGTTTCCAGAAGAAGAACAGAACCAAGACCAGTAAGAGGAAGTGGAGGCAGTTTTAAGTCAACAGAAGAACTTTCTAACACACACACACACACACACACACACACACACACCAGCAGGGAGAGGGATGCCAATTTGATCATGTCACCACCTTGCAGAATCCATAGGATGGTTTCCCAGTGCTCTTAGTATAAAGTTCAAGGTCCTCTTTACAGAGTTTACAAGGCCCTCTGTGGGCAGGCCCTTCATTAGTGTCCAGCCCAGCCAGAACCCACCGCCACTCAGCTGGCTGCCACCAGGCTGCCCTCTCAGTCCCTGGTGCACAAGATGCTCCTTCCTGCCTCCTGGTAATAAAAATGCAGGTCCCCCTGCCTGGGTGGTCTTACTTCTTTTCTGTACCACACCCACTGCTATCCATCCTTCAGATCTCAGTTTTCCCACCTCCATGGAATCCTCCCAGACTTCCCTCCATTTGCCCTCTGTGATCTCCTGGTTAGCACTTACCAGAGCGTGTCTTCACGGTGCTCGTTTGGCCACTTCATGAGTGCTTGTCTCCCTAGTAACCTGTGAATTACATGAGGGCAGGGAACTTAGTTTCACTCGTAACATCCCAGAGCCCAGCACAGTACTCAGCGTAGATGTGCTGAAAGTGGAGGGGAGGAGAGAAAGAAGAGAGGAAGGAGGAAGGAAGAGGCTCCTTGGACCTGGAAAGGTTCACGCAGAATATATGAAGGGCCGTCTTTCAGGAAGATGATGGAAAACATTCCTGCCCTCAGTGGTAAAACTGAACCTGCTAAAGCTACTCAGCAAATATTTGCTAAGCACATATGGTGTTCTGGGTGCTGGGTGCAGAGGATACAGGACTGACTCAGTCCCCGTGGTGATGTATAAGGTGCCTCTCAATTCTAAGAGCTGATTATTAAATGGAACAAATCCATTTAGTATAGGAAAACAGAAAAAGCAAGAAGAAATGAAAATGTACGGCATTCTGGACCAGGTTTCCATCCCAAACCACAGTCATATCTAACCTCATTAAATACATAAGGTTCACTTTGAATATTGGAATTCCTTATTTTTGGTGAGGCATAGCAAAAATTACAGAAAATAAGAGAGGAAGATTTAAGTTAGTATCTTGTGGGAAGCAACTGTAAGAACTAAAATAAGGAATCATTCCAGTGATTCAGACTAACCTTTCTTAGTAGCTCCTGAGTATACAATTAAACAAAGCCCCACTGAGTTTGTTTCCACTGAGTCCTTCCAAAGAGTTTGAAAATGGTAGGAGATGAGAAAAAATTTGAATGCCCCTTTTCCAGGATGTCACCAGCAGTAAAAGCCTTCATTTAGCATATCCATTGCTTTTTTTAACTTCTGCATTCTTAAACTGTGCACCTCTGATGAGAGAATGAAGTCAGACTTGCGGCTCTTTCCGTCAGGAGAGGTGGGCAGAGTGGATCATGAAGGAATAGAAGGAACAGGAGGGTCATGAAAGAAGAGGCCAGAGCTGATTCTGGGATTAAAGAGGACAAACGAAACCCTTTCCCAATATTTTCTCTGCAATTTGGTGCATTATTCTTTACTGGCTGGCCTATTCAGAGTTGCCTGGGAGACTTGCCTTTTGTTATAAAATACCTATCTGCCATCATTTACTCTGAAACATGCTGCGCAGAGATGGCCAGGGGAGAAGCAGCTTGAAGGCAAATTAGTGCCACAATTCATGTCCTCTGCTTTCTCTTTCCACGTGTCTTAACATCTAGAGCATAAACTCTTGTCCTCTCAGCATCAGCAAGACTTTTGTGCCAAGAATTTTATGGTATTTTAATATAAAAAAATCAGATCAGACCAGGGCACAAAACCAGAAAAAGAACAGTAGAGAGAGTCTGCGATGCAATTGGGGAAGGAGACAGTCAATGGAGCAAGATGTGGGCAGGGGCGGCAGGGGTGGAACACATGTCCGTCCCTCTGAAAAGTCAGTTTGCGTTCCAGAGGTAAAGAAAGCTCAGCTAAGAAAGTTCAGTTCTCTAATTTGGAAACTATCCAACTTTACAACACCTCTATCGCTTACATTTGTCTTTTCTTATCAAAGTAATATAACAAAATAATAATCCAAGAAAATTTCAATGTTCAACTCTCAGAAACAGCCATTCATAATACAAATTTAAACTATACTGGCTTCATTGCATTGCAAATGTTTGGGTTCCCATTAAGGCCTAAGTTGATTAGCAGATTTAAGAATCACATTTATAAATGTAGTTTTATGAAAGTTTATGTAATAAGACAAGCATGATACAAATTAACAATTTACTACTCAGTCATAGCCAGTGGGTAAAATACCCAAGTGCAATTTGTGTCAAGGCTCAGTACTAAAACAACATGGAAAAGTGGCTGTCAAATTAATGGTGAAGCTATAGTTTTCAAACCAATTAAATGACCCAACTCTGAAAAAAATGTACTAGGCATTTCACAGTGGTTACTTTGGTATGTGTGTCCATACTTTTTTTTAAACTGTGTTATGGAAAATTTCAAATATATACAAAAGAGAAGATTGTATAATGAAGCTTCATGTATTCATCATCCAGCTTCAAAATCTTGTTTCATCTATACCCTTACCCATTCCCCCTGTAAATTATTTTGAAGCAAAGCTCAGATACCATTTTATCTGTGTCTACATATTACAATTTTAACTATTATTGCCAGTGCCTCCCTCCTGGGATTGAGTTATTTATCAGTCACCAAAGACATGGAATAAATACAATAGCAGCAATTTATTGATGAATATTTGTTGAAAGAATAAACTAAAGGTTAACATTTACTGAGCACCTACTATGTGCAAAGCTTTGTGCTAAATGCCTTCTGTGCATTAGTTTATTTAATCTTTATAATAACCCTAAACTATAAATGTTATTATATTCACATTTCAGATGAGAAAAACAAATATAAAGAGATTAAGGGACTTCCCCATAGAAAATGTACATTAAATGAAACTTAAATAAAATCATATTGAATATAGAAAATAAAAAGCATGAATGACACTTGACATTTTAACTAAGTTCAGAATTTAGGTCTATGAGAATGAAAGTTAATGCGGCAAAACATTAAAAATTAGTGTATCTGGGTAAAAATATATGGGAACTCCTGATACTATTATTACAACTTTATGTTTTGATTTATTTCCAAATAAAAAGTTAAAAATTTGAATTGGGATCAGTGTTTTCTCAACTAACAAATTCAAGGAAGATCCTGACTGATATTTTGCCTATTGGGGCAAGATTTGTCTTAATTTGGGTCCCTCTGAAATGAGAACCTAAGTCAGACTTAGGTTTAGGTCAGTTTTGTGGGGGACTGGGGGTGCGGTGCTAGGAGGGAGTGATCTCAGGAAGAAGAAGGGAGAGGATAGGGACAGTGACACAGAGAAGAAAAAGGTAACACAAAGATGCATTATCAGTTGATCTCTCACTGTAAGCACCTGGGGCTCAATCCTCCCAGATCCCCCAAGGATCCCTACCTCCTTATAGTCACTCACACCTGTGTGTAGTGTCATCTCAGACCCTACCAGGGTCACACTGTGTGACCAAGAGCCAACAGCAGAAGCAATGTTATGTCACTTCTGAGATTAGGTCATAAAAAAGACATGCCTTCCATTTGGGCATTGCCATCTCTCTTTTAGACCACCCACTCAGGGGGAAGCCATTCGGTGAAGCCCTAGGAGGAGGTCCATGTGGTGAAGTGCAGCCTGCTGCTAACAGCTATGTGAGTGAGTTGGAAGTAGATCCTTCAGAACCAGTCACACCTCAGATGACTGCAGCCTTGACTGACACACTCAGAGACTCTGGGCCAGAACCACCCATATAAGCTGTACTCTGATTCCTGACCCACAGAAACTGTGAAACAAGAAATGTTTGTTATATTAAACCACCAAGTTTGAGGTAATGTCTTACATAGCAACAGGTAACAAATACAGGACCTTCTGAGGAACTGTGTTGAATACACCTCAGAAACCTTCCACCAAAGACTGGGAGGCTGAGGCACTTATCCACAAAAATCCAAATTCCAGAGTGGGCACTGGAGGTGTAAGGGTATCAACATGCCAGAGCTAAGAGAGCTAACATCAGAGGTGGGCTGAGGGTGTGTGATGTGAGGGCACCAATAAGCATCTGCTAGAGTATCTCATAATGGCACCAGTTTTGCTCATCAGGACAGGTTTCATATAACATGAAGCTCTCCTTAGGAGATTTCCCCTCTTTATTTATCACATTAGTCTTTATCTGCAAGGTCCATATCACAGAAATATTAACCAAGGTACAATTAAAAATTTTGAGGCTTTTTTTTTTGCTCATTAGAAATATAATCTGTTATTATTTTTGAAAATACAAAAAATACCCAAAGAAGAATATTTTAAAACACAAAAAATGCATCATTTAGAGATTACCATGTTAAAATGTTGTGCCATTTACTGTGCTGTAAAAATGCATATAAATTTTTATTGAAATCATATTAGTCATAGTCATATAGACTGTTTTTATCACTAACAAATATACTGAGGACAATTTCAAATGTGAAGTGATGCCACTTTACTGTTTAAGATTTAAATCTTAAATACACCATTCAAAGAAAACAACAATCTGTCTTATCCAGTTTCAATTATGTTTTCCAAAACGAGGAAGTTACCACTCGGAGCTTTGAGCAGGTTGGGGGTGTGGCATCATTTATTTAAGCAGCATTAAATAAACTCCCTGCCCTGACCTCTACAGAGGCACTCCTAAGTGCATACTCAAATAACTTTCCAACTCTACTTTCAATCTCTTTTAAGATTTTTCATTAAAAATAAAAATGAGCTGAACCAGTATTAGCTTTCTGTCTTCAGCTGCTGAGCCCAGAGCCTGGCCTTGTATTCCTTCCACACTTGTTGCTTGACCTCTGTTGACCACTCTTCTGTGCTTGTTGGGAGCTCTCTGATGGCCTCCTCGGTGGCGGAGGCACACACCAGCTCTAAGGCAGTCTCCTGATTTCAGTGCTGGCTTCTGCTAGAAACAAGTTTTGGGAGTAAAAATGCATTCTACTTTGGCGGAATTTCCAGAATCTCCCTCTTGGCCTTAGCCCATTTATGTATCAATAGGTGTTTACTGCTGCAGCCTCCCACAGCTTCCTGGGTAAGGGGTGGAAAGAAAACAGCGATACTTCCCTCCATTCCTGGTACAATTGGTCTGGTGTCTTCCAGTCACCAAGGACCTGCCAGTGGAGTTTCTCCCAGAAGGGGTGGGCGGGAAGTAGAGAGTGCACTGAGGCTGGTGAGTGCAAGCTGCAGCTGAAGGAGACAGGTGGTGCAGAGCCTGACTAGTGACTATAAGAAATAAAAGCCTGTCTCCCAACCTACCCTTTCCCTTGACTTATTTCAGTTTTGTGGTTTCACTGGGGGGACTTGCCCCGGGCCAGGAACACCCTTCTCCCCAGAGCTACGTAGACTACACTGGGTTCCTATGAGCCAGTGACACTCCTTCACTAATCTAGAAGAAGAATGAACACAGAGATGTTTGTTTGATTCACAGAAGAAATGTGGTTGAGGGTCAGACATGGATTTTTAAAGAGTTAACATGCCCACCAGCCCCCCAAAGGCCTAATCAGTCACATGGATGTGCTGTGCATAAGTGGGGCTGCTGACTGGTCTTGTTCAATATGGGAACCAGGATGGCAACTGTAAAGTCATTTGGGTCCATCTAGGCCTGACATCCCTCCTATTCAATACCTTAAAGGATTCTCTATAAGGACTATAAAAGAGTTAGTTAAGAAAATACGAACCCCAAAAGGGATAAGCCATACGCAGTTCATATATAAGATAATTATAAAATGATCTTTCAGGTAGCATGGAGTGCAGGTCTGATGTCCTCTGTAGCACACAGTGTGTGCCTCTGCTCTGGTCCTAGTCCAGGTCTTCCTCTTCTATTGGGTGAGGTTCTATGCCTCTGACCTCTGGGTGCCTATGTGCCAGTGACAGAGTTGTGAACAAAAGACTGATCACTTCATTCTCTCTTCAATTACTAAAAATGTCTGTCTCTCCCAAGTTTCAGCAGGGTCATTTCTTTTGGTTTTGCAGTTTGTGTCCTTTTTAAAATTGGAATTGCCCAATACCAATGTATTACACATTAGGACCTCTTAAATACTTCCTGTAGTGGGGTGGGAGTGAATTAGAATCCTCTAAGATTTTAAAAGAGGAAAAGAGGATATTCTAGGTTGGCAAGGCCTAGAATGTAGTCTCTCATTATTTAAGTGTGTTTTTTTAATAGAGTTGTTCCTGGTTCTGATACAAATGCTTCCACTGTAACTGCCTGCTTGAGGACAGAGGCTGGCCTCAGAGCAAACAGTTTTGCCTGCTAATCTGCATGGATTCTACAGGTGAGGCTCTATGTGAGTTTCAGAACTTTCTTGAATACTCTTATTGTATACTGTTTGAGAACTTTTGTGAATCTCAAAAAGTGAGAGCCTGAGTCTTTTTAAGGTGTCTGTTAACATGGGATAAATCTTAAATATATGACATGGATAATAGATGAATAAAAAGGTATTTACACTTGAAAAAAAATGATAAGTCTAAATAAAATTCCAAGGCAAATTAAAAAATTTAAAGTTATATTTATGTTGTTTTAATAATTCTGAAGTTTTGATTCTCTAGAGGTCACCCTCCTCTTTGGATTTCTATATTGTGGAATGTTGCTAGGAGCTGTGTCTTGTCTGTGAGCTCCTATGTGCTAAGAAAATGAAGAAAACATATAGTTTTTCTAAGAATTATTCAGAGACCACTTTGGGAAAAAGATGTGCACAAATGAAGTTCTTACCAGGCACAAATGAAGACCACATGGATTGTCCACTATTTCAGCCAAGCCCTGAAATGATAAAAGAAAGTCACTAAAAATCAAAGGTAATTCTTTATCAATTAAATTCAGCAAGAGACAAATTAAATCAGAAACATGGATTTATGATTAATTCTACTGAAGCAATAGACCCACACATGGTTTCTCAGGAATCAAATAAAATGGGAATCAAACTGTGTTTACAGGACTCTAAAATACACATAAAGCTAAGAATCACATTGTCCCAAGAAATGAGAAGCACGAACAATTAAAACTTGACATATCAAGGCAGATCATTTAGTTTTGTTAAGCTTTAAGAAATTCTTTCTCAGGGCAAAAGTGAATGATCATTCCTATGGGGGACAGGAGTACTTGAGCTGGAACTTGAAGAACAGAAGAACAGTTTTCACTCGGGAGAGTAAATGATTTAAATTAATCCCAACTTACTTGGTAATCAAAATGTGCAGTCTTATTTACCACCCCTTACATGAGTCTCACTCCTTAACTTCTGAGACAAATTTTTACACATTCCTCTGAAATTATGGAACCCAGGACAGGAGAGTTTATTGGTAAACATCTGACCAACATTGAGATTTCATTTCTCTACAGAAGAGTAAACACCTGAAATTTGTAGGAACCTGAAAGCCAGTTTGAGGAGCCAGCTCCCAGAAGGTCTGTGAAGCAAATGTTTGTGGAAGAAAAAAATAGACTCTTTCAAAGCATGAGTGTATGTCTTTATGTAACAAATAGCTTATCTAGTCTAATACAGCAATTATTAAATAAAATAGGTTGGTCTTCTTCAACATTTACAATTATTTTTTAAATTATTTAAAAATATGTTTTCTGACTGATTATAGGTTCTGCCCAAAAGAAACCTTTAGAACAGTTCTCATCCACATAAAATAATGCATTTTTCTGGAACATATATCTGAATTTATTTTGTTATGTTTTATACTACTTGGGCCTATGATGGACTTTGTTCTTATTTATGCATATTATTCTAGCTTATTGGTTTCCATATTCTTATTTTTTGTCTCTGCATTGGTAAATATTCATATCATTCAGAAGTAAGAGTTTGGGAATCAGACCTCACTTTCAGTCCTGCAACTTACTACCTAATGGGCCCTGGGCCAAATCCTATACTTCACTAAGCACACTTTTTTTTTAATTTGTAAAAGGGGCTAATTATTAACTTACAAGGTCATTGCAAGGATCAAATGAGAAAATGTGTGAAACTCCTAGCGCAGCATCCTTGCGTTAGATGCTCAGTGTAAGGGAACTCTTCCTTTCGTATGTGTGGCACAGATGTCCTGAACCTAAAAATTAGCAGTTGTCTAGACTAGGAGGGACCATGTAATATTCATCTGAAAGTGATTGTTTTTATTACATATATGCAAACTAATAATTAAATACAGTATATATTAGACCTCTAAGAGCAGGCTCTGAGAAGACTGTAATTTAATCTTCAGCCTCATTCCTCCAGAGCTCATCAAGAATGGAGCCAGTGTAAAAGGCTAGATAATGTCAGGCCAAATGAGCTTTGTTTCTGATTCTCCACCTAAGCCCCATCCATAAAGACACAGCATGGTGACAACACGCAAAGGCTATCATCAGTCATCTTCATTGGTGACCACCTGAAGTTCTAGGAAAAGTCATTTCTTTGAGGTATATAGTGAATGACAATCCATAAAAATTACTGCAAAGTGTTTTATAAATATAAAATGTCTGATGAAAATGATTAGCAATCAGGATTATTTAGAACGTGTGAGAGATTATAGGGAAGATGACTGAGATGTGATCTTTGCCTTGAAGAAACTTCAGTCTGCTTTAGAAGACTCGCTCTTTGAATTATTCTAATTGCATGCTGAAAAATACAAGGATCTATTCTTTTTTAATGAACTGAATTCACATATGGAGGGAACTGACATGTTTTGCATATCTAATATATGGCAGGCCCTGAGCATGCATTATCTCACATAATCCTCACAGCAATGCTATGAAGTAGATAGAATTCTCATTTTGTAGGGAAGGAAATAGAGGCTCGTATACACAATGTGACTTGGATAAGGTCACATAACTAGGAAATGACAAACCCAAGATGTCAGCGTAGGCCAATGACTCTGGATCCAATATCCACACTATTTTCATTACTACAGGAGTAGTCATAGGGAAAATGGGAGGAAAAAAGTCATTGTGAGATACACTTTGAAAGAAGAGTTTGCAAATGTTTGTAACTGCTTGGATATGAATGATATTAATTTCAAGACTTTATTAACATAACTATTTGGAGTCTTGACTGAATTTTAATGAAATATTTCATAAATGAGATAAAACAAGAGCATAAGGAAACAGAAATCCAATTAAATGTGTTGAAAGAAATAGAGTAGTTTTGTCCTCCTATTTAAAAAGACTCAATAAGTTAAATAATGTATTAGTGTCCCCTTATGCAATGTTTTAAATGTTGGCATTTTAAATTTAGAAGGCAACACTGTGGAGAGGAAAAAGCATTAATCTAGAACACATGGGTTTGATTTTTAGCCCTCAAATTACTGTGGTATGATCTTGGGTAGCCCATTTACTCACTTTTAATCTTGTAGGAATATTAGTACCTATCCTACTTCATCCAGCCATCTACTCATCCATTCATTCAATTAGTCAGGCAACCTACATTTATTGATCATATACTAAATACCAGTTACTGGAGACATTTCAGAGTTAAACTAGTCTGGCTGTTTCTCCTGCAGGAGCTCTCAATCTAGAAAGAGAGACAGACATGAATATAAAGAAATATAGTAAAATGTGGTGGCTGCTATAAAGAAAACCTGCCCTGACCACACTGGGTAGAAAGAAGTCACTTCCACTTGGTGAGAGGTGACTAAAAGGACCTCTCACTGACACCATGGGAGAGGTAGGACAGGTGTAATGAAAGAGGTGACACTTGAGCTGAGTCTTGGTAAAGTATTTTTCCCAGTGAATCTAGGGCGTGATGCTGGGAAGAGTGTTCCAGGCAAAGGAAACCACATGAATACACAAAGACATAAGATGGTGTGATAGCTAGGAAACGATATGCTGTTTGATTTGGCTGAAAGGTAGGGTAGGAGGAAGGTGCAACTGGAGATGAGGCTGCTGTGCTGAAGAGGTTTGATTTTATTCCATGGGAATCAGGAAACAGAGTGAAATGATCAGACTTGCATTTGAAAAAGACTACAGTTGTACAGTGAGAACCAATATGAGAATATTATAGGAAGGCATATGAAGACCCATTGTAAACTGTAGAAAACTGTATAAATCACTAAATAAATGTTTTCTTTTATTCTTAGTTCAATATAAAGTCATGATTTGCTATATTATAGACTATGTGTGACTGATAAAACATGAGTTCTATGTAACTATATATTTAAATAAATCTATAAAACAAAGTATTTTTCTTTAATCAGAAACGAATTGTAATAAACAAATAAGGAAACTTGCAAAAATTCCACCCTCATTCCAGGAATCTTTTCTCAACAAAATATGTTGCTGGTGGAGGTCTCTAAAAAGAATAAATCAAAATATCAATGATCTTTGAAAATAACAGGTGTTGGTAAGCATGTGGAGAAATTGGAACCTTTGTAGAGTGTTGGTGGGAATGTACAATGATACAGCCACTGTGGAAAACAGTACAGTGGTTACAGAAAATACTAAAGATATAATTACCATAATGATCCAGCAATTCCACTTCTGGGCATATATCCCCCAAAACTAAAATCAGTGTCCTGTAGAGCTAGTTGTACACCCATGTTCATAGCAGCATTATCCACAAGAGCCAAAGATGGATGTAGTAGAGGAAAGAATCAATGAACTTGAAGCTAAATCAACAGGAAATATCCAAACTGAAACACAAAGTGAAAAAAAAGTGTTGATTAAAAACACCCAGAACATCTAAGAGCTCTGGGGACAAATATCAAATTGGTCTAAGAGAGATGTAATTAGAGTACCACAAGGAGAAAGAAGAGAGAACAAGTCAACAGAACAGAAATATTTGAAGAGATAATGATAAAAAATTAAAGTTTTTCCAAAATTATAATCAGACAACAAACAAGTCAGGAAGCTCAGAAAACCCCCACTGAGAAAAACAAAAACATTTGACCACATTACAATCAAACCAGTGAAAAAAAAAAAAAAGAAAAAATCTTGAATACAGGAGAAAAAAATCTTTACATGCAGAGAAGATAGGAATGACAGCAGCCTGCCAGAAACTGTAATAGAGCAACTTAAATAAACAACAAAAGAAGTAAACCCAGAATTCCAGAATTCTATATCCAGTGAAAATATATTTCAAAATAAAGGTGAGAAATGGGACTTCTGGAATGATAGACTTTTCTGGAATAACTGACTCTCCAGCACAACCATTTAACTGGCAAAAAATAATTTTTATTTATTTAAAGTCTCTGGAAATTATCCTAAGGTCATGCAGCAAATGGAAAAACATTCATTCAAGAAAATTTACTAAATATTGATTAAAATAATTATATTTGAGCCACAGCCCACTCTACTATCCCCCAGCTCCTCATTACAGAAGCTCTACTCATGTGCAGCCAAGAAATTGAGAGCTCTATCTCTACTCCCACCCCCACCCCGGTTTCCAGTCTGGGGCTACAGTTCCATCTCAGTAAGGGCAGGCACTAAAGTTTCTCATCTGTTCTGGGAAGCTCTGTTCTAGGCAGGTGTGATTAAAATGACTCCGTTTCTCCTCCTCCACCCAGCGCCTAACTCATAGGGCAGAAGCTATACCCCAGGCACAGAAAGCCAATATATTGGGGCCCAAATTACTCATAGGGTGGAGATTCATGCCTCTAGGACAAGCTGAGAAGACCAGGAGCTGCCAACTTGTCTCTTCTCTGTCCCTCAGTGTATACTCACAGCACAGGGGGTATCATTCCAGGGAAAGTGGGGCCTCATGCCTAAATATGGTGGAGTGGTATGGAGGTTCTGCCCTGGAGAAAAGGCAAACCATAAGGACAAATTGCTTTGCATGTCTCCCTGAGAAGATTGACTTTATTTGGGGCTGAGAGTGAAGAACTCCATGCCTAAAGGCATTCTTGAAAAACAATACAGATCTTAGTGGAGAGCAATTAAAAGGTGGTAGGTAGCTCCTTGATAGAGCAAAACAGCAAAGAAGCTAGAAGTTTACTAGATTCAAGGAAAGAGACAGCCAACATGAGGTGTGCTGGGATCAGAGTCAACTCTGGGTTGAGAAGGCTGTGTGCACATATGTCAGGCTGCCCCTGCTCAGAAGCCATCAGAGCAGGACATAAGGCAAACTCGCAAGCATTCTCCAAGCTGCACTGACTAATCCACGTGGTGCTGAAGTCTCACTGAAACAAGGGGCTTCAGTACAACCTTTGACCAAACAGAGACTGAACAACAAGTGGCTCTGACAGAGGTGCAGCTCCTAAGGAAGCCAGACTTAACAGTAACACCGCAGCCATGCCTGAGAGTCTAGAAGACTGCATGCCAACACTGCTTCCTCTGTAAGGCCAGACACATTAGACAGAAGAGGCTTAATTCTCCCTGTTGAAAATAAGGAAGGAGATTTCCCTCCCATCCTTTTTGTCAGGTCATTTACTTTAGAAAACTTGTAGTATTTTCTCTTCTATTTGAAATGTATTCAAATCCTTTTGAAGACTAGAATGGACTTTTTCAGCTTTTTGACCCAGGAATGACTTTCTCATGGACCTGGGAGCCACCTCCTTTAAATGTAATCAAGGGAAATAGCTTCCCTATCTCCCAGTTTCTACAGGAAGGTAGGAGCCTAATTTTGGTGGGGCCTTGTTCCAAGTTGCAAAACTACCTCCTGTTATAAAGATGTGAGAAGTTTGTTTTCCTTCTGGATAAAGCCTATTAGCTAAGACGATGGTCACCCCAATAACCAGGTAAAGTCAGCACCAACTATGTGTGACAAAAGGTGCTATCATACCCTCTTACTTGGCTAGCTGTTGTTTATCGTGAAACTATGCCCATAATTGGTTGCACCTGCTCACATATAAGGGTGAGATGCTCTCTGACTTTTAAATCTCTTCCTGGATTGCCTGTGGTACACATCACACTGGTTTAATGATTATTCAATAACAAAACTGTTTTCTCTCTCTACTGGTGGATAGGTTTTTCTGGGTTAGGAGAAGATTTTGTTTTTAGTTACATTTCGCCAGTACCTCTCCTGAACAATGAGAGAAGAAACTTCCAAACAACTAGCTCCTGGCTGAAAAGGCCCAACAATTGTAGCAAGTAGTGAGCCTGGACCACAGCCTGCTAGCCACACACATTCAGCGCTAAAAGCACAACATCTAATTGGCCAAGGAAACGTAAGCACAGCCTTTAACCAACTTTGTTGTTCTTTAGCAAGATTGTTTTTGGCCATTCAGAGTCCTTTGAATTTCTAAAGGACTTTGGAAGAGCACCTAAGCAAAGCACCTCTTAAGGAGTGGTAGAACCTCAAACCTAACGGGCATCAGCCAATACCATAATCCATACAGTCCATTTCAAAATAGTTCTAACAACTACCTGTTTTGCTTTATGAATGAGAAAACATTTACTCTCCCAGGAAGCTCTCTCTTTGTTCACTGCCTACCCAAACCTTTTCCAGTCATTAAGATTCAGTTCACATACTGTCTGATCACTGCAGGACACATTACTGCCTTTCTCTCAATGGCTACCTACCTACCATTTATGTAAGAAAACAGAACACTTATTTAAACATGGTTTTATTTTCAACTTATGGCAGTATGGGTGTAAACTCAAGGGTAGAGACAATGTCTTAATCTTTTTTTTATTCCTGAAATAAAACTTGAAACTTAAATCTACATTTATTGGATTGAATGCCACTGTTCATAGTTTTTCTCAAACTATGAATACATTCATACTTAGATAAGCTTTAAAAAGATTTAGCTGCTTAAACTATCTATCATAACATTGGGTATAACAGTACATAGCTGACATCTTTTTAAAATTTAATTATGAGGTAAGGGGTTGCAACTTTAAATACTTAACATTTTCTTTTGCTTCAGGCAATGATCTTGGTACTTTTTATAAATAATTTCATTTAATTAAGTGGAGTAAAATGGGAGTCATATGTAAACATTATTATACATTTTAGGGCAAGCAATATTTTTTATCAACTTAAAATGTCAGTTAAACTAATTTAGTTACTCAAGAGATCATTTGCTAGAATCCCAAATTCTCTCTTGACCTACCCCATCACCATGAAAGTATCAAACTTAAAATACTCAACAACTAGACTTTGCAACATTGCTAAGCATATCCTGATTCATGGGAGTAATCATATTTTTAAAAATATGCTTACAAAAATTAACTGTAATTGTTCTAAAACTATTTTCATTTTACACATTTGAATTATAACATGGAGTAAACACTTATTTCCTCCAAAACAATTATTTCAGCTCTTTTTCCATTGAGTCTTCCCTTAGTAGCTAAGAGTTTGCTTTGTTCATATTAGATTCACATGACCGTCAAAATATGTAACTGTGGATGCCAGATGTATTTTTCAAATCAGGGCAAACAGTTAGTGGAAAATTTTTACTATTTTCTTCCTAAAATAGTTACTGGAAAATATTTTCTAAAAATATTCATTGGGAACTGTGGTAGAATGATTTAATGTTGAAACCACTGCTTTAACTGAAATATTGTTGGCATTAGGGATTGCATGAGTCATTAAGTGGAATAAAAAGACATAGAACTTACGTTATTGAGATATTTAAAAGATTTCAAAAAGATACAAATTTAAATAACGTAGCTTAATTCATAGCATTTGGTATATGACTGTCATCATTTCCAATGGTGAGATTTAGTGAGTGATGGGGGATAAGTTGCTTGCATGTTAATCTTTTCTAACAGTCTCAGCTATCACATATTTTAAATATTTACTCATGCATTTCCCTATCACCTGGTGTTCTCCCCATGTGAGTGCCAGTCTCCAAATTCCCTCTTTTTATAAGGACACCAGTCATATTGGACTAAGGCCCACTTTGCTGGTCTTGTTGTTACTTGAGTATCTCTGTATAGATCCTACATCCAAATAAGGTCACATTCTGGGGAAATGGAAGACTTCCATCTACTGTCCTCATTTAACAGACAAAAAAAATGGAAGCCTAGGGAGGTAAAGTGACTAGTACTAAGTGACTGCACACATCATCCCCAGCTTGAATGACTTCAAACAGGACAGGAATCCTTAAATTAAATCCATAGACCTAGGGGTTTCCATGAATGAACTTGGTGGGGGGTCTATATATCTCCAGAGAGTTTGTGCACAAAAAAGTCTGTGTATACCTCCTAACAGTTTGTGTGCACCAAATTCTCAAAGGTATCTATATTTGTTCAAATAAATTATCAGCTCTTATGTCCTCATATCAGAGATACTTGGTAACCATTAGTTGACTTAGGTATATTAAATTCTTAACCAATAAAAAGGTAGTAACCACTGAAATCAGGTAAAATAGAACACAGTCATTCTCTGATAAGTAACTGTCCATGTTTCCTGCTCCCATAATGCTCTACCTGTGTAGAATCTTTCGTCAGCCTTTAGTTCCCAGTCCTGGATGGATTATACAATGCTGTGTGTGTCTATTCAACCAATTAAGAAAAATGTTTAAATCACAAATTCACCTCCCTTAGGAAATCATCAATCTTTTTATTTAACTTACCATTTTATTTAATTAACAAAGGTTTAATGGAAGTTAATAAATGATATATTAATTATTTTTAGGGAATTACTTTCTTCTTATTTAAGTAGTTCAAAATTTTAAATGCTTGTAATTTTCATTGTTTCCATCAAGTAAGACATACCACATTCAATTAAACCTGAGTTTCCTTACTTTGCTATTAGTCCAAGTACCAGGGGAAATCCCTAGTTTATCCAGGACATGTGCTGGAACAGTGATCAAAACTGTACTTTGAAAAAGGCAGGAAAATGCCTTGGGCCCAAGACAGGTGATATAAGCAGAGAACAGCAGCACTGTAGAATAGGTACTCGATAAATATTTTCAAACCAATGAAAGAAAAAAGAAGTAGCTAATGCTGCTAGGAAAACAGAAAACCCTCTTTGAAGAGGGAGCCATTAACCTTAGGATCAACCGATAGGACGCCCATCCCTAGAGGGTGATGTAATGGTTAGATCCTTGTCTGAAAGAACATGTGTGTTTGTGGACATTAAGGAATTGCACCAAACTGATGATTATAAATGTAGACATCAAATACAATGTCTATCTGTAGTTATTTAACATTTCTTTTTGGTTAGTTTTTTTCTAAGGACTTGCAAATATGGAAACAACTCAAAGTTCCAGGAACGAAACCTCAAGACAGAAGTACAATATTCTGAAAGAAGCAGGTCAGGTCATTTGCACCATAGATGTGTATGATAATGAATTATATTTTTTAAAAACCTCAAGTATTATTTGCAATAATTCAGACTCTTCAGGAGCACTGACAAGTAATGATGCACTTTGTCAGTGGAAATTAACAACTCTCTTCATCACAAGATTAAGTCTTACTCAATTCCAGCAACGAGTAGCTGCTTAACAAATGACTCTGGATTTATATTCATAAAATTTATTTCTAAACTAAGTACAGTTAAGACCCTTGTTAAGTATAATCAAGGAAGATCCTATGAAGCCTGATATTTATCTTGTCTAGCTAGCTACCTTGTATCAAAAAGAGTGGATTTCTCACCCTAAAAACTTCCTGAAGGAATAAATTATCAGTTTGACATCTAGCAGCATCTAAGACTTAAAGAAATGAACACAGGAATTTTAGGACTCCCTTGGTGAGGGCCAAGAGAAGAGGGATCTCCCTCTGTCTTTGCTTTGTACCTCCTGGAACACAAATCCTTGATATTTTAGAGAGAAAAGAATCAGATCTTCAATGAGACATCATATTTAAACTACTTGTCTTACCTGGAGCTGAGGTTTCTTGGTATTGAGTGTTGTCTTCCCTAGAAACTGAGAGTGAAGTCTTGGCAGGAACTGTGGGTACTTAAATAAAGACATTTTGTTGTTGCAAATTCTATCTTAAACTTATTCACATTATGATCTATTCATTTGGTGGAATACTAGGCACTTCTTAAAATGGTGTTAGAGAGGAAATTTAATAAAAAAGAAAATGCTCATTAAAATTTTTCCTTTTTTATGGTATATTGAAAAATTTCTTGTCATTAATAAAATTCAACATAATATGGCAGATATGGACCCAAACTGATGGATAGCCACTCAGAAATACATTCTAATTTTTGTGCAGTGCTATTACACAGAAATATTCCTACTTTCTAAACATCTTCCAGTTACATCAAGAGTTCATCTTGGAAGAACAGTGTCAAAATTTTTCAGGACAGAAGAACCTGTCATCATTACACAAGAACACAGAGACACTTCCTCATAGTTCATCTGAGCAATCATTCAAGAACCACTCTGACAGAAGACTGGGAATAACTAGTATGAAACAAATCTGGAGTTCTTAAATGCATCATCTTCTATATTGTCATACAAAGATTATTTAACTTACAGCCTCAAGAAGTTGATACTACTGAATCATCTAATGTTACCAGGTGATCTGAGGTCAGGCTCAGTAGCCCCTAGTTCTAGAGCTGATCACAAATATGAAAGTCATTTAGAGTACATGATCATTGGCTATAGCTCCCCACCACGATTTTAACTGAAGAACTTAATGCTCCTATTGTGTATGTACAGATGCCATAAATACAAGTGAGAGTTTAAGTTGTCAGAGATAATAGTTGTTCCAACTCTGAAAGAAAAGGAGGGAGGGTGGGATTCAGAGACCATGGAAAAAATGTATTTGTTCACACAAAAATACTCATTGCGACTATTATGTTCTATGCTGAAGATAAAATGAGCAAGACAGAGACATTTCCTCACAGTATAGAGTTCTGTGTACTTTCCACTTGCAAGTAATTCTTGAGTATCTTTCTTGTGCCAAAATTGTAGGTTGGGGTGAGGGAATAACCCATAATGCCTAGTTCTGAAGAGCAGCAATAAATTCCACTTGTGTTGGAGATGTTGAGGAAACACCATTTTTTAAAATGACAGGAGACAACTACAAGATACCATGTAATAAATATGCAGTGGCTTGGAAGAATAGTCCGGGGTAAGATTATTAAGTGGATGAAGCTTGACATCAGTGCTCCACTTACATTTTTATGCATTTCCTTTCTTTGGGTGTCTCTGAAGCTCCCTAGCATCTTCCTGAGGTTTTCTTCTTGTTATTCACAGCCCATGGCCTCAGAGCTAATCCAAGGCCAAGTAACTAATTTGGTAATTCCTACTAGACTGTCATGGGAAATCATTTAGGGTTATTCTCCTAAATAAAAGACAGGAATTTTAACTTCAGCCCTGTGGAGACACCTGGAATATCAACAGTGCCTTATATTGTCATCAAGCTGTTAATTTACAAACATTAGTGCAAGGTACTCTTGTGTTAAGCAGGAAGGAACTTTGAAGATTAATAAAATGTTGACCATATCTGACTGGGACCTAATCTCTGACCTTAACTATTCACATGTCAAGCCAACACTTTTATAACTAACTTGTATTAATGTTGATTTCCCTGATGACTTGCTTGTTTCCATTTATTCTGCACTAAATGTGTTATTTTGTTTGTTGCTTCACATATTTCATTCTAACTTCCTAAGGAATTTCAGTTTCCTTATCCAACTCCTCCAGTTTTTGCTGTCCTTGTTGTTTTTGGTACTCTCTTCATCCTGTCTCCTCTATCTCCAAGACAATACATTTTAAGCTATGGATTTCTGTCAATTAGCAGATCATGAGCTCAATTTTGTAAGTCTCCTACCACCATCTTTAAATGAAGAGAATAGAACCTGAGAGAACTGAAAATATTCGAGCACCCCACCCATGATGAGGGCAAAGATCTTCCTTAAACTTTGACTCAGTGAGGACTGTGTGTGAGTGCATGTTGGACTATGATATAAAATGTATTTCTTACTAAGTTGTGGTAAGAAAATCTTGGGCAACATGGTCAGCGATTTACTAAATAATTGTCCTAAGCAAGGAAGTTATCTTTTGCAAATTTATTTGGATGCCCCTAGCAGTCGCTCCCAGGTTCCTGGCCTGTTTCCCCTTTGGCTTTTGATGTCGCCCTTCTTGGCTCCAAGCATCATCTCATGACCTTGAGGGTTAGACCCTGCCTGTGCCTTGGATCACACACACAGCCTTGCAAGCTGCTGTCAACATCGATCCTGCATGTCTGTGTACCTCTTGACGCCCTTCTGTCCCACATTACACCAGATGCAGCCTAGCCCCAAGAAAAAGCCCAGAGATGATGATGGGAAAGCTCTTGATATATATAAATCCATATGCTTGACCCTTTTGGGAAGAAGGGTCTCATACTCTTTCTATGTTGAAGCAACTGACCTCACTATATAAGAGAAAAAAGACTCAGGAAATTAACATTTCTTGGAGCTACCTGGAAGCAAAACTCTAATTCATGGAGGACCTCTTAGACCATGATCTTAGATTAGCAACTTAGTTAAATTTTGAAAATATAGCAGCAAAAATTCAGCGTTTTTAAATAAATCAATCCCATGAGAAAAAATCCTAATTACTAGTTATTATCTGAGGTGATAGTTGTTATAATAAAAATACTATTTTAAAAGGTCAATTAGAATAAAATTATACTGTAATTATAGTTTTTCATATTCTTGCTTCATAAAGATATAAATTGAAAAGTAGAGTAAATATTCTTTGTTCCTAATATAAATCTTTTGCTTTAAAAATGGCCTGGAAGGGACCTTCCTCTACAATTATTTTGGTCAAAATATAGAAATGAGGTAGTGTTGGGGGAAATCTGTAGCTTTTTACATTGCCATGGTAATAATCTACATTGTCATGTTTGTACAGTCACAACCTCCCAGCCATAGTTTGCCCTGGAGCCTAAATGGCTATGTTGGTGCCATCAGCTGCTTTTATAACATTTGGAAAATGATGGTCATTTCCTTATCCTATTTGCTACTATTTAGCCAATGCAGAAAATAACATATAAATGAGGTTTCTTTTCAGAGGCAGCTGTAACTTGATGAAAAACTGCCAGGGATTCATTTTACTAGATAATATAAATTAAGTACATGCAAACTGGAACAGAAATTCCCTCAGAAAAATTAAGGCATCCCCTGTCTCCCCAAGCATAATTATATGAATGCCCTTACAGTCTTGACATAGAAGCCTTAAACCTAGAAGAAGACTTAGGGAAGAGCTACCAAGATATCTATGGAATTAGAGTGTCCTTGAACAAAAAGTACTAGCCCCATTGAGAATACAGTGTTGCCTAATTTCTAGCAACTAACAATAATAAGAAACACATGAATTAGAGAGCAGAAGGTAGGGGGCTAAGTTATTAATCAAACCTCTAGTGATGACTGAAGCTGATCTCTGGGTGCTTCCCAGGGTTGAACTGATCCATAATGCAGAGTTCTGCCCCAACTCAAATTCTGCATTCCAGGGGACTGTCTAGCGTGTGGGACATGGCAAACATCCAGTAAATGTCTGTAACAGTTGGCTTCATCCTGGAGTTCTATATTTATTTTCCCCTTGTTGCCATTTTCTCATTTATTTTATATTTTCTTCTGTAGGTTTCCTTCATGGAACAAGAAGAGTTGTAAATAAATATTACATAAAGGTAAATTAAATACTCATGAAGGGTAAAAGTAAAATTGTAAATAGTGAGTGCTATAAGACTTATAAACCAACATGCTATGGGATTTCAAAGGAGGAGAAGTCACATGTGCAGAGAGAACCCAGGTGAGGTTTCATGGAAGAGGTGATTTTGACAGGTTATAAACATAGGTAGGAGTGTGACTGGCAGAGGACGATTCTGAAGGATGAAGAGAGCTAACTCTTTTAACTTATTTCATACATTTTACTCAAATATTTGTTTCTGATTCCAAAATAGAAGCTTAGAATACAAAGTATAACAATATAACCTGTCGTATAGGCATATAGAGAAGAAAGTCTATCTTTTCTTGTGGCCATGAAAAGAATAATGGGAGGTTCCTGTTGAGAGAGGAAAACAAATTTACCATAATGTAGAAAGGTACTCCAGGCTAATATTTGAATTCTTTAAAAGCAGCTGTAATATCTATTATTCATCCTTTGATTGCCTTAGTCCATTTGGGGTGCTGTAACAATATATAATAGTCTAGGTGGCTTAGAAAGGACAGACATTTACTTCTCACAGTTGTGGAGGCTGAAAAGTCCAAGATGAAGGCGCCCACAGACTATGTCTGGTTAGGGCCCATTTCCTGGTTCGCAGAGGCCGTGTTTCCACTCTGCCCTCACATGCTGGAAGGGGAGAACTCTGATCTTTGCAGCACCTTGTAAGGGCTCCACCCTCATGACCTAGTCACTTCCTACAGGCCTTTCAACACCATCAGAGGGGGATTAGGTTTCAGCACATGAATGAGGGGGTGGGGAAGGGACACACAAACATTCGGTCGACAGGAATTACCAAAAGTCAAATTGTATTCCCTCCCTGTTCAACGATCCCTACTCTTGGCTCAGTAGAACACACTAATCATTTCCTTACAGCTCATGCCCATCTCCACCCGCCTGCCCTGCCTCACCTGAGAGTACTGTCCACTCCAGGGCATCCTCCAAGGTTGGGGGAAACTAAGGCTCTCTTGTGGGAAGGGTCTCCTAGGATCATAGTGCTAGTCAAGTCCTCTGGGATTCTCCTTCCCCTTGGGGGGATCGGACACATGATTATACCCCCCCTGACTCTGATAAACTCAAGAGGGTGAGCTTCAAAGAGCTTCACCAGAAGCTTCATGAGACCTTTTCACATGTGGACCCAAAGAATGAAGCCTTGAATAAAACCAGCGTCCCCTCACTGCCTGTCCAGTCATCTTGGTGAATTTCCATTTCTTAAGGACCATCCATTTACTTCAATGGCTGCCATCCAGTAACAAATCCTCAAGAGACACCACCTGCTGCTCACCGTGAGGGTGTGACCTTACCCTCTCCCCGCCTCCATAGGCTATCAGACAAGAGTGCCACATGAGCCTAATCTTCTGTTTGCATCAACAGGGCTAGAGGAATTTTGCCACCACACTCATCTGTGACTTGACTGATATTTTTTCTCTCAGGATCCCCTCTAGTTTCCCACAGGCACTAGAACCCTGCCTCAAACAGTTCAGTTCACTGGAGCCCTAGCTTCCACATCTAGAACATGAGGTCCTATTTCTCAAGGCTGTATCTTGCTTCCAGGATCCCTTCCTAATATATAATTTATACAAAATCCAAAAAGCCCTGTTTCCCAGTCTTCTCCTGCCTCTAAGGTAAGAGGGAACTTGAATTCTAATGCCAGATAGAGTTGCATTATAGCAGTGTTTTCCAAACTTACCTGGTCATAAAAAGTCATCAGGTGCATTCATTAAGAATACAGAATCTCTATAGCATCTTACTATGCTGATGGACAGTGACTGTAATGGGGTATGTGGTGGGGACTTGATGATGGGGGGAGTCTAGTAACCACAATGTCATTCATGTAATTGTAGATTAATGATACCAAAATTAAAAAAAAAAGAATACAGACTCTCAAGCCCTTCTCTAGAGGTTTAGTTCAGGTCTTCTGGGGTGGGGTCTGAAAATGTATTTTTAACAAGTCACCTAGATGACCTCTAGGACGTTTTTGCATTTAGGAAAATACTGAATTAGTTTGCTATATGCCTTCCCAGACCTGGTGATTTGGACTTCTAGCCTTTCTGGAGGGGAGATAAACACTTGTCCCAATTAATTTCCCATAGTTCCAGCCCTAGTCAGCCTCCATCATACCCTTCTTTCTTCCATATTCCCAGCATGTCTTGCAGCCAGGGTCACCCTAACCATGACACTTCTTTCACCCAGAAGGACCTCCTTGGCCTATGACCCTGTCACTCACCTCCCAGAGAAACATCCCTACCTAGGAGTGCCTGCTCCCACCTCCCAAGCCCCTTGAATGAGTTCCTTCAGACAGTATTGCAGACCCATATCAGATGGAATTTTCCACACTTCATGGACATGCTGATTTTAATCTCTGGGTCTTCCTGAGAGGACACCAGCTCTTTATACCCATTAATTTCTTTTGGCTCTTGTTGGCAACCTCCTCTTTGCTGGACAGCCTTTCAGATAGGCAGCCTATTCATGATAATTCTTGCACTGCGAAAAACTATATAAATAGAGTCTCTACCACACTGTCATACATATGCCTATATTGTCAAATAATTTTTCCTACAGTATATAAAATGTATATAAATTCCTAATGTATATAATGTGTATTTTTCCTAATGTATATAAATGCCTAATGTCTAATATATATAAATCTCTCCAGTTTAGCCCCAACTCAGTACTTATAATCACCATTTATTTAACACCTTTATTTATACAAGTCATTTAATAAACATTTATAGTAAATATATTTGCATTTTCTTTATATTTATTTTCTCCCTGAGAATAGACCCACACCTTAACTTCTGTCTCACTCTTACTTATCCATCACAGCACTGAAATACCCAGATACACAGTAAGCAATCAAGAGAATTAATGAGAGATTTAAGGTATACCACAGCAACTGAGTGACAGAACTCATCATCAGTCTAAAGACTAGAATGCTTAGAAATCACCTCTTTGAAGAGATACCAGCCATGAAATGTCAAAGAAGAAGGCTCTACAGTTTTAGCTCCCTGGGTCATCCTAGACTTTCACAAGGTCCATATCTCAATCTACTTGACAAGTGGAAAATAAAATAAAACAAACAAGCACAACAAAACCCAAAATTTCCCCTGCTGCCAGAAAATAATGAAGATGAAGGTTGGTGGTGTTTTGCCAACGGGTTTCAGCCCTGGGCAAGTTTGCTATGGATTCAGTGTGACCAAAGAAAATGACAGCAAAACGTTCTTGGAGTGAAAGGGTTATACCCAACTTTATTTCCAGGTGGCAGGTCAGTCACTAAAATCCCGTCCACTCAGAGCGAGTCTGCAGGCAGCAAGCCAGTCTCTGCCTCTGGGCCCCTCTGTCCACACAGCTGTCCCGCACAGCCATCCTCCGGGCCTCTCTGCACAGTCGTCCTGCACAACAGTCTTCCGGGCCTCTGCCCTCGGTGCTGCCACCACTCCAGCCTCTGCTCTGCTCTCCTGCAACCTTGCAGGCCTGCCACCATGTCGTGCCCAGAGCACTGGGTGGAGCTCTTTTTATAGATTCAACAGCCATGTATTGCCCACAGGTGTGCAGTGAGCTAGTCAACCAGGACCAGGTGAGAATCCTGGCCACAGGAACTCTAATTTATCCACAGTGGAAACCTAAAAAGTGGAGTTGTCAGTGCTTATGGTGGCGTTCATGGCAGCAGTGGTCGGTGGGCTGAGGGTCAGGGAAACTAAGGAACACAGCAGGAAGGAGTGAGTTCTCTGCCTGGGAATTCTGCATCTAGAGACTCCTCTTAGAAATCACCAGTCTTCCCTGAAAATGCTTCATTTTGTTTTTGTTTTTGTTTTTGTTTTTTGGAAAATCATCCTTTTGAATCAATTGCATTCTGAAAAATAGGAAGCTCTAACAGAAAAAGGATGGGATGGGTGTGGGTTAATGGAGGAAGGGTCATTCAGCAAGTGCCCGGGACGTCTCAAGCTTGGTGCTCAGTGGTGTGTGCGTGCTCTCTCGGTTATCCAGACAGTGCTTACTCACGAGAAAACTTATTGTTCCAGGTCACCCAGTACAAGAGTAGGCTCCTAACAAAGGTTGGCCTTACTGCGGAGGCAAAGTTCTTCTCCTGACATGAATTTACCAATCCAAAGCAACAAACATCTACTGAGCACTTGCATCAGGCCCGCTCGAGCACTGGGGACATGGCATGGAAGACAGATAAAAATCCCTGCCTTCAAGGAGTCTATTTTCTAGGGTGTTCCAAATCATCCTTTGGGATATTTAAGATCATTTAGAATACTTTTTAAATGTCTGGAAAGACACTGAGAAAGGAATGACAATGCTATCCAAGCCGAAATCAATAAGAACCCTATCCAGAGAATTTATTATTTTTTGTATTCATTTTTATAAGGCTCACTAGAGCCAGGGCAATTTCTTTTCTTTATTTCAAAATCAGTGAAAGGCAGAGGAGATATGCAGACACTAAATGATATTATAAAGGGAATGATTAATGTCTCATAAATATTAATTTCAAAATTCATCCTCTACTACTACTGTTCTTCAACACCATACTATTATATTATATACCAGTAGATACAAGGGTCCACTTAGCTATTATATTATATACCAGTAGATACAAGGGTCCACTTTATAACTAATTCTTGTGTCATGTTTAATGAAAGAAGTCATATTCTCCACTCCACATAGACACATACACTTCATGTAGCTGCAACTGCAATTTTTATTCTGGCCTTCCCTTGACCCCAAAACTTCCAAAATCTTTGGAGAAGAGTTTAGAATGGTCAAAACCATAAAGGAAATGAATTTAGCAAGCCAATTCCAAGAATCTCTAAAGTTTGTTTATATAATTGAGCAATGTGGAGTCATTTTTGAGTATCAAAGAGAAATCTTTTGCACCCATTATTTTTTCCCTTTTAGGTATAGAATAAAAATCAACTAGGGATTATTATCTTGACATTTGGTGTCATGTTAACCTAATGATTCAAGTAAACATGAACTCTAGAACAATTTTGGGAAAATCTACTTTGATTCCTGTAGTACCAAGAGGTCTTCTTGCATTCAAAAGAGAAAATTAGCAATTTTGAGTGTGATCTTATTATGACAACATTTTGATCAAGGTCAATGTTACACCAGCATTTTGGCCAAGGCCACTGTTAGAGAAAATATTGCCATCTTATTTCTTGTTTATTCCATTCCCTTCTCAAGTGCCTCCTAAAGAACACTTTAAATGTGAGCCACCTAGGGATTTGGGGGCAACTGGAGGTACCTTTACTCATTTGTAGTTTTCTTTTTTTTTAATCCAGACACATTCTTTCTGGGCAAAGGAATAATTCAGAGGTTTAAATATTGAGATTTTTAACATTAATGAAATGTAAATAAAGAGAAATTCTCTTTTCCGCTTTACCTACCTCGGCAAGTCAAGATCCTTCTAACACACTGTCCTTTCTCCAGAAACACACAGACTAGGGACCAGATTCATAACTATAAATGGGAGGTACTGGCCTGAACTTGGGTTCTGTGGGAATAATAATGAGATTACATTATGCACAAGGAATAGAAGATAGTGGGAAGGAGAAGTGCAGAGTTTCATTGTGTTATAAAGGAGTATACAGTAACAGAAACTGAATGAGCAGGAGAGAGAGCAAACTATCACTAAAAGGAGACATTATTTAGGAACTCATTACTGGAAAACTGGTATAGATTATTGCAACCATTCCTTTTTTCCTACAACATTTAGTGTCACTGTCTTATACAATTATTCAAAGAACTTACATTATGGCACTTAAAAATAAAAATTTTAAATAAGAAACTTCATATATCTAAGGACTTCTTTCAACTGATTAAAAAAAAAATAGTCCTTATCTTTAAAAGAGTTTAAAGCTCACAGGAACTGTGAAAGCAGTAGAGTTCTCATGTACCCTTTACCCAGCTCCCCCCATAATAATATGTTACACAGCCTTAGCATATTGTCAAAACCAGGACTTTGATGTTGTTCAATATTAACTCACGTATAGACTTTATTCAGTTTTTACAGATTTTCATATACACTTTATTCTTCTTTTCTTTTCTTTTTCTCATCTATTGTTCTATGAAGTTGTACCACAAGTGTAGATTCAAGTAACCAACACGTCACCCAGGATGTAGAACTGTTCCATCGCTACAGAGAAAATCCCTGGTCTAACTCCTTGATTGTCAAACCCTTCCCCTAACACTAGACCAGGCAACCCCCTTCAGGTCTCTAAAACTGTAACTGTCATTTGGAGATTGTTATATAATCATACAGTATATAACCCTCTGAAATCTCAAAGGGTTTGGAGGGTTTTTCAGCTTGCCCTTAAGATCCATCCTTTACATAGATTTTTTTTAAGTTCCCACTAAGCAAAATTTAAAATAAAACCAACACTGCCTTATGATCAAAATTGACCTAATTGTTTTCTACCTGCACTAGTCAGGGGGAAAAAAACATTCAGAATAACTAGCATTTTGGTTTGTTTTAGTTTTTTTATAAGAAGAGAGAATGGTTGCATGTACCATTTGGAATGGAGTGCAGAGCTGTTAAGGGTGTAACTCTGGAGGATATTAAGGAGAAACAGCTTTGGCAAGTTGAAGGATCTTATTTTGGCCTACCTAAAATTACAACATTCGGATCACCAGGACCACAAGCATTTTGGTTTATTGCCCAATAGTTGTTACTGTTTGTGGAGAACAGGCTAAAGTTATGGAGGTAAAATCTGCACTAAGAACAAGTTTCAAAAACCCCTGAAATTGATCAAATACCAATTACCACAATTTCTATATCTGCAGTGAGGAAGGCTACCTATGAAAAGTAGATTTTCACAATCATTTCCATTATTAATAAAGTGGTACATTTGTAAAGTTTCTACTAAAGAATATTACTTCTTTCAGAATTTTAAATGCTTGGATTTTAAGAATTTAATATAAAATCTGCATGATGCTAAATTTTAACAAATTGAGTCAGTTCTTCATAGCCTAAAAAGCTTTTTAGTTATACAAGTTTGGAGAATAAAAAATGATTCAGATAAATTTTCTAAAGGCCTGTTTTAGCATAAAACAGATTCAGAAATATGGTAGAAAGTTACACCCAGGAAATATTGAATTCATTTTTTAAAATATGTAAGTAGGTATGTCCTGTACTATAGTGACAGTAACATGCCTCCTAACAGGTATTCCCAGTCGGCAGCTTTCCGGTTCCACAGCTCCTGTAACTCCTTCTGTCAGTGTGCTTGGCCTTGGGCCTGCACCACCTGCTCTAAGGACACACTCCTTCTGCATTCTTTACTATCTTCTGTTGATCGCCTCACCTTACCTTTCACACTTCCCATTATGACCTAGGCAGCACTGCCTGGGGCTCCCCAAGTGGACTCCTGTTTTGAAAGAACCCAGGTTTTATGATGGTGTAACACCACAAGTGGCACTTGTGCAGATCTGTGGGCAGTACTAGCAGAGGCCGATGGTCTCTGTCAGGTCACACAGACTGTCTTTTAAGTCCAATTTTAAAATCACGACCAATATAAACAATCTGATTTTAAAAATGGGTAGGAGCTGAATGGATACTTTTCCAAAGAAGACATGCAGATGACCAACAGACCCATGAAAAGGTTTCCCACATCGCTAATCATCAGGGAAATGCAAATCAAAACCACAATGAGGTACCACCTCACACCAGTGAGACTGGTTATTATCAAAAAGACAAAAATTAACAAGTGTCGGCAAGGATGTAGAAAAAAAGAAACCCTCAAACACTGTTGGTGGGAATGTAAATTGATGCAGACACTCTGGGAAACAGTATGGCGATTCCTCCAAAAATTAAAAATAGAGCCAACATTCAATCCAGCAGTTCTACTTCTGGGTATTTATCTGACGAAAACAAAAAGACCAATTCAGAAAGACAGATGCACCTCTATGTTTGTTGCAGCATTATTTACTATTGCCAACTTGCACTAAGAACCAGTTTGGCTGCAACCTCCGTGTCCTGTTACTGACCCCAGAGTATAGATTCTGAGTTGGAGCACAGGAATAAGGTAAGCAAGGCAAAGGAAAGGGCACCGACATTGGTGAGCAGGTGATTTTAGCCCGTGATCTCATTTAATCCCCACAACAACTATGCTAAGTAGGAAATGTTATCCCTGTTATACAGGAGAGACAACTGAGGTTCGAAAAGGCTATCTAGCTCTGCCATAGTCACTCAGGTAACATGTGGGGTAGGCAGAATTTGAACTCAGGACAGTCTGACTCCAAAGATAATGTTGCTATAGTCACATTGTCATTTGTCATGATTATGATCATTTAATGCCACATCTTTGAGAACATATCCCCCAAGGAGTATCTCTCTTCATGTCATTCATTTTTTCCTTTTTAAATTATATATTGTGCTATAAATTAGAGATTTTAAAAACAACCTATATTCACTTCCAGTAGCTGTGGGAGGGGAAGTAGAGTCACTCCCACCTGGGAATGGTGTTTGGAGGCAGTCAAGAGGAAACCAGGATGTGGGATGAACAAGCCAGACCTCAGCTTCTGAGGAGTCTCCAGAGGTTGGAAGTACACCAAAAGCAGAGACCCGTATTTGGAGAACAGACCTGGGGGGTGTTTGGTGAGCCCAGGTTGAACACAGGGAAGTTAGATTCCTCCCATGAACCTTTCCCACAGACGCATAATGGGACAGATGGCTTTAACAGGAGGCCAGCCCCAAGAAACTGTGAAAGTAAACATATAGATAAGTTTTTTTTCTGGTGCAAATATTCATTACAATTCTTTTTTTTTTTAAATGTCTACTTTATAAAATACAAAGATATTTTTAAGAAACTGAAAACAACATAATTTAAATGCATCTTTAATTTTTACTCCTAAATTTCATCCTTCTAATAAAAATACTTTATGTACTTACATAACATAAATATTCCCAAATAAAGAGTAATCAGACATGTATCCTTCCAGTTTTAATAACTTGTCAACCCTAGAAGGTCCTGGCTATGTAGTTTTCCAATTAAGGACTCATTTATTTGGTATTTCAGAGCACCACCTGGTGGATTAATTAACAACAACAGTCCAGGACAGAAGTGAATCAAAATGGCTCTGAAACAACAGGGATAGAATCTATCCCTTTTCTTTTCTTTGCTCTCTCCTTTGAATCTCCTTCATTCTTTTCCTCTTGCTCCTCTCCCTCTTTTCACTTCCTATGTAACATCTCCTGCCACTGCCTTTACATTTTAAGCTATGCCACCTATCAGTATTGCTGAGTCCTCAGGGTGCCTAAGAGTTCACTTAGGCCTGATTTAATAAAATCTACAAGATTTCTAAATTTCAAGTAGAAGGCAAATATACTTGAAGTTGAAAGATTTGATTTTCTTCCAGAAACTGAATCTGCTCAGGAATGGGTTTGTGTGTCCCCAAGGAGGAGTTTTCGTTTGTCTGTTTTACAGAAAAATAATCATTCTAACAGAACCCTTCTTTCTTATGTTATTTGTAACTAACGACGGAAGTTGAGTGGTTCACAGTGTTTAAGCCTGCTGTGCTCTGGCTTCTGAGAAAGAGCATGGTTTACAGCAACCTTTTTACAGATCTCTGATCTCAAATGACCCACAGGTAACAGGAACGAGTGGAACAGCCCAGGGAGAGGACCTTAGGAAGCCGTGCGCACTGCGGAGGCCTCTTGACTTGTCCACAGGGGCACACGTGACTCTGATCCAGCCAGCTTTTCCAGGGTTTAAAGCTCTTTCAGCTTTCCAAAAAGCTTGATTTTTATGAGAAACCTGTATGTGTTTAAATGTCAGCAAATTTTCAAAAAATGACTGCAGGCCAACCTGCAATGGCTTATAGGCCAGCTTCTGACTGAAAGTTGTGGGAACTTTATTCCCTTGATGATGCCACACGAATAAGGAAGTGGTCTGCAGCTGAAATCCACTCTTGCCTCTGAACAAAGCACTTGTCCCACGCCTAAGGACCTCTGCCACCGCTCAGTCAGCAGTTCTTTGTCATTAACCCCGGTTCCTTAACATGGCCATATTTCTGGATCATGGAGAGTAAGATGTCCTGGCAGTGGCCTTTTGTCCCCTTGGTTGTCTTTGTGCCTTGAAATACTCTGAGTTCAGACTCTGGCTGCAACTACAAACAGCAGAGCTGGTAAATGCAGGTGTGGGGCTTCTGGACTTGAAGTTTTCCCTGCATTTCCAAACAAATTAACGTGTAAGTTTTAAAAAGTATTTAACATTTAAAATACCTTACCTCACATTTTGGCTCTTACCCTACAATAAAGCCTCCTCATCCATACACACTGCTGGGACAACCAGAGGCACCTTATTAATTGATTTAGAAAAGCTGTTGACACCATTTATACATTTTAAAGAGAAAAATATTAATAGCTTCCTCCTGCAGAGTTTTGGGTGTTTGGGAAAACACGCAGGGTGTTTTGGGTTTTGATGGAGGAAACTCACAAAGGATACAACAGTGATATTTTAATAAGAAATTTCATGGCAGAGAATATATAAGGAGGTCTGTCTGCTCAGGCAAAATACTGCCATCACAAAATATCATAGATTCAGTGTCTTAAACAACATAAATTTATTTCTTCACAGTTCTGGAGACTAGACTTCCAAGGTCAAGGTGCCGGCTGAGCCAGTCCCTGGCGGGCGCTCTCCCCCTAGTATACACAGGGCCACTGTCTCACTGAGCGCTCATAGCGCCTTTCCTCTTGCATGTGCGTGGAGAAAGCACACGAGTAACCTCAGGACACTATTCCTTCTATGACACTATTCCTGTCAGAATCAGGGCCCTGCTCTCATAACCTCATTTAAATCTCTTTCCTAAGAAGTCTCATCTCCAACTGCACCCACACTGGGATTAGGATTTCAACCTATGAGGAGGGGCAGGCTCGACACTCAGTCCGTAACAAAAGAGCTCCACTGTATTTCTTTATCATTTGCAGAATGCCTCTTGAAACTATAATAATCACAGCATCCTCTTTTTAAAAATTCTAAGTTCTAATGTTGGATTTTTTTATTTAGCCAAATCAACTTAAACCCTTTTACCTTGACCTATAGTCCTTTTAAATTACAGTTCAGTAAATACACTTGCTGTTTATTTTTACATATTTGCTAGCCTTTCATAATATTTGGACTTACTCTCTGAAACAATTATTCCTTTATTGTTAAATAATTTCCAAGCTTTAGTTTTCCACAGAATCTCGAGGTATTACTTATAACATAAACAATATGTATGGCTTTTTTCAGAATTTCCTTTAGAACTCTGAGAAGTCATTAATTTATAATTCCTACTAAGAGATTAGGTTTAATAAACCTCCCAATGTTATCTTTGTTCTTTGGGAAATGAGCTACCTGACCAAAAACATCTGGTTTTGAAGAATGATAACTTATAATATTTTCAGTTATGTATGATTTTTTTTAAAAAGGAGTTCCTTTAGTTATGTTTCCTGAAAAAAATACTGCAAAATGCCTCAGGGACCGGGTGTCATTCCACGGCCCTGCTTCCCCCACTTTTCCTCTGTAGGCCCTGCAGCCATGTCTGCCCTGGCCCCAGGCTGCTGATTCATGAGCAGCTGGCCCAGAGCTGGACACCTCATGGCATTTTTTTTTTTTCTCTCAGAATTTGGAAGAAGGACAGAGAAAGTCTAAGACAGTAATATATGGACTCTGGATTTGAACAGACCTGTCAGCCAAGGCACCATTTGAAGGCAACTCAGATGAACCAAGACAGCAAAGAAGCCGGAAAGCAAGAGGAGCGAAGCAGTCATGTGAGGCAAGCAGACAAAAGGTCCCTGGGACCCGGAAAGACTTGGTTCTCCATGATCTCCTGAGACTCCATTGTAGAGGACTAGGAGTGGAGTCACTGCCTTACTGTTTTAAAATATAGTGTATTAATAAAATATTTGAGATACAGCGAGACCAACAGATCATGAGACAACTGCCACAGGAAGGATAGTTGTGAGGGGGCTGCATGAGGACACACCAGGCTGGTTAGGAAGGGAGTGGGGAACTGTGGGCCAGAGCCTTTACTGAGGTTTCCACAGTAAGGAACAGGTAAGGCTGGGTAGTTTAGGACTGGCTAGGTTGCATAATGTCAGTGGGCTCTGAGGCGTGAGAGCTGTCCCTCCTTGTCTGGTGTCCGTTCCTGGGGTCAGCAGGGCAGGTGTGCAATTGCCCAGAGGGCGAGACCCTGATAAAGGAGATGGCTGGGGATGTGCACTCTGGCTTGGCTGGTCTGTATTGGAAAAGCATGTACCTGATGGGAAGACTCTTCCTGAGGGGTCCTGGGAAGGAATGAAGGAGGCAGGAGCCACAGTAAGGTGGCTGAGGCCTATTAGGGTTGTCCAGAGCAACGCATGTCCAGCATATGCATGTGGGGGAGAGATTAAAGCATCAAATTTATAGAAGCTAGACACATGGTTAATACAGTTATATCCAAACATGCTCTAAAATAGGTTCAGGAACTTGTGCAAAGTTGCAGGGCTAATTAGGGGCAACACCAGGACTAAAAAGCCAAGTTCCATGCTAACATGCCATACTGCTTCCAATGTACCTCCACTCAACTCTCACGGGTCTGGAGCCTCCAGTCTTTTTGCAGGACAATACAGGGCACAGGACCTAGACCCATTATATCAAAAGCAAAACCCCATGCAAAGGATTTTTTGATCCTTCCTGGAAGGGAAAACATCACTTTGGGGAGCAAACCCCAAAGCTACAATAGTACTTATAGAATAAGAATGCTCTTATTCTATAAGAAATAAGGTATATAATAAATAAATAATTTCTATAACAAATAAGAAAAAATTATTAAATAGAATGTTCCCTTCAGGCAATAACACAGAATTCACACCTATCCAGAACATCAGTAGCTAATGTTTCACTTGCCTGTTATTTAGAATTGATGTTACATATCATAGTAGGGTTAGTCTTTTGCAAAGATACATAGCAGTTTTCCTGTTTCAAAGATGCTATCATGACTGGGATCTGAGTATGCCACTGTTGGATCCATAGCCCTTACCTCAGGATAGACAGGTGGAGCCTCTCCTGAAAATGCCCTTTCACCTTGCTTCTCCCTACCTTGACCTCCTAATGTGTCATACAGACACACTTTGTCCTTGTCATCTACTCTCACTCTTCCATTGTCTGTGCCATGCACTTTGAGACTATGTAGTGCCTTATGGTGCACAAACTGAATAATACATTTTTGTTTCTTGTCTCTCCTTTTAGACTATGAACTTCTTACTGGCAAAACCATCCTATGTTTTTCATTCTTCCCTTTCTGTGAGGCTTTATTTTCTATATAAAAGTCCAGGCCATAGAGGGAGGCTTGATAAAACAGAATGAACAGAACAGCAGTAGACTCATAGACACTGAGAAGTGATCAGTGGTTACCATGGAGAAGGGGTTGGGTGAGTGGGATGAAGGGGCACAAAAATTCTCAATCATAATATAAGTCGGTTACAGGGATAGTAGTGCAGCATGGGGAATATCGTAAATGACTCTGTAACATCTTCCTATGTTGACAGATAGTAACTGCACTAGAGGGGCTGAGGATTTAATAACAGGGGTAACTATTGAACCCCTCTGCTGTATATTTAAAATGAATATAAGATTGTATATCAATGACACTTCAATTAAAATTGGTGACAAAAAAATGGTGTAAAGGGAAAAAAAGAGGAAGCCTTGAGCATAAATGAGCTATCAGAATGCTGTTTTAACAAAACCAAAAATAAATGAAATAAATCAAATGAGCTACTTTTAAGCTATATGGCTCTCAGCTGCTTGGTGATTACTAGCCTTGGTTTTAAAAATGTTTCCACTTGTCCTACAGTCCAGTTTAATTCATGCACTTACTCATAGGTAATGTATGATTGGTGTGACATCAGTTGTGTTAAATACATGAAGCATATGTAAATTAAAAGCAAGAAGATGTATTTATTTCATTAGATGCATTTATGTCATGAAAGCTTAAAATGAACAGTAAAGAACACACATGTAAACATGCATGCACACACACACACACACACAAACATGCTACTGGCTTCTGACAGATGATTACACTGCCTGACCTGCTGGTGTTCTGGAAATAGACAGAGCAGTAGAAGAGAATAAGGGATCCAGAAATAGTACAAACTCATAGGGTTTATATAATTGTTGCAGTATTTTTACCTAGCTATTCATTCATTCATTCAACAAATATTTATTAAATATACAGTGTCAGGCACTATTCTAGGTTTACTGATTAAAATAAGGATCCAAAAAAATTCTCTTACCTTTTTAATCTATAGCACAGAGGAGTGTAATATTATGTCCATTTTACATATGAAAAAAGTGAGGGTAAAACAGGTATATTTTCTTGCCCAGATACATACAACTCGTATGCTGTATACATAACAATAAGTGATAACACTGGGATTCAGATCCAGGCCCATATGTCTTCAAGGCCCAAGTACTTTTTAACTGACCCTGCTGCCCTCTCCCACAGTAAATGTTTATAGGAGATTACCCTAAATTTCAAATCAAAAATATCAAATGAATCTGCTAACGACTTTACTTTAAAACTGTAAGAATTGTCTATAAGAATTATGTACCTTAGAAAGCCGCATGTTTCTTGATACTGTTCTTGTACTCTTTGTGCAAGAATACAACAAAAGCCCTAAAAACAAAATAAAAAATAATAAGTCTTTCTCTCCACACACACATACTATACATATATATATATATATACAGTACACACACACATTTATGAAGTAACCAGTGTAAAGTCATACCCTATTTTTCCCTGATCAAAAAATTAGTTCATTATTGATTTCATGAAATAAATGTCAATGGCAGTAATATTTTTAAAGTATTTCTACTTTTATTTAAATGAATTATAGTTTCAGGTAGCCTTAATTTAAAAAAAAATAAACTTAAAAAAAACACTTTTTCTTAACTTTTAAGTTGCATAATTTTATCATACAAACTAGGCAACTTTATTAATTACCCTTCGAACAAGCTTTTCTATTTCATAGATGATATTTTTCAACAAATTACATAATGCTACCTAAAAAGATAATGGAATAAGAACATATAAAATTATTTTAAGACAATAATCAGTCTTATCATATCCTCTAACACCAATATAAACAAAACTTGTGCAACAAAGTAACGAAATACACTGTATTTTCTGTGCACTGGGATGTATATACACCAGTTAAAAACTGAACTCTAGCTAAAGACCAAAGCACAAGATGTAGAGGAAAATAAAAATACAACAGTGAGTAAAAAGGCATCTTTCTTTTCTGTTCAAACTGAAACCAAGGATTTTCCTTTGTTTTTTCCTAAGTTTTTCAATCTTGGTTACACAGCTGTTGCATTTACATTTCACAACTGAATGCGAATTTCCAGAAACACCCTTAGACTTCCAGGGCTAGCTGTGTATCAGTCCGGCTAGGCTAGGCTAGGCCATTCCGCAGGAACCAACAACCTGGAAACTCTCAGCAGTTTAAAACAGCTCATTCTCACTCGTGTGCATGTCCATCCCAGGTCAGCCATGGGCTTGGCCTGCTCATCGCATGTAGAGAAACCGGAGCTAACAGAGGCTCCCTCCTGACAAGAGGCAGGGAAGACAGAACATGGAGAACCATGTGCTGGATCTTACAGCTTCTGCCCAGAAATGACACCCATCACACGCACTCACAGGCTGTTGGCCAAAGAAAGTCGCACAACAAGCCTGAGCTCAACAGGGTAGGGATAAACAATTCTTCCACAGACACTGAAGGTCTATAAATAATACAGTCTTCCTTAAGCTCTAAAAGTACCCTGCACTAGGACTCTAGTTCACACAATAGGCTATCTCCATCATTTCACTTGAGCCTGGGAATCCCAACCCCTGTGACACAAGGAGCAGGAAAGGTGGAGGGCTGCAAAACATTTTGGTAGAACCGACTCCTCAGTGTTACCTGCTTCTGCTATTTCTGGTCTTCCACATCAGCCATTTGGACTGGCACGAAGCGTGGGACAAAGTCAGCACAGGGCCCCTTCTAAACTGCTCTCATGCCCACCAGCTTCATCCATCCTAGTTCCTGATTTTTGAGTGCTCCCACCTCCTTGCACTCTAACACTCCCAGGAATAGAGTGGGTGGGGCCAGACTGAGGCTAAGGCTGTAGTGAGACATGAGGAGGCCCACCTCAGGAGTGAAGCTGGCTGTCTGATCAGAGGCCATGGAGCTATGTTAGCGTGCAGCTGCGTGCCTGGACAGTGACAGGGATGCTACATAGTGAGAATGCCAGGTGCCTGCTGCAGGTGAACCCTTATTGGATAAATGCTAATAAATAACATGTTCTGATAGGTAATCATGTACATAAACTTCCTAGGTGATTAAACTCAGCCAGGGCTTTCAGGGGTGTTAGACTCGTTGGTCCCCAACAAGGGTCCAGGAGGGCCCACAGATTGTTTCTGACCCAGATGTCAACATTGATCACTGCATCTGCCACAGTCACTTCTGGTCACCATACTCACATCATCTCTCCCTCAGAGAGTGGCTGAGATGCAGAAAGTAGCAGCTTGTAGCCTGAGTCCTTCATTCCCTACTGGGCTTCCACCCCCTAAGGCACCAGGTGCTGTACTGCCTTCCCTCAGGGGCACAGAAGAGGGGTCCTCAGTGCCAAAGTGGGTCCTGGGCCTTCTCCCCTGGACTCTCCACCCCTCTGCCGTTGGCACTGGTTATGCACATGGGCACTACCATCAGAGAAAACCGAGCTCAAATTTGATTCTATCACTTGCTGCTTGAATGTCCTTTGAAAGCTCCTTGTGCTTCCATTAACTCATCTGTAAAACAGAAATTATAATTCTATTGATTGCTGAGAGTTATTATAAGGGTTAAATGAGTTCAGGTGTAAAGCACTTACTATAGTACCCGACTGCAGAACGCCCCGATCTGCTAACACCCGCTGCTAGTTAGTCAGAACTGTGATGATCATGGGCTTCTGAGCTGTGCAGACCAGCCTCCACCCTAAACTGGGCCGCCGTCCACCAGCACTGCTGTAAAGCTTCCCCTTTTCTTCACCAGGGAAGTGGTTCCTGCAGACTCTCCATAAGCCATCAGAATAAGGAGGTAGTAGGCCTTGTCCCCCAGGTCCCAAACCCTATGCCTTTCCTTCTTCTTCGAAAGCAAAAAGTACAATGCCTTCAATCCCCATCCCCCGCCAACACCAGTCCCTTTTATCCATGAACCTGTTACTAAGGTGCCTCCTGGACCAGCGTTCCCCACCCCAGCCATGCCCCATGACCTGCACTTGGTTGGGCCCTTCTGTCTTTGCAAACCCTGCTCCTGCACAGGCACAAAATACTCCACAACTGCCTGCTGTGCAGTGACCCAGTGGGCCACTGAGTATGTTGTAATGTGAATAAAGAACAACAAAATTAATGTAAAAACGCTCAGAAAATTACATCTATTAAATTTGGAAGCTCACAAAATTCAAGTAATCTCAACTTCCAAATTCTAAGTTCCATTAAATTTTTTCCCCATAGTGATCTGCCTACTGCCCATTTCTCCCATCGAGCAAATGTAGAGCAAATTAATTTGTTTTTCATCTTTTGGCAGGTTTCACAGTATTAGAGGAAAATAAAAGTGTTTTATTGATTCAATGGTGAATCTGAAAAGCTTTCAGATCAATCCTCAAGTCAATGAATGCTTCAAGGGTATAGATCATCAAAAATAAAATAAAATTAAGAGCTAAAAAAATATGAAGAAGAGAGGGGCGGAAGATGGCGGCGTGAGTAGAGCAGCGGAAATCTCCTCCCAAAACAACATATCTATGAAAACATAACAAAGACAACCCTTCCTAGAATAAAGACCAGAGGACACAGGACAATATCCAGACCACATCTGCACCTGAGAGAACCCAGCGCCTCGCGAAGGGGGTAAGATACAAGCCCCGGCCCCGCGGGAGCCGAGCGCCCCTCCCCCCAGCTCCCGGAGGGAGAAGAGCAGGTAGAGCGGGAGGGAGACGGAGCCCAGGACTGCCGAACACCCAGCCCCAGCCATCCGGGCCAGAGTGCAGGGCCCTCGATACTAGGAAAACAGGGCAGCAAGAACAGTGAGCAGGCACTGGAGGCTGGGCGACAGAGGACATAAGAAAAGCGCGCGACCATTTTTTTTTGCTTTTTGCTGTTTTGTTTTGGCGAGCGCTTTTTGGAAGTCTTAAAGAGATAGGGACCCCAATACTAGGGAAACAGGGCAGAAAGACCGGTGAGCAGATGCCTGAGGCTGGCACCGCAGAACAAAGAAAAACGAACGACCATCTTTTTTTTTTTTTTTAATTAAAAACTTTTCTTTTTTTAATTTAAAAAAAAAAAAATTTTTTTTCTTTTTTTTTTGGTGGGCGTTGTTTTGTTTTGGCGGGTGCTTTTTGGAAGTCTTAAAGGGGCAGGGCGGGTCACTTAATCCAGAGGTAGGGAATCCGGGATCTCTGGGCACCCTAACCCCTGGGCTGCAGGGAGCAGGGAGGCCCCTTACGGAGATAAATAGCCTCCCAGCAGCTCCTGCTCCAACGCGACTCCACCATTTTGGAGTAGCTGCCCGAACCAGGCCACGCCCACAGCAACAGCGGAGATTAACTCCATAGCAGCCGGGCAGGAAGCAGAAACCCTGTCTGAGCGCAGCTGCGCAGCACAAGCCACTAGAGGTCGCTGTTCTCCCAGGAGAGGAGGGCCACAAACCAACAAGAAAGGAAGTCCTTCCAGCCGTCACTCATCCCAGTTCTGCAGACTATTCCTATCACCATGAAAAGGCAAAGCTACAGGCAGACAAAGATCACAGAGACAACACCAGAGAAGGAGACAGACCTAACCAGTCTCCCTGAAAAAGAATTCAAAATAAGAATCATAAACATGCTGACAGAGATGCAGAGAAATACGCAAGAGAAATGGGATGAAGTCCGGAAGGAGATCACAGATGACAGAAAGGAGATTGCAGAAATGAAACAAACTCTGGAAGGGTTTATAAGCAGAATGGATAGAATGCAAGAGGCCATTGATGGAATTGAAATCAGAGAACAGGAACGCATAGAAGCTGACATAGAGAGAGACAAAAGGATCTCCAGGAATGAAACAATATTAAGAGAACTGTGTGACCAATCCAAAAGGAACAATATCCGTATTATAGGGGTCCCAGAAAAAGAAGAGAGAGGAAAAGAGATGGAAAGTATCTTAGAAGAAATAATTGCTGAAAACTTCCCCACACTGGGGGAGGAAGTAATCGAACAGACCACGGAAATACACAGAACCCCCAACAGAAAGGATCCAAGAAGGGCAACACCAAGACACATAATAATTAAAATGGCAAAGATCAAGGACAAGGAAAGAGTGTTAAAGGCAGCTAGAGAGAAAAAGGTCACCTATAAAGGGAAACCCATCAGGCTAACGTCAGATTTCTCAACAGAAACCCTATAGGCCAGAAGAGAATGGCATGATATATTTAATACAATGAAACAGAAGGGCCTTGAACCAAGGATACTGTATCCAGCACGACTATCATTCAAATATGACGGTGGGATTAAACAATTCCCAGACAAACAAAAGCTGAGGGAATTTGCTTTCCACAAACCACCTCTACAGAACATCTTACAGGGACTGCTCTAGATGGGAGCACTCCTAGAAAGAGCACAGCACAAAACACCCAACATATGAAGAATCGAGGAGGAGGAACAAGAAGGGAGAGAAGAAAAGAATCTCCACATAGTGTATATAACAGCTCAATAAGCGAGCTAAGTTAGGCAGTAAGATACTAAAGAGGCTAACCTTGAACCTTTGGTAACCACGAATTTAAAGCCTGCAATGGCAATAAGTACATATCTTTCAATAGTCACCCTAAATGTTAATGGGTTGAATGCACCAATCAAAAGACACAGAGTAGCAGAATGGATAAAAAAGCAAGACCCATCTATATGCTGCTTGCAAGAAACTCACCTCAAACCCAAAGACATGTACAGACTAAAAGTCAAGGGATGGAAAAACATATTTCAAGCAAACAACAGTGAGAAGAAAGCAGGGGTTGCAGTACTAATATCAGACAAAATGGACTTCAAAACAAAGAAAGTAACAAGAGATAAAGAAGGACACTACATAATGATAAAGGGCTCAGTCAAACAAGAGGATATAACCATTCTATGTGCACCCAACACAGGAGCACCAGCATATGTGAAACAAATACTAACAGAACTAAAGGGGGATATAGACTGCAATGCATTCATTCTAGGAGACTTCAACACACCACTCACCCCAAAGGATAGATCCACTGGGCAGAAAATAAGTAAGGACATGGAAGCACTGAACAACACAGTAGAGCAGATGGACCTAATAGACATCTATAGAACTCTACATCCAAAAGCAACAGGATATACATTCTTCTCAAGTGCACATGGAACATTCTCCAGAATAGACCACATACTAGGCCACAAAAAGAGCCTCAGAAAATTCCAAAAGATTGAAATCCTACCAACCAACTTTTCAGACCACAAAGGCATAAAACTAGAAATAAACTGTACAAAGAAAGCAAAGAGGCTCACAAACACATGGAGGCTTAACAACACGCTCCTAAATAATCAATGGATCAATGACCAAATCAAAATGGAGATCCAGCAATATATGGAAACAAATGACAACAACAACACTAAGCCCCAACTTCTATGGGACACAGCAAAAGCAGTCTTAAGAGGAAAGTATATAGCAATCCAAGCATATTTAAAAAAGGAAGAGCAATCCCAAATGAATGGTCTAATGTCACAATTATCGAAATTGGAAAAAGAAGAACAGATGAGGCCTAAGGTCAGCAGAAGGAGGGACATAATAAAGATCAGAGAAGAAATAAATAAATTTGAGAAGAATAAAACAGTAGCAAAAATCAGTGAAACCAAGAGCTGGTTTTTCGAGAAAATAAACAAAATAGATAAGCCTCTAGCCAGACTTATTAAGAAGAAAAGAGAGTCAACACAAATCAACAGTATCAGAAACGAGAAAGGAAAAATCACGACGGACCCCACGGAAATGCAAAGAATTATTGGAGAATACTATGAAAACCTATATGCTAACAAGCTGGGAAACCTAGGAGAAATGGACAACTTCCTAGAAAAATATAACCTTCCAAGATTGACCCTGGAAGAAACAGAAAATCTAAACAGACCAATTACCAGCAACGAAATTGAAGAGGTAATCAAAAAACTACCAAAGAACAAAACCCCCGGGCCAGATGGATTTACCTCGGAATTTTATCAGACATACAGGGAAGACATAATACCCATTCTCCTTAAAGTTTTCCAAAAAATAGAGGAGGAGGGGATACTCCCAAACTCATTCTATGAAGCTAACATCACCCTAATACCAAAACCAGGCAAAGACCCCACCAAAAAAGAAAACTACAGACCAATATCCCTGATGAACGTAGATGCAAAAATACTCAACAAAATATTAGCAAACCGAATTCAAAAATACATCAAAAGGATCATACACCATGACCAAGTGGGATTCATCCCAGGGATGCAAGGATGGTACAACATTCGAAAGTCCATCAACATCATCCACCACATCAACAAAAAGAAAGACAAAAACCACATGATCATCTCCATAGATGCTGAAAAAGCATTTGACAAAGTTCAACATCCATTCATGATAAAAACTCTCAGCAAAATGGGAATAGAGGGCAAGTACCTCAACATAATAAAGGCCATCTATGATAAACCCACAGCCAACATTATATTGAACAGCGAGAAGCTGAAAGCATTTCCTCTGAGATCGGGAACTAGACAGGGATGCCCACTCTCTCCACTGTTATTTAACATAGTACTGGAGGTCCTAGCCACGGCAATCAGACAAAATAAAGAAATACAAGGAATCCAGATTGGTAAAGAAGAAGTTAAACTGTCACTATTTGCAGATGACATGATACTGTACATAAAAAACCCTAAAGACTCCACCCCAAAACTACTAGAACTGATATCGGAATACAGCAAAGTTGCAGGATACAAAATCAACACACAGAAATCTGTGGCTTTCCTATATACTAACAATGAACCAACAGAAAGAGAAATCAGGAAAACAACTCCATTCACAATTGCATCAAAAAAAATAAAATACCTAGGAATAAACCTAACCAAAGAAGTGAAAGACTTATACTCTGAAAACTACAAGTCACTCTTAAGAGAAATTAAAGGGGACACTAACAGATGGAAACTCATCCCATGCTCGTGGCTAGGAAGAATTAATATCGTCAAAATGGCCATCCTGCCCAAAGCAATATACAGATTTGATGCAATCCCTATGAAACTACCAGCAACATTCTTCAATGAACTGGAACAAATAATTCAAAAATTCATATGGAAACACCAAAGACCCCGAATAGCCAAAGCAATCCTGAGAAAGAAGAATAAAGTAGGGGGGATCTCACTCCCCAACTTCAAGCTCTACTATAAAGCCATAGTAATCAAGACAATTTGGTACTGGCACAAGAGCAGAGCCACAGACCAATGGAACAGACTAGAGAATCCAGACATTAACCCAGACATATATGGTCAATTAATATTTGATAAAGGAGCCATGGACATACAATGGCGAAATGACAGTCTCTTCAACAGGTGGTGCTGGCAAAACTGTACAGCTACATGTAGGAGAATGAAACTGGACCATTGTCTAACCCCATATAGAAAAGTAAACTCAAAATGGATCAAAGACCTGAATGTAAGCCATGAAACCATTAAACTCTTGGAAGAAAACATAGGCGAAAACCTCTTAGACATAAACATGAGTGACCTCTTCTTGAACATATCTCCCCGGGCAAGGAAAACAACAGCAAAAATGAGTAAGTGGGACTATATTAAGCTGAAAAGCTTCTGTACATCAAAAGACACCATCAATAGAACAAGAAGGATCCCTACAGTATGGGAGAATATATTTGAAAATGACACATACGATAAAGGCTTGACGTCCAGAATATATAAGGAGCTCACACGCCTCAACAAACAAAAAACAAATAACCCAATTAAAAAATGGGCAGAGGAACTGAACAGACAGTTCTCCAAAAAAGAAATACAGATGGCCAACAGACACATGAAAAGATGCTCCACATCGCTAATTATCAGAGAAATGCAAATTAAAACTACAATGCGGTATCACCTCACACCAGTAAGGATGGCTGCCATCCAAAAGACAAACAACAACAAATGTTGGCGAGGCTGTGGAGAAAGGGGAACCCTCCTACACTGCTGGTGGGAATGTAAGTTAGTTCAACCATTGTGGAAAGCAGTATGGAGGTATATCAAAATGCTCAAAACAGACTTACCATTTGACCCAGGAATTCCACTCCTAGGAATTTACCCTAAGAACGCAGCAATCAAGTTTGAGAAAGACAGATGCACCCCTATGTTTATTGCAGCACTATTTACAATAGCCAAGAATTGGAAGCAACCTAAATGTCCATCAATAGATGAATGGATAAAGAAGATGTGGTACATATACACAATGGAATACTACTCAGCCATAAGAAAAGGGCAAATCCAATCATTTGCAGCAACATGGATGGAGCTGGAGGGTATTATGCTCAGTGAAACAAGCCAAGCGGAGAAAGAGAAATACCAAATGATTTCACTTATCTGTGGAATATAAGAACAAAGGAAAAACTGAAGGAACAAAACAGCAGCAGAATCACAGAACTTAAGAATGGACTAACAGGTACCAAAGGGAAAGGGACTGGGGAGGATGGGTGGGTAGGGAGGGATAAGGGGGGGAGAAGTAGGGGGGTATTAAGATTAACATGCATGGGGGGGTAGGAGAAAAGGGAGGGCTGTACAACACAGAGAAGGCAAGTAGTGATTCTACAACATTTTGCTATGCTGATGGACAGTGACTGTAAAGGGGTTTATAGGGGAGACCTGGTATAGGGGAGAGCCTAGTTAACATAATATTCATCATGTAAGTGTAGATTAGTGATACCAAAAACAAAGCAAAAAAAAAAAAGGGCAGTTCCTGTGTGGTAACCTCCAACGAGTTCTACACAAGGGTATAAAGGGCATATAAAAGTGTAGGCAAAGGGTCTGTTTGTGTTTATACAAAGGATCAAAGCCTATTTGGGCTACCCCGAAAATGAACTAAGATACGATATGAAAAAGAACTTCCAACATCTGCACTCTCTGGAAGACTCATGCCAGAAGATGATCATCAAAAAACCCCAACAAAGATCCACGCACTGCTACAGCTGTAGATGCACTCATCCCACCAGCTCCTGGACTTGCCATGGGAATGATGAAGGCGATATCTAAGCTGGCCTGTGCATACAGTAAAACAACAAATTTGACTGGATCTATACTGTTGGAACTCAACCAAGAATTTGGAGAAGTGCAAATTGTAGCGCTCCAAAGTCTTACAACTACAGACTATTTACTGTTAAAAGAACATATGGCATGTGAACAGTCCCCAGGAATGGGTTGTTTTAATTTGTCTGATTTCTCTCAGACTGTTCAAGTTCAGTTGGACAATATCCACCATGTCATAGATAAGTTTTCACAAATGCCTAAGGTGCCTTAATGGTTTTCTTGGTTTCACTGGAGATGGGTGGTAATTACAGATATGCTTTGGTTATGTAACTATACTCCTATTATGTTAATGTGTGTGCGCAATTTAAGTAGTAGCTTAAAACCTATATATGCTGAAGTTACTCTACAAGAAGATATGTCAAAGAAATAATCAATCTTCCCATGTTTTCTTCCGCCTGCTACTTCTATAGCTTTTCTTCTTCCTTCCTAATTACAAACCTTAAATAGAATTCGTGCCTCATATCAAATTTACCGAGTATCATAACTCCTCCAAGTGGTAAAGACACCTCAAGACAAATGCTGGGCATAGAAGCCACAGGGCATAAATATGCAAATAAGTAAAAAGCTAACCTTTTCAAACAATAAGGCTTCCCTCTCACTTACCAACTTCACATTTCCCTGTATGGCCCCGGAAGATGACTGGTTAGCCAGAGACGGGTAAGATTCCTCAAGGGAGGAACAACCTAAGACAGGCACAGTCGCAGGGGGGCCATCAGGTGAGAAATTGGGGATCAACAGAGGTGAGGCTTAGAACCTCACCCCCCCTGTTCTGAGAGAAATCTTCTGCATCCGTGGATGTTTTATTGCCCTTGTCTAGCTTGGATTAACACATAGTCTACAGGCACACACCTGATCATCTACATTTGCTCTCTTACAACACTAAACTATGTTTTCTACCTTTATCTTGTATCTACCTACCACTTCAGCATTTTATTAAAAATAATAATAATAAAGAGAGAAATGTGGTATCCACATATAAATCAAGTATAAAAACCAAATGAGTATTCATATTTGAACTGACTGTTTAGAGTTCACAATGCATGAGCAAAACCGAAAGTTTCTGTGATGACTGCCCTTGTACTGTTCACTATGTAACTTATTCATTATGTAAGAATTTGTTCTCCATGTAAGAACTTGTTTGTTATGCCTCAGAAGATTGGAGACTGATGAAAATTAGGCTTGGGGTGGATTAATGATTGTGCATTGAGCATTGACTCCCCTATACAGAATTTTATTGTCGTTAACAACCATTTGATCAATAAATATGAGAGATGCCCTCACAAAAAAAAAAAAAAAAAAAAGGACAGACTTCCAATGGTAAAATAAATAAGTAACTGGGATGTAATGTATAGCATAAGGAATATAGTCAAGATATTGTAACAGCTTGGTAGGGTGATAGCTGGAACCAAGAATTATGTATATAAATGTTCTACCACTGTGTTGTATACTTGAAACTAATGTAATGTAATACTGTGCGTCAACTACCCTTCAATAAAAAATAATTATTAAAAAAAAAATATGAAGAAAAGGAATAGATGTATGGCTGGAATCCTCTGGAAAGCAAACCTTAGTGCTAAAGCTACCAGTAAATTCATAGCATAGTGTAATGTAGTACAAGTAGCCCTAGAATGGGAAGGAATTTGTTATGGTCAAGGGACAGACAGAAGGTCCATACAGCTTGAGCAGTGTGGGTGAGAGGGCAGCTGGCGTGTGACATCAGAGAGTGGCGTGGCAAATTGGGTTATTAGCCCCAAGTGCTTTCTCTTCTCTCTCTCTTTCTTTCTCTCTCCTTCTCTCCCTGCCCCCCTCACACGTGCACACACACAGACACACACAGACATATCCTTTGACATGTTACTTTGCACTTCCTCTCATGAAAAAGGAAGTATATTTCTTCACCCCTGTTTTGCCATGAAATGTTCTTGGTCAATGGGATGTCAGCAGATGTGACACGAGATTTGTGCACAAATGCTTAGGTTTGCCCTCTCTGCCACTGCCTGTTGGTGACTGGTGCCGAGAGAGGAATGAGAGACAGCAGGAGCATGGGGCAGAGCTGCCCCTCCACAAGGCCTGGATCAGCCAGCCCCCAGCCAACCTGCAGACATGGGAGCAAACCAGCTGAGTTCAGCAGGGCTACCCTGACTGACTAGCAGACCCATGAGAAAAAGAGTTGTTGCAAGCCAGAGTTTTTAGGATGGTTTGTTCCTCAGTATCATTGTGACAATATCTAACAGATATACCAATCTGGCTTTATAGCCAGAATAAGAGTATTGGTTTTACTCCTGGGAGAGGGTTTCAAAGGGTTCAGTGACATTATCTGACTTACAGTGAATGTATCATAAAACCATTGCAGCAATCCAGGAGTGGCCTGGACTAAAGAGAGAGGACTGAAGGTGAAGAGAAGTGGATGGAATCAACAAGTGTTGTTGCTTAGAGGAGCAGAGAAATGAAGCGCTGGATGACAGGAAGGTGAAGGGGAGGGAAGGTTTTGTTCGTCTGTTCATTGAAGAAATGAAATTATGAAATTACTAGAGCACGTCTGCATGCTGAAGGGAAGGGTCCAGAAGAGGGAGGGGCTGACCATGCGAGGAGCAGGTAATGCAGGCAGCCCCCACTGAGCCTGGCCCTTTCCTAAGCATTTCAATAACTGCCTCCTTTAATCTGCACAGCTCTGGGAAGTACATAACATTTCACAGATGGGGCAACTGAGGCATGGAGAATTTACATCATTTTCCTGAACTTATATACTTAGGAGGCAGCATGCTCCATCAGTCTGACTCCAGGGCTGGTGTACTTAGCCACTCAGGCAAACCCCTGGGGGAGTTCCGTCCCCAGGAGGTGACAGGGGATGGGACCAGAGCACAGGGGAGGGGTTTGTGGTCAGCTCACTCTGGAACATTTCATCCATAGAAACAGGAGTGCAATGAAGACTTTAGAGAGAAGCTGTTAGATGGAACGATGGGGGGACATTTCCAGTGGAGAGGGTGCAGGGCAGGTGATGTCCACAGGAAGCTCCCAGGTTTCAGTTAGGTCAACATGTGATGACGGCATTCAGAGCAGTTAAGGATCCAGAGGAGATTGTCATGGTAGTCCGTAAAATCCAAATGGCATTGGGAAGAATATGGAGGGTGGAAACGGAGCAGGAAATTGGGTCAGATGAGTGAAGGCAGAGCATGGAAGCAGAGGACTGGGGTGGTGGCCTTCTGGTGGGATGTGACACATGATAGGATTAGCTCTTGGGGAGGCCTGGTGTTCAGGTCAGGTGAAACAGTATGGGGCCACTGAGCAACAGTCCTCTCCTGTGTGTGGTAGTCCCTGCAGGAAGGCGGAGCATAAAGACCTCTTTCATCTGTCCCTACACAGGGAGGGGCTGACAGTCCAGGCACACAGAATGGAGAGGAAGAATTAGAAAATTAATTGAGCACAGCTCTGTTTATGTTGTATGACAAAGAATAATCATTTACCTGCTTAAGTAAGACAGTGACTAAAGCTATTATTTATTAGAAAGTATTGAATCACTCTGTCTTGCTATGAATTGTAAAATTACAAAATTCTAAGCATGCTTTGAAAATGAACTTAGGCTCTTGACTACAGTTGACCACTAATGACTTGAATCCAGAATTATAACCTACAAATTGTTCACCTAGATGGAATAAGCATAAATAAGATCCTTCTTAAGGGTTCTTTCCTGCTGTGAACAGAAAGTATTTAGACTTGATCAAGCTGAAAAATGCATTGTAACATTGGCAGGCTTTCAGTTGTTATTTATGACAGATACTCTTGTGGTATACTGCTTTGTTTCTAAGTCTAATATTTCATAATTCAAATATCCATTAATGGGTAGCTAGTTGATAAGATTTTAATACATCTACATATCATATATACATACCTGCTAAAAATCAATGTATATTCAATGTATATTTCTCTATATATCAAAAAAGTAAGAAAAAGGAAGATATATTACACAGCATACAGAACGATTGTATGAATATGTACATAGAGACAGAGAGTGTACACACAAGAAAGAGAATTATATATAATAGATAATGTTTTTAAGGGTTATTTCTTGAGAGTAGAAACACTGAATGTCCCAAAGTCACAGGAAGAAGTGTAGGAAATGTGTGTAATATTATAATAACTTTGTGTGGTGATAGATGGTAACTACACTTGCCAGCGGTGAGCATTTCACAGTGTAAATAAATGTTGAATCACTATATTGTACACATGAAACAAATATAATATTATGACAACTATACTCCAATTAGAAAAAGAAATATTGAATGTTCATTTTTAAGTTTCTGCAGTCTTTATATCTTTCTTATAGTGTTCAGTTGTAGCACAGCAGAATGATAGATAAATAAAACTCTATTTATCATGGCCAACAGAGAATTTTAAAGGTCAATCAAAAGGTTTTAACATTTCTTGGATGAATCCTCTTTGTTGCTTAAGCTCATCTAAAAACTCACTATTGCACCGACTAGTGTACTTCCATAGCTCCTAACAGTTCCTGGTTTTCAAGTAAATCTGCATTGCCAGCAGGGTGTCCTGTGTCCAAACTATATTGTGATTTGAAGAACTGGTGACCTAGAGATCCTTGTAGAAATCAATCAGTGTGAGTTGATATGAAAGGGAATCATTTTTTTGACTATAGAGGCAGTAGTTCTTTCCTGGGTTAGAGGTACCCAGCAGGGAGAAGACAAAGAGATGAACGGGATGGGATGGATTCTGCCCCTTCGAAGTCCAAGGCTCAGGTTTTAAACTGTGGTGGAGAGAAGGTCTAACCATGAAACTGAAAGACATGGAAAAGATGCTCACCCCTTCGTACAACACACTAAAGACCACAGTGTGCAACTGGCACTATGCTCACAGACACTCCCATGGTGGCAGAGGAGCTTGGTGAGGAGGCAAGCGCAGAAGAATCTGAGTGGATCCATTTCTGAACACAGACACCACCTTGGTGATGCCTGAAATAGGAGGAATATTTCAGGGAGGGGATAAAATGGCTGCTGAGATCACAATGATTTGGGCAACAATGTTAACAGGGCTGCATTGCACTGAAGCCCTGGAGGGAGGCTATGTGGGGCACACATGGACACGATCAAACAAGTTGTCAGGAGTTAGTCCAGCTGGCCAAGAGTAAAGGTCCACATCTCCTTTCATGCTGGGGGGTCTCTTATCTTTTCCTTATTTCCACATTTTTGTCCCTTTAGAAAACTGTGGCCTATTGGACTACATTTGAATTTAGGTCATAACTTCTTTAGCCTGTTGCTGAAGACTGCCAAAATACTTGAGTCTCTTTTAAAACTCAAATTACTCTGTGCTAATATCATAAAAATTCATGCAATCCTCAATTTACCTTTGTGTTCTGATCTAATTTTTTATGACACATCTCCACATGACATTGAAAACTGTCCTCTTTGAACATTTAATCAAATACTAATCACACATGGGTTCAGTTTTTTCAAAGAACAGCCCCTATGAACTCAGAATCCTTGAAAATGCACTTAATTTTAAGTTAAATTGCTGACTGTTCCTAAATAAGAATAGCAGGGTTAAGAAAAAACACAGTGGCACTTCCCACATTGCCTCCATTCAGGTCCTGAGCTATACTTTTAGCAAAGCTATCTTTCAGAATGTGCCATAGGCTCTATTGGAAAGAACATAAATAATGGAAACTGGAGCTTGGAAAATGACAAGTTGGCTCAATCCCTTGTAGCATCATCTGTTAGATCCAGCTGCAAAGGCTAGAAGTTATAAAAAATGCATGCAGGATTTCTTTTTAAGTATTAACACACCACTACTTTAAATGTTGGTTCTTAGTGAGAAATTTCTCTCTGCAGGTGCTTTGTACCCCTGTAACCTCAGCAAGCTGCCACGGCCTCAAGAGACTAAACAAATTGCTAACTTAAAAATCCATTATAGTATCTGCTCCCTTTCCAAGACATAAAATGTACTCTATAATTTGCTCTTCTGAATCCCCAGAGACCTTAGTCTTTAAGGCCCCATGTGCTTGTGTGACGCCATCTCTTGTCCATTATTAATGTACTAGATAAAAATGTTTAAAATGCATCACACCCAAAAGTCCTAAAATGGGAAGTGAAAATGCCACTGGCCAGCACATCAATTTCCCTGAAATAAGCAATATCGCAAGTGATAACAAAGGTGAAATGAATGCTCTAGATTCCTGGGAAGGAAATATAAGGCATTAAACTCCATAGCTTGCATTTACCAGCAGATGGTGGCAGATGGATGGTGAGGCCCAGGGACATGAAGTCATTGCGGGAAGTCCGTGAACAAAAGTAATTCAATTCTGCACAGCTATGAAAGATGACATAAAACTATCAGGAATACAGTATCAAAATCTGATGTTAAAGTAGACATTATTTTGAAAATGTAAATACCAGTCATCTAGGCAAAGGTGCAGACTCAGTACAGATAAAGTAGGTGGCTGCTGACATTACTACATTTCAAGGACTCTCTAAAAAGGGTACATAAACCCAAAATGGTTATAACTCAAACAGACCCAGTCAAGACACTGCTCTCTCAATGGGCCCATGAGAGAACAAAGGAGCCTAGCATTCAGAAACAGGGAAACTGACCCAGTCACAGAGCAAAGGGGGATCCAAGAGAAAATGTTAAGAGTGAAGAATGTGTGTTACCAGTATTATTCCAAACTAAACCCTTGGAGTCTAGGTCATGATTAAGAACCAGATTTTCTTTCTCTGAAGGCTTTAAGAGTTTGGCCAGGATATAGGGGGAAAAAGATGATGGTGTGAGAAGTGAGGCAGCTTTGAAGAGGTGCTTTGAAAGACTTCCCAACAGCGAGAGGGCTGCTAAAGGGGCAAGGATTACACAGAGCTTGCTGCTCAAGAGAAAGGACAGACAGACAAAATTGTCTTGGTGCACTCAACTCAGCAGGTTGGGAACTTTCAGGAGCCTCAAGCACTCCATACCACTGGCTGGCAACAAGCGCCAAGGGTCCCCACCATGATATGCAGCCTGCTGCTCCTTCCTCCTGGCCAGCATCAGCTCACAAACCAGCTGTCCCTGCCACTATGCCAGCCAGCCAGAGGGTGGCCCCATGTATAGCAGCTACAGGAGCGTAAAGCAGAGGCTGCTCCCTGAACACTCTGCCCACTGGCTCTGGCAGTGGAGGCACACACTGCAGCCAGGAAACAGGAAAGAGCTCTGTGTTTGCAGCAGGCATTGGTGCTGCTCACCTGCGACCCCACTAAGATTGAAATTGTACCAACCAGCTTCTCAGACCACAAAGGTATGAAACTAGAACTAAGTTGTTCACAGAAAACAAAAAAGCCCACAAACACATGGAGGCTTAACAACATGCTCCTAAATAATCAATGGATCAATGACCAAATAAACACAGAAATCAAGCAATATATAGAGATAAATGAAAACAATAACTCAACACCACAAAATCAGTGGGACACAGCAAAGGCTATGCTAAGAGGGAAGTATATTGCAAAACAGGCCTACATCAGGAAAGAAGAACAATCCCATATGAGAAGTCTAAACTCACAATTAATGAAACTAGAAAAAGAAGAACAAATGAGAACCAAAGTCAGTAGGAGGAGGGACATAATAAAGATCAGATCATAAATAAATAAAAATGAGAAGAATAAAACAATAGAAAGAATCAATGAAACCAGGAGCTGGTTCTTTGAGAAAATAAACAAAATAGATAAACCCCTAGCCAGATTTACCAAGAAAGAGTCTACACACATAAACAGAATCAGAAATGAGAAAGGAAAAATCATGACAGACACAACAGAAATACAAACAATTATTACAGAATACTATGAAAAATTATATGCTAACAAATTGGATAACCTAGAAGACATGGACAACTTTCTAGAAAAATACAACCTTATAAGGCTGACCAAGGAAGAAACAGAAAATCTGAACAGACCAATTACCAGCAATGAAATTGAATTGATAATCAAAAAACTACCTAAGAACAAAACCCCTGGACAAAATGGCTTCACTACTGAATTTTATCAAGCATTCAGCAAAGACCTAATACTCATCCTCCATAAAGTTTTCCAAAAAGTAGAAGAGGAGGGAATATTTCCAAACTCATTCTACGAGGCCAGCATCACTCTAATACCAAAATCAGGCAAAGACACCACAAAAAAGATAATTACAGAGCAATATCCCTGATGAACATAGATGCAAAAATACTCAACAAAATATTAGCAAAACAAATTTAAAAATACATCAAAAAGATCATACATCATGATCAAATAGGATTTACTCCTATGTTTATCGCAGCACTATTTAGAGCAGCCGAGACATGGAAGCAACCTAAATGTCCACCAGTAGGTGAATGGATAAAGAAGATGTGGTACATATACACAATGGTATATTATTCAGCCATAAGAAGAAAACAAATCTTACCATTTGCAACAACATGGATGGAGCTAGAAGGTATTGTGCTCAGTGAAATTAGCAAGGTGGAGAAAGACAAATACCAAATGATATCACTCATTTGTGGAGTATAACAACAAAGCAAAACTGAAGGAACAAAACAGCAGACTCACAGACTCCAAGAAGGGACTAGTGGTTACCAAAGGGAAAGGGGCTAGGGAGGGAGAAGAGGATTAAGGGGTATTATGATCAGCACACATAATATAGGGGGTCATGGGGAAGGCGGTATAGCACAGAGGAGACAAGCAGTGACTCTGTAGCATCTTACTATGCCGATGGACAGCGACTGTAATGGGGCATGTGGGGGGGACTTGATAATATGGGTGAATGTAGTAACCACAATGTCGCTCATATGAAACTTTCATAAGATTGTATATCAATGATACTAATAAAAAAAAAGTTTGGCCAGCAATCATGACCTATTACAGACGGGATCAGAGATCTTCTGATCTCTGGAAAGAATTCAGGTTCTTTCCAGAAGATTAAGCAGTTGGCATGACATGATGACTTTTCATATGACTATTATGCCAAGATACTGGCATATATGATGAGAGAATGTTTCACTCAGAATAGTAATCAGCCTGGAAACATAGGAAATGGAGACTTATAATGAGTTAATGTTGTGTGCCCTTCACTGACCAGATACAGGAACTAGGGGATATGATTGTTCACTCCAGAGGTGCTCGCAACTATGGGGCTGAGATTTAGAACAGGCAACCCCTTGACCTGAATAAACGATCCCTTGAGACCACTTCAATTTTGTTTTCACTTAGCATCCCTCTGATTGTGAGTTCAGCCTCTCAGTAACCCTGATAAAGGAAAAATCCATTAAATGATGAAAATGAATATTTCAGTGATTGGAAAGGGATATTCCCCATCAAAATTAGTAAATCAACCATTGTCATGTAAGCTAACAACTGTCCTCTTGTCTCAGGAGGCATCTCATTAGGCACTGGCATATAAACTTCTGAAACTGCAAATCCAACATCAGACCCAGACAACAAGAATTTTATCACCTTGTGGAGCAGCTTGGCAGCCAGTTGACTACCCTCTTTAAGTAGTTCTACCTCCTCGTGTTACAAAAAAAGAAACATGTAAGAATATATAATCCACTTAATATCCTGTGAAGTTAGCACTACATGATTATGTGAATCATAAAACAACTATATAAATCAATGACCAATATTAAACCCATTACATTGTGCAAGAATAGATACCAAAACTATTTGTTTGTTATGAGCCTTAATGTACTGCCTGATTATTTGGAACTCAAGAAATATTTTTTGAATAAACAAAAATTTAAGAATGGAAGAGAGATAAGGTGAGGGTGGGGGGAGAGAAAGAATTCAGGTTCTTTCCAGAAGATTAAGCAGCTGGCAAGACATGATGACTTTTCATATGACTATTATGCCAAGTGGTTTCCATCCTTTTGAGCAGCTATTCAAAAAAATGTTTAGAGGCAGAGAGAACTATGAATATACATTAGATGTGTAACTCAACAGTTCATTATAATACAAGGCTGTGGAGATGCAGGTTGTTCCTGCTTTAATATAAAGATTAACTGAGATTATTTTAGAATAATTTCCTATTTATATTTACTACCCAGCTTAAAGAAAAGAGACATCTGAAGCCCACTGTATTTGTATATCCCATGACTCAGGTATACAGTCTACAGTTTCAACAAAAAACAAGATAGAAAATAAAGAACACCACCACATGAAAAGGTGGGTAAACAGCTAACTTTATGGTGTCTTTATGTAACCTGAGGGAACAGAGAAGAACAATGTAGCAGATAATGTGGAATGCTCATAGCTTCAAGATGCCATGAAGACTGGGCAGGACTTTTGCACACACTGTTGACATTGCTTTGGCAGCGTATATTATGCTGTCGAAGTATCATGAGCTCTCGAACATCTAAGCTATTCCTGCGCTGTTAAAAGGTCATAATTTAAGGTCCAAGAAAAAGACCTATTAAAATCTAGTGAGGACATTATGCTAAGTGAAATAAGCCGGACATGAAAGGGCAAATATTGTATGATTCCACTGGTATCAGTGCCTAGAGTAGCCAAATTCATAGATACAGAAAATGGAATAGTCATTACTAGGAGGTGGGGCGAGGCGGCAATGGGGAGTTAGTGGTTAATGTGTAGAGAGTTTCTTTTGGGAAGATGAAAAAGTTCTGGAGAAGGATGATGATGACAGTCGCACAACAATGTGGGTGTACTTAATGTCACTGAACTGTACAATTAAAAATGGTTAAAATGGTCAATTTTACTTTTGTTTTCCACAATAAAATTTGAAGGCACAATGTGAATGGAGGGAAACCAGCAGCCCTGGCACCACAACCTCTTCTCACTCACAGGGCTGGCGCGCTGGAATGTTCTGAGAATTGGTCTTCCCTTAAGACCCTTGAGCAGATATGGTTGGAGCGTCCCTCCTGCCCTGGGAGTAAATGAGTCCAGGAGCTCCAGCACCCACTACTCAAAGCCATCACTGCCACTCACCGACGGCCAGCTGTGTGCCCACCCCAACTGCTCTCCACAGCCACTTCCTCAGAATGTGATTCAAGACCTGTGTTCCAGTCTGGCTTAACCTCCCTGCCCTGCTCTTCTGCTCTTCTCCCACTCCATGCTCAACCCATACAAAAGTATCTGCATTTCCCTAGAATGTATTTCATTCTTCTTCCGCTGTGGCCCTTTATACACACACACACACACACACACACACACACACACACACACACGCTTTTCTTGTTCTACATGCCTTTCCCTCCTCTACAAGTAGGGTCATGCTATAGGCTTCTCAGCCTCAGTACTTCAGCTTCCTCTGAGAACCCCCCTGATCACAGTCTAAACCACTTGTTTCTCAAATGTGGCTCCAATTAGAATCATCTGGGAAACTTAATTATTGATCCACCAGCTATACCCCTAGAAATTCTAATTTAACTGGCCTATGGTGTGACAAGGATAGTGGTATTTCTTTTTAAAAGCTCTACAGGGGATCCGAATCAACAGTCAAGACAGAGAACTACTAACCTAAACTGTTAAACCCCTTTAGTCCCTGAGGCCTTCTCACTATCTTATTCAACCACTTGTTAGCTTGGCCCTCCCCTTTGAACAGAAGCATGTTCAGGGCAAGCTCAAGTTCACCACTGTATTCTTAGGCCTGGTACAGTTACTGCACAAGGTAAGGGCTCAATAACCACCTTGAGTTGCTTTCTTGAATTAACTTTGCACACTGTGTATGACAGACATTATCATCCCCAATTTAAAAATGAGCCCACTGAGGCTCAGAGAGGCTAAGTCATTTACCCAAAGTGACTTAGCAAATGAGTGACAGAGCCAAGATTAGAACTTGCTCCAACTACAAAACTGCACTACACTACAGTGCTTTCAAACTCCTGGAAAAAGTTGCTCATATCAAAGGAGTTGTTCCTCCTGAACAAGTTAGATAAGCAAAAGACTAGAAACTGTGCTGTGAATAACTGGCTAAAACATATCCAAAAATCACTCAATTTCCCAAACTTGTTGGGGACAAGGTTTTGAAGAATCAGGATCTCAGACGAACAACCAGCAGTGTGCTGCTTAAGAGGCTGAATCACCATTCTCAGAGGAACATTTCCTCCTCAGTCATTAGAACTCCCTTTTCGAGGACTGCAGATCCAACAAAACCTCAAGTGGTTTTGATGTATCAAGTTTCTGAGCAAACAACAAACAAAATGAAACTAGTAAAGGAAAATGGTGGAATTGTAACAGTCACTGCAACCTTCTTAGGCAACACCAGGTACTGCTGACAATCACCCACTTGATTTTTGGTACAACTTGTAATGCCTGTGTTCAAAATACAGAACAAAATACAAACTGAAACACTACAAAACTCAGGCTGCCCAAAACTCTGTTTTCTGCACAAGGCAAGCATTGCTGAGACACCCCACTGCCAGGCTAGAGGAGCACCAACACTGCAGAGACACCCCACTACCAGGCAGAGGAGCACCAGCACTGCAGAGACACCCACTGCTGGACTGGCAGAGCACCTCCACAGTGCAGGAGGTGCCACCAGGCAGTACTGACTGGCAGTCACTGACTTCCGAGGCTTGCTGAGGTCCTGAGAGGAACACCTGCTGCTCAGGTGTTCCTTACTACTCAGGAGAGGAGGTTGGCTGCCAAGTGACAGGAGTGCCACTTACTTACTTCTCAGTATCCAGTGCCACCTTTTATCATGGAAAATTTGAACTATACACTATAGTAAGTAAACATGTCTACCCACAACTCAACCAGACAGCAGCACAGAGTGCAAAATCTGATTCAGACGGTGAGTCAAGCCACAAAGCCGAGTTTGTTCGAATGTTCTGGTGGCCTGTTATATAGAATGAGCCACTCTACAGTAAATCTTGGCACAAATGAATAAAGAGCTATTTTCTTGAAGTCAGGAACTTTCACAACTGCCTGTCCAACCCTTTGAAATGTTATGGCGGCCTCTGCCTTTCATTGCATCACTCCCTGGAAATAACCGAGCAGATGGGAAACCACAGTGGTTACAAGTGGGAGTTTCAGAGCAGGCTCTCTGGGTGGGGGTGCCAGTTCCCCTGCTTACTAGTCTTGGGTCCTTGAACCGCTTGCTTGACATCTCTGCTTTCTTTCTTCAGTCTGAGAAAGGAGAAGAACAGTAGCTAACAGAGTCATTATAAAAATTGAGATACTACAAGTAAGATACTTAGCACAAGTTTGTTTTTGTTTATTTAAGGTGTTCAGTAAATAGTAACATTCGATATTGTGAGTTAGAGCTGAGTCAGTTGCTCTAACCTTTTCCCACTTGGTCTCAGCTTTATCAATGACCTCTTCCCCAGCAGCCAGCTCCCTGGGGTCCCTTAGTGCCTCATGGCCACAGTCACCTCATTTACATACCTACTCCAATATTCCAGGAGTCTGTGGATGGCCAAGTGAGTTGTATAATCAAAGCAGTCCTAAAGTCAGAGGACAGCGAAGTCACCATGGCCTGATGTGACACATGAAGGCTTGGTGCAAGAAACAGGGCTTTTCAATTTAATTAGCCCATTGGTTTATATCTTACCCTAACCCCAAATATTGCTGGGATTCTTTAAAATGCTCATAATCAGTGGTGAAAAATAAATAGCTGAGGAGACAATGCGAACAGGAATATGTCAGGGCCAGCCATAGGATTTTACCTGATTGTGGCCCAGACAATCTCGGGCTAGATGCAGCTACAAATGTCCTGTTATCAAAACAAAGAAGGAAAATGTGACCAGTTGCAAAATTCCTATGTATGTGCCAATATATGTCTTCTATGCCAAACACTGCTCTAAGCATTTTACATGTATTAACTCACTTAGTGGTCACACACCTCTATGAATCAAAGCTTTGCTGTTGCTGTTTACACAGATGGGAAACTGAGGCTCTGAAAGGTTAAGTAAGTGTTCCGGTGCACACCATCAGTGCTGAAATTCACATCCCAAGTGCATACGGACTAAACAATGCTGTTTTGATGGACAACATAAAACCAGCAAGAGTGAACCAGCAGTTTAGAGGAAGCATTTCCTAACACCAAGATCTCACAAAATCAAAACAGTTTGCCAAAGGATGCTTGCTCACTTCTAGATGTGGGGATTTCCCAGATCAGCTCTTTTTTTTTTTTTAATGTTGGGGTAGAGGAATATGATGGGCAGCTGACAACATTTTTTTGTTTGTGTGTGTCACATAAAAGCATTAAAACAACTACCAAAGACTGTCAACATCATTTCATGGAATAAAAGATGCAAACACCCCCTAAATTATAAGGCTTTGATTTCAGAAAGAGCATAATCTAACACATAGAAAACCTGTTTTTAAAACTTGAAGAAATTCAGCTCTGTGAAAAAATGTACACCATCCATACCTTTTCTCATATGCCTCTGACAGCTGAAGAACAGAGAATGTGAATGGTGCAGGAACTAGCATTTGAGAACCACTAGCATCCTCACCTCCGACTCTAGAAAAGCAAGGACCCAAAAGCAGAACTGAGATTCCATCTCTCGCTGGATCCCAGGAAGATCTCATAATTGGATCTCTTGAGAACCAGAAGTGATTGGATCAGAAAACACAGGCAGTTTGTGAAAAGTGTGAGCCCTCAATTCATGATTTTCACAAAGATGTGCATAACACTCACAAATAAGAACACATCACTGCAATCTTTGAAATATACCACTGTGACACTTACTATAAGGCCATAATTTCAGTCCTGAGTAAAACCAATGATTGTTACTTTAAAAAGAACATAATATGCTTAAAAAATAGATGAGAGTGACACCAGAACATTATTAGATTTCCCCAAGGCTAACACATTTGGCAGAATTTTTCTATTTTGTTTGGTAAAGAATTTTAGTTGCTTATAAATGGATGCTTAGACCCACTGGAAGCTTTCTGAGGCTGAAGCAAGCAGCCCCATTTGTTCAGGGAGTTGTATTTACAATACCTACTGTTCCTATATTTCCATTAGAATGCAATTATCCTACTTGGGAAAAAATAAAGGTCACTGGGTTAATGGAGCTCACCTTTCTTTTTTAGTCCATAAATAATAAATCAAATATAATATTCAAAAAGAAAACCACATCCTGCATATCATTGTATTTCTGAAGCTTTTTTCATAGGACATTTGAGTATATGGCACTTATATGTCCATAATCATTGCTGTCCACAGCATTGACTCAGTAAAGAAGTACACAGCATTGCATCTATTAAATTGACATTCATCAATACTAAAACGTTCAAGAAATTTCCCATGACATTTTCAAATCAGATTATAATACATTCCACTATGAATCTGAGGAGCATATCACAGAATGATTTATCCTAGCAAATATACAGGAAATCTCATGAGCTTTATCTGGTAAGTACTGCCAAAAATATCCATTTAAAAATTTTTAAACAAATACAGATTCAAGCACATTCCTTTGCTTCCAGAATGGCTTACCAACAGTTCTTGGGAGTAAACAGGGCTGACAGCCATGCTAATATAATAATAAATGTCTCTAAGCAAATTCTGCTGCCACTAGTTTCCCTAATGAAAAAAAAAGATTTTCCTGCCAGCTAAATAGCTGAATAGGGCTCTCGGCCCAAAAGCGCCTAATCAATGCTTTCACTTCAGGCTTCCCAAGGGATCAACTAAGCAATCGCTCCAGTACCTGGCACATCAAGATTTATAAGGCATATTAGGAACACATGGTCTAAATAGCTTCAGAAAACCATTTGTCTTAAGTAATAAAAAAAACAAAACTTAGAGCAGCTGCTGGTAGATCAGCATCCACTGAAACTAAGGCTGTGTGTCTCAGATTTCTCTGAGAAATGTTTTTAAAATACAAAGGGAATTATAGTGCACCCCTGAGCCTGCTAAGGACTGGTGAACTTGTAAATCACAACCCTCAAAATTAATGAAAACTAAAAACTCTGCTTTCCACTTGATGTAGGCTTGTGTAACAAAATCTACTTCACTTGCCAGCCAACAGAATTACACACAGCTCCTCCCTCATCAAGAATTTCAGCAGCGTCATTGCCGCTGTCCCTGTGAAGAGGCATTTCAACTTCAAGTTCTAAACCTGGCAATGAATCGGACAACCATTTTCCTAAACAATGCAGCTTTTATAGCCACAATTTTTTAAAAAGTTAATTTGGAGGACACCTCTCAGCAGCATGTAATTATTTGTTTTTATTATAATTAGTAACAATTAAAGTAATAACTACCATTTACAGAATGTTGTCCTGCCAGGCACTGATCTGATTCTTTTATGTGGATTGTCGAATCCTTGAAAGGTCATTATGGTCTGAGATAAGTGACAGAATATACCACCACCTCAAAATACGCCACTTTGGCATAAGGATTATTTTGAGCTAAAGACACTTTTAAAAAAGCAGATGTAAAAGGGGAATTATAATCTCCACTTTTCTTCCCAAAAATAGGAGAGAAAGATTTTTTGGACCAGGAGGAAAGATTTTTTGATCATGAGTCAAACCCCAGAGAATTCTATACAACCAGAATTTGTTAAAATAATTCTTATGCTCCTCCTGCTTCCCCCTATATTTCACTTCACCCACTTCTTTTCATCTCCATGTCATTACAGGCTTCCTGTGTCACCTACAGCTTATATAAATTTTTATACTTTCTCCTGTTAATCTGTTTTATGTCAGTTTAATTTTCATGTCCAGGTGAGAAACCCTAAGATAGAAGGAAAAATTTACCTCCCCTGCATCTTTCATGGTTTGTCATCTAATTAAGGCGACTGATTCATCACCACAAAGCATTGATTCTTACATTATTTAATATAAATAATTAAATGTATAATATAAGCAATCAATTTTCCTGAGTATTCATTCTCACTGAAAGTATTTTTGGCTTTGAAATATATTTAGGCTTCCCAAAAAAGATTCCTTAAAACATTAATAATTTTCATAAATATCATCAAATACTTCTTTACTTCTTATCAGAAGTTTTTCATCTGTTTTCCACAAAATTTAAGTAGGCCAACTGGTATTAGTTAAAAGGCAGATTTCCTGAAGAACATAAACAAATGCATCTCTTCTAGAACTATTTTAGCTCTGACATTATTCTTACAAAAATCCTGGGAATGTGTAGAATTATAAACATGCATCATTTTAAGCAAATGATTTTTTAAAATACATTTTTAAATGCAAATTCATATAGAATAAATGAGGACTGGCCTGGGCTTTACTTTCATATAATCTATCAGTGCCAGCAGGATCAATTTGTACAAACTATTGTTTAAAAACAGGACCCCGAGTCTCTGGTCTGGAGTACCTCATGTGCTAGAAGGGCAGCACGATGGGCAGACAGGCGTAATGCTCGTATGCATGCCCCATAATGCTCCGTGATGGAGTATCCCAGCTCCATTCAACACTGCGGCCGAGAAGAAAAGGGCGCTTTGTCCCGAAGACAGCAAACTTGGGATGGAGGGGTGGAAGCTCAATGAGGGGGTTGGTGTTAGTGTAACCATTTTTGATACTGCAACACTTTATGGTCATAATATTGAAAAAGATGTGGTAATAAAGAATCCAGATGAGGTTATCTTACAGAAGAGAGAGCGGCATGACCTTAAAATCTCTCTGCTTGAGCTGGACATCCCTCTTCGGTCCTGCCCTCAGGCATCAGCATCCTGGGTTCTCAGGCCTTCAGACTCAGACCAGTTCTTACACCATCTGCCCCTCAGATCTCAGGCCTCTGGACTCTGACTGGGACTTACACCATCAGTTCTCTTGGTTCTCAGGCCTTTGGACTTAGAATCAAGAGACTGGTTTTCCTGATTCTTCAACTCACAAACATCAGATTGTAGGACTTCTTGGCCTCCATAACCGTGTGAGCCAATTCCTGCAATAAATCTCATATATATATATGAGATGATCCAGATGATCTCTAAGTTTCTTTCCTTCAGATGAAAAACCAGTGGCATTATTTGATCTGCACAGCTGAGGCAGCAAAGTAGAGCGAACAGAGCCCTAAATTCAGGATTCTACTCCTATTTCTGCTACTAATTAGCTATGTCAACTTGAGCAATTCAGTTCACATCCCTGGTTCTCCATTCACTAAGGTGTAAAGCAAAACAGCTTAGCTGACCTCTGACGCCCTATCTATTACTAACAGTCACTGATCCTGGGAAAGATCTTAGAGACCACAGAGGGTCATGAGGTTCTAAGAGTGCCCTGAAGTGCCTCCAGCACTAGAATGTTCCAATCCCAGGTTGGCCAACTCCTTGACCAATGCTCAATCTATCAAGAAAGTTTTGACCCACCAGTGATGATTTATAATTAATTTAACAGTAAGAATGCCATGGAAAAACAAGGTTTGATTTTTATTGAAAATTGTTAGAAATATATCTGTTCTTTTTCCTTGGCCCTTCTCACTGAATTTGTTACCAATAAAAAGCTTGAATCCATCTCCTACCTGGTAATCCCAAGGCCAATGCCTTGGTCCAGGGTCTGTTCATCAATCTCCCAATGTTCTCCAATTCCAGATTGTCCCTTCTCTGCTAATAGAACCTCCACATCACCACACTGGTCATCTATCTAAATGTTAATCTGATCCATCTCCCTCCCACTCAGTGATCCTCAGTAAGTTCTGTGGCCTGAATAATTAAGTCCAGATTCTTTAGCATTGTTTACAGTACCATACTTGACCTCTGCTGATGCTTCCAAGATCAACACCAGCAATTCTCACCTCCCAAGACCTTTACATGTAGGGACTTTTGGATTCAAGGATCTCCAATTCCATCTGCCCTCAACTAAATACAGAAATGAATCAGGTTTTATTACTACACACAAGCTACTTTCTTGCCCCAAATCTTATTCCTCTGGCATAAAATTTTTTGCAAGCATAGAATTTCATTAAAGAATCAAAAATAGTTCCTTGAATCAGTAATTGCTTGGGTATACTTTCACTTTTTAATACCACACTGCCTCCCAAACTTCATGGTTTGTAACTCATTTGTTTAACTGGTCATTCATATAACAATCATTTATGAATCTGTGTGTCCTATACATTGACAAACTATATAATTGGCTTTATATTGGCTCTATCCTGCAAAGGAAGAGTATATTTTTTCTAAGCATTTCAATTAATGAAATATTCCATCCTAGAGGGCAATACATAATTTTAAAATAATTTCTAAATAAAAAATGATTAGAGACCAAGAAATTGAGACAATTTTTACCCCTATGAAGTCACCTTCCTCAAACTCATTTAAAATTTCAGAGTTGGCATTTTTGCTCATGCTTGTATTACTTGACATGACCTTTAAACGTCCAGCAAGAATCAAGTAGCATTCAAGTGTTATATGTCCTTGTCTTAGAACCATACTTTCAGCTTCAAATCTGAGAAGAAAGAATATCAAAAACATTTCTTCTGCAGAATGGCAAGTTTAAAGTCATTGGTGGCAAACAAAATCCTGTTATCTTCATTTGTAGAGAATTTTACTTTTTGTTAAGAGGCAGTTAACATCCTCTTCTGGTATTGACCTTGAAGGCAGGGAACCTCACCAACTTGTTCGCTGCTGTAGCATCAGTGCCTGGAATGGTGCTTGGCTCAGAAAGTGGGCATTCAGTAAATATATATTGAGTGGATTTATGAATAGGCAAAAGGAGGTGGTGCACATCCCCAGAATATGTCTCCATACAAGTTAATCCCATAGATGAGCCCTGTTATTTCATAAATACAGGCATTTTAAAAAATGTAATGCCTATTATATATATCACTAGAGTTCTGCTGAATTCATGATGTAAAATTTTTGGCTTTCTGGGGAGACATAAATTTGGCATTGATTTGCAGTCAAACTCCCACAAAAATAACTATACAAGTAAGCCTTCCACAGTTCGATGGAAGGTGAAAAAGACATGAAACTCTTGAGTCAGAGACAAAGGACTTTCCTAGTTTCAGCAAAAGGAGTAACAGGAGTATCAGTGTGGTTGTCCAGTGCCCAAGTCCCACCGATGATGTGGAGGGACCCGCAGAGCCTGGAAATACAGTGGGATGGGTCACAGGGGAGGATCCTGAGCTTAGGGAATCCACTGCTATTATAACAAGCAGTAAACAAGCCTGTTTGTCTGGAAGGAGACCAGATGCAGTGCAAGAAATGCAATGCATTATCTTCTCAGGAATTCCCCTGCATAAGCAATCCCAGGAAGTGGTCCAGGTAAATGAACAGTCAAAGCCTTGGGATTTTGGCACCTTCAGCAAGACATTTAGGAACAGATATGGCTCACAGAAGACTGTATCTCAACACACAGGGCATAATAATACAAATGAACACAACTTGAAAAAAAGTTTATGTGGTTACTTTAAAGAATTATGATTCTAGTTCCAACGGAAAAAAATGCAAGGAGGAAACTTTACAATGCTATTTTCAATGCCTCTGGGGAAAGGATCACAAGATTACAATGTGAGGATTCCTGACTTTCCATTGTTTATGTTAACACATAACAAGTTTTACAGCCACTACTACTTGAACTCCATAGACTTGCAAAATTATTAAAAATTGCTGAAGTAAATGCCATATCACAAAATATCTTCAGGATAATGATTGGTTTCCATGAACTAAGAATAGGAGAATTCCATTGCTAGGCCCAGCATGGAATCATGAAAATGAGGCCAATAGTAAATATGTGATAGAAAAGGAAGGAGAAAGCATGTGGAATGGAGAACTAATATATGGATGATAAGCACTGTGATGGAATAAGTCTGTATCAAAACTCAGTTTGGATTTAAAGCATCACAGAAAGAGAAGGATTCCACATCCTTTATTTTCTCCTTTATATTGTGAAAGTGTGGATGAAGGATAGTCATTCTCAGCCAGGTTTTGAAGTGCATCATCTAGCTGCCAGATACCCATTATGCTAATTGGATCACCAGCCTCCTCACTATTTCGTTGGCACCAGGATTCCAGGGCTACCCATTTCTTCTGCAGCATTAAAATTTAAGCTTACCACCCATACAATAAACCATAAAATATTCACATGGCCTGTCCTCTACTTTTGTATTATACTGTAACTCCAGAATGACTCTTCAATAGCCTACTTGAGTGATGTGAAGCAATGCCAATACTGAATAGGCTTCTCATGCTTAGACATTTAATTTTTTATTTCCAGAGCACCTGAAGCATTTGTGATATTTACAGTTTGATTGGAATCATCATCCTCCCTAAGAATTTTTTCTTATTAAGCCTCTACATACAATTACTCAACCTAATAATACCGAAATCAGAGTATTTATGTTAAGAATAGAAAAAGATTTAATACCTTCACATTCAGAAATGTAAATGTCTACATAAATATACATATGGCTATATATGTATATTGTATATTGAACTCTAAGAAGAGCCTATGAGCATTATTATTTACAGACACATTGGTTCATTTTTGGTTTTATTCTCCATTTAAAAGGGTAAATTTGAATAAATATTAATATCAATCTTTGTTGAATGAACTGGTGCTGAAGACTCTCCCTTAAAATTTCTAAATATCTTTGCTATTTACAATGAGAGTATGTTAATGCTACATGTTTAGCTTTTTCCAAGAAAGACTCATACACAATGGATCTTGTGTTCAACGGGGTTCTGTGCTGCAAACAACAAAACACACTCTGACTGGTTTTAGAAAGAAAGGATTTACTACAGTTATTAGATAGCTTATGGAACCTTTGGAAAGGTTAGTGAAATCGTTTCTGGGCCAAACTTCCAGGAACAACTCTGGTGAAGACGCTGGGCAGACCCCAGAACCACACCATCTCATTATGAGGAGCTATAAAAATGTAGAATTTGTTCAAAAGATTGTGGGCAACCTCAAACTGCAAATGTCAACCTCAGATCTTTATTATAAAATTTGGGGTACTTTAGCTAATACATTTTGCATGTTTTTTTCTCATGCTAGATAAACAAGTGGACTGTTACAGCACTCCAGTAATTTTTATATTGTTTTGTTATTTTGTTTATAGTAAGTTTTGGTCTTCATCCTTCAGATTGCCTTGAAAATTCATTACATGACAAAGTTCAAAGCACAAACTGAAAACTATTCCATATTTCTTCTGGTCAATACTCAGTTTGTAACTTGTCTTTTGTCTCTGAAGTTTTGTCAGACTGCACTCATCATCTGTCACTGCCAAGACCCAAATGGAATATTTTTGTGTCACATAACTCTTGATAGATTGCGGTCTGGCCAGCTTGAAGTTGTACTTCATTTGGCGAACTGTGAAATGACTGATTCTTCCTTAGACATAATTGAATCTTTAAGAAAAGAAAGAAAATAAATAATAGCTTAGAGAAGGGCTAAAGGAAAATTATTATGATGCTGTTACTAGCTCAGATCACTTCAATGTTTCTGATTGTCAAAACAAAAGTAGATTTTATGTGTTCTCCAAAATTTGCCATTTTTTAATGTGGTACATGTTGGTAATTACGATCTTCATTATATGGATTCATGAAAATTTGGTTTGACCCTAAAAGCAAACTTTCCCTATGGAAGGGAAGGAGACACTGATACATTGAGGAGATGACCTTCTCCAGCATTCATGAAGTTCCATGGTGTAATGGCCCCCGCCTGTTCAAACACGCCTTTTTATCCTCTTCCAAAAAATGAGGCTTTATTAAGGAACAGCAGAGAATCGCAATTCAGAACAAGCAGACTATGGTGAACCATAGGCACAGTCCAGAGAACAGAGATGGGCTTACTTTTATGGAGGAAAAGAAGAAGTTGGGAGGGGCTGTTTCTGAAGAGTTCAGGATGGTGGTGGCTTCTTATTGGCTAAGTGAAGCTGTTCCCATTGGCTGGGTTGTTGCTAGGAAAGAATAAATTCTTTCTCCTGCTGGTGTATGTAAAGTAAGCTTCCTCCTGTGTGGCATCTGAGTGGTAGTGAGTGCTCTCTGCAATTTCTTAAATACTCCTCCCTCCAAGAGATGGATCTTAAATCCCCTGAACTGGACTTAACTCCCATGGGCTGGATTTAGTAACTTACTTTTAAAGGACAGAGTAGGGAAAGGGGAAAATGGTAACTTTACAATGGAGAAACCTGGCAGATATCACCTTAGCCAAGTGATCAAGGCTAACATCACCAGTAATAAGGCATATTGATTTCATGTACCCAAAATCCATAACCTCAGTTGAATCATGAGAAAAAAGACAAACCCAAGCTAAAGAACATTCTACAAAACATCCAACCGGTACTCTTCAAAAGTGTCAAAGTCAAGGGGAAACCGAGAACAGTCACAGTTGAAGGAGACTAAGGAGACATGACAGCTAAAGGCAGTGTGGTGTCCTGATTTGAATCCTGGACAGAAAAAAGACATTTAGTAGAAATACTGGAGCAATCTGCACAGTCTGTAGACACCCAGCTGCAGACCCTGAAGCAGACTAAGGAGAATCAGCCTCCAGTTCAGTGCCTTTCTCCTCCTGGCCCCTGCATCATGCAAACAGGTTAGCACTGGTGGATGGTTTGGGTGTTTGGAATGGCTGAGGTGAGACGAAACAAATGGAAGTTGGGGGTTATTGACACTTCGTACAAAAGTGAATAAAGCATAAAGAAGAAGTTATGTTCAGCCCAGTGCTTTCTCTTTACCTAACATGCAGCAGTATTGAGGTAAGCATCTACCTTTAGGACCACGCAGAGGAAGTTCTCTAGCTTGGAGTAATCTTGTTCTCTGACAATTCCTCCTACCTGATTATATACAAACTCTTCATTCCTGCTAGTCTCTTTTGACAACATTTAGAATAGGGATTTCTAGTTGGTCACCTCTATAGCTCCTTGAAGATATAAAAATGGGTCTAAGAGTGGGCTGGGATCTTTACACTTTGAATATCTCCAAATATCTAATGAGTTCATTAATTTACCTGTAATAAAGCCAACTGGAGTAACATATTTTTATTTGCTTCAGCTGGAATCATGTCAACTCAGCATGAACAAAAGTGCTGACTGACAGTAAGATATATCTTTGATTTGAAAAAGCAGGGAGATAAATCAACTAGTGATAAATGATTCTGAAGAGGAGACAAAGACCTTTCAAAACCTGGGGTTCATGGAACAGCAATAATTAGGAACCACTGTGTTACTTGCTGCATAAGATAGCCTGCCATCTCCTCTTGACTCTGGAAGCCACTGCACCATCAGAAGCCTTAGGCTCCATCCGCTAGCACTACTTCCGACCCCAGAAAACACTTCCTCTGGTAATCTAATGCCATCTTGCTTGCCTTAAGTGTACCCAAGCTATGTATTTTATAGTATGCATGTGATTCATAAAGGGGTGTGTAAATAGTGTTTATTTTTACACCTTCAGGAATGCAATTCTCTACTTAAAATAGGTTTTATGAGAAAGATAAATTTAACTTAAATCATGTTTGTTTATACTACTTTTTCCAAGTTGTAAACTCACTGTTAAGTTGAAGACTTTCTGTACCCACACAAGAATTTCAGCCTGTAGTAACAAGAACGTACATGGCTATGTTTACTAGTGTTGGATCCCCCTGGGCTAAATTGGTATAAGTGGATTAAGGACAATGTCATAAGCACAGAAAATATTGACTTTAGGGCTTTCTGATGCCAAAGATGATAAATACTCATAATACAGCACTTTATTTTTTTAGAATAAAAAATAATAATTTTTTTATTTTTTAGAAACACTTCATATCTTCAAATGTTTAAAAATCAATAGCTCTTCTTACTTTATAACTGGTTTACAAAACATCCTTTAGAAGCTTAAAACAAATGTAAATCCAATTTACCTAAGTACATTAAAGTTTTAATAGAGACAGAAAAGTTTCACCTAATCTCTTTGGGATAAAAATCTATATCTACATAATGGATCACTGAAGTTTATTCAAAGATTTGTAAATTTAAATTACAGAAAACATTTTACAGGTTTAAATAAATTGATTTATATTCAAGATCAATCATTTATCTCAAGCACACACTTCAAACAAATATAACACATAGTAGGAATTCAATAATTCATTTTCCTTTAAGGAATATATGAAATAAATGAAAGAAAAGAACAGCTTCACTAGACCAAAAGAAAATAAAAATATTCCGTCCACCTTTATTTAATCCCATTTTGTTTTCTAAAACCCTAAAATTAAGACAGGATTAGGAGAGTATAGACATAAGAAAAATAATTTGGCATGATGTTTTTATAGTGTTAACCTGTGTTTGATTAAAATGATAGAAGAAAAGCATAATTGATAATATTGGAATAGTCATATAACAGAAAGAATAAAAAAGCCTTTCACCTCTCTGAAGGACAGAAATCAGCTGCCTGCCCACCAAGAGATTTCCCTCCCCAGTGCTGCCTTGGAGTTCTGGGTTTTGGTGGTGGGTTTCTATTTGGGTTGTGCATTTCAAGGATGGCATCACTCCCTCAGGGCCTCCTTTAGACTATAACAAAACCCCAGACTTCCTCAGTCCCAAAGTGTGAACCTCATCTGAATTCACCACGTCTTAGAATCTGTGCCTTGGATGACAAAGTTGTCACCAGAGTCCAGCCTTGTATCTGTGTCCTTACCCATGAGGCAGAGCAGCCTGGCCCCAGTTATTTCTTCCCTTCTGGTCTTACCTCATGGAAATCGCTCGTGCCCTGTGCTTAGGCATATGCTCAACTACCCAGTGACCAGAGCACATGACCTCTAAGGTCTTCTCAACCTTGAGTTACTGTAACAAAAAGTAGACCAGTGGGGCCAAGATGGGAGGAAACTTTGGGGAGTGATTATTATCATTATTTTCACTGTGGTGATGGTCTATGGGTATACACACTCATCAGTTTATCAAAATGTACATTTTTCACTATGTCAATTATACTTCCATAAAGCTGTTAAAAACATGTTTCCTTCTCATAGCCACTTTCTTCAATCAAGAAACTAATGAACAAATATTGATCTATCATCCACTTTGGCTCTCTGCATCTCTGGTAGGAATAGTTTTCTTCACCAAACAGCATTTCAGGGAAGTCAATATATCGTTTTCTTTACACTAAAACAGTACTTTAGCAGTATAGCTTCCATAACATATTATTTCATTCTGTTAATCAGGAGAGAAAGCCAGCTGACACATGTTTGAAACCAGTGGGTTGTCTCTCTTTCCACAGAAAGAAATATCTCTAGTAAATAAAGAATAACTGAAACTTCACAACCCAGCATAACTGAGGAGTTGTTTTAGATTGGGTTTAGAATGACAATTCTTGTGCAATATTTAAAAATAGCTGTTGGCAAGTTACTATACTCAAAGCAGCTGGAGAATAGGGGCACCCATCTATCTGAAAACTCAAGTGTTTCAGTTTCCTTATCTATAAAATGGGACTAATGGTATCATTTACTTATATGCTTGTCAAAACTAAATAATATGCATTAAAGCACTCAGAATAGCCCTTCATATTAAATAGTGTATGTAATTTGCTTAGAATCACAAAAAGCATATAGCAAATGCTCAATAAATAGTATAAATGTAATTGATGTTGCTGTTACTGTGCTCTCAAAGGTGCCCACACCAGGTGTGTCACTGCTCACGTGCTATCCAGGTGCCCTACACAGTTGGACACCCAGGAATGAGATTTTTGCCCCAATGTTACTGCCTAGGTAAATACACACGTCAGTTTTGTAGGACATTTCCACCAAGTTCAAAATCAAACAAGGGTATTTCTGTGTTTCTTTTAAAGAGTGGGATGGCTGCTACCATTCACTGCTTTTTACTTCTGTGGGAGACCCTCAATAGATGGATTCTTCATCTAGCTCAGGACAGGAAAACCAAAACCAAAAATAAAGCCTCTCTCTCGCCTCTGCTGTGTGACCCACTCATGAAACCAGAGCCTTCTCCAAGCAACACAGTTCCCACAAAAGTTACACCCCGTACTTGGAGCAACACTTCAAATCAACGCCACTTCCCTGATACTTGCATTCTCCAGAGTCAAATACAGAAAATTCAGATTCTTCCTCCGGTTCTGTCTCCTCGTTTTGGAAACCAAATTGACATCTTACCCACAGCCGACTAAAGAAGGTGGGATGTGTCAGTGGTGACTAGACAATTGTTCCCAGGAGAGGGAAGACAGCGATTTTCCTTCCCAGGGAATACCAGCAAATTCGAGGAGGGGGCGGGCTGCGCGGCCACAGCTGTTTCATCCTCTGTTCTGGCAAAGGAACCCGTGTTCCGGTGCCTTGAACCTGCGCACCAAGGTAGCCCCGGCGAACGAGGCGGCCCTGACCGCGGCGGGCCGGCACCTGGGCCCTGTTACCTTTTTCTGCACAGGCTCAGTCCGCAGACCCTGCCGCCCGCCGGAGCCTCCCCCGAGCCCCGCCCGGCGCGGAGCGCAGGAGTCCGCAGGCTCGGCTGCCCCCTCTCGCGCGGGCGGTTGGGGTCCCGGGAGCGCACGCCCCCGGCCCCACCTCTCTGACTGGACAACCCTTTGGGTTCCTCCCTTCTGGGCTCCTCAAAACGGCAAGCCCATGCAGTGATCGTGGGACGGGAAGGGGGCTCCAGCAATGCGCTGCAGCTGGGACGGAAAAGGCGTGCATGGAGGTGGGGGAATTTGCACTTTTATTTTATATTGAAACTAATAAAAATAAGCTGTGGAGGTAGATGTAACTTATTAGTTCTTAAGATAATGCAGGACTCTAAAATAAATTTATTGGGGGCGAGAGAGACGCTCGGGTGGCGACCGGCAGAGTGGTTCCTGGGGTGCAACCTTGAGAGAAGCCCTGACGTTGGCGGATGCCTCCTTGTAAGGGAGTGCCTGCGGCTCCCCAGCTGAGCGCCTATCAGGATCCAGGACACGCCTGCTCTCTGCCTGGAGCTCCGGACAAGGTGGGAGGAGGACCGCGGGCACAGCCGCGAGTCAGACTCGTTTTCCAAGAAAGCGTGTGACTTGTACGTGTGCACTCACAGAGAAAACTCGGAGGGGATAAAAAGCAGAGCTTTAGGGAACTGGGCGATGAAACCCCTGTCTCTGCTTTGACTGTAGGATAAACTGTACTGTTGGCTCAAAGGGCCCTGGAAGTTCTTTTACTAGGTTGATGTATTAAATTATTGCAATTTTTGGTGGGGGTAACTTAACAAAATATGCTTTCAGTTTGCTAGGAAACAAAGCTAAATGCACTTTAGTTATTTTTAAGTACTTACAGTGTCATCCAACAAGAGCCATGTAATAAATTGGTTGTCTGCAGATTTCACAGGTTCGTTCCATTGGAAAGATCTCAATGTAATTATGTCAGAAATATATGGAATCTTAATGGCTATATGTACAGTTGGGAGACGATACTGTCTTGCCAATGGGTTTCAGCCCTGGGCAAGTTCACTATGGATTCAGTGTGACCAAAGAAAATGACAGCAAAACGTTCTTGGGGTGAAAGGGTTATACCCAACTTTATTTCCAGGTGGCAGGTCAGTCACTAAAATCCTGTTCACTCAGAGCGAATCTGCATGCAGCAAGCCGGTCTCTGCCTCTGGGCCCCTCTGTCCACACAGCCATCCTGCACAGCCATCCTCTGGGCCTCTGTCCTCGGTGCTGCCACCACTCCAGCCTCTGCTCTGCTCTCCTGCAGCCTTGCAGCCCTGCCAACGTGGGAGCTCTTTTTATAGAATCAACAGCCATGTATATTGCCCAAAGGTGTGCAGTGAGCTATTCAACCATGGCCAGGTGAGAATCCTGGCCACAGGAACTCTCATTTTATCCACAGGAACTAACCAGATAAACCTTATGTTCATGATCATTATCTATATCAGGTTCAGAATCAGCTTGAATCTTAAAAGATTTGGATGTTTTTGTACCTATCCCTGTATCTTTCTCCAGTTAAAAAAAATCTTGATTGTGTACATGGTTTTTTAAAAAAATTAAGTTGAATTATACACAAAACAGCGGTGTTCACAGATTTACTGTTTTAGATGAGGTTCCTTATAAAAAGGTGATACCAACATGAGATTTTAAAAATATGTACTTATATAATCAGATTTGCAATTTTTCTAGGTACTGATAAAATGTACTAAAATTGAAGGAATAGTGGAATTATACTTTCAAAATGGATGTGACTGCATGATAAAGTGTTCCCTAATGTAATATATTTGCTCATTGATGCTTTCTTCTAATATGTATGATCTTTAGAAAATGTTACTGTTGGTTGTTCTGGACATCCTGTAGAATATGCAATGTTAAAAATAATAAAATTATGGAGCTGGAAAGAAGTTTAGATAATTCAATTCTTTCATCTTACAGTTGAGGATACTGGGCTCTTTATATAGTGATTAAGTCAATAATAGCTTATTGCCTCTGAGTGTGGAAGTGGTAGCCTAGCAGTAGGCCAGTTACATCATCAAATAGTTTAGGGTCAGGTGAGGATCCTGGCCATAGGAACTTCCATTTTCCCCACAATGACACACCCCACACTCCTGTTGTCAGCACCCTCCCAGCCCATGCCCTGGGTTACCTCTTCAGTAGCTGTTCATCCGTGTCCTTTATCATAGTTTTTAATTAACTGGTAAACATAAGTACATTTTCCCCTGAGCTGCTCTAGCAAGTAATCAAATCCAAGGGGATGGGGGCCATGGGAAGCTCTGATTGGTAGCCAAGAAGTTGTAGGTAACCTCGGGTCCTACTACTTGCAGTTGGCAACTAAAGTAGGGTGCAGCAGTTTTGGGGGACTGAACACTAAGTGGATGGGATCTGACACCATTTCCAGGTAGATAGTCTTAGAATTGAGTTAACTTATACGACACCCAACTGGAGTTGTAGACAATTGCTTGGTGTGGGGGAAAACATCTCCATACATTTGGCGACCAGAAGTGAAGTGTTTTGTGTGAGTAGTAAAGGAGAAACACACGAGAAAGAGTAGGATAGCTGTAAGTTTTTCCAATTCACTGTTTCTCTCCTAGAGTCTGTTGTGGAGAAAGAATTTTCCTCTACCTTTCAAGGTTCTTCCAGCTGGTCTAAGAATCAAACTGACAGATTAACAGGAAAAAAAATCCCAAAGTTTAATTACCTACCTACAGAAGCCCAATAATGAAGTTGAGACCCGAAGAAATGACCAAGGCAGGCAGCTTTTATCCATCTTAGACAAAGAAACATATATATGTGAAGAATTGACAGGAAAAAGAAAACTTAGGTTTGGCAGCTTCAATTAGTAAGGAATTATAAACAGAATTTGGGCTGGGATAATAAATTAGTAAAAAGTAACAAGTTCTATTCATGTAGGGTTCTTTGGCCTTGAATTCCCTGTCTCTGCCAGTAAAGATGTCTACGTTCTGGTGCCCAGAGGGAAACTTTCCCATGGGAAATTTATTTCCTGGTTTAAAGGCAGGAGAACAAAGGCAGGTCAGAGAAACCCTTCTGCTTCTGCTGTTTCTCCAGTCTTTTTAATACAAAGTAATCAGTATGCCAAAGTGGCATATTTTGGGACTGCCTGTCCTTGGTCCCTGTAGACCCTTGCTACTTGAGGGTCCTCCAAAAGACAATGTAATTCTTCATAAACCTTTAAACTTGTTACTCTCTTCTCTCCAAGAAAACACAAAAAGGCAACCTCCTACATTTGTATTGTGGGAAAGTTGGGGTTCCTATGGCCAGGATCCTCAGTGACCTTAAACTACCTGATGTAACTGGCCTGTTGCTGGGCTGCCGCTTCCACACCTGTAGGCAATAAGCTATTATTGCATTATATGGAGAGCTCAGCCCAGTGCTCTGTGCGGAGGCAGAAATGTTAGTGCTAGACCTGCTGCCAGAGAACAAGCTGGGTAATAAACCCTTTCACCCCAAGAACGTTTTGCTGTCATTTTCTTTGGTCACACTGAATCCATAGTGAACTTGCCCAGGGCTGAAACCCATTGGCAAGACAGTTCCAAACATACACTGACTTTCTTGTGAAAAATCGGCCCTAATTGATCAGATCACTCTCCTAGACACCATAATAGACTTTCTTCCTGAGGGTGTTCCCTGTCTCAGTGAATGGCACCACTTTGTCCACTTGTCCAAGACAGAGTGAGATCTGAGAATCATTGATTCCTCCCCTATTCCAGTCCTTCTCAAATCCATTCTCCTTGCAGCTACCAGAAGGATCATTATAAAATACGAAATTTTACATATATCACTCCCTTGCTAAAACCCTTTAAGTGGTTCCCATTGGCCTGAAGGAGAAACTCCTAACTTCTTCATTAGATTTTAAAGGCTCTTTCTAGTTGGCCTCCCTCCCTACATTTTCTTCTTTAGCCTTGCCTCTTTTTACCTTCCCCACCTCCTCATCCATCTGCTGCCATGCCTCCTTCCCACTGGCACTTGTTAAATTACTCTGATTTCCCATAGGTATGGGAAGGTCTCTTTGATCATTCAGCCTGAAATGCTCTTTGGCCCTTTCTTCCCTGGGGAGCTCCTGCTCTTCCATCAAGTCTCTGATTAGATGATTTCCTCCAGGTTTCCCAGATTCCACTCCCACAGGCTCTCAGAACACCACCCTGAACCCCACCACAACCCTTATCACGCAGTGTTGTAATTGCCCATTTCACCCTCTGTTTCACCATTAGGCTAAGCTGTGCCAAAAGGAAACTGCATGTGGAAAGAGCCTGAGCTTTCAAATCAGACTTCCAAACCCAGTTCCTGCATTTGTAAGGTGTAGGCACCTTAACAAGTTTCTTACCTGTCTGGTTTCAGTTTCCTATCTGTAAAGAAAGAGGATCATTATAAAGATTAGTGAAACAAAAAACAAGACCCATCTATATGCTGCCTACAAGAGACTCACTTTAAATCCAAAGACATACACAGACTAAAGTGAAGGGATGGAAAAAGATAGTTCATGCAACTAACAGAGAGAAAAAAGCAGGAGTTGCAGTATTTGTACCAGACAAAATAGACTTCAAAACAAAGAGAGCCACAAGAGACAAAGAAGGACATTACATAATGATAAAGGGGTCAATCCAACAAGAAGATATAACCATTATAAATATCTATGCTCCCAACACAGGAGCACCTACATATGTGAAACAAATACTAACAGAATTAAAAGGGGAAAGAGAATGCAATGCATTCATTCTAGGAGACTTCAACACTCCACTCACTCTGAAGGACAGATCAACCAGACAGAAAATAAGTAAGGACACAGAGGCACTGAACAACACATTAGAACAGATGGACCTAACAGACATCTACAGAACTCTACACCCAAAAGCAGCAGAATACACATTCTTCTCAAGTGCACATGGAACATTATCAAGAATAGATCATATATAAGGCCACAAAAAGAGCCTCAGTAAATTCAAAAAGATTGAAATTGTACCAGTCAGTTTCTTAGACCACAAAGGTATGAAACTAGAAATAAATTACGCAAAGAAAATGAAAAATTCCACAAACACGTGGAGGCTTCACAACATGCTCCTAAATAACCAATGGATCAATGACCAAACAAAAACAGAGATCAAGCAATATATGGAGACAAATGACAACAATAATTCAACACCACAAAATCTGTGTGATGCAGCCAAGGCCATGCTAAGAGGAAAGTATATTGCAATAGAGGCCTACCTCAGGAAAGAAGAACAATCCCATGTAAGCAGTCTAAACTTACAATTAATGAAGCTAGAAAAAGAAGAACAAATAAGGCCCAAAGTCAGTAGAAAGAGGGACATAATAAAAATTAGAGTAGAAATAAATAAAATTTAGAAGAACAAAGCAATAGAAAGAATCAAAGAAAGCAAGAGCTGGTTCTTCAAGAAAATAAACAAAATAGATAAACCCCCAGCCAATCTTATCAAGAAAAAAAGAGGATCTACACACATAAACAGAATCAGAAATGAGAAAGGCAAAATCATGACAGACACCAAAGAAATACAAAGAATTAGTAAGGAATATTATGAAAAATTACATGGTAATAAACTGCATAATCTAGAAGAAATGGGCAACTTTCTAGAAAAACACAGCCTTCCAAGGCTGATCAAGGAAGAAACAGAAAATCTGAACAGACCAATTACCAGCAATGAAATTGAACTGCTAATCAAAAACCTACCTAAGAACAAAACCTCTGGACCAGATGGGTTCACCGCTGAATTTTATCAAACATTTAGTGAAGACCTAATACCCATTTTTTTTAAAGTTTTCAAAAAAACAGAAGAGGAGGGAATACTTTCAAACTCATTCTATGAGGCCAGCATCACTCTAATATCAAAACCAAGCAAAGATGCCACAAAAAAAGAAAATTACAGACCAATATCCCTGATGAACATACATACAAAAATACTCAACAAAATATTAGCAAACCGAATTCAAAAATACATCAAGAGGATCATACACCATGATCAAGTGGGATTCATCACAGGGATGCAAGGATGGTACAACATTCAAAAATCCATCAACATCATCCACCACATAAACAAAAACAAGGACAAACACCACATGGTCATCTCCATAGATGCTGAAAAAGCATTTGACAAAATTCAGCATCCATTCATGATAAAAACTCTCAAAAAAATGGGTATAGAGGGCAAGTACCTTAACATAATAAAGGCCATATATGACAAACCCACAGCCAACATGATACTTAACAGCAAAAAGCTAAAAGCTTTTCCTTTAAGATTGGGAACAAGACAAGGATGCCCACTTTCTCCACTTCTGTTCAGCAGAGTACTGGAGGTCCTAGCGACAGCAATCAGACAACACAAAGAAATAAAAGGCATCCAGATAGGTAAGAAAGAAGTTAAACTCACTTTTTGCAGATGACATGATATTGTACATAAAAAACCCTAAAGAGTCCACTCCAAAACTACTAGATCTAATATCTGAATTCAGCAAAGGTGCGTGATACAAAATTAATACACAGAAATCTGTTGCATTCCTATACACTAAAAATGAACTAGCAGAGAGAGAAATCAGGAAAACAATTTATTTCACAATTGCATGAAAAAGAATAAAATACCTAGGAATAAACCTAACCAAGGAAATGAAAGACCTATACTCTGAGAACTACAATACACTCATGGGAGAAATTAAAGAAGATACCAATAAATGGAAACACATCCCATGCTCATGGATAGGAAGAATTAGTATTGTCAGAATGGCCATCCTGCCTAAACCAGTCTACAGATTCAATGCAATTCCTATCAAAATACCAACAGCATTCTTCAACGAACTAGAGAAAATAGTCCTAAAATTCATATGGAACCACGAAAGACCCCAAATAGACAAAGCAATCCTGAGAAAGAAGAATAAAGCAGGGGGAATTACGCTCCCCATCTTCAAACTCTACTACAAAGCCACAAAAATCAAGACAATTTGGTACTGTCACAAGAACAGACCCATAGACCAATGGAACAGACTAGAGAGCCCTGATATAAACCCAACCATATATGGTCAAATAATATATGATAAAGGAGCCATGGACATACAATGGGGAAATGACAGCCTCTTCAACAGCTGGTGTTGGCAAAACTGGACAGCTACATGCAAGAGAATGAAACTGGATTATTGTTTAACCCCATACACAAAAGTAAACTCGAAATTGATTAAATAAATTGAATGTAAGTCATGAAACCATAAAACTCTTAGAAGACAACATAGTCAAACATCTTCTGAATATAATCATGAGCAACTTCTTCCTAACCCATCTCCTTGAGAAAAGGAAACAAAAGCAAAAATGAACTCATGGGACTACATCAAACTAAAAAGTTTCTGTATGGCAAAGGACACCATCAATGGAACAAAAAGGGATCCTACAGTATGGGAGAATATATTTGTAAATAACATATCCAACAAGGGCTTAACATCTAAAATATATAAAGAACTTACATGCCTCAACACCCAAAAAGCAAATAACCCGATTAACAAATGGGCAGAGGATATGAAGAGACAGTTCTCCAAAGAAGAAATTCATATGGCCAACAGACACATGAAAAGATGCTCCACCTCACTACTCATCAGGGAAATGCAAATTAAAACCACAATGAGATATCACCTCACACCAGTAAGGATGGCCAGCATCAAAGACTAAGAACAACAAATGCTGGCAAGGATGTGGGGAAAGGGGAACCCTCCTACACTGCTGGTGGGAATGTAAGCTAGTTCAACCATTGTGGAAAGCAATATGGAGATTCCTCAAAAAACTCAAAATAGAAATACCATTTGACCGGGAAATCCCACTCCTTGGAATTTACCCAAAGAATACAACTTCTCAGATTCAAAAAGACATATGCACCCCTATGTTTATCACAGCACTTTTTACAATAGCCAAGATATGGAAGCAACCTCAGCGTCCATCTGTAGATGAATGGATAAAGAAAATGTGGTATATATACACAATGGAATACTATTCAGCCATAAGAAACAAACAAATCCTACCGTTTGCAACAACATGGATAGAGCTGTGGGGCATTACGCTCAGTGAAATAAGCCAGGTGGAGAAGGACAAATGCCAAATGATTTCCCTCATTTGTGGAGTATAACAATGAAGCAAAACTGAAGGAACAAAATAGCAGTAGACACAGAGACTCCAAGAAGGAACTAGTGGTTACCAAAGGGGAGGGGTGTGGGAGGGTGGCTGGGGAGGGAGGGAGAAGGGGACTGAGGGGTATTATGTTTAGTACACATGGTGTGGGAGATCACGCAGAGAACAGTGTAGCACAGAGAAGGCACATAGTGAATCTGTGGCATCCTACTGCACTGATGGACAGTGACTGCATTGGGGTATGGGTGGGGACGTCATAATATGGGTAAGTGTAGTAACCAGATTGTTTTTTCATGTGAAACCTTCATAAGAGTGTATATCAATCGTACCTTAATAAAAAAAATTTTTTTAATGATTAAAGAAACAATGTCTGTAAAACATTTGCCGTATACTTAGTAGATGCTCAGTAAATAATAGTTATCAATGGTAAGTATTATTTACTGAGTCCTGCCTGTCTTCTCCTTAGACTCCTCTCAAGAGAGTGGACATCTTATCACCACCAAGTGGAGATACATGAAAAAAAAAAAACTGACTTTCCTGACCCTGAAAAATCCTCATTAGCTATATATACTTAAGGAAGTTATTTGACTGGTTTTTTATCCCTCCGTTTCTTTAACTGAACATGCCACATTTAATTAGTATAGTCATACATAGGGATAAAAGTATTTTGAACAAATACACATTTTGAAAAGATATACTCCTTTTTTATTATTTGTGAAGAAGAAATGTGATTTCAAACATTAAAATATTGAAATTAATTGGGGGCTGAGACAATAAATAGTGTAAAATAGCAAACTCTCACTTTTAGCCATGATCCTTAACATTTTCCTCTCTTCATCCTTTATTCCAGAAAAGATAAATTGTAAAACAAGTTGTTGGAAATTTCATCACACCTTCTGCCCCTATCTATTATGGTAATAGTGTAACTAAGCAAGTGAGCAGCTAGTATAAGAAGCCCCAGTAGTCAAGAAAATCTATATCCTGTACAGCACAGCTTTGGATAGTTGTGATTAGATTTTTTTACAATTTATCATCCATCTTAGACTGCAGACTATTAGAAGTAGCAAATGCATTAGCATTCTGGAGAAAAGAGAAGATTGATCACATACATATCTAATTTCACTCCCTCTAAATTCTACAAAAATAATAGTAAAAATATTGTTTTAAAACATATAAGAGAAAAAGAATGAGAGAGGAAGCTTTGCAACAAAATATTGCAAGCTGTGAATGAGTGGTAATTGATTCAGAGAGCTGATTAGACTTCATCCTAAACATTCAGAGGGGAAGCTAAGAAGGAACCCAGTTCTACTACAGAACCCCAGAAAGATCCCGAGTTGGCTGCCCCAGCTGCTTCAGAAAGTAGGTGCAAACATAGGGCTCCTGAAGGACTGAGTTAACGTTTAAGAAACAGTTAGAACCTCAGATAACTCTCTCATTCCGAGCAGCAGATCAAATGTTCCTCCACTGCCCCACCCAAATGCTGGAAGTTTACTCTCTGGAGATAGAAAACAGCTTCTGGACGAGGGGACATTAGACACAGTCAAGGGCAGGGGTATTGTACTGAATTCAGAAATATTAACAGTATATTTATATACTGAATGTTGAGAAGGTGTCCACACACACCCTTCCCCTGATTAGTTACAGAATGAAGGGAGCCATGGCTATATCTTAGAGCAGGAAATTGGGAAATACTTCGCTAGGGAACATGAGTAGTTCCCCATCTAAAGATACCCACAAAATTTCCCTGTGAAATCACCCTTCAGTGAATCCCATAGTCAACAAGCCTAGAGCTTCCAATCAGCTCAGAGCTCTTAAATATGAGCAGGCAGCCAAAGATTACCACATATCTGAAGGAAAGCCTGTAGCAAAGAAGAGAAAGAATAAAACAAAGGAATTGGGGGGAAGGCAACTTGGAGAAATAGAGACCTCTAGACAAAATCATGCCTTAGTTAACTACAATTAATGTGTTATTTTACTCATAAGAAAAGAGCAAGACACTGTCTGACTTTAAGACTTTCTATAAAATTACAGTAATCAAGTCAGTGTGATATTGGTGAAAAATAAACAGATCAGTGAAGCAGAAGAGAGAGCCCAGAAATAGACCCCCATAAATACAGTCAACTGACTTTTGACAAAGGAGCAGTTATCACACAGTGGAGCAAAGATAGTCTCTTCAACAAATGGTGCTGGAACAATCGGACATACATGTGCAAAAAAATGAACACAAAAATTAAGTCCAAATGTATCACAGGCCAAATGTAAAACACAAAACTATAAAACTCACAGAAGACAACATAGGAGAAACCTGGCTGACCTTGGTTATGGTGGTGCCTTTTTAGATACAACACCAAAGACACAATCTATGAAAGAAATAGTTGATCAACTGGGCTTCATTAAAATTAAAAATGGGGGAGCTATACACCTGTGAGAACAGGGGATAAACAGGAAATACCTGTACTTCCCTCTCAATTTTGCTGTAAACCTAAAACTGCTCTGAAAAATCAAGTCTTAACAAGCTTAAGAAAAAAATAATAAGATGTTCTATTAAAAAAGAAACAGTTGGGAAGCAGAAGTTCTTGGAAATAACATGTATAATAGCAGAAATGAAAACTCAATAGAAAGGTTGGGAAATAAAACAAAGGAAATCTTCCAGAAAGTAGAAAACAAAAACATATAGATTGCTCACTTCAGCAGCACATATATTAAACTGGAATGACCCAGAGAAGATCAGCATACCTCTCAAAATAAGGATACACAAATTTGTGAAGCATTCCATATAAAAACAAAACAAAGAAAAAAAAAACAGGAAATAAGTGCTGCTGAGGGAAAATGAGGAAAAATTGGAACCATTATACACTAATGGTAGGAGTGTAAAATGCTGCAGTCACTATAGAAAATAGTCTGGAAGTTCCTAAAAAAATTAAACATGGATTTATCATGTGACCCAACAATTCCACCTCTGGGTATCCACTCAAAAGAACTGAAACCAGGGGCTCAAACAGATACTTGAACACCAATGTTCATAGCAGCTTTATTCACAGTAGCCAAAAGGCAGAAGCAACCCAAATGGACAAACTATTGTATATGCATAAAACAATATTCAGCCTTAGGGAGGAAATTATGACACATACTACAAAATAGATGAACTCTGGGGACATGATGCTGAGTGAAATAAGCCAGACATAAGAGGACAAATTTCGTGATTCCACTTATGTGAAGTTCTTCGAATAGTTAAATACATAGAGACAGAAAGAAGAATGGAGGCTACCAAACCCTCAGGGAAGGAGGTAGTAGGGAGTTATTTTTTAATGGGTGCAGAGTTTCAATTTAATGATGAAAAAATTCTAAATATGGAGAGTGGTGATGATTGTACAACAATTAAATTTCCACTTAATTGTACACTTAAAGTTAGTAATAGTAAATTTTATGTTATACATTTTACCACAATTTTTTAAATGAGCAATTTAAGCCTATAGCTTAGAGATACAGAGTCAAATACTAAGAAAAACAACTCTAAGAGTGGAAGTATTTTTCTCTGAGGATGGGAAAATGGTGGGAGAAGGGAAGCTGTTTTCCAAGCAAGCTTTGTAAAGTTATTTTATCTTTAACTTATGTGCATGTAAAATCTTGATATTATAAACAAATAACAATCATAATAAATTTGAAATAATTTTAAGTCCTTCAGTTTTATAGATAACCAAACAATGGAGAGAGTAAGACCTCTGGACAAGGTAATCCAAAAAACAAGAAGCAGATAAAGGAGTTGAACCACCATGTTATCAATCCAAGTTCAGCATTTTACCACCATAACACACTGCACCCTATAATAGCATCTTGCTGAATATCCTAAAATAAACTTCTGGGAGTTCTGCCTTAAGCCTTCTTATATTACTTTTCTTCATGTTTTATTAAATGCTTAATAATACTACAGATTTGTCCATTTTGCCTAGCCAGTGTTTGTTAAAAATTAAGTTTTTTCTAATCCAAACACAACTTTTGAAGTAACACAGTTTTCCTCATTTTCTTCTCGATCTTCATAATTCAAATTGAATGGGATTTTTGAGTCCTGCATTCCATGTTGCTCCCTAAATGGTTGGAGAGTCTTTTCTATTGTTGAGTAAGACACTGTCCTTTAATTCTCACGCAGAGTATTTTGTACTGAGTCTAAAAACCTAACCTTGGTAACCTTATGGCAACAGAAGCCATTTCCATTTCAATTTAACTCAAGTCACCAGTTCAATATTAATTTTAATGTTAATTTTTTTCCACTAGAAATATGATATCATTATAAAGAACAGTTAGACAAAGCAATGATATATAATTTACCATGCCTCAGACTTCAGAATGAAACCCTATGTGTATACTACTTCCAATAATACTCCATTAGTTATCAGTTGAACATATACTAATGGACCTCTATAAAATAATGTTTAAAGAACTACAAGGACCTGTCATAAGCATATCCTCCAACACTGACAAAGTGCCTTTTCCCAGAATAATGTGTTTGATAAGCCATCACTCTCAGAACTCTAAACAAAGTTTATTATGCTCTTAGGATATCATTCCTCACCATAATAGTGTAGATTACTAAATATGGTTTCTAATCTTATGTGACTGTCTCACATTCATCTAAATCAATTTTTGTGTTTCTTGAGGGCAAGGTATCACAGGGCTACATACATAATAAATGCTAATGAAGCATCTATGATAATTAAGTATGAATCAGAGTACAGAATCATGGGATATTAAAGCTGAAATGGGTTGTAGGGTTACGGGCCTAGTGACCTCATTTTCCAATTAAGGAAATATTAATGGACCTTTGAGTGTGCACTGATGTCAGACATGCCATGGAATCTGCTCGTGGCAGCCCCTTAGACTGATAAGGTGAAAGAATCAGAGAGGTCAAGTGGTGTGCCCAAAATCACACAGCCGGTCAGTGCTGACACTGGGACTCCAACCAAGGTGATTGGAGACCAGAGCCTGTCCTTGGATGAAGCCCAAAGACAGATGTTGACTGACTTAAACACGATCGTATGGCTGGCTGTTACCCCCTCAGGCCTAGAACTCAGATGGGCTGACCGCCCAGTGCAGTTGCTCATTGTTGGACCCATTAGTGCATATATTAAGTTAAAAAAGAGTTTCTATCTGGTGATGCTATTGACTATAATTTCTCATGTTTATATAGTAAAATTTGAAAAGAATGTACATGTAAATTACCCATGCAAAATTGTTTCTCTGTAACATAAACCTTAGAACTGAAAATGTCAACTTAGTTTCTCTTCCAGTATTTAAATAAGCCACAGAGGCTCAGAGAGGTGAAGAAATGACTGCAAGACCACGCCACCACTAAGGTAAGACATGGAACAGGGTCTTACCCTCCTGAGGCAGGGCTGCCCCCCAACCCCAAACACACTCTACTTCCATGTATTGACAGAGCCTCTGTCTTCCATGCTCTATAAACCCACATTCCAGATCCTTCTGAAACTTCCCGTTTATCTGATTACTTTCATTTGTATTTACAAATACTTCCAATCTCTAATCTACTCCCGATGCATTCCTGTCCATATCAGATCCAGTTATGTGCATCCTCACATTAACTTGTTGCCACTTGCCACCTACTCAGTGGGAAACTCTGGCCATTGCCACAGTTGCCTCCCTTCCTAACACTGCTGATGCTCCCCTGCTTCCACAGAGCAATCCTGGGGGGCCTCCATAGTGCCCAGCATGGCAGCAGCTGTGGGAGCTCCAGTACCAAGTCCAGCCTACAGACCAACAGAGGCTCTTGTCACCAGGCATGGGATATGCATTTCCCACCAGCTGCCCAAAGGGGCCAAGTGACAAAAGAAATGGGGTAAACTCTGACCAGTGAGCATCTTAAGGCAAGAAGGAACCAAAAGATAAATTCATTTCATTTCTTTCCCACAATGAACTTCTTCAACATGCAGTGGTTCCACGGAGACATCCTCTGTACCAAAGTTCCAGCCGCTTTCTTCTGCAGCTGTGGCCAGTGCAGTAACACCCGCCTTCCCTCTCTGCCTCACACTCCTTTCCCCTTCTCTCTTACTGTTCTGGGATTGCATTCCCCAGTAAACGTTCACATGAACGCTCTGTCTCAGACTGTTTTCTACCCAACTCAAGTAATAAAAGCCTAAATTTTGGAGTAATAAAATTCTTACAAGTTAAAAATATTCTTTTACAAACTCAGCTGGCAATTATTGTGGATGAACTTTTTTTCTGAGATCTCTTGAGTCCTGGCAATGGGGAGAGGAGGCATATAAGAGGAAGCCCAGAGGAAGTAACAAGAAAGCTTACTATGGGCCTCCGCTTTTCTCTCCAGTTTAAAAAGCAAATTAACATCCCTGCTGTCAGCAGATATCTGATGTTTATTAGTGAACATAGAACCTAGAAGAGGTCTTCAAGTGAAGTAAGGAAATGAATGCATACATTCTTCTAGGATATCTGGGATATCTTGGCAATCACTTTTAGTACGGAATCTTTGGATTGCTATTAAGCTCAATGATTGGAGCCAGGAACTCTCACCCCATTTACAGCTAGATGTTAGCTATTCCCTCTGATCCTGGAGAAGTAAGGTGGTTTAATTAATGGAAAGAAAGGCCCAGGAAAGCAGCTAGCAGCTTTCAAAACTCAAAAACATCAGCGCAGCTATATTAATCATGATTTTTATTTTCTCTGTTTTATGATACTTTGACTTGTAGGGGGCCTTGCAGACCCCAGAGGGACCGCTCCTCCTAGGATTAGCTGATTTCTAGAAATAGCAAACAACTTGCCCATGAGCAGGGCTTTATATACAAACCAACCAATTCAGAGCCCATACCCCAACCACCTCCTTTATCAAACTCTCATACACCAAGCCAATATTCCCCCTGCCCTAAATCACTCCAGGGCCAGGTACAGGATAGCTAGGGACCATTCCTACAGCCAAAACTTGTCAAAATTATCCAAACTACCCAGTCCTAAACTATTTAATGTGCCCTGTCTTACATTTCCCAAAGAGATCACAATAAAGTCTTGAGTCCATACTTTCTCCTCCTCCTCCTGCTCCCAACCCATGCTGGGGCTTCCTCAGGTGGCCCTGCATGGAATGCCATGCTTCCTGTTTCCAGAGATCTGTGAGTATAAACTTCCTTCATGAAATCATTTCTGTGTCTGCATGTTTTGCCACACCTGATTAAAAACAATCTCAGGTACATTTTTCAAGACACCAGCCAAACAGGGCCCCTCCTCAGAGATCTGACTTTTAACTGGATGGGGCCTTGTCCCTAAATGTCTAAATTTTAGTAATTTCAGTATCTTTCCTTGGCTTCCCCAGTCTTAGCAGGTGGTAGTTGTTTCCTGCAGTTGCTACATCCGTAACAAAGATGGTTTCTTTTACCTTTGTAGTTGAATATCCTTTATACCCAGTCAACAATTCTGCATGTAAAATTGTTTCTGTCAAAATAACTGTTGTGTTTTCTCCCTCTTGACTAGACCCTAATGAATACACAATTTTAGGGTTAATTCTGGCACTTGGTTTGCTTCAGAGCTTAATAATTTATCCATAGTTCATGAGATATTGCTAAGGTAGGGGGAAGTGTGTGTGGAATAAACCCAGCCAGTAAAAATTCTGGGAAATCAAAGAGATTCAGATCAACTTACAATGTGTCATTCTCAAAAAAACAATGCTAAATTCCTCATACTTGCCAATTCCTCGTCTTATGCCGCAAAGATATTCTAAATCTTCACCTTTTATTAAATCAATACTGGAGACATATCCAAGTATTTGTAGTCAATAAAGGCCATGATACATTTCTAATCTTATGAAAATCAAGAAGGTTTCAAAAACATATGCCTTTGTCCATTGGGGCCGCTATAACAAAATACTGTAAACTGGGTAGCTTATCAACAAACATTTATTTCTCACAGCTATAAAGGCTGAGGTGAGTGTGCCAACATGGTCAGGTTCTGGTGAGAGCCCTGGGCTGCAGACTGCTGAGTTCTCTTTGCAGCCTCACATTGGAGTAAGGAGTGAGCTAGCTCTCTAGCCTCCTCTTGTAAGGGCACTAATCCCACCATGAGGGCTCTATCTTCATGACCGAATTATCTCCCAAAGGCTCTGCCTCCTAATAACATCACACTGGGAGTTAGAATCTAACATATGAATTTGGCGGTAGGGGGAGCAGGGAGGACATAAACAGCATATGTAATAGAGAACAAGCTCTTGCCCTGTGCCGGACTTCCCAACAATATCCATTTCTCCCTAGCACATCAGACTCATGCAGTTAAACCAGCTATTGTTGTGATGACAGGTAGTGGGAAACACAGGTATCCCTGCTTGTGAAAAGCTCGAATTACACCACACTCTTTTTTTTTTTACACTTCTACGACCCACATTAGTATCTGTTTTCACTAACCAAAAGAAATCTGAAGAGGATTTTTGCTTTCACACACACACACACACACACACACACACACACACACACACACACACACAGGCGAAAAGTGAAAACAGCGTTCAGTGGGTTTTCTTGCAGAGGACCATTCCGGAGGCAGCATATACTCCCAGCAGTGAGAGTGGCGCCACCAAACTCTTTCTCCAGGAATTTCACTCAGCGCCTCAGCAACAAATTGTGTCTGCCCACATCTGTGCTTTTATCTTGATTTACTTTGTGCATCTGTTGGCAAGATGTATCCTAAGGTATCAGAAAAAACTTAAGAGAGGTCATTTTAGGCACCTAGGAACACTCAATTTTTTCCCATATAAATTACTGGTAATTGCTTCTTCATTTTATGCCATTCCAGCTTAGAAAAATTTTCATAGGAACACTCTACTTTTGGACAGTGGAGAAAACCCCTACTCTGTAATAGGTGACAAAGTACCTGAGTTCTAATCCAACTAAACCAATTCAAACTTGGTGACCTTGGGAAAAGCATTAACTTCTCTGAGACTGTTTCTTTATCTTGTCAAATGGGATTATTAATATTTCTCATTCCACCCATCATGCAGGCTTACTGAATTCACTAAGTATCTATAGAGCATTGATAGGCAAGATCTTGTGTTGGTATTCCATGATATACAAAGAGAAGTAAAACATGGTCCCTGCCCTTGAGGAGTTTATAACCCACTATTTTTCTATGTATTCAACAAACAGATATGGCACACCCCCTGCCGGAAACTGTGCTAGGAGCTAAGAACACAAAGAAGTCTGAAATACTATTCTTTCCTTCAAGGGTCTAGCAATCTTTTTGAGAGAGAAGACAAGGGCACAGAAAGCTAGAATAAGAAGTAGAGGATGCAATTAAAGTTTGAAACAAATCCGTGTGGCAACTAATAAAATAGAAGTCCTACACCTAGTTGAGAAGATCAGGAGAGCCTTCGTGAATCTGGTCCATCTAAACTGACCATGAACAAAAACCTGGAAGAAGGAATGATAAAGGGAGTGGCCAGAAAAGCAAGCCTACTGAGCTGTCATAAATGGAGTGGAGTTGGTAGAAATCAGAAAGAAGGAATGAATATAAGCAATATTAGATGAAAAATGCTTAGAAATCCCTGTGAGACAATTATTAGTAACTAAGAGTTACTGAGGAGGATGCAGTGGTCAATAAGTGGGGTGGCCTCTTGTTTTCAAAGAGTTTTAGATTAGTTGGGACTAGGGAAAAATGTTCAAAGTTTCCCTAGTATGGTCTCTATGTTAACGTATAGGGCAGAAATGGAAACTTGGAGGTTCAGTAAGGCCAAATATCAGGAGGCAATTGCCATTGAGTAGGTGGTTTGTTATATTCACAGATCCCAAGAGAATCACACCATGGAGGTCCACACAGAGAAGCCCTGGGGGCTGTCCTGAGGAGAGTGAGTGGGAAATCATGGCAAGAGTCTCTATTGTGGCTTCCACAGGAAGGAACAAACAAGGCAGGCTTAGGATTGTTAGTTTCTGTACTTTCAGTGGGCTCTGGGGCTTAAGGACTGTCCCTAGGTGTAGGGTACTCAACCCCGGGGTGATTATGGCAGGTGGCCTGGAGTATGAGAGCCTGATAAGGGAAGTGATGGGGGTATGAACCCTCTCGGGTCAGCAAGACCCCAGATGTCGAAGTATCAGAATACAGAAAACAAAACACCTGATTAATACAATCTCCTTAAAAGTAGGAGTCTATTTAGTTTTGTGCCCTCAGCACCCACCACAATACTGTGTACGTAAGATGGAGAGACTCAGAAAATGTTTGTTGAGCGATGATCAGGTTAATACATCTCCTCTTTGACTCAAACTTTGTTCAAGTTGGAAAACTCTGACACATCCCTGTGCATCACCTCAGGGGCTGCCTCCTTAGGGAGGCCCTCCTGATGCCTCAGACTAAGTTAGGCTCCCCTGTGGTGGACTCTGCAATGTGTCGCCCCAATCCTTCTCCAGTGAAAGAGGGCTGACAGCAGACAGCCTTCAGTGACTGCCTTTGGGAGATTATGAACCAAAGTTAAGTAAGTGATTCCTTTTAAAAATTAAAGATACTATTAAAACCAAAAGTGAAAAGTGAGCAAGAGTGGTTACTTCTTTTGTGGTAAAGCTACTTTATATCATAATTAGTGTTCTTTCAATTTCAGGAGACAGAAATCCAAGTCGAATTTGTTAAAGAGAAAAAAGGGTATTTATTGATGTGAATGGAACTATCTTCAGGCATGGCTGGATCTAAGGGTCAGGTGATGTCATCAGAATTCTCTCCATCTTCATTTGTCTCTCACATCTATTTATCTCTATGCATGACCTCATCTTTTTTTTTTTAACTGAAAATAGCTTCTCTGGGTTTGGGGACAATGGCCTCAAACAGCTCCAGCTTACCTTATACTTAGAGTTCTTGTTTCAGCAAAGAGAGAGAAACTATCTTTTACCCCAGAATCTATGGAAAATTTCAGAGAGCAACAGATTTTTTATCAGTCAGGATCCAGTCTGGAGACAGGTACCACGCTGGTTATTTGAACTGGGAACAGACACAAAAATGGCAGTTACTAACTTCAGACTAAGAATGAGTGAACAGTAAGACTAAGAACTGAAGAGGTCCCCTCCCAGTCAAGCACAAAATTCCAGTCTCTTTGAAGAAGGCACGGCTAACACAGGAACCAGAAGCCTGCTGGTGGTAAGGAAATGTGCCACAGGGCACTGGCCTGGCCAGGCTGCAGAGCAGCTTGTCTCTGCGCTAGGGTACTGACAGGGTGCAGCTGGTCTGTAGAAGCAGTCAGCTGTTGCTAGGGTACCAGTGGCTGCTGACCAGGAGAGCATGGCCTGAGGACACAGCTAGAATCTTCCTGTGCGCCTGCTAGGCTCCCACCCTAAGTAACAGTAATAATGGAGGACCGGAACCTGGAAGCCAAGTATCTTCCTGCTGCTATTGGCTTGCAGAGCCATTCCATTGCCCTGTATTGAAAAAGCTTAACCTTACCTAGCAGGCCTGTTTACAGGGCCTAGATTCAAAATCACAAAACAACATGAAAAAGAGTGGATTTGGAGCTGAGAGATTAGGCACCAATCCTGCTTGGATCATATGCAGAGCCCAGAACCAATCACTGTGACCAGGGAAGGACTCTCATCAGCTAAGACTAGGCCAGTGCCATGCGCCTGTGCCTGTGCTGCAGTCAGATCAAGCAAATGGCCCTGGAGCATCCCCACCACTACCCATGGAAAGGTTTCTGCATAGAAAAGCTGGATTCTTCTAGAAGAAAGGAGAGTGCTGGGCAAAGAAAAACAAAAGATATCCTTTGTATGTTACATATGGACCTTAAAATGTCCAGTTCCATTTGGGGCTGTTAGTAGGGAAAATTAAGGGGTTTTGTTAAGAATGATAACTGCATTTTCATTCATTTAAGAGACATTTATTAAGCACCACCTACAAGAGAAGCTCATCCTTACTAACCCTGAACTCCCAGCATCTTTGTGGCCACAGGCTGAATTAAAAGGTCTAAAAATGGAAAGACAGTAGGAAAAAAAAGGTTGAGACAAGAGAATACTACCTTTATGTACAGACTAAAATGTCCTAAGAAACATATCTACAACTTTGTTGCAAAGTTTTTAAATACTGCTTATGGTCGTACTGTAACAAGGCAGTCTGGTCTAGTGGTCAGAGCACAAATTATAGAAGAGAGTGCTTGTCTACAAGTCCAGCCCTGCTACAATATGAGATTGACAAGTAACTGGTAACTTGCATGAAAGTTTTCTCATATGTAACAGTTGGATAACAATAATACCTACCTCATAGAATTGCTGGAAGATTAAATAAATGAACATCTGTCAACCTCTTAGAACAGCACCTGGCACTTAATAAGCACTATATGATGATTTGCTCTTATTACAAATTGGCTATTGTCACTAATTGGACTTCAAGTAATGTGACTTTGTCTCTGAGAACTAACTAATTTGAAATTTCCCTTATCCCCAAATGAAGAAAAACTACTCATTTGCAAACATCTAACTGCTATATATACTTTAGGACCCACAAAAGGGGACATCTTGTAGAAATAATTTTATTATTTTCACTGCCTTATGACACTCTGAAGTAGTCTCTGTGTGAACATAAATCATGTATTCTACGGAACAAGTAAAACCAAACAAAAACTTGTTCTTGGTGTTATTTATAGTATACAGAAGAAAACACAAACCTTTCCTTCATAAACTTTGCAATTGTATGAAAAGACAAAATCTTCCCTGAAATGGATTTGTGTGTGTGTGTGTGTGTGTGTATGCACATATATATCTTGTCAAAAGAATATCTTTGCATAGAGTATTTTTAGAATTTCTGGTTCTTTTTTGCTGTTAAAAGTCAAGTGCCTCTCTAAAGCCATTGTTTTTAAATGATACTAGTATATTCTGAGCAAGAAATGTACTCCATCTCTGGCTGAGTCAGAGAAACCCTTTCTTAATAAGGGCTCTGGCACTAGCTGTGAGCCACTGAAGCCTTCCTACTGCGACACATTTTCAATATTAGTGATAGCCTGAAGTCTGCGACGGTGAGTATCTCAGCGAATCCTCACTGGTGACTGTCGGAATGTCAGGGAAGACTGCGTACAAAAGAAGCGGCCACGTTTCTTTTCCTTTCAGGGTAGGGCTGTATTCTCCAGTAACTGACCACAGTCAGAGCTATGGGCTAGCACCCAGAATCCATAACCAGAAGAAACAATTGGAAACAAAAAAAAAACTCCTTAAAAAGTATATCCATTTGGTACTTATCCTAAATCTTCAAAGTGTGCATGTGCACACACACACACATTTTTCAGGCCATCCAGGCTGCTGTAAGAGAATGCTGGCAGCTGGGTGGCTTAAACAACAAACATTGTCTCTCACAGTCCTGGAAGCCGGGAAGTCCAAAACCAAGGCCCCAGCAGGTTCCGTGTCTGGTGAGGGCCTTCTACCTGATTCTTCCCCTGTGTGCTCCTCACAGAGAGACCAAGGGAGCTCTCGGGCTCCTCCTTTATAAGGGCACTAATGCCATTCATGAGGGCTCTGCCTTTATGACCCAATCACCTCTCAGTACCATCACATTGGGACCAAGGATTTCAATATATGACTTTGGGAGGACATAAACATTCAGCCCATTATATACATTCACATGCATGCACACACACACGCACATAAAGGGCTCCTAAATTAGAATTACAAAGGAAATACTTTGATTAAAGAACAAATATTTCATGGATTAAGTAAAATATGGTATGATACAGTAATAAAAAATTTTGTCTATAAAAAGATTAATATTTTGATATTAGCATTGTCCAGATTCCTACAAATAAAAGGTTAAGAGATATAAAACAGAACTGGCACTTTTCAATCTGCATATAATTGCACATAAAAAAGGAGGTATCAAGTTCAGGACTCTACTAATGAAGAAGGTTTAGTTACAGTAACATTTTATTACTAAAGACATCCTTACCAAAGGCAGAAGCAATAAATGTGGCACAGAGATGCATTATCCACTTTGTCAAGCTCTAATAAGGGCTACCATGTTTCCACAGAATTCTGTTTCCTCATAGGGAAGATGGAGACAGTCAGATATCTACCTCTTAGTTTTGCTGGAAGATTAAATTAAACATTGCATATTGCAAAGGCCAACACTTAGACTCTGACATTGGTAAGTGCTGATAAATAGTATCTTCCTTCCTTTCCTGGAGGTCACTTAGGACTTCCTGATGTGAACGCATACACAACTACAGCCTTTTGCTTAAGCAAAAGGGCTTTGGGATGAGGGTCTGAAAGAAGACAGAGTTGGTTTAGTTGGGAGTTTCTTAACCAAAGCTCTGCCTTTCTCAGGGCTGCTTTAGAGGTACATGAGGAGGTAGTGGTAAACACAGAACAGAAGCTGGACCCCAACTTAAGAAACAAAATTAAGTCCTGAATTCTGTGCAAAATTATATCCCTATATTTTGTGAATGTGCAAAAGGAAGAATCCTGTTATCATTTACACATATTCTTATCCTGTTACTTATGGTCAATTAGGACACTTAGTCCCACATTTCTTAAGTAAGCATATAATTCTTTTGATTGAAGAACAACTGCAAGAGAATATAAAATTGTCAAAGACTAAGTTGGGAAGTGATTACAGCAGAATTCCAAAATTGAAAATTAAAAGAAAAATAGTTCCTTGATGTCTAACAACTAAAATTAGTAAGAATAAAATGCATCCAGATTGTTTATAGACTTAGAAATTATATCCACTTGTTGTGTGTCTTTTAGAACCTAGGGTTCAGTTCCTCAGTTAATTAATCTATGAGTCTTATATGCAAGGAGGTCTTTTCTTCTGAGTAATTTGCCTCCCTGTACACCAGCTGGGCTATATCTACATGAACACAGCTTCATTACTTTATCCAGGACGGTGGGCTAGCAGGGTCTCATTAGTGAAACAGTAAGTGTTAGAAATTCCTTCTCTGTAGAAAATACATATAGGGGAAGTTGGAGTTTTAAAAAGAAGTGTTTCAAGAAATATGTCATTTTTTTATGGTTTTCTCCTTATCCCCATTGACAATTCTATAGCATTTCAGAAAAAATAATTAATAAATAAACAGACTAGAATAACCTTTGGCTGTGGGAAATGTTTTAATAGCTCTATTAAATATCTTAATGAACACTGTTGGGTGTTTGTTATTTTCTTATAATCTCTTCTGTAAATGCTAGTTTCCAAAGGTTTAGTATAGTATTCCTCTTAACTGACAAAGAAAGTAGGATTTCTAAAGATTTTCTGTTTCCACTTTCAATGAATTATCATTTGTACTTCTTTTAAGATTAAATCTTTTGGTTCTTTAAAATTTAGATGTTTTGATAGATTGTTCTCATAGAATTATTTAGAACCTAAAAAAAGATGCCTATTTACATTTTAAAATGACTTCTCTCCTATGACGGTCAATCAAATTGATACTATAAGAATACTCAAACCAATTGGCAAATCGTTTCTGAACACACTTAGTTTATAGCAAACATTTCAATTTGGAACTAAAAGGTCACAATGTCAGTTCCTGAGCCTCTAATTTCAACTTTACTTAAGACCATACTGGAATACATAGCCTCTCTTTCCTTGAAACCTTCCAGAGAAAGTTGTAGTATTTCCTCCAGACATGCATTTGAGACTTTTACAACTAAAATCCATGCATTCATGGCAACAAGAACAAACGGATGCTGATACAGGATACATGGTTGGTGAAACCGATGACTGTGCAATCCAAATGTGTGGATAGATCACTGCAAAGTCAGCTATGCCAAAAAAATGAATAAGTTATTGTAAGACTCTTTGATTCACTTATTTGTTCTTTCAGTAAATATTGACAAATAAATTGACTGAATAAGTGAATGCAAGAATGCCTATGATGTGCTAGGCACTGCACTTCACAATATCTTGGAGCAGGAAAAACACAGCTCCTGACCTCATGAAACTTACAGTTTAGGATGTGAAGAAAACATAAAATGAAGAATCTCGTAAATAAATATCTAATAAAATTTCAGTGAAAATGTTACTGGTGAGTTGTTCTGGTTATCACAGCAATCTCTCTTTTTTTAACTCTATAGAAAGACTAAAACACCCAGGAAATAATTTTTCAAGTGTAGAAGCCAGAAATAATTAAAATTACTGAAAGTCTCTGTGATATGGGCCCATTTACACATTCCCTAGATGGAAGTGGAAAGTTGTCACGTCATATCTACTCTACCTTCTACCTGTCAAATCCACTCAGGTGCCATAGCTTATTGATTTCATCATCCTAATATATCTTATATTCATCCCCTCTTCTCCATTTCCACATCCAAAAGCATAGTACTAATGCTCTGGTCGGCTCACCCAAATTATTTTAATAGACTCCCAGAATTACAAACAGAATAGGAGGTAGGGAAGAAGTAGGGAGAGAGACTCTAGAGATCATTGTTCAGACAAGGAAACTGAAGCTCAGAAAGGCAAATGCCCCACCCAGGACCCCACAGTGCAGCCTGGTCACAGACATGCCATTAATTTTTCTTTAGAGCAGAACCGGAAGACGCTACTGGTTGCCTGCTTATGGTCATTCCCATCCCCTTGTTGTTAGAAAGTCCCCTTTCCCATTGTAGGAACCAAAAATGACAAATACTTGCTTTCCTAGGGATGGTCATGTGACTCAGTTACAGCCCCCAAGATGTGAAGGGAAGTGTGCTGTCTGGTTTCTGAGAGTTTGCTTCCTACAAAAGAGATATCAAGAAAAGCCACCCCCACCCACCCCCTTTCTTCCTGCCTTTAGAGCTGAACAATAGCAGCCTGGGGACAAAAAGCCAACATCTAAGCGTGCAGGACCAGAAGACTGGAAAACACTTGGAATCCTCATCTGTGAATGCGGAGCTAACCTTGGGACTGCCTACTTGCAGATATCTTATTAGGAGAGACTGTTTAAAGACTTTCCTATTTACACTTTCTGTCGTGTGTTCTGTTACTTGTAGCTAAGTGAACCCTGAACGCTCCTGTTTTGTTGATTTATCTTTCTTCTACCTCACTAAGTTCCACAAGAGCAAGGAACTGACCTGTTTTTTTCATTGCTGTCTTCCTAGTTCCTAGAACAGGACTTGGCACAGATCAGCCCTTGAAAAATATTTGTTGAATGCATCAATACCCAAAAATCTTCATTGGCTTTCTACTTCTGCAGGATAAGGTCCAAAGGATTAAAGTGGTATTCAAGGTCCTCCATGTCCTGGCCCCAGTCTCTCTCTCCAACCTTGTTTTACTTTCACACATGCTGCAACTTAGGCGCACCGGACCGTCTCCTGTTCTTCGAACACCGCCGAGCTCTACTGAGTGGGGTCTTTGGCTCGAGTGTTCCTTCCGTGGACTGTGCCCCTCCTCCTACTCCCCCTCCACAATTTTCTCTCATCACCTCCACATCTACTCCCATAGCTCTTTCTCTGATACTCTCCAGATACAAATGTCTTTTCTACACTCCCTTTTCTTTTGTGTCACTTACCACTTTTAACCATTCAAAATTATTCAGTGTATTCCTCTCTATTAGATTATTAGCTCCTTGTGGGTAGGATATACACCTTCCCCAGAAACAAATAAAATTGTGCCAGTAGCTACCTAGGAAATGTTTCCTTGTGAGTAGAGGAATAAATAACATTTAAAGTGAGCCCATTTAAAAAATAATGTGGAGCCAGGAATTGGCACTGACTCTTCTAGAAGCAAAGATCTCAGTGAATTGCAGGAGGAGAAAGAAAAGAGGCAAAGAGACTTGTTGGAAGTGTTAGAAGCAGGCACTGATGCTTTTTCTATCGCCGATGATAGCAAAGTTCTTAATGCAAGATGATCCCAATCAATACAGCCAGACAACTGATTTATATAATGGAATCAAGCTGAAGCAATGGTCTTCCTCTGAAGAGAGTTATGAAAAGGGAAAAGGCTACTAGACAAGAATAACCAGGGGACTCCACAAGTCTATCTGCCCGCGTCCATAAATACGTTCCCCATCAGCAAACCGCAGGAGCGCTCCAGAGAGCAGTCTGCGCGAGCATGGATGCCGAGGAGTGACGGTGGGGCTGGGGCTGGGGCTGGGGCTGCGGCCGCCGCGGAGGTGCCGCAGTGAGAGGGCTGAGCGCCCTGAGCGCCCTGAGCGCCCTGAGCGCCGTCGGCAGCCGGTCACTGGCCAGGAGCGCTAAGTTGAGAGCGTGAGGGCTGCGCGGTGGGCAGGACTCCCCGAGGAGCGGCAAACCAAGGCCAGAAATCTGGGGAGCAAAAGGAGAGAAAGGGAGAGCCTGCGCCGAGCCACCAGGCCCCGCGCAGCTGGGGGAAATGTCATCGCTGGTCAAAGAGGACTTGGAGAAGAAACTGTTCCGGCCGCTCTCGCAGAGTCTGTGCGAGTTTATCGAAATAGAGCTCTCCGTCCAGGACAGGTACTACCTGTGTGTGTCAGGTAATCCATTCTTTCTGTTATCACTGCAAAATGTAAATGACCCCAAGGTGCTTGGGTTTTAGAGGGACATTAAAAAAAAAATTTTGGTATTAAGGTATTATTGATATACACTCTTATGAAGGTTTCACATGAAAAAACAGTGTGGTTACTACATTCACCCATATTATCAAGTCCCCACCCATACCCCAATGCAGTCACTGTCCATCAGTGTCGAGGGACATTTTTGTATTTCTTTTCCTATACAGTAAAAGCGCTCTTCCAGTGAGAGAGCTTAAGCATGCCAAGTTTAAGAATTTGGATGCTATAAAATTTTGGAGGGAGTTTTAAAATGGAAGACAGAAAAATAATGTAATAAGAATATTTTGGTTAATTGTTCAGAAATGAAACTGGGTTTGTACTTCTCCTGATTTGATTATCTCCAATCTTCATAAATTCACTTTAATCGTGTACAATTTTATTGTGTGAGACCTCATTTTAAAAAATTCAACAGAGAGCTCTTCAGTATATTTTTAAACACGATGGAGAATTGAGTTATACAACTCTATTTCTAACCAGTCTGCACAACTAGTGTTCTCTCTTTTCATATTAGGAAAGAAAGAAGACCTTAGATTTTCTTCTGTGGGCTTATGTAGACTTCCTGGTAGTTTATTTTGAAAAGATAAATGATCCTTTAAAAATTCTTTCTCTTCTAGGAAATGTGCTCACAGAAACAATCTAATAGAAATTAGTTCATGAAGATGGAACTTTAACTATAAAGGGAAGCTCCGTAAACTATCTGACATTAAGGTTCTCCCTGTGTTTTTAAAATTCGTGAAAATTGTCCAAAAGTAGGAATAGACTTTTGCATTTAATTATGATTTGCCTAACCTGTATTTTTTGTGCTGAATTTAGACAGAAATGCTTGTTGCCGTTATTGAATTTAACACAGAGCATTCCCCTTTCCCAATTCATGCCTTTTAATACTTTTCAGGGACTCAGGAGGAAGAAGCTTAGAAACTCTTTGGGTTCATCGTGGACTTTCTCTTAAGGCACACACCTCAGCATTTTCAGGAAACAACTTGTTATAATTCTCTTCCTGGTAACTGGCTTAGAAGGACCTTCTAGAGGTATCAAAAGGGAGTAAGGAAAGTAGAACATCTTTCTATCATTCCTAATTATTAGAGTAGTAATACTTATCTAACACTTTACACTGCATGTTTTGCTATATAAATAGTGTGAGGACTTGACCTATCAGCAAGGTGAAAAATTTAATCAGTCGAGGAAAAAGAAAGAAATCAAGTTGTTGCAGAGTCAAATGAGACAATTTTAGAAACTGTATTGTATCCTAATCATCAAATCATTATATCTTAAAGTATTTCAATATATTAGAGAAGATGCTTATTCCAGCATTAACATTTACTAATTTTATGCCTATTGTGATCCTACTTTATAAAGCTAATTACTCTTCATGTAACATCAGTATACAAGTGTTTTTGAAGAAAAGCATAAAAAATAAAATAATCACAATAATATATGTTTTAACTTACCAAATATATCTTAATGCATTCCTCCAATTATATAATTAACTAAACTTGTTCTATCTGGTATGAAAAAAAGTCTCTTAGAATTAAATTTTTGAAAATGGATGCTATTTTTTTCCCTATGTCCTCAAGTTCTGAGAAAAACACTGTGCGCAGGGGTCACTTGCTATCCTTTTTCATAAGTGACATAAGCGCAGGGGTTGGAAGCAGGGATTGGAAGGGCAAGGGGTTGGCATTGTTAACATATGTCAAAGCAACCTCTTTAGGATATAATTTTCTTATCTAGAAAATGACCAAGTAAAGTAGGTGATTACCTCATTAATAAAATGCAAAGATTGTGTCATGTAAGAAGCAGGAAAAAACAAGGTCCTCCCAGATGTGAGGAAGAGAAAAGAATATTGTGATATTCCAGATAAAAGTTAACACTATAAGTCTTATCAGTTCACAACTTTTCATGACTCTCCTCTATATCACATCCATCCATTTGAGAGCACTTTCCCTAAATATAACATCTTTTTATGACCACTTTAAATATGTTTAGACACAACTGTATTTTAAAATAAAGTCAATGTGATGCTCAGTAGTCCTAAATCCGTGATGGTGTCTTACTCAGAAAAGTTCTATCGATAGGAATCTAACAGGTCATATCACAATTGCTGAGACAGGTAACTCCAGATTTTGAACACTGGCCACCTTCGGAAAGTAGAGAGGCATAGTTATGATTTCTTCTTTAGAGCCTACAACCCAGCAGTTCTAAGTTTGTGAGAATTGCAGGTCTAGAGTGGTAAAATTCCATCTTGCATTTTTCAAATTTAAGAAGATACATTTAAATAAATTAAACCTTTTATTTATCTGATCAGAGTGTTATTTGCAGGGGTCTCCCAATCAGATGGTTGTGATTTACTGTTATTTGATACTTCACCTGGTTGATGTCAAAAGTCAGATGTCATAAACTCTATCTCCCTCTCTGTACTTTGCTGGGATTTCCTTTGAGGCTATCCTGGCACCTCAGACTCCTCCCACCTCAGGTTTGCCTGGTCATTTCTCCTTGGGATTAGCTTCCCCTAGCCTAGAACATCATTATCCCTGGCAGTTAAAAGTAGCATCTTCCTACAAAGGAGGGAGGAGTTCTATTATGTGCAGGCACTAGAAAGCGCTAAGTCACTTATGCCATGAAGAGAGTGCAAATGAATTAAAGATATTCTGAAGGACTTGAAATAGCATATAAAGCATTAGCCATAACTGAAGGGGCAGTAGCAGGGCATGCTGGAACGGATCATGGAATGCTTGGAATCAGACAAATCTGGTGTGAAACCTGACTCTGCTTTACCCACCTGCCAGCTGTAATATTTGGGGCAAGTATCCTCTCTGGCCTCAGTGTTGACATCTCTAAAATGGAAATAATAATACCTACTACTACACATAGTCCTCTCCTGCAAATCCTAACTAGGAAAAAAAAATGATAAATTTTATTCCAAATAAATAAAATAGCAGGGCTGTATTTTTAAATATGCAGAAAAAAATATATTTACTGTGAAGACATATGCTGAAATATACATATATAAAAGTACATACTGTAAATAAATATTCATAATAAAATCAGATGTACAGTAAACATACATAAATATGTATGCCTAACATACAATGAAGCATTTATATAATTAGATTATATATTTTGTAAATACAAATTATATACATATTCAGATACAGATTAAGTATTCTCATTTATTTAGAAAAACATTTTCCACCCATTGATATTAATTTGAAAATAAGTGGCATTTGCTTAAATTATGAAATAGTATGCATAAATTCTCCATACATGCATAGCCCATTTTGATGCCCTACAAAATTTCTTCTCTGTGAACCAGAGCAGCTAACAATTTTGTCAAATCATTAACAATAAGAGTATTAACTAAGAGTAAGTTTACAAGAAAAAGAAACAAAATGCTATAGACTGGGTGGGTTATAAACAACAAACATTTATTTCTCACAGTTCTGGAGATTGGGAAATGGAAGATATGGTGCCAGCAGATTCAGTATCCGGTGAGGACTGACTTCCTCACAGACCGCTGTCCTCTCCCTGTGACCCCACATGGTAGAAGGGGCAAGGCACATATCTCTCTGAGGTCTTTTTATAAGGGCACTAATGCCATTCAGTACCTCCCAAAGACTCCACCTCCAAATCCTATAACCTTGGGGGTTAGGACTTCAACAAACAAATTTTGCAGTGACACAAACACCCAGCTACAGTGCCTAAAAATTAATTCATAAAAACATTGTGTGAAAATAACTTTTTTGGTGAAATCAGTAATAGCATTCTCAACTACCCCAAGACATCATTAATGTATTGAAACCTTTTCACTGAGGCTTCTTATCTGTGACATCTATGGTAATTTTACCCTATTATTTAATTTCAATGATGAAAAATATTATGCAACACTAGGATTATAAAATGACAATCATTTATTTATTTAAAGCATTTCTGTGTAGCTCCTGTGTATTTGTGAGCTACTGTTTTTTTCTCTATTCTGCCAAATTATATTGTTTCAATTAGCCAACCTTCTTTCCATTTAGCGTTTTGAAAAATAGTGACTATCTTGCCATGGTAATAGAAGCAGTTATTAATGACTATGTTTATTCTGAAATTAAAAGTGAAAGTAAATGGTTGGCATGAAGTTAAGATTGTAATTCGGAAACTGCTAACTGAAATATTAAAACTGGAGCCAGTTCATTCTGAAATTTCCTGGGTCTACAGATATCACTCACTAAATCATAATTATAAAATGGCACTTCTGCTGTTACTGAAACCAACTCTCTAACATTTTGATTATATAAACACATTTCTCTGTTAAGACAATGTGATAAGTTTCCATATTGCCATTGCATTAATGTGGATATGGCCATTTAATTTTATCTGGCAGCAGAGCCCAAGTGTAGAAATTAGGGATTGGGTCCACTCCAGCCTGAGTAGATTTCTTTGACTCTTGGCTAAAGACAATTCTTGGAGCCTCTTTGACTCCAGAGGAGGCTAATTTGCTAAATTAAAGAAGCTGTACTATCTCTGTGCTAGACCATTGCATCAAATGGTTAACTTTTAAAGGCTGCTTTTTAATTTTCTTAGTTTGGTGTTAGAGGAACAATGACCATTCATGTATAAAAACTTGATAACTGGTATATCCTACCTTCTTAACATCCCTTTCTTCAATCCATCCCTTACAGAACTGCCCAAGAAAACTTACTCAAATTTAAATCTCATCCTGTCTATTCACTGAAAATCCCTCAGTGACAACCCTCCCTGCTAGTCTCCACACACTTAGCTTTCAGGTTAACATTCAAACTCCTTAGCCTAGCATTCTAGACCCTTCAGAATCTAGCTCCTACCTAACCTGCTTCCTACCACCTATCCACCCTCACACTTCATGCCAGCAATACCAAATACCTGTAAATGACTCAGTGTCAAGTAGTTCAAGCTTTTGTACACATGCTGATCCAGAACTCCCTCTACCCCTTTTTCATTCTGCCAGCTCCCACCACCCTCTGCAACCCAGACGACTTCCTTCAGGAAGCTCTCCTTAACCCCCAGTAGGATGAAGTTGACTCTTCATTTTCCTATATCACCCTGTCTGTGCCTCATTCACAGCACTGTGATCACGTGTTTCCTTTCTGAGGCCCCCACTCCCTGTAGGCTCAGTGAGAGCAGGAATGGAGTCTTACAGGAATTCATTTTTTTCAATGCCTGGCACAGGGCTTTGTACACAGGGGCATTCAAATATTTATCAAGTTAATGAAATGAATCAGTGGGCCTACAGTCAATTAGCTGGTTATGGTCACATTTAGATGAGGCATGGAATTTGTTTCAGACTACATTTTTCACACAGTATCCAGTTACTCCTCCTCACACCCTTCCTCTCCCACCCCCTAAGTAGTGGGTGGGACAGCTAGCCTGAACAGGAGCATCACCTCTGGTCCTGTGTCTGGACACACACAACTGCCTTCTAATAGAAGCAGCTGCCTCCAAGATCCTGTCTTAATCTGACAGAATCAGCCGTGCCTCTGCTTAAACGCACCAGCCTCATGGCTTCTCTTCTAATCCTTTCCTCTTCCCAAAGCTAACATCTAGACCAGTGGGAATGGGCTTTTTTAGGCCTGGAGAAGTGTACATGGGCAGAAACCCACCAACGTTTGCTCACAGACCCTGAGCCAGTTTTTTGAGCCTGGGTCAAGATCTTCTGCTCTAAGTTTCCTCCAGGACATTCTCCTCAGTCACTTCTTTGTCCTAAAATACTCAGTCTCTCATCTTCCAAACAGTTCGGATATGTGATCTAAATCATAGCCTTCAGTCTCTTCCAATTTCTTTTTTTTAATTGTACTTATCTCAGGAACCAGCACACAGAATGCGCTTGGTATTAGACAGTGCATGAAGGAGTCCTCTGCAAGCTGTCTTCTACCCCCATCATTCCAGAAAAACTGCTCTTGGGGAAGAATCCAGTGATCTTTCCCATGTCAGATTTGGTGCTAGGACTGAACCCTGCTTTACCCAACACAATGACTTCATGGGATTGTCTCCAAATCTTTGCAATACTCCCTCCTCTTTATTTCCATAGCATTGCACTACTGGGCTTGTCTCCTTTCTGATGGCCCCTTCCCAGACCTCTCTGCTGGCACCTTTTTCTTCTCCAGTCTGTCTCACCTCTTTCTCTGCTTTTTTCCCTGTAAACCTAGTCTTGAAAAACAGTCCACACAGAAAAATCCGAGGTCCTTATCTCTGTTCTGAAACTGTAAACTTCCATCTCCTTCTCTACTGATGTAGTTTATGGACACCTCATCTGTACATCAAAAACTAAACTCATTATTCCACCCAACCAGCTCACCCCCCATGCTTTCTTATTTTGTTTTCTATTCAGTGTTATTTCCACCAAGGGTTGTCAATGCCTCATTTGAAATCTTACTTGAATTTGCCACTTCTCTGTTCACTGCCCACATCCTATGCCGATATTACAACAGCCTCTTAAAACAATGAAACACTTCAACAATTACTATAAACCAGGCACTATCCTAAGTCCTTCATATACTTTTAATCTTTACACCCTACGGGTTTATATCACTCTGATGTCCACTTTACAACATGAGAAATCTGAGGTTTAATCTCTGTAGAGATTAAGTAACCTACTCAGACCACATTATAAGAAGTGGGGCCATGATCCGAACCCAGAATTCAACACTGCCTTTTCCAGGGACCTCCAGTTCCTCTTGCTTTTCTCCTCCAGTGAATCTTGTGCCTCACTGCTTCTGGAGAAATAGCCCTTAGCAGGGCTCCCCTGTATTAGTCTCCTGCTAATGGAGAAAGGAAGCTTATGGAATACATATTACTGTGTGAGCTGTCACTGAACACCTGGCCCAGTGCCCTCTTAGATTTGTCAGCCTGCTCAGACCCCTTCTCTAGGGGACTGAACTCAGCTCCATTATCAACTCAAAGCTCAACCAGTTGCCTTAGTTTTGGTATCACCTGCATCTTTAGAGGATAATTACTCCCTTCCCCAGCCCCAATTCTGGAGACTTCACTGTCCACACAGCCTTCTACACCTCCCAACCAGAGAGAGGGACTCAGACACCACAAGTGCACAGTGGCTTCTGTGATTTTTCAAGTCCAGTCTTTCAAAACACATTCACAGCCTTTTCAACTCCTTTAATCCTATTGCCCACCATGTCCTAACACCAACCAATCTATATGGTCCACTTCCTCTAATTCTACCCAAAGTCCAGCTTCTATTGTCCATTTCCTCAGGCTGTTCTTGGCCTAGAAATGCCTTAGATCATCCTTGCGTTTCTGAACTGGACTAATTTTAAGGTCTAATCTCAAATTCTGTTTTTCCCATAATTCCCTCTTTAACTTTTCCACTCCTCCTTCTTCTCAGAACTCCTGTTGAGCATATTGCCTGCTCCACATCACTTGTCTATCACTATGATAATATTATAATATATTGCTTTATACCTTCTTAACTAGGAGGGCATGACAAAGTAGCACTGTCCTGAACCAAGAGGGTCTTCCCCAAAGATAAATTCCAGTCTCACTCTTAGAAGGCAGAATTACTTGCAACTCTCTAAGTAACATCATCTATCTTGATATTCAACATACTGTCCAACTGAATGTACTTCAGATATTCAATTCCCACTGCCACCTCTTCGTAGTGTAACTACATACCTTCATAATACATATTTTACGTAACTCGTGTCTGTTAGCCTTGTCTCTTCAACAAAACCATAAGTTTCTAGAGGGTTGGGACCATGTCTCATACTTGTAACCCCTGTGGCATCTATAATATCAGGCAAACAGCAATACTCAGTAAATGCTCCTTTATTAACTCATTGATCATTTTCAGTACAGGAGTTCTAATCAAATGTTGATTCTTCTAATGTATTCATATGAGACTAGAGATGGTGATTAGGATCAGGAAGTTATTTCCCTCATTTTGTTTACATGGAATAGGCAATGATTTTCCTATGCCTTTCAAAATCTGGTACTAAAGCTTTTAGTATTGGTTGCACATTTTAAATGCTAGAATTTTGAGACACACTAGAGAGGATTCAAAATCTCAAACTGCACCAACAGTCACTGTGATGTAAGCCCTTCTGTATCAAAAATCTCACACCAAAGACAATGTACACAGTAGTATTTGCCCAGTCTCTCTTCAACACTGTATTGTTGTGTGAGCAGAGTTCACTTTCCTGACCTCATTTTCTCATATTGTCATAAATTAAAATTCCAACTTGTTCTGGTAAACACTTTGGCACTGACTGTGGGCTAACGCTAAACCTCTTGTTTCTTACCACTAGTTGAACCCCATTCTCCACCACAAAGCTCATAGCTGAAAGTTTGTAATTCAGTGTTCTATCTGACAGACATTACTGTGGCAGCATGTGATCATGAATGTAGCAAAAATAAAGTTAACACATCAAGCAAGTTTGGGAGCATACTCATGAAGGTTCAGATACATCAGGGTTCATAATGGGGGTGCAAATATAAAGTAGAATCAAACTCATTATATGAAAAGGAGTTGCATAAATACTTAAAAGTATGACTTCATGAAAAATTTATTATCTTCTAAGAGTGTTATGTAAACTGTTTTTCTGTCCTACAGTGACCAAAAATGAAGAAGTAAAAATAATTATGGTGAAACACTACAGAATAGGTTTAGATGAAAAATATGAAGTAACAAAAAAGTGGTCTTTGAATGATCTGCAGATGATTGATGGAAAAGAAGCAGATACCGTAAGTGTTATGTTTTGGAAAGGAGAGGTGGGATCAATACTGGAGATCTTTATGTTCAATATCCTACTTCATATATTCTTGGCATGTACTAAGTGTTAAGATGACATATTATTCTTAAGTGGTATGGTTTAAGCTACTGGGATGATCTACTGGGTTTTTTTGTTGTTTTTATGAGTTTAAAATTTAATTTTGTCTATTAAATTTAAAAGTATCTTTCCCAAGGGCTTCTCAAACAAGTTAAAAACAATCTTCCAGTCAATTCTGAAACTTTAAATACATGATACTTCCCCCACACCTTCTTTCCCCACCCCAATTTCCTCCATAAGTTTCAGGGATTCCTTCCCTCATTTTCTTCAAGTTTTACTGTTGGTTAGCCACTTGATCCTCCATAAGGATCAACAACCCTTAGAAATCCTACAATCTTAGAGTTGGCAGTGGGAAAAAGGTATTTACTCCAATCTCTCCACTTGACAAGTAGTTTTCCCAGTCTCTCTTTGAACTCTTCTGCTGATGGAGAACTCATTAAGCATGAGAAAGTCCATTGCATTTCTGAATTGCCAGACTTTATATTTAGATTTCCTACTTACATTTAACCAAAATCTGCTTCACTGTAACATCCACCCATTTGGTCATTTGAAGCAACCTAGAACAAAGCCAATCCTTCTTTCATGTAGCAGCTTTTCCAATATTTGAAGACAGTTAAAATATTCCCTCAAATTTTCTCTTTTCTAGGTCAAATGTATCCACTTCATTCTTTAAATAGTTTCCATATGAAGATCACATAAGAGATAATATAAGACAATACAAATATTAAGAGATGATACAATTGTTGTTATTTTCCCCCATGTCATTTCTTTGACACCCATGATGGAATTGTTTTCTCTCTGGAATGCTTCAGTTTTTCCAGAATTAAATACAGTACTGTAGAATTAGTATGAGTAGTTTGTATCTCCTTTGGTCTGGATTACTTATTTCAATTAAACGCTTAACTGTAGCCTCAAGTCTTCTTTACATGATATGCCACTTAACTGACGTGCCATACCTTCTACTTACATAGAATAAAATAGAAATAAAGGCCTGGTGATCTGGCTCCTTTATCATCTGGCCATTGCCTCTTATATTTGTAGTTACAGCGTGCTTAGCTGCTGACTCTTGAGGCTTAGATTGCCCAGAAACCACCATCTCCCACCCTATCCCTAGAGTCTCCATTGGGTAAAGTCCTACTCATGTCTCCCTCTCTCCATACCCCCATTGCATTGTGAGTATAAATGTGTTATAGCCATAACCCTGCAAATTGTAATTGTTGGCTTACTCCATCTCCCCTCTGGACAGAAAACTCCTAAAAAAATGGGACTGTGACTTTTTATGATTTATCATAGCCCCTTGCCTGAGAGATTCTAGGCACTCAATAAATACTTGTGTTATTGTTGGTAGAATTAGAACTTAAGATCATTTATTCTTAATCCTACTAAATGCCATATTCCTTGTTTGGCTATTGGTCCGACCTATCACATCTAATATTTTGATTTTTAAATATTCACTGTTGTATGATACAGATTTAATAAGCATGACATTTAGGACTTCATTCAAGTTGGTAATAAAAATGATGAAGCAGGCAGGGCTAAAGGCATATCTCCAAGTAATTGATAGGTCATCACTATTGCTAGTATTACTATTACTAATAGTAGTGCTACTTGCTACCCATAAACCCTTATCAGATGCTAGGAAACATGGGAAACTCTTCCCAAATATAATTCCACATAATCATTACCAAACTTCATGAATTAAATTGTATTAGTACTCTCAATTTATAGGTAAAGAAAATGAGACTTAAAGAGATTGCTTAGCCCAAGGTCACATAGCTATTTTGCTTCTTTGCCTTCTTTGACTGGCTGTTTAACATCTCTACAAATTGATATATTCATTCATTGAGAATTTATTTTTATTTATATTATATACTTTATGTATTATATATTTATATCTCAATATTAGGCTCTATTAGGCTCTGAAGGTACATAGAGAATTAGACAGACAAAGCACTTAATTCTGCCTTACTTAATTATCCTATCTGAATACCTAAATTTTTCATTTAATATCTTTACTGAAATCAAATATGTTATCTGCTATTATCTTGACTTACCACCTGGGAATCTTTTTAAAATTCAGTGTGTTTGGCATGACTTCTTGGTAAAAACATGCTGGATTTCATCATTTTCTTTCCTAAGTACTCACATAGCATTTTTCTCATGGTACATTCTACCTACCTAGATGTTCAACTCTTAGGAAATAGCTAAATTTATTATTGCATATCAATATGTTGAAATATCACACAGTCATTAAAAATCGTGTTTCCAAAAGAATACCTCAGAACACAATTGTTCATCATTTGATAAGTTTTTAAACAATTGGCCAAGTACAAAACTTTTCTATTACCTCATTTTGCATATTTAGTCCATCATACTGCTGAAAACTGAAATCTGAACCTTAAATTTTAATATAGGAAATACATGTTGGTATATGTATGTATGCATGTATATGAAACAAACCAGCACTTTAATAATAACTATCTCTAAAAAAATTAGAAAATTTTAAATTATGCTTTCCTTCTTTATACCTTTATGTATTTGCCAAAAATTTTATACTGAATCATATTTCATCAGAAATCAATGTCAAATTCACTAATCGGTCATTTCAGGAATTAACTATTCCTGCCTCTTTTTCTTACCCATTTTTCTTTTCTTATTTTTTTCTGATGTCATAATGATTTTTTGTAAGTTTGGTCAGTGCCTGAGGATGTATTCCTCAAGCCTATCAACTTAGATTCATTGGTAGCAGGTAGCTGTGCTCTATTTTCCTCCTCACCTTTCTGGTCTTTAATTCCATCCCAACATTGTTAATTCTTCCCTTTCCTATTTGAAGATGACTATCCTGGATAATGAACTAGACACAAAAGAGAAGTTGAGTATTTCTATTCTTCTCATCATGTTAGGACCCAAAATATTAAACTGCCAGAAGAAAATCTATAGTACCCAAAGATTAGCTCTCTTAAAGATTTATTTTCTATGGAAGAAATAAAAATATCTTAGTTATTCTGGGAATTTCCACTTCTCTCTGTTGGAATTGAATTCTCAGGAGTCAGCATTGATAATAATTTTCTCAATAGCAATGACACAGTTTTAAATAGAGCAATTTCGAGCCAGAAAGTTGTCAACTTTAAAATGGAATGGAATTGAAATTGAAGTCAATTTATAAAGCAGAAATCAAACTGACTGGGGATTTGGAGGCTAACATGGTACAATAGGAGACAGGATGATGCAGCAAAAAATGGAATTGGGGAAATTGAGATCTGAGTTCTTGTCCTGGCTCTGCCGATAACTACATGTGTGACCTAGACTTCACCTCTCTGGAAATTTTTATCCCACCTATAAACAAGAGATTACTGAATGATGTGCGAGATATCCTTTTAGCACTGGGATTCCATAGGTAGAAGACAGAGGGAGGAAGAGGGGAAGAAAGGGACAAAGGAAGGACTTGTATTATAGGTACAGGTTTGGTCAGGCTTCAGTTATTAGGCTAAAGGCAAAAAGTAATCCTCTCTGAGTATCTCAAAAGCATAAAGGATATTTTCTACATGATATGGAGCAAATGTTTCAGTGAACAAACCACATAAGGAGCATGATTAGTATCTGGTAATGGAATGGGTGTGATTTCCTTTTATCGAGATTCTCTGCAGAAGTGTCTTAGAAGCTGCAGTTACCTAGGAAAAACTTTGTGTGGTGTGAATAGGGGAACACTGCATTTAAAATCACATCACTATTGTACATTCTTTTTATTTCTTTATTATTTTTTTAAATTTTGGCATCATTAATATACAATTACATGAGCAACATTGTGGTTACTATATTCCCCCATTATCAAGTCCCCACCACATACCCCATTACAGTCACTGTCCATCAGTGTAGTAAGATGCTATAGAATCACTACTTGTCTTCTCTGTGCTATACAGCCTTCCCCATGCCCACCCCCATTACATTATGTGTGCTAATTGTAATGCCCCTTATTCCCCTTTTTCCTCCCTTCCCACCCATCCTTCCCAGCCCCTTTCCCTTTGGTAACTGGTAGTCCATTCTTGGGTTCTGTGAGTCTGCTGCCATTTTGTTCCTTCAGTTTTTCGCTTTGTTCTTATGCTCCACAGATGTGTGAAATCATTTGGTACTTGTCTTTCTCTGCCTGGCTTATTTCACAGAACATAATACCCTCTAGCTCCATCCATGTTGTTGCAAATGATAGGATTTGTTTTCTTCTTATGGCTCAATAATACTCCATTGTGTATATGTACCACATCTTCTTTATCCATTCATCTACTGATGGACACTTAGGTTGCTTCCATTTCTTGGCTATTGTAAATAGTGCTGCAATAAACATAGGGGTGCATATGTCTTTTCAAGGCTGGGCTCCTGCATTCTTTGGATAAATTCCTAGAAGTGGAATTCCTGGGTCAAATGGTATTTCTATTTTGAGTTTTCTGAGGAACCTCCATACTGCTTTCCACAATGGTTGAACTAGTTTACATTACTACCAGCAGTGTAGGAGGGTTCCCCTTTCTCCACATCCTTGCCAGAATTTGTTGTTCCTATTTTTTTCTATGTACATTATTTTTAAAGGCATTGTTTTGTTTTAAATAAAATTTTAGTGCTATAAAGCAAGGTGGTATTAACATCAGTATCATAATCTTTGGGGGCAGATTTGGGAAAGGGAACTATCATTTATTAAGCTCTGTCCTACACAGTTTATATGATTAATCTTGTGTAAGTTTCATAATTGTCTTATCTATAATCAGATAAGTACTTTGCTCACAATTACATCAGAGATTAAAAATGATTCTCTAACTTTAAAACCCATGTCCTTTTTCCTGCTTCCTGCAATAATTTTCCTATTTAAAAAAGAGATTGCAAATACATAAGTGGTTTGTGTATAATGTTTACAGAATACATGGTGACAAATTATGAATACTCTTTGGTCTCTCTCTGCCTCCTTGTCATTTAAGGCAATGTTACCTCCACTTCCTTTTTTATAGGACTATTTCAGATCAGATCAACACACATTTGCTGAGAACTTAGTGGTTGCCATGAATAAGTACCAGGAACACAAAGATAAATAATTCAAAACCTCAGGCTTCAAGGAGAGTTAGGAGTTAGGCAGATACTGAATGTGAAAGCATTTTGTAAACTGAAAAGCACTTTATAAATGCAAGGCATTGTTGTTACTGCTATTAGTAATAGTAGCAATTATTATTATTTTAACAGGTAAGACCTAGATCAGGTTTGATGTCCACTTTTTCTAGAAACATCTCCACTAGAAGGATAGCAACAATAAACAATCCAATAAGAAGCACTCTTTAGTAATTTGAAAGTTTCAGTCAAATGATTTAATGATCCTCGTTATTAACTTCAAAGGTAATTCCTTGTTACTAACTTCAAAGTAAGCAAGTTAGTGATCTATAGTACGCCAAAGGCTAACTGGCCCCCTTCTACCACTGGAATAGCACAAGTGACCAACCTCCTACTAGAGAAAAGGAGAAACTTTTTCTCCCATCCAGATGTCTGTAAGTGAGTTATTCTCTTCTTCCATCCATACCTATCCTCTCAAATTCACTACCCTGGGAAGATTTGATAACTGCTCATTCTGAAACATGTTTTATTTGTATAATTGAAAAATCACAGATGCTTCAGAAATAATCTTTCTTATTGTTTTTCTTTTTAGAAGTAATATGTTTGAAATAAGTAGGTTTGGAAAGCTCCTTTGCAGATTTTAGAAATATGTTTGATACTGATACTTTCAACCAATAAGCATATATAAGAGAATATGAGAGAATCCAGGAACTTTAGCTACTTCCCTGGGTAAAAACAAAATCATGTCTCTCTCTTTCTCTTCTAGGACAATCCATTTTTTGATCTGCACTTCAAGAAAGTGTACAGTTTGGAAGCATATAGTTGTGCTTCTAAATATGCCTTTGCTCGAACTGTAAATAAGCTGAATCATGCATATCTTAAGAAGGACTTACAAATTGTGAACTTTGATTCTACTTACATTAATGATGATTCTATTTGGTCTTCCAACAACAAGGATTGCTTAGTTCTTATGAGAATATGCTTTTATGCTTTCAATCTAGTATGCTTGTCCCTGTGTCCTCTGCCACTCTGAAGATGTATGACATTTTCCTTCATCAGTGTTCTATGAAAATGGTTCCCTAAGGAAATATTGATAATCATGATTTTGTTTCTCCTTCATCAGTGAGTATTATTTATATGAAAATAAAGTGTTGCTTTGTGAATTGTGGTAAAATGTGTTTTAATGAAATCATTCAACGTTTGGGACTTTTGCATGTGTTCCTTGGTAACTTTGGAAGGAGTTGGATGGTCTTGCCTATATTAGTATTCTACCTAAGAATATCAGGAAGTATCTTGAAAGACCTAAATAAATGGAAGGACATCCTGTGTTCATCAATAGGAAGAATTAATTTTGGCAAGATCAATGTTACTCCAAGTGATCTACAGATTTCATGCAGCCTCTCTCAAAATTCAAGTGGCCTTTTTAAAGAGATGGAAAAGTCAATCCTCAAATTCATATGAAAGTGCAAAGGGCCCTAAAGAGCCAAACTATCTTGAAAAATAAGCACAAAGTTGGAGGACTCACACCTTCCAATTTTAAAACTTACTACAAAGCTACATTAATCAAAACAGTATGGTACTGGCATAAGGATAGACATATAGAACAATAGAATAGAGTTGAGAGTTCTGGGAAAAACTCATAAATCTATGGTCAATCAATTTTTGACAAGAGTACCAAGTTCATTCAAATATTAAAGAATAATCTCTCTTCAATAAATGTTGCTGGGGTAACATACACATGGGAAAAGAATGAAACTGGACTCTTATCTTATACCACACACAAAAATCGACTTAAAATGTATAAAGTCCTGAGGCTTAGACCTGAAACCACAAAACTCTTAGAAGAAAATATAGGGCTAAAACTTCAAGACCTTGGATTTGGCAATGGATTCTTATGACATCAAAGGGATGAGCAGCAAAAGGAAAAAAAGCTAAACTGGACTTAATTAAAATTACTTTTGTATCAAAGGTCATGATCAAGAAAATGCAAAACAATTCAGAATGGGTGAAATTATTTACAAATCATATATCTGATAAGGGATTAATACCCAGAATCTATAAAGAATCCTACAAATCACTAACAAAAAAGACAAACAACCCAATTAAAAAATGATGGAGGCTTGAACAGACATCTTTCCAAAGAAGATAAACAATAAGCACAAGAAAAGATACTTAAAGTCATTAGTCACTAGGGAAATACAAATCAAAACCACCATGAGACACCACTTCACACCTACTTGGATCACTATTAAATAAACAACAACCACAATAAAAGAAAATAACCAGTGTTGGCAACTATACTGAGAAGTTGGAGCCCTCATACCTTATTTGTGGGAATGTAAAATTGTACAGCCACTGTAGTAAATAGTTCGGTGTTTCTTCAAAAAGCTAAACACAGAATTATCAAACCACCCAGCAATTCCAATCCTAGGTATACACCAAAAGGAATTGAAAACATGGGCTTGAGTAGATGTTTGTATACCAATGTTCATTGCAACATTATTCACAATAGCCAAAATATGGAAACAACTCAAGTGTCCATCAATAAATGGATGAATAAGCAAAGGGTGGCATATCCATTCCATGGAATATTATTCTGCCATAAAAAGCAACGGAGTTCTGATACATGTTACAACACAGATAAAGAAAATATGCTAAGTGAGATAAACAAATAAAAAGGACAAATACTGTATGATTACATCTATATGAAACATCTAGAATAGGCATATTCAGAGATAGAAAGTACATTAAAAGTTAACAGGAGGAAAGAATGGGGGGTTATTGCTGAGTGGTTACAGAATCACTGTTTGGGATGATGAGAAAGTTTTGGAAATATACTGTGGTATGTGAGAGATGGTTGCATAAAATTGTGAATGTAATTAATATTGCTGAATTATACTATTAAAAATAGTTAAAATGGCAAATTTAATGTTATATATATTTTACCATAATTTTAAAAATAATGTAATATGACAAAAAGCATTCAATTGTACACTCTAAATGGGTAGATTGTATGGTATGTGAATCATATATCAATAAAGCTGTTAAAATGCAAAAGGGACTATCTTAAGTCTACTAGAAGAAAACTTTTTTATGCACTGAGAGTGGGGAAATTCCTAGCTATCACTCAAATCTAAAGACAACTTTTAAAAATGATTTATTTAACTATATAAACATAAGAATATGGCATGAAAAAGTCATAAATATGCAAATGACAAACAACAAATTTGAAAAAAATTGCCACATATATATAACAATGTCATAATATACTAACATCCTTCATATATAGAATCCTCATCAAACTGAGGGGTTAAAAAGACCAACACTGCAATTTGCTGAAAAATAAGCAAAAGATGTGAATAGTTATTCATAGAAAAAGAATTGCAAATGATACTTAAACATATGAAAAGATGCTCAACCTTACCCATAATAAGAAAAATCTAATCTATAGTATGAGCTTATTTCCTACCTACCACATTGGCAAAAATATGAAACTTTGGCAATATTTCCATGGAAACAGGAAAAAACAGATCCTCTCATTCATATTTGTTGGAAATGCAAAAGGGTTCAAATCCCACAATAGAGGAATTTGAAAATATCTTGCAAAACTACGTATACATTTACTCTTTGACGTGGTGATTTAATTTTATTTCTAGGACTCTATTCCAAAGATACTTTAGCAAAGATACACAAAATGACAAATGCACAAGGCATTTCACATTGTTGATAAGAGCAAAATACTTCAAATAGCCCAATATCCATCACTAGAGGATGAATTGAATAAACTATGGTACGAACACACAATACAGTACCAGACAGCATTACAAAGTGGAAAACTGGGATTTTCCCTGCTGGGAGGCTGTTGGCATGGGGAAGCTGTTGGTAGACTAACTAGAGGTGGGGCATCCTAGGTGACTGGGTAAAAGGTGGATACTTTCTCCAATTGGTACTAAGTTGGAAGTGGGAGCTAAAATTAGGGAAACTGTCAGTTATTAATGAAGTCCTGGCCATTTGTGGCCCATTATTACAAGTGGTATTATTTGACTTCCTACACTGGTTTCTACAGATAGTAGTTTGACTTCCTAGACTGGTTATTGCACATACTGGATTGGCTTCCTCAGCAGGTGGCTGCAGGTTGTGGGTCAGAGTTCTATTTCTATATATAGTCTGGCCATTTTCTATTGTATATTCAGAAATATATTGATTATGGTGGTTACATAATTATATACACTTGAACCTAAAACCAAATTCATAAGTTTAATTGTTAATAGTAATATTGGTAGTGTTAATATGAGACCATTATAGGAGTATTGAGTACTGTGAGATAAAGCATATGTTATCTTAACATCATTAGAAAGCAATACTTAAGCTTAAGAGAGAGACTATACAAGAATAAAATCAGAGAAATTAAAACCCTGCAATAGGAAATTTTAACTGGAAATATTAATATAAACTCCTCTTTAAAAAATAAGCATGTATATCCTAAATTTGTCTACTGCCACTGAGACCTTGAAGCAAAGACATAATGACCAGTGAGCATCTCAGCATGCAGGGGTGGTCTATACATAGCATTTTCCAAAAAAATAATGAAGACTGCTTAAAGTGATTACTGATTCTAGGTCTGGGACAGAAAATGTACAAGATGAACATGAGATATCTTAATGTACCATGAAGAAAGGAAGCCATGAGAGTCAAGTGGGGTCAGACAAAGGGCACAGGGATAACTTGAAGTTGTTCCCTCTAGCCTAAGATGGTACAATTTGTGCATAACAAAGAAAATGACTATACCAGAATGAAACAGAAAATATATATAAGTCCATGAATTTCATAATACTAAAACAAAAAAACCCTCAATTGTCAACACTGAAACAATTGAAAACTGATAAATAAAGGAACAACTCAAGCATGTATCTTGCCTTTCTTGTAGGAACTGTATTTCAAGTAATAGATGATAAAGGGGAATTTTAAAGAAGTCCAAATAATAAATGCAATGGGAATGCTAAAACTAGAAAACTACCATTTTTCTATCTCTAATGAAATAAATTGATTTAGGAAACAAATTGCCAATGAATGCTAGAACTATGAGATGAAAGGTTATGGACAATTTTAGAAGGGGGGAACCAGGCTGACACTAACTGAACCCAATGTGCAATCTTGGTATCCTAAAAGGGTGAGCCTGCCTTAGGGGCTCCAAATGCAATGGAATAAGAAGTACACAGCACTACCAATGAAGCAGTCTAACCCAAAATATGAAACTGAACCTAATCAATCTTCTAGCTCCAGCTACTGAGTTTTAGGAAATATGGGAAGTGAAGGAATAAGCTAAATGACACCCAAATGCAAAATGTGAAATTCTACAGTGCAAATGATTCTGTTTCTCTAACAAAATCAATTTTTAAAAGTGTGCTGGGGTGGAGAGAAGAACACTGTTTATTATTATCTTATTTAAGATAAAAGAGACTTAAAACATATAATATCCAAATACACTATATGAACCTGATTGAGACCCTGATTATATATATATATATATATATATATATATATAGTATGAAAGGACAGTTTTGAAACAGTCAGGGAAATCTGAATTGAGAGGGTAGTAGATATTAAGGAATTATTTGTTAAGTGTGATAAGGATATGGTGGGTATATTATATAAAAGTCCTTAAAAAATTAGATAAAATAGTTAGACACTGAGATATTTACTGGTGAAATGGAATGAAGTGTGGATTTATTTTGAAATACTTGAGGAAGAAAAAAATTGGAGGACAAATAAACATAAGATTGGCATATCATTACTGAAACTGGATGATGAATCCATGGGAGTTTATTGTACTGGTCTCTAATTTTGTTTATATTTAAAATTTTTCATAAAAGAACATTTAAAAATATTTATGTCATCATTCTGAAACAAAGGTGGAAGATCATTTGAAATACCATTGTCCTATGAAAGAAGCCAGAGTTCTTTGAGAAGGGTTGAGCAGGGAAAATATTAGGTAAGCCCAGAAAAACTTATGATGTCAGAGGGTAAGGAGGTGCTCAAAAAAAATGATGAGAAAGGAGATGGGATTAAAGATGGTGGCATGAGAGGAGAGACAGAAACCTCCTCCCAAAACCACATATAATATGACAATACAGCAAATACAGTTAATTCTGAAAGAACAACACGAAAGACTACGACAGACTGCCTACATCTGGGGAAAAGAGAAGATCTCATGGAAAAAGGTAAAGTAGCAAATCCATGATCTGGTGGGACTCAAGTCCTTTCCCCATCCCAGCTCACCAGTGGGAGGAAGAGAAACAGAGTGGGGAGGGGATGGAGGCCTAAGACTGCTGAAAACTCAGACATGGAGATCTGCTCTGGAAGTACCAACATACATTATGTGGTACTCTGGAGATTAGTAAGATTGGAAAGCTAAGACAGGTGGAATACTCAGAGAGATTGAGATTCCAGCTGCTTTTGGAGAACAGGTACCAACAATTGGCCCCTCTGGAACAAAAGAAAGGCAGGCACTCTGAGAGATTTCCCAACAGCGAGAGAGCTGCTAAAGGGGCAAAGATTGCATAGAGCTTGCTGTTCAGTAGACAGCTCAGGGGGAAAAATTGTCCCAGCACACTCAGTCCAGAAGGTTGAGAACTTTTGGGAGCTTAAGGTGCTCCATCCCCCTGACTGACAATGCATCCTCCAGAACCCCCGCAGTGATACACAACCTGCTGTTCCTTCCTCCTGTCTGGCTCACAAACACGCTACACCCACCATTGCACCAGGCCAGCCAGAGGGTGGTCAAACCTATTACAGCAACACGGGCATAGCAGAGAGGCTACTCCATGCACACTCAGTCCACTGGCCCTGGCAATGCAGGCAATGAAAAGCACAAAAGAGCTCTTTCCTCCCAGAAGGCACCAAGACTGCTCACCTGCAACCCTGCCATTGCTCCAGGTGCTAAGCAGCTCCAGAAAGTAGAGTTTCTGGGCACTAGGAGGGCACCACCTACACAAAGTTATTATTCCATATTATTCATTACAAATATGAAATGTCAAAAGAACCTAGTACAAACCAAAATCCCACAAACCAAGAAAGAGGGCCAAGTGAAACTGAAATCACCAATCTCCCTGACAAATATCTCAAAAAAAATCATAAACATGGCATTGGAGCTACAGAAAAATATTCAAGACCTCAGGGAGGAATTCAAGAAAGATATAGAAAATTTAAAAACTACAGTATCCAAAATGAAACATACAATGGAGGGATTTAAAAGCAAATTAAATGAGGTAGAGGAGGTGGTAAATGAAACAGAAAGTAAGAAAAGGACTACAAGAAGCTGGGACACAGAGAGAAAAAGGATCTCTAAGAATGAAAGAATATTGAGAGAACTGTGGGATCAGTCCAAACAGAACAATATTAGCATTATAGTGGTACCAGAAGAAGAAGAGAGAGAAAAAGGGATTGAAAGTGTCTTGAGGAGGTAATTGCTGAAAAATTCCCCAGTCTGGAGAAGGAGATAGTATCTCAGGCCATGGAGGTGCACAGAACTCCCAACACAAGGGACACAAGGAAGACAACACCAAGACATATAATAATTAAAATGACAAAGATCAAGGATAAGGCCAATTAAAAGCAGCTAGAGAGAGAAAAAAGATCACATACAATGGAAAACCTATTAGGCTATCATCAGACTTCTCAACAGAAACCTTACAGGCCAGAAGGGAATGGCGTGATATATTTAATGCAATGAAACAGAAGGGCCTCAAACCAAGAATACTCTACCTGGCAAGATTATCATTTAAATTTGAAGGAGAGATTAAACAATTTCCAGATGAGCAAAAGTTGGGGGAATTTACCTCCCACTAACCATCTCTACAGTGTATTTTGGAGGTACTGCTCTAGATGGAAGTGTTCCTAAGGCTAAATAGCTGTCACCGGAGAAAATAAAACCACAGCAAAGGAAGTAGACCAATCAATCACTAAGCAAATGCAAATTTATATCAACTAAAAAGTCAGTAAAGGGAGACACAAAGAGTACAGAATATGACATCTAATATATAAAGAGTGGAGGAGGAAGAAAAACAAGGGAGAAAAAAAGCACCTTTAGATTGTGTTTGAAATACCATACTAAGTAAATTGAGTTAGACTATTAGATAGTAAAGAAGCTACCCTTGAACCTTTGATAACTACAAATCTAAAGCCTGCAATGGCAATAAGTACATATCTATCAATAATCACCCTAAATGTAAATAGTCTGAATGCACCAATCAAAACACATAGAGTCACTGAATGGATAAAAAAAAAAGAGACCTGTCTATATGTTGCCATTAAGAGACTCACTTCAAACCCAAAGGCATACACAGACTAAAAGTGAAGAGATGGAAAAAGATATTTCATGCAACTAATAGGGAGAAAAAAGCAGGAGGTGCAGTACTTGTATCAGACAAAAAAAACTTAAAAACAAAGAAACTAACAATAGACAAAGAAGGACATTACATAATGATAAAGGGGTCAGTCCAACAAGAGGAAAGAACCATTATGAATATCTATGCACACAACATAGGAGCAACCAAACACGTGAAACAAATACTAACAGAATTAAAGGGGGAAATAGAATGCAATGCATTCACTTTAGGAGATTTCAGCACACCACTCACTCCAGAGGACAGATCAATCAGACACAAAATAAGTAAGGAGACAGAGACACTGAACAGCACATTAGAACAGATGGACCTAACAGACATCTACAGAACACTCCACCCAAGAGCAGCACGATACACATTCTTCTCAAGTGCACATGGAACATTTTCCAAAATAGATCATATAACAGGCTACAAAAAGAGCCTCAGTAAATTCAGAAGGATTAAAATTGTACCAATTAGCTTTTCATACCACAATGGTATGAAACTAGAAATAAATTATGCAAAGAAAACAAAAAAGCCCAAAAATATGTGGAGTCTTAACAACATGCTCCTAAATAATCAATGGATCAATGATGAAATAAAAACAGGGATCAAACAATACATAGAGACAAATGAAAACAATAACACCACAAAATCTGTGCGATGCAGTGAAGGCCATGCTGAGAGGGAAGTATATTGCAATACAGGCCTACCTCGGAAAGAACAATACCACATGATCACTCTAAACTCACAATTAATGAAACTAGAAAAAGAAGAACAAATGAGGCCCAAAGTCAGTAGAAGGAGGGACATAATAAAGATTAGAGCATAAATAATAAAAAGAAGATTAAACAATAGGAAGAATCAATGAAACCAGGAGCTGATTCTTGGAGAAAATAAACAAAATAGATAAATCCCTAGCCAGACTTATCAAGAAAAAGAGTCTACACACATAAACAGAATCAGAAATGAGGAAGGAAAAATCACTATGGACACAACAGAAATACAAAAAACTATTGGAGAATACTATGGTAAATTACATGATAACAAATTGGATAATCTAGAAGAAATGGACAACTTTCTAGAAAAATACAACCTTCCAAGACTGACAAAGGAAGAAACAGAAAATCTGAGCAGACCAACTATGAGCAACAAAATTGAATTGGTAATAAAAAAACTACCTAAGAATAAAACCCCTGAACCAGATGGTTTCACCACTGAATTTTATCAACATTTAGTGAAGAATTAAAACCCACCCTTCTTAAAGTTTTACAAAAAGTAGAATAGGAGGGAATACTTCCAAACTCATTCTACAAGGTCAGCATCACTCTAATACCAAAACCAGGCAAAGACACCACAAAAAAGAAAATTACAGACCAAACTATCCCTGATTAACATAGATGCAAAAGTACTCAACAAAATATTAGCAAAATGTATTTTAAAAATACATCAAAAAGATCATCCATCATGATCAAGTAGTATTTACTCCAGGGATGCTAGGATTGTACAATATTGGAAAATCCATCAACATCATCCACTACATCAACACAAAGAAGGACAAAAATCATATGATGATCTCAATAGATGCTGAAAAAGCATTCAACAAAATTCACCAACCACTGATGACAAAAACTCTCAACAAAATGGATATAGAGGACAAGTACCACAACATAATAATGGTCATATATGACAAACACACAACCAACATCATACTTAACAGCAAAAAGCTGCAATGTTTCTTCTAAGATTATGAAAAAGACAAGGATGCCCACTCTCCCCACTTTTATTCAACATAGTACAGGAGATCCTAGCCACAGCAATTAGACAACACAAAGAAATAAAAGACATCTAGATTGGCAAGAAAGAAGTTAAACTCACTTTTTGCAGATGACATGATATTGTACATAAAAAACCCTAAAGAATCCACTCCAAAACTACTACATCTAATATCTGAATTCAGCAAAGTTGTGGGATACAAAATTAATACACAGAAATCTGTTGCATTCCTGTACACTAATGATGAACTAGCAGAAAGAGGAGTCAGGAAAACAATTCCGTACACAGTTGCATCCAAAAGAATAAAATCCCTAGGAATAAACCTAACCAAGGGAGTGAAAGGCCTATACCCTGAAAACTACAAGACACTCATGAGAGAAATTAAAGAAGACACCAATAAATGGAAATACATCCCATGCTCATGGACAGCAAGAATTAACATTGTCAAAATAGCCATCCTGCCTAAAGCAATCTACAGATTCAATGCAATTCCTATCAAAATACCAACAGCATTCTTCAACGAACTAGAGAAAATAGTCCTAAAATTCATATGGAACCACAAAAGACCCCAAACAGTCAAAGCAATCCTGAGAAGGAAGAATAAAGCTGGGGGGATTATGCTCCCCAACTTCAAGCTCTACTACAATGCTACAATAATCAAGACAATTTGGTACTCGCACAAGAACAGACCCATAGACCAGTGGAATAGAATCGAGAGGCCAGATATAAACCCAAGAATGTATGGTCAATTAATATATGATGAAGGAGCCATGAATATACAATGGGGATATGACAGCTTCTTCAAGAACTGGTGTTGGCAAAACCAGACAGCTACATGTAAGAGAATGAAAATGGATTACTGTCTATCTCCGTACACAAAAGTAAACTTGGAATAGATCAAAGACCTGATTGTAAGTCATGAAACCATAAGACTCTTAGAAGAAAACAGGCAAAAATCTCCATGAGCAACTTTTTCCTGAACACATCTCTGGCAAGGGGAACAAAAGCAAAAATGAACTAATGGGACTACATCAAACTAAAAGCTTCTGTACAGCAAAGGACACAATCAGTAGAACAAGGGGCATCCTATAGTATGGGAGAATATATTTGTAAATGACATATCTGACGAGGGATTAACATCCAAAATATATAAAGACCTCAGATGCCTCAACACCCAAAAAAGCAAATAATCTGATTAAAAACTGGATGGAGGATCTGAACTGACTCTTCTCCAACGGAGAAGTTCAGATGGCCATGAAAAGATGCTCCACATCACTAATTATCAGGGAAATGCAAATTAAAACCACAGTGAGAGATCACCTCACACCAGTTAGAATGGCCAACATGGAAAAGACTAGGAACAATAAATGCTGGCGGGGATGTGGAGAAAGGAGAACCTTCTTACACTGCTGGTGGGTATATAAATTAGTTCAACCATTGTAGAAAGCAATATGGAGGGTCCTCAAAAAACTAAAAATAGAAATATATTTGACCCAGGAATTCCACTCCTAGGAATTTACCCAAAGAAAACAAGATCCCAGATTCAAAGACATATGCAGCCCTGTGTTTATCACAGCACTATTTATAATAGCCGAGATATGGAAGCAACTTAGGTGTCCATCAGTAGATGAATGGATAAAGAAGGTGTGGTATATATACACAATGGAATATTATTCAGCCTTAAGAAAAAACAAATCTACCATTTGCAACTAGATGGATGGAGCTAGAAGGTATTATGCTCAGTGAAATAAGCCAGGTGGATAAAAACAAGTACCAAATGATGTCACTCATTTGTGGAGTATAACAACAAAGCAAAACTAAAGGAACAAAACAGCAGCAGACTCACAGACTCCAAGAAGGGACTAGCGGTTACCAAAGGGGAGGGATGGGGGATGGGGAAGGGCAGGTCAGGGGAGAGGGAGAAGGGGATTGAATGGCATTATGATTTGCACACAAGGTGTGTGTGGGTATGTCATAGGGAAGACAGTGTAGCACGTAGAAGACAAGTAGTGACTCTGTGGCATTTTACTACACAGATAGACAATGACTGCAATGGGGTTTGGGGGGGACTTGGTAATATGGGTGAATCCACAATGTTGTTCATGTGAAACCTTCATAAGAGTGTATATCAATGATACCTCAATTAAAAGAAAAAAGAAAAAAAGAGAAAAGAAATAAATTAATAAATTTTAAAAAGAATTCCTTGCCCCTTACCCAGGCCAACGGTGGAGTTTTTCTGGTGCCTAGCTCATGAATGCAGGTGTCTGTGAATCTGTCTCAATGCAGATGGCCCCCTTCCCACTCCCAGCTGGAACGATGCCAGATGTCTGGCGCACCTTCCTAGATAACCAGGCCCCAGTGTGGCATGGCTCTCACACATCCACCACCCCCCCTGGGGCACACAGCTCAGCTGCTGTCCACAGCTCTGATGGTTTTTGGCACCCAAGGATTTCCTTTGTTTGTTGTTTGTTTGACTGTGGGTTGGTTTGTTTATTTTGAACTCGGTCATATGGTTTTTATACTTGCTCATTTTATCAGTATTTCTATGTATTTAAACTGCAAAGAGGATTTTCCACGTCCACTCCTTCTCCCTTATTGACGAAAACTATATGCCATTTTATATATGGGATTTTTGTTGTTATTTAAGATCATGACAGTTCCCTGTGTCATTAAAAGTTCTTTATCAAAAAAAAAGAAAGGATGAGGAAAAAAGACAAAGGAGACAATTTGAAATAGCTCCAAAAAATAAATGGAAGGATTGGAACATAACTGAAAGAATAAAGTTAATATCTATGAGTCCATACTGAAAGAAATGAATGAATGAGGGGTGAAGGGATGACTCTTCATTATGACATAATTCTAAATAATAAAAGTGGAAGGAATAAGGGAAATTAATAAATGTAGAAAAATGAGGGAAATGGAAAATCAACATTAAAACCCAATAACTACTGCAGGCAAGATCAACAAATGAAAGCTAAAATTAGTGATTGAAAGGTTAAGGACAAATAGGACATTTTCATAGCCTCTAAGTGTTTCCCTTAAAATATTTTTTGACTAAAAAGGGGAAAAATAGTAACTTCACAGTGGTAGATGTCTGACAGATACCCCCTTAACGCAGAGATCAAGGTTACCATCACCATTAGCAATGACACACATCACTGATGTGTGCCCCGACAGGATGCACTCAAAAGGCCCATCACCTCTGTAGTATTCCTCCCACAAACCCATAACCTTAGTCTCACTGTGAGAAAACATCAGGCAAATCCAAATTAAGGGACATTCTACAAGGTATCACTCTTCAAAAATGTCAAGGTCATGAAAGATAAGAAAAGACTGAGTGTATTAGTCTGCTAGGGCTGCCATAACCAAGTCCCACAGACTGGGTGGCCTAAACAGCAGAAATTTACTGTCTCAGTTCTGGAGGCTGAAGTCCAAGATCCAGATGGCAGCACGATTGGTTCCCTCTGAGGGCTGTGAGGGAGGGATCTGTCTCAGGCATCCCTCCTTGGCTCATAGGTGGTTGTCTTTTCGCAATGTCTTTGTATCATCTTCCCTCTGTACATGTCTGTGCCAAGTGTCCTCTTTTTATGAGGACAGTAGTCAGATTAGGTTAGGGCCCAGCCTAATGACCTCATTTTAACTGATTACCTCTATAAGTCCCTACCTTACATCACATTCTGAGGTACTGAAGGTTAGGATTTCCACATATGAATACAGAGGAAAGACACAAATTCAACTCGTAATAACACCGAGGAAAAGATTGGATAAAGTTTACGGGAGCCTAACAACTAAATGTTATACGGGATCCTGGATTGGATCCTGGAACAGAAAAAGGCTATTGGTGGGAAAACTGATAAAATCTGAGTAAGAAATGTAATTTCCTTAGTGATGTTATACTAAGGTTAATTTTTTAGTTTTGATAATTGTACTATAGATATGCATGAGGTTAGCACTGGGGGACGCTGGGCAAGGACTGCGCAGGAGTTCCCTGTACTATCTTTGCAATTGCTCTGTAAGGATAAGGTTTTTATAAACAAAAATTTTTAAAGACATATTTGAGTTGATGTCTCCGATATAGTTAAAAACTGAAGAAGGCCATTATATAAAGACAGCATCAAAACATGTGGAAAAATGAATCTGTTGCATCTCACTCCCTGAAACCAAGTCATCTAGTTTCCTAGTTGTGTTGAAAATGGAAATACCCTCTAGTTGAGTACAAGTAAGATCACCCTTTTACCAAAGCAGGCAGTTCAAATGATGATGTGCAAGAAAAATCTCGTGTATCCTAAGCCAAGTTTTTTGCATTACCATCTCAAACTAATAAAAAACATCTATACAGCTCATGTGTTTGCTTCTCAGGTAAAAAGTTCAGATTGTAGTTAACAAAAGTTACCACTTCCTATATTACAGTGATGTCTTTATAGAGAGAATAAAGATAGTATCTTTTCACCTTTGGATTTTACAAAGGAGGCACTCCAGCTGGTATTTATTTTCTTGACATGCAATCCTTATAAAGAAAAGCAGACATTTTAGGTACTTCCTGGGACCTGATCAAATTAGCATTATTTTATTGTTTTTCTCTCTGATGCCTTTTCTGTGGTCTTTTCATACCCCTCTTTTATTTCTCTATAACTCTTTCCTTATATATGTTTTCTATTGCTCCTTTTACCTTAGCCACTGCAAGCAGTTGGAAGCTCCTGGGGCCAAGTTTGCCAAGCCAGGTGGAGTCACCCATGCAGGCATTCAGGTTGTATACCACAAGAGTGCCACATCTAGAGAATCATTCCTATCCTAGACAAAACTAATTTAGATGACAATGAACAGGTGAAATCTCTAATTTCAAGCCACCCAGCTGAGTTCTGGAGCAGTAGGAGACAGCTCCTTTCTTCATAAATCCTCACCTGCGCTCATAGGAGAGCACCCATGAGCAATCTCATTAGCACCCACTCCGGCAATTGTCCACACTGCCTCTTGACTATATTCTGAGCATCTCTTTGTATCAGCTGGCTATTTTCACAGTAATGCCACTGAACAACTATAAATCTGCGTGGCTTAAAAACCATTATTAACTCTCACTCAGGTATCTTTCGGCTTACTGGTATGTGGCTGAACTTGGCTGGACTGGGTTGGGCTGGATGGGCTAGGCTCCAAGTTTCAGGTTGAATTCAGGTTTGCTCCACACCTGTCTTTCTCCAACAACTATCCCAAACTTCTTCTTATGGTTAAAGAAAAGAACACAAAGGGCCAATCCAGTTGTACAAGCCCATTTCAAACTTCAAAGCTCACTTGATGTCCATTAGCAACCCAGTGGTCAGAACAAGTCACTAGGCCAAGTCTGAATTCAAAGGGCAGGGAAATATACTACACACATACCATGAGGTCAAGAGGTCATATAAAAAATGTGAATGTACAATAAGAATACAGGGTAATAACAAAAACAAATAATTCAATCTAATGAACCATCATGTTGCTTCTCTTGCTCACCTGCCACTCTCAGAAGCCTAAGCCCTCCTGACTTTCTCCTCACCTAGATGGGAGATGGGAGGGTGGCTGGTAGCACAGAAGGCATTCTGCCTGCCTGGACTTTAGAAATATACCTAAGGGGAAGTTACTCAGGTTGTGCAAATTATACTACCTAAAATTTTATTTTGGTTTTTTACTTTCAAAAAATTTAAAGGTTAGCTTCATTCAAATTGGCATTGCATGGGCAAGGAAGTGGTAACCCCATAGAGTGGATATGCCCAATGGTCATCCATTTTCATTCCAAGGTCCTTGAAGGCATGGTGAAACCTGGTTTATCTTTGTGTTCCTCATGGCACATAGTACAGTGCCTGTCCCAATAGACACTTTATAAATGCAAAAGTGAGATTTTATTTGGAAGACCAGATTAATTTTTTGTAGCAAGAAAACCAAAATTTTAAAGGTATTCCTTTGATAGTAGTTGTTGCCGTTCTTCAATTTGCAAATGATACATATTTCTCTTAGCCATAAGCAAACAGCAAATAAGCCTACAATCGTGCTAGCCCATTGACTTGTGACCCTTAAGGGCTGATTATCATAGAAGCTCGCAAACTTTCAGTTTTTGGGCAAGTGGAGCCACATCCTATTAAAAGAGAACTAATAGACACTTCAGCCACTCGTTCCTACAGCCTCTGAGAGCAGCTTCTTCATGATGTGAGAGCAGCCATTTTCCCATCCTTGGGGAAGTTTGAGCCAGGAAATTATGAAACGATATGAATGCACTTAATTTCATTGAAGTGTACACTTAAAAATAGTGAAGATGGTAAGGTTTATGTTATGTGTATTTTACCACAATAAAAAAAGTTGGAAAAAAAGAGAAACATCAATGAAAATGTTAAGAAAATGAATAATCCTCTGTACTTTCAATTTTTTTCCTTCATTTAAACAAATAACTAGACAATATAAAAACCATAAGCTGTCCTGAAAATTAGCACTGATAAGAATATTAAGTCAAGTAAAAATACTTGTAATTCACCACTAATACAGATACTGACAAGTCCCACTGTTGTTTCAGTGTCAAAAAACATAAAGTACATTTTGTAGACATCCACAGATATCAGAAACAAATCTTTTATTTCAACCATACCAATGGAAATTTGTTCCAGGTAAACTAACTTTTTATTAATGGCTAATATCAAGTTTGTATACATTATCTAATACAATGTGTACATTGAATAAGGCAACTGTGTAAAAAAAAGCTCTGAGATGCAATGTGATTATGCAAGTCAACCCTTCCTTTCTTGTATTTGTACATCTTATTGTATTATTTTTCTAGTTTGCTCAAATGTGCATCTATTATCTAGTTAATATTTGTTTAATTATTTAATTAACAGTGATGCAGTAATTACCATCCTCACTTAGTTGGCTCCCTGATTTCCTTCTAAAAAGATGCAAAGAAATGGAAAGTATTATGTGGGGATATTTACATCCATTTCTAATAAAACCTAAAACAAACACCAACTGCTTTATGTGCCTAACAGTAGAATCTTTTCTCACAGGATGTAACATCCTGTCACTGTCAAGCCATTTATAAAGAAAGAATCTTGGAAGTGGAGCACTGAGATTCTCTTTGTTCAAAGAAAAAAAATACTTAGTATTCTTTGTGTTTGTATTAATGGTCTGACATCTCTGAAAAATTGTTTTTCCTTCCTTAGAACGTGCATAACTGAATTATAATAAAACAGTGCTAAGAAATAGAGAAAAATCAAAGGAACTGACATAATAAAAGCCTCCAGAATTAGGAATAAGGAGAAAATGAAATTATGTAAACCCATGATTTCTTCAAATGTACGAAGACTTCCTGGCCTCATACTCAAAATTAGTCAGTCTTAAATGAAAGCAGTGTGGACTGCAGTAACAGTGGACTACGAGAAAGTCCATTTCTGTGAGATCTGTAGGATTTCTCACTGAACAAAGTCCACAGCGCCACTTACACTACCCATCCACTGGTGCTTCATCAGGCAGAGCCCTCAGAGCTGTAGGACACTTTTGTCCTTCCTCCCTTGGGGCTTTCAAGCTGAGGAAAAGGGACTCCCAGCCCCCTCCACATGGTACAATATGAGTGCAGGTTACTCTGAGTGCTCTGAGACCATCAAGTCTCCCCAGGCTTCGTGCCTCTGCTCTATTGTGCAGTATCAAGAGTGATTTCTTTAAGGAAGCAATTACTTCAGTTATCCTGTCGATATTGTTAAATCATCAATATTCACGACGCTTGACATTTAGAAGAAACTTTTCCCTTGGAGCTCGTTAACAAAGGAAACATTATCTCTTGCTATCCAAATATGAGATTACCTCATACATGATACATACTAATATACATGGCCTTCCATCTAGGAAACAGAAACAACTGGACCTCAGGCTGAGTGACTATTACAGGTTTCTCAAGAACAGAAATTTACCCAATTTTATCTTCTACACCAACCTGCATGTAATAATAGCTACCATTTATTGAGTGCTTACTACGTTCCAAGCAATGTGCCAAATAGCTTTATAAGAAATATTTCAGCAATTTGCAGGAGAGTCCCAAAAGACAGGGATCTTGATTTTGAACTTACAGATGAGATAACTTGCCCTGTGGCTATTGAACCAGAAAAGCCCAGATTTAAACCCAGATCTGAATGACTCCAGTGGCCATGTACTTTCCATTATATTCCAGGCCTACTTTAACATAGGGAAGAGGACTACAGTAACATAGATAGATTTTGAAATATTACTATGTGTCCTTGGGCTAAATAATTAATCTGTGCATCTATTTTATAGTCTTTAAAATGAGGATAATAAAGATTCTTACCTCATAGGTTTGTTGTGAGGACTAATTAGTTAATACATACAAAGTGCTTAGAATAGTACACAGAATATAATAAGTGCATTGGTATGAGGTCTAAGAACTGGGGATAAACAAAACAGATAAAAGTCTTTGTCCTTACAGAGCTTCATTCTGGAGAAAGAGAAAGACAAGTAAACATAAAACACATGTATCAGGATGTAATGTCACAGTATGTCAGGATTTAATAAGGACCTTCATTTAATAAGAATGAAGAAAAACAAAGCAAAAAAGGAAGATAAGGAATGCTAGGTTGAGGCACTATTTTAAGTAGGGCTCTCAAGGATGGCCTCCCTGAGGTAACATTTGCACCCAGACTTGAAAGGGGTCCATCCTGAGCCATGCAGATGTTTAGTGGAAAATCATTTGCAAGCTGAGGGCAAAGCAAGTGCAAGGGTCCAACTTGCCTGGACTTTTCAAAGAACAAGAAGGAGGTCTACACTGTGTTGTGCATTGGAAACCATCATAGGATTGTATATCAATGATACCCTAATAAAAAAAAGGAGTTCTAAAGAACCAGCCTAGAAGGATCAAGGGGGGAAGTACAAGGTGAGATCTTGGTGGACAGGGAAAGGAGCACATTATGCAGGGTCTTTTAGGTCATTTTAAGAACCTTGGTTTTCACAAGCTGTTGGATGGTTCTGAGCAAAGAGTAACATGATTTGACTCATGTTTTTAAAAGGATCATGCTGGTGGCTATATTAAGAATAGACTGTAGGGAGATAAGGGCAGGAAAACAGAGTATAGGAGGCTATAAGAGACAAGAGGTCAGGGTTTCTCAGTCTTGGCACTTGCAACATTTGGGGCTGGATAATTCTTCGTTCTGGAGGGCTTCCCTGTGTATTGTAGGTTGTTTAGTAGCATCCCTGGCATCTACCTACTAGGTGAACCCTCCCAGTAATTACAACAAAAAATGTCCCCAGACCTTATCAAATGTCCCCTGGGAGTCAACATCACCCCCAGTACAGAAACACTGAACTAGACTAATGCAAAAGGAATTGCAGAACTGGCTAACTTGTACCAATAGGAACCAGGGGAATATGTGTGAGAGTGAATATATAGAATGTTAAACCAGAGGAATCAGGTTATAAGGCTGGATAGGGGAGAATTAATGAGGTGGGGCCATTCACCTGTGATTCTGGATTTAATGTTTTGGTAAGGACATCTGGAATAAGTTCTAATACACAGCTTTGGTGTCTCCTTAAATCTTGGATATGATGATGGCCTGTGCTAAATGAGATTATTCATTCCATTTTGAATGAGTACTGAGAAAGGAATCAGAAGACAGGGAAACAGGAATGCTAGAATTTATTATCTGCAACTAAAGAACCACCACAAAAATATATTTCCCAGAAGTAAAGCTATTTGAATGAATGTATTGTGAAAGTAAAGTGGGATATGCTGCCCACAAGGGCTATGCTGCAAGCTATCTAATGCTCAGGCCATCTGTTCCAGCTGACCTAATGATGCTGGAGGGATCTATGATGGATACGAGCACTGCGTAAAATTTATGGAAAGCTCCCAGTAAAAGAGGTGCAGCACAGATCCCTAATGTTCTGCAAGGCCATGCCTTCTGAGTTACAGAACTATTCTCTACTGGGAAAACTAGAGCTATTTATCATTAGCTGGATACTATCAGATCCGCCTTGTCATAAGTGCATGGGTGCAGCAGCAATCTACTGAAGGATGGAAATGGCATAGGACTGAGCCTAAGCATATCCAGAAGACACAAGTAAATTATATAAGTGAGTGACTCAAGACTCCCACTTTCTTCTGTAGCACTGACATATCCTTGTCAATCACTCCTATGGCCTTCGGGGAATTCCCTATGACTATCTAACACAGAATGAAAAACCTGAACTTTGTTCATGGGTGAGATGGCACATTATGTTGGTCGGTAGGAAAAATTGGACTGCTGCACTGTAGCCCCACTCAGGGGTGCCTCTAAAGTGAAGGGGAATCTTCCCAGCTGGCAGCAATATTCTTCCTTGTTTGCTTTATAGAGAGAAGTGTTCTGAAATAAAAATATTTACAGACTCCTAGGCTTGCCTTTCTTGACTGCAGTGACTCTGCCAACATCCACAATCACCAGAATTATACTATTCTTGATTAACATTATCTCAACCAAGGAATCCATTTTAGCCAAAAAAAAAAAGTGACAATATATATATATGACCATAGAATCCATCATTACCCAGAAACAGTCAGCTCATAGAAATGGTGGAATGGCTTGTTACAGGGTTAGCTAATGTGCCTGCTTGGGATTGAGATGTTGTCCTACAGGATGTAGTAAATGCTCAAACCCAACCAACCAACAGTGCCCCCAGTAGTTAAAGATGTGGCTCCAGAACTCTAGGAATGGGAGCAGGACTGGTCCATCTTATAATCTCTGCCAGTGACCCACTTATGTATTTGTGTCTCCTAACTCTCAAATTTAGGCTTTGCTAGATAAAAATAATTCATTCTCCAGGGATTGGATGAGGGATGCTCCTACCAGGACACACAATATGGAATTCATTGAACTTGACTCTCACTATAACTTGGTCTTATAGAGCTTCATTCTGCAGAAAGGGAAAGAACAAGTAAACAAACAACATATATGTCAGGCAGTAGATCAGCCAACAAAGAAAGGAGTTACTAAACTGATGGGAGTAATCAACTGTGATTAACAAAATGATCTTGGATTGTTGCTATACAATAACAATAGGGAGGAATAAATCTAGAATCCAAGGAATTCACTGGGGCTTATCTTGGCATTTCTGTACCCAGGGATAAGTTGCATAGGTGATTACAGCAATCAAGGCCCAACCAGAGCAAGGAAAATAAAAGCTGGAAGTCCTGGTTACCTCACCAAGGGAACAACCTAGATCAGCTGATAAGCTGGCCAAGGGTGAAATGAAGTTAGAGTGGATAGTAGAAGAGGGAATCAATGAAGATGAAAATGGTCTGGGCATCAGTGTAGCAGCAGGGACTGAAGCTCATTCCACTAACTCTTTTATATTATGACCTTGCAGACAGTGTGACTGGCCTTCATTTACAGGGGCCTCTGTGAAAAATGAGACTTAATGGAGGGCAGGACCAGATCTAGGGGTGCAAGCAGTGGACTAAAATGGACACCTCCTGTCCTTTTATGCACCTCTGTCACTACTTTGAATCCCTTCAATCTTTGATTCTAACCGCAGCTGCACAGCCCATTCTGAGCAGTTTGATGAACTTTGGGCAAGTGTAGGAGGACAGTACCTCTCCTCTTATGTCTGGCCTCTAGACTTCTCTGATAGGGGAGTCAGCTTGGCAGTCACAATTGTGCAATTTGAAGTGTAGAGTAATTAATGCACAGCGGCATTACTTTTGATCAAAGGTAGATAGAAGGTGAAAGATAAATGATTCCTCCATTCTTGCCTTCAGTGGACAATTTTGAGACTCATCTCACAAAATTTCTCAATAGGTCATAAGGGATTGAGAAAATATTCCAATATGGTGATGACGGACTCAATAACACATCATTATGTTGCCTCTGTCTCTTCCTTGTTTTACTTTCTCCTCCCTCTTCTCTCACTCTTGTTCCCTGGAATTAAAGCCCCAAATTAACTACTGCACGTAACCTTTGTTTCAGTTTCTTTTTGGGGGGAAAACAGGAGGGGTGAGGTGAGGAGAGAATTTAAATTTGGGACACATAAATTTGAAATGCCTAACAGACATCCAAAAGGAAAGGTTGGTGAAGCAGTGTATACACAAATCTGGAGTTCAGGGGAAATGTCCAGGCTCCTGAAAAGCAATTCATTTCCCGACTTTGAGGAGGGCTGTAAACATTCAGGTTTTTTTAAAAAAAGATACATAATGGGACAAAATAGTACATACAATTGTCACATAGTGTCTACAGTAAGCATTCTGAGACTCAGCAGGAAAGACCTAAAGAGACTTTATAAAGATGGGACTAGATACAGATCCTGCTCTTAAGAAGGAACTCGTTGAATGAAAAACATTATAAGCACATTGACTAGAGCATATTAATCTCGATAGTGAACAGGTCCCTACTAACTCTACTGTTTTTTCCACCAAATTATACCTTCAGATAAACACTGATAGATACTTTACACAGCTCATTTGTCCCTTTCTCAGTGACTCCATCCGTGAGTAACCCTCTTTTGCAGTCCCATGGTACTTGGTCTCCTTTTTCTACCTTTGTTGCTGGCCTTACCTCACTAAATTGTAATTTATCTATCTATTTAATTGTCTCCCCAGTGATAGTAAGCCCCCTTCTGAATGGGATTCAGCACTTAACACAGTGCCTGGCATAAAATATGGCACTGTTTGTTTGTCAAATAAATGAATGCATGCATGAATGAATCCCTGCAGAACCCTTGCAAAGGACTGTGTTGTGCAGAAGCAAAGGAAATTGTTCATTTGAATTCCCATCACACTTATCGGACCTGTGCATCTCTTTGGTCACTTATTTTACATATTATTTTATATGTATTTGTATCTATATCCTGTTTAGCCCTACCATACTATGAACTTCTTCAGGGTATGATCCATGTCTGCAACACCTCTGCACTTGTGGATCAAGGTGCCTGGCATAAAACAGGTCCTAGGAACACCAAGTAAATGAATCACCTGCCTTGCAACCTGCAACTTTGGCATCATCTGTGCTTCTCAAACTTAAATGTGTATAAAAGTCATTTCGTTAAGAGGCAGATTTGGTATATCTGAAGCAAGCCAGAGAGGCTGCATTTTCTAAAGGGCCCTCAGATGATGCCCAGGCAGCAGGTCCATGAACCACACTATGAATATCAAGGTCACTGCGTCAATGGCTCTCGACTGTAGGTGCATATCAGAATCTTTTCATAAGATATTAAAAGTACTGGTCCCACCCCCAGAGATTCTGATCTAACTCATTTAAATTCTTAATCCTGTAAGTAATAAGGATCTAGAGTTAATAGAGCTTTATATATGCCAAAAAGAAAACACTTAATCGCAGCACTATTAACAATAGCCAAGAAATGGAAGCAACCTAAGTGTCCATCAGTAGATGAATGGATAAAGAAGATGTGGTACATATATGCAATGGAATACTATTCAGCCATAAGAAAGAAACAAATCCTACCATTTGTAACAACATGGATGGAGCTAGAGGGTATTATGCTCAGTGAAATAAGTCAGGCAGAGAAAGAAATACCAAATGATTCCCCTCATTTGTGGAATATAACAATGAAGCAAAACTGAAGGAACAATATAGCAGCAGACTCACAGACTCCAAGAAGGGACTAGTGGTTACCAAAGGGGAGGAGTGGGGAAGGGTGGGGTGGGGAGGGAGGGAGAAGAGGATCGTGGGGTATCATGATTGGTGCACATGGTGTGTGTGGGGTCACAGGAAAGACAGTGTAGCTCAAAAAGACAAGTGGTATCTTACTACACTGATGGACAGTGACTGCAATGGGGTATTGGGGGGAGGGGACTCAATAAGGGTGAATGTAATAACCACATTGTTTTTCTTGTGAAACCTCCATAAAAGTGTATACCAATGATACCTTAATAATTTAAAAAACACTTAATCGGATTTCTTCTTAAGTGAATTGCTGAAAATAAATGAATAAACAACTCTTCCAGAAAAAATAACATCTTTCAGCGCCAAATCCAGTATTGGAATGACAAAGGCCCCGCCTATGCCTGCTCTTGACACGCCCCCCGTGAGCCCCGGCCCCGCCCCGCCCCGCCCCGCCCATCTCCTCCTCTCCTTCCTGCTACCCGGGGTCAACTTCCGGCGTGAGGTGTGTCACGTGCCTGGATGTGGGCGGTGGTGGCGGAATGTCGAATACCCGTTCACCGCTCCGGTGAGGGGGACTTTCCCAGCAGCTGCGTCCGCCCAAGCCCGGTCCCGTCTCGGTCTTGGAGGACCCGCCTCGGCACAGCCGGGCTCGTTTCGACCTTGCGGTAAGCCCTGGGCCGCGGCTGCCCAGCAGTCCCGGCGGCGGCGGACAGACTAGCCGGCAGGCGGGCGCAGGGTCTGAGGAGACTCATGGGTCCGGCTACTGGCTCCGCACCCGCAGTTGCTACCACTCCTCCGCCGTTAGGCCTCCCTTTCTTTCCCCCCTGTGTGGGGAAGGCGCAGAGTCCGTTCGGAGCACCCACCTTGCTCTCCTGGGGGGCTGGGAGAGCGATCTTACACACACCCCTTTCCGGTTCCGCCCGTAGGAACCAGATTTCGTTTGTGCAAAACGGCCCTGATCATTTATTCTTTGGCGTGGACGAGGAGAGGAGGACGTGATGGCAATGCCTTTCCCTTGTTTGTCCAAATCGACATTTTCTTCTAAGTCTCTTTAAGTGCATTTCCCTGTCTTCATGCAGTTTTCTCTTCAGGATAAGGATGTTCCACGAACTAAGATGTCTCCATAGGATCCACAGGGCCCAACCCATACGGGCACCCACACTGACAAGCTATTTGTCACGCAGTGTAATGATCTGACGGATTTTAAGGAAACAGTCAATGCAGCATAAGCAGTGGCTGACTGCCTCTGGAACGTGGGCAGACATGGATTCTTAAGCCTGGAAAATAGTTTTATAGGCCATCTAGTAATGTATTCACTGACTTACAGAAAAGTAAAGACAGAAAATTTCACTACTCAATCCTTAGAATGTAAGTGCCGTGGAGCAAGGGTCTTCTTGTCTTCATGAACATGTCTGTCATAGTCACCCCTGTGACCCAGAACAGTGCCTGGCACTTAGACATAAGTATTTGCTGAATGAATGAGGATTACATAGTGCTTTCCATTACACCTAATGCCATTATGAGGTATGCCGACTCCTCACTTGTTTTAACCACTTAACCATGCACTGACTTACTGCTTTTGACAGAAGAGGGACTATGGTAAATGTTGGCTACTATTAACCATTCATGTGTCCAGTTTTTACTATTCAGGGTTCAGATTACCTCGAGATATTTGTTGAGTATCTACTGAGAAAGAACACAAAACTGCTAGGGCACCTCCCCTTCTCTCTTTCACAAGAGTTCTTGAGAACCGCAGGCATATGGTCTCATGAACCAATTGGACAGCAAGTGCTTGATTGTTCAATACATTTAAGTGCTGTAGCAGTTGAGAGGAGAGATCAATTTAGATTAAGGTCTTTATTGAATCAGTTTCATATAAACCATGAAATGTAATTAGGATTTGGATAGATGATAGTTCCTGCCTGGAAAAGCACCTAAGCAAAGATATAAAGACCAAAGTGAACAGAGTGCTTGGAGTGGAAATTTTGTATTTGAGAGCACTAGGAAAATGTTGAGCAAGGGCATGTTGTGAGAAAAGCTGTTTTAATGTTATTTGTCAATGGTTTGGGGGTTATGGAAGCTTGAAAAGAGATAACCAGATACTTTCCTTTTAAATAGCTATAGTTGATGTGAACCTGGGTTAGTGTGTTGGCAGTGGGAACAGAAAGAAGAAAAATTTTTAGTAGATTTAGAGAAATCAACAATGTGGTAGCAGATCTCATGTTGTTAATGGAGGAGGAGAATCAAATATGTCAGATTTTGAACCTGGAGGTTAGCTTACAGATGTGAGAGTTGGAATGGGGAAACCTTAGGGAAGCTATAGTTGTGTTACTTGGTGTCATTTTGGTTAACTTATTAAATGCCTGCTATGTCTTTGCTCAGTTCTAGGAATAAAAAGATGAGTAAGACATGGTCCTTACCTGCAAGGCGCTACTTTAAATTGGAGAGAGAATACAGCTAGCTAGAAAATATGGTGTGTTAGCACTATGTTAGCAGAATAGAGGGGAAATATTAGAAAAATAGAAAAGGGATTATTCTTTTTGTGTTTGTGACTAATTCACAGAAGAGGTGATGTTTTAGTAGGATCTTGAAGGATGAGTTGGGATTTTACAGGGAGAAAATAATTCCAGGAAAAGGAAATAGCATGAGCAAAAGCCCAGAGACAGAAGAGTAAATTGGCCAGTATCTAGCGTGGCTTGGAGGAGTAGAGCTTTTAACACAGTGTCTAGGCCTTAGAACGAATTAAGTGATTAGTAACACAGACACAAAATTTTGTAATAGGCGGAATGGAGGTTAGAATGGGTGAGAGAAGAGAAAAGAGCAATTCATGATGTCTGTATTCCCTGCAGGGTAGATAGTGGAATCATTTGTGGAGAGGGTGGAAGCTAGACTACAGTCGGGGGTTGAAGGATAAAGTAAGGATTTACAGGAACACTGATGGGGACTAGGAAGAGGAATCATCAAGGGAAGTGTTAAAGAAATTGCCAAGCACCATTGAAAGTGTAGCTTTGAATGCCTTACGTATTTGTAATGAAGGCAATGAACATGAAAATGTGACCTTCTTAAGTGGTAAATGGTAGTAGTCCAAGCGAAGTAGAAAAAAAAATAGTTTTTGGAGATTGATAAGACAGGGTGAACTGGTCTACAAACAAAGTAAGATAATTGAAAGGGATAGTGTGGGTGTAGGGAAATAAATACTTCCTCCAGGTTAGGTTGGAAGAGAAATTAAGCTTGGAGAGGCCTAATAGAGGAATAGGAATAGAAAAGAGAAAGGAGAGGAAGGTGTGAAGACTAGGGGCTGAGGTGAAGTGAGAGAGGTGGAAGTGGGAAGATGTGATTTTTCTGAGAGAAGTACTTTTTTTCGAGCAGAGATAAAAGTTTGACAAATTGAGGAGATTCCTAGTTTACAAACGTGTCATTGCATTATAAAACTTCATTCTAGTTCATTTATTTAAAACTCACAATGTCTTGTTTTTCTATGCAAGCAGTGTTAGAAGTAAAGGTCAATTTCCTAAGCAAGCTTGCTACACTATGATATCTGCATCAGAAAATAGTTATAAATGTGCATACAAACACACAAACATACACAAATACATGTTTATTTCAAAAATAAAATTTTTGAGATATTTTTAAAAATATTTAACAAGCTTATATTTGAAAAAAGACATTGAATTAGATGAAAAAGTAGATAAGTAGAAACTTATCTAACAGCTTTATTGAGATATAATTCATGTATCATAAAATGTACCCTTTTCAAGTGTATAATTCAGTGGGAGGTTTTTTTGTATATTCACAAGATTATACAATCATCAGTACCATTTAATTCAGGGAGATTTTTGTCATCCCCCCATATCCATTAGCACTCACTCCCCTTTCCTCTTTGCCCCCAACCCTTGGCAACCACAAATCATTCTGTCGCAGGATTTGTGTATTCTGGACATTTCATGTAAATGAAATCATATAATATGTGGCCCTTTGTAACAGGTTTCTTCCACTTAGCATAATGTTCTCAAGATTCATCAATGTTATAGCAGGTATCAGTACTTCATTCCTCTCTGATGGCTAAAGAATATTCTACTGTATGGCTCTACTTCATTTTGTATCAGTTCATCAATTGATGGACATTTAAGTTGTTAACAGCTTTTGGCTCTTGTTAGTAATGCTGCTGTGAACATTCTCGTACAAGTGTTTGTGTATACGTATGTTTTCAGTTTGAGTATATACCTAGGGGTGGAATTGCTGGGTCATATGGTAACTCCAATTTAACTTTTTGAGGAACTGACAAACTGTTTTCCAAAGTGGCTGCACCATTTTACAATCACCAGCAAAATATGAGAGTTCACTTGTCTTTTTAATTTTAGCCATCCTAGTGGGTATTAAAATGATAAATATCTCATTGTGGTTTTGATTTGCATTTCCCTAATGGTTAATGATGCTGAACATCTTTTCATGTGCTTATTGGCCCTTTATTTATCTTCTTTGAAGAAATGTCTGTTCATACTCTTCGCTCAATTTTAATTGGATTATTTGGCTTTTTATTGTTGAGTTGTAAGAATTCTTTATATAAAAAAATTATTTTAAAGATTGAGCATGGATTTTTAATTTTTTCCTAACTTTTTTTTTGTATTGTAACATTTGGTAAGCACTCCCAAAGGTTTTAGTTTGATAACACTGGTTCTCTGATTTCTTTTCCAAACATACAGCTTTTTATTTTTATGATATCATTGTATTAACATATTAAATCACTCTTCCTCTGGTTATGTGCCATAAATAAGATCATTTTTAAACCATAAATGAAACAACGTAAGATAGAATGATTTTGAGAATGAGCTTAATATCTATAAATCTGAATTTTTTCAGCTGAATAAAGATGACAGCAATTAAGCATGCATTACAAAGAGACATTTTTACACCAAATGACGAACGCCTGCTGAGTATTGTAAATGTCTGCAAAGCAGGGAAAAAGAAAAAAAACTGTTTCTTGTGTGCCACAGGTGAGTATTTGGTAAGAAAAAGTTCTTGTTTGGCATTCTTTTATTCCCTAGGGGACATTTCCTCCTTGTTTTAAATATCCTGATTGTTTCTATTGGAAAAACTTTTCAGCCAACAAATTCATTTTTTAATTGTTTTTTATTAAATATTGAGTAGATACAAAAGAATTTCTGCAGCATGTATATAAGGTACAAAGACTAACCACATAGTGACCACTGTATACTCTCCACGTAGTAAAAGGAGAGTATTACCATTAGTTTTGAAGTCTCCTATGTGCCCTTACTCGACCCCATTCCCATCTCTCCTTCGTTAAGAGGTAAGTAGTATCCTGAATTTTGGTTTACTATTTCCTTGCTTTTCTTTATCATTTTATCATATATGGTTGTAATCTCAAAAATATGTTAATTTAGTTTTGCATGTCTGAATTTTTTTTTATTGAGGTATTATTGATATACATTCTTATGAAGGTTTCACATGAAAAAACAATGCAGTTACTACATTTAGCCATATAATTGTGTCCTCCCCATACCCCATTGCAGTCCATCAGTGTAGTAAGATTGCATGTCTGAATTTTACATAAATTGAATCATAGTACATTTGTGATTTTTGCTACTCAACATTATGTTCATGAAGAGTTTTATCTCTGTTCTTTCATATTGCCATAATTCTTTCATTTTCAGTGCTATATAGTATTCTATTGTGAGAGTACCACAGTTTACTTACCCATCTTACTAGTAATGGACATTGAGTTTGTTTCCAGGCTTTTCTATTCAAACAGCACTCCATGAATATGTTTTTCCTTGTCTCCTGTTGTACATAGAATTTTCTAGGGTAAATACCTAACTCTGGAATTGCTGGGTCATTGGCATGTGAATGATCATAATTATTCAAATACCAGATTATTTTCAAAAGTAGTTGTACTGGCTTTTTACTCCCAAGAGCGTGTGTGGTTTGGATTCTCTACATTCTAGTCAAAACTAGATTTTGACACTTGGTTTTGACAGACTGTAAATTGATTCCAATCTGATGGGTGTGAAATAGTATCTCACTGTGGTTTAAGTTTTATTTCCCTAATTATAATGAAATTGAGCATCTTTTCATGAGTTTACTAGCCATTTAGTTCCCTTGTCTAAGAAATTTGCCTGTTTAAGCCTTTTGCTCATTTTCTCATTGTGCTGGTTGTCCTTGTATTGATTTGTACAAGTTCTTTATACACACACACACACACACACACACACACACACACACACATTTATCCTGTGTTTTTTATATGCATCCCAGTTTGTGACTTGTGTATTGGCTTTTTAAGATGTCTTTTAATGAAATTTATAATTTTAGTGAAATAAAATTAATCTGATCCTTTATGGCTTCCCCTTTTCTGTCTTCTTTAAGATATCCTTCTCCATCCTGGAATAATGAAAGTATTCTCTCATAGTAAAACTTCTTAAAGTTTTATAATTTTGCTTTCCATATATTAGTTTTTAATTACCTATGTGCATGTTTGTGGTGATGAATGTGAGTATGTCTGTTTCTGGGTTCTGTCTTAACATCTGATTTTTATTTTTTCTTGTTATGGTTCTTTATTCTTTTGCCTAAGAGCTTTATCAAGCTCCAGACTTTGTTGGGATTTGGATTGGAATTATTTTGAATCTATAGTTCCCTTTAGAGAGAACTTACATTTTCATGATATTGAGTCTTCTTGTCCATGATCATTGTATAGTTCTCCATTTATCTAGGTCTTCTTTAATGCCTTTCAAAAAGTCTTATAGTTTTAATGGCTTTCAATAAGTAGTATAGTTTTAAAGGTTTTGCACTTATAGTTGTATTTATTTCTAGTTGTTTGATGATTCCTATTTTTTTTTATACTATCATAAACTCTTACTAACATTGATACATTTTTTAGAACTTTATTTTTTAAAGAAGTTTTAGGTTTACAACAAAATTGGGAAGAAGGTACAGGTATTTCCTGTATACCTCCTCCCGCACAATGCATAGCGTCCCCCTTTATGCTGTGTATGACTCACAGCAGTGGTACATTTGTTACCAGGAATGAACCTGCACTGACACATCATAGCCACCCAAAGTCCATAGTTTACCTTAGGGTTCATTCTTGGTGTTGTACATTCTGTGGGTGTGGACAGATAGGTAATGATATATATCCATCATTGTATTTTCATACAGAGTATTTTCACTGCCCAAAAAAGTCCTCTGTGTTTTGTCTGTTCGTCTCTCCCCTCACCCCAACCTTGGCAACCACTGATCTTTTTACTGCCTCTAGTTTTGCCTTTTCCAGGATGTTATATAGTTGAAGTCATACAGTATGTGCCTTAGATTGGCTTCTTCTACTTAGTAATATGCATTTAGGTTTCCTCTATGTCTTTTCACAGCTTGATAGCCTTTTTAGCACTGAATAATATTCCATTGTCTGAATGTACTACAGTTTATTTACGCATTCACCTACTAAAGGACATCTTGGTTATCAATCTGACAGTTATAAATAAAGCTGCTATAAACACCCATTTGCAGATTTTTGTGTGGACATATGTTTTCAGCTCTTTTGGATAAATATGAAGGAGCATAATTGCTAGATCATAAGGTAAGAATATGTTTGGTTTTGTAAGAAGCCACCAAAACTGTCTTCCAAAATGGCTGTGCTATTTTGCATTGCCACCAGCAATGTATGAGTTTCTGTTGCTCCACATCCTCACCAGCATTTGATATTGTAAGTGCTCTGTAATTAAGTAGTTTTTTTATATACTCTTGGATGAAATGTGCCAGTACAGTATTTGTTTTAAGATTTTTCATTGATGTTCACTAATTACATGGTCCTATAATTTCTTTTTTACACTATCTTTGGTCTTATAACAAAGTTATATTTTCTACACACTGGAATTGTTATATATGTTTGGAATTATTCATTCCTTGGAAAGCTTGGCAGAAGATATCAGTAAAACTGTGTTGGACTAGTTTTGAGGAGGATATTTTTACTTACTAATACAATTTCTTTAATGGTTAAAGTACTTCCGGTATTTTCTATTCTTAAGTCATTTTTGTAAGTTGCATTGTTAGAGATTCAACTACTTTAACTTTTTAAATGTATTGCAATTACTCCAGTCCATCCTTTATTCTGCTCCAGAGTAATTTTTAGAAACTAGAAATCAGAGTATCATGTCCTTTCCTTAGTTAAAATTGTCTAGGAGCACCCCGACAACTTCAGATAAAGGTCCTTTATGATCTGAACTTCGATTTTTTTTAGTAACTTCATTTCCAAACACCTCATTACATAAACATTTCATATTGAACTACTTATTGCTGTCTCTGAAGTGGTGTTATGCTCTTTCAAGCTCTTTTGGCTTTACACATGTCAGTCTTTCTTTAGAGCTCTCTTTACCTCATACTCTTCCTTTAAAATTGGTCTGAAACTTTACTTCTCAAGTAATCTGTCTCTGACCCTTGTCTGATTTAGATTCTCTTTCTAGTATTCTGCACATTCCTCAGTCATAGTATGTGTTATAAAATACTCCTCGTTTAGTATCACCCAACAGCTATATTTACAATGAGTGAATGAATGAATGAAGAATGAGTGAGTAAATATTTCTAATGAATGTGTGTTTTACTCAACAGTGACAACTGAACGCCCTGTGCAGGTAAAGGTGGTCAAAGTCAAGAAATCTGATAAAGGAGATTTCTATAAAAGGCAGATTGCTTGGGCCCTTCGAGACCTTGGTGTGGTAGATGCCAAGGATGCTAGTAAGGTATGTTTTTCTTAGTTCTTTGACCTGTGTTCAGGAAGTGTCTTTCATTTTAGAACATAACATTATGTCTTCTCAGATCATCTAAACTTGTTTTGTGACCCACTGGTCTACCAACTAACCAAGAATTAATCTAGTATATTAGTGAACCTTCCATCCTCCCACCCAATCTCAGGCTACTAAAAATAAGTACAAATATATGCTTGTTTCATTGTTCTTGCTTTTTTTGAGCTACAGTTACATTCATGTACAAGCTATATACATGACAGCAAAGTAACTTTGATTATATTTATCTCTGTGATTGGGGTTAAATATACTTAGTACAAAAGCCATAAGTAGGTACAGATTTTCAAGTGGTATTGTGTGAGTGGTTTTTTAATAATCTACACTGTTTTGGTAAACCTAGTTCAAAATCATATACAATATAACCAAGGTGAATTTTCCATAGTCCTCATGAATTAATGTATAATCACCAGCTCAGACAGCCAAACTGAACTTTTGAGGCCATTGTTTGATGTTTATGGCTCAAGTAGAGGAAGTGATGTGCATTGCACACCTTATTTTAAGGTATTTAAAGAATAAGATTTAAGAATGTAAAACCTATACCTTTCACTTAAGCCACATTCAAACTCCATGAAGCTGAATATGTAATAATCATGTTAAAGGCCACCTTTATTCCTGATAGTTCAAGGCTTTCACAGCAATGCTCTTTTCAAAGAAATCAGATGGAGCTCCTCTGGTTAAACTAGGTGTTCCTTCATATCTTCTCTGACCTCACCTCTTATTTTCCTCTGCAGCCCAAAGGCACCTCCAGAGCTCTGAGAGTGCTTTGCATCACATTCACTTGTACTGTTGATGGAGTTCATAGCAAAGCTTACATTAATGTAATTATAGGTGCCCTTTGATTTAACCCTGTAAGTCTCATACATTTACTAAAAAGGCACAAAGAAGTAAAAACTAGCTTTGCAGAGCAACCCAATTCAATAAAATTCTAGTTTTACCCTTACCCTGGTACAAATTTCTGAAGACTAAAAATTGGACAAAATGAAAGACAGTCGAGTCGGGTGGAAAATATTTTTTAAATGAAGCAAAAACAATGACCAAATAAAAACAGAGATCAAGCAATATATGGAGACAAATGACAACAATAATTCAGCACTGAAAAATCTGTGGGATGCAGTGAAGACCATGCTAAGAGGAAAGTATATTGCAATACAGGCCTACCTCAGGAAAGAAGAACAATCCCAAATGAACAGTCTAGACTAAACTCACAATTAATGAAACTAGAAAAGGAAGAACAAATGAGGCCCAAAGTCAGTAGAAGGATAGGCATAATAAAGATTAGAGCAGAAATAAATAAAATCGAGAAGAATAAAACAATAGAATCAATGAAACCAAGAGCTGGTTCTTTGAGAAAATAAAAAAAATAGACAAACCCCTAGCCAGACTTATTAAGAAAAAAAGAGAGTCTATACACAGAAACAGAAACAGAAATGAGAAAGGAAAAATCACTATGGACACAACAGAAACATGAACAATTATTAGAGAATACTATGAAAAATTATATGCTAACAAACTGGATAACTTAGAAGAAATGGACAACTTTCTAGAAAAATACAACCTTCCAAGGCTGACCCAGGAAGAAACAGAGTATCTGAATAGACCAATTACCAGCAAGGAAATTGAATTGGTAATCAAAAAACAACCTAAGAACAAAATTCCTGGACCAGATGGTTTCATACCTGAATTTTATCAAACATTTAGTGAAGAACTAATACCCATCCTCCTTAGAAGAGGAGGGAATATTCCCAAACTCGTTCTACAAGGCCAACATCACTCTCATACCAAAACAAGGCAAAGAAACCACAAAAAAAGAAAATTACAGACCAATATTCCTGATGAATAACAGATGCATAAATAATCAACAGACTATTAGCAAACTGAATTCAAAAATACATCAAGAGGATTATCCATCATGATCAACTGGGATTCATCCCAGGGATGCAATGATGGTACAATATTTGAAAATCCACCAACATCATCCACCACATCAACAAAAAGAAGAACAGAAACCACATGATCACCTCCATAGATGCTGAAAAAGCATTTGACAAAATTCAACGTCCATTCATGATAAAAACTCTCAACAAAATGGTTATAGAGGGCAAGTACCTCAACATAATAAAGGCCATATATGACAAACCCATAGCCAGCATGATACTTAACAGCAAGAAGCTAAAAGCTTTTCACCTAAGATGGGGAACAAGGCAAGGATGCCCATTGTCCTCATTTTTATTCAACATAGTTCTGGAGGTCCTAGCCGTGGCAGTCAGACAACACAAAGAAATAAAAGTCATCCAGATTGGTAAGGAAGAAATCAAACTGTCCCTGTTTGCAGATGACATGATATTGTATATAAAAACCCTAAAGAATCCACTCCAAAACTACTAGATCTAATATCTGAATTCAGCAAAGTTGTGGGATACAAAATTAATACACAGAAATCTGTTGCATTCCTATACACTAGCGATGAACTAGCAGAAAGAGAAATCAGGAAAACAGTTCCATTCATAATTGCATCAAAAAGAATAAAATACCTAGGAATAAACCTAACCAAAGAAGTGAAAGACCTATACTCTGAAAACCAAGACACTCATGAGAGAAATTAAAGAAGATACCAATAAATGGAAACACATCCCATGCTCATGGATAGGAAAAATTAATATTGTCAGAATAGCCATCCTGCCTAAAGCAAACTACACACCAATGCAATCCCTATCAAAATACCAACAGCATTCTTCAATGAACTAGAGCAAATATTTCTAAAATTCATACGGAACCACAAAAAACCCCAAACAGCCAAAGCAATCCTGAGAAGGAAGAATAAAGGAGGGGGAATTAAGCTTCCTGACTTCAAGCTCTACTACAAAGCCACAGTCATCAAGACAATTTGGTACTGGCACAGGAATAGACCCACAGACCAATGGAACAGACTACAGAGCCCAGATATAAATTCAAGATTATATGGTCAATTAATACATGGTAAAGGAGCCATGGGTATACAATGGGGAAATGACAGCCTCTTCAACAGCTGGTGTTGGCAAAACTCGACAGCTACATGCAAGAGAATGAAACTGCATTATTGTCTAACCCCATACACAAAAGTAAACTCAATATGGATCCAAGACCTGAATGTAAGTCATGAAACCATAAAACTCTTAGAAAAAACCATAGGCAAAAATCTCTTGGACATAAACATTAGCGACTTCTTCATGAACATATCTCCCCGGGCAAGGAAAACAAAAGCCAAAATGAACAAATGGGACTCTATCAAACTAAAAAGTTTCTGTACAGCAAAGGACACCATCAGTTGAATAAAAAGGCATCCTACAGTATGGCAGAATATATTCATAAATGACATATCCAGTACGGGGTTGGCATCCAAATTATATAAAGAGCTCAAGCACCTCAACACCCAAAAAAGCAAATAAGCCAATTAAAAAATGGGCAGAGGATCTGAACAGACACTTCTCCAAAGAAGAAATTCAGATGGCCAACAGGCACACGAAAAGATGCACCACATAGCTAATCATCAGAGAAATGCAAATTAAAACCACATTGAGATACCACTTTACACCAGTTCAGATGGCCACCATCCAAAAGATAAACAGCAACAAATGCTGACAAGGATGTGGAGAAAGGGGAATGAACCCTCCTGCACTGCTGGTGGGAATGTAAACTAGTTCAACCATTGTGGAAAGCAGTGTGGAGGTTCCTCAAAAAACTCAAAATAGAAATACCATTTGACCCAGGAATTGCACTCCTAGGAATTTACCCTAAGAATGTAGTTTCCCAGTCTTGAAAAGACATATGCATCCCTATGTTTATCACAACACTATTTACAATAGCCAAGAAATGGAAGCAACCTAAGTGTCCATCAGTAAATGAATGAATAAAGAAGATGTGGTACATATACACAATGGAATATTATTCAGCCATAAGAAGAAAACAAATCCTACCATTTGCGACAACATGGATGGAACTAGAGGATATTATGCTCAGTGAAATAAGCCGGGCGGAAAAAGACAAGTATCAAATGATTTCACTCATCTGTGGAGTATAAGAACAAAGCAAAAACTGAAGGAACAGAACAGCAGCAGACTCACAGAACCCAAGAATGGACTAACAGTCACCAAAGGGAAAGGGATTAGGGAGGATAGGTGGCATCATGATTAGCATGTATAATGTTGGGGGGTACAAGGGGTAGGCAGTATAACAGAGAAGACAAGTAGTGATTCTATAGCATCCACTACGCTGATGGACAGTGACTGTAATGGGGTATGTGGTGGGGACTTGATAATAGGGGGAGTCTAGTAACCATAATGTTGTACATGTAACTGTACATTAATGATAGCAAAATTTTTAAAAAATGAAGCCAAAACGACTTTAGGAGAACCCTGCATATCTGTAGAATTCAGATTTCCTCCAACCTCAGTGCCTTCTCTTTAAGGCAAACTGGCCCTTTGCTTTATCCCTAAGGAACACCCAAAACACTTTAAAACACTATTTAATAAATAAGTTCTGTTACCATGGGGAAAGATCAAGAATAGAGACTTTTTGGTAAGTTTCTGTTTAAGAAAAAATATTTTAAGGGCTTTTTAGAAGTGTATCTTTATTAAAAAGCCTTTTCCCTTCAGTAGTTTTGCACTTCCTAGACTTGCATAATTCACTAACATTGCTGAATGCTTATTTGAATGCTTTCTCAAAGCTGGCATCTCACTGCTGACTTTCTTAATGGTATTTCTTTTTTCATTTTATGTAGGCACCTTGGTATGTGTACACTATATATGGATATAAAACAAAATTTTTATACATAGCCCAACATTAGCCATTTAGTGTCACATATTGATTTGAGTGTGTTGCTGCTGGAGCACTCAGCTTCTTTTATGGCATATGGAAAATATTCCCAGGGAAAAGATCATTTCCCATCAGGTTTCATATTAGTTTCCAATACTCTTAGTTTTTAAATAACTATTAGTATAATTACCTTTTCATTGTAAATGCGGGTGTTTAATCTTTTGGTGCTTTAATTCTGCTTATTAAACCATAAATTCAACTAATTAGTAGTTCCGTGCTACTGAAATACAGTTGTTGGACCACAGGTCAAGTTCTGATCCTGAAATTATCCTAACTCTTCACAGTAAAAATCTGATATAAACTCTCTTTCTTTTAAGGTATTTATTTACATTTCTCCCCACTAAATAACACCTTAAGTTAATTGAATATATTATTAGCCTTCTGTAGAACATTAAAAATGTTTGAGCCCATTTTTTAATTCCTCAGATATAGAGAAAAGTATACATTCATGTTGTTATTTTTATATGGAAGTCAAGTTGTTCTACACTGAAGGGAGAACTATTAGCCTGGTGTGAAATCATTACTGTAATGTGGCCATAGAGAGCATTAGTCAATTTTCTTTGTCATTTGAAAAAACTTCAAGGTTCACCAGCATTTTTTACTTTTGAAACACCTTTAATCCTGTATTTTCAGAATTGAAAACAATACAGTCCCTGCTTTTTGCCTCATTTGTTCTTGGAAGCCACACAGAGATGTAGCTTGTGTTTTTTCTCATATGTTATAATTAGAGTATGCATTCTTTGTTAAGGAGTTAGTGTCAAACACAGGAATAATAGAATGTTATCAAAGAATAGGTATAACTCTAAAACCCATATTAGCTATTATTATATTAGGATAAAATCCTTAGACATGAAGTTAAATAAGATGTTTTTGATCAGTATATCTTCAGGAATGTTACTATGGATTATTTTGTGTCACAAGACAAAAACTACTGTTGATTATTAATTATAGGCAATTTTTTTTTTTTGAAGGGAGAAAAAAACACTTTATTTAGAAAGGCTGAAATGATTGTATCATAATCCAAACAGCTAGGATTCTAAGAAATGACTTGAAAATATCTTTTGATACCCATGCATAGTTGGATTCTAATTAGATATGCTTTGTTCTTCAAACCTGTAACTTGAGGATGGAGCTGACCAGAAATATGGCTCGGTTTCCCTCAAATCATTCTTGGGCTCCAGACAACGTGCTGGATCATTAAGCAAATAAATGGGTCATGGTACCTAGGGAAAGACAAAGTTGTGGGTGTCTAGAACATCTTAAACATAGCAACCCACCACTCTTGTCTTCTCCAGTTTCTCAGGTGTTCACTTGTTTTCATTTGTAAGACATAGTGAGCTAGTATGATTGATCACAAAACCCCTAGGCAACTTAAAAAGAAAAAGTCCACACCAAAACTGGAGATCATTGTCATCTTACACACTAGGAAGCTGAGTCATAAACATTTTACATACATAAAGTCATTTTGTAGTATATTACCTAAATCTGTACTTCCATTAGACTCAAGGGGAATAGGAAGGAAATTACCAAGACACTGTGTTTTTGTTTCATCTAGTTTCTTTTAGGAGGTAAAAAAAAGTTTTTGCTCTAAATTGAATTCTCTGTAGATCGCTTAGCTGATTTTTAATGGTGATTTTTTTTTTCCAAAAACAGTTCAACTTTTCAGATTCAGTTTTATTGAAATACAGATTTTACAGTAATGAAAAGCGACTTTGTTGATCAAAAACAATATCTTTTGTATATTTTTATTTCAGGAAAGTCCTGAATTTGACTTACATTTTGAGAAAATATATAAATGGGTGGCCAGCAGCACTGCTGAAAAGAATGCATTTATTTCATGCATTTGGAAATTGAATCAGCGATATCTCCGGAAGAAAATTGATTTTGTCAATGTTAGCTCACAGCTTTTGGAAGGTAAAATTAAATAAAAACATATATATAAAATCAAGTATATGTATAGGTGATTATATAATTGACATTACTCAAAGTAATTAAGACACTGAATTATCTTATACTTGTAAAGGAATTTTAAAATAATTTTTCTTACTGAAGAAGTGATATTTGCTCATGATAGAAAATTGATACATTAAATAAGTAAAAATCACTTATAAACTTAAGCCTCAGAGATAACTGCTATTAACATTTGTTAGATATTCTTCTAGTCTTCTAGTCTTTTTCCTGTGTATAAATGCTTTTTTAAATAAAGAAATTTACATTATATTTTCTAACATACTTTTTCTTATATCATGAGCATTCATGTTATTACCCAACATTATTTTTAATGATACTATAGTATTCCATTATGTGGATAGACCACAGTTTATTTAACTAATCATGTATCTTTAATTTTCCAATCTTTGCTCATTTTAAACAACTCTGAGGTGAATATCTGTGTTGCCATACTTTTGTTCAGGGTGTAAGTGTAGTGGGTAAGAACACCTCTAAGGAGTCAGAAAGGGTGGGTTCAAGTCCTGACTTTGTCACTAACTAGCTTAGGTGACCTTGAGTTGGTCTGTGTTTCAGTTTCCCTTATCTCAGAAATGGAGGTAGTAATAGTAGCCACCCGGTAGGGTTGTTGTGAGAATTAAATTATTTAAATATATAAACATGAACAATGGCAAGTACGTAATAAGTACTCAATAAATATTAGCTATTATTATATTAGGATAAAATCCTTAGACATGAAGTTAAATAGGATGTTTTTGATCAGTATATCTTCAGGAATGTTACTATGGATTATTTTGTGTCACAAGACAAAAACAGTACTGTTGATTATTAAAAATGTACCATGAGATTTTAGTCTTTTAAGACTTCTTTCATAAGGATATAAACATTGTAAGAAAATGGTTCTGCATGCATATGGATATAATTTATGTTGCATTCTTCATCTCAAAGAAGGTAGTTGAAATATCAGCTAGTATACAGTTGAATAGAGTTGCTTTTCTTTATTGAGAAAAAAAGTATAAATTTGTCCTAAATTATGTATCAGAAAGAAAACTTAGATTTGTCCTAAGTTGTATACCAGCATTAAAAATAAAAGCTTCTATTCTATTAGGTTGAAACATCTAAAATTGTCAATATTCAACCATTTTGACCTATTAAAAAATTTGGCAGTCTCAGATTCTTCAAACTGTTCACTTAGTCACTCGCCTCTGTTCTTTCTGTACTTTGTTTTATTTATTCCTTTTCTGTTTGACCATGGGTCTTTCTTTCTTTCTTTCTTTCTTTAAATGTAGTATTCTTACCCATCACTTACTCATTAGTGAGCCCATCACTGGTGTGGGTTTGATGCTTGGAATGGGCAGGGGCAAGTTGTATCTGTCAGGCCCTGTGCTCCTTCCACCAGTGGGCCTGGCCTTGTGTAGGAGCCCTCAGGGTTGCCATCTCACCAACATTAGACCTGAGGGTCTTGGCAGTTGAGTGTGTTGAGATAATGACCTTCAAGAAATTGATGATAATTTTTCATGCCTTGAGTGGTGGTTTAATTTGTTTCGAGTGGCATTTATTTTTTCACCATTTCAGGGTTGAACTTTCTGATGACTGAATGATTGCTGTTCTGTTTTCATATATTATATATTTTCAGGTATTATTTGTTATCTAAGATGTATTTTAAACCAGTATGTTTCATTAAGTCAACAATATGGGAAAACACATACCTTACCTGGATCTACCTCATTAAGAAATATTGTCAAAATCAATGAGAAGAGTATTGCTCTTTTTTAGAATAAAGTGTTTAGCTCTAAAAAAAATAATTTTTTAGGGCCTAAAACAAAAGTGTAGACATTTTCATGTTTATAACATTAACCCTAGTTGAGATCAGTTTTTAAAATGCTGAGAAGATCCTTGAGGATCCCATTTTGCAAATCACTTTCCATAAATTAAAAACTTGCTTTGGTTTAGTGGAGTTCAGGGAATAGCTTTACTAATGTCTACAAACGTGTTAACATTTTAATGGACTTTAAAATAATAGTCATTAATTCCCATTTTTAAAAAAAGTCTCTAAGCTTTGAGTGATGTTAGAAAACAAATTATCACCATCTACTTTTAAGAGATAAAAAAAATCAAGCAAGAAAGACTGTTTATTGTGAATGCTAGCAGTGACAAGTTTAGTAGTTATTGTTAACAATTGAATGTTTGGGGTAATAACGGACTTCTCAGCAGAGGGTTTTTAAAGATTTTAAAGGAAGACTTTGTTAGCAGTTGAAGTAGAGTGATATTTTTGTTTGATTCTTCTTTTTCATTCTGGTATCCACATTTGAAAAAATCTTGCATCTTTAAAAGCCAGCTTGAGTTGTTATTTCATGTGTTTTTAAAAATTGCTTCAATTTTGTCCTTTCTAACAGTGTTCTATGACTAATCCATTGTGAGGGAGTGTCTGGGTGAAGTTTTGGGGCATTCAGTGAAAATAAGTAGACTAAATGCATGAGTAACAACTGGCCTAAAAATAATCCCAAGAAGTTACCTGTTTCCCAGTTTTCTCCTCCAAGGACTAGTCAGTACTATTTCTGAAAAGACTAAGAGCAAATAGGAAGATAAATGTATTCTTAGTCACTATCAGAAAAAGAATAAGGAAAACTCTGGAAATTTAGTTTATATGGATCTTTCTACTTTGTAGTTGATTTTGACATTGTCTTTCAAACCTTAATGTAGCATGAAGTTAAAAAAAAATACGGGGTAGTATTTAAAATTTTTAAACCTGTGTACTTTTCTACCTAGCTAATACTCTTTGCTTACTTTCCTCTGCTTTTCTCATACCTTTTTAATCTCCAGAACTGCCTAAAGTTACAGAAGGTGCGTAACACCTTTTCTTCTTATTCTGTTACGTATATTTTTATTTAATACTTGCCATTGTACTGTCGGTTGCATATTTTATGAAATTGTGTATAGGGACAGGTTTATTACTACAAAATCCATAGAGTAATAAAATTGATGATAGTATTCATTCTTGACTTCCAAAGGACTGTCCATACTTCTGAAGCAATTATGATCATTTAATATTTGTTTATTTTAAATATTCTCTTGTATATTGAGCTATACAGAATGATGTGGGCAGTCCCTGCCCCCTAATGGTTAAAAGGCTGTCACACATGGCAATTAAAACATTTCCACAGTAAGCTAAAATGAACCCATTAAGAGGACGAGGAGCTAGATGCCTCTGAAGAACTGTGTTTATACCCTGTAATCTGTAATTGCCTGTACCAAAGTTTTAGTCCTCCTCCAGACACCCCCTTTCTGAGACTTTGTCTAAATCTGCCTAATCATCATTCTTAAAAGTAAACCATTTGTTACTTTGAACTTAGCTGGTTTTTGTTCTAGGACAAATTAGTCATGTTGAATGTAATTATTCATTTTCATGCAAAATAATGAGTATCTAAAGCATCCAGAGTTTGGGACTTAAAATTGTGTCCCATTAAGTTTATGAAAATCAGTACCTTTATTTAGAGGTTTATTTAGAGGGTAAAAATTATATTTTTCATTTTACTCTCCTAGCCTCAAGCTTTATATAAAATCCCACATGCTGAGTGTATTCTGTCAAAAAGGTGAACTGAAACGTTTATCCAGAAAGCACCTCAGATTTGACTTCTTCCTCTTTTGTTAGGAAACATGAATACCATTCAAATTTTTATAATTTCAAACAACCATGTTGCTGTTGCTCTTCTTACCATAGAATTACCGAGAAAGCTTCTGTAGCTGATCTTTAGAAACTTCATTAATGAATGTGAAAATTTTTTAAACAAAGAAATGGAAAATTTAGTTAATATTTTCAGTGTTCAAAATGTGAATTGTAGATGCATTTTTTTCATATCAGTTAAAAATTACTTGGAAAAACAAAACATGACAAAAAACAGAAGAAAAATGTTACCTTGGGAAAAAAAGGAAAACAAATTGCTTTCATGCATCCTGAATTCATAATCATTGTTTTGTTAGCACAACCACCACTGCAGGTAGGAAAAAAAGGTTAGGCTTGTTTCTATACGTTTTGTTTCTGGTTTTGTATTTGTTTTTTAGTTATGTTTTGGGCAGTTGTGATAAAGTCTGCTTTAACCCTTATTAGTCAGTGAATTAGACTGCATGCTTTTTATTTGTTATAAAAACTTATATTAACATATGCAGTACTTTATAAAAAATAAGGGGTTTATTAATATGTATTTTGAATCATTCTTTCCTATTTTTCAGCCACTAAATGTGACCTGTGCTTAACTGACCTTACCTATAAGTACTGTTATTGCCCTTCCTACATTTTTACTACTTTATTTTTAATTTTTACCTTCTTTAAGAATCTGTACCAAGTGGAGAAAACCAGAGTGTGACGGGAGGTGATGAAGAAGCAGTGGATGAATACCAAGAGTTAAATGCAAGAGAAGAGCAAGATATTGAAATAATGATGGAAGGCTGTGAATATGCAATCTCTAATGCTGAAGCCTTTGCAGAAAGGTTGTCCAGAGAGCTGCAGGTGTTAGATGGGGTAAGACTTCGTATAGTCTGTGAAGGAGTGATGTGCTGTGCATTGAAAAGACTGGTAATGTTCAAACTGACTGCCTCAGTACTTAAGCCTTTTTTTTTTTTTACCACTGAAATATACACTGTCAGTTATCTCTGCAGGTTTTCATTTTTGGTATCATTAATATATAATTACATGAGCAAAATTGTGGTTACTAGATTCCCCCCATTATCAAGTCCTCACCACATACCCCATTACAGTCCCTGTCCATCAGCATACTAAGATGCTATAGAATCACTACTTGTCTTCTCTGTGCTATATTGCCTTCCCCGTGCCCCCACCCCTACATTGTGTCTGCTAATTGTAATGCCCCTTTTCCCCCCTTTTCCCTCCCTTCCAACCTATCCTCCCCAGTCCATTTCCCTTTCATAACTATTAGTCCATTCTTGGGTCCTGTGAGTCTGCTGCTGTTTTGTTCCTTCTGTGTTTATTTTGTTCTTATACTCCACAGATGAGTGAAATCATTTGATACTTGTCTTTTTCTGCCCAGCTTATTTCACTGAGCATAATACTCTAGCTCCATCCATGTTGTTGCAAATGGTAGGATTTGTTTTCTTCTTACAGCTGAATAATATTCCATTGTGTATATGTGCCACATCTTCTTTATCCATTGATCTACTGATGGACACTTAGGTTGCTTCCATTTCTTGGCTATTGTAAATAGTGCTGTGATAAACATAAGGGTGCATATGTCTTTTTCAAACTGGGCTCCTGCATTCTTAGGGTAAATTCCTAGAAGTGGAATTCCTGGGTCAAATGGTATTTCTATTTTTAGTTTTTTGAGGAACCTCCATACTGCTTTCCACAATGGTTAAACTAGTTTACATTCCCACCAGTAGTGTAGGGGAGGGTTCCCCTTTCTGCACATCCTCGCCAACATTTATTGTTGTTTATCTTTTGGATGGTGGCCATCCTAACTGCTGTAAGGTGATATCGCATTGTGGTTTTAATTGCATTTCTCTGATGATTAGTGATGTGGAGCATCTTTTCATGTGCCTGTTGGCCATCTGAATTTGGAGAAGTGTCTGTTCAGATCCTGTGCCCATTTTTTAATTGGATTATTTGCTTTTTGTTGGTGAGACATGTGAGTTCTTTATATATTTTGGATGTCTACCCCTTACTGGATATGTCATTCATGAATATATTCTCCCATACTGTAGGATGCCTTTTTGTTCTACTGATGGTGTCTTTTGCTGTACAGAAGCTTTTTAGTTTGAGATAGTCCTACTTGTTCATTTTTGCTTTTGTTTCCCTTGCCCAGGGAGATATGTTCATGAAGAAGTTGCTCATGTTTATATTCAAGAGAGTTTTGCCTATGGTTTCTTCAAAGAGTTTTATGGTTTCATGACTTACATTCAGGTCTTTGATCCATTGCAAGTCTACTTTTGTATATGGAGTTAGACAGTAGTCCAGTTTCATTCTCTTACATGTAGCTCTCAAGTTTTGCCAGCACCAGCTGTTGAAGAGGCTGTCATTTCCCCATTGTATATCCATGGCCACTTTATCATATATTAATTGACCATATATGTTTTTGTTAATATCTGGACTCTGTTCTGTTCCACTGGTCTGTGGGTCTGTTCTTGTGCCAGTACCAAATTGTTTTGATTACTGTGGCTTTGTAGTAGAGCTTGAAGTTGGGAAGCGATGTCCCCCTGCTTTATTCTTCCTTCTCATGATTACTTTGGCTATTTCATGTCTTTTGCGGTTCCTTCCATATGAATTTTAGAACTATTTGTTTCAGTTTGTTGAAAAATGCTGTCAGTATTTTGATAGGGATTGCACTGAATCTGTAGATTGCTTTACTCAGGATGGCCATTCTGACAATATTAATTACTCCTACCCAAGAGCATAGAATAAAATTTCCATTTATTAGTATCCTCTTTAATTTCTCTTAAGAGTGTCTTGTACTTTTCAGGGTATAGGTCTTTCACTTCCTTGGTTAGGTTTATTCCTAGGTATTTTATTCTTTTTGATGCAATTGTGAATGCAACTGTTGTCCTGATTTCTCTTTCTCCTAGTTCATTGTTAGTGAATAGGAAAGCAACAGATTTCTGTGTATTAATTTTGTATCCTGCAGCTTTGCTGAATTCAGGTATTAGTTCTAGTAGTTTTGGGAGAACTGTTAAGTATGTTGTTGGCTGTGGGTTTGTCATATATGGCCTGTATTATGTTGAGGTACTTGCCCTCTATAGCCATTTTGTTGAGAGTTTTTATCATGAATGGATGTTGAATTTTGTTGAATGTTTTTTCAGCATCTATGGAGGTGATCATGTGGTTTTTGTCCTTCTTTTTGTTGATGTGGTGGATGATGTTGGTGGATTTTCGAGTGTTGTACCATCCTTGCATCCCTGAGATGAATCCCACTTGATGATGATGGAGGATCCTTTTGATGTATTTTTGAATTCGGTTTGCTAATATTTTGTTGAGTATTTTTGCATCTATGTTCATCAGGGATATTTGTCTGTAATTTTCTTTTTTTTGTGTTTTTTTTGCCTGGTTTTGTTATTAGACTGATGCTGGCTGCATCAAATGAATTTGGAAGTGTTCCCTCCTCTTCTATTTTTTGGAAAACTTCAAGGAGAATGAGTATTACGTCTTTTCTAAATGTCTGATAAAATTCAGCATTGAATCCATCTGGCCCAGGGGTTTTGTTCTTGGGTAGTTTTTTGATTACCAATTCAATTTCCTTGCTGGTAATTGGTCTGTTTAGATTTTCTGTTTCTTCCTTGGTTAGTCTTGGAAGGTTGTATTTTTCTAGAAAATTGTCCATTTCTTCTATGTTATCCAGTTTGTTAACACACTGATTTTCTTAGTATTCCCTAATAATTCTTTGTATTTCTATGGTGTCCATGGTGATTTTTCCTTTCTCATTTCTGATTCTGTTTATGTGTGTAGATTCTCTTTATTTCTTAATAAGTCTGGCTAAGGGTTTATTTTGTTTATTTTCTCAAAGAACCAGCTCTTGGTTTCATTAAGTTTTCTCTATTGTTTTATTCTTCTCAATTTTATGTATTTCTTCTCTAATCTTTATTATGTCCCTCCTTCTACTGACTTTGGGCCTCATTTGTTCTTCTTTTTCCAGTTTCAATAATTGTGAATTTAGACTATTCATTTGGGATTCTTCTTCCTTCTTTAAATAGGCTGAATTGCTATATTCTTTTCTCTTAAAACTGCTTTTTTTTTTTTATCTCTTGTTACTTTCTTTGTTTTGAAGTCTATTTTGTCTGATACAAGTACTGTAACACCTGCTTTTTTCTCCTTATTGTTTGCATGAAATATCTTTTTCCATCCCTTCACTTTTAGTCTGTGTATGTCTTTGGGTTTGAGGTGAGTTTCTTGTAAGCAGCATATAGATGGGTCTTGCTGTTTTATCCATTCTATTACTCTGTGTCTTTTGATTGGTGCATTCAGTCCATTTACATTTAGGGTGATTATTGATAGATATGTACTTATTGCCATTGCAGGCTTTAAATTCATGGTTACCAAAGGTTCAAGGGCAGCTGCTTTACTATCTAACCATCTAACTTAACTCACTTATTATGCTATTATAAACACAGTCTGATGATTCTTTATTTCTCTCCCTTCTATTTCTTCCTCCTCCACTCTTTATATGTTCAGTGTTTTATTCTGTACTCTTTGTGTTTCCCTTGACTGATTTTATGGATAGCTAATTTTATTTTGCATTTAGTTAGTATTTGGTTGGTCTACTTTCTTTGCTGTAGGTTTATTTTCTCTGGTATCAGCTATTTAGCCTTAAGCATACTTCCATCTAGAACAGTCCCTTTAAAATACACTGTAGAGATGGTTTGTGGGAGGTAAATTCCCTCAACTTTTGATTATCTGGGAATTGTTTAATCCTTCCTTCAAACTTAAATGATAATCTTGCTGGATACAATATTCTTGGTTCAAGGCCCTTCTGTTTCACTGCATTGAATATATCATGCCATTCCCTTCTGGCCTGTAAAGTTTCTGCTTAGAAGTCTGATGATAGCCTGATGGGTCTTCCTTTGTAGGTGATCTTTTTTTCTCTCTCTGGCTACTTTTAATACTTTGTCCTTGTCTTTGACCTTTGCCATTTTAATTGTTATATGTCTTGGTGTTGTCCTCCTTGGGTCCCTTGTGTTGGGAGATCTGTGGACTTCCATGGTCTGAGAGACTATTTCCTTCCCCAGATTGGGGAAATTTTCATCAATTATTTATTCGAGTACACTTTCTATCCCTTTTTCTCTCTCTTCTTCTTCTGGTACCCCTATAATGCGCATATTTTTCCTTTTGGATTGGTTCACACAGTTCTCTTAATACTCTTTCTTTCCTAGAGATCCTTTTATCTCTCCCTCCTCAGCTTCTCTGTATTCCTGTTCTCTGATTCCTGTTCCATTAACACTCTCTTCTACCTCATCCAGTCTTCTCTTAAATCCTTCCATTGTTTTTTTCATTTCTGTTATCTCCCTCCTGAATTCATCCCTTAGCTCTTGAATATTTCTCTAGCTCCATTAGCATGCTTATGACTTTTATTTTGAATTCTTTTTCAGAAAGATTGGTGATTTCAGTTTCACCAAGCCCCGCCACTGGTGTTTGAGGGAATTTGAACTGAACAAGGTTCTTCTGCCTTTTCATGGTGATGGGAGTGGTCACTGGCGAGTGGTGCGTGTGTCGGCTGGGAGAACAAAGTCCCTTCCTGCTTGCCGGTCACCTTGCCTGTCTCCTCTGTCTGTGCCAGTTAACCGCACACAGGGCGCAGCCTCTGGGTTAATTCCCTGAGTTGCCATGGGCGGGGCAGCTTTCAAGATGGCTTAGGGCAATGACGGGGATCACAGGCCAGCTGCGCCTGTTCTGCCACAAGAGCAAAGCCCCTTTGTGCCTCCCGGTCTCTGCACCCACTCCACTGTCTGTGCCAGTTAACCACCTCTGGGTTAATCCCCTAAGCTGCCGTGGGTGGGGCGGGGTGGCCCTCAGGATGGCCTAGGACACTGGTGGGGCTCAGTGGCGATCAGCATATGTTCTGCTGTTACAAGAAAGCCCCTTCGTGCCTCCTGGACTCTGTGCCAGTGTCCTCTGTTTGTGCCGGTCAACTGCACGCAGGGAACAGCCTCTGGGTCTGGGCCGGTTAACTGCACGCAAGGAGAAGCCTCTGTGTTAAGCTGTGTGGTTGCTGTAGGTGGGGCTGCTCCCCGGCTGTTCTGCAGCAATGGCAGGTCAGCTGGTTTGCTTGCAGTGCCTGCGGTGGGGAAGGAACAGTAGGCTGCTTATTGCCGTGAGAGGTTCGTAGCTGTGCTGCCACCCAGGGGGTTAAGGCACCTAAAGTTCCTTAAAGTTCCCAGCCTGCTGGGCTGAGTGGGCCAGGATGATTTAAACTCTTGTCCCTTTAAGACTTTTAAAGTGCCTGTTTTTCCTTTATTCCAGGGCTGCCAGTTGTGGGAATCTGTTCACAGTCTTAATCTTGGATTTTGGTTTTCTGCCCCTCTAATATCCAGTGCACCATGCAATGTATGTCTGTGCTCCTGGGGCAGATTACTAGAGCTGGTTATTTAGCAGTCCTGTGCTTCCACTCCCTCCCCACTCTGATTCTTTTCCTCCCGCTGGTGAGCTGGGGTAGGGGGAGTGCTTGGGTTCTGCCGGGTCACGGCTTTGTATTTTACCCTTTTCCGTGAGATGTTGGGTTCTTGCAGATGTAGCCTGGCTCATGTACTGTATCTTCTGGTCACTCTTTTAGGAATAGTTGTACTTGTTATATTTTCAATATATATATGGTTTTGGGAGATTTCCACTGCTCTACTCACACCGCCATCTTGAGAATACCAACACTTAAGCCTTTGATTATGATTCTTGCTGTAAAATTCTTGCTGTCTTTCTCTATTAGTGCATTACCAGATGCCTTCTTTCACTGCCCTTGTTCAAAAGACAGAACCATTCCTATTAGGTCAGGGAAGGCAATTAGCTTAGGTTCTGGATTTTGGGAGATTCTTGATATAAAATGATGGCAGTAAAAAGTAACCAACCAGAAACAAACTTGGTTGCTGCTTTCTCCCAGCCTCTGAAGCTTCTCAGAGTAATTTACTGCAGAAGAATAGCATTTTTGTGGTTTGAGGAAAAAAAGTATAAATCAGAAGTAGAGAAATTAGGTTTAAATAAGTGAACCATTTACCCAAAGATAGTATAGTAAGTGTGGTGAAAACAGAATAGCCGGAGAAGAAGGCTTTTTGACATATCAGCTATAATGTGTTGGAATGGATCTCTTTAATTTGCATAGTTTCTGAGTCTGAATCTAAATGCACATCTTCAGAAAAGAGCTAAAGAACTAGAAGAAATACCACTTATGTGAGAAAAATCTAAACAAGAACATTTGGGGTTTTTGTTTTTTAGACAAGATAAGCATTTAGGAAAAACCCTCAGAGAATAAGGAATATTGTAAAGACTTAAAGAATTTTGACCTACAAATGAAAGGTACAGAAGTTGTGAGGCTGAACTCAGGCCCAGAAATTACAGGAATATTTCAAGCTTACAATTTTACAAAACTCACTGGAAGCCAAGCCTAGAAGAGATTTCAAGATGTAAAAGTGGAAATTATCTTGGATAGGTCCACACCCCAGTTCGGCTACTTAAAAGATGGATTCGGTGGGTCTGAGCCCTGCTGACTCCTATAGTTGGGCCATGCTTACAGTTGAGTTATTATCAATAGTATATAAAATAATGTGTACAAAATGACAGCATCAGCTGTAGAGTGATCTTCTTTTCATTCCTTGTCCAAGTTTTTTCCCCATGCTTCCTTAATGTGGCTTAGTGGTTTATATTTTCTTTTCTAATTAATATTGCATATATGTTCCAAGTCATCATACTGGCTTTGCAGTTTAATTTTGGATTTAGCAGCTTCCATATTTCAGGGACTTTACAATCAATTGTCAGAGTCACTCAGAAAATGCGGATAAGGGGATGATGGTCTGTTACTGTTTTGCCTGGAAAAAAATGTAAAAGTGCCCCCTTATCCATGGGTAGTACATTCCAAGATCCCCAGTGGATGCCTAAAAGCATGGATAGTACTGAACCCTTATATACTATGTTCTTTCCTATACATACACCTATGATAAAGTTTAACTTATAAATTAGGCACAGTAAGAGATCAACAATAACTAATAATCAATTTCAACAATATATTATAATAAAAATGTGAATACGGTGTCTCTCTACCATATTGTACTTACAAACCCTTCTTCTGGTGATGATGTGAGATGGTAAAATGCCTACATGATGAGAAGTGGAATGACATGGCCATTGCAATGTAGTCTTAGGCTCTTATTGACCTGGTAATGCAACAGAAGGAGGATCATCAGCTTCCAGACCACGGTTGACTGCTGGTAACTGAAACCACAGAAAGCAGAACAGCAGCTAAGGGAGGACTACTATAGGTACAGATGAAAGAGGAAAGAAAGATTATAGGAGCTAGCTTGTGGTCATGTGCTCTTTCACACCCTGTTAGTACAAATTGTACTACAGTTGTAAGTTCCATGTGTCCTTCAAAGACTGGAAGACTGCTACCCTCTTGACTAAGGAAGTACATAGATGATTATGTTTTATTTAACATTTCACAAAAATGTTAGAAAGTATAGAAAATTCCTGTAGCTGGTAGAACTGGAAGAAGAGGTAGAGATGACAACAGAGTCTAATGTCTGTCAGTTTGCAGAACTGAGAATATACCATTACTGATTATACATGGTGGAGCAGAACATTACTTGTGTAGTCTGCAGAGGTCAAATACTGAGGCATGGTCCCTAACCCAAAGACAGGTGTACCATCTTAAAATACTGTAAAAAGTAGAACTATTTCCAAACATGTTCCTATTGGCACTGAGAACTTTTCCATTTCGGTTCCTCCTGATTGACCATCAATGACCCTAACACCATGATTTTTCTTTAGTATTGTGCACAGAACCTAGCAGCAAAGTATATGTTCTGGTTAGACTAGCAGAGCCTAAGGTTCTGCTAGGCCAGTGGTTCCAAAACTTGAGTTTGCATTAAGATCATCTAGAACATAAACATAAAGTGATAAAATACATGTGTAGATGTATATCAGTCTTTGTTACTCTGCTATCAAGATATTTAGCAACATTTCATCTTTATACTTCCTTTACACATTTAAATAATATGAAGAGTTACTTTTGTTTTTTAACTTTTTAGGCCAACATCCAATCGATTATGGCCTCTGAAAAGCAAGTAAACATCCTGATGAAGTTGCTGGATGAGGCCCTCAAGGAAGTAGATCAGATTGAATTGAAACTGAGCAGTTATGAGGAAATGCTCCAAAGTGTCAAAGAACAAATGGATCAAATCTCTGAAAGCAACCACCTAATTCATCTTAGTAACACTAATAATGTAAAACTCCTGTCTGAGATAGAGTTCCTTGTGGTAAGTATGATTATAAATTACTACCATCAACAAAAAAACCCAGAAAACCTAATGATAGTATGTAAAACCCATTTGTAAACATTTTCTAATTTCCTTATGAGAGCAAAATTTAAAATAATCCAAAGACCTAGTGATAGGATTGAGTAGCATTTTACCTGTAAATTTCCCAAAATTACATGTGCAAATGGTATATATGTTCCAGAACCACATGGACTTGGCCAAAGGTCATATAAAAGCCCTTCAGGAAGGAGATCTTGCTTCCTCCAGAGGCATTGAGGCCTGCACCAATGCAGCTGATGCACTACTACAGTGCATGAATGTAGCTCTTCGACCAGGTATGTTCATTAGAAATGATAAAATCTGACCAGGAATCAGACTAAACCTGTAACTTGGTATAAAGCTTCTACCAAGAAATACATGAGTCAAGTGGTTTAGGATTAATATATCATTAGCTTCTCAAACAAGTTTTGCTTATTCCCAAACATGTTTCTATTGGCACTGAGAACTTTTCCATTTCAGTTCCTCCTGATTGACCATCAATGACCCTAACACCATGATTTTTCTTTAGTATTGTGCACAGAACCTAGCAACAAAGTATATGTTCTGGTTAGACTAGCAGAGCCTAAGGTTCTGCTAGGCCAGTGGTTCCAAAACTTGAGTTTGCATTAAGATCATCTAGAATGCTTGTTAAATACATATTGCCAACCACCCCCACAACCCCACCAGATTTAGTAGGTCTGGGCTAAGGCCTTAGAATCCACATTTCTAACAGTTTGCAGTTGATACTGAGGCAGGACCACATTTTGAGGACCACTGTACTATACTATTTTTTCTTTTGTTTACCATTGTTTTACAAAACAAGCTAATAAACCAGTAAAACTTAGCAATTTTCAGAACTGAAATAGGGATATTGTTATAAATGTATTCATTAAACATTAGGGAAATTTTTTTACCCATTCAGTCGGTTAAGAAATGTTTTGATTTCAGGCCATGACATGCTCTTGGCAGTCAGACAGCAGCTGCAGCGTTTCAGTGATTTGCGAGAGCATTTTGCCCGAAGACTGGCCAATCACCTCAACAATGTCTTCGTTCAACAGGTAATTTTATTTTACTTTTAAAATTGGGATATTCCTTTAGCTTTGTTTTATATATTACCATAAACTTAAATGCCCACAACAGATTTTAATGTGCTTAACTGGATCACAGGATATTCCTTTACATGTTTATTTGAAGATTTTTAAATATGTGTATATTTGCCCATAGGTGTGTTTTGGGTCTCAGCTGCCTCCTTAGGTAGACAGTCTAGTTCCTTTCAATTAAAACTCTGTGATTCTAGAAATCACATAAATAACTCTGTTTACTTATTGTATATACTATTTAGACATTCTTATTTATAAAAATAAGTCCAGACTTGTTACATGTTTACTGTCTGACTTTTTTTATTTTTCAGTATTTTGAGATGAGAACCAGGCCTTGATTCAGTGTTTTTAAATGTTTTCTTGGCTCTGTGTACTTATATACATGAGAAAAATAACTATAGCACAGTTGTAAATTCCAGTTGATTTAATCTTACATAAACCCTTTGTCTACATTTTTATGTGGAAAAGGACATTATAATAAGGGTTGTGGCACTATTAATAATTGATAATAGTACCTTAGAGACATCTAAATACAAGGCATTTAAATAGCTAGTGTAATTTATTAGGTTTGTTATGATTTTCCATTTATTGGGTTATTGGGCAAAAGAAAAATTGAGGGAAATTTTGTTCAAGAAATGCTGTATGAAACATTGGATTCTTATTTTGTTTTCTCTTTGCAATATTCTAAAACAATTGTATTTATATATTTTATTTCCAATTAGTTTACTCAGGCCCTCCTCCAACTCTATAACAGGTCCTACTTTCTTTCGGTGCCTGTGAGTACATCAAATTTGGCTCAAGCTTCTCTGGTTCTTTCTTTTTTCCTATAAAGTTTGCTAAACTTAACAACAGCAGAATCTTTATAGATGGTAACTTTATAATTTAAGCTATCTGTTAACCACATTTATAGCAGTACTTTAATATCCTATAGCAAAAAGTTACTTTATCCAAAAAGGTATTTAATCTCATTCTGCTTGCCTTTGTTCCTGTCATTCTTTTACTCACCCACTCCTTCATTTATTTAGAAATCATTTACTAGGTGATTGAAATACAAACCAGACATTTACTTGGGATAGACAAGAGGGTGATCCTGCCCTTGAGTAGCTACAGTCTGGGAAAGAGAGCTAGACACTATACTGAGGGAGGATAAGTGTTGTGATAGTGATATTGTGGAAGCATAACAGAAGGCCACCTGACTGAACATGCAAGGAGGAAATCGGGGAATACTGTCCAAACATTTCACTTAACCTGAAAAGTGTCAAGAAAAAAGTAAATCTGGAAGTCACCCAGAAATACTACTTCACATTTTTCTTACGTTATTATTTCTATAATACCTATTTTTATACAATTCTTCAGTTTTTAAAAATGGCACTGTTGATAATGATGTTATCTACATCTGTAGATGGGTATTAAAATACCACTCAGTAAACAGTGAGTTTTTTCTGCACCCACAATTGTTTGTTTTAACATGCATTTATTTATGGATTTGCTTCTTTGCCTTATAAACTATTGGCTTTGTTTAAAATGAATGCTTCCTGATTCTGAAAATCTAATACGTATTGTTACATGTGAATGATGCATGTTAAAAACCAGAATGTTGCAACCATCGGGAATGTGCTGAAGAAAGTGGAGGAGCATGTCCAAGTACAGAAAAGAGATTTTTCTTTGTGTTGAATTCAGTGCATCAGATAACCTAGCGAAGGAGTTGAGAAACATGGGTATTTCTGTTCGTGGCATGGGACAAACTAGATGGGAAAATTTGATTACTGTATTATGGTAAATCTCTTTGTCAATAGCCAAATTTTCATTGTGTGGCTGTTATGTACTTGCTGTCATTCATATGTAAGAATAAGAAATGTCATCTTTAAGATGCTAATAAGGAATCATTAAAACTAATGCACTAAAGCTCTACAGCAATGTATATGTTAAATTGCTCATCATATACAAAGTATATAAATGTGTAAGTGCTGAAGAGGTTTAATCTAAAGTGAATATACTGAGAATTTAAGTAGTCAGATATGGCATCATGTATAAAGCAAGACTTGGACAGTGTGCAGTGCAGTTTTTAACAAATGTATAGATATTATAACTACTGTGCAGAAGAATTCAGTGGAAATAATCTGTTGATTACAGCATAAAAGTAATTTAAGAGCATTCCCTTTTTTTTTAATTCACACATCAGTAAAATTAAAGAAAATTGGGAATCTTACCAAGTCACTGCTTTTTTATCTTACCAAATAAAACCTAAGAAAAAAAAATGCTGCCACCTACTTTGTCTTTTTAATATAAAAATAACATTTTTACAACTAAAAGAAAAAACATAATTTCAGACTTTTAAAATCAATACATTTGCCATTATGAAAAGTTCACTCCCATCATTTTATTTCATATTGCTGTAGGCCAGTAAAAAAAAACTTCACATTTGGGAACCAATCATCAAGAGCATGCTAAATATGATACAACTTTTGTATTACTTCTACATAGCTACATTTTAATGAAACTTGAAATGAATTTTTATTTAATATTTGCTTCTTACTGTATATACATTTAATATGAGAGTGATATTTTAACAATGGCTAGATTTTTTGACTCTTGTAAATCTTATACCCTCAGCTTCCATTGAAATTACAGACTTTTCCACATAATTTTTATATTTTTCTAGGGATTCATGTATCCAGAAAGATACTAAGCTATGAAAAGCAGGCCAGTTGCACCAGTTAGGATTCTGATATAGAAAGCAGGCAGTCAGATTTAGGCTAATGAAATTGAGGAAATACTTGCATATCCTTTAAATAAATTCTTTTGGTCATTTTTTTTTTAAGATTTATATAGAAAAGATAGCTGTTCTTTGCCCTTTTTTTCCCCCTTTGGCTCTACAGAGAGCTCATAATTCTGTACAGTTTCCATTAGCAACATGAAGAGACTGATATGCAGTGAACCAGAAAATAACTGAAGTTGTGAGGGGTTTTGCTATATACTTAAGTTTGGAAATTTTTCTTTCAACATGTATTTATAAAAACATCACATAGTAAAATAAAATAAAACCTATATAATGTAATAGAACACCAGCATTCAGTTCATTTCACAAAAACTGTTTCCTTAAGCACATTTCAAAATTTTTTAAACATGGTTGATAATAGTTTAAAAGCTTCGAAATAATTATAATTACTTAAGGTCATTTTTCTGACATTTGTTGGAACTTCATGAAGATTTTCTTCTTTAAGAAAACAAAAACAAACATGCCAGACATAGAAAGAAAGAGTTCTAGATCTTGAAAATGTATTCAACATTTGACATTTCTATTAAAAAGTCAGTGTAACAAAATGGTTAGGAGTGCAAATAAATGCTGGAGCCAAACTTCTGGAATCAAAATCCTGACTGTTCCTGCCTGCCTGGGTGACCTTGGACAAGTTAGTTGACCTCTTTCTGGCATAGATTCTAGTAATATATACACTAATAAACATTTGCAACTCAGTGAGTTTTTAGAAAATGTATTTGTCTTAGGTTAATTTGGACAAAAGCCTAACATACTGTTTTTAAGTGAAGTTAATAAATGAGTTTTGCTGTTTTTTTAAATGAGGTGGAAAGTACTTTGCAAGATTATTGTGAAAATTAGATTAGAATTTTCATATATATATATATATATGTGTGTGTGTGTGTGTGTGTGTGTTGTTACTAATCTATTATTTATATAGGAAAGTTTGAGTGTCTTCATTTTTTAAATACATAATAAAATTTTTGCGCATTAGAGTTCTAGATATGAATTATCTTGATTGTTATTGATATTATTGATTGAATTACTGAACTTACATACTTAATTTTCCTATTTCCTATAGTTATTTCGGAACCATCCTCTCTAAAATTCAGTCTTTTTGTTAACACTAAAAACTTTTAATCTGCCTTAATAGTAATAGTTTGAAGGTAATGATGTTCTTCATTTTAGAAGTAGATTTTTCAAGAGATGGTGAACTTAAAATGCTGTTTGCAAAAGAAAGCTTTGAATAGTAATATATGTGAGAGAGCTTTGTAAACTGTAAAATCCTCTATAAACATTAATAATTAATTCTCCATTTTCAGAAAAGGAGAAGGTTTTTAATTGAATAATTTCCTGATACTGAATTAAATAGTATAACTTAACATGTAATGGCCTGAGTAAACAGTTGTAGAAGAACATAAACAATAACTCTGAGTCTTGAATCATTGAAAAAAATTACTGAGGAAGATTGTTTTGGGAAATAAAAAGATATCTAACATTGTTGTTAATAAGGATGGAATATTTGGAAAACATAAGCTATAACAAGTCTGTCAAATATTCTTCCCCTTTAATCAGTGTAACTAATTTAAGGCACTCAATTTGGAGACATTAGTAGACCTAAAACTATAATATTTATCTGTGCTTATTAGTATCTACTGTTTGTGACTTAACACAGTCCTAGTCATCCTTATGATGTGGCAATTAAAAAACATTTCTGTATTGTAATGTTTGTATTGACCTTGGGTAGCTGTAATTAGATATATAGTCCCATGATAATACCTGTGTATTTTATTTAATATTATTAATTTTGTTCATATTTGTTGTTAGTCTTTACAGAAAACATGCAGGTGCCCAGGCATTCCAAACATACAGAATAATTCCATTTCTCAACACTGTAGCTCTTATTCCTCTGTCATTCTGCTGGAAGATGTGATTGATTGTTTAGTCAGCCATCCAGGAGACAACATTCAGAAAGGTCCATGCTCCCTAAAGTCTTGGGGTCAGCTGTGTTTCTAGAATTTCTCAGATTTTAGAAAAGTAATAAAATGTATATACTGATATAGCCATTCCAGCAGGGTCTGCAGCAGGGCACTGTAATCAAGCACAGGATATTTCTTTTTTTTCTTTATTAAAGTATCATTGATATACAACATTCTGATGGTTTCAAATATACAACACAGTGGTTCAACTTGTACCCATATTATCAAGTCCTTATTCCCTCAAGTGCAGTCATTGCCTATCATGTAGCAAGATGTTACAGAGTCATTAATTCTCTGTGATGTACTACTGTTCCTGTGACCTACCTATATTGTTATGGTGAATGATAGTGCCCCTTAATCCCCTTCTCCCTCCCCAGTCCCTCCCCTTTGGTAGCCTCTAGTCCCTTCTTGGTGTCTATGAGTCCACTGCTAATCTGTTCCTTCTGTTTTGCTTGCTTTTATCCTCCACATGTGAGTGAAATCATTTGGTATTTGTCTCTCTCCACCTGGCTTACTTCACTGAGCATAATACCCTCTAGATCCATCCATGTTGTTGTAAATGGCAGGATTTCTTTTCTTTTTAAGGCTGAATAATATTCCATTATGTATATGTGCCACATCTTCTTTTTCCATTCATCATGATGGATACTTAGGTTGCTTCCATATCTTGGCCATTGTAAATAGAAGCACAGAACAGTTCTACAGCAAAAAATGTGAGTAGTTTCTGAACACTGTAAATAGCCTCATGACAGTGAATGTCAAATTTCTACATCAAAATAGTTTGGGCACCAGTTTTCAATTTTTTTGAGTTTTAGAATTACAGGAAGGAATTATGGACCTATATACCTAATATTACTTGTATATAATATCTATGATAGCTGTGAATTTCTCTTGCCTCCACCTTCTGGGTTCATGTTATTTTGAATTGGTCAGTCCAGTTTTTTAATACTTTTCTGCTATCTCTGATCCAATTTACCAAGTTAACCTAAGTAGATATCATTAAGATTAATCTTAGAAGTATATTGATTGTTCTTTAGTTTTATATATAATTTCTACATAATGGGTCCTTATTTTTGTATTTCCATTTTAAATTGGGGATATAGTCTTACAAGAAGATAATTCTCCAACCGACTAATTTGAAAGCTTTAATGAAGAACAGACTCAGATAAGGTTGATTTTTAGTACTTGCTGTGTCTTTTACTTTCATCTTTCTTACTCTAAAGGTACTACTCAATTACTAGAGAATTCTTTATTTCCCTAGGCCAGGAATTTTTTGTGAATACTCTGTATTTAAAAGAAGTTATTTTAAAAATCTAAACCACTAAGTTCCTATTTTATGTATATAGCAAACCATATAAATTAGATAGGAGAAAGAAGCCCCTTTAAAATTTAAAGAATTTAAATTCAGGATGTTTATAAGCTAATGTATACCAGCTACTGTAATCCACATTTAATTAGTTTTAGATAACTTTACCAGGAAACGAATTAATCTACCCCAAACGCCAATAGTCTGTGCCATTTTAATACAGTTTTCACAGAATGCTAACAAATAACTTCTGTCTCTCTAGGCAAATCAGATTGAGTCACAATGACATCATATAAATCTTTTTTTTTTAATGTCTTCTTTTGCCCTTTCCTTATTCTTGGGAACTTTTTAAAGGGGAATCTGCTCCTTTAATCTTCCAACTCGCCATCTCTTAGACACTGGCTTTGAGTTTTACAACAAATATTAACTAAGTAGCAGAGAAGGACAGGTGGATTGTTTCAAAAAAAGCGCTGGGAAAATTATTGTTCAATTATTTTGCAGTTTTTGTGTCTGATTAAAATGATTTTGTTAGTTTTTTTTTTTTGCTTGCAAATGTTCTATGTTCTTTTAGATTTTTAAAGTATACATATGTATTTATTTTTACAATACTAGGGCCACATTATACATACTATTTAAAATCTTTTTTCGTCTAACAGTACATAATGGACATGTATCCATTTAAACAAATATGAGACTCCCATCATAATTTCTAATGGCTGTAAAGCACTCTAGCATATGGCTGTATCATCATTTACTTGACCAATTTCCTACTGTTGGGTAATTAGGACATCTGCAGTTTTGCTATTCTAAACAATAATAAAATAACCAACTATCTGTCCACATCTTTGCTCGTTACCAGTATTTTCCTCTTAGAAAAACTCTTAAGTGTGAAATTTCCTGATGAAGAGTATGTACTTAAAAATAGGTGTATTTTAGTAAACTACCAAATTGATGCCCAGGAAAAGCTGAGGCAATTTACTTGCAACAGTAGTGCATGAAAATGCCTTTTTCCACACATCTATGCCAACAGTGAGTCTTGGTAAATGTCACACCTTTGCAAGTCTAACCACATTGGATCAATGATTTTGTTAGATGTTTTAAAAGAAAACAGAAGTGAGATTCACATGACCAAGATTCCAATTCTAGCTTTCCTCCAGTGTGATCTAAGCAAATCACTTAACCTTTTGAATTTCTTTTTCTAGAGCATAATGTTTTTAGATCAGATGATCTAAGGGGTCTGTATTTTCCAAAACAGATGTCAGGATACATACATCATCTGTCTTAGGCCGTTAGATAACTTACTAATTTACTTGTTAAGGTTTAAAAATCATGTGTAGTTACTTACTTAACAAATTATTGGAAGAACTAAAATTACATTATTGTTAGAGATTATCCAGGAAAGTCTCGGATATAATCATCTATAGGCTTTCCTCACTCAAAAATTCTGTATTCTGTATATTTTTATTTGTTGTTTCATATGGTGTAGACTCTAATGGAAATACCATATGTTGTACAAAATTTGTTCTGAATGACTTACATATTTGGTATGTTTCTTAATACAGTTTGTATCATGAAATTTATTTGCTTAGTAAATTGTAAAATGATATGGGAGAAACAAACTTGATCAAAACATTCATTTTCAACTCATTTTAGAAGATGAAATGACTAGTTGATTTATCAGCATCATTCTCGCATGTCTATGATTATTTTTTGGTAGTGATGTTCAGTTTGTATACACAGGATGATGAAAGAAGACAAGTAAGTACTTGCTATTTATTTTTCTATATCCTATTGGTTTTGCTCAGCCATATTTGGTCATTGTTTAGATTTTCAGTTACAACAATGTTTCTTGTACTGTCAGTGTATTAATTTACTTTTTTACTCACTCTAGGGTCATGATCAGAGTTCAACTCTTGCTCAACACTCTGTTGAACTGGCTTTACCCAACCATCATCCATTTCATAGAGACTTGCTCCGATATGCCAAACTGATGGAGTGGCTAAAGAGTACAGATTATGGAAAATATGAGGGACTGGCAAAGGTATGGATTTGACATCAATTACTTGCTGAGTAGAGAGCATAATCTTTAAGAGTCAAGAGGTCATATATTCAGTTCCCCAAGTGACATTTGAAATACTGTAGCACATACTTAGCAAAGCAGAAAGTAATTGAATTAGTGAGTACTCATTAGCTAGGGAGAACATTTATTTTACTTACTTGGATAACGAATAGCTCAATTTTGAACTTCAGTTTACTATAGTATTGGGCCATACTCTAGCCCAAAGGATCATTCGATTTAATTAAACACTAGTTATTTCCTGAGTTTCGTTTATGTGCGGTATAGAAATTAGGGAGTATGAAGGTGTGTGAGTGAGGAATTTTTCTTCTCATAGTTGATAATCTGTTCAGTAAAGCAAGTACAAAGCATTCCACTACTCCAGGCACACAGGGCCTAACAAGCAAGCCTCTACTTCTAAAGAGCTTTGAGTCTGACTGGGAAGAACAATTATACTTATGACAATCAGCAAAAAATTAAGTGCTAAACTGGAAATGAATTTAAATACATGATGGTTTAGAGAAGAGAAATCCCTATCCTGAAACCATGGGGAAAACTTCACAGAAGATACTGGACATAAATTGAGTTTTAAATGAATGGGATTAGTACACTAGCTAAAAGAAAAAGAGCATTCCAAGGATGAGGAATAAGAAGTGCAGACGAAGGTGGAAGAAAATACATCATTTTCTCAGGACAATGAGGAGGCAAACCTGACTGAAACAGGAATTTCATATCCTGGATCAGGGAGAAATTATATGGAAAAAGATGAGCCTTGAACCCTAACCAGCATTCCTCTCACATGGGAGAAGACTGGATGAGGGAAATTAAGAGCCTAATATAATAATTCAAATGAAATGAAATCTTAAATCTGAAAGATAGTGGTAGGCCTAGAGAACATAAAAGAGTGACTCTAAGGACAGAAGGGACAGGATGATGCCAAACTTGCTGGATTTGGAGCCTAGGAGAGCAGTGGTATATACCACTGACTACACATCAGCAACTGGAGAGGATGTGTCGCTCATTGATATGTTTGGTCAGCAAATGAATACCCTTATGTGCTAACACTGTTTTAAGCGCTAGAGACAGAGCACTAAAGGAATCAGAGAAATGCTTGTCTTCTCAGAGCATGTATTCTGAATGACAAAAATCAATTATACGGTATGTTAGAAGGAGCTGCTGAGTTTTCTAGAGAAAAAGCAAGCAATGCTAGGGCTGGGGGAAGGCTGCAGTTTCAATAGGGCATAAGAATAAGGTGATGTTTGAGCACAGATTCTAAAGATAAGCAAGGATGAACAGTGGGAGTTTCTGGGGGAAAGCTTTCCAAGCACAGTGCAGGTGCCCTAAGGCAAGAGCATGCCGGCATGCCTGAGAAGCAGCCAGGGGGCCAGTGTGGCTGGAGCATAGTGATCCAGGGGTCTGAGAAGAGCAAGTGGGAGAGCTAAGGTTGGGTGGAGCCGGCAGACCTGAAAGGAACTGTACACCATTGTAAGGATTTGGCTTTTACTGCGGGAGAGATTGGGTGGAGGGTGGGGGTGGACTTTGGACAATGGAATGGCATGATCTGACGTGTATTTCATACATGGCCATTGTAGCTAGAAGCCACGGGTATAGTATTTTTCTGGCACGTATGCTGTGACCTTCATTTAGTATTGGAATTGGCCATGTCACTTAGGGAACCTAAAGAATTGCTACCTAACTTAAATATATAAATAGCTATATTTTAAGAAGATATGTCAAAGAAATAATCAATCTTCCCATGTTTTCTTCCGTCTGCTACTCCTATAGCTTTTCTTCTTCCTTCATAATTACAACCCTTAAATAGAATTCGTGCCTCATATCGAATTTACCGAGTATCATAATTCTTCCAAGTGGTAAAGATACCTTAAGACAAATACTGGGCATAAAAGCCACAGGTCATAAATCTGCAAAGAAGTAAAAAGCTAACCTTTTCAAACAATATTGCCTCTCTCTCACTTACCAACTTAACATTTCCCTGTATGGCCCCGGAAGATGACTGGTTAGCCAGAGACAGGTAAGATTCCTCAAGGGAGGAACAACCTAAGACAGGCACAGTTGCAGGGGGGTCATCAGGTGAGAAATTGGGGATCAACAGAGGTGAGGCTTAGAACCTCACCCCCCCTGTTTTGAGAGAAATCTTCTGCATACATGGATGTTTTATTGCCCTTGTCTGGCTTGAATTAACACTTAGTCTACAGGCACACACCTGATCATCTACATTTGCTCTCTTACAGCACTAAACTATGTTTTCTACCTTTATCTTGCATCTACCTACCACTTCAGCATTTTATTAAAAATAATGATAATAATAATAATAATAATAAGGGAGAAATGTGGGATTCACATATAAATCAAGTGTAAAAATCAAACGAATATTCGTATTTGACCTGATTGTTTATAGTTCATAATGCTTGATCAAAACCGAAAGTTTCTGTGATGACTGCCCTTGTACTGTTCACCATGTAAGAACTTATTCATTATGTAAGAATTTGTTCACCATGTAAGAACTTGTTCATTATGCTTCAGAAGATTGGAGACTGACGAGAATTAGGCTTGGGGTGGATTAATGATTGTGCATTGAGCTTTGAGTCCCCTATACAGAATTTTATTGTTGTTAACAACCATTTGATCAATAAATATGAGAGATGCCCTCTCAAAAAAAATAAATAAATAAATAGCTATATTTATGTATTACATATAAGAGCAGTTTACTTAAAATTCTGAAATATCCTGGGAAACATTTGAAGTCTTTCATGTATAAATTTTTATGAATTTAGAGTTTAAAAATAAAAATTCCAAATAGGCATAAGCTGTTGTAATTAGTAATAATTTAATCATGTGGACAATATGACCTTTTTTCAAAAGATGTTCTGGAATTGAAAAGAGTGATGTATTTTGTCTCTGTGGAGTGAGAATATTGGAATTGTTAATGTAAAGGCTCTTCTGTGTGCTTATGGGCAAAAACTTCTTAACAGATAATTTAGATAGCAAACTCATGTTATTTTTGTTAGTTTTGCTAGCAAAAATTTTTCCTACTTTTATTCACAAAGTACTGCTTTTTTTCAGAGTATTTTATAAATAAAGATCATTCTCTCAGGAAACTAATATTTATACATGAATCCACCTTTACACTTACTGAAATAATTATTGCAATTCCTATCCACTATCTCATGTTTATGCTTCATGAGAAGGTAGAGGATTAGGTAGAAATTTATGAGAAGCATTATGATAAGAAAAAGGCAGATTATACATTCCTATCAGTGTATTGATATCAACATATTTGGCAAAAGGACATTCTTACATGTCAGTGTTCATGTATTTTCTCTTCAAAGTGCTTTTGCCCATTTAAAGTAAAATCTGGCTCCTCTACCTTTAAACTGAGATCATAAGAAAGGGGATATAAACCTTGGCAAAATAAATAATATTTTTGAATTAAAAATGCTTTTCAAAAATAATATAAATATCCTGAGGTGTTTATATACACCTTATCTGGCTAGCTATTTTAAGTAAGATTATTATTTTTACTCTTCAGAATTAGTAAGTGTAATGCAACTCTATTGTGTTATGTTTTGTTTTGTTTCATTCAACAGAATTCTGATTTGGAGATATCTTAAGGAAAACTATTTACTTTACTGGAATTCTTTGCCTTTTGAACTTTTATGAAGATTAGTACTTTGAATAATTAAACATTATTGTATCTCCTTAAGAGTTTTGTGCCAACAACTGCTTTGTCCCCTAGTGAATATTCAAATAAGTAATCAATAAGCTTTTTGCCTAATTGTATTCTCAGTATTATTGCCCTATCTTCATATATAATTCAGTATTCATGAATGTAAAGTGAAGAAACTAGACATTATATAATCAACCTAGAGATGATGTATAGAATCATTCTCCACTCACAGTATGCTTTCAATTGACAATATTAATGAGCTTTTTTAAATGAAATTACTTATTTCCCAGGAATGTTACTTGATCTTGTGGTTTGAACTTTTGACAAGCTATGTATTTTACCTCATAATCTAATTTAGTTACTGAACTTGTCAAAAACAGAAATTTCACTAAAAGGGAAGGAGAAAAAAATGAATGAAAGAAGGAAACAGACAAACCAGCGTTTCTGTAGTAAGAAAAAGATAATTAAATCCAGATAACAATTTGCACTTGATTTGGTGTACACAGGTCACACTTTTTGGCAGAAGCAGGAAAGAAAGCCTGTTTCAAATTCTTTAGGGATAAGAATCACTAGGCCCTGCCCCAGGCCAACTTATGGCTGAATCTAAGCCCAGCCCTGACTTCTATATACAAGATAAGAGCCTACGGAAAATAGGGTTGTCTTGGTCATGTAATGAACTCAACTGCCCAGTATCCTTCTCCCCAGGACTACAACTCCTATCTGTGGCTCTGGGTAATACATGTAGCATTTAATGATAGAGATGGTCCATCCATGCTTGGAGAGGAAATGAGCTTCCCTCTATTCATAACCTCCTGAGGTTGAGTCAATCTTGAAGGTTCCTCAGACATCTTCTTTCAAATTCAGTTCTACCTTTGTGAAATTTATCTTTTAGTGTAAAGAAAATGTAAAACATGGAAATCCCTGTGAGACTTTACAGCCAGCACCAAACAGTTGAAAAGACTGCCTAAGATAACTAAATTTAACTCATGACAGTTAAATTTTAAGTTGGGTGATATATAAGAGGAATATGTATTCACAGTGAGGCACACCCTTTAGGGTTTGGTAAATGAATTAACTGATAGGCACACCTGTCTGGCCTTTCCCCACTAGTAAGTTCTGTTGAGTACCTGGGAAAAAAGTATCCAGTCATTTAAGATGCATTGAAAAAGGGAGTGATTTTCCCTAGCCTGCTCCAGTGGCTGTTTTCTAGATACAAAAATAGCTTTTGGAAACTTTAATTGCTTGGGTAGGAATGTGTACATTAAACAATTTGGGTATTGGAATGCAGTCTCTGACACTGAGTAATTTCAGTACAAACCATTGATGAACATTTTACAAATGGTGCAAAGCTAATTTTCCATTTGTCAATCATTTGCTGATTTGCAGTGATCAACTTTTTAATGAGAATTTAAACTTAAAAAAAATGAGACATTGAAAAAGAGAGACAGCCCAGTGAAATAGGAATTAATTTTAAGTTTTATTTTAATTTATATTTGCTTTTAAAGTTATACAAATATCATAGGAAAGAATTGCCCATTAGACTAACTTTTCTGACAGAGAGAGTATGTGGGAAATGTGTAGAACCTACAAATTGAAAAAAGCAGGATCTATAAAATGTTTCATCCAAACACTATTTTTTAAGGATATATCTATAAAATAAGAAAATCAGTAAACTCTAAGTCAATATACAGATATTTCCATAAAATATATACCTTTTGAAAGGTGTACCTGATGTTTAAAGCAGGTATTAATCTGAAATAATAAAGGAGGTTGAAGCTTAGATTAATGATACATTTTAAAGAATACCTAGGTACAATTTTTCTGCTGTGAGTTTATTTAAATTAAGTCAAAGTCTGTGTATGGTATTTAATTTAGGACTTGGAAAAATAGATGGTCTCCCACTTTGAAGAGTCCTTCCTGAGAGTATAAAATATTTTTATGTAATGGTAAGCTCATAATGATGAAGATAGGAGTTTCTATGCTAAATAATAGATGTTTTCATTTGAGCTAGAAGAAATCAAATTTGTTTTTTAAAAAATAAATTGTTTATGAAAACTAAGATGTACTAATTTTTTTTTATTTAAGTATGGTTGATATACAATCTTATATTAGTTTCAAGTATATAACACAATGGCTCAGCAGTTACCCATATTTTTAAATCCTCACCCCAGCTACTGCAGTTACTATCTGTCAACATAGAAAAGTGTTACAGAATCATTGGCTGTATTCTCCATGCTCTACTACCATACCTGTGACCAACTTATATTATGATTGGGAATTTTTGTGCCCCTTTATCCTGTCCCCACCTACCTATCCCTACCCCTCCCACATGGTAACCACCAGTCACTTCTCAGTGTCTATGAATCTACTGCTACTTTGTTCATTTTGTTGGGGTTTTTTAATACTCACAAATAAGAAAAATCATATGGTATTTGTCTTTCTCTGCCTGGCTTATTCACTCAGCGTAATACCCTCTAGGTCTATCCATATTGTTGCAAATAGCAGGATTTCTTTTTTATGGCTGAATAATATTCCATTGTGTATATGTAAGATGTACTAATTGTAAATAAATTCTTATTGAAAATAACCTATTTGGGGCAATACCAACAGGGTCTAGTGAAACTGAAAGGACTCCTTTGTTGCCATTGACACTGTCTGTGTAATCATTTTTAAAGCAACATGGCAGTATGGAGGACAGTTATAAAATTCCCTGTAATTTTACCCTTAGGAAATTATTCCAAGGAAACAATTCATTACAGATGAAAAGCTTATTGTAACGTTGTCTATCATAGCAAAACATTGAAACCACTTGCATGACCCTGTTAGAGGAGTTTGATTTACTAAATGGTAGTACATCAACAAAGCATAATACTGTGCAATCTGAGACTGAAGAAATGTGACTGCTCTGACTCAAATATCCTATATATTATGACTGCAACTGTATTTAAAATATGTGAAATAATATGTAAAAATGAAAATATCTGTGATTATGATCAACTTCATATTTTTATAAATTGCTAATGTTATGATGGCCTGTTCAGTTTTTTTAAAGACAGAAAATAGCCTAAATTTTTTCTTCCTGGGATTTTTAGGTCCTATGAAATGCACCAAAATTTTAAACCACAAAATTTAAAACAAGCACGAAGGATTTGGGGGCACTGAAAATGTGAAGTGTTATATTTGTTTTATTAATAAGTATATGTTACTTTTATTTTAAGAATTACATGGATTATTTATCACGACTATATGAGAGAGAAATTAAAGACTTCTTTGAAGTTGCAAAGATCAAGATGACTGGTACAACTAAAGAAAGCAAGAAGTTTGGTAAGCTTAGACACCTCAATTCAATGTTTTCTATTAAAAATGGTTTTGTTTATGACAAATAATTCTAAAGCTTTTTAAGCAAGGTGGAAGAAGATGCAGTAGAATTAATAAAAGAGTAAGACTAATGTATTGGCTTTATAGAACAAATATTTACATCTGTAAATATGTTTTTTACTAATATCCTCTATTATGTGAATTTGACAGCAATTGTATATTCATGCTATAATTTAAAGTATTTGTTAATAGAAAAAGGAGATGGCTAGAAAATACTAAATCTGGCAGAGAAAATATTAGATTTAAGAGACACACATTGATAGTTCAGTTTCTGACTTCCTGAAAGACCTCTTAAGTAGGGGGGCAAGACACTGATCTCTTAAGGCATTGCTCTCCACAGGGAAATGAAAGTGATTCCTGGCTTCTTACTTCTCACTGGCTATTTTCAATCAAAAAAGAAAGTTTGTAATGTTTTCTCCAAAGGAGCTATAAAAATGTTACCAAATTTTCTGCTGCAAATATACCTTAGTTTTCCAAAGAGATGTTTTTAAAGCATGTTTTTTTTTTGTTGCTTCTAAATATGTTAAACAGACAAAAACACGATTTGAAAGGATAACCAGTGAAAGTATAAAGTTGGGAGGAAGGTGATTTGCCAAAGCCACATTCTGCTCTTGCATGTACCCATCTCTGGAGTTCCTTTTGGATGGAGTTCTGTGCCTATTTCAAGTCAAAACCTGGCCTTAAATGGCTACAGTGTGTACTCCTCAGTGTGTCTTCCTAGCTCCTTTAGTATAATGAGTTTAGCATTTGCTTGTTGAAAGGAGCCTATGCCCTAAGCAACTTTGGTAATCAGAAAATAGGATTGAAATTGACAGCACATCTTTCCATTCCTTTCTTTAGGACAGAGAAGACTGTCTTTAGTGGGTAATTATTTTGTAATTCACTGGATGGTTTGTTTGTTTTTTAAATACAAAACTAATATATTGATTTTACTAATCCAGACTTTTGAAATTGAATCTGTGTACAAATATGTTACACTTAGGGAAAGATAGTAATAAGAATCTTGGGACAATAGGCTTTTGGAAACAGAAATGCTAACTCATCCTAAAGGTTAATTGTTCTTAAACATGGTGTGTTTATATCCTTGTTAATGTTTCACTGTGGATATGTTATGCTTTGTTTTCTTTTTTAGTAAACAGTGTATTAATGGCAGTTACATGTTAAGTGTTTTTTGTCACTACTTGTTAGTGAACCATTTTATTTTGAAAGAACTCTAGTATATGAAAACTAGAGGTAAAAGAAATCTTTCTAAAATTCTTCAGGAAGTAATTAATCCCAGTTTCATTATACTTTATCAAGCCTAAGATTCACATTCAGATAAATGGCATGATAAAAATATGATTTAAATCAAGTACAATAGTATCTTAATGGTATCATGATATTAACTGAAACCTAAATTTTTTCGTACCCCTTGAGTTCTTAAATTATCTTGTTAAAAACTTTAAATTAACATAATACAAGTATAGAAGACTCTTCTATAGTTCTAAAATAGCATTAAAATTATATCTCTTCTGTGTATCTATTAAATAACATTAAGAGAGTAATTTGTGATGTTTGATGGCACCAGAAAATTAAAGTTTCAGTTATTTTGATATCATCAGCTACAGGCGAAGACAAACTAAATAATAAACAGAATTAAGATAAAAAGACTTTGGTTCATCTGTAAATATCTAATTTGTTAGCATTTAAAAGTAAATTTCAAGTTAAATACAAATGACTTAAGTTTTAAATAAGGTAGAATGTTTTTTCAAAGACATCTTTTCCATGATTCAAATTATGTTTAAATCAGTTTTTAATAATAATTATAATTAAAACAAACCTGAAATTTTGGAATGATAACTTCAGTGAATCAGAATTAAGCATAAAGCTTAAATTATTTTCTTTTTTACTTTGAAAATGCTGAGTCATAGATGCTAATAAGAATAGAAAGTCAGATTGAATATATTTTACAAAAGGAAATTGTACAGTCACTATAGGTTCAGAGATTCAGGGAATACTCTCTTTTTGAACCAGTCTAGACTCAAGTCTTTATAACATCTACTTAGTTCAAATAATTCAAAATAATGTTCAAATGCAGTAAAATATCTTTTCTTTGTGATAGATCTTTATTTAGGTGCTTTTTTTGATTAATAGGTTTGCTTTGATATTTACCCCCCCAAGATTGGTATTTTGGTGGGTAATTTTCCCCCTTTGTGTTCAATAGATACACATAATGAAATGGCAAGCAAAGGAAATTTAGTGATTATTTAAAAATCACTAGTTTTTTTTACAGCTAGAATACACAGACACACACAGCACTTTAATCCATTAATGTATGCATTTACATACTTACTGCCTCCCTCTTATTTATCAAAAATCTGGAAAAAACCAGTATGCCAGGGTCATTTTTTTCAATCTATGTTTCTCTACTAAACTAAGAAATCTTGTTGATTCCAAAGGAAGTCTTGAATACAAGACTGAATTCAGTGCTGGCTAGAAGATTTACTAAATAAATATGTATTATTTACCTCATATATAATAAGCACTGCCAGGTATTGAGAATGCAGCAACGAGCAAAGCCCCTAACCTAATGAAGTTTATAGACTAGTGGGAATTATTTAAAGATAAGTTTACCTGAATATTGTTGCTTGCTGCTGATAAATAATATAGACTTCTTATGATCCCCAAATTGTAACTTAATAGGCAGTACTAGTAACTCTGTATTCATTATTGGCTACTAAAAAAAGGAAGAAAAAAGAAAAGTACATGAAATATTAGGCTTTGCTCTGGAACTGGTGAACTTAGTATAGTGACACCCTAAGACCACCAGAATGGACTGTTCAGATTGGCTGGCTAGTAGCTCTGGCAAGATTCCTGCTTGGCACTTTACTGTGTAACCTTATTGTTTCATATTTCTTTGAGCTTCAGGTAGCCAAAGCTGGGAAGATATACGTGTCGCCAGTGTGACAAGTTAATAGCTTATATCTGGGCTTTAGTCTCGAAGTTTGGCACAAATAGTGACAGTTGACACACTGTTCTCTGTTTTTAAAATATTTCTAGGTTATAGTCTCTAATTTTCTGTTTCATTCTATAATTTCTTTGCCTTTCGTATTAACTTCTAATTTGACTTTAGAATGTTTCACAAGATGATCTCCACATCTTGATTGATCTAATGTATATATACTGTATAGAAAGAAGTTTTAGGATAAAAGAAATACTAATTGACCCTAAAAGAACTCAAATTCCTATATTAAATGGGTTACTCCCTTGGCTTTACCCTTCCACTGACCCATCTCCTGGTAATTAGTATTCTGATATATACCTTTCATTCTAGGTATTCACAAAGCCAGTTACTATGTAGTTCAGCTTCTTATTTTGAAAAGCACCACTTATCATTTTTTATCAGACATAGTATAAAAGTATTAATCAGATGTATAAAAAATTAATAAAATTAACTAAATAGAATTCAGGAGCTTTCCAAGACTACAAGATTGTTGGTGCATTTAATGTCTAAATTTAAAACTTCATTCTATAAATTTCCACTGTATTAAATTATTTCCTTGAATATATTTTCTTCAGAAACCAAAACTTGCAAATACAGTCTTTTAAGGTTAAGTATACCAGCTTCATAAACTTAAAAGAAAAGTAATTATTTAAAAGTGTGGGAAGGTTTACAAGTACAGATATTTTTATGTGAATATTTGAGTAAAAGCAATACATTGAAAGACTAGTAAATTTTTTTCCCTCAGATAATTTTTCAAACAGTAGCTGACCAACTAAACGTATGTTACATCTCTCGTTACTTGATGCTCATGGTTCTTTGCATGTGTCTTTTAAACTAGAGCTTTAACTTCCTCTTGTGCATGGTTTGTGCAAATTGCAGTTTATTAACTTGTCTTTGTCTTTGATGCTTGCAACCTAATCCATCACAGCTACACTGCCTCGAAAAGAAAGTGCTGTCAAACAGGAAACAGAGAGTGAGTATGCTGAGTGTGTTAGTAGGTATTCTCAGTGCATGTTCGTTCAATGCCTACAAATTACATACGTCTTGAAAAAGGTACACCAAAAATACTGATTGCTAGGTATTGGTGAAAAAATCCAACATGATAATAGTGGTATGGCTACGTCCAAGGAATATGTAATATAGTTAAAAATATGTGGTGGGTAATCAGAAATTTATGGAAAGACTTAACCATTACACTTCTGTTTTTAGTCTGTGTTTAGAAACTTGAAAAATTCTTACAGATATGGTCAGATTTTACATAATGAAACAAAAGTTTGTCTTTAATTGTCCTTATTATGTCTTCATTTGTCCCTTCTGGCCATCAGCAAGTAATACAGGTTAACTGGGAAATATTCAAGAAAAAATTTTTTTGAATTATTTGTCATTTATATTTAATTCTAAATGAAAATGTCACATCTTCTTGTAAAAATGGAATCCTTTAATTTTTAAAATCCTTTAATTCCTTGATGTGTGTAGGATACTGTCCATTAAAATATATGGTGGATAGGAACACCATATATTATTCTCATTTTTTCTCATGGCTATAATGGATACCTATGTTATACCTAAACACAGATGTCCTGAATTAATATGGTTACACTAGTATATATTATATTTTAGTTCTGCTTTAAATATGACAAGTTTTCGGTGTGTTTTTTTCTCTTTGTTTAGTTTTTAAAAAACTATAATCAGTTCACTTACTGTGAAAGCAGAGTTTCTGGTTTGAATCATATGTAATTGACTTTTTTTGTAGGGCAAGAAGGAGTATTAGTGTCATATTGTTCACTCTAATATGTTGATTTAATGTGGAGGCAAGTAATATCAGGATATGGCAGTTTTCCTCAGAAATATAACAAAGTCATATTAGCTAGTGCACAGGGTGGTGGGGGGATAGTCAGCGACTTTTATCAATATTCATGTCTTCTTAATGGGAAAAAAAGTCCTCATCTATTTTAGTCTAGAGATGGTATCAAGCAGTTTTATGGTGACACTGGCAGGGCATAGATAATGTAATCTTTAAGATCCCTTTGTGTCCTATTCTGTAAATCTGTGTGGTTTCACTACTCTTTACAATATGCTCAGGAATAGGACATAAATGTTAATGAAAGAGGGCACTCTATAACTTGTGCCATGTGGCAGACTTGTGCAGTAGCTAATAAGAGCCCTGGAAGACCAAGACAGTGGAAGAGAGCCCCAGTTTGTGCTACAGATCTTTTATTCATGAAGGTCACAACTTACAGAGTTTTATTATTTCTTAGGTCTTCATGGAAGTTCTGGGAAATTAACTGGATCTACTTCTAGTCTAAATAAACTTACTGTTCAGAGTTCAGGGAATCGCAGATCTCAATCATCTTCCTTGTTGGATATGGGAAACATGTCTGCCTCTGATCTTGATGTTGCTGACAGAACCAAATTTGATAAGGTAAAATAAAATAACAAGTGACTTCTTAAACATTCATATTAGTTTTCTAACAGCAATTTGTTACTGCTCTAAGTGTGGTCAAACATTTGGTCTCTGTTGGCTCTCTTAATTTACCATGTCTTCCTTTCCAGTTCTGAATCTGAAAAAGTAATAGTCAACTGGTAAATGAAATGTGCACCATCAATTACATGACATAACAGCTTTGTTAAAATTTGTTATAAATCATAAAGTTCTTATATATCAAGCATAAGTTCCGTGAGTAAATACAACATAAAAAGGAAATAACAGCTTTTATGAAGCTAAACTATTCTCTTCAATGCATTCAATAGGATTAAAAAGTTTATCTCTGTGTTCCTCTTTCCAAATTTCAAAATAAATAATTGTTGTGAGTTTTCTTTTAGGTATGTCTGGCCCTGTGATAGCTTCATAATTCTGCATTGTCCTGTCACTCTTGAGAGGGTTTGTTTTGGGGATTCTGTTGAGATTCTAAGTAAAGCATCAATAGTGCCTGTGGAAAGTGAATTGAACGTGAAATGTTACGTTAAGCGGGTGTTGCAGTTCTCTCACTGTAGGTCCTTCTGGTTTCCTTCAGATCTTTGAACAGGTCCTCAGTGAACTGGAGCCTCTATGTCTGGCAGAACAGGACTTCATTAGTAAATTTTTCAAGCTGCAGCATCAGAGTATTCCTGGAACTGTGGTATGTCTCACGATTATTTATTGGCTAGTGTTTATGATCTGTAGCATAATTACCTAATGACTTTGTCATGATATCTGTATCAGAACAGGGAAAGAAAGAATTTATGATGTAAAGTTGTTTTAAATAATTTCTGTAATATTGTGAGATAATAAAAACAGTGATAGAATTTGGGCATCTAATTTAATATTCCGGACTGTCTTAGACCTAAACATTATCTAAGTTAGTGAGGGGGAAAAGATGTCTGAATTTACTTAACAGAAAACATCATTTAAAAAGCAATTTTAGTAGTTATCAAGAAAAAAATTGTTTTTTTAAAAATGACATTTTATTGTATATACCCTGGTCTACCAAAAAAAAAAAACAAAAACAGAAGAAAACAAAATGAGCTTCAAATGACTCTTCTTATGACTTTGTTACTATGAGACTTTAAACCAATTATTTAATTCCCAGTTTTTCTCATCTGTACAATTATAGTAATAACTGTTCAGCATGGCTCTCAGGTAGCATAAATGTAACATAATAAAACGAGATTTGCTAGAATATTTTGACAAATTTATTACAAGCACAATGCAAATAAAGCTATTTTTAAATTAAGGTCATCTTTAAAAAGAGAACCAACATATAAATAAATAGTCATAAAATAAATGAGAAATTATCTAAATGGTTGGGGATTTATTGTTGTAAATGGGAATGGTAGTGAATTTTCTTACTAGCTTCTGTAAGAATTCTTGGTGACCTTTTTTAAATGCCGAAGTCTTATTAGAATGATGAGATTAATTTTAAAACTCTCTCTTGAAAATTGTTTATGGATCCTTCCTGGAACACCATATATTATTCTCATTCCCAAACCCGCTCTGAGCCTTCTATATCTTCTCACTCCCAGCTTCTCCCTCATGGGCAAGCACTCAAACACGCCTCACCCCACAGTAATTCTCAGATGAAATCTAAGAACAAAGCATTTCACAGACATTCTTAAACAACATTCTAAGTTATATAGTTTGATTAGTAATACTACCTTTAAAAATCATTATTTTTCATAATATATTCTCTCTTAGGAATCTTAAGACTGAGCAGGCTTTTGCTATATGAACTAGTCAAATTGTTGGTCTTTTATTATGTAAAGTACCTGAATAATTTTTGCAGACTGAAGCAGAGGACCTAGATGGAGGAACATTATCACGGCAACATAATTCTGGCACACCACTGCCTGTTTCATCTGAGTATGTGTTTGTTACTATTGTTTATTTTGGAAAGAAAATTAACTTTTAAATTAACCATAGGAGAGTGATGCTCAGTGAGAAGTCCAGATGACTCTCAGTAACCTGACAGCACTCAGAGCACCAACATACGTGCCCACTGTCTTATCAGACATCTTACTGAATTGAAACTGGCCCTGTTGCAGGACTTTTCAGCTCTTCTTTGCTCTAGTAATCACAAAAATGCGGTCAGTTTTGATATTTGCTGGTAGGAAGTAGCATTTGAATTGCACTGTGTTTTTCAGTAATCACAAAGTACGTTTCAGGACCCAGCTTTAGAAGTGACATAAGTTTTTTAAGTGACAAAAGTAACTCCTCAACAAATATTTTTATATTGTAAACTGTTGTAGAAAAGTTAGTTCATCATATTTGGATATTTTTAGTTAAAATACCAAATTTTAGTCATTTTGTATATACCCAGTGGCTTAAAGTTAAAGATAAATACAGCTGAAGTTTGTAATAACTTTCTATGTTTTGTATGTCTTCTGAATAGGAGAGATATGATTCGTCAAATGATGATTAAAATATTTCGCTGCATTGAGCCAGAACTGAACAACCTAATTGCATTAGGAGACAAAATTGATAGCTTTAACTCCCTTTACATGCTGGTCAAAATGAGTCATCATGTGTGGACTGCACAAAATGTGGACCCTGCTTCTTTTCTGAGTACTACCTTGGGAAATGTTTTGGTGACTGTCAAAAGGAACTTTGACAAATGCATTGTAAGGTTTTTGGATTTTTTTTTAAACTTAGAATTCTAGTCATTGCAAAAAATAGGTAAATGTATTTAAATCAAGAGATTTCCAGCTTTCCATTGGGGAATGTAATGTTCACAGGGATTTCTGCAGTCTGTCACATTCCTAACTGCATTTAATTTGCTTTCCAGGCTTCTTCACACTACAGTGGTATGGATTTGCACTCCTAAACCTTCAAAAATGATATGATTGCATTAAATTGCCATAGAAAAAGGATAGACAAGTAATATAGTGATATGTAGCTAACACCAAAGTCATAGCCTTAAACACTGAATAACCTCCATGTCTTTCTGGAGGCTGTATGATTGGACAGTCAGCTTGAAATGATATTACCTTTAGCTGGAGAGAAATTTTATTTTTCTGAGGTTTAGTTCATTGATGGCTCTTTTCTTAAATGAATGCACTGTTTCTACCCTGTCAGTTACAAAGCCAGAGATGACAAATGTCGTTTAGAATATTTCCTATTAATGTTAAAGTACATTCAGGCTATAATTACATCCTGTGCATTTAAATGCCACACAGAACAGAAATCTTCATGCAGCTTAATAACAACAGACTAGCATTCACAAATCCATGTTTACTATATACCAGGTACTGATCTAAGCAGTTTGCACACATTATCTTACCTAATCATCACAAACTCTTCCCTGCCCCTAACATATGGTAGATTACCTGAGAGGCTATGTTATCTTCCCCAGGTTGACAGTTTTAAACTGATAAGAGTTGTATTCACACCTAGACAGTCTGGTTTCAGTGCTGCGATTTCACTCTACCCTCTCTGCTGCACCCATTTTTGTTCCTCACAGTTACCAATATTGATGAAGTGGAATAGTAATAAAGACAATATGAAATGTTTGACAGTGCTCACAGGGCTTTCCAATACTAATACTTGTAACCTAGAAACAGCTACTTTTCTAATCCACCTGTTACTTGTTTTTCAAGTTATACCCGCAAGATCTCAAGACATTGAAATGTAAGGTAGAAAGTGAAAATGATCCAGCAGTATTTGGCAGTGTAATTCTTAATATGAATAGATCTACATCTCCTGAGAGGTACACAGAACCATAATTGAATCCATGGATCTTTCTGAATCCAAAGAGCTAGATTCTGTCTATACAAAACACCCCTTTTGCACTTTGTCACCATTATACACGAGCCCTTTGATGAGCTTAGAATAAGTAACTGATAGATACATGGGAAACTATATAATGCAAATCCATAATAGGAATTATTGTTCTCCCTCTCTGTTCTCACACTCAAAAAATACAGAACCTATCTATCAAAACAAAGTTTAGACAGATAAGAATTGAAAATGACAATAGTTCTCAAACCACATGGCCACCAACCAGAAGTAACAAGAGAGATGTGTGTGCTCTGGCAACTGTTCTGCCCCGAAATAGGCAGTTGCCCTATACTTATCTTTCATAAGTGATAGAAATATTTATTGGTTGTGTTTACTTTAAACAGACTTGAAGTTCACAAGCTTTGACTGCATCTTGTTTAAGTAATTTGGATTTTTCCTTGATTTTATTTTCTTAAATAAAATATATGTACTTTTTAATGGGAGTAGTTGTCTTAGTTATCCCCAATATATTAGTCTTTAATTAGTAAACATCGAAAATGTCCTAGGTAGTAAACTATGTCTCACCTCTATGATACACATTTTTACTTATGTGTTATTTCTAAGTTGCTTAGCTATTTTTCTCCCTTGCTTTCTGCCTAACTTTAGAGTAACCAAATAAGGCAAATGGAAGAAGTAAAGATCTCAAAGAAGAGTAAAGTAGGAATTCTTCCATTTGTTGCTGAATTTGAAGAATTTGCCGGACTTGCAGAATCAATCTTTAAAAATGCTGAGCGTCGTGGAGATCTAGATAAAGCATATACTAAACTTATTAGAGGAGTATTTGTTAATGGTAAGCCTTTTTTTATTTTCTTAAGAATTTTTTGGTTGGTTATTATTTTTGGTAACTTGAAAGCTGGGGGCCAGATATTTTTATTATTTTCCATATTCTGTAGTATTTTTTAAGTTTCCTGAAATACAGATTTCTTGAATTTGAAAATCAAGCAGTACATAAAACCCATTAATATTCACCTGAAACCATTTATATTTTAGGACTCATAGGGGCTTATCACTAGGCAAAATTGAAATTCATTTTTAAAGATAAAAAATTACCTTCCAGATTACATTTGCATTTTAAAATGCAAGAGTCTTCTGGAGATGATAGGTAATGAGGTCTGTGTAACCTTAAGCAAATTGATTTACTTCTTTAGATGTCAGTTTTCATATCTGTCACATGCAGTAGATTAATGCTAAAATACTATAATTCACTGTTTTCCTATGTCAGATCCCACAATTAAGTTACAGAAATAGTGTGGATGCTTCATTTAATTTGAAACATTATCTAATTGCATATATTCAGGAATTTTTAAAGCTAAAAATATAACATGTTTTCAGTAGAAGATCATCTAAGGGAAAGAAAGATAGATGACATGATTGAATTTTGTGTGATTAATATTTCTTTTAAAATTCCAAATAACTTTGCCTTGTCTGATTGAAAAGTAATATATGCTAAATACACACCCCCAAAAATCAGAAAACAGATTTTCAAAATCATGAAGAAAATAGAGATAATTTGTAATCTCATCATGGAGAGATTTTTATCATTCTAAACATTTCAGTGCCTTCCTCCCTCATATATGCATGTATTGTATGGGTGTGGGTTTGTGTTGTTTAATATAAAAATTGTTATCGTATCTTATATGCTGTTTTAGAACCTGCTTACTCTATAATCCCAGTGTCTGTCTTTATCAGCCTATGTAGATAACCAAAATCATTTTTAATAATTGCATAGTATTCCATGTATCATTATTATTTACCAAATCTCCTATTAATATACATTTAGTTTGTTTCCAGTTTCTTGCTTATGCTTTTGTGTACTTGTCCAATAATTTCCTTAGGGTAAATTACTAGAAATGGAATTATTGGGTCAAAATGTTTGTATGTATCTCAAGGCTTTTTGTCAAGTTGCCATATAGGAAAGTTATACCCGTTTAATCTTACGATCAGTTTGTGAAACTTTCATCACATGTACCAATGCTAAATATTACTAGGTATACCCATCTTTTTATTCTTTGTCAACCTAATAGGCTATAAATTGATTTTATTTATGGTATTTTTTACCATGCAAGAGCTTTCAAATTTTATGTCACATTTATCCATCTTTCCCTTTTATAACTTCTAGGTTTGGACCATTCTTAAAAATGTCATACTATCACAAAATTATTATTTTTTAATTAGCTTTATTTTCATTACAATTTATTATTGTATTCCTTTATTTGCTTTTTCATTTCAAGTGCTTGATCAATTTAGAATTTGTTTGGCTAAAAGATGTGAAATAAGAATCCAGATTTAATGTATTCAAAGGACCAGCTGGTTGTCCTAACACATTTTGAATAATTTATTTCCCTACTGATTTGAAAAACCACCTTTATTATATACTAATTCCATACATACATTGGGCTGTTTTAGAATGATATTTTTATATTAGGTTTAGGTGGATATGAAGACCCTTTAACAAATGAAAAAATCATATAAATGTTTTTTTTGGGGTTTTTTTTTGGTATCATTAATCTATAATTACATGAGCAACATTATGTTTACTAGACTCCCCCCATTGTCAAGGTCCCCTCACATACCCCATTGCAGTCACTGTCCATCAGCATAGTAAGATGCTATAGAATCACTACTTGTCTTCTCTGTGTTATACAGCCCTCCCCGTGCCCCCCGCTACATTATGTCTGCTAATAGTAATGGCCCCCTTTTTTTCCCCTTATCCCTCCCTTCCCACCCATACCCCCCAGTACCTTTCCCTTTGGTAACTGTTAGTCCATTCTTGGGTTCTGTGAGTTTGCTGCTATTTTGTTCCTTCAGTTTTTTTCTTTGTTCTTATACTCCACAGATGAGTGAAATCATTTGATACTTGTCTTTTTCTGCCTGGCTCATTTCACTGAGCATAATACCCTCTAGCTCCATCCATGTTGTTGCAAATGGTAGGATTTGTTTTCTTCTTATGGCTGAATAATATTCCATTGTGTATATGTACCACATCTCCTTTATCCATTCATCTGCTGATGGACACTTAGGTTGTTTCCATTTCTTGGCTATGTAAATAGTGCTGTGATAAACATAGGGGTGCATATGTCTTTTTCAAATTGGGCTTCTGCATTCTTAGGGTAAATTCCTAGGAATGGAATTACTGGGTCACATATAAATGTTTTTATAGCTAAATATGGTCATACTCATGTTGGGATGTTATTATGTTTTTTCTGTTTTGATTTTAGTGGAGAAAGTAGCAAACGAAAGCCAGAAGACACCCAGGGATGTAGTTATGATGGAAAACTTTCACCGTATTTTTGCTACACTTTCTCGTTTGAAAATCTCATGTCTAGAAACTGAAAAAAAAGAAGCCAAACAAAAATACACAGATCATCTTCAGTCCTATGTCATTTATTCTTTAGGACAACCTCTTGAAAAACTAAATGTAAGTACATTTTCATTTAGTATATTTTTCCTGATTTTGAACCAGTATACCTATGTTTACATATGAATAACAACAGACATTTATCCTAAATTTGCTCAAGTATTGATGCAGGAAGATAAGGAGGGAGGGACTCAGTTACTGAACCTGCCAGTGTGCCAAGACACTGCTAGATGCTCTATATATCTTATTTCTTTTAATTCTTGTAAATTAATATGGTGGAAGATAGTATTACCCTCATTTTACAAATGAAGAAACTGAATGTAAATAAACTTGCTTGAAGTTACAAAAACTGGCAAGTAGCAAAGCTGGGGATGAACCCTACATTAGGCTTTTCCATTATACCAGACTCTCCCATTTCTTACCTTGTAACTGGCTGAACTTTATCCTTAGTTACTACGAAGAGTTCAAAGCTTTCTTAAAAGGAAAACAAAAAATTGTTTTGTTTACTGGCTTTCCTTTCGCTTTTCCTGATTTGAGTCATTCCTCAGAGAAGTCAGATCATTAAAATTAAGAAATGATAGTTTTAGAGAACTTTGCAACATTGTGGAAGCTTAAATGGATCTTTCTAACAAACTTTGTCTACAATGTGATCAGTCATCTTTTGTAAGCTTTTAACTTGAAATTAGAGTTAAATAAAAAATGCTTATCTGTTGTCAACAATTCAAGGAAATACTTAAAAGGTATTTAATCAAATGCAGAACCCATTCCTTATAAAACTTAACAAAAGACAGATATTCCTTTAGAGTAAAATGTCTGTCTGTCTCAGGCCTGAAGTCTACATGATACTTAACTGCAATATCAGAGGGATTCCCTTTGAAATCAAATTTAAAGCAGAAAAATTGCTAGATCCTTTAGTATTTAACATTGTTATGAAAGCTCTAGCTGATACAGTAAGACCTGAAATATAAATAAAAGACCTAGGAAGGAGAGTCAGGATTCTGATTACCTGTATATAATATGTCGAATTATTGGTCTATGGTAAATTGGAAGGATTCAAAATAAATATGTCAAAAAATGTATTTCCTGTATGTCATAATACCAGTTAAATGTAGAAACAAAATTTTAAAAGCACCAGGAATAGACTTGTTTAAAAAATTAACAAAAAACAACAGTTTAATGAGGAATAAACAAATAATTGCTAAGAAAATTTTAAAGAAAAGTGATGAGAGGAGATTTGGCTTGTCAGTATTGAATTATATTGTATAGTACTCAGAAGCATGGCAGTCAATAAAAGTGCATATTAGAAAAACAAATACTTAAAAGACAACCTGTGAGAACATTTGTAATAATACAACAGTCAGTGTACTTAATACAAAAGATCTTTTTAAAATCAGTAAGAAAAGCACTAAGATGGTTTCTGGAAATACTACTAAATGTATGAAAACAGGTTAGCCAAAGAATTCTGAAGTAAAACGGCAGATAAACATTTTCCACTCATCAAAATGGCAATAATTTCTTTTAAATGTGATAATGCTGATGATAGTATGGGAAGATAGCAGTCTCATACTGTTGACAGAAATATAAATTGAACTTTTCTGGGAAGCAATTTGTGTATACGAAAAATCTTCAAAATATTTATAGTTATACTCACCTGAGGAATTGTAGTCCTAGAAACTTATTCTGGAAAGTAATCAGTAATCAGTAAAGATAACTACTTATGTATAAAAGGTATTTATAACAACTATTTATAATAAGATTTAAAAAAATCTGAGTAGATTTTGCCATCTCCAAAAAAAAGTGAAAAATATTAAATATCTGATACTGGAGGAACAAATTAATAAATTGTAGTTCAGTCATGGGGGGAATATTATGCAGCCATTAAAATTTATACTTCAGAAAAAAAGTGAAATATTAAATGGAAAACAACATACAAAATTAAAATCTCATTTATGTACTCATATCAAAAAACTAGAAGAAAATCTAAAATGTTAACAGTGGTGTGATAATAGATGATTGTTATTTTATCCTTTTTACTTTTACATATTGTCTGGTTTTTACACAGTGAATATATACTATTTTATAGTCAGATTTTTTTTTAACTTAATGATAATTTTAGCCATTATTGCTTTGCATTTCTCTGAAGCATTTCTTTGAAGGTGTTGAAGCCCGTGTAGCACAGGGTATAAGAGAGGAGGAAGTCAGCTATCAACTCGCATTTAACAAGCAAGAGCTTCGTAAAGTTATTAAAGAGTATCCTGGAAAGGAAGTGAAAAAAGGTCTAGATAATCTATACAAGAAGGTTGATAAACACTTATGTGAAGAGGAGAACTTACTTCAGGTATGCTTAGTTCTTTTAACCATCAAGATTGTATATTCTTACATATATTGCTTTTCTCCAAATATTCCTCTAGAAATGCTACATATTTTCTCATTTTAATGCAGGAGAAAAAGGAAGAAAGTTCCATAAAGTACAGACCAGACTAATGAATTGTGAAAGAGAAAGGAACAATATTTATATAAGTTTATATAGCTATTCCTGCTTATTTTATATTTGTTCTATTGTTTTGAGGCATTAACTTGTTTTTCTTTTGTTTGGAGATGAATTTTTTATTTGTTTGTCTTTTAGGTTTGAGGTTAAGTAAATGGAATATAGTATAGTACAGAGGAGTGATTCTGTGCCTGGGGGTTGGAGTTAGAAATGGGTTTGTTATCTGATTCCAGGTTAAGCTACATGCCTTTGGGCAAGTTACTTAACCTCTGAGACTCAATTTCCTTATTTGAATAGTGGAAATAATACCTATCTCATATGATAGTACTATTGTCATTACCATTTTATAAATGAGAAAAATCAAAGCTGAGGGAGGTAGAATAATATAACTAAGATCCCATAACTAATGGATGGGAGAGCCAGAATTAAACCTAAATTGAACCATTATTCTTTATAAACCATACTGAAAAGCCCAGAGATGAATGAGAATAATTCTGATTTCAGCATCATCAAAGGCTTCATGAGGATATTACATTTGCATTAGCCTCTGAAAGTCAGAGAGTAATGTAACACAAAGTGGAAAAGTGGCATTCCAGGTGGAAGAAATACCATGAGCTAAAAGACGAAAAGCAAAAAGGATAATACTGCTGAGTTAATATTCTTAAGCTAACAGTAATTTAGGATTTATGAGATTTAAAGTTCACAAGGAAAAATCCTAGACTATCAGGTAATGATGCTGATCATAGTATCTACCTTTGCCAGGTTGTCATGAGACTTAAATAGGATAATATATACCTAAAGCACTTTGTACTATCCTGATATAGAGTGTCAGTAAAGGTAATCTACTAGTATTAACTAATTTGTAATGTGAATATCAGATTCTGTCTCGCTAGTTGTCTACATGTTAGTTTCCACAATAGATTATAAATTTCTTAGATTGCAGATAATCTGTGTCATTTTGGCATCCTCCATGGTACAAGCAGTGTTTTACATCACCAATTTTAGATGAAGACATTTTTTAACTTTCATTTGAAATGAAATTTAAGCATTAACTGTTCCATTTCACTTAATCACTAGTCTTAGTTCCATACATAACTCTGCATATCCAAAACTCTGTTGGATATTATAGTAGATATCATAATAGCTAAAATGTAATGAGCACTTACTGTGTCAAACCCTGTTCAAAGCACTATACATGATGCACTTGGTTCATCTTCAAGAAACTTAGGAGGAAAGTATTGTTATTATTACCCTGGTTTACAGATGATGAACATGAGACACAGAATCGCAATGTAACATAGTCAAGGTCACATATTTTACCAGTAGAAGAAGCATGTTCTTCACTGTTATACTCTGCTTAATTCCTAGACTCTGTCTTGAGTTATTTTGACATACTTGATTAATGTCTTGTTTCCATTCATAATTTAACAGCTTTTATTTTCATTTTTGTAATAGGTAGTGTGGCACTCCATGCAAGATGAATTTATACGCCAATACAAGCACTTTGAAGGTTTGATAGCTCGCTGTTATCCTGGATCTGGTGTTACAATGGAATTTACTATTCAGGACATTCTGGATTATTGCTCCAGCATTGCACAGTCCCACTAACCCTTAGGCAAGAAGAAAAGATAAATGAAGAAAGCACTTTGAATATGCCAGAAGCTATTCAAAAATATCAAGCAGGTCTTTTGAGAACCCAGACCTGAAATTGTATGTATTATTAAATGTCAGATATATGGGTAATGCCATACTACAAACACTCAAAAGCAAAAGTACCAACATACATAGCAGTTTTATTTTCCCAATTGGTTGTGTACTAACATAAAGCATTTATCTCATCATGAAATTCTTTTAGCATTTTTCTATGACTGAACAAGAAATATTCCCTTATTGCCCAGCTTCTTATAGCTAAGAGTGGTTATCCTATGAATGCATTGGGAGTTCGTCAGCTTTCACAAATTCACTATTGTTTACAAATAATGGAATTGCTAAAGTACTGTTCAGAATTTTTTCCCTCTAACTAATGAGCATGTGGATATGAGATCAGTTATAAACTTGGGTTTTGAGGATTATGTGACTGTAGCAATGAATCTGAAATAAAGAAATTTTTGAAAAAGTTGAAATTTGATAATATTCTTAGATGTTATATGCTGTTTTTTGAATAAAAACAAGTACTTACAGAATCAATATACAGAAATTAATTACATGTCCATTTACCACAAAATACTTAAAAGTATAATGAAATGATAAAAATAAAACCATTTATAGTAGCATCAAAAATATTTGACATTTAGCACTAAATCTAACAAAACCTGTGCTAGGACTGTATGGTATTCCCCCTAATTCATATGTTGAAGCCCTAACCATCAGCACCTCAATGTGACTGTCTTAGAAAAAGGGCTTTAAGGGGCTATTAAGGTTAAATGGAATGCTAAGGGTGAAGCCCTGATCCAGTAGAACCGGTGCACTTATGAGAAGACAGGCCAGAGCTCTCTGTCTACCATGTGAGAACACAGCAAGAAGTTGGCCATCTGCAAGCCAGGAAGAGAACTCACCAGAACCCAACTATCCTGGCATCCTGATCTTGGATGTCAAGCCTCCAAAGCTGAGAAAATAACTTTCTGTTGTTTAAGCCACCCAGTCTGTGGTATTTTGTTATGGCAACTCAAGCCAACTAATGCAAGGTGTATAAGACCTTTATGGAAAAAATTATGAAATTATTGCAAGATGTTAAAGAAGGCCTAAATAAGTTGAGGACTATTTCACGTTTCCAGATAAGAACACATAGTAGAAATGGTGGTTATTCCCAAATTTAAAGATGCAGATTTCCATTCTGACCTGTAAGAAGCTTGGAAGTCGCCTCTCAGTTCTCACAAGTAAATACCAAACAAACTGGAAAACCAACTCTTGTTAGACTCTTTAAGAGAATAGTCACAGGGCAAACCACTGACAAACTTGGAGAGACCAGTAGGAGAATACAAAGAATCACAATTTACTGGAGCAGAAACCCTCAAGCTGCAATGTCCACAGGAACCAGTGCTAAGATAGGAAAACCTGAACCATAAGTGATGAACTTATTTAGGCTGAGTATGGATAAATCTGAGAAATAAAATCTCCAGGGGGACCCAGTTCTTGACAACAACCACATACACACTCTTGTGAGTAACCTCCTGTAGTTCCACCAGTTTTCTCACAGTGGATATAAAAATCCCCTTGAGCTTCTGGCAGTGGGGAGGGGAAAAGGAACCATTGTATAATATGCAAAAGTACTCTGTTCTTAACAAGTTCTATCCTCAGGACAAACTATTTAACTAGAGTGTAACAGACTTCAGAGAGAGGAAATACCCAACTCCAGCTGGCTCCAGCCTTACACATCCAAGGGAAATAGCCAACTTCATCCCACTCTAATCATCCTTTCCCATCTAAAAGGGGAAAAGGGACTGAAAAGCACAGATAAAAGTACACAGACCAGGCTCAAGATGGCGGCATGAGTAGGGCGGTGGAAATCTCCCCAAAAAAATACATATTTTGAAAATACAGCAAATACAACTATTCCTAAAAGAGACCAGAAGATACAGTACAACAGCCAGGCTACATCTACATCTGCGAGAACTCAGCATCTCACGAAAAGGGTAAGATACAAAGCCGTGACCCGATGGAACTCGAGCATTCCCCCACCCCAGCTCACCCGTGGGAGGAAAAGAATCAGAATGGGGAGGGAGTGGAAGCACAGGACTACTAAACCAGCCCTGGTAATCTGCACCAGAAGCACAGACACACATTGCATGGTTAATGGATATTAGAGAAATGGAAAAGTAAAATCCGAGATGGAGACAGCGAGTAGGTCCCCACAGCTGGCTCCCCTGGGACCAAAGAAAAGCAGGTGATTTAAAAGTCTTAAAGGGACAAGGGTATAACAGGTGAACAAAACTGCGCCGGCACACTCAGCCCAACAGGCTGGGAATTTAAGGAACTTCAGGCACCCTAAACCCTAGGTGGCAACGCAGCTATGAAGCCCCTCATGGCGATAAGCAGCCTGCCATACATTCCCTGCCACTGGCACTGCAAGCAAACCGGCTGACCCACCATTGCTGCAGACCAGCCAGGGAGCAGCCCCACCCACAGCAACCACACAGAGTCTTCTCTCAGAACGCAGCTAACACCAGACCCAGAAACTACCACCAGCACACAGCTGCCCGGCACAAGCAGAGGAAGCCGGGGCAAAGTCCAGAAAGCAAGAAGGGGTGCTGTTCTCACAGGAGAACACACCCAGTGTGCCTGCAGCACCTGGCAGTGCACTAGGCCATCCCGAGGGGTGCCCCACCCATGGCAGCTCAGGATTGACCCAGAGACTGCTCCCTGTGTGTGGGTAACCACAGGCAGCTGGAAAGGGCAAGGTGACCAGCAAGCAGGAATGGACTCTGTTCTCCCAGTTGACATGTGCCACTTGCCGGTGATCACTTCTGTTGCCATGAAAAGGCAGAAGAACCTGGTCCCGTCCAAAATCACTCAACACCAGAGAGCGGGCCTGGCAAGATAGATATAACCTATCTTCCTGAAAAAGAATTCAAAATAAATGTCATAACCATGCTGATAGAGCTGCAGAGAAATATGCAAGAGCTAAGGGATGAAGTCCAGAGGGAGACAACAGAAATGAAATAATAGAAGGACTTAAGAGCAGACTGGATGAGGTGCAGGAGACTGTTAATGGAATAGAAATCAGAGAACAGGAATACAGAGAAGCTGAGCAGCAGAGAGAAAAGGATCTCTAGGAATAAAAGAATATTAAGAGAACTGTGTGACCAATCCAAACGGAACAATATTCGCATTATAGGGGTACCTGAAGGAGAAAAAGGGATAGAAACTGTCTTTGAAGAAATAATTGCTGAAAACTTCCCCAAGTTGGGGAAGGAAATAGTCTCTCAGACTATGGAAGCCCACAGATCTCCCAACACAAGGGACCCAAGGAGGACAACACCAAGACATATACTAATTAAAAAATGGCAAAGATCAAAGATAAGGACAGAATATTAAGAGCAGCCAGAGAGAGAAAAAAGATCACCTACAAAGGAAAACCATAAGGCTATCATCAGAATTCTCAACGGAAAGCTTACAAGCCAGAAGAGAATGGCATGATATATTTAATGCAATGAAACAGAAGGGCCTTGAACCAAGAATACTGTATCCAGCAAGATTATCATTTAAATTTGAAGTAGGGATTAAACAATTTTCAGATAAGCAAAAGCTGAGGTAATTTACCTCCCACAAACCACCTCTAAAGGGTATTTTAAAAGGACTGCTCTAGATGGAAGTATGCTAAGGCTGAATAAATGTCAGCAGAAGAAATAAAATCATAGCAAAGCAAGCAGACCAACCAAATACTAACTAAAGGCAAAAAGAAAATGAGCAATCCACAAAATCAGTCAAGGGAAACACAAAGAGTACAGAATAAAACACCTAACATAAAGAGTGGAGAAGGAAGATTAAGAAGTGAGATAAAGAATCCTGAGACTGTGTTTATAATAGCATAATAACTGAGTTAAAGTTACACTGTTAGATAGTAAAGAAGCTACCCTTGAACCTTTGAGAACCATGAATCCAAAGCCTGCAATGGCAATAAGTACATATCTATTGATAATCACCCTAAATGTAAATGGATTGAATGCACCAATCAAAAGACACAGAGTGATAGAATGAATAAAAAAGCAAAACTCATCTATATGCTGCTTACAAGAGACTCACCTTAAACCCAAAGACATACACAAACTAAAAGTGAAGGGATGGAAAAAGATATTTCATGCAAACAACAGGGAGAAAAAAGCAGGTATTGCAGTACTTGTATCAGACAATATAGACTTCAAAACAAAAAAAGTAACGAGGTAAAGAAAGACATTACATAATGACAAAGAGGTCAGTCCAACAAGAGGATATAACCATTATAAATATATATGCACCCAACACAGGAGCACTGACATATGTGAAACAAATACTAACTGAATTAAAGGAGGAAATAGAATGCAATGTGTTCATTTTAGGAGACTTCAACACACCACTCACTACAAAGGACAGATCCACCAGACAGAAATAAGTAAGGACACAGAGGCACTGAACAACACACTAGAACAGATGGACCTAACAGACATCTACAGAACTCTACAACCAAAATCAGCAGGATACACATTCTTCTCAAGTGCACATGGAACATTTTCAAGAATAGACCACATACTAGGCCACAAAAAGAACCTCAGTAAATTCAAAAAGATTGAAATTCTACCAACCAGCTTCTCAGATCACAAAGGTATAAAACTATAAATAAATTGTACAAAGAAAACAAAAAGGCTCACAAACACATGGATGCTTAACAACATGCTCCTAAATAATCAGTGGATCAATTATCAAATTAAAGCAGAGATCGAGCAATATATGGAGACAAATGAAAACAACAACACAAAGCCCAACTTCTGTGGGACACAGGGAAGGCAGTGCTAAGAGGAAAGTATATAGCAATCCAGGCCTATTTACAAAAGGAAGAAAATTCCCAGATGAATAAAGTCACAATTATTGAAACTAGAAAAAGAAGAACAGTTGAGGCCCAAAGACAGCAGGTGGAGGGACATAATAAAGATCAGAGAAGAAATAAATAAAATTGAGAAGAAAAAATCAATGAAACCAAGAGCTAGAGCTGGTTCTTTGAGAAAATAAACAATGTAGGTAAACCCCTACCCAGAGTTATTAAGAGGAAAAGAAAATCTACACACATAGTCAAGAAATGAGAAAGGAAAAATCACGATGGACACCACAGAAATACAAAGAATTATGAGAGAATACTTTGAAAATATACATGCTAACAAACTGGATAACCTAGAAGAAATGGACAACTTTCTAGAAAAATACAACCTTCCAAGACTGACCAAGAAAGAAACAGAAAATCTAAACAGACAAATTACCAGCAATGAAATTGAATTGGTAATGAAACAACTACCCAAGAACAAAACTCCTGCTCCAGATGGATCCACTGCTGAATTTTATCAGACATTTAAATAAGACATAATACCCATTCTCCTTAAAGTTTTCCAAAAAATAGAAGAGGAGGGAATACTTTCAAACTCATTCTATGAAGCCAGCATGATTCTAATAACAAAAGTGGCAAAGACACCAAAAAAAAGAAAACTACAGACTAATATCCCTGATGAACATAGATGCAAAAATACACAACAAAATATTAGCAAACCGAATTCAAAAATACATGAATAGGATCATACACCATGATCAAGTGGGATTCATCTCAGGGATGCAAGGATGGTACAACATTCAAAAATCCATCAACATCATCCACCACATCAACAAAAAGAAGGACAAAACCCACATGATCATCTCCATAGATGCTGAAAAAGCATTTGACAAAATTCAACATCCATTCATGATAAAACTCTAAACAAAATGGGTATAGAGGGCAATTACCTCAACATAATAAAGGCCATATATGGCAAACCCACAGTCAGCATCATACTTAACAGCGAGAAGCTGAAAGCTTTTCACCTAAAATTGGGAACAAGACAGGGATGCCCACTCTCCCCACTGTTATTCAACATAGTACTGGAGGTCCTAGCCACAGCAATCAGACAATACAAAGAAATAAAAGGCATCCAGATTGGTAAGGAAGAATTCAAGCTCACTATTTGCAGATGACATGATATTGTACATAACAAACCCTAAAGACTCCACTCCAAAACTACTAGAACTAATATCTGAATTCAGAAAAGTTGCAGTATGCAAAGTTAATAACGCAGAAATCTGTTGCTTTCCTATACACTAATGATGAACTAGCAGAAAGAGAAATCAGGAAAACAATTCCATTCACAATTGCATCCAAAAGAATAAAATACCTAGGAATAAACCTAACCAAGGAAGTGAAAGACCTATACCCTGAAAACTACAAGACACTCATAAGAGAAATTAAAGAGTACACTAACAAATGGAAATCCATCCCATGCTCTTGGGTAGGAATTTAATATTGTCAAAATGGCCATCCTGCCTAAAGCAATATACAGATACAATGCAATCCCTATCAAAATACCAACAGCATTCTCAATGAACTGGAACAAATAGTTCCAAAAATCATATGGAACCACAAAAGACCCCAAATAGCCAAAGCAATCCTGAGAAGGAAGAATAAAGCAGGGGGGATATCGCTTCCCAACTTCTAGCTCTACTACAAAGCCACAGTGATAAAGATAATTTGGTACTGCCACAAGAACAGAACCAGATATTAACCCAAACACATATGGTCAGTTAATATACCAGGAGCCATGGATATATAATGGGGAAATGACAGCCTCTTCAACAGCTGGCGTTCGCAAAACTGGACAGCTACATGTAAGAGAATGAAACTGGATCATTGTCTAACCCCATATGTAGGGGACGGCCTTTGTCTTCTCACATGTCTGAAAGCAGAATGGGAAAGCACCTTCCCCCATGTCTGAACGCAGCATGGGAAAGCACCAGCTTGAGAACAACTGGTGCAGTTCTTGGAAGTTATCTGCCCACAAAAACATATTTTGTCCTTGAAGATGAGCCAAGATGCCTCACTCTGAAAATAGGGAGACCTTCAGGACATGTGAAAACACCGCCCCTGCTTACTAGGCAGCTTCTAAGAAAATCAACAAGGTGCTCTGGCCTGTCCCCTCCTGGGAAGGGAAAGCTGAGTATAGCACTTGGCTGATGTCTGAGAAAGGCAGTATAAAAATAAAGGTGCTGTGCCACATCGGGGCTGCAGCCATCGTCTGTCTGTCTGTGTTTTCTGTGTTTTTTGTTCTCTCATGTCACCCAAAGAAAACGTGTAGCATGCTACACCATACACAAAAGTAAATTTGAAATGGATCAAAGACCTGAATGTAAGTCATAAAACCATAAAACTCCTAGGAAAATACTCGGGCATAAACCCAAGCAATTTCTTCATGAACATATCTCCCTGGGCAAGGTAAACAAAAGCAAAAATGAAAGATGGGACTACATCAAGCTGAAACGCTTCTGTACAGCAAAGGGCATCATCAATAGAACAAAAGAATATCCTACAGTATGGGAGAATATATTCATAAATGACATATCCGATAAAGGGTTGACATCCAAAATACATAAAGAGGTCACACACCTCAACAAACAAAAAGGAAATAATTCAATTAAAAAATGGGCAGAGGATCTGAACAGACACTTTTCCAAAGAAGAAATTCAGATGGCCAACAGGCACATGAAAAGATGCTCCACATCGCTAATCATCAGAGAAATGGAAATTAAAACCACAATGAGATATCATGTTACTCCAGTTAGTATGGCCAACATCCAAAAGACTGCGATAATATAGGGGTTCATATGTCTTTTTGAATCTGGGATCTTGTTTTCTTTGGGTAAATTCCTAGGAGTGGAAGTCCTGGGTCAAATGGTATTTCTATTTTTAGTTTTTGAGGAATCTCCATATAGCTTTCCACAATGGTTGAACTAATATACATTCCCACCAACAGTGTAGGAGGGTTTCCATTTCTCTGCATCCTCACCAGCATTTGTTGTTCCCTGTCTTTTGGATGTTGGCTATCCTAACTGGTGTGAGGTGATATCTCATTGTAGTTTTAATTTGCATTTCTCTGATAATTAGCGATGTGAAGCATCTTTTCATGTGCCTGCTGGCCATCTGAATTTCTTCTTTGGAGAAGTGTCTGTTCAGATCCTCTGCCAATTTTTAATTGGGTTGTTTGCTTTTTGGGGGTTGAGGTGTGTGAGTTCTTTATATGTTTGGGATGTTAACCCCTTATTGGATATGTTGTTTACGAATATATTCCCCCATACTGTAGGATGCCTTTTTTTTCTGCTGATGGTGTCTTTTGCTGTACAGAAGCTTTTTCATTTCATGTAGTCCCATTTTTCATTTTTGCTTTTGTTTCCCTTGCCCGAGGAGATGTGTTCAGAAAAAGGTTGCTCTTATTTATATTCACGAGACTTTTGCCTATGTTTTTTCCTAAGAGTTTTATGGTTTTATGACTTACATTCAGGTCTTTTATCCATTTCAAGTTTACTTTTGTATATGGAGTTAGACAGTAATCCAGTTTCATTTTCTTACATGTACCTGCGCAGTTTTGCCAATACCAGTGTTGAAGAGGCTGTCGTTTCCCCATTGTATATCCATGGCTCCTTTATCATATATCAATAATTTATCATATATTAATTGGCCATATATGTGTGGGTTTACAACAGATACTGTGTTTTTTATAAGCAAGGTTTGTGGCAGCCCTGAATTGAGCAAGTCTATCAGCACCATTTTTTCAGCAGCATTTGCTCACTTCATGTCTCTGTGTCACATTTTGATAATTCTTGAAATATTTCAAACTTTTTCGTTTTTATTATATTTGTTGTGGTGATCTGGGATCAGTGATTACAGCTTGCTAAAAGCTTAGACAGTGGTTACTATTTTTTAGCAATAAAGTGTTTTTAATGAAGGTATGTACATTGTCTATTGTGTACTTATAGTCCATAATATAGTGAAAACATAATTTTAGATGCACTGGGAAGCCAAAGAATTCATATAGCTCACTTTTTTGCAATATTTGCTCTATGGCTGTGGTATAGAACCTGCAATATATCCAAGGTATCTCCAATATTTATGTATTTTCTACAAGAAACCCACTTTAAATTTAAGGACACATATAAATTAAAAGCAAATGGATGAAGAAAGATACACCATGGTAATACTAATCAAAGCAGGAGTAAATATATTAATTTCAGACAGCAGACTACAGAGTATGGAAAGTTAGCAGGGATAAAGAAAGACATTAACTAATGATTAGGAGGTCAATTCTTAACAAGACATAATAATGTATACACACAGCAACAGAGCATGTGTGAGACAAAAACACAAAACTGCAAGAAGAAATTGATAAACCTATTAAGGTTGGAGACTTCAGCTCAACCTTTATCAGAAATGGACAGGAGGCAGAAAATCAGTAAGGACACACTTGAACTTAATACCATCAATCTGTTGGATATAATGGACATCTTTACTTCAGCAATAGCAGAATTCTCATTTTTCTCAAGGTCATATAGAACATTCACCAAGAAAGACCACATTCTGGACCATAAAATATAACTTACTAAATTTAAAAGAATAGAAATTATATAATGTCTGCTTTCAGACCACAATGGAATTAAACTAAAAACCAATAACGGAAAGACAGGGATGTCTCAAACTTCTTAGAGATTAAAGATTCAGTGCAATTCCAGTCGAAGTCAACTGTTTTGGTTTGATTTCTATGGAACCTGTATCTAAAATTTGTGTGCAAAAGGCTAATAGCCAAGACACTCCCGAAGAATGAAGTAGAAAGAGTTCCCTTATGAAGAAGTATAATTAAATAAGCATTGGATTTGGTGCAAAGAAAAATAAATAGGCCAGCAGAACAAAACTGAAAGCCCAGAAACAGATCCACACAAATGTCAACCCTTGCTTTATAACAGATGTGGCATGGCACATCAGTAGGGAGAAGATAGATTTGGAATAAATGGTGCTGGGACAGGTTATCCATAAGAGAAAAGGTAAAAACTGAGCCCTACCTTGCACCATATACAAAATGAATTCCACATGGATTGAATTTCTAAGTGCAAAAGGCAAAAATATAGAACATTTAGAACACTTAGTATAAGGGAATATCTTTTTACCTCAAAACAGGGAAGGATTTTGTTAAACAAAATGCAAACTTGCAAATCATAAAGAAAATAATAGATTTGACTATGTTAAAATTAGGAACTTGTGTTCATTTTTTGATGGAAGTGAAACAACAAACCACAAATCGAGAGACAATAACTACAACACATATAACAGTACCCAAAACTTATGAAAATTCTCCTAAAAATCTGTAAATAAGCAAACAAACCACCTTCTATCAGCATTCCACAGAAGCAGAATGGCTAATAAGCAAATGAAGCATTTGCTTCAAATTCACCTTTATTTGTTACCATGGAAATGTGAATTAAATTTAAAAGGATGTGAGGTCACCAGCAGACAAATACTTCTGAAAGGAACTTAAGTTGGTACAATCACTTAAACAATTTGTCATTATCTGTTAAAGTTGAAGATGAGTATAACTTTAGGCTCAGCAATTCTACTCCAAAGTATGTGCTCCAAAGGAGATCTCAACCCTAACTGCAAAAGTGTGCTTGTAAAATACAGATGCCTAAGCCCCACCTCCAGAGACGGAATTTCTGTTGGGCCAGGATGGAGCCCAAGCATCTATAGTTTTTAAAAGCTCCCCACTGATTCTGCTCTTCAACGAGTATTGGGAATCACTGCCACAAAGAGATTTACATACTTACACAATAGCATGGTCTTAACAAAGACCGTATCAGTGCTGTTTGTAATAGCAAAAAACTGCAAACAAGCCAAATGTCCACCAACAGTAGAATGAAGGTATATTCATCCAATGGAATACCAATATGGTAGTGCAAATGAGCAAATTTTAGTTATTCACAATGCTGCAGATAAATGCCAGAAAAATAACATCAGATGAAATAAGTAAATCACAGGAGAATACATACAATATGAAAGTGTGTATCTCTGAATATAAAAGTTTAAAAAACCTTCAAAATTAAACAGTACATTTTTTTCTGATTTACAAAATAAAAGTAAAACAAGAAAAGGAAGGGAAGGGTTAGTATCTGGCAGGATCTGACATACACGATTTTAAAGGCATATTTGTAATGTTCTTTTACTTAAACTAGGCAGTGGATACATGGATTTCATTGTATCATGATCCTTTATCCCTTAACACAAACCTTATAAATCTTATTTTATATCATTTCAACATTTAATTTTAAAGCTTTAATTCAAATGTATGTGTGTATCGTTATTGTTATATAATAAAACCTGAACATTTATAGATAACAATCTGAGGCCAAAGGTGATCCAGTGACTTGATCAAGGTCCAAGCCAAGTATTAAGAGCTGATATTCTACACACAACACTAAACTCCCTCTCAAAGTGCTGGCCTTTTTTTTCCTCTACAGTCAGCAGGAATGATACAAGTATAAATATACATCATATCTAAAGACCAAACACTGATATCTCCCTTAAAAAACAAAGGATAATTTTGACTAGGAGGTATGGCTCTTATTTAAAGGGGAGGCAGTAGATAATGCCCATTGGCTATAGTTTTCTAAACTTTAAGATCCACTATTGTTTGCTGGAAGGGATAAGCAGAAAGGAACATGAAAGAACTTCTAAATAAGGAAAGAGAAAGGTACTTTTAAAGCAGAAAGGAATTTTTAAATACTGAAAATTATAATACAGGGAATAACTATAAAAAAGAAAAAGTACTAAAAAAGTAAAAATGGCTTTGCCAGGAAGGTTAAATATGTGATATCAGAATGGTGTCAATGAAGTAGAGTATTAATTCTCCTAACTATCTGCTTTGGGATCCTCTGTATCTGTGCTTCTCAAGTCTTAGTATACATATGAAACCAATGGAGAACTCGTTGAAACGATTCTTATTCAATGGGCTTTGTGTGATCCAATATTCTGCATTTCTAACAATATCCCAAGTAACATCAATGCTGCTGGTCTATAGCCCACAATTTGAATCACAAAGCTTTACAAAGTAGAATTATATCATTCACTCCTCTGAACAAATCTGGATGGTTTTTCTTCCCTTGGGAGACAGCTGATATTAATGCTTATGGTTTAAAGAGTTCTCAAGTTGTTAAATTTAGCGGCACTGTGATATAACGCTCACTTAATCTAAGTTCCTGAGCGGGTATAGTATGAAGTGCATTTAGGAGTAATTCATATCTTTAAGAGAGGGGAGGGGAGGTTAAAAAAAAAAACAGTAGGGTAGATGGGAAGTAGGAGAGGAATATATGAAAACGATGGGGAAAGCGGGTACTAAGAGGCAATGGAGAATGTAACAAGCAAGACAGCAACATCAACCTATGAGCAAACTGCTTGCCCAACAGTCTTAAGAAAGCAGTTTCTCTGAGACCAGCATCTTAATCCACGTCCCTTGCAAGATGGTGGATCTTTCTAGAACTTAAATGTTTGTCTAGTTGGCTAGAGGCAAGGGTAGTAGAATAAAAATTAAGAAATTGAAGAGATGTGATTGAATCTGACTTTTATACTTGTCTCCCTTGAATTTTAAACAGTCTTTCCTGATCTCCTTTAAATTGCACTGCCCTGTAATTCTGTCATAAGAGTCTACTCTTTTTGTCATGGCACTTACCATAATTTGAAGTATATTTATTTGTTTTTTTACTTCCTTGCTATCTTATCTCTCCCACTTAGACTGCAACTTTATGACTGGGATTGAGACCATTCTGTTTCCCAGTATCTATCTAACACATGGAAGTACTTAATAAATATTGAGTTGAAAAAGTGATCAGGTAAAACATGAATTGTAATTCATGGAAGGATGAACTGTCACTCCTATTTCTTTACTACTCCTTTCAATGTCTAAAAGAATGATCATATTTTCGAATGTAAGTTCCAATAAGGCAAGAGACTCTGCCTATTTTACTCACTGCTTTAACCCAGTGCCTAATATGCTGCCTTGTTTTAAGTGCTTAGTAATTAGGTGTCAAAGACTAATACTCAGTCTAGGTGCTGAGCAAAGGAATTTCTATAAGGAAACTGACCCACAAGATAAAGAAAAATTGTACTCTTTTCTCAGTTTTAATTTTATACACATACAGGGTCTTGCACATATAAAAGTATAAATTCAGCAAATGCTTGATGAAAATAATTAAATTCATGGAGGACACCATGGACATACAATGGCGAAATGACAGTCTCTTCAACAAATGGTGCTGGCAAAACTGGACAGCTACATGTAGGAGAATGAAACTGGACCATTGTCTAACCCCATATACAAAAGTAAACTCAAAATGGATCAAAGACCTGAATGTAAGTCACGAAACCATTAAACTCTTGGAAGAAAACATAGGCACAAACCTCTTAGACATAAACATGAGTGACCTCTTCTTGAATATATCTCCCCGGGCAAGGAAAACAACAGCAAAAATGAACAAGTGGGACTATATTAAGCTGAAAAGCTTCTGTACAGCAAAAGACACCATCAACAGAACAAAAAGGAACCCTACAGTATGGGAGAATATATTTGAAAATGACACATCCGATAAAGGCTTGATGTCCAGAATATATAAAGAGTTCACATGCCTCAACAAACAAAAAACAAATGACCCAATTAAAAAATGGGCAAAGGAACTGAACAGACGGTTCTCCAAAAAAGAAATACAGATGGCCAACAGACACATGAAAAGATGCTCCACATCGCTAATTATCAGAGAAATGCAAATTAAAACTACAATGAAGTATCACCTCACACCAGTAAGGATGGCTGCCATCCAAAAGACAAACAACAACAAATGTTGGCGAGGCTGTGGAGAAAGGGGAACCCTCCTACACACTGCTGGTGGGAATGTAAACTTGCTCAACCATTGTGGAAAGCAGTATGGAGGTACATCAAAATGCTCAAAACAGACATACCATTTGACCCAGGAATTGCACTCCTAGGAATTTACCCTAAGAATGCAGCAATCAAGTATGAGAAAGACCAATGTACCCCTATGTTTATCGCAGCACTATTTACAATAGCCAAGAATTGGAAGCAACCTAAATGTCCATCGATAGATGAATGGATAAAGAAGATGTGGTACATATACACAATGGAATACTACTCAGCCATAAGAAAAGGGCAAATCCAACCATTTGCAGCAACATGGATGGAGCTGGAGGGTATTATGCTCAGTGAAACAAGCCAAGCGGAGAAAGAGAAATACCAAATGATTTCACTCATCTGTGGAATATAAGAACAAAGGAAAAACTGAAGGAACAAAACAGCAACAGAATCACAGAACTCAAGAATGGACTAACAGGTACCAAAGGGAAAGGGACTGGGGAGGATGGGTGGGTAGGGAGGGATAAGGGGGGGCAGAAAAAGAGGGGTATTAAGATTAGCATCCATAGCGAGGTGGGAGAAAGGGGAGGGCTGTACAACACAGAGAAGACAAGTAGTGATTCTACAACAGTTTGCTATGCTGATGGACAGTGACTGTAAAGGAGTATATAGGGGGGACCTGGTATAGGGGAGAGCCTAGTAAACAAAGTATTCATCATGTAAGTGTAGATTAATGATTAAAAAAAAAAAAAAAAAGCAGTTCCTATGTGGTGACCTCTAATGAGTTCTACACAATGATGTAAAGGGCATATAAAAGTGTAGGCAAAGGGTCTGTTTGTGTTTATACAGAGGATCAAAGCCTAATTTGGCTACCCCGAAAATGAACTAAGATACAATATGAAAAAGAACTTCTAACATCAGCACTCTCGTGAAGACTCATGACAGAAGATGATCAGCAAAAAAAAAAAACCCCAACAAAGATCCACGCACTGTCACAGGTGTAGATGCACTCATCCCACCAGTTCCTGGACTTGCCATGGGAATGAGGAAGGAGATATCTAAGCTGGCCTGTGCATACAGTAAAACAAAAAATTGGACTGGATCTATACTGTTGGAACTCAACCAAGAATTAGGAGAAGTGCAAATTGTAGCACTCCAAAATCTTACAACCACAGACTATTTATCGTTAAAAGAACATATGGGATATGAACAGTCCCCAGGAATGGGTTGTTCTAGTTTATCTGAATTCTCTCAGACTGTTTAAGTTCAGTCGGACAATATCCACCATATCATAGATAAGTTTTCACAAATGCCTAAGGTGCCTAACTGGTTTTCTTGGTTTCACTGGAGATGGCTGGTAATTACAGGTATGCTCTGGTTAGGTAACTATATTCCTATTATGTTAATGTGTGTGCACAATTTAATTAGTAGTTTAAAACCTATCCATGCTGAAGTTACTCTACAAGAAGATATGTCAAAGAAATAATCAATCTTCCCAGGTTTTCTTCTGCCTGCTACTTCTATAGCTTTTCTTCTTCCTACCTAATCAAAACCTTTAAATAGAACTCGTACCACATTTTGAATTTACCGATTATCATAATTCTTCCAAGTGGTAAAGACACCTCAAGACAAATGCTGGGCATAGAAGCCACAGGGCATAAATATGCAAAGAAGTAAAAAGCTAACCTTTTCAAACAATAAGGCTTCTCTCTCACTTACCAACTTTACATTTCCCTGTATGGCCCCGGAAGATGACTGGTTAGCCAGAGACGGGTAAGATTCCTCAAGGGAGGAACAACCTAAGACAGGCACAGTCGCAGGGGGCCATCTGGTGAGAAAACGGGGAGCAGCAGAAGTGAGGCTTAGAACCTCCCCCCTCATGTTCTGAGAGAAATCTTCTGCATACATGGATGTTTATTGCCCTCGTCTAGCTCGGATTAACACATAGTCTACAGGCACACACCTGATCATCTACATTTGCTCTCTTACAACACTAAACTCTGTTTTCTACCTTTATCTCGTATCTACCTACCACTTCAGCATTTTATTAAAAATAACAATAATAGAGAAATGTGGTATCCACATATAAATCAAGTTTAAAAATCAAATGAATAGTCATATTTGAACTGACTGTGTATAGTTCATAATGCATGAACAAAACCAAAAGCTTCTGTGATGACTGCCCTTGCACTGTTCACCATGTAACTTATTCACTATGTAAGAATTTGTACTCCATGTAAGAATTTGTTCGTTATGCATCAGAAGATTGGAGACTGACGAAAATTAGGCTTGGGGTGGATTAATGATTGTGCATTGAGTATTGACCCCCCTATACAGAAATTTATTGTGGTTAACAACTATTTGATCAATAAATATGAGAGATGCCCTCACAAAATATATATATATATATATATACATATATATATATATATAAACACACTTCCAATTGTAAAATAAATAAGTAACCGGGATGTAATGTATAGCATAAGGAATATAGTCAAAATATTGTAACAACTTGGTATGGTGATAGCTGGTACCTAGAATTATCATGTATGTAAATGTTGAATCACTGTGTTGTACACCTGAAACTAATGTAATGTAATACTGTTGTCAATTACCCTTCAATAAAAATAAAAAAAAAAAATTCATGGAGGACATAAATGAACAATGTCTTCTGTAGAATTCATATATGATCTCTTGGGAGGAGGGTTTTCTAGATCTACTTCTGTAAATTCCTCTGCAGATATTGTGGGCTGTGGGGTCTGCCTATTCATCCTTGCTAAAAGAGCTCTACTTTTTACAGGGTAGGAACATGCCAGACAAAGGAGAGAAAAATCAAGATTGGTATAAACCACTGGATCTCAACCTGCTGTATATTAAAGTAGCTAAGGAAATGTTTTAAAATATTGATATCTGCACCTCACCCCAGACAAATAAATAAAAATCTCTGAAGGTGGGGCCCAGGTGTTTTACAAAGCTCTGGGTGATTATAATGGGCAGCCAGGGTTGCACTACTCTAAGCCAGTCATGACCATCCAGTTGTCCTTTGCCCATATTTGGTTTAGGGGTGTGCATCTTATATGACTCAGTTCTGATCAGTGAGATATAAGAGAAAGTCTGCTAAGAGGTCCTCAAGAGTTTCCACCCTGATAAAAGAGGAAGTTCATAAGATATACAGGACTTTTCACCTCTCTCTCATCTTCCATCTTGGTATATTGTGATGTGAGGACATAATTAGAGCTATGACAGCTGTGATCATGAAAGGACATGGCTACACACTCAGATGATAGGAAAAAAATGCAAGGGTTTGGTCTGCTCTGAATCTGCTCAGACTTCTTAGTATGTGAAAAGATTCAATGTCTTTATTGTTTAAGCCACTGGTAGTTATTCTGTGATTGTATACTTTTCACCTCCTACTTAGAATATGACCCTTACTAATTCTTCCATTCACAAATGCATTCACTTATCAAAATAAGATGCACATTTAAGAGCATAAGTTTCACAATCAGATAGTCCTAAGTTGAAGTCCCAGCCCTACTTACCCATTACTAGTTGCATGGCTCTCTAAGCTTTGTTTCCTCTTCTATGAAAACAACGGTGCCTATTTCATAATTCTGTTGTATGTGGAAAGCACTTAGCACAGTGCCTGGCACTCTACTCAATCAGTATCAGCCATTGCTATTACATACCTTCTCTGTGCCAGAAATGCCCATGTGCCACATCGATGTACCATGTATCAATTAATGTTCCATTAAATTAAGTGAATAAAAAGCAATAAAAAACAGAACATGAGGTGTGGCAACAGACATCCTATTGTAGATTAGAAGCCTATGCAAGAGAAGTTTCAAGTTGTTGTTTTTGCTCTAAATGAACTAGCACATTAGTTTTAAAGTCACATACCCATTAATACTTTGGGCTGAGTAGAGAATAGAAGGTACACCCTTGTATGGGAAGGAAAAATTAACTAAAAATCTTACTGGATTAATACACAAATGCTCTGCTGAGCATTCTGAAATGAGAGGTATTAAGTTGGTTTCTTGTGTCCAACAAGAGGAGAAAGGTAGGCAGATTATATTGAGGAATCCGGGGAAAATGTTGATCATTGAGTGATATGTGTGCATTAATAGCAAATTGTAAAAAATAACATATATATAAGCAGTAAAGAGAGTAGGTGCAATTATTTGAAATTTTAGGGGATTAGGTTTAATTTACTTAATGCTTATCTATAAGCTATCTATCACTGGAAGTTTCCGTTCAATTTTCATTGCATAGTAGATTAAATATAGAATGAAAAAATTCTTGCCCAAAATTTTGCACTAATTTAGTGGGTAACTTTAGGCAAGTGATTTAATATTTTTGGGGACTTGAGAAGCATAATCATGATCTTCTTGTGTCTTGTAGATGATTTAAATAGTAATATATGCAGGAAGTCTTGATGGCTTTTCGCAATAAATGCTACATTGTTTTTTCCTTAGAATTTAACATATCTTGCATTTGCTATACTTTCAAAGAGAGGCTTTTATTTTGGATGACTTTTCAGGTCCAATAGCTCTTAGTAGTTTACCTCCTAGGTTTTGCCGAGCTGTAATTAAGCCAATATTGATTCTCTGCCACTACTTTGAGCTCAGCATTGACCAGTCAATATTATAGCACTTAGGAAAAGAGAACTTTCTAAAAGGATTTCTAAGTAGTGGAATAATACATTTAATCCAAAATCCAAATAATACAACATTTAATCCAACATGTTTCTTAGCATATAAGAAAGTTTGCAGGCCCTAAAGTTTCATTTGAAAAAAAATTTTGAAGCGGTTTATATTGAAATTTGCTTATTATAACTTTATTTGTAATTTATAAACCAAATTTACTTTAAATGCACTATAAATGCACTACTTTCAACTTGTGCTCATCAAAATTCACTTCCATATTTGTTTATTCAGGAGGAGTAATCTGCTGTAAGATTGATCAAACCATAACATTTTTCAGTGAGCATTTCTACAAATAGAAGAAAGAGGAGAGATAGTTAATAAGAGTAGAATAGACTTTGACTTTTACTGATAAAGCCTGAAGTGATGTGCCTCTCCCGTAGGGCATCATCCTAAGAATTGTCATTTCTCTGCTCATTCTCAGGGTCCCTTTCCTTTTAAATAATATTCTGCCTCTTAGCCTTGTCTTTGGACCACAGTTTCTTTTTTCTGCCTGAAAAACTATATTGCTCTTCACCAGGAGTATAAAATTATTCAAAATACTCTAGAAATTAATTGAACTATTGCTTTTCTGTATCACAGTAGAATCATTCTGGATCCTGGTGACTATCCATCACAGTCCCTGTGCTCTACAAAGATTAAGCAGATGACTACACCAACTAGACCAATCACACAACTCTGCCTCTGCCAGTAATCTCTATCTTGAGCAGGGTGACTGGCTAGAATGGAGGCAATTGGAGTTAAGTCATTCCAATGGTCATACCAAAAGAGACCGTCTATACACGTCTTCTATAAAAATCCCTGCTGTTGTCCTGGTTTCTGTTCCTCACAAGGTCAGGTGGTTCTATTTTCCTTTGATTCTGTGACTAACCCAATACTCTTCTCATATTGGGGTCATGGAGTGGTAGAGAGCACCTAAGTTAGCTGAAATCAGTTTCTGTAGCTTGCAACCAAAGATCCCCAACTGATACAGGCTAAAAACATGTATATATATATATAATCAAATAAACTGCATAAGACAATAAATGATAGAAGCCAAGCAAATGATATAGACCATAAGTATTGTAATAGCTCAGAGGAACTAAATATATCTGTGGTCTGATAAAGTCAAGAAAGACTTTATAAAGGAAATGGGACATGTGTCATTGAGTTACTGCCACCACCCCTCGAGTGGCATTCATGAAGAACAATAGCTAAGAGTTCAGATTCTGAAGTCAGAGAGAACTGGACTCACATCTTTGCTCTATCTGGCTGTATGATCTTGTTCAAGTAAGTTAGCCTCTGTGCCTCAGTACCCTTATTTTTGAAATGGAAACAGCATTCTTGCAAGTTTGTTTTAAGGATTAAATCAGATAATGCTTGTAAAATGTTTAGCACAGTGCTAACAAGCACTCAATATCAGAAAGAAAAGAATCAATAATGTATTTCTTGGCAATAAGTGAGAAATCAAACTCAGCTCTCCAGGGTGAATGGATGAAATGGAGCAACATATTGGTCTGATTAGCTGAAAACACCTGAAAATGATCCATTCTTCACCCCCTACGTTACCCCCTAACACACATGCATACATTTTATCAGGATAGAGGGAGACTCATCCAGGTCTTTGACTGTGAAGCCATTGTCCACAAAGTCTTTAATAACTTTCTGTTATTTCATTAGCCTTTAGTAATCATCTGAGATAAGCATTATCATCACTATTACACATACAGAGTCACAGTGAGTAAAATGTCTTCACTCAGATAATCCAGAGTATCACCAGAAGATTAAGCCATTTATTTTTATTAATTTGATGCCTTTATTAACTTATAAAGCCTTTATTCCTTTATATATGGCCAAACAAGACTAAGGCAACTATTTTAATGATGTCTTTCCATTAGGAAATCTTTCAGAATTTTCAAACAAGATCTATTTTAGTTTTTTTAGAGAGAAACTATCTACTAAACTCTAAGCTCCTTCAGGGACATGTAGGTCAATAAGTATAGTACATGTATAGGTGATATGCTAGAAGTATGTAAAAGCTGAAGTAACTGATTCTAGCCGGGACATAATTAGGCATCTACATAAGTCTTTTTGCTTCTAATCTTTGTAATCCATTCTTCTCCTGAGAGCCTAAATGATACTTTAAAATATGAACAGATCACATATACTTCCCTTTTAGCTCCCCTTTGTCCCAGTTATGAGAGTTATGTAAAAAAAAATGACCCCAAACCACAGTTGGGAGGAAAAAACATTTTTTTATGCTCATGAATTCTGTGGGTCAGGAATTCAGACAGAGCACAGCTGAGATGGCCTGTCTCTGCTCCATGAGGTCTGGAAGTTCAGCGGGTGCCCTCAGAGGTTGGGGTTGGGATCACCTGAAAGCTCATTCACATGACTGGTGGTTGATGTTGGCTCTTCGCTGGGAGCTTCAGTACCTCTCCGTATGGGTGATCTCTCTGTGAAGACTAGTTAGGGCTTTGTCACAGCATGGTAGCTAAGTTTCCTGGGGAAGTGTCAATAGTCTATTAGGTAAGTGGCGAGCCCCGTGCCTAGACTCAAACTGAGGGAACAGAAACCTCACCTCACAGTGGGAGGGTTTCAGTCACTTTGTAAGAAGAGCATGTGGATAGGATACATATGGGTCCCCCTGTTGCCAGGCAGCTGCATCTAGAGAGGTGTCTCCCTGCGCACCAGGTGAAGTGCTAGCAGAAACCGCAACCTGGACAGGAGAGGGTTCTTGACTCTAGATGAGAAAGAAGTCTCAAGCAGTTCTGATGAGCATAGGTAAGGAAGGAATTCATTAAAGTGAGAATAGTAGGGAATGCTAGCTGCCCTCTAGGCAGCTGAGAACAGGGAGAGATTCCGGACAAGGCCTGAAAAGATGATAATGGGGTTCGTGTTTACGGAGTTGAAGAATGAACTTCGCAAACACTTAAGGTAGGCAAGCAAGAAAGAGGCTTTTTATTGATAGAAGTAAAGGTACAGAACTCCCAGGGTTTTATGCCTGTTGCATCGACCAGGGAGAGAAGCTGTTTGTTTTCTATAGGTTCCCGTCAGAATGCCAGCCATATTTTCACCAATCATACTAAAGAGCATTTCTATTTTTAACTAGTATGCCCTGGTCAAGCTACAGTGAGCTACCTGAGTTACAGTCAATAAGATGGTTCTTTACCAGGGTTGGGTGGGAACCGTCTTGTACATTGTTGCATTGTTTCAGCTGCAAGTCTCCTGTTTTTCACATTCGCAAGGTCCTCAGTAAGCATCTTGTTTGTCCTTCCCAGACCCCTTCTCTTACTCTTAACTGGAAAGGGGCTGCTCCCTGTTTCTTCCCTTTCTCACAGCTATTTTCAGAAAATGTCATCTGCCACACCATCAATGGCTCCTTGTTGCTCTTAGAAAAATTCAAACTCCTTATCATGGTTAATAAGACCCTATCCAGTCTGGATCCTCTCGTACTGCTCTGAAATCACCTCCTACCACTCTCCCTCATTAGCTGTACTCCAGTCACATTGCCTTTTTTTCTGTCCCATGAGCCTTCTAAGCTAAACTCATTTTCTTTACCTGAAATACTCTGACCCCAGATCTTGATAAGCCCACTTTCTTGTTATTCAGGTCTTAGCTCATATGCCACATTACAGTGGTCTTTTCTGACCAATCTAAAGCAGCTCTCCCCATCCCATTACTCTCTTTCACATTACCCCATCTCATTTTTCCATATAACCAATCACAACCTGAAGTTAAATTATTCACATATTTGTTTACTTATTTGTTTTCTATCTCCACCCATACTCCCCAGTAGAAGGTAAGCTCTTTGAAAACAGGGGCCTTGCTTGTCTTATTCAACTCTCTATCTCCAGAGCCTAGAACATGAGGCCTGGTACGTTGTAAGTTGTCAGCATATATTTATTTGTTTAAGAAACTGAGTGGATAAGAGAGAACAATGTTTATTCTGAGCCTTAAAAGACAAGCAAGTGGGCTGTGTTTTCTCAAAATAGTTTTATTGAACTATAATTCACATATCATATAGTTTACCCTTTGAAGTTTACAATCCAGTCTCTAGGATATTCACAAAGTTGTGCAACCATCACCACTATCTAAATTCATAATATTCTCATCACCCCAAAAAGAAACCCTATGTCCATTAGCAGCCATTCTTGATTCCCCCAAATCCCTGGCAACACTAATCTACCTTATATATACATATGCATTCACCTAGTCTGAACATTTCATATAAATAGAATCTTACAATATGGGACCTTCTGTGTCTGTCTTCTTTCACATAACATAATGTTTTCAAGGTTCATCCATGTTGTAGCATGTATCAGAACTCCATTCCTTTTGGTTGACAAATAATATTCCATTTTGTGAATGTACCACATTTTATACATCCATTCATCAGTTGATAGACATTTGGACTGTTTTCACCTTTTGGCTATTGTCAGTAGTGCTGCTCTGAACATTTGTGTACACATTTTCATATGCCTATGTTTTTATTTATCTTGGGTATGTACCTGGGTGTGGAATTGCTGGGTCATAATGGTAACTCTATGGTTAACTTTTTGAGAACCCACCAAAATGTTTTCCAAAGTGACTGTACTATTATGTTCCCATCAGCCATGTATGAACATTCCAATTTCTCCACATCTTTACCAACATTTGTTATAATCTGTCTTTTGGATTTTAGCCATCCTAGTGAGTATGAAGTAATATCTCATGGTTTATCCATGTGGATGTTTATCCATTTCTGATGGATAGTAATGTTAAGCATCTTTTAAGGGGCTTATTGGCTGTTTGTATACCTTCTTTTAGAGAAATGTCTATTCAAATCCTTTGCCCATTTTTAAAGTTTGGTTACTTATCTTTTTATTATTGAGTTGTAAGTGTTCCTTACATATCCTGAATGCAAGTCCCTTATCAGATACATGATTTGCAAAAACTTTATGCCATTCTTTGAGCTATCTTTCTCTGATATTGTTTGTAGTACAAAATATTTTCATTTTGATAAAGCCCAATTCCTCTAATTTTGCTTTTTGTCACTTTGAGTTTTGGTGTTGTATCTAAGAAGCCATTGTCTAATAAGAAAGTGTTTTTATAGTTCAGGAAAATTGGGTAGAAGAGAGATATAACAATGGAAAAAAAGCATCTGATAAAGGCATGGAAGGATGAAAGCCCCTGGCAAGACGTTTTCAGAAGTTAACATGTTTGAAGGCAGAGGGAGAATGCGGAAGGTTCTGCTGTTCTCAGAACAGACAGGGATGGTGCAGAGAGGAGGGGTGGAGATCTGAGAGTCATTACCATGGAGACAGTAGCTGAATTCACAGAAGCGCAAAGCCCAACGTCCTGACTAAGAAGGGAGGGTCCTGACTAAGAAGAGAAGGAGTTCACACTAGGGGTTGACCAGGACGGTCGAAGAGGTGACAGAAGGTCAGGAGATATGTCACAAGGACCAAGAAAAGAGCAGATTCCAGAAGGTGTGTGATCAACAGTGTCTAAAACGGTCCATGATGGTTAAATAAGCCAAGGACTGAAAGAAGAGCCCCCTGAATTTGGCATTTGGTTGGTTATTGCTGATGTAGGCCAAAGTGTTTGAGCACTTCAGTAGCAGAGAGGATGCTTGATTGTGGTAGAATTTAGTACAAACAGGAGATAAAGGTAAGGTTTATGGTATAGAAAGACTGCTTTTTTCATAAGTTTGATTATGAAGAAAAGGGTAGTGTCCCAAATGGGGACCCATGATCAAAGCTAGGACTTTATTAAAAATGAACTTGAGTTTGTATATCCATCAGATTTCAGTGCAGGAAATAAAAAACACTCTAGGTATTTCAGAAAGAAAGGAATTTAATTCATGAAATAATGTGTTTACAAAATCAACAGAAGGGTCAAAGGGCTGGAAGTCAGAGAGTCACCACTAGCTTTCAGCTTCAAGATCACATCACTACAGTTGCAATCCAGGGCTTCCAAAACTACCACTGTCACTGCCACCACCACAGCCTCCCTCACTCCACCTCTGTGATGGTGTCGGGAGGAGACAGGGACAGGTTTGTATGACTGTAGATGTGGATGCTGGGAGTGGACATTTGCTCCATCCAGTAGCAACTCAAATATGTCCTGGTTAGAAACAGATCCCTTCTTTCTAGATGGATAGTTGTAGTTTGTAATTAATGTTAAGCACTATGTGCAAAGCACTATGGTCTGAATGTGTTATCCAGTTTAATTTTCACAAGCCCACTTAGTGAGGTTAAACAGTTTTCCCAAGATCACATGGCTAAAAAGTGATGAAGCCACAGTTCAAACCCAGGCCTGTCTGTCTTCCTGTGTGTTTCTCCGGCACTGTCACTAAGACAGAGATGTCTGCTACCTGCCCACTGGGGACAAAGCAGAGAAGGCTTCTATCCCCAACCACCCTTCCAAGAAACTGGTTTAGAGTCTTCCAAAAAGCAACCTGAAAAAGAACCCCATTCACCAGTAATGGAAACTAGGCATAAACTAGCTCCCATCTCTTACTCATGTGCCAATAATCTACTCACTGGATTGGTATGGCTCTCCCCCATTTTCATCAGACTGCCAAAGTTATCTCTTTTTCAATTTAAAAAAGAATCATATTACTCTATCTTTAAAAACATTGACAAATCCAATCAATCAATCACCAGAGCAATCCATTTAACTCTAGCACATTAGATAGCAGAGTCTCTATTGGCTATACTTTATAACACATCACAAATAAATCAGCCATGGAAGCCTTGGACATTATTGATATAGTATCAGATATTCACATAAAGACATGAAAGCCTTGTCATCATCCAATATCCTCATTCTATCACTCAGCATAAGGTCTCTGCAGCATAACAGGAAACATTTAAAATAAAACTAAAAAAACTGATCTCATAATTTAATCTCTGTTCTATTTTAATCAGATGTAATCCTATCAAGAAAGCCAAAAAAGTAGCATTTTAATAAGTTTATATAACATATTTTTTCTTAAAAATATTTCATTTGTTCTGTATTATTTAATTCATTATTCAATCATTTATTCATTCATCAAACATTTATTGATTGCCTGTGAGGCTATAGAGGTAAGCTCAAAAGGCTTATAGTATAAAGGGGGAGATGGGTAAGTTAAAAGATCCAACCAAAATGCTTATAGTCATTCTCTAGGGAAAAGGGTAAAATGGTGATCAGGGGAGTGGGAGGAAGACAGGGAGAATATTAGAAATTCTTGGGGGGCTTTAACTTTGTTATCTCCTCTATTGTTTGAATTCCTCTACAAGCATACACTAGTTGACAATTTTGAAATAGGGTAAAACCTAAATGTTACTAAAGTTAATATTAGAAGTTATTAAGCTGATTTTTCTCTTTTGCTTTTCCTAGTGCATATATTTTTCTTAGTTGGCCCAAGACCCCAACCAGTCTTAGAAGGAGATTAAGAAATTTGTTACAGAGGATTGGAGCCAAGATGGCGGCGTGAGTAGAGCAGCAGAAATCTCCTCCCAAAACCACATATATCTATGAAAATGTAACAAAGACAACTCTTCCTAGAATAAAGACCAGAAGACACAGGACACCATCCAGACCACATCCACACCTGCGAGAACACAGTGCCTCATAAAGGGGGTAAGATACAAGCCCAGGCCCCGTGGGACCCGAGCGCCCCTCCCCCCAGCTCCCGGCGGGAGAAGAGTAAGCAGAGCGGGAGGGAGACGGAGCCCAGGACTGCCGAACACCCAGCCCCAGCCATCCAGGCCAGAGCGCAGACACAGTGCGTGCACGGGGGCCCTGGATACTAGGGAAACAGGGCAGCAAGAACAGTGAGCGGGTACCAGAGGCCTGGTGCCGGAGGACATAAGAAAAGCGAGCGGCCATTTTTTTTTTTTTTCTGTTTTGTTTTGGCAAGCACTTTTTGGAAGTCTTAAAGGGATAGGGACCCCAATACTAGGGAAACAGGCAGAAAGACCGGTGAGCAGATGTCTGAGGCTGGCGCCAGAGAATAAAGAAAAACGAGCGGCCATTTTTTTTTTTTTTAATTTTACAAATACTTTTCTTTTTTTTTTGTGGTCATTTTTTTTTTTTGGTGGGTGCTTTTTGGAAGTCTTAAAGGGGCAGGGCGGGACACTTAATCCAGAGGTAGAGAATCCGGGGATCTCTGGGAACCCTAATCCCCTGGGCTGCAGGGAGCTCGGAGGCCCCTTACGGAGATAAATAGCCTCCAGGCTGCTCCCCGTCCAACGGGAATCCACCATTTTGGAGTAGCGGCCCAAGCCAGGCCACGCCCACAGCAACAGCGGAGATTAACTCCATAGCAGCCGGGCAGGAAGCAGAAGCCCTGTCTGCACGCAGCTGCCCAGCACAAGCCACTAGAGGTCGCTGTTCTCCCAGGAGAGGAGGGCCAAAAACCAACAAGAAGGGAAGTTCTTCCAGCCATCACTCGTCCCAGCTCTGCAAACTATTCCTATCACCATGAAAAGGCAAAACTACAGGCAGACAAAGATCACAGAGACAACAACAGAGAAGGAGACAGACCTAACCAGTCTTCCTGACAAAGAATTCAAAATAAGAATCATAAACATGCTGACACAGATGCAGAGAAATACGCAAGAGATATGGGATGAAGTCCGGAGGGAGATCACAGATGCCAGAAAGGAGATTACAGAAATGAAACAAACTCTGAAAGGGCTTATAAGCAGAATGGATAGGATGCAAGAGGCCATTGAAGGAATTGAAACCAGAGAACAGGAACGCATAGAAGCTGACATAGAGAGAGATAAAAGGATCTCCAGGAATGAAACAATGTTAAGAGAACTGTGTGACCAATCCAAAAGGAACAATATCCATATTATAGGGGTACAAGAAGAAGAAGAGAGAGGAAAAGGGATGGAAAGTATCTTGGAAGAAATAATTGCTGAAAACTTCCCCAAACTGGGGGAGGAAATAATCGAACAGACCACAGAAATACACAGAACCCCCAACAGAAAGGATTCAAGGAGGACAACACCAAGACACATAATAATTAAAATGGCAAAGATCAAGGACAAGGAAAGAGTTTTAAAGGCAGCTAGAGAGAAAAAGGTCACCTATAAAGGAAAACCCATCAGGCTAACATCAGACTTCTCGACAGAAACCTTACAGGCCAGAAGAGAATGGTATGATGCATTAAATGCAATGAAACAGAAGGGCCTTGAACCAAGGATACTGTATCCAGCACGACTATCATTCAAATATGACAGTGGGATTAAACAATTCCCAGACAAACAAAAGCTGAGGGAATTTGCTTCCCACAAACCACCTCTACAGGACATCTTACAGGGACTGCTCTAGATGGGAGCACTTCTACAAAGAGCACAGAACAAAACACCCAACATATGAAGAATCGAGGGGGAGGAATAAGAAGGGAGAGAAGAAAAGAATCTCCAGACAGTGTATATAACAGCTCAATAAGCGAGCTAAGTTAGGCAGTAAGACTAAAGAGGCTAACCTTGAACCTTTGGTAACCACGAATTTAAAGCCTGCAATGGCAATAAGTACGTATCTTTCAATAGTCACCCTAAATGTTAATGGACTGAATGCACCAATCAAAAGACACAGAGTAATAGAATGGATAAAAAAGCAAGACCCATCTATATGCTGCTTACAAGAAACTCACCTCAAACCCAAAGACATGTACAGACTAAAGTCAAGGGATGGAAAAACATATTTCAGGCAAACAACAGCGAGAAGAAAGCAGGGGTTGCAGTATTAATATCAGACAAAATAGACTTCAAAACAAAGAAAGTAACAAGAGATAAAGAAGGACACTACATAATGATGAAGGGCTCAGTCCAACAAGAGGATATAACCATTAAAAATATATATATATGCACCCAACACAGGAGCCCCAGCATATGTGAAACAAATACTAACAGAACTAAAGGGGGATATAGACTGCAATGCATTCATTCTAGGAGACTTCAACACACCACTCACCCCAAAGGATAGATCCACCGGGCAGAAAATAAGTAAGGACACGGAAGGACTGAACAACACAGTAGAGCAGATGGACCTAATAGACATCTATAGAACTCTACATCCAAAAGCAACAGAATATACATTCTTCTCAAGTGCACATGGAACATTCTCCAGAATAGACCACATACTAGGCCGCAAAAAGAGCCTCAGTAAATTCCAAAAGATTAAAATCCTACCAACCAACTTTTCAGACCACAAAGGCATAAAACTAGAAATAAACTGTACAAAGAAAGCAAAGAGGCTCACAAACACATGGAGGCTTAACAACACGCTCCTAAATAATCAATGGATCAATGACCAAATCAAAATGGAGATCCAGCAATATATGGAAACAAATGACAAAAACAACACTAAGCCCCAACTTCTGTGGGGCACAGCAAAAGCAGTCTTAAGAGGAAAGTATATAGCAATCCAAGCATATTTAAAAAAGGAAGAACAATCCCAAATGAACGGTCTAATGTCACAACTATCAAAATTGGAAAAAGAAGAACAAATGAGTCCTAAGGTCAGCAGAAGGAGGGACATAATAAAGATCAGAGAAGAAATAAATAAAATTGAGAAGAATAAAACAATAGAAACAACCAATGAAACCAAGAGCTGGTTATTCAAGAAAATAAACAAAATAGATAAGCCTTTAGCCAGACTTACTAAGAGAAAAAGAGAGTCAACACACATGAACAGAGTCAGAAACGAGAAAGGAAAAATCACGACGGACCCCACAGAAATACAAAGACTTATTAGAGAATACTATGAAAACCTATATACTAACAAGCTGGAAAACCTAGGAGAAATGGACGACTTCCTAGAAATATACAACCTTCCAAGACTGACCCAGAAAGAAACAGAAAATCTAAACAGACCAATTGCTAGCAACGAAATTGAAGTGGTAATCAAAAAACTACCAAAGAACAAAACCCTCAGGCCAGATGGATTTACCATGGAGTTTTATCAGACATACAGAGAAGATATAATACCCATTCTCCTTAAAGTTTTCCAAAAGATAGAAGAGGAGGGAATATGCCCAATCTCATTCTATGAAGCCAATATCACCCTAATACCAAAACCAGGCAAAGACCCCACCAAAAAAGAAAACTACAGACCAATATCCCTGATGAACGTAGATGCAAAAATACTCAACAAAATATTAGCAAACCGAATTCAAAAATACATCAAAAGGATCATACACCATGACCAAGTGGGATTCATCCCAGGGATGCAAGGATGGTACAACATTCGAAAGTCCATCAACATCATCCACCACATCAACAAAAAGAAAGACAAAAACCACATGATCATCTCCATAGATGCTGAAAAAGCATTTGACAAAGTTCAACATCCATTCATGATAAAAACTCTCAGCAAAATGGGTATAGAGGGCAAGTACCTCAACATAATAAAGGCCATATATCATAAACCCACAGCCAACATTATATTGAACAGCGAGAAACTGAAAGCATTTCCTCTGAGATTGGGAACTAGACAGGGATGCCCACTCTCTCCACTGTTATTTAACATAGTACTGGAGGTCCTAGCCACGGCAATCAGACAAAACAAAGAAATACAAGGAATCCAGATTGGTAAAGAAGAAGTTAAACTGTCACTATTTGCAGATGACATGATACTGTACATAAAAAACCCTAAAGACTCCACCCCAAAACTACTAGAACTGATATCGGAATACAGCAAAGTTGCAGGATACAAAATCAACACACAGAAATCTGTGGCTTTCCTATACACTAGCAATGAACCAACAGAAAGAGAAATCAGGAAAACAACTCCATTCACAATTGCATCAAAAAAAAATAAAATACCTAGGAATAAACCTAACCAAAGAAGTGAAAGACTTATACTCTGAAAACTACAAGTCACTCTTAAGAGAAATTAAAGGGGACACTGACAGATGGAATCTCATCCCATGCTCGTGGCTAGGAAGAATTAATATCGTCAAAATGGCCATCCTGCCCAAAGCAATATACAGATTTGATGCAATCCCTATGAAACTACCAGCAACATTCTTCAATGAACTAGAACCAATAATTCAAAAATTTATATGGAAACACCAAAAACCCCAAATAGCCAAAGCAAACCTGAGAAAGAAGAATAAAGTAGGGGGGATCTCACTCCCCAACTTCAAGCTCTACTATAAAGCCATACTAATCAAGACAATTTGGTACTGGCACAAGAACAGAGCCACAGACCAATGGAACAGACTACAGAATCCAGACATTAACCCAGACATATATGGTCAATTAATATTTGATAAAGGAGCCATGGACATACAATGGCAAAATGACAGTCTCTTCAACAGATGGTGTTGGCAAAACTGGACAGCTACATGTAGGAGAATGAAACTGGACCATTGTCTAACCCCATATACAAAGGTAAACTCAAAATGGATCAAAGACCTGAATGTAAGTCATGAAACCATTAAACTCTTGGAAGAAAACATAGGCACAAACCTCTTAGACATAAACATGAGTAACCTCTTCTTGAACATATCTCCCCGGGCAAGGAAAACAACAGCAAAAATGAACAAGTGGGACTATATTAAGCTGAAAAGCTTCTGTACAGCAAAAGACACCATCAATAAAACAAAAAGGAACCCTACAGTATGGGAGAATATATTTGAAAATGACAGATCCGATAAAGGCTTGACGTCCAGAATATATAAAGAGCTCCCATGCCTCAACAAACAAAAAACAAATAACCCAATTAAAAAATGGGCAGAGGAACTGAACAGACAGTTCTCCAAAACAGAAATACAGATGGCCAACAGACACATGAAAAGATGCTCCACATCACTAATTATCAGAGAAAGGCAAATTAAAACTACAATGAGGTATCACCTCACACCAGTAAGGATGGCTGCCATCCAAAAGACAAACAACAACAAATGTTGGTGAGGCTGTGGAGAAAGGGGAACCCTCCTACACTGCTGGTGGGAATGTAAATTAGTTCAGCCATTGTGGAAAGCAGTATGGAGATACATCAAAATGCTCAAAACAGAGTTACCATTTGACCCAGGAATTGCACTCCTAGGAATTTACCCTAAGAATGCAGCAATCAAGTATGAGAAAGACCAATGCACCCCTATGTTTATCGCAGCACTATTTACAATAGCCAAGAATTGGAAGCAACCTGAATGTCCATCAATAGATGAATGGCTAAAGAAGAAGTGGTACATATACACAATGGAATACTACTCAGCCATAAGAAAAGGGCAAATCCGACCATTTGCAGCAACATGGATGGAGCTGGAGGGTATTATGCTCAGTGAAACAAGCCAAGCGGAGAAAGAGAAATACCAAATGATTTCACTCATCTGTGGAATATAAGAACAAAGGAAAAACTGAAGGAACAAAACAGCAGCAGAATCACAGAACTCAAGAATGGACTTACAGGTACCAAAGGGAAAGGGACTGGGGAGGATGGGTGGGTAGGGTGGGATAAGGTGGGGGGAGAAGAATGGGGGTATTAAGATTAGCATGCATTGGGGGGGTGGGAGAAAGGGGAGGGCTGTACAACAGAGAGAAGGCAAGTAGTGATTCTACAACATTTGCTATGCTGATGGACAGTGACTGTAAAGGGGTTTATAGGGGGGACCTGGTATAGGGGAGAGCCTAGTAAACATAATATTCGTCATGTAAGTGTAGATTAATGACACCAAAAAATAAAAAATTAAAAAAAAGCAGTTCCTGGGTGGAGACCTCCAGTGAGTTCTACACAAGGGTATAAGGGCATATAAAAATGTAGGTAAAGGGTCTGTTTGTGTTTATGCAGAGGATCAAAGCCTATTTGGTCTACCCCGAAAATGAACTAAGATACGATATGAAAAAGAACTTCCAACATCAGCACTCTCTGGAAGACTCATGCCAGAAGATGATCATCAAAAAACCCCAAGAAAGATCCACGCACTGCTACAGCTGTAGATGCACTCATCCCACCAGTTCCTGGACTTGCCATGGGAATGAGGAAGGAGATATCTAAGCTGGCCTGTGCATACAGTAAAACGACAAATTTGACTGGATCTATACTGTTGGAACTCAACCAAGAATTAGGAGAAGTGCAAATTGTAGCACTCCAAAATCTTACAACTACAGACTATTTACTGTTAAAAGAATTTATGGGATGTGAACAGTCCCCAGGAATGGGTTGTTTTAATTTGTCTGATTTCTCTCAGGCTGTTGAAGTTCAGTTGGATAATATCCACCATATCATAGATAAGTTTTCACAAATGCCTAAGGTGCCTAACTGGTTTTCTTGGTTTCACTGGAGATGGCTGGTAACTACAGGTATGCTTTGGTTATGTAACTATACTCCTATTATGTTAATGTGTGTGTGCAATTTAAGTAGTAGCTTAAAACCTATACATGCTGAAGTTACTCTACAAGAAGATATGTCAAAGAAATAATCAATCTTCCCATGTTTTCTGCCGCCTGCTACTTCTATAGCTTTTCTTCTTCCTTCCTAATTACAACCCTTAAATAGAATTCGTGCCTCATATCAAATTTACCGAGTATCATAATTCTTCCAGGTGGTAAAGATACCTCAAGACAAATGCTGGGCATAGAAGCCACAGGGCATAAATCTGCAAAGAAGTAAAAAGCTAACCTTTTCAAACAATAAGGCTTCTCTCTCACTTACCAACTTTACATTTCCCTGTATGGCCCCGGAAGATGACTGGTTAGCCAGAGACGGGTAAGATTCCTCAAGGGAGGAACAACCTAAAACAGGCACAGTCGCAGGGGAGCCATCAGGTGAGAAATTGGGGATCAACAGAGGTAAGGCTTAGAACCTCACCCCCCCTGTTCTGAGAGAAATCTTCTGCATACGTGGATGTTTTATTGCCCTTGTCTAGCTTGGATTAACACATAGTCTACAGGCACACACCTGATCATCTACATTTGCTCTCTTACAACACTAAACTATGTTTTCTACCTTTATCTTGTATCTACCTACCACTTCAGCATTTTATTAAAAATAATAATAATAAAGAGAGAAATGTGGTATCCACATATAAATCAAGTATAAAAATGAAACGAGTATTCATATTTGAACTGACTGTTTATAGTTCATAATGCATGAGCAAAACCAAAAGTTTCTGTGATGACTGCCCTTGTATTGTTCACCATGTAACTTATTCACTATGTAAGAATTTGTTTTCCATGTAAGAACTTGTTCGTTATGCTTCAGAAGATTGGAGACTGACGAAAATTAGGCTTGGGGTGGATTAATGATTGTGCATTGAGCATTGACTCCCCTATACAGAATTTTATTGTTGTTAACAACCATTTGATCAATGAATATGAGAGATGCCCTCACAAAAAAAAAAAAAGTACACACTTCCAATTGTAAAATAAATAAGTAACCATGATGTAATGTATAGCATAAGGAATATAGTCAAAATATGGTAACAACTTGGTATGGTGATAGCTGGTACCTAGAATTATCATGTATATAAATGTTGAATCACTGTGTTGTACACCTGAACTAATGTAATGTAATACTGTGTGTCAACTACCCTTCAATAAAAAATAGTTATCTACAAAAAAAAAAAAAAAAAAAGAAATTTGTTACAGAGTGAGAACATTGCTTGCTTACTGGGTACCAGATACTGTTCTAAGCAATTTACACGTAATGCAAAGAGAAAGGTAGAATTTATACTCAGCTTCTGCTCTTCAAAGTAAGATTGCCCAGCCAAACAATAGCCTTGAAACCCAGGCTATTTCATTGGGAGGGAATTTTCTAGGTTCTTTAATTCATCTTCATCTCTCATCTAAGCCTGGATGACTTGGCTCAGAGGAGTTCTCTACTGGGGTAGAGAAGACACCCCATGGAAGGGGGTCTAACTGCTCTGTGATGGAAGGAAGGTGTTTTAGGAAGCAGCGAGGGAAGCATTACCATTCTGCCCAGGATCATGGGAAAGAGAGAGCAACAGGAACAGAGCAGTCAGACATGCGTCCTGAGTATGTAGTATGAGACTGGGGAGACACCAGGGGCAGAAGGGGATTCTTCTCCCCCACTCCCTGTTTGAGACTCTGAGGAGAGACCCCATTGCTGCTGCATCATATCAACCCTAGTGGAGTCAGCATGACCAGGTGGAGGGAGATCATGAGGTTTAACTTTAGAGCTACCTATACTTTCCACATGGGCCCTGGTGACTGAGAATATCTGAGAATCCCCTGGGAGGCAGAGTGAGTCAGAGAAGGCCATCAGAGAGAGAGAGAAATAGAGATCCATACATCACTCCAGGCTTCAGATGCAGTGCCAGCAATGCCTAGAGCAACCAGGTGGTAGTAGAGGCTCCTGAGGACCCCCGTCTTCCCCTCAGCCCCAGGGTCAGGCAACTCCACACCTCCCCACGTGCCTGTAACCAAGCTAATATCTTGGAGCTGAAAGAGTGAAAAATCTGACAGACTGAGCGTTTATTTTCCCAGACAAACTAACATTGTCTTTTCAAAGTAGTGTTTAAATTACTGGATCAGATTAAGTTTAAACAAGAAAGGATATAAATGTTCATTGTTTTTACTCCTTTTCAGTAGATGGGACAGAGGAAGAGGGCCAGATTAGTTAACAAAGGGACTACAATTTCTCCATTCTTCTGAGATGTGATGCTTAATTTACAATCCCGCTAAATAATTTAAAAATCAATTACAACACAGTATTAAATGCTGTGAAAAGAAGCATAGGGTGCTAGGGTAGCTCCACACAGCCAAAGTAATTGCTCCTATCTAGCATCTAGTCCAGGACCTAGTCTTCCCCATGAAACCTGCACACACTTGCTAAGGGACGGATGGAGGGAGAAGGTTTGATTTTGACTTTGCATTTCATCAACTGGAAAATTAAGGGTATTCCTTGAAAGACCACCAGCTTCTCATAATATTCCATTACATATTGGCATCCATTGATTTCTCCAACTCTTCTTGAACATTGTTATTCATTGTACCGTCTTTCAGAGGCTGTAAGTCACTGTAGAAGATGTGAAAGTTCTGTTTATCATTATCCAATTTTGGTAAGCTACGAAGAGTGAGGTAAGGTAGGTCCTCTCTGTGTGTCAGAGTCTCCTTCAGATGGTTTTTCCCTACTTTAAGAAAGAAAGGAGCCAAAGTATATTTCTGTTTGAGGTTTAGATAGTAAGTATGGTTTGCTCAGAATGGTTCAAAACATAAATCTATTTCCTCACATCTAGTTCCTCCTATTGCCCCTGGATAATAACTCAGCAGAACCCATAACTTTTCTGGGGTCACTGAAGTAAGATAAGTCCTTGGTCAGTAATTAAAACGTCTATTTCCCTGTCATAAACAAACCTTTAAGCATGGCTTCCTGGTCAGTGTTTTCAGCCTCCTCTAGCTTGGGCCTGCAGCAGGCAGAGAGGAAAAGGGAAGTGGTCACTTGATTTCCACTTTCCCATCCCCACTTCAATTCCTCCTCTACCCAAATTGCTAGAGAAGACAGAGGGAAAGGGCAGGAGGGTTCTTGCTTGACCAGTGCTGCTGTGAACCAGCATCTGCTCTCTGTCTGCCAGGTGTGTAAAGCTGACTTTTTTTTGTTGTCCCTCTGGGAGCTTTGGAAACCCTCTTCTCTTCTCTGAAGATCTCTCCCCTTTAGCTCACTTGCCAAGAGTCAATGCATCTCTCTTCCCAATGGTCTCTTCCTCCTTCCTCCATTCCTGGCACTGTCTCCAGCTTCCCCAGCAGAAGACTCCTTGTTTTCCTGCAGACCTTCCTAGACAGGACACTTCTCTATTAGGGTTTGGTTGCAGATGACAGAAACTCACTGAGATTATTTAAACAGAAAAGGACTTACAACCAAGTTGTAGGAAGCTTACAAAATTGCTTGAAAGGCCTAGAAAAACAGGCAAAGCTATAGCAAAGCTTCTAGAGACAGCTTCCATCTCCTTTGTGGTCAGGAGAGTCTCCACCGATCCTCCAGGAAGCTCCTGAGCTAGCTCTGCCACCACCCATTGCAGCCAACCCAGTGCCTCACCTCCTGCTGCTCTTTCTCCTTCATTCTGTAAGGCAAGTCTCACATGGGTGCAGATGGCAGGGCAACTTCAGCTAGAGGGAGTCCATGCCTCGCAATGCTCCACTCTAACCTCTCACCTAGGAGTCCAGAGTGGGTGTGAAGGGACCCAATCCACAGAATCTTACCTAAGATATCCTCTCATGTAAGGCTCAGACCTCATCATGGAAAAGATACAACAAATTCTGAGAGAGCAACCTCAACTTGGGATTCTCTGCTTTGCTCAGGTGATCTCTTAAAATTAAGTGACCTCTTTAAATCCCCTCTCTCTTAGTTTAAAATGAGAAGAGAAGCCCTCCCAAAACTCCTGGATCTCTTCTAACATCCTGTTACAGGTGGTTAATAGAACCCTAATTTGGTCTGAAAATAAATTGTTAACTAATTCAAGTCTTCTTTGCCAGTGACCCTCTAGGGTGGGCATGGAACCAGTTCTGGTCCAGAAAGGGAACTCGACTAGGAGATTCTGAGTGACAGTTTTCTCTCTGATGAGAAAGAGGCTGATGAGGCAATACCTTTTTTTCCTTGTCATTCAGTCCCTGTTCCCTGCCCGCACTGTTTGTTTCGGGTGCTGCAAGCAGACCAGTCTCTTAGAGTCTTGACAGTCATTCTGAGACCATGGGGCAAAAGGTCTGAGGGTAAAAGCCACCCACTGAGGACAGAGAGTAGGAGGTTGCAAAGTGATTTGGTCCTTGATGGTGTCATTGAACTGCAAACCAGCTAGGACCTGCTACTGCCAGGCATTTTAGCAAGAGATCACAAAATGCTTTTATTACTAAACCAGCTATTAATCAGGCATTCTGATCATTTCAGCCAAATGCATGTTGACTGATACTCAGGCTGAGTCCTTGGAACCTGTAATAAGGAGAGAGAAAGAGAGATCACAAGGCCCACTCTGGGCCTTAGGAAAAATATTTGGATCAAGCTCAAGTCATTAAGGGAGTACACCTGAACAAGGACTTTCTGAACAAGTTTTACTGGAACCTGGGTTAAAGAACAAGCCTTGGAAGTTAAATAATGACTGTGACTGCATAATGAGAAAAGTCTGAAGAGAATTACCTCCCTGGAGGTCTGTGTTTACATTTTGAATTGGTGCAAAACCTAGAACCGAGGAGTCATGCCAAGAGTTCTCACTAGGAGGAGGCTTCTCTGGTCTTCTCCCAAAGATATTTATTTATATTCCAGAAAGTAAGAACCCAGGACCTTTCCCTTCTTTCCCGAGGAATATGAGTGTACCCTGGGTAGCAAAGGTGTCTCCCCCTTTCTCAGGAGGGGCAGGGAGAGAGCTGTCCATCTCCTATATAAACTCTCAGATTCTTAATATCTCCTATAGTACAGAACCAGGGACATACTGGGTGACATGTGGCTCTCATGTCATCCTGGGGAGTTAGGCAAGGAAACCAGTAGTTATTGTTGTAAGTGACAATAAGTTTGATCTCTACTCTGGAAATCTCACATTTGCATTCAGGAGGGTATAAATAAATATAAATATTAAAAACTTATTAGCTATAGAAAGAGATCTGTGTATGGTTCTCCAGTGGAGATAAGCTGCTAAAAAGATTAATGTGATACTAGACTGTGTTGATTACATTGTATATGGTGTGCGGATATATCAAAGGAAATAAATATAACCCAGTCCCCAGACCTAATCTGATGTAATCATTTCTAGCTATAAATTTCAATTAAAAAACTGAGAAAGTGAGTGTTTCTACTCTAGAAGAAGTAGCCAAGCTAGATAAGTGATAGGTTAATAGACCATGTCATTTTCATGACAGCAAAGGTTGAAGGATCTGGGCTGTTCTGAAGGGTCTGCACACCTTCAAAAAGATTCACTTTCTTTTGATAACTCAGAACAAATTGTTCATGGCTACCTACTCATCCTTCAGAACCCCGTTAGTTTTAATTTGCATGCCTCTTATTTTCAGTGAGTGTAAGTCCCTTTTTATATGATAAAGAGCCATTGATGAATTACATTCCCATATCCTTATCTGTTTTATAATTATTTTCCATAATATATCCTATTATTTGTTACTCATTTTACTGTCTTTTATAGGAGCTTTTTTTATATATTAGGTCTATGAAAATAGTTGTAAATATCTTCCCCAGCTTATCCTGTCTTTTGACCAGAGAACTTTTGACATGTTTTTAAAAAATACTGCTGTTCATCAGTCTTTTCATTCATGTGATCCCCACTCTTTTTGTTCTTGCTGATTCCAAAAGGTGCATTATAAAATGAAAATTGCTGATGTCTTTGTTGCACAAAATAAACTGCTACATCAAGATGCTTTGGCATTGTACTTTTAAAAGGTCTCCTTTCTTGAGAATAACTTCCAATATCTCTGCTGCTAAAGAATAGCTTCTCATAACATTTACACAACTGGAGTGTCTTTTGTAGCCAAGTCACTGCGGAGGCTCCACTGCAAAGCTCCAGACATACTGGAACTATTGTAACCATTATCTTGATGTGCCAGCTATAATCAGGTTGTCAGCCAAACCATATACCTGTGGCAGTAGGAAAACTGAGTCCCTGTTGCCTAAAAAAAAGGACCTGCATTAGCTAGCAGTAATATTGACATTTTAGCTCCATCTCTGGGCCAGCTACTGAAAGGAAGCAACTATGCTGTACTGGACTTGGTGTCAGAAGGCCTGGCTCATTCAGTTCACCTCAGTTCTGTTCAATTCAATTTAATTCATATTTCCTAATCTTTTATTAAGTGGCAGACACTCTGCTTGGGTTTTGGGCACAAAGAACATGTTAGTCTTCTGTGTACTATGGAGCTCACAGTCTAAAGGAGGAAACAGGAGAATCAGTTACTGTAGTAAAGTTAATGTATCCAGACACACAGAATATGTTTCAAAATACAGAGAAGAAACCTCAATTTATCTGTTAAGTTTCTAAACATTATCTGATTAAACCTGATTCCTGGTGAGTTATTCCTCCTGGCACCAAATACATGGTGTCTTTTCCAAAACTACTTCTCCAACTCTCTGAACACCACGTGGTCCAGAATTCTATTTAGTTCTGACACTATCTACCCAGAGTTACTGTGACCCTACAGGTTAGGGGTTCAGTCTTAGACTGCCCCTTCTTCAGATGCCAGTCACAAGTCCTATGCCTCCTGTACTTCTGATGTACCAGATATAAATTGGGGGTTCCCATGACCCCCTCTCAGGTTCGATAATTTACTAGAATGGCTCACAATACTCAGGAAGGCACTTTACTATTACCAGTTTATCATAAAGGATACAGTTTTGGAATGGCCAAATGGAAGAAGGAAGGCACGTAGAGCTTCCATGCCCTCTCGAGGTGCACCATCCTCCAGCACCTTGATGTGCTCACCAGCCTGGAATCTCTCCAAACCTGTTATTTAGGGTTTTTATGGGAAGTTCTGTTACACAAGCATTATTGATTAACTCATTGACCACTGGTGATTGATTCAATCTCCAACCCTCTCCCCTCTCTAGAGATTGTAGGGTGGGGCTGAAAGTTCCAAGCTTTTAATCAAGTCTTGGTCTTTCTGGAGATCACCCCCCATCCTGAAGCTGTCCAGGGCCCTGTTGAGAGTCATCTCATTAAAACAAAAGATGTTCCTCCTATCACCCTCATCACTCAGAAAATTCCAAGAACTTTAGGAGGTAAAACACCGAACACCTTTCTTATTATGCCAAACCTGGACATTTTTATAATGTGACCTTGAGGCCCTTAAGTCACAGATCAAACTTACCATCCACCCCTTGTCCCTTTCCTGGCCCAGCACACTTCAGGATGGCTTCCTGATTATACTACCTAGGGGTCTGCACAACAGCACATTCTTCAGTCTCCTAAACTCAAAACATTGACATTTACCTGGATTCCTTCCACTTCTTCACTCATGGAGGCTGGTCCCTCACTAAACCCTGCCCATTTTTCCCTTGCAATACTTTTCACATTTCCCTCAGGCTTTTATCTCATCATTAAAATAATCTTCTCTTGTCCTAGATAACATTGTTTTCTGCATTAGTCACCATTCCATCCTTCCACCACACATATTAATTTTCCCAAAACTAATTTCATCACACAGTGTTTCAGTTGTAAAATGTTCAATAATTCTCCATAACATTGGATAAAATTCAAGCTCTGAAATCTAGCATTTGGTAATCCTTTAGTTATCTGACGTCACTTTTCATTTTCAGTCTCGTTATCATTTATGCCAATCTGCTTGTTTGAGTCCCCATCAGATTGCTGCCTTTGGTATTAATGAAGCAATCACGTCTCTCCACCAATATCTTTCTCATCATGCTGTCTCCTCTCCTCCTTTTCTCCCCTCCCCAAATCTCTTTTTTTTATATACTTAAGGTCTGTATTGATTTAACTGTAGTAGCAACCACTGGTGAGAATTAATTTTTCCCCTAATTTCCAAACACCTGCTTATTTGAATGAACAACTACAGAAGAAAAAAAGAAAAGAAAACTGATCGCAGAATCACACAGGACTATGTCAGGACTACATGGTGGCCCCTGCTATCCATTCACAACGGTGACATGGACAAGGGGTTAAGGGGGCGACCACATCATGGGAGACAAAGAGAAGACCAAGGAAAGTACTGCCTGTCCATTCAGAATGGATACAACTGGGCCACCGGTGCACTAAGACAAGAGAGGGAATTTTTTAAACATAAATTATTTTAAAGATGCTTAAAGTGGACACCTGAATAGTGTGTATCCTCTGCACTTTCCAAGACACCTTCTTTAACGTTTACCCCTTGGGTAGCAGAGGGTCTCATCACCCAGGTGGAAGGAGATGGGCTCCACCTTCAGGTGAAGGAAGGGCACCGGCTCACAGGACTCATTGATGAGGCTACAGACACCCGGAGAAGGCTGGCTCACCCGCACAACTCACCCCCATCTCTAGAGAGTTCTTTCCCCATTCTCCTGGTTTCAAGAAAAACTACCATTGGCCTGAACTTGGGATTTTTTGTTATTTAAGATTAAGGTGAAGAGGAAGGAGGGGCACTGGGGCAAGAATGGATATTCTGTGCTAGATTCATGGTACTCTCTAAATTTGAAGTGTCTAAAAATTTGGTTTTAAGCACCAAAGAGCTCCCTTTAGCAATGTCTGGAAATATGTTTGGTTGTTACAACTCAGGGGATGCTACTGGCATCTAGTGGGGAGAACCAAGAACGCTGCTAAAAATTCTACAATACACAGGACAGGCCCTCCATTATGAAAAATATCCAGCCCAAAATGTCAAAAATGCCAAGACTGAGAAAACTTGATCTAAATCACCTTAAGTATATGTATTCAGTTTAAAGGCTTCATCAGATTATTTCATCTAGAAAGAATTCATGTTTTGATGTTTTGTTGGCTATCTTCATTAGCATTATTAGATTTCTTCATCATTTTGGCATTTGTGTTTACAAGCTCATTTTCAGTGAAAGGTTATTTTTCTTCCTAAATCTGGCTCCCCCCTCCTCTCATTATTAACAGTTTTGAGGGTGGCCTGGTCAGAAAACCCCACAATTCAGGGCACCTGTCCTCTGGTGGTTTTGAAGAGTTATGGAGCTCAGCAAGCTTGGTTTCTGTTTCCTTCTGCCTCCCTAGCCCTGTGGCTTGCTCAACACCCTAGGACCTGCATAGTGAGCAGCAACAATTTTGTGTGTGTGTGCCAGAGACCCTAACATCAGTCCCTGGAGTCCACCAGCTCTGAATATGGTCTTCCATATCACCTAGAGCTAAACTGGCCTGATTTCAGTGTCCCACTCATCTTTAAAAATTTCTTTTATTTTGATTTTTGCATTTTCTAACTGTTACGTGTTTGGGGCAAAGAGTCATCTGGACTGGGTGAATGTTGCACAGCCATTTTACTATGCTGTAAATTTATTTATGGCTCCGTTTCCAAAACAGGTATTTGTTGATCAGCGAAAATGTGTATAACTGTATGTGGTCAAGATTATAAAAACCATCTACAGAATCTGATCCATTACCTCTTAGAAATTTCATAAAACAACTCATTATGGCATTCAGGAAGAAAAGGCACACACCATTGAAACGTTAAAGCAATATACGGATGGGTTCAGTTATTCACAACCCACAGAGCAGTTACATAATGTACAGGAACTGAGTATGTTTTCAGAGTGGAAGGTTTATTTGGAAGAGCAATAAATAGGAATTGAGCTCCTCTCTGATCATCCAGAGGTTTTCAGGGAAGAAATGGAATTCTAGGATTTGACCTTTGTGTTCTCTTTAAGTGAGAAAGCGCTCTATAATCAGTTTATTTCAATTTAATTCCATTCACAAACGTTTATTGTGGTAGGTGTTAGAGAAACATAGCTGAGTACAATAATCTCTGGCTCAAGGAATTCACAGTTGGGGCAGCAGAGAGACACAATTACGTTTTGGTGTTGACTTATAACTCATGGATTCAAAACAATGACGTTATTAAACTTATCGTGATGGGATGAGCATGAAGGTCTACAGAGAGCTTAATGGGAACATGGGTATGGAAGCAAGCTAATTGTATTGGGTGGTTGTCAGGAAAAATTGCAAAGGCAACGTGGTATTTAAACTGGGGATTACGTGGTGTGTAGGCGTTTATCTTGTGTGTTAAAGCTAATCCGCAGCAGGGACCACAACTGGGCAGTTTTAACCCCGCGCCCAGTAGATGGTGAGCACACAGGAGAGGAGCCCAACTCTGGCACTGCGGAGCCTCGCGGCTCACCGGCCGCCTGGGGGCGTCGTGGCCCAGCGCGGTCGGAGCCGTCGCGTTTCCGGTCACCGGAGCCCAGCGCCGCCATCGCCGCCGGGCGCGCCCTCGCCGCGCGCCGCGAAGCGCCGGCCGCTCCCGTTACTGGGGCAACTGCGGCGCCTCCTTCGGCCCGGCCCCGATCGTCTCTCCGCGCCATTTTCAAACTGATCGTTGTCTAGGCGGAAGGAGCCAGCGAGGGAGGCGAGGCTCGAGGCGAGATGCGGCCGCGGGCGGAGGCAGCAGCGGCCCGGGCAGTGGGTGAGGTGGGCCGTGGGGGCCGGAGGGCGGGAGGAGGCGCGGCGGCGGCGGATTCGCCCCCCGGGGTCCCTGCGGTCCCCGCGGGCCGGGCCCGGGCGCTGCCGGGAGGGAGGCCGCGCGGCCGCGGGAGGAAGTGGAGCCCGGCGGGGCGGGGCGCAGACTCCCCGCAGGCGCCGCTTCCTTCCACAGCCGACGGCCCAGCCGCGGGCCGCCGGTCGGCCTGGGCCTGCGTGTGCCCGGGCCCTCTACCCGCTCGCCCCGGCGTCTGTGCTGCCTGCACACCGGCCTGCCCCTGACTGATGAGCGGAGTTGAAAGTTAACATGCTTTCTTCGTAGAAGAATCAAACGTGCTTTTGTAAAATCGAAAGTGCCCATAAGCGTAGGACGGGAGCCATTTATTAACCTTTGAAAAGAGCCCGTCTCCCTTCCGGTCTCAACTATTCTAGGTTCAGTAAAGAAGGACCCTGAGGCAGCATTAAGGTTGGCTTTGGGTTTTTATTTAGCGCCCCCCCCCACACACACACGATGCTGTATATTAAGATGTGCTGGCGCGCGCGCGCACACACACACACACACACACACACACACACACACACACACACACACACACACACACACGATGCTGTATATTAAGATGCGCGCGCGCGCGCGCACACACACACACACACACACACACACACACACACACACACACACACACACACACACACACACACACACACACACACACACACACACACACACGATGCTGTATATTAAGATGTGCTGGCTTTCAGACGCAAACCGCGAGGAGTTAAGCAGGCGGATAGTTCTAAACACGTATGCGTGGAGGATCTCCAAACTTCACCTTTTATGTTTTCTAGAAACTTTCCGTGTAGCCACAATGTCTGGCTGATGGAGATAGGAGGAAGACAGCAGCCCACGGACTGAGGAAAGCCTAATGCTTTTTGTCCTTGGGCGGATCTTAATCTTTTTTCATCTCTCGTGTGTATTAATGATTTTTTGTTTCATATTCATCCAAGCCCCCCATTGCCTCACTCCATCTTTCCGCAGGATACGAAGAAGTATTACTTCTAAGTAACTAAAGTTGGTACCAAGAGAAGTGTTTGGTGAGTCCCTGCTAGTTCTTGGTTTTGGCAGTTATATTTCTGATGTTTCCAGTCCTTTCTCTAAAACCCCCAGCATCAGTCAGGTCCTTCTTGGGGAAGGAACCTAGAAAGTCCATCAGGTTGACACTCGAAAGGCTAGCAAGTGTGTAGAGAGAGAAAGATGTGTAGGAATTATAAAGGAGAGGTACTAATTTGAAGTGATTTGGTAAGTTGAGACTGCGTAGTACAGAAACCGGAGTGCTGGACCAGGGCTCAGGAGACCTGCCTGCCCACCTGCCTTGTGGTCTTGGGGTTTGGGAAAAGTTTCTCTCTGAGGCAGGCTTCCCACGTCTTTGAATTGGTCCTGTCTCCCCCACTGGGTAGTTTTGTGAAGAACAAGTTTTCCATGTATTAACATGCAATCACATTTTATAACTTGTGAAGATCAGTGGAGATGTAAGGCAAAGGGTTTTTTGGTTTGAAAATACAACTACCTGGCAAAGGTTAGAAAAGAGTAAAGTTTCTGAAGTTTGGATAATTACCTTTTAGAACACACTGATAGAGAATATGTTTATAAATATTATAAAAGATGTGATAAAAATGTGTACAGATATATGTTTGGGTCTTTATTTTAATGAAAGTAAAATTTACATGGTAAAATACACAGATCTTAAGTGTACTATTTGAAAAGTTTTGATGAATGTATATATACATGTATGTAGCCACTAGCCTAATCAATATAATATTTTCGTCATCCCAGAAAGTTCCCTCTTAACCCTTTCCAGGCAGTCTCCACTTACCTCCACTGCCCTAGGTGACAGCTGGTCTAATTTCTGTCTACATAGTTTAATTTTGCTATTCTTGGACTTCATATACATGAAATCATACAATGTATATGTCTGGCTTCTATTACTCAAATAGTGCTTTTCAAATTCACCCGTGTTATTGATATGTACCACTAGTTCCTTTTTATTCTTGAGTAGCGTTACATTGTATAAATATATGGTAGTTTATACTTCTGTGGATGAATATATAGGTTTTTTTCAGTTTGGAGATATTATGAATAAAGCTACTGTGAATATTCTTGTAGAGTCTCTTTGTGGATGTTTATTTTCATTTTCTTAAGTAAATACCTAGTAATAGAATTACAAAGTTAAAGGGTAGAAGTATGTTTAACTATAAGAAACTGTCAGACCTTTTCCACAGTGATTCTATGCTCTTGTCAACAATGTGAAGATTCCAGTTGCTCCAAATCTCTGGTAACATTTGGTATTATACTTTTAATTTTAGACATTCTGGTATGGGCAAAATTGCACCTCATTGTGACTTTAATTTGTATATCCCTGGTAACTACAGTGTTAAGCACCTCGTCATATGGTTATGCAAATTCAGATGTCTTTTGCAAGGTGCCTGTTCAGGTCCTTAGCCTGTTTTCTTACTGGGCTGTTTTATCTTTATTATTACTGAATCATAATAATTTTTATATATTCCATATACATATTCTTTGTCAGATATTAATATAGTTTTTTTTTTGCTATCATTAATGGACAATTACACGACCAACATTATGGTTATTATTCTCCCCCTATTATCAAATCCCCACCACATACCCCATTACAGTCACTGTCCATCAGTGTAGTAAGACGCTATAGATTCACTACTTGTCTTCTCTGTGTTATACTACCTTCCCTGTGTACCCCTGCCAACTTATATGTGCTAATTGTAATGCCCCTTTTTCACCCTTATCCCTCCCTTCCCACCCATCCTCCCCAATCCCTTTCCCTTTCGTAACTGTTAGTCTATTCTTGGGTTCTGTGAGTCTGCTGCTGTTTTGTTCCTTCAGTTTTTGCTTTGTTCTTATACTCCACAGATGAGTGAAATCATTTGATACTTGTCTATCTCCACCTAGCTTATTTCACTAAGCATAATACCCTCTAGCTCCATCCATGTTGTTGCAAATGGTAGGATTTGTTTTCTTCTTATGGCTGAATAATACTCCATTGTGTATATGTACCACATCTTTATCCATTCATCTACTGATGGACACTTAGGTTGTTTCCATTTCTTGGCTATTGTAAATAGTTTGCGATAAATATAGGGTGCATATGTCTTTTTCTAACTGGGCTCCTGCATTCTTAGGGTAAATTCCTAGGAGTGGAATTCCTGGGTCAAATGGTATTTCTATTTTGAGTTTTTTGAGGAACCTCCATACTGCTTTCTACAATGGTTGAACTATTTTATATTCCCACCAGCAGTATAGGAGGGTTCCCCTTTCTCCACATCCTCGCCAACATGTGTTGTTGTTTGTCTCTTGGATGTTGGCCATCCTAGCAGGTGTGAGGTGATATCTCATTGTGTTTTTAATTTGCATTTCTCTGATGATTAGCCGTGTGGAGCATCTTTTCATGTGCCTGTTGGACATCTGAATTTCTTCTTTGGAGAAGTGTCTGTTCAGATCCTCTGTCCATTTTTTAATTGGCTTACTTGCTTTTTGTTTGTTGAGGTACATGAGCTCTTTATATAATTTGGATGTCAACCCCTTATTAGATATGTCATTTACAAATATATTCTCCCATACTGTAGGCTGTCTTTTTGTTCTACTGATGGTGTCCTTTGCTATACAGAAGCTTTTTAGTTTGATATAGTCCCACTTGTTCATTTTTGCTTTTGTTTCCCTTGCCCAGGGAGATATGTTCCTGAAGAAGTTGCTCATGTTTATGTCCAAGAGATTTTTGCCTATGTTTTTTTCTAAGAGTTTATGGTTTCATGACTTACATTAAAGTCTTTGATTCATTCTGAGTTTACTTTTGTGTATGGGATTAGACAATAATCCAGTTTCATTCTCTTACATGTAGCTGTCCAGTATTGCCAACACCAGCTGTTGAAGAGGCAGTCATTTCCCCATTGTATATCCATGGCTCCTTCATTGTATATTAATTGACCATATATGCTTGGGTTTATATCTGGGCTCTGTAGACTGTTCCATTGGCCTATGGTCTGTTTTTGTGCCAGTACCAAATTGTCTTGACTACTGTGGCTTTGTAGTAGAGCTTGAAGTCAGAGAGCGTAATTCCCCCCTCATTATTCTTCCTTCTGAGGATTGCTTTGGCTATTTGAGGTCTCTTGTGGTTCCATATGAATTTTAGAACTATTTGCTCTAGTTCACTGAAGAATGCTGTTGGTATTTTGATAGGGATTGCATTGAATCTGTAGATTGCTTTAGGCAGGATGGCCATTTTGACAGTATTAATTCTTCCTATCCATGAGCACGGCATGTGTTTCCATTTATTGGTATCTTCTTTAATTTCTCTCATGAGTGTCTTGTGGTTTTCAGAATATAGGTCTTTCACTTCCTTGGTTAGGTTTATTCCTAGGTATTTTATTCTTTTTGATGTAATTGTGAATGAAATTGTTTTCCTTATTTCTCTCTCTGCTAGTTCATTGTTAGTGAATAGGAATGCAACAGATTTCTGTGTATTAATTTTGTATCCTGCAACTTTGCTGAATTCAGATATTAGATCTAGTAGTTTTGGAGTGGATTCTTTAGGGTTTTTTATGTACAATATCATGTCATCTGCAAACAGGGACAGTTTGACTTCTTCCTTACCTATCTGGATGCCTTTTATTTCTTTGTGTTGTCTGATTGCCATGGCTAGGACGTCCAGAACTATGTTGAATAAAAGTGGGGAGAGTGGGCATCCTTGTCTTGTTCCCGATCTTAGGTGAAACACTTTCAGCTTCTCACTGTTAAGTATAATGTTGGCTGTGGGTTTGTCATATATGGTGTTTATTATTTTGAGGTACTTGCCCTCTATACCCATTTTGTTGGGAGTTTTTATCATGAATGGAAGTTGAATTTTGTCGAATGCCTTTTCAGCATCTATGGAGATGATCATGTGGTTTTTGTCCTTTTTGTTGATGTGGTGGATGATGTTGATGGATTTTTGAATACTGTACTGTCCTTACAATGCTGGGATGAATCCCACTTGGTCATGGTGGATGATCTTTTGATGTATTTTTGAATTCGGTTTGCTAATATTTTGTTGAGTATTTTTGCATCTATGTTCATCAGGGATATTGGTCTGTAATTTTCTTTTTTTGTGGTGTCTTTGCCTGGTTTTGGTATTGGAGTGATGTTGGCCTCGTAGAATAAGTTTGGGAGTATTCCGTTCTCTTCTACTTTTTGTAAAACTTTAAGGAGGATGGGTATTAGGTCTTCACTGAATGTTTGATAAAATTCACCAGTGAAACCATCTGGACAGGTGTTTTGTTCTTAGGTAGTTTTTTGATTAGCAATTCAATTTCCTTGCTAGTAATTGGTCTATTCAGATTTTCTGTTTCTTCCTGGGTCAGCTTTGGAAGGTTGTATTTTTCTAGAAAGTTGTCCATTTCTTCTTCTAGGTTATACAGTTTGTTCGCATATAATTTTTCATAGTATTCTCTCATAATTCTTTGTATTGCTGTGGTGTCCGTAGTGATTTTTCCTTTCTCATTTCTGATTCTGTATGTGTATAGACTCTTTTTTTTTTCCTTGATAAGTCTGGCTAGGATTTTGTCTATTTTGTTTATTTTCTCAAAGAACCAGCTCCTGCTTTCATTGATTCTATTGTTTTATTCTTCTTGATTTTATTTATTTATGCTCTAATCTTTATTATGTCCCTTTTTCTATTGACTTTTGTGTTTCTTTTGTTCTTCCTTTCCTAGTTTCATTAATTTTTTGTTTTGACTGTTCCTTTGGGATTGTTCTTCTTTCCTGAGGTAGGCCTGTTTTGCAATATACTTCCCTCTTAGTACAGCATTAGCTGCATCCCACATATTTAGCGGTGTTGAATTGTTGTCAGTTGTCTTCATGTATTGCTTGATCTCTGTTTTTATTTGGTCATTGATCCATTGATTATTTAGGTGCATGTTATTAAGTCTCCATGTGTTTGTGGGCTTTTTTGTTTTCTTTCTGTAATTTGTTTCTAGTTTCATACCTTTGTGATCTGAGAAGCTGGTTGGTACAATTTCAGTCTTTTTTAAATTTACTGAGGCTCTTTTTTGTGGCCTAGTATATATGATCTATTCTTTAAAACGTTCCATGGGCACTTGGGAAGAAAGTGTATCCTGTTGCTTTTTGATGAAGTGTTCTGTAGATGTCCATTAGGTCCATCTATTCTAATACATTGTTCAGTACCTCTTTGTCCTTACTTATTTTCTGTCTGGTTGATCTCTCCTTTGTAGTGAGTGGTGTGTTGAAGTCTCCTAAAATGAATGTACTGCATTCTATTTCCCCTTTTAATTCTGTTAGTATTTTGTGTCACACATGTAGGTGATCCTGTTTTGGGTGCATAGATATTTATAATAGTTATATCCTCTTGTTGGACTGACCCCTTTACCATTATGTAATTTCCTTCTTTGTCTCTTGTGACCTTCTTTGTTCTGATGTCTAATTTTTCTCATACAAGTACTGCAACTCCTGCTTTTTTCTCCCTATTAGTTGCATGAAATATCTCTTTCCATCCCTTTACTTTCAGTCTGTGTATGTCTTTGGGTTTGAAGTGACTCTCTTGTAGGCAGCATATAGATGGTTCTTGCTTTTTTATCCATTCTATTACTCTGTGTCTTTTGATTGGTGCCTTCAGTCCATTTACATTTAGGGTGATTATCTATAGGTATGTACATTGCAGCCTTTAGATTCATGGTTACCAAAGGTTCAAGGGTAATTTCCTTAGTATCTAACAGTCTAATTAAACTCACTTTGTATGCTATCACAAACACAACCTAAAGGTTCTTTTTTTCCCTCCTTTTTCTTCCTCCTCCATTCTTTATATGTTAGGTATGTTCTGTACTCTTTGTCTATCCCTTGATTGACTTTGTGGGTAGTTGATTTGATTTTGCATCTGCTTAGTAATAGATTGTTGTACTTTACTGTGGCTTTATTTCCCCTGGTGACATCTATTTAGCCTCAGGAACACTTCCATCTATAGCAGTCCCTTCAAACTGCACTGTAGAGGTGGTTTGTGGGAGGTAAATTCTCTCAGATTTTGCTTATCTGAAAATTGTTTAATCCCTCTTCAATTTTAAATAATAACCTTGCTGGGTAGAGTCATCTTGGTTCGAGGCTCTTCAGCTTCATTGCATTAATATATCATGCCACTCTCTTCTGGCCTGTAAGGTCATATGATAAGTCTGCCGAGAAGTCTGATGATAGCCTGATGGGCTTTCCTTTGTATGTGATCTTTCTCTCTCTCTAGCTGCTTTTAAAAGTCTATCTTTATCCTTGATCTTTGCCATTTTAATTATTATGTGTCTTGATGTTGTCTTCCTTGGGTCCCTTGTTTGGGAGATCTTTGCACCTCCATAGCTTGAGACTATGTCCTTCCCCAGATTGGGGGAGTTTTCAGCAATTACCTCCTCAAAGACACTTTCTATCCCTTTTTCTCTCTCTTCTCCTGGTACCCCTATAATGTGGATATTGTTCCGTTTGGATTGGTCACACTGTTCTCTCAGTATTCTTTCATCCTTAGAGATCCTTTTTTCCCTCTGTGCCTTAGCTTCTCTGTATTCCTCTTTAAATTTTATTACATTTATCGTCTCTTCTACTACATCTAATCTTTTAAATCCCTTCATTGTATGTTTCATTTCAGATATGGAATTTCTTAATGATTGAATCTCCATCTTAAATTCATCCCTGAGTTCTTGAATATTTTTCATATTCCTCCATAAACGTGTTTATGATTTTTATTTTAAACTCTCTTTCAGGAAGATTGGTGAGTTCAGTTTAATTTGGCCCTTTTTCTGGGGTTTGTGAGATTTGGGGCTGAACCAGGTGCCTTTGACATTTCATAATTCTTTGTTGTGCCCTCTAGTGTCCAGAAGCTCTAGTCTCTGGAGCTGCTCAGTCCCTGAGGTTGGGGGTTGTAAGGGAGTGGTGCTGGTGCCTGTGGTGAGGAAAGAGTTGTTTCCTGATTCCCAGCTGCAGTGCCTGTCTCCAGTATCAGAGCCAGTGGGCCGAGCACACAGGTGTAAGGTGGCGTCTCTAGCTCTTGTAGGCGGGGCCTCCCTCTGACTGGCCTGATGCCATGCAGTGACTACCAGTTTGCGAGCAGGTGCTGGCATGGCAGGAGGAAGGCGCAGCAGGCTGCATGTCACAGTGGGGGGCCTCAGAACTGACCAGGTAGCCAGGGGTATGGAGCGCCTGAAGCTCCTCAAAGTTCCCAACCTGTTGGGCAGAGTGCATCTAAACTTGTCCACCTATCCCTTCTCCCACATAGCAAGCTCAATGAAAACCCCTTCCCTTCAGCAGCCCTCTCACTGCTAGAAGCCTCTCAGACCGCCTGCCTTTCCTTTGTCCCAGAGCTGCTGGATGTGAATCCCCATCCTCCACAAACGGCCGGAATCTCAGTCTCTCAAGCACTCCACCTGTCCCAGCTCCCCAACCCCACCAACCTCCAGAGCACCTCACAGTGTAGGTTTGTGTTCCAAAGCAAACCTCCAGGGCTGGGTGTTCAATAGTTCTAGGCTTCCATCCCCTTCCCACTCCGTTTCTCTTCCTCCCACCGGTGAGCTAGGGTGGGGGAAGGGCTTGGGTCCCGCCAGTTCAAGGCTTTTCTATGTTACCCTGTTTTGTGATGTCTGCTCTGTTTGTGAGGTCTGTATGCAGTCTGGTGCAGCCTTCTTTCCATTTGCTGTTTTAGGGCTAGCTGTATTAACTATACTTTCACACTATATGTGGCTTTGGGAGGAATTCTCTGTCTCACTTCTCACGCCACCATCTTGCATCCTCCATCCCCCACCCTTTTTTGTTTGTTTTCTTAATGGAATATTTCAGTGAGCAGACATTTTTAATTTGATGAAATCTAATTTATCAAGTTTTTCTTTTATATTTAGTGTTTTTAAAAGAGGCTTCTCTGCCTACCTGTCTGGGAAAATATTCTTCTTTATTTTCTTCTAGAAGCTTTGTTGTTTTAACTTTTACTTCTGGATTTATGAAGAGATACTTCTTTTAAAGGAGCAACATGAATATCATATTTATTGGATTCAATGTCAGTATTCCAGAAAACTGCCTATATGAAGAGAAACAAAATAATTTTTTCATATTAAAAAAGAATTTCTTCTTAAATAGCTGTAATAGTAGAATAATGTTTCACTCTTTTCTTTTAGGACTTTAATTTAGGGGAGTAAATGAAACTAGCTTTGGAAGAAAAGATGACTACAGCTACAGAAAGAAAGTATATTAACATTAGGAAAAGATTGGATCAGTTGGGATACCGCCAGACACTGACAGTGGAATGTTTACCTTTAGTAGAAAAACTTTTCAGGTAAAACAGATATACAGTTCTAAACCTGTATGATCCTTAACGTCATTTACCAAGTTTCTGATTAAACTTCATGCTTCAGTAAATAAATGGATAGTTTTTTTTAAAGTCCTTAAATCATCTGAAGTTCATCTATTCTTTTTTTTTCAAAGTACTTTAAATTTTATGTTTATTTTTTACTTTTTTTAATTTATTTTTTTTATATTAAGGTATTATTGATATACACTCTTATGAAGGTTTCACAGGAAAAGCAATGTGGTTATGACATTCTTCCATACTGTCAAGTCCCCCAACCCATGCCCCATTGCAGTCATTGTCCGTCAGCCACAGAGTCACTGTTTGCCTTCTCTGTGCTACACTGTTTTCCCTGTGACCACCCACACCATGTGTACTAAACATAATACCCCTCAATCCCCTTCTCCGTCCCTCCCCACCTGCCCTCCCCCACTCCTCCCCTTTGGTAACTGCTAGTCCCTTCTTGGAGTCTGTGAGTCTGCTGCTGTTTTGTTCCTTCAGTTTTGCTTTGTTGTTATACTCTACAAATGAGGGAAATCACTTGGTACTTGTCTTTCTCTGCCTGGCTTATTTCACTGAGCATAATACCCTCTAGTTCCATCCATGTTGATGCAAATCGTATGATTTATTTCTTTCTTATGGTTGAATAATATTCCATTGTGTATATGTACCACATCTTCTTTATTCATTCATCTACTGATGGACACTTAGGTTGCTTCCAAATCTTTACTGTTGTAAATATTGCTGCAATAAACATAGGGGTGCATATTTATTTTTGAATCTGAGAACTTGTATTCTTTGGGTAAATTCCTAGGAGTGGAATCCCTCTGTTGAATGGTATTTCTATTTTTACTTTTTTGAGGAACCTCCTTATTGCTTTGCACAATGGTTGAACTAGCTTACATTCCCTCCAGTAGTGTAGGAGGGTTCCTGTTTCTCCGCATCCTCGCCAGCATTTGTTGTTCCTAGTCTTTTCTATGCTGACCATCCTAACTGGTGTGAGGTGAAATCTCATTGTGGTTTTTATTTGCATTTCCCTGATAACTAGCGATGTGGAACATCTTTTCATCTGCATTTTGGCCATCTGAATTTCTTCTTTGGAGAATTGTCTGTTCATATCCTCTGCCCATTTTTTAAGTGGGTTGTTTGCTTTTTGGTTGTTGAGGCATGTTCTTTATATATTTTGGATGTTAACCCCTTGTCAGATATGTCGGATATTCTCCCATACTGTATGCTGTCTTTTTGTTCTACTGATGGTGTCCTTTACTGTACAGAAGCTTTTAAGTTTGATGTAGTCCCATGTGTACATTTTTGCTTTTGTTTCCCTTGCTCGAGGAGATAGGTTGAGGAAAAAATTGCTCATGTTTTTAGTCAGGAGATTTTTGCCTATGTTGTCTTCTAAGAGTTTTATGGTTTCATGACTTACATTCAGGTCTTTGATCCATTTCCCGTTTACTTTTGTGTGTAGAGTTAGACAATAATCCAGTTTCATTCTCTTGCATGTAGATGTCCAGTTTTGCCAACACCCGTTGTTGAACAGGCTGTCATTTCCCCACTGTGTGTCCTTGGCTCCTTTATCGTATATTAATTGACCATATGTGCTTGGGTTTATATTTGGCTCTCTAGTCTGTTCCATTGGTCTATGGCTCTGTTCTTGTGCCAGTACCAACTTGTCTTGATTACTGTGGTTTTGTAGTAGAGCTTGAAGTTGGGGAGTATAATCCGCCCAGCTTTATTCTTCATTCTCAGGATTGCTTTGGCTATTCGGGGTCTTTTGTGGTTCCATATGAATATAGAACTATATTTGCTCTAGTTCACTGAAGATGGCTGTTGGCATTTTGATAGGGATTGCATTGAATATGTAGTTTGTTTTAGGCAGGATGGCCATTTTGTCAGTATTAATTCTTCCTGTCCTGAATTTTGACACCTTTGAATTACCTTCAAAGACCTGAATGTAAGTCATGAAACCATGTAACTCATTCCTATGAGCACAGGATGTGTTTCCATTTATTGGTATCTTCTTTAATTTCTCTCAAGAGTGTCTTATAGTTTTCAGGATATAGGTCTTTCACTTCCTTGATTAGGTTTATTCCTAGGTATTTTATTCTCTTTTTTTTTTGTATTTTTTCTTTTTGATGCAATTGTGAATGGAATTGTTTTCCTCATTTCTCTTTCTGCTAGTTCATTGTTAGTGTATAGGAATGCAACAGATTTCTGTGTCTTAATTTTGTATCCTGCAACTTTGCTGAATTCAGATATTAGTTCTAGTAGTTTTGGGGTGGATTCCTTAGGGTTTTTTATGTACAATATCATGTCATCTGCAAGCAGTGACACTTTGACTTCTTTACCAATCTAGATGCCTTTTATTTCTTTTTATTTCCATCTATTCTTCTTGAATCCTACTCCCCTGTCATCAGTTCAGGAGCTCCACATTGGTTGGAGAGTCACCATTCACACTATACTGTTCGGAGTAAACATTTCTGAGGGTTTTCTATGTGAGTAGGATTATAAATTTTTGTTAAGTTTCCTGATACAGTTGGGATTTCTGTGTCTGCCTCACTCACTGGTCTCTAATTACTGTTATGTTAATGATGGTCCTCTAATATGTGGTTTGTGGTTACTTGAGCTGTTACATGTTAAATTAGCTAAAAACTTCTTTTTGACTTGTGCTTTCCACCTGAGTTCCAGTACGGTGATTCGAGTCTGGAGTAGGGAAATTACTTAAGATGCTTTTGCAGTAGGACTACGAGTGAGGATGATGAAAAGGAGGTAATGGATGAAACATTTTGTGGTCTATAGTATGGCCTCCAAAACCTTTTATGACCTAGTTCTAGATCTGCAATTCGGAATTATAGGATAGAAGTATGTTTAACTTTCTAAGGAACTTTCTAAGGAACCTTTTCCACAGTGATTTTCTACTCCTACCACTTCATCTCCCATGTACTGAACCCCTCGAAACTCCCTAAACATATACATGCTCCCCATTGACCCCTCCATTTTGCTGTTCTATCTGCTATAAAGTCCCTTTCTCCTTTCCCTCCTGCTTTGCCCTTAGGCCTATCAGCTTTGTGGACTGCAGGACTCTGTTACATCTGCTACATGTTACCTTAACCACTTATTATTGTTGATCACTTGTTTTTGTCTTTCCTTTAGAGTGTAAAGTCCATGAGATTAAAGACCGACTGTTTCACTGCTGTACCTAGGTTGTCACTGAAATATTACTGAGTTTATCACATAGCATTATAACTTTTGACAAACTTGTCAGTTGAATATAAGCTCCATGATGAAGGGTTCTTTATTGTGCTCCTTGCTCAGTAAATATTGATGGAGTGAATATTTCACTGGTCTTGCTCTTATAGGTAAAGAAATCATTCTTATTTGTTGTGTCCCTGGCTCTTAGCATATAGCAGGCATTCAATAAATATTTGCTGAATGAACAAGTAAGTCTCAAGGATCCACAGAATCAGGTGACTAATTGGACTTTGGGGATAGCAAGAGGGCAGATTGAAAGATGATTCTAACTATGTCTCTGTGTTTCATAACTTTTAATTGATCTTGCTTTGAGAAGTTTTGATCAGTTCCTTGGGATGTTGAAAGATCTCATGTTTTTGTGTGTTTATAGATTTGAGCTCATTTAGCATTAACACTTAATTTTAAGTTTTTTTAGAAATACATCTTTAGTTACTAGAAGTTAATTGAATGTTTCCTTGTATTTACATTTTCTTTTCCTTAATTTTAGTGACCTAGTTCATACAACAGAAAGTCTTCGTAAATCAAAATTATCTGCCGTGAAAGCTGAAAAAGAAAGTGCCAATTTTGATTTTGTTTTGGAACCTTATAAGCTTGAAAATGCAAAATTGATCAGGGAAAATAATGAATTATATCTGGAATTAATGAAACTGAGAGAACACTCAGGCCAACGCATTAAAGGTAAAGTTTTGTGATTTTTAAAATGCAATATTTTTGCACTTTTTGTTTTATATGTAGGAGAGGCTAGCCTAATTTTAGAACTATTGTTTGGAAAATGTGACAGTCTTCCTGCTAACAGCTCTTGAAATACTGTATGGTGTGTTGAAAAGTTCCAAAGAAGAAAAATTAATTTGCATTCTATAACTATCTTCACCATCACTATAAGTAGATTACATTTTAGAATTGAAATTGCTATAGAAAATGTTAAATGCTGGAACTGAAGAAACTCTCTTGAAACAATTTTGTTTTTCCCTTACTGAAAATGAGAGGAGTAAAGTGAGGTGAAAGCCATGTATCATTCTGATTCTTTAATACCCTGTGTTTGAACTGGAAGGTAGAATAAAATGATTTCAAAGGTACTGGTAAAGGGTAATTATATGGCTGTCTTATTACAAATTCTTATATTCAGTAGAAAGCCCTATCTAATACCTGGCATGAATTCATAATCCCTTAGCTTCATACCCAGTTTCTTGGATTAGATCAAAAGCCATGCTTTATATTAGGCTCATATGGCAAAAGACAAGTAGAATTCCTTTTTGTGTTTAGTGACTGATTTGCAGTTTTGTTACCAGTGATAAGAGAAGGTAATAGCCTTTTAAGCAAAGCATGAATTATGAATCAGATGGAGCCTTTCAAATTAATGTGACTTTTTGTATTTTGTGAAAAGGAAGAACTTCTGAGCTTCTTGATCTATCAAATAGTCTTTGAATCTTTTTCATTTTAAGAGTTGAAAATTGCATTGAAGACATGTACACGTGAGGCAGCTGATCTGCAATTTCTAAATAACCAGTATGTTCATAAACTCAAACTTTTGGAGAAAGAAAGCAAAGCTAAAAATGAAAAAATTCAACAACTTCAAGAAAAGAATTTGCATGCTGTAGTACAGACTCCAGGTAAGTCTATATTTTCTCAAAGTGAATTATACATATTTAATCTTTTAAAGGTATTAAAACTGTTAACTGAAATAGGATTTTGGATTTTGATGCTCAGACTTCAGTATTTGCAAAGATGTATTTGGATAGTCACATAAACTTGTAGATTTAATTCTGAAGACTCAGGTAGTATTTTATACATATACTTAGAAATATATATCATAATAGCTTCTTAAATACAAGTAGTATAATGCCAATACCCCGTTTCATTTCCTTATTCTTTATTTAAAATTTTCATATTATTACTATCATTGTTATTATTTCAGTTACAAAAGTAATCCATACTCATTAAAGAATTTGGAAATTATGTACTTATTTCTTAGTTTATTTTAGTATTTTTAGCTTTAGCTCAGTAGTTCTTAAGCAAGAGAAAAGAAATGATGGGGCAAATCCAGAGCTGATGGTTGTCCAGGCATAAAGTTGGTGGAAGAATCTCCAATATTAGTGACAAGGTCATTGAGATGTCTAAACCATGGGATTAAGATTATGGAAGTAAGTGAGGCATAAGAAAGCGTTGAATTATGAGGCTAGGTAGCAACTGAGGGATTGAAGAGCACGATGAGGACCAATAATAATTTGATAAGAATGAAGATTGATATCAGAAAGGAGTTGGAGGTCTAGAAGCTGGCACAGTTGTGAGACAAAGTCTAAGCATAATCATGTTACTGTTTGCCTCTAGCTGAGTGGAGAAGGGGACTCATGAGAGTTGAGGGATTAGGAATTGAGAGGCCCAGAGCAGGGGAAAAATCAGCGGGACTCATTGGCAGGAAATGAGATGGAGTGGGGAACTCTGAGCCCAGGACAGAAACAGTGGAGAAAGGTGGGAAAAGATCTCAGAAATAATAAGAAGATTGTCGGGGGGAGGACAGAGAGAAGAATGGGACAGATTCAAGAAAGAGATTCAGGAGATGTAATCTTTAGAATTTAGTGGCTGATGTGGTAGACTTAGGAAATACAGCAATTTGTTTCAAGTGAAAGAGTGGGTGGATGATGGTACTCTTTCATAAGATAAAGAATGTGGAAATGGATCAGGAGTCTCCTTTTGGATGTGCTGAATATGCTGTACTCATGCGATACTTACATTGAGGTTTCCAGTGTACAGTGGGACGTGTAGATCTGTTCTCATAAGTGTGGTCCCGGATGGAGATTCAAATTTAGGAGTTGTTGGAATATCATGGAAATTGAAGCTGTGGACATGGTAGGAATTATCTAGTGAGATTATGTAGACCTGGGATGAGAGAGATGAGAGCCAAAGACAGATCCTAGTGAAGCCAGCATTTAAGGGACTTGTGGAAGAAGGCAGTACTAGAAAAAACTGAGAAGGAGCAACCAAGGAGGAAAACCAAGAGGTAAGGGAAGAAGAAAATGGTTTACCTTGTTTAGGGATGTTACTACGAGCAAGTCATTTAAATACTTTTGACCCATTTTCTTCATCCTCAAAACAAGACCTAGGAGTATTTGTTTGGATTCTAATGTAGATGGAGTTGTGGGTTATGTTTTTTCTTCATGAGGATCAGTTTGTTTTTCAGGTACATGTTTAATCTTGGCCAGATGCTGGAAAAGGTAAATCATCCATGGGGTTTGGACCAGGATAGGTTTTATCCATCCATAAAATAAATTCCTTCTGCTAGTTTAAAGATAATTAAGAAAACGTCTCCCACAAATTCAGGTTATAGCATCATTTTATAATATAGATGACATGCTGCTCTATATACTGATTTTGTTATGTAAGGTTTCAGTTATCTGCCCATTAAGCATTTATTAATAAGCATGTTTATTTTACTTAACCATGTCTTGAGCTCCTCATTTGACAGTTTCCTGCTGGCAATGATTTCTTGAGCTCACAATATAGTGATACCACAAAACACACTCAACTATTAATCTTGCCAAAGCTCATTGCCTATGTAGTGGAGGAACAGAGTAAGTTTGGGTGTATATCTTGAGGCTTTCAGGAATATGTTGTTTAGTTAAGGATCACAGTGGGTATTTATAGATGAGGGAGGAAATATTTTATTGATAACGTAATATGAACTAGAGACATACTTTATAACAAAATGACAAACTTTCTGGAATATTTAATCCAAAGACAATGTTTTGTTTCTTCCTAATTTTTTGAAATAACAACATTTTTTTTAGGTGGCAAGAAAAGAAGTATTGCTTTCAGACGCCAGCGAATGCAAATTGATGAACCAGTCCCCCCCTCTGAAGTCAGTTCATACCCAGTTCCTCAGCCAGATGACCCTTACATTGCAGACCTCTTGCAAGTGGCTGATAACAGGTGCATTAAATAATTTTTTGTTATCTTAGTTAATTGATCAGTTGATTAACTGTAAATTTCTTGATAGAAGGGCTTTTATCCTTAATTGTTGTATTTCTTGTGCCTAGCACAAAATTGCACAAAGCACTCGGGAAGTACTTTCTGAATATATTATGGATATGAATGTTTTTACTTGTTTTGAAAGTTTAATTTCAAATAGATCATGTATCTGATGTTTCTGTTCACATTTGCTTTAAAACAATTTGGTGCCATCTAGCACCTACTTCAGGAGAGTTGCTTTGACCTTCAGCTTCATCACTCAGAGTTGTCTTTTACAGGACTCTTTAATTCAGATGTGTGTCAAGTGCCAATGGACATGAATGGATTTGTAACTGACTTTGAAATTCTTGATTCGTAATTCTCTAGCTCCACATATGCTTGTGTTTCCTCACATTGGAATCCGATAATTGTTTTCATTAAAACTTCATTAAGCCCTCTGGGAAAGGTACTATGTAAGTGTTGGGATTGTAAAGATGAGTAAGATGGTGTTGCTGCTTTTGAAAAGCTTACAATCCAGTAGTTGAAGTTGAGACGAGAGAAGTACACAAAATGCCATTAAGAAAATTATAGGGGATTAACAAACTTCCAGTTATATAATAAATAAGACATGGAGATACAACATACAGCATAGGGAATACAGTTAATAATATGTAACAATTTCGTATGGTGACAGCTAGATTCTTCATGTTGATTACTTCATAATGTACATAATGTTTGAATCACTGTTGTACACATAAAACTAATGTAATATCTTATGTCAACCACACTTCCATTTGAAAAAAGAAAAATTGTAAGGGGGTCAAAGAAGTGAGAGAATACAAGCCTCCGTGGTCTTAGCAAAGAAAACAAAATACGGAATAAACTAGTGCAGATAATTTTTTATCTTGTGGATTATATAGAGAATATAGGGAAGTTTTTCTACTTTATTTCAATATAATAATCTAAAAAAGAACTTTGGTGAGGTACTAATTAGGATCTTTTAGCTCAGTTATTCTCACTCAGTGTTTCATACCTGAATTTGTACAGTTACCTGACCTTAACTGTGAAGTATTTTGTGTTTTGCTCTTCTGTTACAGTTATAATCCAGGACTTCACAATGTGTTAGTATTATTTAAGGAGATTTTAGACTGTATATGTATCATTTTCTGTCTTCATCTTTCTTCTTGACATTTTTCTGTTCTATCAAACCATCTAGGTGGCAAGAATCTCCTGATTACCTTGTTTTAATTTGCACATGTATATTTTGTTTGTATCCAGAGTCATTTGTGCATACATACTCTTCTTCTAAACCTAGATCAGTAGAAAATGTTGGTTCCAGTAAAAGCAGGGACAAGCTGTGTCTAGCCTCAGTTACTCTACCCCCTGGGAAATCTCTCTTTAAAACAGACTTGGCATCAGGCTTAATTTTCCAGTGTGAAAGTAGTCATGTCATATTTATGTTAATGCTTGGCAAATTTTAATATAGTACAAATATATTAGGCCATTTTAGAATTCAGGTTATTTGGATAAATCTTGATTCTGTTAGAATTAACAAGCTCTAGAAAGGACTAGATTTTTTTGCTGTAGTTACTTGGAATATTGTAGTATTTCTCAGTATTTTAATTCTCTCCAGGATTGCAGAGTGATTCATTAGAAGATGCAGGGTCATTTAGAGTGAGAAAACACATTTTAGTCTGTTATTTCACTTGATAATGTTATGAACGTTGGAGTCTACCCTCAGTTTCTTGAACCTAAGAATTGACAACAATACCTCAACAGTTTCTCCTGAGGATCAAAATGCAATAATAGGCATAATGTATCTGAGTTTCAGATTATTTTCCACTCAAATTTTTAATCTATTCTTCTAAAATTAAATCTGTTAAGATCATGTACTCTATGTTATGGTTTTGGAACCTTTTGGCACAGCACCTCATACCTCACTGAGAAACAAAATAGAGAATTTATAAGAATACAGCTAGTTTCATTTCTTACTATTTTGTATTTGTTAACAAAAATATATTGGCATTAATTATAAATCTGTTTTAGAATTCAGGAACTTCAACAGGAAGTCTGCCAGTTACAAGAAAAGTTAGCAGTGATGGAAAGTGGACTGAGAGACTATAACAAGCAGGTAGGATTTTTATTTACTTACATAGTAACAATTGAGATGGGTATGCTGTGATTGTGGTAGAATTTGGGTTACACTTATTATTATTGATACTGAGTTTTTATACAGCTTTTATCCTTTTCATCATTTTGTTAATAGAGTTAATAGCTGGAATGGCTTAAATGGTTTTAGAGGCCCTCAGTCTGGTCCCTTTAATATTCATTGGTGTGGATAGTAGTGTTTTGTTTTGTTTTGTGCATTTCTTCCAGGTGAATCATCTGTCTCCCCAAATATTATAACCATATTACTGTTTCCATCTTGGGAGGTATTTTTTTGAAGTGTATTGTGCTTTATCATATTATAAATAATCTTTTTATTCTTTTTATAGATTTTGTAATTTTGAACATAAGTTTCTTTAAAGTCATTCTTCTGTGTTGCTCTATTTGTTATGTGTTTTCTCTACAATCACTAGTACCTTATAAAACAGCTCTCTGAGGAAGTAGGGGAACTGATAGAAACAGTTAGGTCATAACCGTAACAAGCTTTATTCTTTCTTTCTGTTAGTGTCTTGGCTAAGTTCTTATTTGGATAACTACGGACTTTCTTAGTATGCTTACTGAAGCTCAGATTGGGTAACAACAGGTTTCATTTTCTGTACATGACTGCATTTTTGTGATGTGAAGTGATCTACACATATAAATACAAATATACAGTATAACTGTTAAGTTTGTAAAGTACTTTGAGGATTATTTGGATAAAAATAGAGTAAAAAGGAATTATAATCATGTCAACCAAAAAATTAACTCTGGAAACATGTTGAAAATATCAAATAAGAGAGGATTAAAGATGGCAGCATGAGAGAAGAGACAGAGGCTTCCTCCTAAAACCATGTACAATTAGAAAATATAGTTGGTGCAACTAATCCTGAGAGAGCAACAGGAAAGAGGACTGTGCCGTACTGCATACACCTGGAGAAAAGAACAGATCTCACAAAACAGGGTAACGTACCAAAGCTGTGGCCCGGTGGAACCCAAGCTCTTCCCCCACCCCAGCTCACTAGCAGGAGGAAGAGAAACGGAGCAGGGAGGGAGTGAAAGGCCTGGGACTGCTGAATACCTAGCTCCGGAGACCTGCTCTGGGAGCACAAACCTACATTTCATGGTGCTTTCATGATACTGGCATGATTAAGGGGTTAGAAAGCTAATACAGGCAGAATTCCTGGAGAGACTGAGATTCCAGCTGCTTGTGGAAAACAGGGATCCATATCCGGCTGCTCTGGGACAAAACCTTATACCTGTGTGCTTGGCCCACTGGTTCAGGCAGTGGAGACAGGTATAGAAGCCGGGAAGCAGGAAACAGCTCTTTCTTCCCCCTAGACACCAATACCGCTCCCCTGCTATTCCCGACATTGCTTCAGGGGCTGAGCAGCTCCAGAGAGTAGATCATCTGGACACTAGAAGGCACCATATACAAATATGAACTGCCAAAGGAACCTGGTCCAGAGTAAAATTAATATAACTCTGGAGAAATATTTAAATGACACGGACCTTATGACTCTTCCTGAAAGGGAGTTCAAAATAAAAAACATCAACATGCTAACGGGGGTATGGAAAGATATCCAAGAACTCAGGAATGAATTCCAGTCGGAGATCCAATCGTTGAAGAGCACAATGGAGGGTATTAAAAGCAGGTTGGATATGGTGGAGGAGATGATAAATGAAATAGAAACTAGAGAAGAGGAATACAAAGTAGCTGAGGCACAGAGAGAAAAAAAGATCTCTAAGAATGAAAGAATATTGAGAGAAATGTGTGACCAATCCAAATGGAACAATATTCACATTATAGGGATGCCAGAACCTATGGATGGAAGAGTTTGTAAGGTTTAATGGCTGTCACCAGAGGTAATAAAACCACAGTAAAGAAAGTAGAACAGCTAATTACTAAGCAAATGCAAAATTAAATTAACTATCCCCAAAGTCAATCAAGTGATAGACAAAGAATACAGAATATGATAACTAATATATAAAGAATGGAGGAGGAAGAAAAAAGGAGGAGAAAAAGAAAAGAACCTTTAGATTGTGTTTGAAACAGCATATTAAGTGAGTTAAGTTAGACTCTTAGATAGTAAGGAAATTAATCTTGAACCCTTGGTAACCATGAATCTAAAGTCTGCGATGGCAATAAGTACATACCTATCAATAATCACCCCAAATGTAAAATGGACTGAATGCACCAATCAAAAGACATAGAGTCACTGAATGGATAAAAACACAAGATTCATCTATATGCTGCCTATAAGAGACTCACTTTAAACCCAAAGACATACACCCACTAAAAGTGAAGGGATGGAAAGAGATATTTCATGCAACTAACAGAGAGAAAAAAGCAGAAGTTGCAATACTTGTGTCAGACACAATAGATTTTAAAACACAGAAAGTCACAAGAGACAAAGAAGGGCATTACATAATGATAAAGGGGTCAATCCAACAAGAAGATATAACCATTATAAATATCCATGCTCCCAACACAGGAGCACTCACATATGTGAAACAAATACTAACAATTAAAAGGGGAAATAGAATGCAATGCATTCATTCTAGGAGACTTCAACACTCCACTCACTCTGAAGGACAGATCAACCAGACAGAAGATAAGTAAGGAGACAGAGCCACTGAACCACACAATAGAACAGATGGACCTAACAGACATCTACAGAACTACACCCAAAAGCAACAGAATACACATTTTTCTCAAGTGCACATGGAACATTTTCAAAAATAGATCATATACTAGGCCACAAAAAGAGCCTCAGTTCAAAAAGATTGAAATTGTAGCAACCACTTTCTCAGACCACAAAAGTATGAAACTAGAAATAAATTACACAACAAAAATTAAAAATCCCACAAACACATGGAGGCTTCACAACATGCTCCTATGTAGCCAATGGAGCAGTGAACAAATAAAAACAGAGGTCAAGCAATATATGTAGACAAATGACAACAATAATTGAACACCGCAAAATCTGTGGGATGCAGCCAAGGCTGTGCTAAGAGGAAAGTATGTTGCAATACAGGCATACCTCAGGAAATAAGAACAATCCCATATAAGCAGTCTAAACTCACAATTAATGAAACTAAAAAAAGAAGAACAAATGAGGCCCAAAGTCAGTAGAAGGAGGGACATAATAAAGATTAGAGCAGAAATATATAAAATTGAGAAGAATAAAACAATAGAAAGAATCAATGAAAGCAAGAGCTGGTTCTTCGAGAAAGTAAAATAGATAAACCCCTAGCCAGACTTAACAAGAAAAAAGAGAGTCTACACACATTAACAGAATCAAAAATGAGAAAGGAAAAATCACTACAGACACCACAGAAATACAAAGAATTATTAGAAAATACTATAAAAATTTATATGCTAACAAACTGGATAATCTAGAAGAAGTGGACAACTTTCTAGAAAAATACAACCTTCCAGGGCTGACTAAGGAAGAAACAGAAAATCTGAACAGACTAATTACCAGCAATGAAATTGAACTGCTAATCAAAAACCTACCTAAGAACAAAACCCCTGTACCAGATGGCTTCACCACTGAATTTTATCAAACATTTAGTGAAGACCTAATACTTATCCTCCTTAACATTTTCCAAAAAATAGAAGAGGAGGGAATACTTCCAAACTCATTCTATGAGGCCAACATCACTCAAATACTAAAACCAGGCAAAGACACTACAAAAAAAGAAAATTACAGACCAATACCCCTGATGAACATAGATGCAAAAGTACTCAACAAAATATGAGCAAATCGAATTCAAAAATACATCAAAAAGATCATCCATCATGATCAAGTAGGATTTATGCCAGGGATGCAAGGACTGTACAACATTCGAAAATACATTAACATCATCTACCACATCAGCAAAAAGGACAAAAACCACATAATCATCTCCATAGATGCAGAAAAAGCATTTGACAAAATTCAACATCCATCATGATAAAAACTCAATAAAATGGGTATAGAGGGCAAGTACCTCAACATAATAAAGGCCATATATGACACACCCACAGCCAGCATTATACTTAACAGCGAGAAGCTGAAAGCTTTTCCTTTAAGATCAGGAACAAGACAAGGATGCCCACTCTCCCCACTTCTATTCAACATAGTACTGGAGGTCCTAGCGACGGCAATCACAACACAAAGAAATAAAAGGCATCCAGATTGGCAACGAAGAAGTTAAACTCCCCCTGTTTGCAGATGACATGATATCGCACATAAAAATCCCTAAAGAATCCACTCCAAAACTACTAGATCTAATATCTGAATTCAGCAAAGGTGCAGGATACAAAATTAAGACACAGAAATCTGTGGCATTCCTATACACTAACAATGAACTAGCAGAGAGAGAAATCAGGAAAACAATTCCATTCACAATTGCATCAAAAAGAATAAAATACCTAGGAATAAACCTAACCAAGGAAGTGAAAGACCTATACTCTGAAAACTACAAGACACTCATGAGAGAAATTAAAGAAGATACCAATAAATGGGAACACATCCCGTGCTCATGGATAGGTGGAATTAATATTGTCAAAATGGTCATCCTGCCTAAAGCAATCTATAGATTCAATGCAATTCCTATGAAAATACCAACAGCGTTCTTTAACGAACTAGAGAAAATCATCCTAAAATTCATATGGAACCACAAAAGACCCCAAATAGCCATAGCGATCCTGAAAAGGAAGGATAAAGCTGGGGGAATTACACTCCCCAACTTCAAGCTCTACTACAAAGCCACAGTAATCAAGACAATTTGGTACTGGCACAAGAACAGACCTATAGACCAATGGAACAGATTAGAGACCCCTGATATAAACCCAACCATTTATATGATCAATTAATATAAAGGAGCCATGGACATACAATGGGGAAATGACAGCCTCTTCAACAGCTGGTGTTGGCAAAACTGGACAGCTACATGCAAGAGAATGAAACTGGATTATTGTTTAACCCCATACACAAAAGTAAACTCGAAATGGGTTAAAGACTTGAATGTAAGTCATGAAACCATAAAACTCTTAGAAGATAACATAGGCAAACATCTCCTGAATATAAGCATGAGTAACTTCTTCCCGAACCCATCTCCTTGAGAAAGGGAAACAAAAGCAAAAATGAACTCATGGGACTACATCAAACTAAAGTTTTTGTATGGCAAAGTACATTATCAACAAAACAAAAAGGCATCCTACAGTATGGGAGAATATATTTGTAAATGACATACCCGATAAGGGGTTAACATCCAAAATATATAAAGAACTTACACACCTCAACACCCAAAAAGCAAAGAACCCAATTAGCAAATGGGCAGAGGATATGAAGAGACAGTTTTCCAAAGAAGAAACTCAGATGGTCAACAGATACATGAAAAGATGCTCCACATCACAAATCATCAGGGAAATGCAAATTAAAACCACAGTGAGATACCTCCTCACACCAGTAAGGATGGCCAGCATCTAAAAGACTAAGAACAACAAATGCTGGCAAGGATGCAGAGAAAGGGGAACCATCCTACACTGCTGGTGGGAATGTAAGCTCGTTCAACCATTGTGGAAAGCAATATGGAGGTTCCTCAAAAAACTAAAAATAGAAATACCATTTGACCCCGGAACCCCACTCCTTGGAATATACCCAAAGAATACAACTTCTCAGATTCAAAAAGACATAGGCACCCCTATGTTTGTTGCAGCACTTTTTACAATAGCCAAGATATGGAAACAACCTAAGTGTCCATCTGTAGATGAATGAATAAAGAAGAGGTGGTACATATATACAATGGAATACTATTCAGCCATAAGAAAGAAACAAATCCTACCATTTGCAACAACATGGATAGAGCTGGAGGACATTATGCTCAGTGAAATAAGCCAGGCGGAGAAAGACAAATACCGAATGATTTCCCTCATTTGTGGAGTGTAACAATGAGGCAAAACTGAAGGAACAAAATTGCAGCAGACCCAGAGACTCCAAGAAAGAACTAGTGGTTACCAAAGGGGAGGGGTGTGGGAGGGCAGGTGGGGAGGGAGGGAGAAGGCGACTGAAGGGTATTATGTTTAGTACACATGGTGTGGGGGATCACGGGGAGAACAGTGTATCACAGAGAAGGGACATAGTGGATCTCTGGCATCTTGCTGCACTGATGGACAGTGACTGTATTGGGGTATGGGTGGGGACTTGAAAATATGGGTAAATGTAGTAACCACATTGTTTCTTCATGTGAAACCTTCATAAGAGTGTATATCAATCATACCTTATTAAAAAATTTTTTAAAAAAGAAAATATCAAATAAGCAGAAATTGAATATTAGTAATTTTTTTCAATTTGTAGTCACACTTTCATCACTTTTTTCTAACTCTATGAACATATTTGGACCAATCTTTACCATCTCTGAAGTGGTTAAAGTGTTTGGAGAAAATATCCTGACCATTTTTATTGAAACCACCAATTTATTGTGGTTATCAGTCTTAGTTGAGTCCGCTCAGCTGCCTATCAGAAAATTTTTTTTTCTTGAGTTTGTTCTGTTTTCCTCAGCATATGTTCCAGATTTCAGGTTCTCTTCAAGCTCTTTTTCTAGGCTATAAGACCCTCCTCCTCAGGATAGCAACCTGTCTCAACTTCTGATCTCTGTCTTTAGAATTAGCAATGTTCCCACTCAGGCTCCCATAACTTGCTGGGCAGGGTGGTGTTTTTCCTGTTTCAGGATTAGTCTTTTTGCCTTAGTCTCTTGGTTCCATTTCCTCCCTTTTCCTTACACCTTGTGTTAATCAATTACTCTTTCCTTCTTTAACAAACACTTATATGGCTACTTTACAATTACTTGTTCTTTTAATTTTCGTAACAGTTCTATGAGGTCTATTGTCATTACTAACATCCCTTAAAAAAATCTCTTTTAACTACCCCTTGCTCTTGCTGATTATCTTCTTCTACTTTCTCATGCAAACTTCCCTAAAGAGTATCTTTTCTCTGTACTTGTTCACCTCCTGCTTACTTCTTCACCTATTTCAGTCTGACTTCTGCTCTCTATTACATTACATAAATTGCTGTAGTTAATGACACCACTGACATTAATTGCTAGATCCAAAGGGATACTTTTAGTCTTTATTTTCTTGACCCACTCTATAGCATTTGAAGTTTTTTATAATTTCTCTGAGACTATTCCCAACTTCATTTTCTTACTGTTTTCCTTTTTTTTAAACCTCATTAATTTCTTTGATTTTTTTTCTTCTGCCTGTTACCTGAAATATTACAGTTTTCCAGGATTCTGTCTTGGAACGTTTCTCCTTTCCTGGTACGTTTTCTCGGTTGGTCTTATCACTCTCTTGGTTTAAAACCCTACCTTTATGTTGATGACTTCCCAATCTCTGCTTCAAATTTCTCTGCTAAACTGTAGGTCCATATACCCATCATACTGGGCATTTCTACTTGAATGAAGACTCTTTGTAGTCATATGTTTAGTACTGAACTTGTTATCTTCTGCCTCAAATCTGGTTTTCCTCCTACCTTCTCTCCTTTGGTTGATAGAATCACCATCTGCCCAAGCCAACATTCTGTAGCCTTTTTAGATCTCACTCTCTTCGCTTCACATACCACTTACCATAATCTGTCAGTTCTCAGTACTTTTTACACTTAACTTCTGCTGTACCCTATCTCATTGTTTTATTTTAGGCCTTGATCATCTCTTATATTCCTATAATCGGTCTCCCTGCCTCTGGTTTTATACTTATCACATTTACCCTGTAGTCCAGAGTGATCTTTCTCCATAACAAAGTACTCAGTATTTATCATTAGTCCCTGACTAATTCTTTAACTATCTCCAGCCATTAGTTCCCTTACACATTACAGTTCGGTCATTCTGAACCATTTCTCTTCCCTCAAACATGCCAGGTTGTTTTATGTTCTGTGTCACTGCCTGGAATATCTCTTCTTCCTTCTCCTCATGGCATCATTTATAATCTTTTTCGACAACTTTTATTTGATCAGTCCCTCATGAATTCCCACAGGCATGAATAAAGCATGTATAATAAATCAGTTTATTCCCTCAACTACTTTGGTGTCAAATACCCATTCCCTTTATTCTACTATTGAACAATATATTATATAGCAATTATTGGTTTATTTGCTAGTTTTCCCTATAAATCTGTGTTCCTGAGAGTCAGAGCCCATGTTTTATTTAGTTTTGTGTACCTAAAACTGTGCTGTGTAATTGTTTAACTAAATGCTTGGTGTTTATTTTCAATTCTTTTTAAAACTAAAGCTTCAAGTGTGGGTTTTTCCAAATTTTTAAATGTAAGTGTGAATTTATTGTTGATAGTGATCTTTTTTATTATACTCTGTTGTTTTCTAAATAATGAACAATTTGTTAAATTATCCAGCTTCCTATCCTTTTTAATACTGTCAGTAGCAATCCACTTTTCTTTGTGTTTTACATTTATTAATTTATTCTACATTTATTCCACCAGGAACTGAAGTTGTTCTGACTCAGTTCCGGTACTCAGTACTTCTTTTTATATAAACTTTGGCTAATCTTAGAAGGGGGGAAATCTCTAAAAATTACATGGGGAAGAATCTTTTCAATAGCAATACTTCCAAAAACTATATTGATAATTCTTATGTTAACATTTTCTATGTGTTTGTGTCTGCTCTGCATGTATACATTTCATAATGCCATATATATATGGATACATATGTGAATGTCATCTCTTGTATATATTGTGTGACATAAGAAAAATGGAAGTACAGGTGACCCTTGAACAACACAGATTTGAACTGCATGTGTCCACTTATATAGAGATATTTTTCAATAAGTATATTGGAAAAATTTTTGGATATTTGTGACAATTTGAAAAAACTCAGACAAACCACCTAGCCAGAAATATCAAAAAAATTTAAGAAAAAAGGTATATCATGAATGCATAAAACATATGTGGATACTAGTCTATTTTATCATGTATACTATCAAAAAATCAACAGTAGGCTCTTAAGTAGTTAAGTTCTAGGGAATTCAAAAGTTACATGTAGATTTTTTAACTGCATGGTGGTTTGGTGCCCCTAACTGTCTTGTCTTTCAAGGGTCAGCTGTATAATCCAAATAAATGTTTGTCCAGTGTTAATCATGTCAGTTCAGAAACAGATTTTTTAAAATTATAGCACAATTCTATGTCTTCAGATTGAGCTAAGAGAACGAGAGATAGAACGATTATCAATTGCATTGAACGGTGGTCGCTCCCCTGACATCCTCTCTCTGGAGGCTAGAAATAAAAGCAATGAAAAGCTTATTGCTCATTTAAATATGCAGGTAATGACTTTTATAATTACTTCACTAAGTGTATAAAACTATGTTTATAATGATCTATGGATTTGTAAAAGTAATAGGCTTATTCACTGGGGTATTATTTACAGTGGGAAAAACTTGATTCAGCCAAAGTATCCAGAAATAGCATGCATCTATTGAAAAATCACATATTTAAAGAATATGTAATGAGGCAAAAATAGATACACCATAATGGTAAATATTAAAAAGAATAGAGTAAGCTATAGACACACTGCAATCTTGAGTTTGCTTTTTAAAAATGTATGTACGAACTTGGAGAGAATAAACACAGGAAGACAGTACAACAAAATATACTAGCAAAGTTTATCCCATACTGTGGACTATTATTCTTTATGATTTACTTTATTTTCAAAAACTTTATCATTATATATTTATTTTATAATATAGAAAAGAATTTTTTAAATAAATATAAAAATTAAAACATGTAGCTTTTAACACCCTGTGTGATGGATTCCCTTGCCATGCTTTTGACCTAAGGTTGGAAGAACAGCTGAGTTCCATAAAGTATGACACATGACCTTTAGGAATTTAGACATGTCAGTGCTTCCTGGGCTGTAACCAGATCGAATACATTACAAATATGACAGTAGCTCTAGATTAGTGCTGTCCAATGCAAATATGATATGAGCCATATATGTAATTTAAACTTTTCTAGGAGCCAGATTAAAAAAGCAAAAAGAAGAAGTGAAATTTGTTTTAATAATGTATTTACTGTAATATATCCAAAATGTTATTTCAATATGTTATTAATATTGTAAAACACCACTGACACATTTTATATTCTTTTCTATTTTTCTCGTATAAGCATACCTCAGATACATTGTGGGTTCAGTTCCAGACCACCACTATAAAGCAAATACAATTAATTTTTTGGTTTTCCATTGCATGTAAAAATTATATTTATGCTATACTGAAGTCTACTAAGTATGCAATAGCCTTGTGTCAAAAAAAATGCAATGTATATAACTTAATTAAAAATACTTCATTGTTAAAAAATGTTAACCATCATCTAAGCTTTCAGCAAGTTGTTATCTTTTTTGGTGGTGGAGGTTCTCGCCTCAGTGTTGAACGCTGGTGACTCATCATGGTGGTGGTTGCTGAAGGTTGGAGTGGATGTGGCAATTTTAAAGTAAGACAACAATGAAGTTTGCTGCATCAATTGACTCTTCCTTTCACAGTTTCTCTGTAACATGAGATGCTGTTTGAGAACATTGTACCCATAGTAGAACTTCTTTCAAAATTGGAGTCAATCCTCTCAAAATCTGCTTCTGCTTTATCAACTAAGTTTATATCATTCTAAATCCTTTGTTGTCATCTCAAAAATCTTCACAGTGTCTTCACCAGGAGGAATAGATTCAATCTTAGGAAACCACTTTCTTTACTCATCTTTTAAGAAGCAGCTCCTCATTTGTTCAAGTTTTATCATGAGATTGCAGCAGTTCAGTCACATCTTCAGCCTCTACTTCTAATTCTAGTTCTCTTGCATATTCCACCATATTTGCAGTTACTTCCTTCACCAAAATCTTCTGCCCCTCATAGTCATCCATGAGGGCTAGAATCAGCTTCTTCACAAATTCCTGTTCATGTTGATATTTTGACATCTTACCATGCATCACAGATGTTCTGAATGGCATCTAGAATGGTAGTTCCTTTCTGGGTTTTCAGTTTACTTTGCCCAGGTCCATCAGAGGAATCACTGTCTATGGCAGCTATAGTTTTATGAAATGTATTTCTTAAAGAATAAGACTTGAAAATCAAAATGATTCCTTGACCCATGGGCTGTCGAATGGATGTTATATTAGCAGGCATAAAAATACATTAATCTTTTGGAATATCTCCTTCAGAGCTCTTGGGTGACCCAGGTGCATTGTCACTGAGCAGTAATATTTTGAAAGGAATCTTTTTCTCTGAACAGTAGGTCTCAGCAGGGGGCTTAAAATAGTAAACCATGTTATAAACAGATGTGCTGTCATCTAGGCTTTGTTGTTCCATTTACAAAGTAGAGGCATAGTAGATTTAGCATAATTCCTAAGTGCCCTAGGATTTTCAGAATGGCCAGTGAGCATTGCCTTCAACTTAAAAGTTTCCAGCTGCATTAGCTCCTAACAAGAGAGTCAGCGTGCTCCTTGAAGCTTTGAAGCCAGACATTGACTTCTCTCTAGCCATGAAAGTCCTAGATGGCATCTTCTTCTAATACAAAGCGTTCCATCTAAATTGAAAATATGTTGTAGCTAATGAAGGTAGTGTAGCTACCTTCATTAATGTGGCTTGGTCTTCTGGGTAACTTGCTGCAGCTTCTGCATCACCACCTGCTGCCTCACCTGCACTTTGATATTCTGGAGATGGCTTCTTTCCTTAAACTTCATGAACCTACCTCTGTTAGCCTCAGAATTTTCTGTGCAATTTCCTCACCTCTCTCAGCCTTTATAGAATTGAAGAGAATTAGGACCTTGCTCTAGGTTTGCCTTAAGCATAGGGATTAAATTTTGGGAATGTTGTGACTGGTTTGGTCTTCTAATCCAGACAACTCAAACTTTTTCCATATCAGCTATAAGGTTGTTTTCTTTTGTTATTATCCATATGTCCTCAGGAGTAGCACTTTTAATTGTCTTCAAGAAATTTTCCTTTGCATTCATAACTTGACTAACTGGCACAAGAGGCCTAGCTTTCAGCCTGTCTCAGCTTTCAACATGTCTTCTCCACTAAACTTAAATATTTCTAACTTTCGATTTAAACAGAGAGATGTGTAATTCTTCCTTTTACTTGAACACTTAGAGACCATTTTAGGGTTATTAACAGGCCTAATTTCAATATTGTTGTTTCTTCTTGGGGAAACCCAAGATGAGAGAGAGAGAGAGACAGCCAATAGGTAGAACAGTCAGCACACACACACATTTATCAACTAAGTTCACCATCTTATATGGGTGTGGTTCATGGCTCCCCAAAACAATTAAAATAGTAACATCAAAGCTCACTGGTCAAAGATCACCATAACAATAATGAAAGAGTTTGAAATAATTGCCAGAATTACCAAAACATGACACACAACTAAGATATCAGAGATACAAAGTGAGTAAATGCTGTTGGAAAAAATGACGCTGATAGACTTGCTTGGCACAGGGTTGCCACACTTGAATTTGTAAAAGAAATGAAGTATCTGCAAAGCACAATAAAGTGAAGTGCAATAAAATGAGGTATGCCTGTACTAAGTCTGAAATCCTGTGTATGTTTTACATTTGTAGTATATCTCAGTGTGGACTAGCCACATTTCAAGTGCTCAGTAGCCACATGTGGATGCCAGTGGCTACTGTATTGGATAGTGCAATCTAGAGTAATATTATCATCATAGTAATGTTCTTGTCATGTTTAGAACTTTGTGTCACACAGATTTCTTATCTGTTCCTTCAGTGCTTGGAAATGAAAGCTAGTGATTACATATTCTTATTAAACCACACATTGTCAGTTGTGTAAATCAAAACAATGTAAGTTTACAAATATAAAGTAACTATGGTTTTCATTTTTGGTATTTTTTAAAATACAGTCTTTTGCAATATGATTTTAAAGTTCAGTATTCCAATTCATATTCCTTATGAATTACAAATTCAATTTAGGTTGACTTTCTTCAGCAAGCTAATAAAGACTTGGAGAAGCATATACAAGAGCTTATGGAAACCAAGGAAACAGTGACTACTGAAGTTGTTAACTTAAGTAACAAAAATGAAAAACTCTGCCAAGAATTAACTGAAATAGACCAGTTAGCACAACAGTTGGAAAGACATAAAGAAGAAGTGCTTGAAACTGCTGATAAAGAACTTGAGGAAGCAAAGGTATGTCTAGGTTGTGAGTGTGCATTAATCTTCCTAGAGCATAGAGAGCTTGAGCCCTTTTGCTATCCAGTTCAGGTCTTTTGGGTGGTTGGTTGGTTGATTTTGTAATCTAAGTCTTTCTAAAGTGTTGCTTATACCATCTAAATGTTTGTGCTTGTTCTCATTGTTGGGGTGTCTTTCTGAAATTCATCTGTTCTTAGGATTGCTCTCCAGACTCTGTCCTATTTTCCTTCAAGATATTTGTCTCTGTCCTTTTATCTTAGCATTGTGAACAAGCTTTGAAATGTCCTCTATCTTTATTTTGTGCTCACGAACCCTTAAAAGATATTTTTTGAAATAGTTATTAAATAAAAAATTAGAACTTTATTGAAATAATCTCTTAATAATATAATAATGAAATAAAACTGTCCTGATTAAAGGCTTGGCCAGGCCCAACATTTCAGATTATGTTTTTGTCTGGTGCTTCAGAAGTTTTTCGTATCTTGAGACAGTGTGATATTAGATATGTGCCTTTCTTTTGAAAAGTGAGAGAAAAGCAGTTGTGAGAGGCAAGATGGAAAGGAGAACTCACATGATACCTAGACCACAAGTAGGTTTTCAGGTAAATAATTTTTAAGAAGGACTGTATATGCAAATTAAGAATCTAGATATTGATTTCTTAAAATGTGTATATGATGGTTCTGCATAATGCTTGGAAAGTCTTTATGTTATCCCAGGAATAGCTAGTTTGAGGACCACTACTCTACATCAACGAATTAATTTTATCCAGTGTCATCTCCACTAGTTAATGGTATAGAAGGAAACTGCCTCAACATAATAAACGCCATATATGAAAAAGCCCACAGCTAACATCATACTCAATGGTGAAAGACTGAAAGCTTTTCCTCCAAGATCAGGAAGAAAGCAAGGATGTCCATTCTCATCACTTCTGTTCAACATAGTACTGGAAGTCCTAGCCAGAACAATTAGGCAAGAAAAAGAAATAAAAAGCATCCAATATTATGTTTCCAAATGACATAATCTTATATGTAAAAGACTCTAAAGATGTTACCCTCCCCAAAAAAGTTGTGCATTAAAACTAATAAATTCAGCAAAATTATGAGACAGAAAACACACATAAATCAGGTGTGTTTCAATATGCTAATAAGTAAAATCCAAAAAGGAAATTTAAAAAATAATACCATTTACAGTAACAGCAAAAGGAATAAACACTTAAGAATAAATTTAACCAAGGAGCTGAAAGACTTGTACACTGAAAACTAAAAGACATTGCTGAAAAAATTATAGAAAACAAATATGAAAGACATCATATGTTCATGAACTAAAGACTTAATAGTGTTGAACTGTTCCTACTACCCAAAGCAATCTACAGATAAGGTGGAATCCCTATACGAATCCCAGTGGCATTTTTTATAGAAATAGGAAAAAAGTACTTAAATTTACATGGAATCCCAAGGAACCCAGAAGAGCCAAACAGTCTTGAAAATTGAAGAACATAATTAGTGCATTTTGAAGTCTGCTTTTGAGGCTTTAGTTCCATTACAGCACTCCTCTATATCACCCCTCTTCTTTTCTACCTATTTTGCATCTTCTATGCTCATGCACACAACACACTGAACATGGCTGCTTCTGTCCTGTTGGCAATGATCAAGAATGACAACGTGCTTACAAAAGATTCCTGTTAGGTCAGAATATTTTAATATTGACATTCAGCTCTCTCAGTTGCAGTTTAGAGGATTAAGTTGGTAATACCAGATGGGGAGAAAAGGGGAAATGACAGTGTCGTAGATGAATCCTACATGTGAAAGTTCAGAGAAAGTCTCACTAGTATATAAGCAAAAAAAAAGATTTTCAAGTGGCCCTCTTGTTTCGTATATTACAAGTAGGTCCCTATAAGTGTTCAAGATATTAAGAAAATAAAGAGGAGCCTCAGCTTTGGCCTCTCCAATGAAATTGAGACTTAGGGCTGAAGTTTCAGATTTTACTGGTGAGAGAGAACATGAACTACTCGGAAAATCACATGGTCTTATTTGCAGTGTGACTTAGTGGTAAGTATTCTTGACTTTTAGGTGTTTACCTAATAGGCTTTTTATTCCTAGAAAGAGATTAAAACAAAGCTCTCTGAAATGCAGAATCTTGAAGAAACAATGGCAAAACTTCAACTGGTAAGTAGATGTCACATTGGATTGCCAGAACTTTTGGTAAGAAAATGGTTATGTTTTACTTTACATACATATTTTTTTAATTGAGATGTAATTTACACATCATAATATCCACACTTCTAAGTTGTTTTGGTATAGTCACTAAGTAGTACAGGTGGTCACTAATGTCTAACAACATTTTCATTACTCCAAAAAAGAAACCTTATACCCATTAGCAAACACTTCCCATTTTCCTCTGCCCAGCCCCTGACAACTACTAATCTATTTTTGTTTTCCATAGATTTGCCTATTTTGGACATTCATATAAATGCAATCATACAATATGTGGTCTTTTGTTTCTGGCTTCTTTCATTTAGTACAATGTATTCAGGGTTCATGCTTGTTGTAGCATGTATCCATTATTTCCTTTTTATGGCTAAGTAATACTCCATTATGTGGGTGTAGATAGTTTTATTTATTTTTATAATTCTTTAATCTCAAGTACAGTAGAGAGCAAGTTAAATTCAAATTTGGAAAAATCTTAAGATTTTATGCTTTTTTAATTGCTTTGTGACTTGTCTCTTTGCTAATGTTAAAACCTGGAATTGATTACTTGATAATTACCTGTTGGCTTTTTTTAAAAAACGCTTCATCATCTTTTAATACCTTTGTTTGGAAGTGCAAACCATGTTTCTAAATATTGTTTGGTCTGGTGGTCTTCAGGTGAGAAAAATAATAATCATCCCAGCTTATACCTAAATATAGCATATAGTCTTTTTTTTTTTTAATATAGCATATAATCTTACAGTCTAGACCTGGCAGAATGTCTTACAGGTAAGAAACTCCTGGGTGGTCACCCAAAAGATTGTTGAGAGGATTTTTTTTAATAACTTATTAAATTGCATGAGTTTTTTATAAGATTGGTAACAAAGACTAATGCTAACTTCTAGTTTTCTCATTATGTATACTGTACTCTTTATACATTCTAGCTGCTGTTTTCTGGTGGCATAAGGCAAATTAAAAAATGAGGCCATTATGATATGCTGGCACATAGTAGGTGCTCAGATACTTGTTGGTATTTATTTACTCACTATGAATAGCATATCATAGTGGCTTCCTTTTTATTCAATTGCAGGTATTCAGTTCAATTCAATATTGAATAGTTGAATATCTCAACCTGCTAAGTGTTATCCACTCTTGAGTCTCATAGATATGAAATTCTTTCATGAGTTCAGTAAACAGAAAGTAGATATTTTGATGATGTTTTTACCACACGTAAGCTCCATCAGGACAGAGACTTCTGCTGTTTGTTTACTGCTGTTTGTGTGTACACTATAAACAGTTGAATGTGATTCAGAATGCTTGTCCTAGAACTCTGACCAAGTTTCAGTAGTCTTGGGTGACAGTAAGATATTGTAGTTATTTTCTGACCTTTCTTTTTTCCATTAGTGCTTCATTTTATGAGTTTTTAAAGATAAATACTAATGATACTAATCGCTGACATTTATTAAGCACTTGCCACGTCCTGGACATTGTGCAGAGTGTATCACACCGTAAGTTCATCCCCAGCAGTGAATACTTCCTGGTACTTCTCTCCATTGGGGAATGGGGTCTTAATCCCATTGTGTGCCGATGAGGCCGAGCGAATACCACTATAGTTACAGGTACCTGTGGTAGTCTCAGAGCTCTAAGACTTTCTTCTTGCCCTATGCCCTTTCTTTTGCCCTCCTTTAAAAATAAAAAGCTTTAAACTTATTATTTCAGAAACTCTGAAATACTAAATAAATTAAACTATGCTAAATAATTAAAAGAAAGTATGCATATTAGATGATATGCTAAATAAATTAAAAGAAAAAATCTAATAATTCTATTCAGAAAGAAGCACTGTTGCCATTTGGACTCTATGTTCCTTTTAGCTACAAGTGATAATTAACTTTGAAATGAAACCATATATTTCACAAACTTAAAGAGTGTGTATATGTGTATGTGAATTACTTTTAAATAAATGTGCTTACAAAAATGTATTTTAAGTGGCATAATATCTATGAAGTTGTTAGAAATATTAATTATAGTGTTAAAATTTGCAGGAATTAAACTCATGCCATAAAGAAAAGGAGAAACTGAGTGATGAACTCCTTATAAAATCAGACCTGGAAACTGTTGTTCATCAGCTTGAACAAGAAAAGCAAAGACTTACCAAAAAAATGGAAAGCTTTGCAATTACAGGTAAAATGTAAAATGCTGCCAACTTAAAAAGTGATTGTGTTTTTCTCTTCTTGTACTATTTTTCTTAGTAGATGATGTTTCATTCATTCATTCATTCAAGAAATCTTTCTTGAGTCCTTGCTATATCAGAAACTATACTAGACACTGTACATATAGTAGAAAATCTCTATCCCTCAAGGACCGTACAAGATTCTTTATATTTTGACTAGTTGGTACATGGAACCCAGCATGAATATTTTCCAGTAGAAATATATCCTTTTTTTGTGTGTGTGTGTAGTTTTATAGGTATATACATACCGTTTTTTTCTTTTTTTATTACTGTATCATCGATATACAATCTTATAAAGGATTCACATGAGCAACATGTGGTTTTTACATTCACCCATATTATCCAGTTCCTCCTCCATATCCCATTGCAGACACTGTCCAACAGCATAGTAAGATGCTATAGAGTCACTACTTTTCTTTGTGATGTATTGCCTTCCCCATGTCCCCCCTACATTATGTGTGTTAATCGTAATACCCATGAGTCCCCTTCTCCCTCTCTCCCCACCCCTTCCCTTTGGTATCCGCTCGTACCTTTTTGGAGTCTGTGAGTCCACTATTGTCTTCTTTCCTCAGTTTTGCTTCGTTATATACCACAAATGAGTGAAATCATTTGGTACTTGTCTTTCTCAACCTGGCTTATTTCACTGAGCATAATACCCTCTAGCTCCATCCATGTTGAAAATGATAGGATTTGTTTTCTTCTTCTGGCTGAATAGTATTCCATTGTGTATATGCCACATCTTCTTTATCCATTCATCTACTGATGGACACTTAGGTTGCTCGCATTTCTTGGCTGTTGTAAGTAGTGCTGTGATGAACACAGGGTCTGCATGGCATTTCTGCATAGGCTATTCACCCTATTTCTTGATTTAACAACTTTGGATAACATCTGTTATCTTCCATCTATAATGTATATTTTGCTCACTTACCATCACCATCTCTCTACTTTCCCCAACCAGTGAAATTATATCACTATTTTTGTCCATCTTTTTATTTACATATCAGCCTCTGTTTCATGTACCATCAATCTCTACTACTCTGTATCTCTCCAAGCCTTCACCTTCTTTTCCCTCTCTGCCTCTTAGCTTTCAGCTGTACTTCTACTTACACCATTTATATTGTGCTCTAACCAAAGTTTTCTTGCCATGACAAATTTCTTATTCTTCAATGAAGAAGACTGTCGGTATTTTTATAGGGATTGCATTGAATCTGTAGATTGCTTTAGGCAGGATGGCCATTTTGACAATATTAATTCTTTTTACCTAAGAGCATGGGATGAATTTCCATTTATTAGTATCCTCTTTAATTTCTCTTTGAAATGTTTTGTAGTTTTCAAGGTATAGGTCTTTCACTTCCTTGGTTAGGTTTGTTCCTAGATATTTTATTCTTCTTGATGCAATTGTGAATGGAATTGTTTTCCTAATTTCATTTCCTGCTAGATCATCGTTACTGTATAGGAATACAACAGATTTCTGTGTATTAATTTTATATCCTGCAACTTTGCTGAATTCAGATACTTGTTCTAGTAGTTTTGGAGTGGATTATTTAGGGCTTTTTATGTATCATGACTTCTGCGAACAGTGACAGTTTGACTTCTTCCTTACCAATCTGAATGCCTTTTATTTCTTTGTGTTGTCTGATTGCCGTGGCTAGGACCTCCAGTACTATGTTGAATAAAAGGCAGAGTGGCATCCCTGTCTTCTTCTGGATCTTAGAGGAAGAGCTTTCAGCTTCTTGCTGTTAAGTATGATGTTGGCTGTGAGTTTGTTATATATGGCCTTTTTTATGTTGAGGTACTTGCCCTCTATACCCATTTTGTTGAGAGTATTTATCATGAGTGGATGTTAAATATTCTTGAATGCTTTTTCAGCGTCTATGGAGATGATTACGTGCTTTTTGTCCTTCTTTTTGTTGATGTGGTGGATGATGTTGATGGATTTTCGAATGTTGTACCATCCTTGCATCCCTGAGATGAATCCCACTTGATGATGGTGTATGATCTTCTTGATGTATTTTTGAATTTGGTTTGCTAATATTTTGTTGAGTATTTTTGTATCTGTGTTCATCAGAGATATCGGTCTGTAACTTTCTTTTTTCTGGTGTCTTTGCCTGGTTTTGGTATTAGAGTGATGCTGGCTTTATAGAATGAGTTTGGAAATATTCCTTCCTCTTCTATTTTTTTGGAAAACTTCAAGGAGAATGGGTATTATGTCTTCTCTAAATGTCTGATAAAATTCATCAGTGAATCCATCTGATCTGGGGGTTTTGTTCTTGGGTAGATTTTTGATTACCAATTCAATTTCATTGCTGGTAATTGGTCTGTTTAGATTTTCTGTTTCTTCCTGGGTCAGTCTAGTGAAGTTGTATTTTTCTAGAAAGTTGTCCATTTCTTCTTGCTTATCCAGTTTGTTAGCATATAGATTTTTCATAGTGTTCTCTAATAATTCTTTATATTTCTATGGTGTCCGTTGTGATTTTTCCTTTCTCATTTCTGATTCTGTTTATGTGTGTCAATTCTCTTTTTTTCTTGATAATTTTGGCTTGGGGTTTATCTCTTTTGTTTATTTTCTCAAAGAACGAGAAAGATCCTGCTTTCATTGATTCTTTCTATTGTTTTATTCTTCTTGCTTTTATTTACTTCTTCTCTGATATTTATTATGTCCCTCCTTCTGCTGACTTTGGGCTTCATTTCTTCTTCTTTTTCCAGTTTAAATAATTTCGAATTTAGACTATTCATTTGGGATTGTTCTTCCTTCTTTAAATAGACCTGAATTGCTATATACTTCCCTCTGAGAACTGCCTTTGCTGCGTCACACAGAACTTGGGGCATTGTGCTGTTCTTTTCATTTTTCTCCATATATTGCTTGATCTCTGTTTTAATTTGGTCATTGATCCATTGATTATTTAGGAGCATGTTGTTAAGACTCCATGTGTTTGTGAGCCTTTTTGTTTTCTTTGTACAATTTATTTCTAGTTTTATACCCTTCTGACCTGAGAAGTTGGTTGGTACAATTTCAACCTTTTTGAATTTACTGAGGCTCTTTTTGTGGCCTACTATGTAGTCTGTTCTGGAAAATGTTCCGTGTGCACTCGAAAAGAATGTGTATCCTGCTTCTTTTGGGTGGAGAGTTCTGTAGATGTTCGTTAGGTCCATCTGTTCTAATGTGTTGTTCAATGCGTCTGTCACCTTACCTATTTTCTGTCTGGTTGATCTCTCCTTTGGATTGAGTGGTATGTTGAAGTTTCCTAGAATGAATGCATTACATTCTATTTCCCCTTTTAATTCTGTTAGTATTTGTTTCACATACATAGGTGCTCCTGTGTTGGGTGCATAGATATGTATAATGGTTATATCGTCTTGTTGGATTGACCCCTTTATCATTATGTAATGTCCTTCTTTGTCTCTTGTGGCTTTCTTTGTTTTGACATCTATTTTGTCTGATTCAAGTACTGCTACTGCTGCTTTTTTCTCACTATTGCATGAAATATCTTTTTCCATCCCTTCACTTTTAGTCTGTGTATGTCTTTGGGTTTGAAGTGACTCTTGTAGGCAGCATATAGTTGGGTCTTGTTTTTTAATCCATTCAGTGACTCTTACATCTTTTGATTGGTGTGTTCAGACCATTTACATTTAGGGTGATTACCGATAGGTATGTACTTATTACCATTGCAGGTTTTAGAGTCATGATTACCAAAGGTTCATGGGTAATTTCCTATCTAAGAGTTGAACTTAACTCACTTATTATGCTATTACAAACACAATTTAAAGGTTCTTTTTTTTCCCCCCTCCTTTTCTTCCTCTGTTCTTTATATATTAGGTATATTCTGTACTCTTGTCTATCCCTTTCTGTTACCTCTGGGGACAGCAATTTAACCTTAGGAATAATTCCATCAATAGCATTCCCTCCAAAATACACTGTAGAGATGATTTGTGGGGCATAAATTCTCTCAGCTTCTAGTTATCTGGAAATTGCTTAATCCCTCCATAAAACTTAAATGATAATCTAACCCGATAAAGTATTCTTGGTTCAAGGCCCTCTGCTTCATTGCATTAAATATATCATACTACTCCCTTGTGGCCTGTAAGGTTTGTGCTGAGAAGTCTGATGATAGCCTGATGGGTTTTCCTTTGTATGTGATCTCATTTCTCTCTCTGGCTGCTTTTAATAGTCTGTCCTTATCCTTGATCTTTGCTATTTTAATTATTATATGTCTTGGTGTTGTCTTCCTTGGGTCCCTTGTGTTGGGAGATCTGTGTACCTCTGTGGCTTGAGAGAATATCCCCTTCCCCACATTAGGGATGTTTTCAGCAATAACTTCCTGAAAAACAATTCCTATCTCTTTTTCTCTCTCTCCTCCTTCTGACATCCCTATAATACGAATATTGTTACATTTGGATTCATCACATAGTGCTCTCAGTATTCTTTCATTCTTAGAGATCCTTTTTTCTCTCTGTGCCTCAGCTTATTTGTATACCTCTTTCCTACTTTCTATTTCATTTATTGTCTCCTCCATTGTATCTAATCTTTTTTTTCTATAGTAACAGTACATTTTTATTTTGCTATCATTAATGTAAAATTACATGAAAAAGATTATGGTTACTAGACTCCCCCTATTATCAAGTCCCTACCATATACCCCATTACAGTCACTGTCCGTCATGGAGTAAGATGCTATAGAATCACTACCTGTCTTCTCTGTGTTACACTACCTTCCCCATGTCCCCTCGCCCTACATTATATGTGCTAATTGTAATGTCCCCTTTTCCTCCTTATCCCTCCCTTCCCACCCATCCTCCCCAATCCCTTTCCCTTTGGTAACTGTTAGTCCATTCTTGGGTTCTGTTATTCTGCTGCTGTTTTGTTCCTTCAGTTTTCCTTTGTTCTTATACTCCACATATGAGTGAAATCATTTGGTATTTGTCTTTCTCCGCTTGGCTTATTTCACTGAGCATAATACCCTCTAGCTCCATCCATGTTGTTGCAAATGGTAGGATTTGTTTTCTTCTTATGGCTGAATAATATTCCATTGTGTATATGTACCACATCTTCTTTATCCATTCATCTACTGATGGACACTTAGGTTGTTTCCATTTCTTGGCTATTGTAAGTAGTGCTGCAATAAACATAGGGGTGCATTATGTCTTTTTCTAACTGGGCTCCTGCATTCTTAGGGTGAATTCCTAGGAGTGGAATTGGGTCAAATGGTATTTCTATTTTGAGTTTTTTGAAGAACCTCCATACTGCTTTCCACAATGTTTGAACTGTTTTACATTCCCATCAGCAGCGTAGGAGAGTTCCCCTTTCTCCACATCCTCGCCAGCATTTGTGGTTGTTTGTCTTTTGGATGTTGGCCATCCTAACTGGTGTGAGGTGATATCTCATTGCAGTTTTAATTTGCATTTCTCTGATGATTAGCAATGTGGAACATCTTTTCATGTGCCTGTTGGCTATCTGAATTCTTTCTTTGGAGAAGTATCTGTTCAACTCCTCTGCCCATTTTTTAATTGACTTATTTGCTTTTTGTTTGTTGAGGTGTGTGAGCTCTTTATATAATTTATATGTCAACCCCTTATTGGATCTTCCATTTATGAATATATTCTCCCATACTGTAGGATGTCTTTTTGTTCTACTGATGGTGTCCTTTGCTGTACAGAAGCTTTTTAGTTTGATATACTCCCACTTTTTCATTTGTGCTTTTGTTTCCCTTGCCCAGGGAGATATGTTCATGAAGAAGTTGCTCATGTTTATGTCCAAGAGATTTTTGCGTATGTTTTTTGGTAAGAGTTGTATGGTTTCATGACTTACATTCAAGTGTTTGATCCATTATGAGTTTACTTTTGTGTATTGGATTAGGCAATAATCCAGTTTCATTCTCTTACATGTAGCTATCTGGTTTTGCCAACACCAGCTGTTGAAGAAGCTGTCATTTCCCCTTTGTGTATACATGGCTCCTTTATCGTATATTAATTGACCTTATATGCTTGGGTTTATATCTGGGCTCTGTAGTCAATTCCATTGGTCATGGGTCTGTTTTTGTGCCAGTACCAAATTGTCTTGATTACTGTGGCTTTGTAGTAGAGCTTGAAGTCAGGGAGTGTAATTCCCCCTGCTTTATTCTTCCTTCTCTGGATTGCTTTGCCTTTTTGGGGTCTTTTGTGGTTCCATATAAGTTACAGGACTATTTGCTCTAGTTCATTGAAGATTGCAGTTTGTATTTTGATAGGAATTACATTGAATCTGTAGATTGCTTTAGGCAAGATAGCCATTTTGACAGTATTAATTCTTCCTGTCCATGAGCACAGGATGTATTTCCATTTATTGGTATCTTCTTTAAGTTCTCTCATGCATGTCTTGTAGTTTTCAGAGAATAGGTCTTTCACCTCTTTGGTTAGGTTTATTCCTAGATATTTTATTCTTTTGGATGCAATTGTGAATGGAATTGTTTTTCTGGTTTCTCTGTCTACTAATTCATCATTAGTGTATAGGAATGCAACAGAATTCTGTGTATTAATTTTGTGTCCCACAACTTTGCTGAATTCAGATATTAGATCTTGTAGTTTTGGAGTGGATTCTTTAGGGTTTTTTATATATGACATCATGTCATCTGCAAATGGGGACAGTTTAACTTCTTCCTTACCAATCTGGATGCCTTTTATTTCTCTCTGTTGTCTGATTGCCATGGCTAGGACTTCCAGAACTATGTTGAATAAAAGTGGGAAGAGTGGGCATCCTTGTTTTGTTCCTGATCTTAAAGGAAAAGCTTTCAGCTTCTCACTGTTAAGTATAATGTTGGCTGTGGGTTTGTCATATATGGCCTTTATTATGTTGAGGTACTTGCCCCCTATACTCATTTTGTTGAGAGTTTTTATCATGAATGGATGTTGAATTTTGTCAAATGCTTTTTCAACATCTATGGATGATATGGTGGATGATGTTGATGGATTTTTGAATGTTATACCATCCTTGCAGCCCTGGGATGAATCCCACTTGATCTTGATGGATGATCTTTTTGATGTATTTTGAATTTGGTTTGCTGTCATTTTGTTGAGTACTTTTGCATCTGTGTTCATCAGGGATATTGGTATGTAATTTTCTTTTTTAGTGGTGTCTTTGCCTGGTTTTGGTATTAGAATGATGTTGGCCTCATAGAATGATTTTGGGAGTATTTCCTCCTCTTCTACTTTTTGGAAACTTTAAGGAGTACGGGTGTTAGGTCGTCACTTAATGTTTGCTAAGATTCAGAGGTGAAACCATCTGGTTGAGGGGTTTTGTTCTTAGGTGGTTTTTTGATTACGAATTCAATTTCCTTGCTGGTAATCGGTCTATTCAGATTTTCTGTTTCTTCCTGGGTCATCCTTGGAAGGTTATATTATTCTATAAAGTTGTCCATTTCTTCTTGCTTATCCAGTTTATTATCATATAATTTTTCATAGTATTTTCTCATAATTCTTTGTATTTCTGTGGTGTCTGTAGTGATTCTTCCTTTCTCATTTCTGATTCTGTTTATGTATGTACACTCTCTTTTTTTTTTTGTTAATTCTGAGTAGGGGTTTATCTATTTTGTTTATTTTCTCAAAGAACCAGCTCCTGCTTTCATTTATTTTATTGTTTTATTCTTCTCAATTTTATTCATTTCTCTCTGATCTTTATTATGTCCTTCCTTCTACTGTCTTTGGGCCTCATTTTCTCTTTTTCTAGTTTTATTAATTGTGAGTTTAGACTTTTAATTTAGGATTGTTCTTCATTCTGGAGGTAAGCCTGTATTGCCGTATACTTCCCTCTTAGAATGGGCTTCACTGCATCCCACAGATTGTGCGTTGTTGTATTATTGTTTTCATTTGTCTCCATATAATGCTCCGATTTCTTTTTTTATCTGTTCATTGATTTATTGATTATTTAAGAGCATGCTAAGTGTCCATGTGTTTGGGGGCTTTTTTCTTTTCTTTGCATAATTTATTTCAAGTTTCGTGCATGTGTGGTCTGAGAAGCTTGTTGGTACAATTTCAGTCCTTCTGAATTTACTAAGGCTCTTTTTGTGGTCTAGTATATGATGTATTCTTGAAAATATACGATATGCCTGGAGAAGAATGTGTATCCTCCTTCTTTTGGGTGTTCTGTATATGTCTGTTAGGTCCATCTGTTCTAATGTATTGTTCAGTGCCTCTGTCTCCTAACTTATTTTGTCTGGTTGATCTGTCCTTTGGAATGGGTGGTGTGTTGAATTCTCCTAAAATTAATGCATTGCTTTCTATTTCTCCCTTTAATTCTGTTAGTATTTGTTTCACATATGTAGGTGCTCCTATGTTGGGTACATCGATATTTGTAATGTTTATATCGTCTTGTTGAACTGACCCCTTTATCGTTATGTAATGTCATTCTTTGTCTGTTGTTACTTTCTTTGTTTTGAAGTCTAATTTTTGTGCTACAAGTACTGCAACTCCTGCTTTTTTCCCCCTATTAGTTGCATGAAATATCTTAATCCAGCCTTCCACTTTTAGTCTGTGTATGTCTTTGGGTTTGAGATGAGTCTCTTGTATGTATCATATAGATGGTCTTTTTTTTTATCCATTCATTAACTCTATGTCTTTTGATTCAGTCCTTCAGACCATTTATAATTAGGGTGTTATCAATAGATATATACTTATTGCCATTGCAGGTTTAGATTCATGGTTACCAAAGGTTCAGGGGTAGCTTCTTTACTATCTAATAGTCTAACTTAATTCGCTTATTGTACTATTTCAAAAACAGTCTAAGGGTTCTTCTTTTTTTTTCTCCCTTTTCTTCCTCCTCCACTCTATATGTTAGGTGTCATATTCTCTACTGCTTGTATCTGTCCACTGACTTTGTGGGTAGTTGATTTAATTCTCCATTTGCTTAGTAGTTAATTAATTGGCCTAGTTCCTTTACTTAGTTTTTATTTTCTCTGGTGACAGCTGTTTAGCCTTAGGATCACTTCCGTCTATAGCAGTCCCTCCTAAATACACTGTAGAGACGGTTTGTGGAAGGTAAATTCCCCCATCTTTTGCTTATATGGAAATTGTTTAATCCTTCCTTCAAATTTAAATGATAATCTTTCTGAGTAGGATATTCTTGGTTTGAGGCCCTTCTGTTTCATTGCATTAAATATGTTATGCCACTTCCTTCTGGCCTGTAAGGTTTCTTCTTAGAAGTCTGATGATAGCCCGATTGGTTTTCCTTTGTATATGATCTTTTTTCTCTCTCTGACTGCTTTTAATACTCTGTCCTTGTCCTTGGTATTTGCCATTTTTATTATTATAAGTCTTGTTGGTGTCTTCCTTGGGTCCCTTGTTTTAGGAGGTCTGTGCACTTCTGTGACCTGAGAGATGCTTTCCTTCCCCAGCTTGGGGAATTTTTCAGTAATAATTTCTCAAAGACACTTTCTATTCCTTTTTCTCTCTCTTCTTCTCCTGGTATGCCTATAATGTGAATATTGTTCCATTTTGATTAGTCACACAGTTCTCTTAATATTCTTTCCTTGAGGTCCTTTTTTTCTCTCCATGCCTCAGCTTCTTTTTATTCCTCTTCTTGAATTTCTATTTCATTTACCATCTCCTCTACCTCATCTAATCTGCTTTCATTTTCAATACTGTATTTTTCAAAGTTTCTGTCTCTTTCTTGAAATCCTCCCTGAGGTCTTGAATATTTTTCTGTACCTCCATAAGCATGTTTATGATTTTTATTTTAAAATCTTTCTTAGGATGATTGGTGATTTCAGTTTACTTAGCCATCTTTCTGGTGTTTGATAGATTTTGTTTTGTACCAGGTTCTCATGATGTTTCATATTACTAATGATTACTATGGAATAATCACTTTGTTTAGGCAGCACCCTCTAGTGCCCAGAAGCTCTACTCTCTGGAGCTACCCAGAGATTGATGGTGTGGGTCACAGGCAAGTGTCACCAGTACCTGCCAGGGAGAAAGAGCTCTTTCCTGCTTCCCACCTTCAGTGTCTGCCTCCACTGCCAGGTCCAGTGGTCCAAGCGTATAGGGAAGAGCCTCTCTGCTACGCCCCTGTACCTGCCACATGCAGGCCGCCCTCTGGCTGACCTGGCATGTTGGCCGTGGCAGCAGGTTTGTAAACCAGTGACAGCCAAGAGGAGGGAGCAGCAGGTTGCGTATCACATTGGGGAGCTTTGGCGCTGCATTGCCAGCCAGGGCATTGGAGCGTGTGAAGCTCCTGATAGTTCCCAACTTAACTGAACTGTTTGTGCTGGGATGATTTTGTCCACCTGTTCTTTCTCCTGAGCAGCAAACTCTGTGTAATCCTTGCCCCTTTAGCAGCCCTCTTGCCGTTGGGAGCCTTTCAAAATACCTGCCTTTCTTTTGTCCCAGAATGGCTGGTTGTGGGTACCTGTTCTCCACATGCAGCTGGAATCTCAGTCTCTCTGAGTATTCCACCTGTCTTTGCTTTCCAACCCCTCTAATCTCCAGAGCATTATGTAATGTGGGTTCATGCCATTGGAGTACATCTCCAGGCGTGGGTATTTAGCATTCTTGGGCTTCTATTCCCTCTCTGCTCCATTTCTCTTCTTCCCGCCTGTGAGCTGGGGTAGGGGAAGGACTAGGGTCCTGCTAGATCGCGGCTTTGCTACTTTACCATTTTCTGTGAGGTCTTCTGTTTTCCCCAAATGTAGGCTATTTGTGGCAGTCTTCTTTCCGGTTGCTCTTTCAGGCTTAGTTGTATTTGCTCTATTTTTGTGTTATATATGGTTTTGGGAGGAGGTTTCTGCCTCACTTCTCAAACCACCATCACGTTTAATCCTAGAAGTATATCCTTCTTTAAGGCAGACAGGTAATAGAATTAATTAAGACCAAGGGAAAGACTATTTTGAAGTAGTGCAGAGTTGAAGTACAGAATCTTTGTGAGGAGTGCAGTAGTATCACCTGAAAATACACACACATACACACCCCACACACACATAATTGAACTAAGCTAAGACTTTCTGCTTGGTACCATCCTAAATGTGTCAGTTAAGGAACATGTAGGAATTCATCCATTCATTTCATTCATTTGACTAAAGTTTATGAGCCTGTTGTGTGCTAAACTCTATTTTGGCTGCTGAGGTACATCATGGTAAAATGCCCAAGGTCCCTGCTCTTGTGGAGCCTTTTCTGTATACTTAGACTAGTAGCACATATGTGAAGAAATTAATTTTAGATGATAAGAGGTGTTCAAATGAAATGGGAACATGTGCTAGACATTGACTGATGGAAAGTCTCATTGACAAAACACCAGCCAGATGAAGATCTGGGAGCAGTTTTCCAGGCAGAGGGATTGACAATTCCATTCTCAATAAACCTGTGACTCTCTTCCCAGCCCCCAATCTAGTGGTTGATCTTATCTCCAGTTTCCCTATGAGAATAGAAGTCATCAGGGAGGCATTTTGTCAATTTTCCTGTCCCCAGATCTTAAACCTGTCCACCTTTGTCTTCCTTCCTATTATATTAGTGGTGTGTCCATCTTTATACTGCCTCTGTCTGTTCTCTGGGTCCTATCCTTTCTAATTTTAAAAACCTTACATATTATCTCCTTTTCATAACATTAGTCTTTGTATTGTTTTCTCCCACTGCCATTCAAACATGCTTACCCTTTTCCCTTTCTAAAAAGTATTGATCCATTCCTCCAGCCAGCCTCCTCTTCAGTTTGAATACCTTGAAAAGTCATCCACATTTGCTCTTTCTGCTTGATTCCCACTACCCTTTGGCTCCTCAGTCCATTACAGTTGTCTTTTGTCCCACCTCACCAACAAAACTGCCCTTGTTAAGGCCATCACTCACCTCCATTATGCTAAATGCAGTGGATACTTTTCATTCATTAATTCATTTGACTTCTTAGCATTTAACACAATTGTCCATTCCTTCTCCCTGTCCTGCTTTCTTCTTCTTTGGTCACTTCTTTTTTTTTTTAATTTTGTTATCATTAATCTACAATTACATGAAGAACATTATGTTTGCTAGGGTCCCCCCTTCACTAAGTTCCCCCCACAAACCCCATTACAGTCACTGTCCATCAGCATAGTAAGATGTTGTAGAATCATTACTTGTCTTCTCTGTGTTGCACAGCCCTTCCCATTCCCCCCCACACATTATACATGCTAATCGTAATACCCCCTTTCTCCTTCCCAGCCCTTATCCCTCCCTTTCCTCCCATTCTCCCCAGTCCCTTTCCCTTTGGTAACTGTTAGTCCATTCTTGGGTTCTGTGATTCTGCTGCTGTTTTGTTCCTTCAGTTTTTCTTTATTCTTATACTCCACAGATGAGTGAAATCATTTGGTATTTGTCTTTCTCCGCTTGGCTTATTTCACTGAGCATAATACCCTCTAGCTCCATCCATGTTGTTGCAAATGGTAGGATTTGTTTTCTTCTTATGGCTGAATAATATTCCATTGTGTATATGTACCACATCTTCTTTATCCATTCATCTACTGATGGACACTTAGGTTGCTTCTATTTCTTGGCTATTGTAAATAGTGCTGTGATAAACATAGGGGTGCATCTGTCTTTTTCAAACTGGGCTTCTGCATTCTTAGGGTAAATTCCTAGAAGTGGAATTCCTGGGTCAAATAGTATGTCTATTTTGAGCATTTTGAGGAACCTCCATACTGCTTTCCACAATGGTTGAACTAATTTACATCCCCACCAGCACTGTAGGAGGGTTCTCCTTTCTTTGGTCACTTCTTGAGATGAATTTGCCAATTCATCCTTCAGATTCCATAGCATGCTCTTATTTTGTAGCTTTTATCCTACTATTGGAACAATTTTTTGACTTTGGCTATGTTTTTCATACTTAAAATCCTTAACTAATGCTGGACATACAGTAAATACACAGTAAATATACTCTGAATGAATGAGAGGAGATGGGAGTGAATCAGAATCTGTCTTGAAAATAATTTCATGCCTTAGGATTGTAATAAGCATCATTTTTGAACTAGATGAAATTGCCAGTGTTAGACTACTTTTGACTCATGAAAAGGTGACCTCTATAGTAAAATTAATAGATGTATTTATTTGGATGGAGAAGTACTCTTAGTATAGATACTGCATTAAATTGAAGCTTAATGTTAAAATAGTGCATATTGTGATTGTTGGTAAGTAAAATGTCTTTTAGGGCATTTTCAGGCCACCCAAAAGTACCATGTAGTAATTTATTGTTTGATTTCATAATATTAAATAGTACCTATCCTTTTGGTGGGACAAAAGCAAAAAAGATTTTGATTTATTGGGTTTTATTTAAGCTTTTCATTTTTGCTTTTTTTTTTTTCCTTTCCACAATATTTGCCTCTTTGGAATCTGGCAGTTAATAGGTGATACACAAAACAGTTGATGATTTTTACTAGTTTCTGTTATAAAAGTTATAGATATAAATTTCCTTGGCTAATTATACATTTTATATGCAACACTCTTTTAAGCTTTAATTACTTTAACTTGCAGAAAGAGAACTTACTTTGGAAGTTGAGAGGATGAGGCTAGAACATGGCATAAAACGTCGAGACAGATCGCCTTCTCGTTTAGACACATTTCTGAAAGGTATAGAAGAAGAACGAGATTTTTATAAGAAAGAACTAGAAAGACTCCAACATATAATACAGCGAAGATCTTGCTCTACAAATTATTTTGCACGTGAAAAAAGTTCAATATTTAAAACACTAGAAAAGGTAATATCTTTTATAAGAGTAATGGATAAGGCAAGAGAATGTCTTCATGAACAGGATTTTCTGATGTATTATTATATTAAATGTAACTTTATTCATACTTGCTTTTAAAAACTCTTAATTTTGATTTTCATTTTCTTCCATGACTTGTACTGTTGGAACACTTCATTAAAAAACTACTTAAGAACAAAACATAACATACTGATTCCCGGAAATTAAGGGAAGATTGAATAGCTCATTATGTATATGGGAGAAATGCAGTGTGTCATTTGGGCTTCCAGAACCTGGAGCCAGGAACTCATGCTACTGGACATTTCGTTTCTCACTAGCCTTTATTTTCAGTATTAGCTGCATTTCTTTCTTGAAGCTTTGTCTACATGGCAAGCAACATGGCTTCATGCCATTACCAGCCTACCACCAATCAGAAATGTGGGTCATATTGTATACACCTGGTGTCTTGCACATTATTCATGCAATGGGAGAAAGTAGAAAGTAGAAGTGGGTGCTGGGAAAATCATTCCATTTGTCCATTACAATCACATTTACAAGTTGGTATTCTAAAGATGAATATTAGGTAAAGTTAACCATGAGTCATGAAAGGTTAAAATCATGTCTATTTTAGGTCTTAATTATTTTCAATGTTTAATGAGTATCATGTGAGTTCTTTAGATTTTTCTTTTTGGGTGTGTGTGTTTTAAGATTTGGATGTATAAGAGTCCCTTGACATAGAAGCTATAGGGCATAAATATGCAAAGAAATAAAAAGCTAACCATTTCAAACAATAAGGCTTCTCTCTCACTTACCAACATTACATTTCCCTGTATGGCCCCGGAAGATCAGAGACGGGTAAGATTCCTCAAGGGAGGAACAACCTAAGACAGGCACAGTAGCAGGGGGGTCATCAGGTGAGAAATTGGGGATCAACAGAGGTGAGGCTTAGAACCTCATCCCCCTGTTCTGAGAGAAATCTTCTGCATACGTGGATGTTTTATTGCCCTTGTCTAGCTTGGATTAACACATAGTCTACAGGCACACACTTGATCATCTACATTTGCTCTCTTACAACACTAAACTATGTTTTCTACCTTTATCTTGTATCTACCTACCACTTCAGCATTTTATTAAAAATAATAATAATAAAGAGAGAAATGTGGTATCCACATATAAATCAAGTATAAAAATCAAATGAGGGAGGCGGAGCCAACATGGCGGCGTGAGTAGGACAGTGGGAATCTCCTCCCAAAAACATATATACTTTTGAAAATACAACAAACACAACTAGCCCTAAAAGAGAGACCAGAAGACGCAGGACAGTGGCCAGACTGCAGCTACACCAGCGAGAACCCAGCGCCTCGCGAAGGGGGTAAGATACAAGCCCCGGCCCTGCGGGACGCGAGCGCCCCTCCCCCCAGCTCCCGGCGGGAGAACAATAGGCAGAGCGGGAGGGAGACGGAGCCCAGGACTGCCGAACACCCAGCCCCAGCCATCCGGGCCAGAGCGCAGACACAGTATATGCCCAGGGGGCCCTGGATACTGGGAGAACAGGGGGTAGACCTCAGAGCGGGTGCTGAAGCTGATGCCCCTGTGACAAAGAAAAGCGGGGGCTTTTTTGAAAGTCTTAAAGGGACAGGGACTTAACAGCTTGACGGAAAAATCAAATGAGTATTCATATTTGAACTGACTGTTTAGAGTTCATAATGCATGAGCAAAACCGAAGGTTTCTGTGATGGCTGCCCTTGTACTGTTCACCATGTAAGAACTTATTCACTATGTAAGAATTTGTTCTCCATGTAAGAACTTGTTTGTTATGCCTCAGAAGATTGGAGACTGACGAAAATTAGGCTTGGGGTGGATTAATGATTGTGCATTGAGCATTGACTCCCCTATACAGAATTTTATTGTTGTTAACAACCATTTGATCAATAAATATGAGGGATGCCCTCACAAAAAAATAAAAAATAAAAATAAGAATAAAAATATATAGAGATCACATAAAACCAAAAAAAAAAAAAGAGTCCCTTGAGGCTTATATGACCCTAACATTGTCTACACACTGTTTCATTAACCCCATAGGGAAAGTAAGATAAAATTAGGGGAAGTTGGAAGTAAACTCATTAAAACTCAAAACATTTCATTTCAAATGTATAAAAATATCAAATTATTACTATGTACACCTGAAACTAATAGGTTAAAAACATTAATTTCAGACTTGGCTGCATTCACCAACTTCTCATCTGAAGTTTTTTTTTTTTCCCTGAAGACCCTATGTCTGTTGTTAAATGATTTTGAGTTTTCTGATTAGACTCTGTTTTTTAACCTCTTTGACTAATGACTGAATTTGATTTGCAGGTGTGAGTATAAATGCTATGCTATGTTATCTGTTATAAGCATAATGAATTGGTGGGAAAATACAGTATAAATTAATTTATGTGTTGCTGAGTTGTTTTTTAATACTCCATATATACTTAGGACTCAGGAAATATTAAATCATTGACATGATCACCTTTGTTGTGTATGAAAATCTTCCACAAAATGATTGATCATTTTAATCAAGTATTAGAACTGAGTAGATAAATATCTCAAAGCTTTTAAGCTACATATTTCATTCAGTTGCTTGGTATGGATTCACAATTGAAAGACAAGTGAGAGAGATTAAGGTACTGGTAAAATTAGGAGAGGCTTTTTCCCCCCTTTAACTAAAACACCTTTCTTGAAATGTTTTAATATTATCTGACATAGATAAAGAATTCATTTTCTAAAGTTTAGAAAGTTAGGGTGTTCAGAGTATTTTAGAGTCCCAATAGTAAATTGCAGGTATGGTAAGGAATAGTAGGTATGTACATGAGTGAAATGGATGGAGGGAGTGTAAGAGAGTTGTGAGTGCTGGGTACTAAAGAATGCATTCCCACCTAAAATTGGGTATTTAAACATTTTAGAAACACTTTGTTGGCAATCAGTCAAAGACCTCTGTAAAGCTAGATTTGGTGCAAGCTGTTTTCAGCCTGTGCTTTATGGAAAATCATTAGGCACAGCTTCTTGTTAGCGCAAAAACTAAAAAAGAATTGACCTTTTAATATCAATGATCTTTGTTAGCAGTACACCCATTGATTCTCTGTCATCTGTGTAGGGAGGGCACTGGCCCCTTTCACCTTTTACTTACCATGGTTCCAACTGTGACTTGTGAGTATAGTGTAATGGAAAGTTCTTTTGAGTTAGAGGCCTGATAGAAGTTCCAACTATACAAACTAGCTTATTATGATCTTGAAGAAGTTCTCTAACTTCATGGAACCCCAGCTTCCTCATTTGCAAAGTAGGAAAAGTAACTACAACCTTTGTGAAGATTATATGAGATAAGTTGTGTAAGGGTCCAGTGTAAAATGTAGTTCCTAGTAAATGTGCTGGTTCAAAGCACATCAAGTGTAGTTAGAAAGTTAATTTCTGTTCAACATGTATGTACTGAGTGCCTGTTAGGAACGAGGCACTGGGAATATGAAATAAGGACTTAGTTCCTATCCTTATAACCTTTAGCACTGTGCATGTGTGTGCATCTGTTGGGAGTAGTGGAGTGGTGAGTGGTCAAAGGGAGTTATTAACAACTAAAACAAATATAAATATCTACCTACAAGATATATTTAAGAGAGCTCCTTCTTCAGAAGGCTATTCAATAACTGGTAACATAATCATGCAAATAACTTTATAATCATTTATAATTGTTAATGAAGAAAGGATACAGCAAGGATTAAGTATGCTATGAGAATATATGGAGGGAGGTCTAAATTAGATTGGAGAATCTAGAAGAACTCCTTAAAGAAAGTGACATTTAAATTAAGACCTAGGTAGTAATGAAAATTGACTCAAATCCTTATTCACTGAGCTCTTCTTTTCTAAAATCTCTGCAGATCACCTCCTTTCTATAAGATTTTTTATTTAGATATAGTTACATCACAGACTTTTTTATACTTACCTAAGCCCTGATTAATCTGCTTTTGTCCTGTAAAAACACCTTGTCCTTTAAGTTGTCTATATAGCTAATCTCATCCATTATGCCTTCATTTTGTTTGTTTAACCAAGAGGATAACTTATTTCCAAGAGGCAGGTGAGGAGTACTTACAGAAATCTACCATTTACCAAGTTTACCTTGGACATGGTATGTGCACAGTAGATATTTAATAACATAGATCAGGATGCTTTTCAATGTACCAAATTATCAGATTATGCTCACCAGGGGCTTCTGCAGTTAGTACTTCAACATGAAGATACCACAGGTCCCAAGTCTACATTTATCATCTTCATTTTCCACAGTACCTGTGAAGAGATAGTGGATCTTTTGAATTTTACTGGAATAATAGACATAATCTTGTTTTAGAAATGTTAGTAGTTATTTAGTGAAAATCCTTAATGTATACTCCCCTGCAAAAATACTTGTATTTATTTGGGTGCAAAAATAGACTTTGCATAGGTTTGAAGCTGTGCCATTGGGGGTTGATATGCCTGGGAAATCTTATATTCAGTCACAGACAACACTAAGGAAGGCGTAGGCTGCTATACTTACTTGAACTGGGTAATCAAACCCTTCTGGTCCCTCTGCTGGAAAGGGTTATGAACTAGTGTTTCCCAAAAATTAGCATGCACCAGAAACACCTGGAGAGCTTGATAAACCAGTTACTGATCCCTGTCTCCAAAGTTTCTGATTTTTGTATGTCTGGAGTGGACCCACAAACTTTGATGTCTAACAGATTCCTGGATACTGCTGATGTTTCTGATCGGGATTAAACTTTAGTTACCACCAGTATAAACAACTCAGGAGAATGACAGTTGAAGCATCTGATGGGGTATAATTGAGTATTATCATTGGCAGCTAGGTCCCTTCCTGGGAATGAAGACCAGGAAATTTACCCCAGTACTGCCAGTACTCTTATCTCTTGCTCTCATTATCAATTAAAAATTGTGTTCTTAATTACATTAAAGGAACTTGTGTTCTTTTTGTCTGTTGGCTTCTTTCAGTCAGTCTCATCACCATCATCCTGGTGATAACCGTGTGGTGATAATTATAACAGATGATAACTTCTGTTTTTACATTATGTTTCAGGGTGATTACAATTCAGAAATTCTTCTAGTCACAAGAGAAAGAGATGAACTTCAGCATATGCTGGAAAGATTTGAAAAACATATGGAGGATATACAGTGCAATGTTAAATTATTAACAGCAGAAAGAGATAAACTAAGTGTCTTATATAGTGAGGTAAGAAATTGATTAAAATTAAGCAAACAAAATATATACAGCCAGCTAATGCTAATGGAGAAAGTTTAAGTCCTTTAAATTACTGTAACATGGAGCATGTAATGTTCCTTCATAATTATAATTATAAGTAGTAGTCTCTACTATCATCCTTTTCTAGAGAGCGCTGTTACTTTTTCATATTTATTCTTCCTCTGTACTTTCTGCAGGTCAATTTGAGAAAATCTCCCTCTTCTTCCTTCTTACTTTTTTTATTGAACTATAGTTGACATACATTTTGTATTAGTTTCCAGTATACAACCCAGTGGTTCACCAGTTACCCACATTATTAAATCCTCAACTCAACTAGTGCAGTTGCCATCTATGAATGTAGGGAGACGTTACAAAATCACTGGCTGTATTCTCTATGCTATACTACCATCCCCATAACCAACTTACATAATGACTAAGAATTTCTGTGCCCCTTTTTCCCCCTTACCCTCTCCACCTACCCAACCACTTCAACCCCTCCACCATGGTAACAACCAGTCACTACTCAGTGTCTGTGAGTCTACTGCTATTCTGTTCATTTTGTTTTTAGATTCCACATGTAAATAAAATCATATGCTATTTTTCTTTCTCCACCTGGCTTATTTCACAGAGCATAATACTTTCTAGACCCATTCTTGTTATATCGAAAATAGCAGGATTTTATTTTCTGGCTGAATGATAGTCCATTGTGTGTGTATATATGTATATATATATATACATATATACACACACACCACACCTTCTTTATCCATTCATCTATTGATGGACACTTGCACATCTTGGCGATTGTAAACAATGCATCAGTAAACATAAGAGTGCGTTTGTCTTTTCAAACCAGGAGTTTTGTTTTCTTTGGGTAGTTCCTAGAAGTGGAGTTACTGAGTCATAAGGTATTTCTATTTTTAGTTTTCCCCAGCGACTGCACCAATTTACATTCCCAAACAGCATAGCAGGGTTCCCTTTTCTGTACACCCTCGTCAACACTTGCTACTTTTCTCTTGGATAATGGCCATTATGACTGGCGTGAGGTGATATCACATTGTGGTTTTGATTTGCCTTTTTCCCTGATGATTAGCACTGTGGAGCATCTTTCCATGTACTTGTTGGCCAACTGTATTTCTTCTTTGGAGACATGTCTGCTCAGGTCCTCTGCCCATTTTTTAATCGGGTTATTTGTTTTTCTGGTGTTAGTCATATGAGTTCTTCATACATTTTGGGTATTAACACCTTATTGGATAAATTATTTACACACTTATTCTCCCATAGGTTCTGCTGATGGTGTCCTTTGCTGTACAGAAGCTTTTTAGTTTGATGTAGCCCCACTTTTTCATGTTTTATTTTGTTTCCCTAGCCTGGGGAGGTATGTCCAGACAGAAATTGCTCATGCCTAGGTTCAAGACATTTTTGCCTATGTTTTCTTCTGGGAGCTTTATGTTCATGTCTTACATTTAGGTCTTTAATCCATTTTCAGTTTACTTTTGTGTATGGAGTTAGACAGTAATCCCATTTCATTCTCTTGCACGCAGCTGTCCAGTTTTCCCACCACCAGTTATTGAAGAGACTGTCTTTTCCCATTGTTTATCCATGACTCCTTTATCATACATTATTTGGCCATAAATGCATGGGTTTATTCCTGCACTCTCTATTCTGTTCCAATGATCTATGGATCTGCTCCTGTGCCAGTACCATACTGTTTTGATTCCTGCAGCTTTGTAGTGGAGCTTCAAGTCAGGGAGTGTGATACCCCCATCTTTGTTTTTCTTCCTCAGGAGTACTTTGGCTCCTCGGGGTTTTTTGTGGTTCTGTAGGAATCTTAGGATTATTTGCTCTAGTTCACTGAAAATGCTGTTGGTGTTTTGATAGGGATTGCCCTGAATCTGTAAATTGCTTTGGGCAGGATGGCCATTTTGACAGTAACGATTCTTCCTATCCATGAGCATGGGATAGATTTCCATTATTTGTGCCTTCTTTAATCTTTCTCATGAGTATCTTACAGCTTTCAGGCTACAGGTCAGGTCTTTCACCTCCTTGCTTAGGTTTATTCCTAGGTACTTTATTCTTTTTGGTGTAATGATGAACAGAATTGTTTGCTTGATTCCTTTTTCTGCTACTTTGTTGTTTGTTATATAGGAATGCAACATATTTCTGCATATTGATTTTGTAATCTGCAACTGTGCTGAATCCAGTTAACAGTTTTTTAGAGGAGTCTTTAGGGTTTTCTATATATAGTATAAGGTCATCTGCAAATAGTGACAGTTTAACTTCTTTACCAATTTGGATGCCTTTTGTTCTCTATCTTGTCTGATTGTTGTGGATAGCACCTCCAGTACCATGTTGAGTAAAAGTGGTGAGAGTGGACATCCTTGTCTGGTTCCTGATCTTAGAGGAAAAGCTTCCAGCTTTTCGCCATTGAGTATGATGTTGGCTGTGGGTTTGTCCTATATGGCCTTTATTATGTTGAGGTGTGCTCCCTCTATACCCATTTTTTTGAGAGTTTTTATCATGAATGGATGTTGAATTTTGTCAGATGCTTTTTCATCACCTACTGAGATTGATCATATGGTTTTTATCCTTCTTTTTGTTAATACGGTGTAATCACATTGACCGATTTATGAATATTGCACCGTCCTTGCATCCCTGGAGTAAATCCCACTTCATTGTGATGGATGATCCTTTTGATGTATTTTTTAATTCGGTTTGGTAATATTTTGTTGAGGATTTTTGCATCTGTGTTTATCAGGGATATTGCTCTGTAATTTTCTTTTTTTGTAGTGTCCTGCCTGGTTTTGGTATTAGAGTGATGCTGGGGCTCATAGAATGAGTTTGGAAGTATTCCCTCCTCTTCTACTTTTTGGAATGCTTTAAGAAGGATGGGTATTAGCTCCTCTTCATATGTTTGGTAGAATTCAGCTGTGAAGCCATGACTTTTGTTTTTTGGTAGATTTTTGATTACCAGTTTGATTTTGTTGCTGGTAATTGGTCTGTTCAGTTTTTCTGTTTCTTCCTGGGTCAGTCTTGGAAGATTGTATTTTTCTAGAAGATCGTCCATTTCTTCTAGGCTGTACAATTTATTGTCACATAAGATTTTCATAGCATTCTCTAATAATTCTTTGTATTTCTGCGGTGTCCCTTGTGATTATTCCTTCTTCATTTCTGATTTTGTTTATGTGTGTACACTCTCTCTTTTTCTCAGTAAGTCTGGCTAGGGGTTTATCTCTTTGTTTGTTTGCTCAAAGAACCAGGTCCTGGTTTCACTGATTTTTCTTCTATTGTTTTATTCTTCTCCATTTTACTTATTTCTGCTTTGATCTTTTTTCTGTCCCTCCTTTGGGCTCCATTTGTTCTTCTTTTCCTGGTTTCTTTAGTTGTGATTTTAGACTATTTGGGATTGTTCTTGTTTCTTGAGGTAAGCCTGTACTGCTATGTACTTTCTTCTTAGAACTGCCTTTGCTGCATCCCACAGGTTTTGGGCTGTTGCGTTTTTGTTTTCATTTGCCTCCATGTATTCTTTGATTTCTGTTTTAATTTGGTCGTTGGTCCATTGATTATTTAGAAGCATGCTGTTTAGACTCCATGTTTTTCTGGTGTTTTTTGTTTTCTTCATGTAATTTATTTCTAGTTTGATACCATTGTGATTGGAAAAGATGCTTGATACAATTTCAATCTTTTTTAAATTTATTGAGGCTCTTTTTGTGGCCTAGAATGCGATCTGTTCTGGGGTGCATTCCATGTGCACTTCAGAAAAATGTGCATCCCACTGCTATTGGGTGGAATGTTCTGTAGATATCTGTTAAGTCTCTGATTTAGTGTATAGCTCAGTGCCTCTTTTTCCTTATTTATTTTCTGTGTGGTTGATCTGTGATAATCTCCTACTTCTAAAACTGCCAGAAATAGGACTTAGTTTCACTCTGAGCCACAATGTTTATTCTTGTTTTTTAGACATGTAGGGATCTTTTGTCAATTGTTGTATCTTAGCCTAGTAAAAAACACTCTAGGGATGAGGTAAGTGATCCAGCTTGGCCCAGTTACAAATTTTCAGTTGACAGAGGGCTAGGTGAGTCTGAGCAGTGCATGGTATCTATCACCTAAACTTGTTCGTATACCAATCCCCATAAACCTAATACTTTGAGACATGGAGTTGGACATGCAAGTTAAAACGTCAAGTTGAAAAGGTTATTTTAGACCTTTTTGGGGATTCTTCAGTGCAGATTGATCAACATCTGGGCTTTCCTCACTGTTGGCTTTAATTTCAGTTTTCTTAGGTCTGCTTAATTACTAGTTGTACATCTGTTGTCTGGTTTCCAAAATTTTGCAACTGGCATTTGCCTTGGTCTCTTCCCATTTTATGATTTTATGATTAATGTTATGATTTTCCTTTGTCTCCCATTTTATTGGGGTTTGAAAGAGAGCAAAGTGAGCTTAGATTTAGTTTGCCTTTTCTTAACTCGGAACATATCCAAAGTGTGTTTTATTAATGTATTTTAATTCTTTAAGTCTCAGGCGCAGTTATCTGCACGAAGAGAAGAATCCACCGAATCCACAGTTTCCCATACTATTATTAGTCTTATGGAAAAGGAAAAAGAGCATGCATTGTCTGACTTAAGGAGGATTATGGCAGAAAAGGAAGCTTTAAAAGAAAAGTTAAAGGCAAGTAATAATATTGACTTTTTTTTAAATAGGTCATTTACTGAGAAAAAAGGAGGTCTTCATATATGCTTTCCTGTGAAGTGAGTAATTACAATGTAACTAGATCAGGGGTTGGCAAACAGTGGCACATGAGCCAAATCCAGACCACTTATGTTTTTTTCATGGCCTATATGCTAAGAATGGTTTTTACATTTTTAAATCATTAAAAATTATCAAAAGAGTATTTCTTGACACATGAGACTTACGTAATTCAGATTTCGTTGTTGGTAAATATTATTGGAATACCGCACTCATTCATTTTCATATTCTGTGTGATTTTTCATGTGCTGCAGTTGCAGAGTTGAATATTTGCCACAGAAACTGTATGGCCCACAAAGCCTAAAATATTTATTACCTGGTTCTTTATAGAAAATAACCAACTTCTAATCTCAAGAGGAAATTCGTCATGTGGAAGGACATTATCTTTATTTGCAAAACAGATTGAGATATTTGCATACCATGGAATTCACCTATTTAAAATGTACAATTCAGTGGTTTTTAATGTACTAACAGATTTGTTTAACCATCATTACAATCAATTTTTGAGCATTTTCATTACCTCGAAAAGAAAACCTGTACCATTAGTCTCCCCAGCCTCCTCAGATTCTGTTTCTATGGGTTTGCCTGCTCCTGGCATTTCATATAAATTAACTCATTCAGTATGTGTTTTTTTATATCTGGCTTCTCTTTAGCATGTTTCCAGAGTTCATTAATGTTGTAGTATCAATACTTCATACCTTTTCATTGTACAATAATATTCCATTGTAAAAAAAGGAACATTTTATCCTTTGGGTGGTTTCTACTTTTGGGTTTTTATGAAAAAAGGTGCTATGAACATTTTTGTACAACTTGCTGTGTGGATGTACTTTTCCATTTATCTTGGGTATATGCCTAGGTTCATATAACTACATTTAATAATTTGAGCAATAGCCAGTCTGTTGTGGCTGTACCATTTATATTTCCCCCAGCAATGTATAAGAGTTCTAATTTCTCCACATATTTACCAACACTTGTTATTTTTTTATTATTTAAAAGATACTGTCTTTTTATATTTGTATTTTTATTATCTTTTTTATTGTGTTTTTTATCATCATCATGCTGTTTGGTGTGAAGTAGCCTTAGTGGTTTTGATTTGCACTTCTTCAGTGGCCATCTTTTCATGTGCTTATTTGGCCAGTTGTGTGTCTTCTTTGAAGAAATATCTCTTCAGGTCCTTCATCCATTTTTTAATTGAGTTGCCTGATTATTATTATTAAGCTGTAAGTGTATATGTTTTCAATCCAAGCCCTTTATCAGATGTATGGTTTACAAAAACTTTCCCCCATTCTGTAGGTTGTGTTTTCATTTTCTTAATGGTATCTTTTGAAACACCAAAGTTTTTATTTTGATTGTGTCCAATTTATCTAATTCTTCTTCTGTTGCTGTGCCTTTGGTATCATATCTATGGACAGCATTTTATATTTCTCTTCAGAACCTCAAAAAAGTGAAAATGTTAATAAGCATAAAGCACTTAATGCTCAGCACTAAGAACTCAATATTAACTTTATTGTTATTATTATGTATTCCATAGTTAACTTCAAAAAGTATTATTGAATCAGTGCTTAGAAATTAGTAAAATTAAGAATATGAACATTTAATCATTATAAGGGTAGTCTTTATATTGTAAATTTTCAATTAAAGTTTTACTCCAACAGAATACATTTAATTGGGAACTTTTAGAATACTGCCTTCTAGAAAGTGCTTTCTTATAAAAATAAGTGTTAAAATTACCAATTGGAAAACTTCTGTGCAATATGGCAACTTTTAGCACAAGCTACTGATATATCCTTTTCTGTATTTGTTGAAATGACCAAGGAATATAAAACTAAGATTAAAAAATACAACAGTGAGGGCAGTGGAAAAGATAGAATAATAGGAAGGCAAGGCAGAAACCTCCTCCTACATACACACCAAGAAAACAACTATAGCATATACTACTAATCCTGAAAACAACCTGAAACCTTCAGAACAGACCATCTACACCTGGCGAAGAAGAGAAGGTCCACAGAAGGGTAAAGAGGCAGAGCCGCAATCTATTAGAACCCAAGCCCTTCCCCTATCCCAGCCCACAATCACAAGGTAGAGGAACAGAGCAGATAGGGGATAAGTTCTCAGGAGTCCTGCACACAAGACCCTGGAGATCTGCTCTGGAAACTTTAGTGAATCCATATTGCATTTAGCTTTGCTGATTAACAGGGCTGGACACCAGGGAGAGTTGGAGCACTCTAGGAGGCTGAGACTCCTATTGATAGTGGAGAATAGGAATGCTCCATAGGTCCTGCTGAGACCAAACACCAAGGCCACAGTTTGAAAGATTTACCAGCAATGGAAGGGTGCCAGACAAGCAGGGGTTGTAGAGAGCTCTCTCTAGAGGAGAAACGGAGGTGCATGATGCTTCCCCACCCTCCCTTAGCCCAACTTGTTGTGCACTCATGGGAGCCAGCCCTAAAAGCTCCATCTCCCTTGCTGGGAGCTCAGCCCCATGACAGCACTCCCCTGCACACCCACCCACCTGATAACCCGATTGGCTCATCAGTATTCAGACTTTGCTGCCTGGCAGGCAGGGTGAGACTTTCCCAGCTCTCCTGGCCAGCTCTCAGCACAACTGACGCAGTACCTGCAGGAGTCAGCTCCAAACACTCCATCTCCCTAGCTTGTGGCTCAACACCATGCCTCACCCCCCTGGAGACCCACCCTGCCCAACCCACTGGCCAAGCAGCTGCAACCATTGCTGCCCTGCAGGCAGAGGATAGCCACACTCAGTGATCCCAGCAGAACCATACCACACAAAGGGCACACTGAGGTGAACTGTCAGCCTCTGTTGACACAGATCAGTTACCACCTGCAGAAAGGCAGAAAGACTTCCTTTCCAACAGTGCACCAGCAGCAACTGCTGCTCCACCTCAAAGGACAACCAGGTACTCCTGAGCAAAGAGTCTTGAGCTTCTGGGAACTACAGGGTACTTTCATAAAGTCATTACTTTCTAGGCCAAGAGTCACCATAGAGCTCTCTAATATGAAGGAAGAAAGGAAGAAACCCAGACAAAATGAGGAGGCAGAGGAATATATTCTGAACAAAAGAACAAAGTAAGACACCAGAAAGAGGACTATATGAAATGCTTATTACCAGTCTTCTTGATAAATATTTCAAAGTGGCAGTCATAAAGGTGCTCACTGACCTGGGAAAAGACTGATCTCAATGAGAACTTCAATAAAGATATTTGAAAAAGAGTCACCCAGAGCTGAAGAATACAGTAACTGAAATGAAAAATACCATGGAGTAAATGAATAGTAGATTACTAGAAGTAGAGGGGACAGTCAATGAGATAGAAGTTAGAGTATAGGAAGGCAATCAAGCTGAGGAACAGAGAGCAAAAATAATTTCTGAAAATAAGAGAATGCTAAGATATCTGTATGACAACTCCAAACAAAACAATATTCACAAAATAGGGTTCCCAGAAGGAGAATAAAGACAAAGGAGTAACAAGTCTCTTTGAAGAAGTAATTGCTGAAAACTTTCCCAATTTGGGGAAAGAAACACACATCCAAGTCCTGGAAGTGCAGAGAGCCCCTAACAAAAGGAAGTCCAGGAAGGCAACCCATGACATATAGTAGTTAAAATGTCAAAGATTAAAGATAAAGACAGAATCTTAAAAGTGGCAAGAAGCAAACAGTTACCTATAAGAGAAAACTTCATAAGGCTACTAGCAGATTTGTCAGCAGAAACTTTGCAGGTCAGAAGGGAGTGGAGTGAAATATTTAATATATTAAAAGGGAAGAACCCACAACCAAGAATCCTCTACCCAACAAGGTTATCATTTAGAATTGAAGGAGAGATTAAACATTTCTCAGAAGAATGGAAGTTCAAAGAATTCACCACCACTAAATTGGCATTACAGGATATGTTAAAGAGACTTCTGTAGATGGAAGTGTTCTTAAGCCTAAATATTTTTCATCAGTGAAAATAAACCTACAGTAAAGAGAGCAGACCAGTTACTTACTAAGCAAGTATGAAGTTAATAAAACAAAAGTAGTAACATCAACTACACAAAATCAGTCAAGGGATACGCAAAAGCTGTAGATCAGGACATCATATGCGTAAAGTGTGGAGGAGGAAAAGAACAAAGAGTACTTTCAGCCTGTGTTCAATAAAGTGACAATAGATTGTTGTATGTTTAGGAAACTATCAATGAACCTTATGGTAACCACAAACCTAAAACCTATAATAGATAAACACACAAAAAAATGTTTTTAATCCTAGCATAATACTAAAGAAAATCACCAAATAAAAATAAAAGAGTGTAAGAGGAAGAAAGGAACCCAAAAGAACTACAAAAACAACCAGAAAACAGTTAATAAAATGGTAGTAAATGTGTACTTATCTTATAACAACCTTAAATGTAAATGGACTAAATGAGCCAATGAAAAGACAGAGGATGACATAATGGATAGAGAAACAAGGCCCATTTATATGCTGCCCACAAGAGACTCATTTCAGATATAAAGACATACACAGACAGAAAATGATGGGATAGAAAAGATATTTCATGCAAATAATAGAAAAAAGCAGAAGTAGCAGTACTTACAGACAAAATAGGTTTCAAAACAAAGGAAGTAACAAGAGACAAGAAGGCCTAACATAATGATAAGGGGATAAGTCCTAAAAGAGCATATAACAATTGTAAAGATCTGCACCAAACATAAGAGCACTTTTAATGTAAAACATACGAACAGAACTAACTGGGAAAATATAAAGCAATACAATCATTTTGGGGTACTTTAATACTGTACTCCTTAATCAATGAACAAAGAACAGAAAATAAAAAAGAAACGGAGGCAATAAACAGTACACTAAATCAGAGGCATAACAAATATCTACAGAACGTTCCACCCAAAAGCAGTGGGATACACATTTTTCTGAAGTGCACATGGAATGCACCCCAGAACAGATCGCATTCTAGGCCACAAAAAGAGCCTCAATAAATTTAAAAAAGATTGAAATTGTATCAAGCATCTTTTCCAATCACAATGGTATCAAACTAGAAATAAATTACATGAAGAAAACAAAAAACACCAGAAAAACATAGAGTCTAAACAGCATGCTTCTAAATAATCAATGGACCAACGACCAAATTAAAACAGAAATCAAGGAATACATAGAGGCAAATGAAAACAAAAACTCAACAGCCCAAAACCTGTGGGATGCAGCAAAGGCAGTTCTAAGAAGAAAGTACATAGCAGTACAGGCTTACCTCAAGAAACAAGAACAATCCCAAATAGTCTAAAATCACAACTAAAGAAACCAGGAAAAGAAGAACAAATGGAGCCCAAAGGAGGGACAGAAAAAAGATCAAAGCAGAAATAAGTAAAATGGAGAAGAATAAAACAATAGAAGAAAAATCAGTGAAACCAGGACCTGGTTCTTTGAGCAAACAAACAAAGAGATAAACCCCTAGCCAGACTTACTGAGAAAAAGAGAGAGTGTACACACATAAACAAAATCAGAAATGAAGAAGGAATAATCACAAGGGACACCGCAGAAATACAAAGAATTATTAGAGAATGCTATGAAAATCTTATGTGACAATAAATTGTACAGCCTAGAAGAAATGGACGATCTTCTAGAAAAATACAATCTTCCAAGACTGACCCAGGAAGAAACAGAAAAACTGAACAGACCAATTACCAGCAACAAAATCAAACTGGTAATCAAAAATCTACCAAAAAACAAAAGTCATGGCTTCACAGCTGAATTCTACCAAACATATGAAGAGGAGCTAATACCCATCCTTCTTAAAGCATTCCAAAAAGTAGAAGAGGAGGGAATACTTCCAAACTCATTCTATGAGCCCCAGCATCACTCTAATACCAAAACCAGGCAGGACACTACAAAAAAAGAAAATTACAGAGCAATATCCCTGATAAACACAGATGCAAAAATCCTCAACAAAATATTACCAAACCGAATTAAAAAATACATCAAAAGGATCATCCATCACAATGAAGTGGGATTTACTCCAGGGATGCAAGGACGGTGCAATATTCATAAATCGGTCAATGTGATTACACCGTATTAACAAAAAGAAGGATAAAAACCATATGATCAATCTCAGTAGGTGATGAAAAAGCATCTGACAAAATTCAACATCCATTCATGATAAAAACTCTCAAAAAAATGGGTATAGAGGGAGCACACCTCAACATAATAAAGGCCATATAGGACAAACCCACAGCCAACATCATACTCAATGGCGAAAAGCTGGAAGCTTTTCCTCTAAGATCAGGAACCAGACAAGGATGTCCACTCTCACCACTTTTACTCAACATGGTACTGGAGGTGCTATCCACAACAATCAGACAAGATAGAGAACAAAAGGCATCCAAATTGGTAAAGAAGTTAAACTGTCACTATTTGCAGATGACCTTATACTATATATAGAAAACCCTAAAGACTCCTCTAAAAAACTGTTAACTGGATTCAGCACAGTTGCAGATTACAAAATCAATATGCAGAAATATGTTGCATTCCTATATAACAAACAACAAAGTAGCAGAAAAAGGAATCAAGCAAACAATTCTGTTCATCATTACACCAAAAAGAATAAAGTACCTAGGAATAAACCTAAGCAAGGAGGTGAAAGACCTGACCTGTAGCCTGAAAGCTGTAAGATACTCATGAGAAAGATTAAAGAAGGCACAAATAATGGAAATCTATCCCATGCTCATGGATAGGAAGAATCGTTACTGTCAAAATGGCCATCCTGCCCAAAGCAATTTACAGATTCAGGGCAATCCCTATCAAAACACCAACAGCATTTTCAGTGAACTAGAGCAAATAATCCTAAGATTCCTACAGAACCACAAAAAACCCCGAGGAGCCAAAGTACTCCTGAGGAAGAAAAACAAAGATGGGGGTATCACACTCCCTGACTTGAAGCTCCACTACAAAGCTGCAGGAATCAAAACAGTATGGTACTGGCACAGGAGCAGATCCATAGATCATTGGAACAGAATAGAGAGTGCAGGAATAAACCCATGCATTTATGGCCAAATAATGTATGATAAAGGAGTCATGGATAAACAATGGGAAAAGACAGTCTCTTCAATAACTGGTGGTGGGAAAACTGGACAGCTGCGTGCAAGAGAATGAAATGGGATTACTGTCTAACTCCATACACAAAAGTAAACTGAAAATGGATTAAAGACCTAAATGTAAGACATGAACATAAAGCTCCCAGAAGAAAACATAGGCAAAAATGTCTTGAACCTAGGCATGAGCAATTTCTGTCTGGACATACCTCCCCAGGCTAGGGAAACAAAATAAAACATGAAAAAGTGGGGCTACATCAAACTAAAAAGCTTCTGTACAGCAAAGGACACCATCAGCAGAACCTATGGGAGAATAAGTGTGTAAATAATTTATCCAATAAGGTGTTAATACCCAAAATGTATGAAGAACTCATATGACTAACACCAGAAAAACAAATAACCCGATTAAAAAATGGGCAGAGGACCTGAGCAGACATGTCTCCAAAGAAGAAATACAGTTGGCCAACAAGTACATGGAAAGATGCTCCACAGTGCTAATCATCAGGGAAAAAGGCAAATCAAAACCACAATGTGATATCACCTCACGCCAGTCATAATGGCCATTATCCAAAAGAGAAAAGTAGCAAGTGTTGACGAGGGTGTACAGAAAAGGGAACCCTGCTATGCTGTTTGGGAACGTAAATTGGTGCAGTCGCTGGGGAAAACTAAAAATAGAAATACCTTATGACTCAGTAACTCCACTTCTAGGAACTACCCAAAGAAAACAAAACTCCTGGTTTGAAAAGACAAACGCACTCTTATGTTTACTGATGCATTGTTTACAATCGCCAAGATGTGCAAGTGTCCATCAATAGATGAATGGATAAAGAAGGTGTGGTGTGTGTGTATATATGTATATATATATATACATATATACACACACAATGGACTATCATTCAGCCAGAAAATAAAATCCTGCTATTTTCGATATAACAAGAATGGGTCTAGAAAGTATTATGCTCTGTGAAATAAGCCAGGTGGAGAAAGAAAAATAGCATATGATTTTATTTACATGTGGAATCTAAAAACAAAATGAACAGAATAGCAGTAGACTCACAGACACTGAGTAGTGACTGGTTGTTACCATGGTGGAGGGGTTGAAGTGGTTGGGTAGGTGGAGAGGGTAAGGGGGAAAAAGGGGCACAGAAATTCTTAGTCACCATGTAAGTTAATTACAGGGATGGTAGTACAGCATGGAGAATATAGCTAATGATGCTTTAACGTCTTCCTATGGTGCCATTAGTAGCTGCACTATGGGGTTGGGGATTTAATAGTGTATGTAACTATTGAATCCCTGTGTTGTATACTTGAAACCAATATATTACTGTGTTATCAACTATACTTTTTTAAAAAACTGCAATAGTACTGAAAACTCAGAAAAAGTGTTGTAATACCAGAATCTTTTTAGATAATAGGAAGGAGGATTTATGAGTTTCTATTATAGTAGGGTTTCACAAAAAAATTGAACTTATCATCTCAATCCTGAATCCTCTAGTTTCCTGTTAGTCCGCTGTCCACCCAGTTGTTGAACCAGGCATCATTACTGACTCCCTTCTCAGTGGGAGTAAGTCATATTTCTCAGTTTATCACGAAGTCCTATCGATGCTGCCTCTTAAGTAATGTTTAACATTAAGCCCTATCCATGTGGGAGGCTCGGTTCCAAGTGCTATTTATATGGACTGTCTGTAAATTTTCAAAATTGCTTTTTCAGATAGGTAATGCTTACAGATTTTTCTGGATTACAGTGAATTTAAATAATTTCCCCAAGATCGCCTAACTGTGAAGTCACATTGAGTCTGAGTCCTGAGCTCAGTTTCTCTTGAAATTGTCTAGTTTTTTTTGTTTCCCTGCTTTTTTGGCAGTTACTCTTTCTCAGCTCCATTAATGTGTTAGCGGTTCCTCAAATCTGTATTTTACACTGAAATCAGAGTCATCTTTCAAAAATGTAAATCTAGTCAAATCAGTTCCTATTTAAATTCCTTAACTGTTTTCAAGGACTTCCCCAAACTCTTCTCCCCCTGTTCCCTACCCATCATTTTCTTGACTCCAGGCTTAGTAGGCTTTTTCTTGCCTCCAGTATTCTACATGGGCTATTGAAAAGCCTTCATCCCTTCCAATTCCTTCACCTGGCCAGTTACTATCCATTGTTTAGAGCCATGTTAAACATCATTTGCTCACATAGAAAATGTACCCCAGACTCCAGAATTCTCTTGCAATATGTTGCCATAAAGTTCCTTTTCCTCACAGAATAGTCATGGATTTTATTTCAATATGTCGTTTAAGGTTTGTCTCTTCTACTGGGTTTTAGTATTCATGATGTCAGAGGCTTTATCCATTTTAGTCATTGCTATATTCCTACTACCTTGTTTGCTGCTTAGTAAATAGTTTATACTTAGTACTGGTTGAAATCATTTAATAAACAAAAAAATACATATAGCTAAGTGATCGTTTCAAATGTATAATCCAAATATCAGATGTCTTTGTTTTGTATTTTTACAAAATTATTTGTGTGGAAGTATGAATCTGTACTAGAAAAGTTATCTGGGAATACCAACTAAATATTGTTTGTCCTAGACTTGTCATCAGCCAGCGTTGAATAAGGTAATGTAACCAAAAAAATGGCACTGTTTATGCTGTTGACCAGCCCATTCTTGAAACTTTGACCCTTGCGTGACCTTGTGGTTATCTCTACCCTTTGTCTTTCTGATCTCATCTTTTCTTCCTTTACACTCTCTTCCTTTTATATCTCATTATGTGAAGGCATACTCATGAGCTTACTTATCCTGCTGTTTTTTTCCCTTTATGGTTGTGCTAATAAATTGAGCTGTATAAATCTTTTAAATGAATCCTTACCTGTCTGTGTTTTCTATTACTGTTATACGAGGAGTTAGAGTATAAAAGATGAGAAACTCTTATTTTTTAAACCAAAAACATTGTTTTTATGAAATTTCTAATGATTTTATTTCTAAAACATTTGTTACAAAAAAACAAATAAAATAGTACTATAGATTTGCATTGCTTACTTTGTTAATTTTGTTTTATTATCTGATGCAAATTAACACCCTCTATAAAATTCTCTTTCAGAATCTCCAGGAAATGAGTCTTTTTGAAAAATCAGAATTAGAGAAAAGTATTGAACATTTGACATGTGTTAATCACCAGGTAAATTATCAAACTGGATTTGTGGTATATTGTGTTGTAGGAGTGACTATTTTAATTATAGTTTTAGAGAACAGTATGTTTTTAAATTTACAAAATAGCATACATATAATAAGAGAAGCTGTACAACAGTGATAGAGGGTATGTACTCTGAAGGTTTACTACTTGGGTTCTAATCCATCTCTGTGACCTGTAGGCAAGTTACCTACACTTTCTGCCCCTTAATTTCTTTATTTGTAAAATGGGAATGGCCTTGTAGTCCTTCTTAGGGTTTTTGTGACGATTAAGTTAGTTAATGCATGTCAAGAACTAAGAAGAGTCACTGGCATGTTATAAGCACTCAGGAAGCATTAGCTATAATTTTTTCTTTTTTTTGCTTTTGTTAAAAAATCATATAATACAGAGTAAAAAATGAAATTCTCCTTTGTTCCTTATTGCTCTCTGGCGATAGGATTTTTAACACATGTGTATGTGTTCTGACAGTCTTCTTTCTGTTTCATTTTTGGCCACTTTACTGTGTCTTCACTGTTTTAAATTTGTCTGCTAATTCTGTGATCTGTTTCTATCAACTTCATGTCAGTTAATTTTTTACTTTTGCCATGAATTGTATTTTCCTGTTCCTTTGAATGCCTGGTGACTTTAGATTGGGTGTTAGACATTGTGAATTTTACGTTCTTGGTTGCTGCATAGCTTGTATTCCTATAAATACTCTTGAGGTTTGTTCTGGGATGCAGTTAGGTTAGACAGAAGTATCTTGATCCTTTTCATTTTTATTTTTAAGCTTCATTAGGTGGGACCAGAGTAGCTTTTAGTCTTTGACTAACTGTTTCACTACTGACACAAAACCTTTTTGAGTACATTTTATATTGCTCCATGAATTAGGAGATTTTCAAATGATTGATGGGAACAGGAACTATTCTTGGCCCTGCATGAGTCCCAAATATTGTTTTCTCTAATTCTGTGATCATTCCTTGGCCTTGGGTAGCATCCTCTGTGCTCAGTCTGCTCAGCTGAAGATTTAAGAGGTTCCCTATACAGATCTCTGGAGCTCTCATTTTGTGCATCTCTCCTTCAGTATCTGCCCTGCAAATTTTAGCTGCCTTGGCCTCCCTTGACTCTTGAGTCCTGTCTTCTGAAAAGACTAAATTTGGCTCAAGGGCCATAGTTTGCTGATCTCCACCCAGGGCACTTATCTAGAAATGGTTTTGCTGGCTCACAGGGTATGCCTTTCCTGGACAATGCTAAGTTATTCTCCAAAGAGGTACCAGTTTACATTCCAGAACTACACATACTTGCTAATAATACTTCTTGTAACATTAATTTCTGATAACCTGATGAATATGAAATGATTTTACTGTGGTTTTAATCTGCATTTCTTCTATTATTGAGGCACAATATCTTTTTATTAGTAGTTTATTAACTATTTTTTATTTCTTCTACCATGAAGTGTCAATTCACATCTTCTGTTGAGTTTTTTAAGTTAATTGTATAGCAAGTTACTCTGTCAGTTAGTGGCTTGTCTTTTCAACTTATGGCAGGTCTGACCTCTGCCTACTAGATCACAAGAAGCACCTTCTCCCCTAATTGTGACAACCAAAAATTCTCCAGATATTGCCAAATACCTTCTAGGAGGCAGATTTGACTTCAGTTGAGAACCACTGATCTAAAGTGACCACAGTAAGGAATACCAATTAGAAACTAGCTGATTTGCCCTGAGGAAGCTCACACATCAAGGCAGCAAAAATGAATGAACAGTAGCTACAAGCATCAATATGCATGAATCTTAGAAATATTGAAGAAACATACAGTATGATTCCACTTATGTAGAGTTCAAAAACATTCAGATATAAACTGTATATTGTTTAGAGATTCAAACAGATTTGCTACACTAAAGAAAAGCAAGACATGACAAACACAAGACTCAGGATAGTGGTTACCACCACCAGCAGGGGTTGGGTCACGTTTGGAGACTGCTCACAAGTAGTTTCGAAGGTTCAGGTAATATTTTTTAAAGTCAGGTGGCAGATACACAAATGTTCATTTTTTTATTCTTCATATTGTACAAGTACTCTTGTTTGTACAAGAAATACCCAAGGAATTCTGCAACATTTTTAATGCAAAAAAAAAAACAGTCTCCTTTCCCACCTCCCCATCTTCTCCAGAATTATCAACCTGGTTGTTTACCTCTCTGTTTCTAAATAATGCACCTGTGCTGCTTAGTCTTACTTTATTGACTTTTAAGGTTTTTTAGTACATTGCCTTGATGGTAGATAATGACCTAGCAGTCCTCCCTCTTTCCTCCCCCAGTACCTCAACGTAGCTTAACTACATATTTTGCTTACTTTAGTGGTTATTGTTCACATTATCATGACTTCCCGTGGTCACAGCTCAGCCAAGTGAGACAGTACTACTCTTGCCTTTCTTCCTGTAGACTGTTTTTTTCTGGAGTTAATAATTGCCTTTGTTTAGTTTCTTTTTTTTGTTGCTTTTCTGTTTTCATTGAACCCATTGCTAATTTTTGTCAAGAACTCCAACATCTGCCACAAAAAATATTGAAACCTATCGGTTCTGTTTTTTCCCCCGAAGACCTCCCTTCTTGAGCTTTCCATCTTCCTGCTGTGCTGTGGACTGTCTCTCTAAAGCTCTCCTCATAAGACTTTCCCTGTCCCCCCTCTGTTGAATCCCATGTTTTCTTCTTTCTCGGTTTTTCCTTTGTTCTGGTATGGCTCCTTCTCCAGCAGTTTCCTGAAAAAGAATTACATGGGAAGAAACTTATTTTATATTCTACTACTATGAAAATGTCTTTATTCAACTTTCATAATTTTGATTCTGAGTTAGCATATGATTTATGATTTTGGCTTCTAATCTAGATGTGGATATCTAGATTGGAAAATTTATTTTCCGTAAAAATTTTGAATACTGTCCTCCATTGTTTTTTAACTACCTTTTAGATTTCTGGTGCTATTCTGTTTCTTAGTCCTTTGTACATGGCATGTTTTCATTTCTGAAAAGTCTTAGGATTTTCTTTTTATTTATTATTTTCAGTTTCTGGGTAATTTACTATGCTCTTCCATTTTCTCTCTCTAGAACTTCTGTTAGCTGTTTTTAGACCTCCTAAAGACATTTTAGGTTCTTACCCTTCCTTTATCCCTTATTTGCTCTTTGATTTTTGTTCCACTTTCTGGGAGATTTCCTCAATGTTATCTTCAACCCTTCTATTGATTTTTTTTTTATTTAGTTAAAGTTTATTTCCAATAGAACTTTCAAGAAAGAGGTGGGAGATATTTAAGAGATGAGGATTCTAGTATGTAGCCTTTCAACCAATTAATTCTGCTTGTTCAGTTCTGCTCATTACCCCAACTCATTGTTCGATGCATCAATATGTTGAGCTTCCTCAGGGCAAATCAGCTGGCTGCTAATTGGTATTCCCTACTGTGATCACTTTAGATAAGTGGTTCTTAACTGGAGTCAAATCTGCCTCTTAGGAGATATTTGGCAATACCTGGTCAATTTTTGGTTGTCACAATTAAGGGAGAAGGTACTTCTTGTGTGTAGTAGGTACAGAGGCCAGGACTGCTGCTAAATGTCCTACAATACACAATGCATAGGACAGCCCCACATAACCTGGCCCTAAAAGTCTGTAGTTCTTGGGTTTAGAAACTCTGCTTTAGATTGTATCTTTCACTCTGAGTCACTATTCTGTCTACTCATTGTCTTCCACAATTTTGAAGTCACTTGTCCACTCTTGTTTTCTTTCTCATCCCCAATGTCCTTATGAGTGTATAACATTCTTACTCCTTTACTGTCATTTAAGCACTGTTTCCAGAGAGAGGGGAGATAACAATGTATGTGGTCAGTCTAGTTTTAATGGGAGAACTTATACTTATTGCTAATATTTCTTGGTTTTGAATTTTTATGTATAGATCATTATCCCATTTAGAATGTGTTTTTATATGGACAATAAAACAGATCTACCCAATTTTGTCTCCAATGAGTGGCTGTCCCAACTCTTTTTCAAAAGAGTTTGCCTTTTCCTTTCTTAAAATGCTACCTTTTCTAAATTTACATCTGTGTACATGTATTTGCTTATCCATTTCTAAGTAAATCTGCTGTTTGAATTACAGTAGCTCTTTAATTTATTTTGATATCCTATAAGGCAAATCTACTGGCATTCCTTTGCTCCTGATATTTTCCCTATTTTTTTTCCTTAAGTTTTCTTTAATGACAAATTTCTTTAAAATTCTAAGTGAATTTTAGAAAGAAATCTAAACCACTCTTCTCCCCTTATTTAAAAAAGGTTCTGTTGGGGTTCTTATTGAAATTTCATTGAATTTACAGTTACTTCAGAAAATTTTAGTACCTTTCCAATATTATATTCTCATTCAGAAACATGATGTATCTCTAAGTCAGATTATATTTTATGCCATGTAGGAAAATTTTACAGTTTCTTCATATAAATCTTGCCCCTTTTGTGTTCAAGTTTGCATATTTTCTGCTCTGATTTTTCTTCAGCTTGATCTTATCTACTGTTTTTTAGGTTTTGCTTAAGATTTTGCTGTGCTAATGGTTTCCCTTCCTGTTTTCACTGTTCCTATGGGTATATTTTTCTTGCTTGCTTGCTTTTTTTTTTGTATCTTTTCTGTCATTTCAGTGATATTGAAGAGGAGTGGTAAATGTGTATGCCCATTCTGACATGTAGAATCAAAAGTGTACATATGACTTTTAAAGTTTTTTTAAATAACTCTTATTTATTTCCTTGGTTTTCTTCTGGAAATATTATTAAAAAGTGCTTAAGAAAAACAAAACTGAGAACTATACCTATTAATTCTTAATATTTAAATTATAGCTTGAAAATGACAAATGTGAATTAAAGTCTAAAATACTACTAATGAAAGAAACAGTAGAGTCATTAGAGAACAAAGCAAAACTCCAAGCTCAAAAACTTAGTCATGTGGCTGGTGACTCATCTCATCAGAAAACAGAGATGAACTCACTTAGGTAAGTTTATCAAAAATTTTGTTATTTCACTGTTGGGAATGAATCTGTGGCTGTGTAAGGCTCATTCATAATGGTGACATTTATTTAGGTCAGCCCTTTGAGCAGTGTTTCCCAAAGTTCGTCTTGCAGCAGAATTTTCTGGGGGGCTTTTGAAAAGTGCAGATGTAGGGGCTGATCTCTGGAGGTTCTTACTGATTGAATGAATCTGGGTAGGTTTTGAGTATCTGTATTTTTAAAGACTTTCATAGATTGATACAATTGTATGCAAGTTTTTATACCTTCCTCCTTCCAAAGTCTCCCTACCAGATACTTGGGATAATTTGTACTTCATAGTATACATTCTGAAAATTACAGAATGTTTTGCTACCTATGTCATCATCCTTCTCTTTCCTTTTTCAAACAAGTATAAAATCAGAATGCCTGATTACATAGTCTAAAAAGGTGATCTGTCTAAAAAATGGTAAGAAGGTCAGTATGGAAAAATAGGCTGTATCTACAGGTTGGAATCAGTTATGAAAAACTTGGTATGATAACCAAGAGTGTCTGGATTTTATGTTATAAACATAGAGAACAAATATTAAACCACAGGGGTGACATGATTAGCATGCCTTTTAGAAAGTGAATGCTGATGGAAATAAGGAAGATGGATTTGGAGTCTTAAAGAGACTGATGGCCAGCAAATGGAGACCATGTGGACTGAAGCAGTGGCAATGAACTTGGAGAAGAAAGCCCAGATTTCAGAAACATTTCTTACATAAAATCAAAAGGATTGGGTACTTTTATGGGAATCAGAGAAAGATACAGTAATGCAGAATATTGTCTTAGGAGATTGGATAGTCAGCCATTAATCAATTTAGAAGACTGATGGAAACAAAAAGACAAGTTTTTTTCTGGACTGCGTAGCTACAGTAAGTAAAAAGATACTGAGGTCAGAAAAGAGTCAGTCTGAAGAATCAGAGGAAATATTTCTCTTTAAATTACATTTGCAATAAGAACGAGAAAGAGATTTTCAGATGTCAGCATGATATTGCATATGTGAAGCTAAGTCAGTCATAAAGTAGTAACAACTTGAGGTTCAAAGGACTGTAGTAAGTGATAATTAGAAAAAAAAGATTGATTAATTAAACTGAAAGTGTTAACGAACATTTCAGAAAACTGAGTTGGTGAAATAGAAAACAACTGAAGAAATTCACCTAGAACTCAGAACACAAAAGGATAAAAATAAATGAGAGAAAGATGATAGATCTATATATAAACACTGAGAATTGCAAAAATAAACAGCAAAATTGAAAATCAAAGGAAGAATTAGAGAAAGAAAAGCGTGAGGTTATTCATAAGGGGTTCCTGATTATCAAACTTAATGAAATAAGACCAAGAATTAGATGTGTCCAGTTAAAGAATATGATATTAGGGACTCAAATAGGGCATCTCCAGTTTTTGCTCTTTTGTTGCTCTGATTAAAAGTCTTGATAAGTTAGACTTTAGGAAGAAGTAAGGTAGAAGCTGCTTTTTTGCCCCTTTTTTTTGGCAAGTGCTACATACATCCTATGAATGTACCATAGAGAGAGGCTGAATGGACCAGCCTCTCTCCTTCTGGTTAATTTCTATATTCCAAAGTAGAGATACTGTGTCATATTTCTATCACCCAGAACTACTAGTGTACCCTTTTTCTTCTTGTGTCCAGCTGACTAGATCTGGCATTTAATTCATTTTGCTTTTTCCTTCCAACTACAGCCGCAAGTCTCCTTACCTCACAGGAGGCCCTTTTCATTCTCAAAAGGCAGAGCTTTCAGTGCCCTTTCTTGGGTTCCCTAGCCACAGCTTTTAGGTGTTTTCATTGTTGTAGGAATTTCCTTTTCTCTTGTGAGTTCAATTTGCTGCTTCCCTCCCCTAGGAATAATTCAGTCACTGTGTTGTAGGAAGGCATTGTGAGGATTGTTTTTCTCTCTACCTTGTATATTGTAACCTGGGGAAATTGCATGATCCCATAACTTTGTTTTGTTCTGATAGAAAATCTCTGAGGAAACTGTATCAGTCACGTTCTCCATATCAGTAAACATTGGTGGAACCCTGAGTTGAAGCTGTGTGGCCCAAATCCAAAGCTAAATCAATACAAACCATACTTCTCAGCACTCTGTGGAAACAAAGCCACGTTGTCCAAACTGAGTGCCAATTTCAGTTATAGAGATCTTGCTGCCCACATCAAGTTCTCTTTCCCTCGACATGAAGACATTTAAGAAGCTGATACTCATATAGGTGAAGCACATGTTCCTTCCCATGCACCTGGTACATCTTCTCTTCCTTCCTGGGTCAGGCATTTTTCACCAATTATGAGTGCCACCAAATAGTCTTTTCTATATGAAGGACAGTCTCTAACTGTCTAAATAGAGGATCTTTGGTCTGGTCTCTTGGTGCAGCACCAGATGACATAATAAAAATCCTACTTTATAACCACCCATTAATGTAAAACAAATGACTGTTCACTCCCTTGAATTTTAGTATTTAATGAGACCTGGCATTTTTATACCTCAAATCAAAACTCCATAATGCTAAAAGCAGCTTTGTTGTACACAGGAACGGTCTTAGCCCCTCAGAACATGCTAGCCATCCTCTAGAGCTGGGGTCAGTAAAATTTTTCCAGAAAGGGACATAGTCACTATTTTAGACTGTGTGGTCCATGCAATCTCTGTTGTACCTATTCATCCCTTTGTACCACAAAAGCAGCCACAGGCAATATACAAATGAAGTGGAGTATGATCATGGTACAATACAACTTTATGGACACTGGGATTTACATATGATTTTCACATGTCATGTATTGAAAATTGTTCTGTTGAAATTTTTTCCAATCATTTAAATGTAAAAATCACTCTAAGCTCATAGGACTTACAGACACAGCTAATAGGCCATAGTTTGACAACTCCTGCTGCAGGATAGTTTCCAGCCTAGTTAGATAACTAACTTTTCTCAGTCAGCCCCACTGAAAACAGCCTTAATCTCCCAAACTGCTAGCTCTAGGGCTGTAACATCTGGATTTCTGCAGCTGAAAATACCTGCAGACTGTTTTCACTTCACCTTAGTCTTTAATGAACTGTGTAACTTCTTCAAAACTGGAGAGTTATGTACTTACCCATGATCAAATATGTTAGCATATGTTCCCAGAAAGGGCCCATAAACTCTACTTAGAGTTAAAATTATGGCAATAGGTATCACTTGTTATCATTGGATTTAGGTCTATTCAGAAAACCAAATATAACTACTCTTCTTTGAGAAGTATTTCTTCTCAAGAATTGAGAGCTGTTTTAAACAAGGGAAAGAAGGAAAGGCTCATTGGTTCCTTAGGGTGCCTAAGAACTGTTTGGGGGCATGCCGACCATTTTTTACTGCCAAGACAGGAAAAGGTACCAGGGCCCTAGCTGAGGACAGCTGAGCTCATGGAGCCAAACTTGAAAGGACCAAGGGAACGAGGGCCACTAGAAACAAATCACCCCTTCGAAGGAAGGTAGAAGAAAAGCCATTCCTGATCCTTTTTTCCCCTTTCTGGCTCACCAAGAGATGATAATAGTAGCCTTCCTCAGTTAGTCGTGAGCCATGGCCATAGACTCTTGAGAGACGTCTAAAGTAAAACAAGGATATTGTATGGTCTCTTTCCTCTAATTGGCCATTAAAATTCCAAACCTACTCACCCCTCTTAGATGAAGCTTCAGCTCCATTTTGTAACTTGAACACTTCTTATGAATAAAGGACTCTAAGATGCTGTCTTTGCTTAAAATATACTCCATCATGAAGGAAAGTCATTACTTTTGCCCCCTAAAATGAAAGCCTGCCTACCTCCATGTAATGTAATATAACTGAGGAGTTTGAGGCTCAGAGAGGTGTTGCTACCCAGACACATGCCTGGTAAGTAGAGAGCTAGAAGTTTGATTCTAAGGTGAGTCGTATTGCTTTACTCACTCATGGGAAGTCATCAATTCCTTTTGCTATCTTCATAGTACTTTCAAAGCTAAGGAATTTATTCATTTCTCCTAACAATTTAGTTTTCAAAGGTCCTTAAAATTTCCTTTCCAGACAACATGATGAACATGTAATATGATAATCAACTCAATTATTATTCTCTATGAGTTTATACTTCAATTCTTTCCTTAACAATCCTTTATCTTAGCAGCAATACTTATGTCAGAAAAGTTACATCCAAGGTCTGGTATAGAACCCTTATTGTCCCCATCCCTATGTACACTGGACTATGAGGAGACAAAGGTATTTTTAGGACTCAGCAAGGGCCTCCATTACTGCCCATCAGTCAAGATGTTATCCTGCCTTCTTTATCAACCCTGCTTTCATTAGGAAACCCTCCTTATGAACTTGGATTTAGAGAGATTGTTACATTTCTACTTAGAATTTCAAGCTTTTCCAACCATTCAGTGTCCTTCATTAGAAACTCTGTGGGCCATTGTATTTTTGAAAGTACTCTACATAGCGTACTAGTAGACTTTTCCCTTCCACACAAAGGATGTTGTACTCCCTGTATTCTACATAGAAAGCAATGTGATGTAATAGAAAAACATTGATAACAGGTTGGACTAGCCTGGATTTGTATCATTTCTTTGCCTTAATAGCTTTATCACCTTTGACAAGTTATTAGTTATTTGTTGCTATAAAATTGGGTTAATAATTCTAATTATGGAATAAATAAGCTAATGTATATAAATCATTGTATATCAATACAATGAATATTATCTTTCTTCATTCTCTACTCACCGTTGTTTTATTCCTCTAAACAACAGCTATAACTTTTAGGAGCAGGTTGACTACAATGCAATCACCTTGACCTCAGATATATATATATTTTTTTCAGTATCATTAATATACAATCACATGAGCAATATTGTGGTTACTAGATTCCCCCCATTATCAAGTCCCCACCACATACTCCATTACAGTCACTGTACATCAGCATACTAAGATCATATAGAGTCACTCACTACTTATCTTCTCTGTGCTATACTGCCTTCCCCGTGCCTCACCCCAAATTATGTGTGCTAATCGTAATGCCCCTTATTCCCCTTATCCCTCCCTTCTCACCTACCCTCCCCAGGCCCTTTCCCTTTGGTAACTGTTATTTCATTCTTGGGTTCTATGATTCTGCAGCTATATTGTTCCTTCAGTTTTTGCTTTGTAGTTATACTCCACAGATGAGTGAAATCATTTGGCACTTGTCATTCTCCGCCTGGCTTATTCCACTGAGCATAATACCCTCTAGCTCCATCCATCTTGTTGCAATTGTAGGATTTCTTTTCTTACTATGGCTGAATAACATTCCATTGTGTATATGTACCACATCTTTATTCATGCATCTACTGATGGATACTTAGGGTTGCTTCCATTTCTTGGCTATTGTAAATAGTGCTGCGATAAACATAGGGGTGCATATGTCTTTCTGAAACTGGGCTCCTGCACTCTTAGGGTAAATTCCTAGGAGTGGAATTCCTGGGTCAAGTAGTATTTCTATTTTTACTTTTTTGAGGAACCTCCATACACCTTTCCACAATGGTTGAACTGATACCCCTTTCTCCACATCCTCACCAGCATTTGTTGTTGTTTGTCTTTTGGACGGAGGCAATCCTAACTGGTGTGAGGTGATATCTCATTGTGGTTTTAATTTGCATTTCCCTGATGATTAGCAATGTGGAGCATCTTTTCACGTGCCTTTTGGCCATCTGAATTTCTTCTTTGGAGAAGTGTCTGTTCAAATCCTCTGCCCATTTTTTAATTGGATTATTTGCTTTTTGTTTGTTGAGGCTTGTGAGCTCTTTATATATTTTGAATTTCAACCCCTTACCGGAAATGTCACTTATGAATCTATTCTCCCATACTGTAGGATGTCTTCTTGTTCTACTGATGGTGTCCTTTGCTGTACAGAAGCATTTTAGTTTGATATAGTTGTACTTGTTCATTTTTTGCTTTTGTTTCCCTTCCCCAGGGTGATATGTTCATGAAGAAGTTGCTCATGTTTATCTTCAAGAGAGTTTTGCCTACGTTTTTTCTAAGAGTTTTATGGTTTCATGACTTACATTCAGGTCTTTGATCCATTTGGAGTTTACTTTTTGTATGGAGTTAGACAGTTATCCAGTTCATTCTCTTAGATGTAGCTGTCCAGTTTTGTATATCCATGGCTCCTTTATCGTATATTAATTGACCATGTATGTTTGGGTTTATATCTGGACTCTATTCTGTTCCGCTGGTCTGTGGGTCTGTTCCTGTGCCAGTACCAAATTGTCTTAATTACTGTGGCTTTGTACTAGAGCTTGAAGTTGGGAAGCGAGATACCCCCTGCTTTATTCTTTGTTCTCAGGATTGCTTTGGCTATTCAGGGTCTTTTGTAGTTCCATATAAATTTTAGAACTATTTGTTCCAGTTCATTGAAGAAAACTGTCGGTATTTTGATAGGGATTGCATTGAATCTGTAGATTGCTTTAGGCAGGATGTCCATTTTAACAATATTAATTCTTCCTAGCCAAGAGCTCGGGATTAGTTTCCATTTGTCCTCTTTAATTTCTCTTAAAAGTATCTTGTAGTTTTCAGGGTATAGGTCTTTCACTTCCTTGGTTAGGTTTATTCCTAGGTATTTTAGTCTTTTTGATGCAATTGTGAATGGAATTGTTTTCCTGATTTCTCTTCCTGCTAGTTAATCGTTAGTGTATAGGAATGCCACAGATTTCTGTGTATTAATTTGTATCCTGCAACTTTGCTGAATTCAGATATTAGTTCTAGTAGATTTGGAGTGGATTCTTTAGAGTTTTTTATGTACAATATCATGTCATCTGCAAACAGTGACAGTTTGACTTCTTCCTTACCAATCTGGATGCCTTTTATTTCTTTGTGTTGTCTGATTGCTGTGCCTAGGACCTCCAGTACTATGTTGAATAAAAGCAGGGAGAGTGGGCATCCTTGTCTTATTCCGAATCTTAGAGGAAAAGCTTTCAGCTTTTTGCTGTTAAGTACGATGTTGGCTGTGGGTTTGTCATATATGGCCTTTATTATGTTGAGGTGCTTGCCCTCTATACCCATTTTGTTGAGAGTTTCTATCATAAATGGATGTTGAATTTTGTCAAATGCTTTTTCAGCTTCTATGGAAAGGATCATATGGTTTTTGTCCTTTTTTTTGTTCATTTGGTAGATGATGTTGATGGATTTTCGAATGTTGTACCATCCTTTCATCCCTGAGATGAGACCCACTTGATAATGGTGTATGATCTTCTGGATGTATTTTTGAATTCAGTTTGCTAATATTTTGTTGAGTATTTTTGCATCTATGTTCATCAGGGATATTGGTCTGTAATTTTCTTTTTTGGTGATGTCTTTGCCTGGTTTTGTATTAGTGTGATGCTGGCTTCATAGAATATGTTTGGAAGTATTCCCTCCTCTTCTATTTTTTGGAAAACTTTAAGGAGAATGGGTATTATGTCTTCTCTAAATGTCTGATAAAATTCCGTGGTGTATCCATATGTTCTTGGGTAGTTTTTTGATTACTGATTCAATTTCATTGTTGGTTATGTGTCTGTTTAGATTTTCTGTTTCTTCCTGAGTTAGTCTTTGAAGGTTGTATTTTTCTAGAAAGTTGTCCATTTCTTCTGTGTTATCCAGTTTGTTAGCAAATAGTTTTTCATAGTATTCTGTAATAATTTTTTGTATTTCTGTGGTATCCGTACTGATTTTTCCTTTCTCATTTCTGATTCTGTTTATGTGTATAGATTTTCTTTTTTTCTTGATAAGTCTGGCTAGGAGTTTATCTATTTTGTTTAATTTTCAAAGAACCAGCTCTTGGTTTCATTAATGTTTTCTATTGTTTTATTCTCCTCAATTTTATTCATTTCTTCTCTGATCTTTATTATGTCCGTCCTTCTGCTGAATTTGGGCCTCATTTATTCTTCTTTCTCTAGTTTCAATTATTGTGAATTTAAACTATTCATTTGGGATTGTTCTTCCTTCTTTAAATAGGCCTCTATTGCTATATACTTCCCTTTTAGAACAGCCTTTGCTGCATCCCACAGAAGTTGGGGTGTTGTGCTGTTGTTTTCATTTGTCTCCATATATTGCTTGATCTCTGTTTTAATTTGGTCATTGATCCATTGATTATTTAAGGAGCATGTTGTTAAGCCTCCATGTGTTTGTGAGCCTTTTTGTTTTCTTTGTACAATTTCTAGTTTTATACCTTTGTGGTCTGAGAAGTTGCTTGGTACAATTTCAATGTTTTTGAGTTTACTGAGGCTCTTTTTGTGGCCTAGTCTGTGGTCTATTCTGGAAAATGTTCCATGTGCACTTGAGAAGAATGTGTATCCTGCTGCTTTTGGGTGTAGGGTTCTATAGATGTCTGTTAGGTCCATCTGTTCTAGTATGTTGTTCAGTGCCTCTCTGTCCTTACTTATTTTCTGTCTGTTTGATCTGTCCCTTGGAGTGAGTGGTGTGTTGAAGTTTCCTAAAATGAATGCATTGTATTCTATTTCCTCCTTTAATTCTCTTAGTATTTGTTTCACATACATAGGTGTTCCTGTGTTGGGTGCATAGATATGTACAATGGTTATATCCTCTTGTTGGACTGATCCCTTTATCATTATATAATGTCCTTTGTTTCTTGTTACTTTCTTTGTTTTAAAGTCTATTTTGTCTGATACTAGTACTGCAACACCTGCTTTTTTTTCCCTATTAGTTGCATTAAATATTTTTTCCATCCCTTCACTTTTACTCTGTGTATGTCTTTGGGTTTGAAGTGAGTCTCTTGTAGTCATCATATAGTTGATTCTTGCTTTTTTATCCATTCTGTAACTGGGTATTTTTTGATTGGTGCCTTCAGTCCATTTACATTTAGGGTGATTATCAATAGATATGTACTTATTGCCATTGCAGGCTTTGGATTCATAGTTACCAAAGGTTCAAGGGCAGCTTCTTTAACTATCTAACAGTCTAACTTAACTCACTTATGCTACTATAAACACAGTCTGATGATTCTTTATTTCTCTACCTTCTTTTTCTTCCTCCTCCACTCTTTATATGTTAGGTGCTTTATTCTGTACTTTGTGTTTCCCTGGACTGACTTTGTGGATAGCTGATTTTATTTTGCATTTAGTTACTATTTGGTTGATCTCCTTCCTTTGCTGTGGTTTTGTTTTCTCTGGTGACAGCTATTTAGCCTTAGACATACTTCCATCTAGAGCAGTCCCTTTAAAATACACTGTAGATGCTGATGGACAGTGACTAATGGGGTATGTGGGGGTGACTTGGTGAAGGGGGGAGTCTAGTGAACATATTATTCCTCATGTAATTGTAGATTAATAATACAAAAAAAAACGTTAAAAAAATACACTGTAGAGATGGTTTGTGGAAGGTTAATTCACTCAACTTGCTTATCTGGAAATTTTTTAATCCCTCCTTCAAATTTAAATGATAATCTTTCCAGGTAGAATATTCTTGGTTCAATGCTCTTCTGTTTCATCGCATTAAATATATCATGCCATTCTTTTCTGGCCTGTAAGGTTTCTGCTGAGAAGTCTGATGATGATAGCCTGATGGGTTTTCCTTTGTAGGTGATCTTTTTTCTCTCTCTGACTCCCTTTAATACTCTGTCCTTGACTTTGATCTTTGCCATTTTAATTATTATATGTCTTGGTGTTGTCCTCCTTGGGTCCCTTGTGTTGGGAGATCTGTGGACTTCCATCACCTGAGATACTATTTCCTTCCCCAGCTTGGGGAAGTTTTCAGCAATTATTTATTCGAGGACACTTTCCATCCCTTTTTCTCTCTTCTTCTTCTTCTGGTACCCCAATAATGCAAATATTATTCTGTTTGGATTGGTCACACTGTTCTCTTAATATTCTTTCATTCCTAGAGATCATTTTTTCTGTCTCTGCTTCAGCTTCTCTGTATTCCTGTTCTCTGATTTCTATTCCATTAACAGTCTCTTCCACCTCATCCAGTCTTCTCTTAAATCCTTCCATTGTTTGTTTCATTTCTGTGATCTCCCTCCTAAATTCATCCCTTATCTCTTGAATTTTTCTCTGTAGCTACATCAGCATGCTTATGACTTTTGTTTTGAATTCTTTTTCAGGAATATTGGTGATTTCAGTCTCACCAAGTCCTCTTTCTGGTGTTTGAGGTATTTTGGATTGAACAAGGTTCTTTTGCCTTTTCATGGCAATGGGAATAGTTGCTGACTAATGGCACATGTGTCAGCTGGTAGAACAAAGTCCCTTCCTGCTTGCCAGTCACTTTGCCTATCTCTGCTGTCTGTGCCAGTTAACCTCACACAGGGAGCAACCTCTGGGTTAGTCCCCTAGGCTTCTGTAGGCATGGCGGCCCTTGGGATGGCCTAGCACACTGGCACAGGTTGCAGGCCAACAGCACATGTGTCTGCCACAGGGACAAGGCCCCTTCGTGCTTCCCCGTCTCCGCACTTGTCTCCTCTATCTGTGCCAGTCAACTTCGCGCAGGGAGCGGCCTCTGGGTTAATCCCCTGAGCTGCCATGGGTGGGGCATCCCTTGGGATGACCTAGAGCAATGGTGGGGATAGCAGGCCAGCCGCACATGTTCTGTGACCTCAGATAATTTTATCAAGTAAAATTGCTTGAACCTAGAGTCTTTCCAACTTGGTTCCGTGTGGTTATGCAACTCTAAAGAAGTCGGTCTCAGTTTGACTTTCCTCCTACCAGTTAGCCATCATTTACCTCCAGTGAACCTAGAGCACTCAGGGTCATGTCTTTTATCTTTCAGAACACCTCAGTATTGACAGTAAAACTTCTTCATTTCTTTGGAGAAGTCGCATCTTATTGGTGTTTCTCTCCCTCCCCTTTAGGCAATTCTAAACAAGGTCATCCTTAAAAGAACCCTAAAAGGAACCTGTGGGAGTTCCCAGTAAATAGCCTAAGGTGAAAACAATGTCTTCCTCACAATGCAGGACTAATAACTCCTAGGACAAGGCTAAAAGCATTCTAAAGACTCTAGATGATATGAGAGCAAATTCTTGTTTCTTCTGAAACATACTCTTCTGTCAGTAAGTCAATCCTCTGAAATTGTCTGTATTTCCTTTGTACATCCTTTCCTTTGCTCTCTGAAGCCAATCATTAGTCTTAATCACTGCACTACAGTAAATGCCTGCTTTCCCTATTTACTATGAACTGTTAGTGATTATCCACCAAAAAAGTCAGAATAGAAAATCAAATTAAAATCTGACTGGTCATGATGTTCTGGATTTATGGATAACCTTTGAAGTACTTGGCCATACAGTAAAAACAAGTTATCCCCTTTCCTCCATTATTGTAAAAACAAGTTATCCCATTTCCTCCATTATTGAAAATAGATTGTAAGGGTAAGAGGATTGATGTTAAGAAGCTGAGAAGTGAAGTCAGTATAACACAAAGAAGACAAGTAGTGATTCTATAGCATCTTACTATGCTGATGGACAGTGATTGTAATGGGGTATGTGGTGGGGACTTGATAATGAGGGGGGTCTGGTAACTGTAATGTTCCTCATGTAATTATACATTAATGATACCAAAATGAAAAAAATGTTTTAATTTAAAAAAAGAAGCTGAGAAGTACTTTAAAACTACCAGAAAGCCTCTAGAAAAGATATACAATTAAGTTGGTTTTTACACTATATTATTTTTAGAAGATGGAACCACTTTGAAGAATGGTGTTCAGCAAGAAATTCATAACATAATGTCATTGATTATACTGGAAGAGCTTTAAAATAAAAGAAACTTGAAAAATATTTTTTTAGATCTCTCATTTTTAAAACAATAATTTCTACCAGGGACAATACCATTTATTTTTGTTCACTTATTCTTTAGGATTGTAAATGAGCAGCTACAGAAGTCACTTGATGATTATCAGCACCGACTTTGCATAAAAAGAGGTGAACTCGAATCAGCACACACACAAATTAAAACGCTGGAGGAAAAAATAAGTAAGTGTTTTTAATTTTGTTTTTGCTAACCCTAATTTACTTTGTTTAACAAACATTTCATTTATAGGTAAACTGCACCTTAAGATGACTTCACAGGATGAAGAAGCTCATGTAATGAAAAAGACCATTGGTGTTATTGATAAAGAAAAAGACTTGCTTCAGGAGACTGTAGATGAGAAGACAGAAAAGATTGCAAACTTGCAGGAACACCTAACTAATAAAGTATGTGAGTATTACATATAGTTATCCAGAATCTGAACATGAAAGATTATTTCATTCTCTCTTTCAAATATGCAGTTCTTTTCTCTCATTTAAAAGTTCCTAAGATCCAGGGACATATCTTCTAATATGTTTAAATTTAATTTCATCCTGATAATATGAATCTTCAGAAGTTAATATTTCTTGAATATAATTTTATCAGATGTAACTACAGCAAACCCAAGGAAACAATTAAAGTTCTTAGAGTGGGTAGAAACTTGCCAATATGTGAAGAACCATTGGGACATGGAAATATGTTTACTTTAGGATTTTCTTTTATAGCATAATTTATATAATTGGATTTTAACTATGTAAATGTGATCACCTGTATAAATTCAACTAGAGACTTTTCTATATGAATAGTTTACAATCTTACATATTTTTATAATTTCTTTAGGAAAAAGCTATTGTTCAGATGACGATAACAGTCTCAGAGTATGAATCGTCTATGAAGTAAGTAATAAATAAAATGGCATCCAGCTTTTTCAGAAATGTCCAGTGAATGCAGCTTTATCTAAGTAGCAATTTAGCAGTAAGGAAATTTCCTTTTCAGTTTTCCTGTTTCTGCCAATGACAATATCTCAGTCTACTGTCCCTTTAACTTTCTTCTGTCTTCTCTCTCCCACATCTAAACAGTTATGTCTTATTACTGCTCTTTTACACACCTACTTGCTCTTTATTTGTACAGTAATTACCCCATTCAGACCCTAATCATGTAAACTTAGATTATTTTAGCAGCTTTGAATATCTTTGTATTTATTCTACATCTAAACCTATCTTGAACACAGTTAGAAAAATTTACATTTATGTTTAGTCTCCTTACTTCAAGATAAAAGTAACTAATTATATTTATTTTACATACCTTCACATATTATATAATGGCTTAAATATTAAATAAATATTTTCTAGTTGAATCTATTATGTTTGCTCCTAATACTTGAAAATCTGTTTTTACTTGACTTTTGGAATAACAAATTAACTTTATGACTCTGCTTATAATGAGTGGTAGAGATCTAAAATGTTTTACCTAATTAATCAGTTTCTTAATGCCGTAGTTATAATTTCTAGTATTCTCAGCATACTTATTTCAGAATTAAAGAAATTTTCTTTTAAATGAACTACAGTTTTCCAAAAAGCTTTCTTTATTATTTCCACACCATTCACGTTAACAGCCAGCTAAAGGAAACATTGGCTAATCGGGACCGTGAAATAAACAGCCTCCGGCACCAGCTCGATGCAGCTCACAAAGAACTTGATGAAGTAGGAAAATCCAAAGAAATGTCTTTTAAGGAAAATAGAAGATTACAAGATGATCTGGCTACAGTGGCAAGAGAAAACCAAGTATGAATGAAATGCATAAAGTTTAGTAGCTTTATAATACCCAGTTTTATGGTATATTCACTATTGGCTAAATTCTAAAACTCCACCAAGTATGTTTTCTAAAATTTAATGGTTAAATATCAACAACATAAGAAATAATTTAAGGAGAATGGTGTTTATAAGGGTATTAAAAAATGTGAGTTGGAATGTTTCTATATATACAGGGTGTCAAATGGGTGCAACTGTTGTCTCACCGTTTTGGTCCTTGTTGCAGGGAATCTTAATCCTAGGAGCACGGCATTCTTTGTGGCAGAAACCACTGTCCTCTTACTGGGCAAGCACCTCAGCATCACTCCTAGGGCAAAGTTGATGGTTTTTAAAGGTCCATGATAGATTTTAATTATTTGTACTTCTTCCAGTGGCTTAGAGATGTACCTGTAAATAAATTATTGAATATTATAGAATGGCAAATATTGAAGGTATTGATTTTATTTGTTCTAGTTTATTAAAGGATTATACCAAGAAGATCAATGATTTCCTTGTTTTAAATATTTAATATTTTAAAACTATTACTCTCAGTGTAATTCAGTGTAAAGCAGCTAACTGATATATGAATTTTTGAAAATGTCAACTCCTGAGTATAGTATAGCTAGCTCTTAATATAAATGCCAGGTACACGGTCACGTATTATGGGAAATGTGGTATATTTGGCTAAAAAGTTGAGATCAGTCAAGGAAAAATATGTGAAAATGATATGAACAGTTTTCCTTTTTCCTACTCTTATTTCCCAAATTGAAAAAGCATTTGCATATAAATAGTTCATTAGGTCTGTATTCATTTTAGATTTGTCTAATTTTCTGATTTATAGGAAATCTCATTGGAATTGGAAGCAGCAGTGCAAGAAAAAGAAGAAATGAAGAGTAGAGTTCATAATTACATTACTGAAGTGTCACGATGGGAGAGCTTAATGGCTGCCAAGGTGAAAAAAACATTATTTAGGTTGGATTTTAAGATTGATTTTTTTTTACTTTTTCATGTTTGTTTATTCTGTTTCCTCTATTAGATATTAATATTATGAGAGTGGAAATCTTGCTGATGTCTTTTTATATTTCCCCACAGATCTTACTTAGTATAGTATCTGCACAGAAAGCTATGCTTCCTAAATTAGAGCAAAAATCACAATGTATGTGTATGTTTATGACATGAGTATTCCAGTGAGTGAGTTACTAATGTAGAAATCATTTAATTATGCTTAAATTAGGAAAAAGAAAATCAAGATTTGTTAGATAGATTTCAGATGCTTCATAACCGTGCTGAAGACTGGGAAGTCAAAGCCCATCAAGCTGAGGGCGAAAACAGCTCAGTTCGACTGGAACTTCTTTCTATTGACACGGAAAGGAGACACCTTCGAGAAAGAGAGGAGCTATTAGAAAAAGAAATTCAGGAGGTAATACTTTTATTTGTCTTTGAAGACAGTTAATAGAACAGAAAATATTCAAAGATACTCTACTGAAGTGAGATTTAAGCATTGCTAAAATCAAGTTCAGTGGTAATCTTTTGTCCTTCTGATAATTTGCTTTAGGTTCCCATTACTTTTTTAAATTGTAGTAAAATATACCTAACATGAAATTTACCTTTTTAACCATTTTTAAGTGTACAGTTCTGTGGCAGTTGGTACATTCCCACTGTTGTGCAGCTATCACCACCATCCGTCTCCAGAACTTTCTTATCTTCCCCAACTGAAACTCTGTACCCATTAAACACTAACTCTCCATTCTCCACTTCTACCAGCCCCTGGCAGCCATTTGTCTACTTACTCTCTCTATGAATTTGGCTATTCTGTGTACCTCATGTGAGTAGAATCATACAATATTTGTATTTTTGTGACTGGTTTATTTCACTTAGCTGTAATGTTCACTTAACCTCAAGGTTCATCCCTGTTGTAGCATGTGTCAGAATTTCATTGTTTTTTAAGGCTGAAATTTAAGGCTGCATCATGTGTCTATACTACATTTTGTTTATCAATTCATCTGACACTGGATGTATGGTTTGCTATTGAGAATAATGCTGCTGTGAACACGGGTATACCTATCAAGTCCTTGCTTTCTTTCCATTCTTTAGGACATACCCAGAAGTGGAATTGCTAGATGATATGGTAATTTTATGTTTAATTTTTTTGAGGAACTGTCATACAGTTTTCCATAAGAGCTGCAACATCATTTTTACAGTCCCACCAGTAATGTAATGTTCCCAGTTTCTCCACAGCCTTGCCATCACATTATTTTCTGTCTTGTTTTTTTTTAATAATAGTAATCCCAAGGGGAGTAAAGTGATATCTCAGTTTTGATTTGCATTTCCTTAATGATTATTGATGTTGAATACCTTTTTGTGTGTTTATTGGCCATTTGTATTGTTTTCGTTGGAGAAATGTCTATTCATATCCTTGGCCCACTTTTTAATCAGGTTGTTGTTTGTTGTGTTGTAGGAATTATTTGTATATTCTGGATATTAATCCCTTATTAAATACATGATTTGTAAATGTTTTTTCCCATCCTTTGGCTTGCCTTTTTACTCAGTTTTATCCTTTGACCTATGAAAGTTTTTAATTTTAAAAAAGTCCAAATTATCTATTTTTTCTCTTGTTGCTTATATTTTTGGTGTCATATCCAAGAAACCATTGCTAAGTCACTTATATGAGGTACACAGAGTAGTCAAATTCATAAAGAGAGTAAGTAGACTAATGGTTGCCAGGCGCTGGTAGAAGTAGAGAATGGAGAATTAGTGTTTAATGGGTACAGAGTTTCAGTTGGAGAAGATGAGAAAGTTCTGGAGATGAATGGTGGTGATGGTTGCACAACAGTGTGAATGTACAAATTGCCACAGAACTGTATACTTAAAAATGGCTGAAGTGGTAAATTACACATTACATATATTTTCCCCCTATTTTTTTGTAGGAGTTATATAGTTTTAGCTCTTATGTTGAGGTATTTGATCCCTTTTTGAGTTATTTTTATATATGATATAAAGTGAGGGTCCAACTCAATTTTTTTGCACGTGGGTTTAAATAGGTTTTTGTCATAAAGACAGGCTAATAAAAATCTCTTAATAAAATTTTGAGTTAAGTTAAAATATAGACATCCTAAAGTTAGATTAATACAGAATAGTTGGCTATTAGTTTTGTTTTTGTTTTGTTGGTACAGTACTGTAGTCATTTTTCAGGAGAAATTATTGACAATCTGTAATGAGTAGAATTATAGCCCCCAAAAAAGATACATTTAGATCTTAACCACTAGAACCTGTGAATGTGACCTTATTTAGAAATATAGGCAGACCTCAGAGATACTGCAGGGTTGGTTCCCAACCACTGCAGTAAGTGAGTACCGTGAAGTTTTTTATTTCCCAGTGCATATGAAAGTTATATTTACACTGTACTGTGGTCTGTTAAGCATGTGTTCAGCATTATGTCTGAACAAATGGACATACCTTAATTTTAGAATATTGCTAAAATATGATAACCTTTATCTGAGCTTTCAGCAAATCATAATCACTAATCACAGATCACCATAACAAATATTATAATGAAAAAGTTTGAAATATTGTGAGTTTCCAAAATATGACACAGAGACACAAAGTGAGCAAATGCTGTTGGAAAAATTGCACCTGTAGACTTGCTTGATGCAGGGTTGCCACAATATTTCAGTTTGTAAAAGTTGCAATATCTGCACAGAACAACCAAGTGAAGCACAACGAAACGAGGTGTGCCTGTGCAGATTTTGGTACAAGGAAATGGAATGCTATTGTAACAGACCTAAAAATGTGAAAGTGGCTTTGGAATTGGGTAACAGAGGCTGGAAGAATTTTGAGGAGTTTGCTAGAAAAAGCCTAGATAGGCCTTCAAAAGATTTTTGGTAAAAAGGTGGACATTAAAAGCAATTCTGATGAGAGCTCATGTCTTGCCAATGGGTTTCAGCCCCAGGCAAGTTTGCTATGGATTCAATGTGACCAAAGAAATTGACAGCAAAACGTTCTTTGGGGTGAAAGGATTTATTACCTGGCTTGTTCTCCCAGCGGTAGGTCGAGCACTAGCATCTCTGCCTCTGCCCAGAGCACCAGACCAAGCTCTCTATATAGCACAATAATAGTTTATTGCCTAAAGGTGTGGAAGCGGTAGCCTAGCAACAGGCCAGTTACATCATCAGGTGGTTTAAGTTCAGTGAGGATCCTGACCATAGGAACCCCAACTTCCCCACAGCTCATAAAAAAGAAAGAACTGTAGACAGAATTTCTGAACAAAATATATAAATGATCATGAACAATATTTTTCCAGAAGTATGAATGCTTCTTCATAGAAGGGAGGTCTCAGCTGGAATTGAGGAACATGTTATTGGACACTGGGCAAGAGATGGTCCTTGTTAGAAAATGGCAGAGAACTAGCTAAAGGCTGGTCTACTCCTGGGAGGAAAGGAGAACTTGGAAGTGATGAACCTGGATATTTAGCTAAGAAGAGTTCCAAGCAATGTATGGCAGGTGCAGCTGATTACCCTGTTCTGCCTATAGTAAAATATAAAGGAAAGAGATAAATAGAAGGAACTACTAAGCAAAAAAAGGAACCAGGAGTGGGTGACTTAGGAAATTCTTAGCATATCCAGATAGTGTACTCTGGAGACAGGACCAATAATATGGCTAGACAATCTCTGAGTGAAGGAATTGTTGGTGTAACTCATGGATCCAGTCAGTCATCTGAGTAGGAACACTGGCAGCTTGGACTGAAAGAGACAGAAACCAGATGAAATGAGTAAAGTCTTTTGAAAATCCAGGATCCTACTAGCAGAAAACAGGCCAGTAGAGTTCTTTGGCTACAAGCATGTTGTCTTTCAACAATAGGGAAGAATGACTGTGAAGGTAGCTCAGAGAACAGCAGGGCTGCTAAGGGCAGTTCAAAAGCTGGGGGGCTGCAGCTGCCACCACAGGCGCAGAAGGATGGGCCTACTGCCTCCTTGGTTCCAGAGGTGGGATTACTGCCCCTAAGGGCCAAATAGAGGCGGCTGTAGCTGAAGACTAAAAAACTGGGTCTGCACTAGCAAGCCCAGGGCTCAGAGCATCGAGGCACAGATAATTATTCTTAGGGTTTGAAGTCTAATGGAATTTGCCCTGCTTGGTTGCAGACTTATTTTGGGCTAGTGGCCCCTTTATTTCTATTATTTTCTCCATTGCAGGAAGGGACTGTCTATTCTATGCCTATCCCACCATTGTATTTTGGAAACAGGTAACTTGTTTTTCTAGTGCCATGGGTCTGTTAAGGGAGAGGACTTTTGGCTCACAACAGACCATACCCAGAGTCTTACCCACATCTGATTTAGATGATGCTTAGATGAGGTTATGGAATTAGAGTTGATGCTAGAATTTTGGGATAGAGGTAATGTATTTTGAACATGGGAAGGACATGAATTTTGAGGAAGCAGAAGGCAGATAGAATTATGACCCCCAAAGAGATAAGTTGAAATTCTAACACACACACACACACACACACACACACACACACACACACACGTTCCTGAAATATGACCTTATTTGGAAATAACTTCCTTGTCTGTTTAATCAAATTAAAATGAAGCCATACTGGACTAAGGCAGGCCACAGCCTAATGACTGTTGTCCTTGAAGACCAGAGGGCAAACACCAGGTTCTAGTGTTTAAGATGGAGGCGGAGATTGGAGAGGTGTGTGTACAAGACAAGGAACACAAGGATTGCCAGCAACCACCAGATGCAGGGAGAGAGGCATGGAACAGATTCCCTTTGAACCTCCAGAAGATACCCATTCTGCCAACATTTAAATTTTAGCCTTGTAACCTCCAGAATTGTAAGGGAATAAATTTGTCTTGCTTTAAGGCACCCATTAATGTGCAGTAATTTGTTACAGCAGTCCTAGGAGACTTATACACTGAGTTTTTCTATTAAGCGTATAATAACTAAAGGAATGCTTTTCAACCTTCAGAAGAATTCTCAGGAGAAATTGTTCTTTAGTTCTTTTGTTCTTTGTCATTATTTGTGTTCTTATGTGGTATACGAAATTAGTTTACATATTTATATTTAGTTTGGGAAACTTTAATTTAATTAATTAATATTTGGATAATCCAAATATTTAGTTTTTGCAACCATTGATATTTATTAAATCTCCACAGCACAGTGTTGTATTTTTAATGTTGATTCATTACAGTAAAGCCTATTATAATTTTATTTTTCTAGTGTAGAATTCTTAAATTATAGAAGTAGTTTATATCAGTTTGTATTTATCAATTTAAATTGTGAGAAATTTAAAATGTGGATTATTGTAGGGGAAAAATCTTTTTCAGTATTTCAAACTGTGTTCATTATTTCAGTTAAAATATTATAAAGTATAGTACTATTAGGTTGAATTAAATTTAAATATGACTTCAGGTATTTAGTCTTAAAGCAAACTGTATTTTTGAAACTCAGAATGTAAAGATAATTGAGGAGTAAGTATACAACTGATAAAGAATGAAAGAGATCTACCTATACATGCCAATATGTAAAGATGCCCCAAGTTAGTGTTCTATTTTGAAAAGAAAAAGCAGGTTGAATAGCATGTATTTTATCTATATATATAATATTGTTATATAGATAATATATGTTATAACATATATACTTAAATGTTACTCTATTTTAACTTACATTTAAAAATGATCTTTCACTCCATATATATTATATATTAAAAAACATACATATGTATCTATATATATATATGATTATATGTGATTATGCAGATATGGAAATTTATACACCAAAGTATTGACAGTGATTTTTAGATTGAAGGCAAAGGTTGAGATTCACATTTTATTTCTCTATCAGTTAGAAGTTTTTCAATGAGCACATACTAGTTTCATAACAATATCAATCATTCTTATTAAAAATATTTTAGCTGACAAAAAAGATAATTGAGGAGTGATAAATATATACGTTACTTTTTCTTGAAAACAAAGTATTTTTCTTTATAGCAAAAAGAACTGATAAAGGAAAACTTTATACCTTCAAAGATCCCTCATTTTCACAACATCCTAAAACAATAGTTTTCATCTTTGCATTGTCCAAATATATATAAGGCACTTAGTTACCATGGTTAATAATTATACATAATTCATTTTGTTAAGCAATAGAAAGTCCATCTTCCTGAGAATATCTTAAAATATGCAAAAGTTGGCTCTCATATTTTTATAAAGTGAGGTTGTGGCTGCACAGATTCAAGCCTTTAAGGTAATTGGGTTACTTTAACTTTTTACCTGTTTCTTTTTCTATTTTCAGCACATAAATGCACATCATGCTTATGAGTCTCAGATCTCATCAATGGCAAAATCCATATCTAGATTAGAAGAAGAACTGAGACATAAAGAAGATGAGAAAGCAGCCGTATTAAATGATTTGTCATCTCTTAGAGAACTTTGCATTAAGCTTGACTCAGGGAAAGATATCATGACCCAAAAATTAAATTCCAAAAGCCTTGAGTTTGAGAGGGTAAGAATTTAAAAGATTATTGTAGCACATTTCTTTATTGATCCCTACTTCAGTTGTTTTACTTTATCATTCACTACCAAATATTTGTTCCACTCTAGAGTAGTTACTTTTGATTAGATTCTCTTTCAAGATTTCTCTGGTAAACATGGTGATAAAATTAGATGCTGTCTATTTTGGAGTAGATGAGTATTAGAATGTGAGTCTTCTAATTATAGAATAGGAGCCTACCCAGTACATTCTTTTTTCTGTTCAGAGGTCAGACTTAAATGAAGGATTGAGCAGTTCGTTGTTTCCTAAGTGGGATATTTTTCCTGATAAAAATCTCAAGGTGTTTAAAACTTACTTCACTTTAAAAATCTAGTTAGCTGGAACTTTCCATTCCCAAACTGAGCCATAACAATGAACAGCCCAGTGTGTGTTCTCAAACACAGTTCTCATCTTCACTCATTTAGTAGTATCTTTATTTTCAGGTGAGAAGGCCTAATACTGGCTTGGCTATGTAGTCAGGGTATACATACTTAATAAACCAAAAGGGCCTCTTTGCTGATAGAGTGGCCATGTTTTTAAGATTTTATATTAACAACCCTCTCTTGACCAGGTAGTATGAGTGAAAACTGTTTGAGGGTTGGGATAGGTCTTATTGCCAAATAAGACCTTTACTAAAAACAGCAAAGATAATTTTAAAAATAAGATGTTTATTTTATACTTAAAGAAATAGTTCAAAATGTTTACCCATTACCCAAAATGAACCAACAGTTGGTGTGTAGCTCTGCAAATAATATTTCAGAGTAAGTCTAAAATTGTTGTGAAATAATCTTACTTTCTTTTTCCTGTAGGTTGTGGTGGAATTAGAAAATGTAAAATCAGAAGCAGAGCTTTTAAAAAAACAACTGTCAAGTGAAAGACATGCAATTAAGAACCTTGAATCATTGTTGGCTACAAATAGAGATAAAGAATTTCATTCTCATTTAACCTCCCATGAGAAGGATACAGAAATTCAACTACTTAAAGAAAAATTAACCCTTTTAGAAAGTAAATTGTAAGTGTCACAAGTCAACCTATGTGAGGAAAATAACTTGTCAAAAATAATTTTTCAATATTTATGGGGGAGGGGGATGGGCATGTGTAGGATGGTAATACAACCAGAATGTTTTGCTTATGTAGCTCCTGCTTTTGAAAATTCAGGGCTTTAGTTCAGGAGAGAAATTGTGTTTGGATTATGTATCTTTACCACAAAGCGTGGTCCCCATGGAAGTGGATGAATAAAAAAATGCCTAAATTTGAGGACCAAAGAGAGGAGTCAGCAAAGGAGGACACATTTCAGGATGGAGGGAGTCAGCTGTGGATTAGGAAAAAGACTTCAAAAGGCTATGCAATTTGACCCTCATAAGTGTATTGATTACCATTTAGGAGATTGATGGTATTTTTTTAGAAGAGGAGGTTTGGACTTGTTTATTGGAAGAAGGGAGGAAACCCTGAGTAGATAGAACAAGTGGGACTTTTAAAAGGAGTTCGAAGTACTTCTTTTTCTGAGGCAAGAGTCAAGAAAGAGCCGATGAAGATACTTTACATCTTGGTGTTACAATTCATGTCTCATTCAAATTTGTATCTCCAGCATTGCTGCAGTTAGTGCCTGACACATACTAGAAGCTCAGTAAATATTCATTAAATAAACAAAATAAATGTAGTAGAGAACCATGATAAAAGCTTCAGGAATTTTAAAGAATTGTTGGAAAGTCTTGATCTTCTCTTTTTCATCTTTGTCGGCTCCATTTGTATTTGGTAATAAGAGAAACAAAAATCCATAGCACTTGACTCTACCATGTAAACAGCACATTTGTTATTTATTTCTTTGATTTTCAAAAAAATTTTTTTAAGAAATAGTCAAAGCCGGGAAAACACCATGCTTCGGGCTAAAGTGGCACAATTACAAACAGATCATGATGCTCTAAAAAGGCAGAATTCAACTGAGAGATATGAACGGTAAGAAAGAATTTGTAGCATTGGATAGTATTTTTATTTATTCTCTATCCTACTCCAAAAAAAACTTCTTATGCCTTAAACAGCAAAATTTTTTAACATTAATATGTAAAATAAATTTCTTCAGTAATTCTCCCTAAAAAGGCCCCAAGTGTTATAAACGATAATATGTACCTTCAGTAAATAAAGTAACAACTATTATTTGTTTCCTATAGCATTCCTCAGGGCAAAATTAGGGCATTATTTCAAAGGGTATATAGATAAGTAATCAATAGGCTAGTAAGAATTCTGCAAGAGCCCAAAACAGTATGGTTCAGTAGGACACTCATAATACACATCATCTAAAAGTGATAATGATCTTAAGAGCAATTAATAAATAGTTGCCATCACCATATATGTATCTGATTAATCCTACCAACAATTGATTATTGTGCGTATATTACAGGAAACCAAAGTCACACATACAGTAAATGGCAGAGCCGAGACTAAGAGAAATGAAGTCTGAGGTTACATCACTGTCATGAAAGAAGTGTTGTTAATTTCTTATAACTTAGAAGATCTCATTTTTGAGTGTGCTTAATGGTACATTTATAGTGATTTCTATTTCGTAATGAAAACTTAAATTCTCTTCAGTTCAAGGGTCCTAAACAGTTCAAGCTCTCCACTGACTAGGGTTATAGATACCATTAATTCCTCACCTTTTTCCCTGCTCTTGGTTCCCAAAAGAAACCTGACCCACATGACCATGTCTTCCTTTTTCCTTACCATACCCTCTGTCATTTGTTCTTAAAGCGGCAACATTGCCGCCCCAGGGGACAAAATTAGTTCTGGGTGGAAGAGGGAGTGACAAAACACCTCAAGCGTTACAATGATTTATGGCCCTCCAAAGAGCCACAGTACACAGTGTGTCTCTGTATTAAAATTTCATGGAGTTGGGGGAATAATTTGTGGGGTCAGGATGTCTAAAAAAGTTTCCTTTGGGGGATAATAATGAAAAAGCATTTGTGAAACACCCAACTAGGTAGAAATCCTGGAAACCAAAGAACTCAAGGCAGAGAACATCTATGCCAGAGACTCTAGTAGCCCACAACTGAGGTGGCAGCACAGTCACTGTGCTTTGTGGGACAGACCTAGACACGGGGAAGGAAAACGTAACAGAAAGAATGGGTTATTTCACTCTGACATTTGGGAGTTTTGAGGCAGGAAGAAGGAAAAGGACTAAATTTTATGTGCAAGCAGAGGTGAGAAAGGAAGGGGCAGGGAAGGGAACAATGTACTTTAAATATCTGTATTCAGAGACACTTTGAATAATCTCTTATAGTGCATATTCCTTTAATTGAAATCTTTTACACACTACTTAAAAGTCATGTAAGGACATAGGGTTTAAACTTGGTAGAAATACTAATTAACTAATTAAGTAGAAATGACAACAAATAACAATGACAACACCTTATATTTGTATACTACTTTTTCATATCTCTTACTGATCTTTACTGACAGAGAACGAGCAATTCAGGAAATGCGTCGGCATGGTCTTCTCACACCACCCCTAAGTTCTACTCTGAGATCTCCTTTACATTCTTCCGAACATGTAAACTGATACTTATCAGAAAGGTATGTGTGTAACACCCAGGAAAAACAAAATTAATCTATGGTTATAAACATTCAGAAAGTAGTTTTTGGTGTGGAGGGTGAAGGGGGGCAGTTTTTCTGCAGAGGTAGTCAGGGGAACTTTGTGAAGTAGTAAAATGTTCTATGTCTTGGGATGGTTACATGGGTATATATGATTGCAAAAACTCATTAAACTAAACATTTACTGTCCACCTATCTTACTGAACATAAATTATGCCTCAAAAAAAGGAGATATCCACGACAAATGTTAAATGACAAAATGAGATATCACAGGATAATATTTGATGAAATGGCAAACTCAAGGTACAAATAATAGATGGTGAAAGTGTGGACAAAGATGTACAAATGAATGCATGTGGCACATTGGACTCAAGCTGACAGGAAAAGCAGGTCATTGGAGAATAATGAGGGAGAAAGATGTGGAAGGTAGAGTAGGACATGCTAATTAAATTGAATGTAAAGCTAAATTAGAGATTGTAGACTTTATTCTGTAAGTTGGGGAGCCATTGAAAGTCCTCTGTGTATAGGACAGGTTAAGGTGAAAGAACTGTTCCTGGCAAATTAACTTCACAACCTTATTTGGGCCATATCGGGGAGGGTAGAAACCAGAGGCTGGGAGACCAGAAAGAGGTATGAAATGAAAGGTATAATTAGTTCAGGGTCAGTGTAATAAAATTGAAAGCTAGGACAGATTTTTTAAAATAAATTCGAATATCCATACAGAAAAGTATAATATCATTCTATGTAGCTCTGAATTTTCACAAACTGAATACACCTATGTGACCTGCACCCAGATCAAGAAACAAAACTTTACCTCTGTTGGCCTCCTTCTGTTGTAAGCCCTGTTCTAAAAGTAATTGTCCTACCTATTAAAAGCATAGATTCCTTTTGCCTGTTTTTAGACATTTTGTAATGAGATCATACATTTCTGGCTTCTTTCCTCAACAGAGCATTTGTGAGATTCTTCCATACTGTTGTGTGTCCTTGTAGATTGCTCAGCCTTACTGCACAGTATTCCATTGTGTAAATTTACCACAATCCATTTAATTCAGTTGTTGCTGAGCATTACCTGCTTGGGCTATTACTAATAGAGTTATGGTGGACATTCTAGTACCTGCATGTTGGTGAACAGATGTGTGCATTTCTGTTGAGTGCACACTTATGAGTGAAATTGTCAGGTCACTAGATAAGGGTGTTTGGTGCATGTGAGGTCATTTGGACATTCGTATGTTCAAGCTTGAGTAGATATGGCAAACCAGTTTTCCAAAGTGGTTGTAAAGAGGGCACATTTGACTGAGAAAGGGTCAAAGGGATGTGCTGATTCATTGGAGATGGTAATGAACAGGAAAGAAGCATGTCAGACGCAGGGTTTGAAAATAGGTGACTGGAAAAATCCAGGCTTATGGGCAAAAATAGCAAAGTCAGTCTTTTTAGAAATTATGCATTTCTTTGCCTGTTGTAATAGAAGTATATGAAAGATAATTAAGCATTTCCCCAACGGCTCAGAATCCTCATTATAAACATTAGTTATGTGCTGTGCTTTAACATACTGATGCCACAGGGTTTATTGGTGTTTTTAAGACTTGGGTTTAAATGACTTCTGATTGCTATGCTTTTGCTTTTGTTTGAGTAAAACATTTATTTTCTTCTTTCACTTTGAGGACCACTTCTCTGTGCTGGCTGCAATCGCTGGATGCTGACTGCTAGGCTGCTGCATTAATTTGAATGAGATTCAGCTTGTCATAAAGCCTTATAACAGCTCTGACATAAACATTTTCTCATACTTGATTCATACTGCATTTTAGATCAGGGGTTGGTAAATTAGAGTTGTGGGCAAATCCACTCCACTGCCTATTTTTGTAAACTAAGCTTTGTTGGAACATAGCCACAACCGTTTGTTTACATTATTGTCTAAGATTGCTTCTCTGCACTGGCAGAATTGAGTAGTTGTGACATAGACCCTGTGGCCCACAAATCTAAGATAATTTACTTTCTGGCCTTTCATATCACTTAACCTCTGGAAAACTCATGTGTGTACCCATAATACTAAGAGTAAAAAAGCAAACAATTGATTAGTTTTATGAAAATAGGCTTATGTTCAAGACCTTCAAGACCCCCTAAAAGGGTCCTGAGCACTCCAAGTGATCCCAGACTATACTTTAAGAACCATTGATAAAGAACATGGTGGATTCCAGCAATCTCTAAAGGTGCAATCAATTAGAAAAGTCTTTTTAGTTGCAATAAAATATATAAATAACATGAACTTTGCCATCATAACTATATTTTAAGTGTTCAACTCAGTGGCATTAAATTCATGTTGTGCGACCATCATCACTATATCCAGAACTTATCCATGAAGCAATAACTCTCCAATCCCTTGACCTTACCTCCCCAGCCTCTGGTAATCTCTAATCTACTTTTCTCCTCTACGAATTTGCCTGTTCTAAATTTCCATACAAGTGAAACCATACCATTTTTGTCCTTTTACAACTGGCTTATCTGATTTAGGATAATGTTTGCAGGGTTCAGCTATGTTGTAGCATGTATCAAACCTTGATTCTTTCTTATGCCTGAATAATACTTCTTTTTATGTTTATATGACTTTTTTTTATCCTTTCATCAGTTGATGGACACCTGGGTTGTTTTCACCTCTTAGCTAGGGTGAATAATGCTGTTACAAACATAGGTATCATACAAGTATTTGTTTTAGTTCCTGTTTTCAAATCTTTTGGCAGTACCTGGGAGTAGAATTACTGGATCATATGGTAATTCTATGTTTAACTTTTTGAGTACCTGCCAAACTTTTTCTACATGCCTGTACCATTTTACATTTCCATCAGCAATGTAACAGTTCCAATTTTCCATATTCTTGCCAACACTTATTTTCCTTTTAAAATTATAGCCATCCTAATAGGCAGATTTGGAATTTCTACAACTATTAACAAGTTTCCATACTATCTTAATGGTGTTGATAATTGGTAACCCATTTCCATTCATATTTTTTAAATATAGCCACCAAAACTAATTTTAAGGGATTTTCCCATAAGTACTTAGAAATGAATATGAAATATTCCTATTAATTCATATTTTTAATATCTCTCTAATAGTTAAAGTATGTGATCCAATTTTGTTTTTAATTTTTTTGACTATTGTAACAAATACATGCTCGTTGAGAAGATATGAACTACAAAAGCAGAAAGGAAACCAAGATCAATTTATTTTTACATTTTTTAAATTGCAGTAAAATATACGTAACATCAAATTTATCATTTTAACAACTCCTAACTCTGCATTTCTCTGGCAATTTTTGCATTCATGTTGTGCAAAAATAATCTCCACCATCATCTCCAGAAGTTTTTCATCTTCTGTAAATGAAACTCTGTGCCCATTAAACACAACTCCCTTCCCCTCACCCTTGGCAACCACTATTGTAATTTCTGTCTCTGTAAATTGACTACTCTATGTATCTCATATAAGTGGAGTCATAGAGTGTGTGTGCTTTTTGTGGACTTGCTTATTTCATTTACCATAATATTTTTAAAGTTCATCCATGTTGGAGTATATGTCAGAATTTCTTTCCTTTTTGAAGCTCAGTAATATTCTATGGTATGTATATACCACATTTTGTTTATCCTCTCTTCAATTGATGGACACTTCGGTTGTTTCCGCTTCTTGGCTATTGTGAAAATGCTGCTATGAACATAGATGTTCAATCAAAATAATTTTCAATCCTACAACCCAGAGAAAAGAGCAGTTCACATTTTGGTATACTTGTATTTAATTTGGAATAAACATACAAATGCATAGATGTACATATGTAATTCTAATGAAGATCATACTCAAAATAGTTTTTATCCTGCTTTTGTTTTATTTCTGTGAGATTTTTCCCCTTAATATTGCTGTATTTATTCTTATAATTAAAAGCATTTTCAAAAGTGCCATTTTAAAATAGTGATGTAATGCTCATCACATGGGTATTTTGTGATTTATTTAATCATCCTTTTATGGGACATACAGCTGCCCGATTTTTTTTCTCTTATAAATGTTTTATATCATTGGACAATGTGTGTGACAGTTTCTACTTAAGTATATCTTCCTACATACAGAAAAATATAGTTACTTTCTCAGCATTTCCATTTGGAATTTTTTTATTTTAATGTGTGCATTTTGATTAAGAGGGTGATTAGATAGCATATAAGGTCAAAATACTTGGAAAAATAATTGATTGTAAATAACATGCTACTATAAGACTCAGAGAACATAATTTATAGTAATAGTATGTAATTTTATTAAACCTAGATATTATCCATTTTTGTGAGTCATTATTCTTAATTGTGTTACCCCTTCTTTTCAGTATGTATCATCTATTTAGTTCTCTTGTGCTTTGATGTATTTTGGTAGTTTGAGGGGAATATATTTTTGAATTACAGAGCAGTCCTTAACTATTCAATATGACTTGATTGTGGGCAAGGGCTTTTATTAGAGACTATAATTTCAATTAAAATATTACTGAATCTCTGTTTTGTGAATATTCTTAACCCACCTTTCTTCCCCTCTTTTGCAGAATGATGGCTTTCAATGAATTGGCTATATGGGTCTTTTAAAAGAACAGTAATGAAATATTTGAATTACTTGTTCCTGAAAATCATGAACATTGACACAAATTCTACCTCTGTCAACTTTTATTTAAATCAGTGAATATTTATATAAAAACTATGGTTTAAAAGAACTATATCGGTGTGTATATTTTCATATATATGGCAACAAAATATGTAAAATAGTGCTGATATCTGTATTTTTATTATTTCTGACTTAAATTACTCCAGTGTGTTTATACTGTGAATTAATATAATGTATTGTTCACATTGTGCTTTAATAATATTTTTCCTAATGAGTCATGATATATGTATGTAAATATTCTTACTGTACTTGTTTTTAGTGTTTATTTAGTTTCCATGCCTATGTTTATCACCCATATCTTTAACACATTCACAAAGAATTATCAACTTTGATGCTATGCTGTCATGCTTAACTTTTTTCTTCTAAATGTAAAACTATTCACAATTTGCTGTCCATCAGGGGGAATATATTCAGGTCTATTCTTATAATAGCAGAGGTCTTGATAAAATAATGGTCACCATAGATAATTTGTTGTTGCAAACTGGAAGAACTGTGATAGGAAGGATACACTTACATTATATAATACTATATTGTTTTGACTACCACATGGATTCTTCACATAATACAAATTCTATCCAAATCAAACTAAAAGCTGTCTTCAGAATTTTGTAAAACATTAGAACAGATATTTGGGACTTTTTTTCAGTAAATAAAATTCCTTGCTGTATTAACCTAAAACTTATGGGTATAAAAGTGTGCGGGGTAAATATAGTAAAATATTTTGTTAAAATTCCAGTGTATACATTCAATAATACCAGGTTTTGTCTTCTAAACCTGTATGTTATAATTTGTCAGTCTTGCAGAATAGTATGTAAAAACTGTAGCATATTAAATAATTAATTTTCAAAGTTACAATATTAAAGAATGTTGATATAGTCATATATTGATAAAAGAACAACAATAACAAAAAAGAATGTCAGATACAGAAACTAATAGTGTTTGAAGAATATGCATTTGAAAAAATTGCTGTTCTTAATAGATTTCATTATTTAAAAAGAACTAAAAATTAACAGGAAAGTGGAAGACCAATTATTTATGATACATTTTGTTTCTGCAGTTTAAATAGAGTTTGTGTGTATGTGTGCATAACTGGGGGTGGACAGTGCTTTTTTTCTAAAACTAACATGCCTTACATATTTGGGTTATGCCCTTTGCACTGATTCAGCATGTATTTTGGTGTGATGTGACTGGCTTTCCCATCCACTTTGTAATTTTTCGTTTTATATCTCCTTTGTGTGAATTCATGTATTGTAGCAAAATACAAGAGAATGGGACTATTTGCCATGTCATGTGGAAAGGAATATCTTTTAATAAATATATGTAAATGTTTTCTATAATTTAAAAATGTATAGCTTGCCGTAATTGTTATTTTAATAACCATGAAACTACAGTTTTTAATTAGTTTTACCTTAAAATACTGAATGTTCTGACCTTTTGTAGATGTTTAATTTGTTTTAAATAATTTTAAATTGTGGAGCTTGACATAGATTTTCAAATAAACTTCCCAGTTTACTCTCTCTTTCTTACAAATGTTTGTTTTTAATAATTTTAGCAATATTCTTAATTCTATAATTAAGTACAATTTAGTCAAATCAAACTTTATCATCGTGGGTTATGGAGAAATTCTGAACTTAGGTGCCAGGCACTTTTTTTTTTTAACTGACTTTCGTTTATTTCCAGTTAGTTCAAAATATAAGAAATGAAATCAGAGTTTCTGTTTAAAATCCATCTATATAATGTTAAACATGTTTGTGTGTGTTTATATATTTTTTTCTCTTGCAGATGCTCTTGGTAGAGAACATTAATTACCATTGACTCTGCTACCTGCTACTTTACTTTACTATAGCTTACCACACATCTGATCTCACACTCCTTTCCCCAACTGTTAGGTTTTAGCACCTGGCTTACTATCTTTCTACCATTAGTTCTGTCACCATTCTTTTTATGTCAGTTTCTTCTTGGAACAGTGACTATTGACCAGGCCTGCATATTGGAATGACCTGGACAATTTTATTGAAAAACTGATTTCTGAACCCTACACCAGTCCAAATAAAAGAGACTGTCTGGGAATGAGGTGTGGGCCCTGTCTTTTCTTTTTTTAGATTCTCTGAATAATTTTAATGCAGCCAGGATTTAAAATGCTAATTTGGAAACTGCCCCACAAAACTGATTTCATGACCCACTAATGGGACTCAACCTATAGTTTGAAAACACTGCTTTAGATCTTGTTATTACCTCCAAAAAACCTCAACTCCTAGCATCCTACTCACCTCTCTTTCTAGATCACTCTCTTACGCCTATCCCAACAATTCTTTGACTCTACCAGGATCTCCAGACAGTTTTCTATTACCTATCTCTTGTTCCTCTGAACTGAGAATTCACATCTTGTTTATATCCAGCTATTTCAGCTACTCTGCATCTGTACTTATGCTACTAACCTTACTTGGTGAAAAGAGCAACCATTATGAGTTTTCACCTGGAATCTCTGGCCCTCAAAAGCAAGGGCACACAGCACTGTGTGACAATCCTTGTACATTTTCCTGATCAATTCCAATAACCTCTCCCTAAACAAGTTTTTGACACCTTTCCACTCAAGCCTTCCATCCGTTGTCTTCCTCACTCTTACTGGCTTGTTTCTTTCCACTGAGAAAATGGAAACAATAAGAACTTTCCCAGTCTCCAAATCTATTATTAACACATCTGTATCCATATAAATTCCTTCCTATTATTTCATGAACAATCTCATCCTCTATTCCACCTATTTGTGGCCAGTATTCATTCCTTATACTAAGAAGACCATGCAATTAACCCCACATTTCCTGGGTCATTTTTGCTATTGACTTTTTTCCACTTAAATACATACCTCCCACTTTTAATACCCCATTTTAAAAACCCTCCCAGATCTTACCATTACAAATATTCACACTCTTTATAGCACAGATCTCTTGAAAAGAGGTATCTACACTCACTTCATCCCCTGTTTATACCCAACTATCCTTGAACTATTCTAATCATGCTTTATTTTAGTGACTCCAGTCAAACCATTCTTCTCAAGGCACCAGCAACTCCCATGTGTTCTTTATCTCCATATTACCTTTAATGCAATGAATATTTCCACTTAGTGCTTTTTTTATGTTTTCTTCTTTAATACTGCTTCTATTTTCATCTGAGGATTGGATATATCTTTAAAAGAAAGTAGGTCTGGCAAAAAAGATGGAGTACAAAGGCAAGGCAGAACCCTCCCACACACACACACCAAGGAAGCAACTACAGAAAATACAACTAGCCCTGAAAAGGACCTGAAGACAACAAAACAGACCACCTACACATGAGGAGGAAGAAAAGACCACACAGAGAAGGGTAAAGTGACAGAGCTGTCATCAAGAGGGAACCAAGCCCACAAGCGGAAGGGAGAGGAACAGAGCAGAGAGGGGATAAATGCTTGGGAACTCAGTGCACCTGGCCCTGAAGATCTGCTCTGGGAATGTGAGTCCACATTGCATTGGACTTTGGTGATTAATGGAGGTGGGCACCAGGGAGAGTCACAACACTCTGGGAGGCTGGGCCTTCTGCTACTTGTGGAGGAACTGACTTGCTCTGTCCTGCTGAGAATCAACCCAGGCAGCAGGTTGAAAGATTTACCAGCAGGGGGAAGGGTTTGAGAAATGCAGGGATTGGACAGAGCTCTGTCTGCAGGAGAAAGAGCAGGTGGACAATGCTTTCTAAGTCCTCAGCCCAATAGGTAAGGTGCTAACAGGAGCCAGCCCCAAAAGGCCAATCCCCCCCACTGAACAAAAGACCAAAAGGCTCAGCCTCAAGGTACTCTGCACATACCCAACTGCCTGGCCTGCTATGCCCAGCAGTGGTCAGACTTTGCTGCTTGGCAAGTGGAGGGACGCTTTCCCAGCCCTCTCAGTCCAGCTAGAGAGGCATCTGCAGGAGCCAACTCCAAGTGCTTTCCTGCTTCCTGGTGGTCCAGCGCTATGGCATGCTCTTCTGTGCCTACCCGAGCAGCCCCACCCACAATGATCCCAGCAGAAGTGGAGCTGCATGGCTCAGAAAGGGCCAGCTGAGGTGAACTGCCAGCTGTGGCAGACTGACTCAAGCCACTGCTGCAAACAGAAAGGTGGTCCACCCACAACAATCCCCACAGAAGCACTGCTACATGGCTCACAAAGGATCCCTGCTGACAGATCAGCCACTTCTGTCAGACAGGCAGAAAGGTGGCCCCACCCGCACAGCCTGCCAGCAGCAACTACAGCTCTACCACAAAGGAGAATCAGGCACCGCTGAGCAGAGAATCTTGAGCTTCTGGGCACCACAGGAAACCATAGAGCTATTACCCTCTAGATCAAGAGGTGTAGTAGTGGATCTATCTAATACAAAGTGCAACCATGGACAAAATGAGATAGAGGAATATGTTCCAAACAAAAGAACAGCATAAGATATCAGAAAGCAGTTAGACTTTGCTGCCTGGCAGGTGGAGGGAGGCTTTCCAGCTTTTTCGGCCCTCAGCCCAACTGGGGAGGTGGCTACAGGGGCCAGCTCCAAATGCCCACAGAAACCCAGACAAATAAGACGCAGAGGAATACATTCCAAACAACAGAATAAGACTCCAGAAACGGCTAAATGAAACATCACAAGTTCTCTTGATAAATATTTCAAAATAACAGTCATAAATATGCTCACCAGTCTGCAGAATAGTATTGATGATCCCAGGGAAGATTTCAACAAAGAGAAGATTTGAAAAAGCTACTCAGAGCTAAACAAAACAATAACAGAAATGGAAAATACACTGGGGGGCATGAATAATATATTGCCACAAGTAGAGAAGACAATGAGGTGGAAATCAGAGAAAAGAAAGCATGCTGAGGAACAGAGAGAAAAAATAATCTCTAGAATGGAGAAGATGCTAAGAGAGCTACGTGACAACTCCAAATGAAACAATATTTGCATAATAGGGGTACCAGAAAGGGAAGAGAGAGACAAAGGAGTAGAAAGTCTCTTTGAAGAAATAATTGCTGAAAATGTCTCCAGTGTGGGGAAGAAAATAGGCACATAGGTCCTGGAAGTTCAGAGAGCCCCTAACAAAAGGAACCTCAGGAAGACAACACCAAGACATACAACAATTAAATGATAAAGTTTGAGGATAAAGAGAGGGTATTGAAAGCAGCCAGAGAGACAAAAAAAAAAATTATAAGGGAAACCCCATAAGGCTATCAGCAGATTTGTCAGCAGAAACATTAAAGGCCATAAAGGAGGGGAATGAAATATTTAATGAATTGGAACAAAAGAACCTTCAACCAAGAATCCTCTACCCAACAAGGTTACCATTCATAATTGAAGGAGAGAATAAAAGATAAAAAAAATAGAATTTACCACCACTAAATTGGCATTACAGGATATGTTAAAGAGATTTCTGTAGAAGGAAATGTTCTTAAGCCTAAATATTTTTCACCAGTGAAAATAAACCACAGTAAAGGTTATAGACCAATTACTTAACTAAGCAAGTATGAAGCCAAAAAAAAAAAAAGTGAAATCAGCTATACACAAACTCAGTCAAGGGATACACACAAAATGCACATTATGACATCTAATACATATATATAATATATATATGGAGGAGTAAGAAGAATAAATACTTTTACCCTATGTTCAAAATGGAGTGATCAAATATACACTGTTATATATTTAGGAAACTATGAACCTAATAGTAACCACAAGCCTTAAACTTAAAATAGATTCACAAAATTTTTTTTAAAAATCCAATCACAGCACTAAAGAAATCCATCAAATGACAAGAGTATAAAAGAGGAAGAAAGGATCAGATGGGAACTAAAAAAACAACCAGAAAATAATAATGTAGAATAAGTACATACCTACCAATAACTACCTTAAATGTAAATGGACTGAGGAGAGAGAATCAAGATGGCGGTGAGTAGAGCAGCGGAAATCTCCTCCCAGAACCACATATATTTTTGAAAATACAACAAATACAACTATTCCTAAAAGACCAGAAGACACAGGACAACAGCCAGACTACATCTACACCTGCGAGAACCCAGCACCTTGTGAAAGGGGTAAGATACAAGCTGCAGCCCAGTGGGACCCGAGGCCCCTCACACCAGCTCCCGGCGGGAGGAGAGGAGTCGGAGCGGGGAGGGAGAGGGAGCCCAGGACTGCTGAACACCCAGCCCCAGCCATCCGCACCAGAGCGCAGACACACAGTGCATGCATGGGGTGCTGGAAACTAGAGAAACAGGACAGTAAGACCTGTGAGCAGGTCCCCGCAGCCGGTGCCCCTGGGACAAAGAAAAGAGAGTGCTTTTTGAAAGTCTTAAAGGGACAGTGACCCCACCGCTGGACGGAAGCATCCCAGGACACTTAGCCCAGCAGCTGGGAATCCCAGGGAACTCCAGGCGCCCTAAACCTCTGGGCGGCAGCGCAGCTCAGAGGCCCCTCACGGAGATAAACGGCCTCCTACCCGTTCACCCTCCAGTGTGGCTCTGCCATACTGGAGAAGCAGCCTGAGGCCATTCCCACAGCAACCACAGTGGAGCTCCACAGTGGCGGGGCAAGAATTAGAAACCCCATCTGCACGCAGCTACTCAGCACAAGCTGCCAGGGGTCGCTGTTCTCCCAGGAGAGGAAGGCCACAAACCAGCAAGAAGGGACTTTCTCTTAGCCAACACACACACCAGCTCCCCACAAATACCTCTATCACCATGAAAAGGCAGAAGAATTTGATACAGACCAAGATCACAGAGGCAAACCCTGAGAAGGAGATAGACCTAACCAGTCTTCCTGAAAAAGAATTAAAAATAAAGCTCATAACCATGCTGATGGAGCTGCAGAAAAATATGCAAGAGCTAAGGGATGATGTCCGGAAGGAGATTACAAAAATGAAACAATCTCTGGAAGGATTTATAAGCAGAATGGATAAGATGCAAGAGGCCATTGATTGAATAGAAACCAGAGAATAGGAAAACATAGGTGACGCAGAGAGAGATAAAAGGATCTCCGGGAATGAAACAATATTAAGAGAACTGTGTGACCAATCTAAAAGGAACAATATCCGTATTATAGGGGTACCAGAAGAAGAAGAAAGAGAAAAAGGGATAGAAAGTGTATTTAAAGAAATAATTGCTGAAAACTTCCCCAAACTGGGGAAGGAAATAATCAGACCGCGAAAGTGCACAGAACCCCCAACAGAAGGGACCCAAGGAGGACAACACCGAGACACATAACAATTAAAATGACAAAGATCAAGGACAAGGACAGAGTTTTAAAGGCAGGTAGAGAGAGGAAAAAGGTCACCTACATAGGAAAACCCATCAGGCTATCATCAGACTTCTCAACAGAATTGTAACAGGCCAGAAGAGAATGGCATGATATATTTAATGCAATGAAAGAGAAGGGCCTTGAACCAAGAATACTGTATCCAGCACGATTATCATTTAAATATGAAGGAGGGATTAAACAATTCCCAGACAAGCAAAGTAGAGGGAATTGCCTCCCACAAACCACCTCTACAGGGTATTTTAGACAGACTGCTCTAGATGGGAGCACTCCTAAGACTAAATAGATGTCACCAGAGAAAATAAAATCACAGCAAAGAAAGCAGACCAACCAAATGCTAACTAAAGGCAAAAAATAAAATCAACTACCCACAAAAGCAGTTAAAGGAAACACAAAAGAGCACAGAATAAAACAATCAACATATAAAGAATGGAGGAGGAGGAATAAGAAGGGAGAAAAATAAGAATCACAAGGCAGTGTTTAAAATAACTCAATAAGTGAGGTAAGTTAGACAGTAAGATACTAAAGAAGCTAACCTTGAACCTTTGGTAACCATGAATCTAAAGCCTGCAATGGCAATAAGTACATATCTTTCAAAAATCACCCTAAATGTAAATGGACTAAATGCACCAATCAAAAGACACAGAGTAACAGAGTGGATAAAAAAGCAAGACCCATCTCTATGCTGCTTAAAAGAGACTCACCTCAAACCCAAAGACATGTACAGACTAAAAGCCAAGGGATGGAAAAAGATATTTCATGCAAACAACAGGGAGAAAGAAGCAACTGTTGCAGTAGTATCAGCCAAAATAGACTTCAAAACAAAGAAAGTAACAAAAGATAAAGAAGGATATTACATAATGATAAAGGGCTCAGTCCAACAAGAGGATATAACCATTATAAATATATATGCACCCAACACAGGAGCACCAACATATGTGAAACAAATACTAACAAAACTAAAGGAGGAAAGAGAATGCAATACATTCATTCTAGGAGACTTCAACACACCACTCACTCCAAAGGATAGATCCACTGGACAGAAAATAAGTAAGGACACAGAGGCACTGAACAACACACTAGAACAGATGGACCTAATAGACATCTATAGAACTCTACATCCAAAAGCCACTATTTACAATAGCCAAGAAATGGAAGCAACCTAAGTGTCCATCAGTAGATAAATGGATAAAGAAGATGTGGTACATATACACAATGGAATATTATTCAGCCATAAGAAGAAAACAAATCCTACCATTTGCAACAACATGGATGGAGCTAGAGGGTATAAATAAGCCAGGCAGAGAAAGACAAACACCAAATGATTTCACTCATATGTGGAGTATAGAAACAAAGAAAGACTGAAGGAACAAAACAGAAGCAGAATCACAGAACCTAAGAATGGACTAACAGTTATCAAAGGGAAAGGGACTGGGGAGAATGGGAGGGAAGGGAGGGATAAGGGTGGGGAAAAATAAAGGGGGTATTATGATTAGCATGTATAATGTGGGGGGGGCATGGGGAGGGCTGTGCAGCACAGAGAAGACAAGTAGTGATTCTACAGCATCTTACTATGCTAATGGACAGTACTGTAATGGGGTTTGTGGGGAGGACTTGGTGAAGGAGGGACCCTAGTAAACATAATATTCTTCATGTAATTGTAGATTAATGATAACTAAATTAATTAATTGATTGATTGATAAAAGTAAGAGAAATTAAAGTAAAAAAAATGTAAATGGACTGAATGCACCAATCAAAAGACAGAGTGGCAGAGTGGATAAAGAAATAAGACCCATCCATATGCTGCCTTCAAGAGACTCATTTCAGATCTAAAGACTGAAGGTGAAAAAGATATTTCATGTAAATAACAGGAAGAAAAAAATCAGGAGTAGCAGTACTTACAGTAAACAAAATACACTTCAAAACAAAGTAATGAGATGAGAAGGGCATTACATAATGATAAAGGGGTGAGTCCAACAAGAGGATATAACCATTATAAACATTTATGCACCCAACATAGGAACACCTAAATATGTAAAACAAATACTAATAGAACTAAAAGGAGACATAGATACAACTCAATTGTATTAGAGGATGTAACACAGCACTTATATCAATGGACAGATCAACCAGACAGAATATAAATAAGGAAACAGAGGCACTGAACAACATACTAGATCAGTTGGACTTAATAGCTATACACAGAACATTCTACCCAAAATCAGCAGGGTACACTTTTTTTCAAGTGCACATGGAACATTCTCTGGAACAGATCACATTTTAGGACACAAAAAGAGCCTCAATATATTCAAAAAGATTGAAATTGTGTCAAGCATCCTTTCAGATCACAATGGTATGAAACTAGAAATAAATTACATGAAGAAAACAACCCATAAACACCTGGAGGCTAAATAACATGCTCCTAAATAATCAACGGATAAATGAACAAATTAAAACAAATCAAACAATACATGGAGACAAATGAAAACAAATACAACAGTCAAAAATATGTGGGAAGCTACAAAAGTGGTTTTAAGAAGTAAGTACATAGCAATACAGGCCTACCTCAATAAACAAGAACAATCCCAGATAAATAGTCTAAACTCACAACTAAAGAACTAGAAAAAAAGGAACAAATGAAACCTAAATTTAGTAGGAGGGACATAATAAAGATCAGAGCAGAAGTAAGTAGAGATTAAAACAATAGGAAAAAATCAATGAAACAAGAGCTTGTTCTTTGAGAAAATGAAGAAAATAGACAAACTCCTAGCTGGACTAATCAAGAAAAAAAGACACAGATAACAAAATCAGAAATGAAGAAGTAGTTACAACTGACACCTCAGAAATACAAAGAATTATTAAGAATTTTACAAAAAACTATATGCCAATAAGTGGGGCAACCTTAGAGAAATGGACAAATTCCTTGAAAAGTACAGTCTTCCAAGATAGACCCAGGAAGATACAGAAGATCTGAACAGACCAATTACCAATAATGAAATTGAACTGATAATCAAAAAACTCTCAACAAACAAAAGTTCAGGTACAGATGGCTTTACAGCTGAATTCTACCAAACATTTAAAGGAGAGCTCATACCTTTCTTAAAGAATTCCAAACAGTAGGAGAGGAGGGAATACTTTCCAAACTCATTCTATGAAGCCAGCATCACTCTATAATAACCAAAACCAGACAAAGGCAGTACAAAAAATGAAATTATAGACCAATATCCCTGATGAACATAGATGCAAAATCCTCAACAAAATATTAGCAAACCAAATATAAAAATACCTCAAAAAGATCATACATCACGACCAAGTGGAATTTATTCCAGCAGTGCAGGATGGTACACTATCTGTAAATCAATCATTGTAATACACCACATGAACAGAAAGGATAAAAACCATATGATCATCTCAACAAAATGCTGAAAAAACATTTGACAAGATTCAAAATCCATTCATGATAAAAACTTTCAACAAAATGGATATAAAGATAACACACCTCATAAAAAAGACCATACACAACAAACCCACAGTGAACATCATACTCAGTGGCAAAAAGCTGAAAGCTTTTCCTCCAAGATCAAGAACAAGACCAGGATGTCCACTCTCACCACTTTTATTCAACATGGTACTGGAGTTCCTGGCCATTGAAGTCACCCAAGATAGAGATAAAGGCATCCAAATTGATAAGGAAGAAGTAAAACTCACTATTTGCAGATGACCTTATACTATATATAGAAAACCCTAAGGACTCCTCTAAAAAACTATTAGAACTAATAACTGGATTCAGCAAAATTACAGATTACAAAATCAGTATACAGAAATATGTTGTGTTCTTATGTACTAACAATGGACTAGCAGAAAGAGAAACCAGGAAAACAACTCCTTTTACAATAGCATCAGAAAGAATAAAATACCTAGGAATAAACATAAGCAAGGAGGTGAAAGACCTGTAGTATGCAAACTGTAAGACACTCATGAGAGAAATTAAATAAGACACAAATAAATGGAATCTATCCCATGCTCATGGATAGGAAGTATCTATATTCTCAAAATGGCCATCTTGTCCAAAGCAAGTTACAGATTCAATGCAGTCCCTATCAGAATACAAACAGCATTCTTCAATGACCTAGAGCAAATAATCCTAAAATTCCTGTGGAACCACAAAAGACCTCAAATAGCCAAAGCAATCCCCAGAAAGAAGAATGAAGCTGAGGGTATTATATTCCCTGACTTCAAGATATAGTAAACAGCTACAGTAATCAAAACAGTATGATCCTGGCAGAAGAGGAGACCCATAGATCAATGGAACAGAATAGAAAGCCCAAATATGAACCCATGCATATATGGTCAACTAATATATGATAAAGGAGCCATAAATACACAATAGAAAAAGACAGTCTCTTCAATGGTGTTGGGAAAACTGAATAGCTATGTGCAAGAGAATGAAACTGGATTAACGTCTAACTCCATACACAAAAGTAAACTCAAAATGGATTAAAAACCTAAATGTAAGACATGAAACCATAAAACTGTTAGCAGCAAACATAGGCAAAAATCTCTTAAACATAAGCATAAACAATTTTTTTCGGGACATATCTGCCCTGGCAAGGGAAACAAAATAAAACATGAACAAGTGGATTACAGCCAACTACTACAAAGCTTCTGGATACCAGCAAAGGACATCATCAGCAGAACAAAAGGGCATCCTACAGTATGGGAGAATATATTCATAAATAATTTATCTGATAAGAGGTTAACATCCAAAATATATAAAGGACTCATACAACTCAATGCTTAAAAAAAAACATACAAATTGATTTTAAAATGGGCAGAGGACCTGTACAGACATTTTTCCAAAGAAGAAATATAGATGGCAACAGGCACACGAAAAGATGCTTCACATCGCTTATCATCAGGAAAATGCAAATCAAAACCATAATGAGCTATCACCTCATACTGTACAGAATGGCCACTGTTCAAAAAGACAAGAAATAACAAGTGTTGGTGATAATATGGAGAGAAGGGAGCCCTTCTACACTGTTAGTGGGAATGTGAATTTGTGCAGCCACTGAGGAAAGCAGTATGGAGATTCCTCAAAAAAAATAAAAATAGAAATACCATTCAACATAGTAATTCCACACCTGAAAAAAACAAAATCCCTGATTCAAAAAGATATATGTACCCCTGTTTTTATTGCCACATTATTTACAGCAGCTAAGATATGGAAGCAACCAAAGTGTCCATCAGTAGATGAATGGGTAAAGAAGAGATAGTGCATATGCACAATAGGATAGTATTCTGCCATAATAAAAGAAAGAAACTCTTCTATTTGCAACTTGAATGGACCTAGAGTGTACTGTGCTGAGTGAAATAAGCCAGGCAGAGAAAGGCAGATACCATATGATTTCACTTTTATGTGGAATATAAAGACAAAACAATGAATAAAATTGCAGTAAACTCACAGACACTGAGAAGTGACTGGTAGATACCATGGTGGAGGGTTTGGGATGGGTGAGTTATGAGGGTGAGGTGGAAAATGGAGCACAAAAATCCTCAATCATAATATATGTTGGTCATGGGGATGATAGTAGAGCATGGAGAAAATAGCCAGTGATTCTGTACATTTTTCTGTGTTGATAGATAGTAACTGCACTAGTTAGAGTGAGGATTTAATAATGTGGGTAACTGGTGACCACTGTGTTGTATACTTGATTGTACTAATCAATCTAATACAATATTGTAAAAAAAATAAAATAGTGAATTTGAAGATAAGATTGAGGACTTCTTGCAGAAGGCAACAGAAAAAGGTTAAACAGAAAAGCATTATGGAGTACATGTGCTATCTTCCAATTAATAATGAGCCTGAGAAGAGAGAAATATTAGGAATGCAAGAAATATTTTAAGAAATAATGGAGAGCAGTCTCCAAATAGTGGAAGGATACAGTCTGAGGTATTCATTTAAAGGGCTTGGAGAAAGCCAAGTGGGAGAGAAGAAATTTACATTTAGACACAATATCCAAGTAAAGAAATAAAAATTTCAGAAAGAAAGCAGGTCACCTAAAAAGGAACAAAGATCAGATTTCTATCTATTATGGACTGAATGTGTTCCCCCCAAATTCCTTTGTGGAAACCCCATTTCCCAATGTGATGATTAGGAGGTTGGGCTTTGGGAGGTAATTATATCATGAGGGTGGAAGCCTCATGAATGCTGTTAGTGCTTTGCAAAAGGAACCCCAGAGAGCTTTCTTGCCCTCTCTGCCATGTTAGGATATAGTAGAAGTTGGCAGTCTGCAACCCAGAAGACCCTGACCCTGCTGGCACCCTCATCTTGAACTTCTATCCCACAGAATTGTAAGAAAAAATTTCTATTGTTTATAAGCTACCCAGCTTATGGTAAATTGTTACAGCAATCCAAAAAAAGCATCAACCTTCTCAAAAGTCACACTAGAAATGAGTATCATAGTATTTTTAGAATAATGAAAAAAGAATTTTGAGCTTAATTATTGTATAACTAGCTGTCCTGTCGTTCAAATTTGAAGGTGTAATGAAAGTGTTCTTATGCATACAAGTTTCAGGTTTGTCAAGTGAAGATCCACACTGAAATCACTTGGAGGAAGTAACACCGAGAAGTATAGGAGATGATGCAATAGATATGTTAATTAAAGATAACCAAATAGCTTACTTAGTAAAGTCTACTGTACTAATAAAAGGGAGAGGAACAAAAAATGAAAAATAGAAGAAAGCAGATCCATAACAATTCAGTCCAAAAATTATAGAAACTGGATAATACCATGCTGGATGGTGGGGAAGAAAATGAACATGAGAAGAGGTAAAATACTTGTCTTTTGGGAGAAAATACAAATATGATGTTTCAGAAATCAACAGGGACAAATAACATAAATATGACTCTTAAGAGCAACTATCATAATGATATAGCAATAAACACTTATATAGAAAACTTTATTCTTACCAGGCACTTACTCTGTTTCACATAAATTACCTCCTTTAATTCTACAACAACCATATTATCCTTCATTCTTGTCTTACAGGTGAGGGCACAGGCAAGACTTGTCCATAGACATACAACTAGTAATGGAGAAGTCACTTTTAGATAATTTTTAAAGTGATATAACATTACATTTAACAGAAGAAAACTTGATCTCTGGCATAAAGCAAAAAAAAGAGAAAAAAAGAAAATTAAAGTGTAATAGAAATATGAAACAATGGCAGAAATAAATCCATATGTAAGCACAAACACAATAAATATAAGTGGATAAATTCACCAATTAAAAGACTGGATTTATATATATATATATATCAGCTACAAGAGAGATTTAAAATAAAAAGGCATAGTTTGAAAGGAAAAGGATTCACCAGGCAATTGGAAACCAAAAGAAAGCTGGAGTAGTAATCTTACTATCTGACCATGTAGAATTTTAGGGGAAAAAAGAAAAACATGATGCTAATGTACTGGGTGAACATGAACAAGAAGAAAAATGCTAAGAACAAGAAGATACAGCCATCACAAATACCTAGCTGTATATATTCATACACATGTAAAAAACCCTAGACCCAACATACTGAGAAGACACATTTTTTTCAAGTACATCTCTTAGATTTAAAATATAGATCATATATTAGCCCTTGAAGGTAGCCTTAAATTTAAAAGGATTGTTACATAAATCATTTCTCTTGCCATATGCATATTAGAAAATAATATAAAAGACAAAAAAACTTCAATGTGTTTGAAAACTAAAAAATTTCTTCCTTAATTACCTTCTGATAAAAATGAAAATCATAAAGAGAATGAAATAATTCAGAGCAATAATTGTGATAATAAATCCTCTAGAATCAAAATTGTGGTATATTACAAACCTAGGAGTAATTAGAGGAAAACCTATAACTTTATGCTAATCAGGAAATAAAACTGTTAACAAATGAGTGAGAACTTAACTCAAGAGATTGGGAAAAAGTAACAGTAACCCCCATTTATCAAGGCTTATCAATAAAAAATATATAAAATTCAAAACGAAGAGGGAAATAATTACAGATCTATCAGATACCAAGAAAAAAGTATGAAGAATGATCATATGCTAATGTAAGTTAACACATGGATAAATTCCAAAAAATAGGAAATGCTGAAATTTCCTTCAAGAAATAATGTAGAACTCAACTAGAACAGTCTGTGTTAAAGAAATTGAAGTGCAGTTAAATATAAGGGTCTGGATTTTATTTCACCTTAGTTTCAAGCTAGTAAATGAACCTAGATGCTGGCAGAAAACAGGAGATTCCTGGGTCAGAAGCAAAGGCTTTTATTTCTCACGGCACCATAAGCAGCATAAGCATCCTATTTGTGTTGGTTCTCTTTACCCACCCCCAAGCCCCAGGAGGTCAGGGTGGAAGGGCCCAGATGAATACTACGCCTACAGAGGTTCATGTCACAGCCTAGGATCACTGAGCTTAGGGAATCCATCTCTTTCATAGCAAGCAATAAGTAAGCCTGCTCTTTGTCCCCGAGGGAAAACATCGCCTCATCCCTCAGGGTGCTCACTGCAAAAACAATGCTGAGAAATGGCCTAGGTAAAGATTCATCAGGGCCTTGCATTATTGGTCTACCCATGACAATAATGTACAAGGGTGCTCAGGGTCCATGGCAAATTGCCTCTCCCAAGGATAATCCACCCTTTGACTCTATACATTCTTGGCCAAATTGAGTGCTCCTGTAAGTATGCCACTCCATCTGCCACCCTACTTACTCTGACCAACAGAGGCTGAGACCAGATCTGTTCAGTTTGTCTCACACAGCAATTTAAGGCTAATATTAATGAGATTCTAAGCAGCAGGAAGAGGTTAACCAGCAGTGCTTACCTCAGTCATGCCTCCCAGGATCCCTGACCCAGCCAACTGAGTAACTATCATGCAGAGCAGGTAGGTGCTGTTTTAGATATCTAGGATTTAGTCTAAAGTCAATCTGTTATCCATTATGACTCATGCACTTATTTAGACTGGCCTGCTACTCTCTGGTAACTTGCCAGTGGGGCAGTAGATAAGCCAAAAAGCAACCTCCATCCACAATGGAGAGATGGCCTGTGGTATCTCTCCTCCATATACAGATAGACCTAAGGCTCACAAGTTACTCCTGTTTGGGATTTGTTGATTTGGATCATCATGAAATTGATTTGGTTAAGAAATATGGGCAATATCACTGAGTACTTGCAGCTTAGATAGGCATCCATTGCAGAACCCAAAGCTGTAAGGCAAGTCAGGAGAAGCATATGAATTTGTATCAACCAGGTTTTTAAAAGGTTTTGCTTGTCTATGTGTTTGTACATGTACAGGACAGAGTCCATGTTTGGGAGCCGCCACTGATGTCATTGTGGTTCAAGGACAAATGGTTCAAAAGTGGCCCATATGCACCTGAGTTTGTTTCATAGCATGTGGACAGGGATGGCACAGCATCAGGTTAGACTGCCGGCCACTGCAGTTTCTTGAAACAGGCAGACCATATGACTTTGCCAGGCTGCAGTGCAGGCTCTTTTTAGAGGACAAAGGGAGCATTCATTGTTCTCGGTTTGGGCCTCTCTCAAAGAACGCTGAGTTGTGGTTTAGCTGATATAAAGGACCAAACAGAATGTTCAAGTGCGGCACCTGTTGTCTCCGGTTCCCAAAAGTCCACAAAGGAGCTGAAACCAATTTTGGGGAGTGGGGATGCCTAGAGATTTAACAGTTTTTCCTGGAGTGCTGGAGGCATTTGGCACTGGGAATCTGCCTATACAGTCCCAAGAAACTTCACTTGGCAAGCCGGCCTCTGAAGTTTGTTGGGTGTAGGTGTGATAGTCAGGAGCCTCGAGATGGAGGCTTTTGACTTGCCAACCAACAGGATATCATCTACAGAGTGAGAGCTTTGAAATCAGAGGGCAGAGGCACATGTGCTCAATCCTGGCTCATCTGCTAGTGCCAAATGGCCAAAAGTTAGGCCCACCAGCTTGTCTGTACTTTCTGCTCTTCCCTGTTTGGGGTAATCCCTTCTGACACTGAGGGGATGGGAGTATAAGCATGTAACACATCAATTCCTAATATTCATTCACATGTACAAGCCACAGCAGTGCATTGAATTAGTCCAAAAGAGCCCATCCATAAGCTCAAATTAGCTTCTCTTCCCCATTCAGAAGCCTCCCCAAACCCCATCACTTGAATCTGAGCACCATCAGGCTAAGCAGAATGGTGACTTGAGTTCCTGTATCCAAGAAAGCCATGGAAATGTGAGTCTTTCTGATTCCTAAATTTTCTCAGTATATTTGTACAGTGTGTCTATGGCCTTCAGTCCTCCTTGGCCACAAGGAGACCTTGGCCCAATCATTTGGTTCCTCAAAGTAGCACGACTTTCCTGAGGTCAGGAAGGAGGAGGGAGAGATCAGAGGGTATAGAAGGAAAGAGTATCTTTTCTCCAGCAACCAAAGCTTTGCATTGACTTTTAATTTCAAGTGACTAATGGTGACCCAGGCTCAACTAAACAGAACCAAAATTCTGTATCCTTACTGCTGATGCCATTTATTTCAACTTTGCGGATCCCCTGACTCAATAGCTCTAGTCATATTGTCTTTTGATGGGGCCCCAAGGCCTGCTGCCCATTGCCATGACAGCTCTTTCTTACCACACCTGAGGAGAACACCACGCACACAGCTTGCTTCAGTCCCACCTCTCATTGCTCAGTCTCTAAGCATTCCTGAACAGGTAGGACAGTCCAGGACCCCCATTTCCTCCACACCACCCAACACTTGCATGAGAGCACCCCCTGTGCCATCTTCCCTTATCCCCTAACCTTATCCTTTCTCTTCCAGACAGCCATGTAGTAGTCTATCCTTGTGGTTCAGACTGTGAAGAACTGTAACTGGTCTTAAATTTTGCCCTATGGCAACCTGTCAAGTTAGCTTGTCAGAGGTTCATAAGTATTGGCAGAAGATGTGAGACTTTTGCGTTCAAGACAAAGCTCTTTATTCCTGCACACCCTACAGGGAGCCTGAGTTTCGCACCAGTTCCTCAAGTCCTAAATTCCACAGATAAGCCTGGATGAATGCTGCATATGCAGTGGGTTTACATCACAGCTAAGGAACTACAGTTTAGGCAACCTTGGTCTTCAGTAAGGGACTTTAAGCAACCTATCCAACCTTTGCCTTGGAGAGAGTCATTATCTTCTTTATATTGGACAGCAAACAAATCTGCCCCCTGCTCTGAGATAACACTATCTCTATCTTCCAAAGCTACACAAACATCCTTGAAAAGATAGTCCAGAAAAAAAATTGTCAGGGCCACTTCTAAAAAGACATGCAGAAATTAAGAGCTCCATGGAGAATTGTCTCCCAATAATTGTAACATTAATTTTTTCATTGTGAAATATATGTAAAATTTACCATTTTAATAGTTTTTAAGTTTACAATTCAGTAGCGTTAAATACATTCACAGCCTTGTACAATTATTACCATTACAATTTCCAGCACTGTAGCATTATCTTAATGTACTGCTGGTTTTGACTTTCTAGTATTTTATTCAGATTTTTTAATCTGTGCTCATAGGTGGGACTGGGCCATGGCCATCTTTTTGGATGAAAACAGCATTGTCTAGCTTTGATGTTGTTATCCTAGCCTCCTAGAATGAGTTGTGAAATTTCTTTTTTCATGCTCTGGAGCACTTTACATTACACGGGAATTGTTAGGGCCTTGAAAGTTTGTTAGAGCTGATTTATGAAATCACCTGGGTAGTTGTCTTTTTTAGAGGAAATCATTTGACTGCCTTTTCAATTTCTTCTAAAAGTACTGATGTGTTGAGATTTTCTCCCTCTGATGTCAGTTTTTCTGGACACTATATTTCCTTGAGATTTAAAAAAATCCATACCTAAGTCATTTCTCTTTTCTTGTGAACTGTTTATTTTTTGTGTCTCTTCACTGATTGACCAGAGATTGGCCAAGTTTTTTCCCTAAGAATCAACTTATTTTGTTGATAAAATCTGCTGATAAAAAAAATAAAAAATAATTTTGTTTTCTATTGCCTTAACTTCTATTTCATCCCTTCTTTCTACTTTCTCTGTTTTTATTTATTTTCATTCTTGAGTCATGTACTTAAGTTTATTTTTATTCTTTCTTATTTTCTAATGTATGCATTAAGGCTACAAAATTTCTCTTCAAAACCTTGGGCTGTCCACCCACGGGTTTTTTGTCATTGCTTTTTGTTGTTTTTTTCTGAAAACATTCCAACTTGAGTTCTGCATTATTCCTTAACTGGGACCACACTATGTACTCTATTATCCAAACTGGGATATATATATATATAAAATGTCAGGACAACAGGTGTAAGGCAGGACTGTTTCTGGGTGTATTGAAAGGCATTGTCACCCTATTTTAACAGTTATTTAAAATAAAAGGAATTTAAAATTTTTCACATAGGATTTTGTTACAAATTTCTAACATTGAATTTTGATCAAAGAATGTAGTATGCATGGATTTTGGTTTTTGAAATTTATTGAGTTTTTTTAAAGCCTAAAACTTGGTTAATTTTTATGACTGTTCCAAATGGTTTTGTATAGAATGGATATTTTCTGTTTGTTGGGTACCCATTTCTTTATATCTTTTAGATTAAGCTTGTTAATTCTCTACATAGTTACCTTGTCTTTGTGATATGTCAATTTCTAAGAAAAGTATAAAAGTAGTCCACTGTGAGAGCAGATTTTTAATTTTCCCTTTTATTTCAGTTTTTGGCTTAAATAATTCAAAAACTCAATTGCTAGATAGGTAGTTTCAGGACTGTTAAATATTTTATAGTTGACTTATACCTTTTAGCACTTGATACTTTTTATCTTCAAATCTCTTTTATCAGATTTTAATATTGCTACTTAGGCTTTTTTCTCTTTTTAACAGCTTTATTGAGATAAAATTTATATATCTCTATACCATTCACCCATTTAAATTGAGTGATTTGGTAATTTTTAGTATTTTCACAGAATTATGCAACCATTACCTCAATGACTTTTAGAACATTTTCATCATCCCAAGAAACCTCATAACCATTAAGACTCATTCTCCATTTTCCTCCCAACTCCCCACCCCCTAACCATGAGTCTACTACTGCCTCCATAGATTTGCCTGTCTGGACACTTGACATAAATGGAATGATACAATATGTGGTCTTTTGTGTCTGGCCTAGTTCACTTAACACGACATTTTCAAGGTTCATCCATGTGGTAGCATGTGTCAATATTTCATTCCTTTTTTTTTTTTTATTGATATACACTCTTATGAAGGTTTCACATGAAAAACAATGTGGTTATTACATTCACCTGTAATATCAAGTGCCTCACCATACCCCATTGCAGTCACTGCCCATCAGTGTAGTAAGATGCCATAGAGTTACTATTTGCCTTCTCTGTACTATACTGTCTTCCTCATGACACCCCCCAACACCATGTCTGCCAATCATAATACCCCTCAATCCCCTTCTCCCTCCCTCCCCACCCACCAACTCCCACCCCTCCCCTGGTAACTGCTAGTCCCTTCTTGGAGTCTGTGAGTCTGCTGCTGTTTTGTTCCTTCAGTTTTGCTTCATCGTTATACTCCACAAATGAGGGAAATCATTTGATACTTGTCTTTTTCCGCCTGGCTTATTTCACTGAGCATAATATACTCCAGCTCCATCCATGTTGCTGCAAATGGTAGGATTTGTTTCTTTCTTATGGCTGAATAGTATTCCATTGTGTATATGTACCACATCTTCTTTACCCATTCATCAAATGATGGACACTTAGGTAGCTTCCATACCTTGGGTACTGTAAAAAGTGCTGCAATAAACGTAGGGGTGCATATGTCTTTTTAAATCTGAGAACTTGTATTCTTTGGGTAAATTCCTAGGAATGGAATTTCTGGGTCAAATGGTATTTCAAGTTTTAGTTTTTTGAGGAACCTCCATACTGCTTTCCACAATGATTGAACTAGCTTATATTCCCACCACAGCAGTGTAGGAGGTTCCCCTTTTTCTGCATCCTCACCAGCATTTGCTGTTATTAGTCTTTTCAATACTGGCCATCCTAACTGGTGTGAGGTGATATCTCATTGTTGTTTTAATTTGCATTTCCCTGATAATTAGTGATGTGGAGCATCTTTTCATGTGCCTTTGACCATCTAAATTTCTTCTTTGGAGAATTGTCTGTTCATATTCTCCACCCATTTTTTAATCGGGTTATTTGCTTTTTGGTTGTTGAGGGGTGTGAGTTCTTTATATATTTTGGTTGTTAACCCCTTGTAGGATATGTCGTTTACAAAATATATTCTCAAAAACTATGCCTTTTTGTTCTACTGATGGTGTCCTTTGCTATACAGAAGGTTTTTAGTTCAATGTAGTCCCATGTGTTCATTTATGCTTTTGTTTCCCTTGCTCAAGGAGATGTGTTCAGGAAAAGTTGCTCATGTTTATATTCAGGAGATTTTTGCCTATGTTGTCTTCTAAGAGTTTTATGCTTTAATGACTTACCTTCAAGTCTTTAATCCATTTCAAGTTTGCTTTTGTGTTTAGGGTTGGACAATAATCCAGTTTCATTCTCTTGCATGTAGCTGTTCAGTTTTTGCCAACACCAGTTGCTGAAGAGACTGTTATTTCCCCATTGTATGTCCATGGCCCCTTTATCGTATATTAATTAACATATATGGTTGGGTTTATATCAGGGCTCTCTATTCTGTTCCATTGGTCTATGGTTCTGTTCTTGTGCCAGTACCAAATTGTCTTAATTACTGTGGCTTTGTTCTAGGGCTTGAAGTCAAGGACTGTGATCCTCCCAGCTTTGTTCTTCCTTCTCAGGATTGCTTTGGTTCCATATGAGTTTTAGAACTATTTGCTCTAGTTCATTGAAGAATGCTGTTGGTATTTTGACAGGGATTGCATTGACTCTATTGATTGCTTTAGGTAGGATGGCCATTTTGACAATATTAATTCTTCCTCTCCATGAGCATGGGATGTGTTTCCATTTATTGGTATCTTCTTTAATTTCTCTCATGAGTGTCTTATAGTTTTCAGAGTATAAGTCTTTTACTTCCTTTGTTAGGTTTATTCCTAGCTATTTTAATATTTTGATGCAATTATGAATGGAATTGTTTTCCTGATTCCTCTTTCTGCTTGTTCATTATTAGTGTATAGGAATGCAACAAATTTCTGTGTATTTATTAATTTTGTATCTTGCAACTTTGCTGAATTCAGATATTAGATCTAGTAGTTTTGGAGTGGATTCTTCAGGGTTTTTTATGTACAATATCATGTCATCTGCAATTCATTCCTTTTTATTGACAAATAATATTCCACTGTATGGATAATATTACATTTTGTTTAATCCATTTGTCAATTGATGGACATTTGGATTATTTCTACCTTTTTGCCATTATAAATAATGCTACTATAAGCATTCCTATACATGTTCTGTGTGGATATATGTTTCCATTTCTCTTGGGTGTATACCTAGGCATGGAATTTCTGGGTCATATGGTAACTCCATATTTAACATCTTCAGGAATTGTTTTCCAAAGTGGCTGCACCATTTTCCATTACTACCAGCAATGTGTGAGGGTTTTTTCAAAATTTTTCTAAATCCTCACCAACACTTGTTATTATCTATCTGTTTTTAATGTTTGCTATCTTAGTCGGTATAAAGTGTATGTCATTGTGATTTGACGTGATTTCCCTGATGGTCAATGGTGTTGAGTATCTTTTCATTTGTTTATTGGTCATTTGTATATCTTTGTTGGAGTAATGTCTGTTGAGATACCTTTGCTCGTTTTAAAATTGGGATTATTTGTCTTTTAAATTATTGAGTTGTACAAGTTCTTTCTATGTTCTGTGTACAAATCTCTTATCAGGCATATGATTTGCTGGTGCATTTCTCCATCCTGTGGGTCATGTTTTCACTCTCCTGATGGTATCATTTGCAGAACAGAAGTTTTTTATTTCGATGTAATCTAATTTTATTTATTTATTTTCTTCATGGTGCCTTTGGTACCATATCTAAGAAATTATGTGAAGGTTTATGCCTATATTTTCTTCTAAGAGTTCATTTATAGTTCTCTTGCCTTTAAGTCTATGATCCATTTGAATTAGTTTTTGTATATGGTGTGAGGTAGTGGTCCAGTTTCATTCTGTTTTTTTCTCCTGTTTCATTCTTTTGCTTATGGATATCAAGTTGCCCCATATGCTTTCTTTTTGTTAACATTTGCCTAGTATTACTTTATTTTTAGACACCATCATAAGTTTGTAATTTAGATGAAAGATATGTGAGATCTAACAGTTAACCCTATTTTATAGATTTGAGGAAATGTCTGAAGTGAGTTACCCCAGACCCAAGCATAGGGAGAAAAAGTCAGGACTAGGGATAGGATAAGTGTTCTGATTATAACCCTACTTCCTGCTTGCTGAGCTGTTTATAAGCACCTCATTCACTTTGAACTCTGAATGTTCACAGCAGCACATCCCCTGGCGTGGTCAGGAGGAATTACTAACCTTACTCCTGACTAGTGGAAACTTTCAAAATGGTGGTATTATTTCGGTTCTTTCAGTTTGGAAGTCAAGGCTGTTGGGAAGACCCAACAAAGTTCTGAAGAAGTTGCAAGGAACAGTTAAGATATTTCCCACACCACAATATTTCCATGATTTTAGCTTTTTTTCTTTTTTTTTCCTTATTATCTACATGACTTTTGTTTATGCAATTACTTTTTGTCTCTCAGTTATTAGTCTCTCCTCCCAGTAGAAAGCTTCTACTATTATACTCCTTTCCTGAGCACTAAGAAAATTCTGTGCAAGTACACAGGGAAAGGGATGATAAGCAGACATGGTGGAGTACAGAATCAAGAGCTTTGGAAGTCCATGGGTCTACCTCGGGGTTTCTCAGCGTTGACATCAATGACATTTTGGGCTACATGATCTTTGGTGGTGGGGGTTGTCCTGGGCATCGCAGGATGTAGCAGCATCGCTGGCTTCCACCCACCAGATGCCAGCTATAGCGCCTGACAATGAGTCGTAACAACCAAAATGTCTCCTCAAGGACAAAAATGCCACAGTTGAGAACTACTGGCTTAACTATGTAATTTCTTTATCACATCCTTCCTAAGATATTTAAATGGTTAAATGTCTCAAAAAATCCTAATGTTCTGCATCTTTTATATTGTATTATGATCTCTGAAAATCTGTGTCTTAACTGAAAGACAGTTAAGCTATTTTAAAAGTGAATAGTGGACTGATACCTGCTTTGATGTGCCACCTGTTATTATAGTCCTCTATATGGTAACCATGAACCATGTTTGAAAAGTGAGGGAAAAAAAAATAGCACCCAGCAGAAGGGGTGCTTGATAGCTTCTGGTATTTGAGGCCCATGAAACACAAAGTACTGCTGAAAGCTGTAATATGAGCATAAATTCTCTAGAACTCTTTCAGTATTTTAAGGGTATATACTTTGGGATACCTTGCTCTGCAAAATTAAAAAAGACAGTACACCTACACTTGATTTATGTAAGTTTGAATTTTTATATTTTCATGTAGTTAGCAAGACTATGTCAAGAAAAAAAACCTGTTTTATGTTCTAAACAGATTTAACTTTGGGCTTCTATTCTAGATCAAATCAAATAAAAAAGAACTTGCTCAACCCTTTATATAACATACCATTATGCTTATTTGGAAAAAAGGAGACATCATTTAGAACATATAAGCCCTGAACAACTGAATGAAATATATATTCGCAAAAACACACAACCGTATTTCATGGTGATAGTGAATTAAAGTGTTTATCTGGAAAAAGCTCAGATAGATAAGGGAATACATACTAGATTCTCCCAGTATCAAAGTTGCTCCTTTTAAGTCATGCACCTGCATTAAAATTATTAATCCTGTTTTTGGCTTGGGAACATCTGGTTTAACAGGTCATCTATCAGGATTACCTTTAATCTTCTGCATCTTTTATCACAGAGGATGTTTATGCTTCGTTTTCAATTTCCTGATAAATAAAGATGCTATATTATTGTTAGCATCTTCCCATGCAAAGTGAACGGAAACGTCACCAGAAACTGATTTCCAAGTTCCGTTAAAATAGTCACAGCAAAAAGTACGGAGAAAAAGTCTCAGTGTTTCCAGGTAAGTCACAAAAAGAAAGGACAAATATTTTCCTTAAAATATTAAAGTATTTAATTTCATATGGCTGGGGACAATAATGCCCAACGTCAATGTCACTCTGTTTTGATGTACTACGGCTCAGCAGAGCAACTGCGAGCCTTTTTCCACAGGCTTGTTGAACTTTCAGGAGTCCCAGGGCCATGTCTCACTGCTGGGGCTCTGCAAAGTGCAACTCCCACAGGCGTCCAGGGCGCTCTCTCTGGCATCCAGCTCGTCTAGGTATCAGGGGCCGGATTTGCATCCCGTGGGGTGATGACTAACGGTCCCCGGCCCTCACCCCAAGAGAGCCTCCTTGCGAGCCCACCCCAGGAAACTCAGACCCCACGCGCTCAGTTCCTCGGTCCGTGCCCCGCAGTGGTGGGAAGGGCACTGACCCACCCCAAGCCCCTCCGTGTGCCTCGGGTTCCTGGGCACCCGCAGGGAGGGGGCTGTCCAGAGCGAGCGAGAGGACCCCGAGGTGCCGCGGGCCGGGCAGTCCCCGGGCGCAGCCGGGCGGGGCCGCGGCGCGGGTCCGAGCGCTCGGGGCGCCGGCGCAGCACGTGACCTCGCCGCGCGGAGCCGGGCGCGCACTGCCGCGCGGTGGCGGCGGCGGGGAGAGCAATGGAGGCCGCGGCCGCCTGAGACGCGGGTGCCCGGCTGGCGCTGCTGCGGAGGCTGCTGGTGCTCGGGGCAGCCGCGGGCTGTATCGCGCCCGCCGCCCGCGCGGGACCGCCCGTCGCCGTCAGCCGCTCTGCCCGCCGCGGCCCCGGGCGGGGCCTCAGGTGAGCGCGCTGCCGGCCCGCGGCCGGGGACAGACAATGGGGGCAGCGGGCTGGCATCTCCGCGGCGCCCGGGATTCCCGACCTTGCCCTGGCCCTGGGGGCGTGCTCCCGGCCGTGTGCCCTGCCGGCCCGCGCTGAGGACCCGGCGCGGGGCGGCGCTGCTGGGGGTTCCCGCAAGGCAACTGCGGGTGGGCTGCGCCCCGCGAACTTGCCGGGAGCGTGGGACCCTGAAATCCCCTCTCCTAAGCGCGCCCCGGCCCCGGTGGTATCGGCGCGAGACCTCAACGTCGGGGATCTCGGACGCCGACGGGCTCAGCCCCGTCCCCCGCCTCGGGGCTGCAGCGCTTTGTTTAACCTCTGCCAAGCCATTTCGCACAAACTCTTGTTGACCCGATTCTGATGAGCCACCACTTCGATGGCTGAGGCAAGACAAAGGTTCTGCCTGTTTACCAAGGGCTGGAGTCGGAAGACCACACACTGGCAGTAGTGTAAAATGTGTTTTCTTTATCTTCTCCCAGGGGCTCTTGCGATTATTTTCCTGCTCCTATAACCGTCTTTTTTTTGCAGAGCTCTGTAGTGGCGAGATTGGACCTCCTCACCCTACGGATACGGTAGGTGGAGTATGGCTTTTTTTCATGGTTATTAGTAAGCAGAAGGCAGGCGTTACATTTTATATTGGATGTTCTCAGAACAGAGGTATCGTAATAGTTTACGAATTCTTGAATTCTTGATTTTAAGAGAGAATATATATATATATATATATATATAAAGGCACATTAATTCAGTGGGTGGAGGTGGTGGTGGGGGTAGAAAACCTAGTAACTACGACCATGTGTTGTGAAATTTTAATATGGTTTTTACGAATAATGGCTCGGAAACTGATCTGGTGTCAGTGAGTGAGTGTGAGTCTGTTGCGGGGGTTGGTGATGGAGAGGGAGTGGTTAGAATACAAAGGATAAGGCAATTGTAGTAAGAGGTTCTTGGTAAATAGCCAGGAGCAAATTTTCAGTTCATTATGAAATCAACGTTCACCTGTAAAAATCACCTGTAGTTGTTGAATTATATATAATATGGGTTACAATTAATTGGCTTTCTGAGTGACTCAAGACTCTGAATACAACAATCAGTTTTCGGTAATTTTGAAAAGTCAACAAAGGGAACACACCTTCACTACTACCTCTTTTATTCTATGGGAAAACTGAATCCTAGTTCAATATATTAAACAAAATTGCCTGTAAGAAAAGAGATAAAAGGCAGGTATTTAAAAGAAACATTTTGGAAATGCATCTTAACGTAGGTAGTAATGCAGTAGCACTATAGATTACTTCAGCTCAGAAATGTGAAGGAAGAAAGTCATGCCACTAGCTTTCCCGTATTAAAATGTATTTTCTTCAAAACCTTATTTTTATAGTCACCTGTGACATTGAAAAACTTTCACTCCGAAGACTTAGCAGTACTTAACAGTAATTTGGAGTCAGAAAAATAATACTGACTTGACAACTTAGGCAACTGGTGCAAGAAACAAAAGCTACCACATAGTTCTTTCTAAAGTATAAAGCACTATAGTAAATGTAAGTTATTATTATTGCTGTATTTTACAATTCTCTCTTACACAAGTTTGGAAAAAAATTGAAATTAATAGGGAATTCTCTAGGGCAAAGGAACAGTTTTTTAGTCTTTTTATAGTCCCCATTTCTAATCTGCATTTAGTAGGTGTTCAATAAATAGTTATGGAAAAAATGATTTAATGAAAAATAAAATACAAAGGGCTAAAACATACGTACAGATCAAATTGGTTTACTTTTTTCAGTTTCATGAACATTTACTGAAAGCCTACTGTTTGTCAAGAAATGTGTAGTGTTTGCACATACAGTTTTCTAGTGGCCTTCCTTTATTTGATCATATGTGATATATGTTTCTATAAAGCATGGGGTCCTTTGAGCGGTATTAATGATCATCTTAGATAACTGAGTAGCAAAGTAAAACATTTCACTTGTTATATGTACATAAATTTCTCACAGTGGCCTGTGGGGACACAGAGCAGATACTGTCATTCCTGTGTGTAGGTGAGGAAATCCAGACACGGGGAGATTTAATGACTTGCTAACACTGCTTGCCACTGAAGTAACAATGCCAGGGGACAGCAGCTGAATCTCACACCTAGCTTTTATATCTGAATCATACTGCCCTCTCTAAGATAAGCTAAACCCCCAGAAAGTCAAGCCTTATGAGAAAGTTTTCTTTTTGAATAGCTTTTATGTAAGAAAAAGTTATATGTTACAACCTAGTACCTTCTGAAGTGGTTAAACGTGCAAGTTCTGGAGTAAGGTAACTAAATTCAAGCCCCGGATTTACCAGTTATTGGCACTGCATCCTTTGCAAGTGACCTAATCTCTCTCAGTCTCAGTTTCCTCATCTGTAAAATGTTTGAAATAGTAGTACCTATCTACAGGATTTTGGGGAGGATCGCATGAAATAATGTATGAGTTTTGTGCAATGTTTTGCAAAAACTAAGCATTCAGGGTCAGTTAATTATTTTTATTCTTGTTATTACAACATGAAGCAGTTGCTTTTAAACTTTTTTTTGTACAGTAAGAAATGTGTTTTATATTGCCATCCAGTGTACAGACACATTATGAAAATACTTAAAAGTTTTTTAAAAAAATTCATGAATCAATGCTTAGGCTTCCTTTACAAGGCATTCTTATAGTTTTATTCTATTTTATTTAAAAATGCTGGTTGAGATCCACTAAATGGCTTCACATCCCACTAATGGGTCAGGACCTGCAGTGGGAGAGCACTAATTGAAAGGACGATCAGTTAAATGCATTAAAGAAAAATCTGTTATTGAATCTTTATACTTTTCCTTTTATTGATTTGCAACATTAGTTGGAATTTGAATAGTAAATTACACTGAAAATAAGTTCTTAAACATATCTTAGTAATTACAGTCATTTATTGAGTATTAATGGCCTCAGTACTGTACTAAGCAGTCTGTATATGTTATCTATTTTAGTGCCCCCAACAGCCTGTAATTTAGCCTTGTGTTTCCATTTGATAATAGAAATTAAGACTCAAAGAGGTTTTATTAACTTGCCCAAGGTCCTAAAGTTTGTGAGAGGTGAAGCAAGAATTCAGACTGAGTCCCCTGTGACCCCAGAGCTCTCTGCTCTCTGAACCCCCTCGCTCTGTTCTCTCACAGTGATTTCTGAAGCTTTATCATTCCTTCTCTTATGTAAACTTGAATGGCAGTATTAAGAATTCACTTGTTGTACATCTTTTGTAGTTTCCTCGGAAAGGACCCATTTGAAGAAAATTTTCAACTTAGTAAAGTAGGAAAGACTTGTGATTAACTTTGACTTTGGTCTTTGATGTACATATTTTGGAATAGCTTCTCAGGTTTTTATGATGGAGTCAATTAATTGGTCAGTTTTATTGAGCACCCAAAGGTTTAATATGTCTTCAGAAGAGATGTAAAATAGCTGTGTAACTATAAAAAGACTCATTACAAATGAGTGTCAGCTTTTGTTAAGGCACAAAATGAAGACTTAAGAGCTGCAGAGAGAGTACTTTACAGTCTATTGATTTGTCTCAAAATTACCAGGCAGTAAAACTATTTGCTTTGTAAAATGCTTGTAAGAAACCACCAAGAACTGTCCTATTAATTTTTTTCTTTGGTATTTCAGTTCTTTGCAAATATTTCTTGAAGTTTTAGCAATAATTTAATTATAATTTTTTGGTATTTCTGGGACTTTCCTCCTCTTTAAAAATACTGTCAGAATTAAGGAATGCTTTAAGGGAAAAGATTTTATAAATAGTACTTAGAGTACACAAGTAAATGATTTTCAGTGACAGTGGAAAGGAAAATTTCACTGTTTCTTTCATTGTTGTGTTCTGTAGATTCAGACTTTTGTAGTGTCTGGTTTGTGTATAGCTGTTGATATGTAGGAATGTGTCTTACAGATATAATTACCAGGTGCTTAAAGATGTATAAGTATGCTCCTGCTTTTGTATTATAGTTCTGTGTGCACAGAACTTTAAACTTCTAGCTGTAAGCTTAAACAGTTTATTTGTTGAATTAAGGTTAGTCTTTTCAAATCTGATCATTTTAAAATAAGTGTTTGTATAAATCATGATTAGAGTAGACAAAGAGCAGTTTCGTAGTTTATGTGATAGGAAAATGCTTCTGTTCATTAGTCTTCATTTTCTATTATGATTAAAGTGAATATATTGTTTCATTTATTGTTGAATATTGCATTTCATCCTTAAGTTAGCCTTCAAAAAATCATTTTGACCCTAAGGAAATGCATATAAATGTAGTAAGCTTATGTTTTATGCTTATGGTTTATTCCTTTTGTCTTACACTTGACCCTTAATAAATTGGTATAGTTTTTGTATCAATAAATGTTCCAGCTATTGAATGATCACCGTAATATGTATGTTAAGGCAGATACTAAACTCACCATTATGTTTTGTACTACTTTTATTCTTGATGTGAATATTGTTAAGAGATAAGAGCAAAATCAATTTAGAAATTTTGTACTAGTGGCTTTGAGGCAGGCACATATGCATATTTTAGGCTTACATGTATGTATGATTTTCACAGATATGTTAGAAGAGCAAGATTACAAACTTTAATCCATAAATAAAAACATTATTTTAAGTAACTTTGTGGGAATAAGAAAATGGAGTAAAAGCCTTTGAGATGTTGATGCCTTATAGTTAACATATTTTTTAAGTATTTAACATATTATGTAAGTAGTTAACATATGTATATATTTTTAATTGGATTATTTGCTTTTTGTTTGTTGAGGTACGTAAGCTCTTTATGTATTTTGGATGTCAACCCTTTATCGGACCTGTCATTTATGAATATATTCTCCCTTACTGTAGGATACTTTTTTGTTCTATTCATGGTGTCCTTTGCTGTACAGAAGCTTTGCAGCTTGATATAGTCCCACTTGTTCATTTTTGCTTTTTTCCCTTGCCCGGGGAGATATGTTCAAGAAGAGGTCACTCATGTTTATGTCTAAGAGATTTTTGCCTATGTTTTTTTCTAAGAGTTTTATGGTTTCATGACTTAGGTTCAAGTCTTTGACGCATTTCGAATTTACTTTTGTGTATGGGGTTAGACAGTGATCCAGTTTCATTTTCTTAAATGTAGCTGTCCAGTTTTGCCAGCACCATCTGTTGAAGAGACTGTCATTTTCCCCATTGTATGTCCAAGGCTCCTTTATTGAATATTAGTTGACCATATATGTTTGGGTTAATGTTTGGAGTTTCTATTCTGTTCCATTGGTCTGTGGCTCTGTTCTTGTGCCAGTACCAAATTGTCTTGATTACTGTGGCTTTGTAGTAGAGCTTGAAGTTGGGGAGCGAGATCCCCCCACTTTATTCTTCCTTCTCAGGATTGCTTTCGCTATTCGGGGTCTTTGGTGTTTCCATGTGAATTTTTGAACTATTTGTTCCAGTTCATTGAAGAATGCTGTTGATAATTTGATAGGGATTGCATTGAATTTGTATATTGTTTTGGGCAGGATGGCCATTTTGACAATATAATTCTTCCTAGCCAGGCGCATGGGATGAGTTTCCATTTGTTAGTGACCTCTTTAATTTCTCTTAAGAGTGTCTTATAGTTTTCAGGGTATAGGCCTTTCACTTCCTTGGTTAGGTTTATTCCTAGGTATTTTATTCTTTTTGATGCTATTGTGAATGGAATTGTTTTCCTGATTTCTCTATTAGTTCATTGTTAGTGTATAGGAAAGCCACAGATTTCTGTGTGTTGATTTTGTATCCTACAACTTTGCTGTATTCCCATATCAGTTCTAGTAGTTTTGGGGTGGAGTCTTTAGGGTTTTTTATGTACAATATCATGTCATCTGCAGATAGTGACAATTTAACTTCTTCTTTACCAATCTGGGTTCCTTGTATTTCTTTGTTTTGTCTGATTGCCGTGGCTAGGACCTCCAGTACTAAGTTGAATAACAGTGGGGAGAGTGGGCATCCCTGTCTTGTTCCCGATCTCAGAGGAAAAGATTTCAGCTTCTCGCTGTTCAGTATGATGTTGGCTGTGGGTTTATCATATATGACCTTTATTATGTTGAGGTACTTGCCCTCTATGCCCATTTTGTTGAGAGTTTTTATCATGAATGGATGTTGAATTTTGTTGAATGCTTTTTCAGCATCTATGGAAATGATCATGTGGTTTTTGTCTTTCTTTTTGTTGATGTGGTGGATGATGTTGAAGTAGTTAACATATATGTATTTAAGAAGCCAAAGAACACAATCATAGCTTTTATATTCTAGTGGAAAGGTGATTCCATTTAAAATGTCAAAGATGAAAAGCAGAAATATTTTCAGTCAGATTTTAAAATCACCACCAGCTCTTAGTTTGTAGTATTTTTAAAATACTTTACTTTAAGACTTAGGTGAAAATTTCAATGAACTTACTTCTGAAACTGGCACCATATTGAACATTGAGTGTTTGAGTAAAAGATACAGAAACTACATCCCTGAAATGCTTTGGGAAATACTTAAATCAGAAGCTAGTACTCAGCTCACTCTAGGTGGTTAGAATTTAAGAGCAGGTAGCAGCTGCTAAGAGGAATTATGCCCATTAACAAGAAAGGAAGAACGACTTGCAGAAAAGGTGTTGGTTGGGCTTTCTACCAGGGAAGGTAAGAACAGCCCTCCCAGAGGTCTGCTGGCCTTGCCCCGTTCACCTGGTGAGGGTTTGCTGGCTGGCACTGAGGGCCAACAGGGGAGCAGTGGGGAGTGGGTGCAGCAGAGAAACTTGGTTATTATTTAAATCCAGGATGAACCAGATTCAATAAATAATCTGTAAAATTTTTTATGTAGTTGTGAATCTTCAGTTTACTCACTTGGAAGAGAGAAAAAGAAAAGGCCCTGGTGCTGTGATCACTGTTATGAGAAGCAGAAACAGCAATATTCTGAACGCCATTTACAAAGTTATCTATGATCTTAGGTGGGGGCCACAGCTGATGTTCTTAGGGAAGCTTGTGAGTGATTTAGCAGAGCTGGTAAGACGCTGATGGTGAATTCCAGCCTGATCTAAATGAGTGCATTCAGGATTTTCTTCATTTTGAAAAGTACTTAATAAATTTAGAGTGACTTTTTTGACTACCAGAGTATCACTGTGACAGATGTAAAGGTCTGTCTTGGCACAATTTTTGTCGTAGCTGCCCAGGCATGTTTGTGATGTGTTAACTGTTTTCTAGAGTTAATGAGGTCAGGGTCATAGGATCAATTCCTGGGAAGGCCAGTTAGCTTTGCTTTGTTCTCTGATCTCATATTGTACTCTTAACCCAGACCAGCCATCTGGCGAAGGCAGATCGTTGATTACAGAGGGACTAATAAGCCAGACAGTGTGGGAGGAGAAGCATGTCTTTCTTAGTGGATGTTGAGTAATTAGAGAAACAAATCCAAAAGTATGTGCAAATTTGTGTTTCAAAGCATTATCTTAATATATGGATGATAACATGGTTGTCATGTATTTGACATTTTTGTTGAACTTTCATTTTAACAGATTTTTTTCCCCCTAGTTAGGATTCTTTAGAAGTCTCATTCATTCAGCAGTTGTACATTATCCTGAATGCTGTCAACCCCTCTCTAGGTCTGTAAGACAGTGGCTGTGGTAGTGAGAGCAAGGGAAGTCTTCATGTAGTAGATCAAACCACCTTCTCAGTTGTTTACAGACCCAATTCCACTGAATTGAAAAATAAAAGTTAAAAAAAGCAAAATAGCATTTGGAATGAGAATAAAATAGACTGAGAATTTCCAAGGAAATCATAGATTTTCTAAGTATACCTTGATCTACAAATCTCCTATTCCTTTATTAAAATAACATTCAGCATTGAGAGAAGTAGCATATATTTTGTATGGTAACCATTGGTCCCACATGGCTGAGTATTTAAGATGTAGCTTGTCCAAGTTGAGATGTGCTGTAAATTTCAAACACTTGGTATGAAAAAATAAAGTAAACAATTTCATTAATAATTTAAAAATATTGATTACATGTTGAAATAATATTTTAGCAATGTTAGATTGAATAAAATATTATTAAAATTAATTTTACCTGTTTTTTTAAACATTTTAGAATGTGCCTGCTAGAAAATTAAAAACTATGTATTTAGCTTGCGTTTGTGGCTTGTATTTTCTGTTGGCAGTACTGTTCTAGACAAACCCTTCATTTTAAAGATGAGAATGCTAATGTTCAGAGGCTAAGTGAGCTGAGTTCTTTGCATTGCCTGTAATCTCAGCCTGCTAATAGGTTAGGTGCTTGGGAAGATGGAACAATGAACCATAGAAGACGTTGCAAGATCTGTGCCTGAGTCATTGCATGTTAGGTGTTATGCTAGTTGTGTGTGCGTGTGTGTACACACAGATATAAGAGGGAGAGTTTGTTTTGTTTATAATGTTGATGTTTAGGCTCAATCTTACTTTCCTATATAGATCAGGGACCCTACAGTTTTATTTAGTTCTGAGACAAGCAGGTGAAAATATTAGACATTAACAGTTGTAACCCTGGGATAAATAAGGTATGGTGCTTATTCAAGTGGGTACATTAATATGTATTACTTGTTAGAAAGAAGATTTCGGATAATTTTGAATGAACTTTGATGGACAAAGAAGCCAGGTTTTTCAGTCTGTGTCCCTTTTGAAAGGAGGAGAGCTGAAATGAAGAGAGATTGCTTAGCCTGTGTTGTGAAGAAAGAGCTTATGGGCTCTTTAGTTAGTTAGTTGCTCAATCATGGATGCTCCTGATGTCCCAGTTGAGGAACAGATAGCCTGGGTTGGCTGGGGCAGAAGCCATGGCCACAGAATGTGGGTTTCTTGTCGGTCTTGTGAGCATGGGGCTCTTTAATCAGCAAAGATAGAAAGGAAGAAAACTGCAGAGCCAAATTTGTTGTTTTTTATTTTTAGCGGGGATTTTTGTTTTCCTAATCAACATAGGCACCTCAAATGAGCTTCTTAAAGATGTTTATGTCTTTGCCACTTCAGATCTAGCCTTTCTTTTTGGCCTACACAATGTTCTGAGTCTCTCAGTTTGTTCTCAGTGATCCAATGACAACTGACAAGCAAGGATTTTGTCAGCCGACCTCTGACACTTCAGCTGATCTCATGGTCCATACTCGCTAATGATGCACATGAATTTATCCTTTTAGTGGGGAGACAATGTAGAGGTGAAAGACAATGTGTGATTTTTCCTGGAATGGTGGTTTGTAAAAATTTTTCTGAATTATCATTTTTCTGTGCTTTTTGTCTATTACGAACAACAGGATTAATCCTGGCTACAGAGAAGTGAAACAAGTTGTCAATCTCTAAATGGTCACCTTCCAGTAAGCTAAAATAAGTGACTGTCCTGTGGTGTGAAGTTTAATGAAAAGTACTATGACCATCTACAGTCCCACCCAGCCCAGTCATGTGTCACATTTAATGCCATGTCCCGCTTCTAGAAGTAACTCATTTCTTCCTCTGGGTCCTTGGGCAGTCTAGTGGGGGCGCTGGGAAGCATACCGTCACATTGGAGATCATACTGAACCTGTAAGGGTAGCGTACATCCCCTCCTTTTTTCCCTGATCCAGCTGTTTATACCAGGCACTTTGGAGTTGCTAGTGAACGTAAAAATGAAGAACTCAGTTCAATAAAGAAAAAAGACAAGCAGAATGTAAAGTGTGCTCTGATAGAAGGTCCAAGTGCTGTGGGAACTCAGAGGTAGGAGTGATTATTCTGTTGCAGGAAGAAAGATAAGGAGGTACCTTATGGAGGAAGTGATACTTGAGTTGGGCCTGGAAGGATGGTTAGGATTTTGACAGATGGGCAGCAGGTGGGAAAGTATTCCTGAGATAGGGAGCAGAGTAGCAAAGATATGGCAAGCAGGAAAGCCATGATACACTGAGGTGGTAGGAGCATCAGGCATGGAAGGAGTGGCAGGAGGCAAGACTAGGAAAGTGGGTCAGGCAGAATTTGGAGAGATTTGGAAAGCTAGAGAGTGCTGACATTTTTGGACAATGGGGAACTATAAAAAGCAGGGAGAGGCACAATTGCATCTACTTGGGAAGGGTGACTGGAAGTTAAGAAACCTGGTCCCAGTGCCAGTTTTTCTCTAATTTGCCTGGTGACTTTGGTCAACCACCTCACTCTTCTGGGTCTCAAATAATCTCTTGTAAGAAATATAAAGGATGGGCAAGAGTTACTCCAGTCTATGAATAAACAAAGCAAAGGGCCTACTGTGTGCCACGTGCTGTTGGTGGTGCCCCTGTGCTGTGTAGACGATATTCTGGTGGGAGAGAGAGGCAATAAACAGCAAACAAATGAGTACATATAATGTCAGGTCGTGGTAAGTGGTATAAAGGAAGTACAGCTGACTGGGAGAGTGAACAGTGGTGGCGTTTCTAGATACAGTAGCCCAGAGAACTTTGAATGAAGCAGAAGAAGCCATGGGAATATTCGGAATCTCTTACAGATCTCAAATCATGGGTATAATTAAGTGAAAAGCTGTGGAAGTTCAAGATCTTCAATATTGATAAAAATCAGTTCCCAAATAGATGTTCTTACACTGTGGATTCATTCCACCAGTATGGTTATTGATGGTAGAATCCTTTTAGCACTCCATCTTTTAAATAGCTTGAATAAGTACAGCATAATCTCATTTTAGAAAGTAGTTTCTTTGGTGTTATGAAAAAAATGCCACTTGTGTTGTAATTTGGATCTTGCCTCTCTCCCTCAGCAAGTCATCCATCTCAACCCTTGTGGCTTATGGGAGGGGAAGATACTAACATTTAACAACTAGATGTAAGGCAGTTGTTGAATATATTGAATAGCTCTTCTAAGTTATTTTAATATAAATTAAAATTAAGTGGGAGCTCTGGGACAGCCATGTTTTAATTAGAATTGAAATATATCTTAGGAGACCATTTCTGCTAGTTATAATCATAACGGTGGCATTAAGATTTTTTAAAAGAATCATTAATAAGCTGGGTCTATCCTGAGGTCTTAAATTTTGGTTTATAGGTGATTCTGTCCAATCGAGTAAAAGGCTAAAGAATGCAAACATCCATTTTTGGCCTTAAACCTTTTTCATGGAGATGTGAAACAGTTGGACAGTCATCAGTGGAAGAGTATGCTTAAAACTGGCTTGTTTTTATATGAGATAACTAGGTTGAGAAATTGGGACTTAACTATTTATTGAGGGACATGTGCTAGAGTTTTAAATTGATTTGGTTTCCCATGAATTATGTCTGCAGTGGTGGGAAGCTAGAGTAGTAAAACTGTGCTTTTAGAGCTAGTGTTAGATGTGATCCCTGACCCCACCCTGGCATAGAATCCAGGCTTGTGTTGCTGTTTCCTTGCCTAGTAGCTCCCAGCCAGTGATGTGGCCCTGCCTGAATTACTTAACTCATCTTATCCTTTGAGCTAGTTAGGAGGAGCTGTTATAGAACCGAATGACTTATAATTGGGGGCTTGCATGTGTATTTTTGTTCTTTCTTCATTTTACCTTTTACTGAAGATAGAAGTACCTCCTGGGTCTTCTTTTCTGTCTGGTGGTGGTTTATAATCCCTGCTGTATGTTATCTCATTCTGTCAGTCCCTGTTCTAATATGATGAATCTTTTAAAAATTAAATTCTCCAAATTCCCTCATGCATGTGTCTTTCTCAGAATGTTTAGTTATTAGGTACAGAACTTAGGAAGGAAAGAACTGAGGAAAGAAGGATAGGAAAGAAGAAAGGAAGGAAGTGGAGGAGGGAAAGGAGAAAGGGAATTCTGTTTGGACACTATACTAACCAGTCAATGTTCATACTTGATTTGCTTATTATATCTGAATTTCCAAGATTGTGTTTTTTTTCACTTGAGGTTTAAAAATACTTTTATTATGCTAAAATATATATAACATAAGAGCCACCATTTTAACCATTTATAAGTGTATAGTTCATTGGCATTAAGTACATTCAGAATGTCACACAACCATCACTACTGTGCTTTTCCAGAACTTTTTCATCATCACAAATGGACACTTTGTACCTGTTAAACAGTAACTCCTCATTCCCTACATACTGTGGTATCCTCCAGTCTACTTTATGTTTGTGAATTTTCCTATTCTAGGTACCTCATATAAGTGGGATTGTAAAATATTTGTCCTTTTGTGGCTGACTTACTTCACTTGAAATAATATATTCATAAAAGGTTCATCCCTGTTGTAGTATATATCAGACCCTTCTTTTTATGGCTGGGAAAGATTCCATTGTATGTATATAACACATTAAAAAATCTATCTGTTGATGGACATTTGGGTTGTTTCCACTTTTTGCTATTGTGAATAATGCTGCTGTAATGTTGTATAAACATCTGTTTGAGTTGCTGCTTTCTATTCTTTTGGATATATACTAGGAGAATTGCTGGATCATATGATAATTCTATGTTTAACCTTTTGAGGACCTGCCAAATTGTTTAGTCCAGTGACAATACCATTTTAAATTCCCACCAGTAATGCACAAGGGTTCCAATTTTTCCATATCCTCACTAGTTATTAAATGTTATAACAGGTAATATTTCATTATATGCATATGCCACATTTTGCTTATCCATTTATCTGTTGACAGGTACTGGGGTTGCTTCCATGTTTTAGGTATTGTGAATAATACTGCTATGAACATGGGTATAGAAATATCTGTTTGAGACCCTGCTTTCAATGCTTTTGGGTGTATACCCAAAAGTGGAATTGCTAAACTATATGGTAGTTCTCTTTTTAATGTTTTGAGGAGCCCCCATACTGTCGTCTTTCACAATGGCTATACCATTTTACATCCCTGTCAACAGTGCATAAGGGCTCCAGTTTCTCTACATCCTTAGCAACAGTTACTGTATTTTGTTTTTTGGTAATAACCATCCTGACCTTGTAAGGTGGTATCACATTGTGGTTTCGATTTGCATTGATCACTAGCATCTTTTCATGAGCTTATTGGTCGTTCCCTTATCTTTCTTGGAGATTTTTTTTCAAGTTCTTTGTCCACTTTTGAATTGGGTTGTTTGGTTTATTGTAGTTGTGTTTTAGACATTTTCTATATGTTCTGGGTATTCATCTCTTATGTGATATATGAGATGGAAATATTTACTTCCATTCTGTGAGTTGCCTTTTCATTCTGTGGATAATGTCTTTAGATGCACAAAATTAAAAAATGTTTATAAAGTCTAATTTGTCTATTTTTTCTTTTGTTACCTGTGCCTTTGGTGTTATATCCAAGAAATTGTTGCCAAATCCAGTGTTACGAAGCTTTTGTCCTATGTTTTCTTCTAAGAGTTTTATTGTTTTAGGTCTTAGTTTCGGTCCTTGATTCATTTTAAGTTAATTTTTATGTATGGTGTTAGGTAAAGGTCCATCCTTCATACTTTTGCATGTAGATATCAAATTTTCCTAGCATCATTTGAAAAGACTCTTCTTTTCCCCATTGAATGGTCTTAGTATCCTTGTCAGTCATTTGGCCATATATGTGAGGCTTTCTATTCTATTCCATTGGTCTGTATATCAGTACAGCACTGTTTTGATTACTGTAGCTTTTGCAGTTAGTTTTGAAAAATCAGGAAGTTTGAGTTCTCCAATTTTGTTCTTTTTCAAGGTTGTTTTGGTTATTTGGAGCCTCTAGAAATTCCATACAAATTTTAGGGTGAGTTTTTATATTTCTGGGAAAAAAAAGTCATTGGGATTTTGATAGGGATTTCATAGAATCTGTAGGTTGCTTTGGGTAGTTATGATTCCCACATGTCCAACACCAAATGCTATGGTGTATTTTTTCCCTACATATATGTATAATAGTAACAGTATTATATATACACAGCAGTAATAATAGTATAACTTCATTTGGGTACCTGGACCCAATTCCAATGTGTGTAAATATGTGGGAGGGAGTCTTCCCACACATACTTACACTATGCATTTCTAGAACACCAGCAGGTGTCTGAGAACTCAACTCAATTCTGATGCTACCTGCCCAGAGACAGCACCAGATTCCCAGGTTAAGGGCTCTGTCCTACAAGACTGCCCTCTATCCCCCCATTGCAGATGCTGGTCGCAAGCCCCAGGCAGTTTAGTTCCCTGTGCTTCTGACCTACAGGCTACAGATTGAAGGTTCCTATGACCTCACTTTAGGTTCAACTAATTTGCTAGAGCAGCTCACAACTCGGGAAAACACTCATGTTTACCAGTTTAATAAAGGATACTGTAAAGGATACAGGTTAGCATCCAGATGAAGAGAGACACAGGGCAAGGTCCCAAATAAAGGAGCTTCTATCCTTGTGGAGCTTGGGGCCTGACTCGGTGGCATGTGGAGGTGTTCTGGTTTCCCAATCCAGAGCTCTCTCCAACCAAGAAGCAGGATCCACCTGAGCAGAGCAGGCAGAGCAGAGCAGAGAGAGCAAGCAAGCGAGCAAGCTCTTCACATGGGTTTTGCGAGGGCTTCATTGCATAGTCATGACAGACTAAATCATTGCTGACTCAGCCTCCAGCCCCTGCCTTTGGTTGGGCTCAGAAGTCTCTCATTAACATGACAAAATACCTATTTCACCTTTAAGGCTCTTCAGTGTTTTCAGGAACTGTGGATGAAGACCAATATACCTGGGAAATATATATTTGGTCATACCAAATATGTATTCCTTATAACTCATTATACTACAGTAATATTGACATTTTAACAATATTAAGTTTTCCAATTCATGAACATGGGATGTGTTTCCATTTATCTATGTGTTTAGTTTCTTTCAACAGTGTTTTGTAGTTTTAACTGTACAAATCTTTCACTTACTTGGTTAATTCCTATGTATTTTGTTCTTTTTCATGCTACTATAAATGGAATTGTTTTTGTAATTTTCTTTTCAGATTGTTCCTTGTATGTAGAAATATAACTGATTTTTTCTCTGTTGGCTCTGTTTCCTGCTACTTTACTAAATTCATTGATTAGTTCTAACAGCTTTTTTTGTGGAGTCTTCAGGTAGTTTTCTGAATATAAGATTATATCATTTGCAGAGACAGTTTTACTTCTTCCTTTCCAGTTTGGATGCCTTTTATTTCTTTTTCTTGCCTAATTGCTCTGGCTAGAACTTCCAGTACTTTGTTGACTAGAAGTGGTGAAAGCAGGCATCCTTGCCCTGTTCCTGATCTTAGAGGAAAAGCTTTCAGTCTTTTCACCATTGAATATGATGCCTGTGGGTTTTCAATATATGGCTTTTATTATGTTGAGGTTGTTTCCTTCTGTGCCTATTTTATTCTGTATTTTTGTCACGGAAGGATATTGAATTGAATTTTTTTTCTGCATCGGTTCAGATAATCATGTGGTATTTTCCCTTCAGTTTATATTCTTATGCATGTAGCTGTTCAGTTTTTCCAACATCATTTACTGAAGAGACTTTCTTTTCCCCATTGTATATCATTGCCTCCTTTGTTGTTGATTAAGTGACCATGTAAGCATGAGTTTATTTCTGTGCTCTCTATTCTGTTCCACAGATGTGTGCCATTGATCTATGCATCTATTTTTGTGCCAATACCATACTATTTTGATATCAGGGAGCTTGATATCACCAGCTTTGTTTTTCTTTCTCAAGATTGCTTTGGCTATTCAGGGTCTTTTGTGGTTCCATACAAATTTCAGGATTCTTTTTTTCTAGTTCCATGAAAAATGCCATTAGTATTTTGATAGGATTGTATTGAAACTATAGATTGCTTTGGGTACTATGGACATTTTAACAATATTAATTCTTCTAATCCATGGGCAAGGTATATATTTCCATTTATTTGTGTCTTCTTCATATTCTTTTGTCAGTGTCTTACAGTTTGCCGAGTATAGTGCTTTAACTTCCTTGGTTAGGCTTATTCCTAGATATTTTGTTCTTTTTGATGTAAGTGGGATTGTTTTCTTAATTTCTCTTTCTACTAGTTCATTATTGCTATGTAGAAATGCTTCTGTAAATTGATTTTGTATCCTAAATCTTCAATGAATTTATTTATTAGTTCTAACAGGGTTTTTTTTGGCAGAATCTTCTTATATAGTATCATGTTATCTGCAAATAGTGACTGCTTTACTTTTTCCTTATCAATTTGGATACCTTTTTTTCTTGTCTGATTGCTGTGGCTAGTACTTCTAGTTCTGTGTTGAATAGAAGTGATAAGATAGCACATCCTTGTCCTGTTTCTAATCTTAAAGAAAAACCTTTCAGCTTTTTGCTGTTGAGTATGATGTTAGCTCTAGGTTTGTCATATATGGCCATTATTATGCTGAAGTATGTTTCTTCCCTACCCACTTGGTTGAAAGTTTTTATTGTGAATGGATGTTAAATTTTGTCAAATGCTTTTCTGCATCTATTGAGACTATCATATGGTTTTTATCCTTCCTTTTGTTAATGTTGTGTGTCATGTTGATTGATTTGCACATGTTGAACCATCTTTTGTAACCCTGGGATAAATCTCACTTGATCATGGTGAATGATCTGTTTAGTGTAGTTGTATTTTTGAATTTGGTTTGGTAATATTTTGCTGAGAGTTTTTGTGTCTTGTTTTCTTCAGGGATATTGGTCTTAAACTTTCTATTTTTGTAGTGTATTTATGTGTGTGTGTTTTTTTGGCATCCAAGTAATCTTGGCCTTGTAGAATTAATTTGGGACTAGTTTGAGAAGGGTAAGTATTAACTCATCTTCAAATGTTTGGTAGAATTTATCTCTGAAGCCATATGGTCCTGGACTTGCTGTTAGCATGGAATATTTATATCTGTCCTTTCACTTTTAACCTGTTTGTGTCTTTGGATCTTAAGTGACTCTCTTGTAGAGAGCTTGTAGTTGAGTCATGCGTTTTTATCCACTCTGCCAGTCTTGGTCTTTTGATTGAAGTATTTAATCCAATTACATTTAAAGTAGTTACTCATAAGGAGGTGTTTACTTCTGTGTTGTGCTATTTGCTTTCTGCGTGTCCTATAGCATTTTTGTCCCCCATTTCTTGCATTACTGTCTTCTTTTGTGTTTAACTTTTTTTAGTGAAATGTTTAAATTCCTTGTCATTTCCTTTGGTGTATATTCTACAGCTGTTTCCTTTGTGGTTATCATGGGGATTATGTTTAATACTCAAAGTATAACACTTTGATTTTATAGCCAGCTTTAGTGCAATAACATGCAAAAACTCTCTTCCTTTACAGCTCTGTCCCTACCTCTTTTGGTGGTGGTTGTCACAAAATTGTAGCTTTATACATTATGTGCCTGAAAAATCAATTAATAATTATTTTAAAGTCATTAGTCTCCTAAATTGTGTAGAAAACAAGATTTGGAGTTAAACGTATCAAAGTTAAAGGATTGCTAGGTTGTGCACTAATAGTTTTTTCCCTGAAATGTGTTAGTCTCTCAAATCATGTAGAAAATAAAAAGTATAGTTACAAAGCATTGTTAAAATAATAAACAGTTTTTATAACTGCCCATGTGTTTATCTTTATTTCTGAACAGGGCTTTGAGTTACTGCCCACTGTCTTCTCACATCATGTTCTGGACTCCCTTGGTCATTTCTTGCAGGTCAGATCTAGTGGCCGTGAACTCCCTCAACTTCTGTTTATCTGGGAAGTCTTTATTTCTCCTTCACTTTTGAAGGACAGTTTTGCCAGATAGAAGATTCTTTGTTAACAGTTTTCTTCTTTTAGCCCATTGAATATATCAGCCCACTGTCTTCTGGCTTCCAGATTCTCTAATGAGAAATCTGACAATCTATTTTAGGATCTTGGGTGTATGTTGACTCACTTCTCTCTTGCTGTTTTCAAGATTCTCTCAATGTCTTTTGAAAGTTTCATTATGATATATCTGGGTGTGGGTCTTTTTGAGTTCAAATTATTGGTGTTTATTGAACTTCTTGGATGTTTATATTCATATTTCTCATCAATCTTGGGAAATTTAAATCACTATTTCTTCAAAAATTTCTTTGCCCCTTTCTCTCTTCCCTCATTGTGGGACTCCCATGATGCATTATTGGTTCAACTGGTGGTGTCCCATAGGTCCCTTAGGGTCTGTTTGCTTTTCTTCAATGTCCTTTCTTTCTGTTCCTCAGCCTTAATAATCCCACTATTCTATCTTCAAGTTCACCAATTCTTTCTTCTGGATGCTCAAATCTGCCTTTGGAGCCATCTGGTGAATTTGTAATTTCTGTCATCATAATTTTTAATTTTAGAATTTTTGTTTTCTGTCTCTTAATTGATATTTCTATTTTGTTCCCACATTGTTTTCCTGACTTTCTCCACTTCTCCCTTTGTTCTTTGAGCATCTTTAAAATAGTTGTTTTAAAGTCTTTAGTGTATTTGTCTTTACATCATTTTCAGAAACAGTTTCTGTTGATTTTATTTTTTTCCTTTGAATGAAATGCAAAATTTTCTTTGAGTGAAATTCAAAATTTCCTTAGAATTTCCTTTGAAGCTTTCCTGTTTTCTTGTATGCCTTGTGATGTTGTTGTTGAATACTGGACATTTGAATCTAATAATGTGGTAGCTCTGGGAATCAGATTCTCCCCCTTTTCTAGGGATTTTAGTTTTTAGTTCCTGTTTTTGATTGTTGCAGGCTTTCTCTGTGCTGAGGATCAGCCTGAAATGTGAACTTAATGTCCTCTCCAGTCCTTTCTGAGCATTTCCCTGGGTGTGTGTGGTCATTTTCTAATTTTTCTGCATATGGAGTTGTTTTTTAATGTCCTAGTCCTTAATGTCTGGCTCCTGAAAGGGAAAAAAATTTAAAAATGAAGAGGGGGAGGGTGCTGGCCCTTTACATCCCCTCAAAATCCATTCAGACAGTGGGACGGGTTTGCAACAGTGGTGGGAGGTGCAGCCATGGCTGCCAAGAGGCCCAATATTTGGAAGAGTCCTTTTTGCCCCTCCCCATCTCCAGTAGGTGTGAAGCTGCTGTAGGAACATATGCACAGTCTCTGCCATGCAGCTGGGTAGCTACTGCTGTGCTAGGAGTTGTAATTGACCCAAATTAACCACAGTTTAGTCCAAGTTGTCACCTGGAACTTGCAAGCCTTCAACAGACTCCAGAGTTCCAAAACAGTTATATATCAAACAGATTCCGCTACAGCGGTAGTTTTCTAGGTGGAGGCAGATTTCTGGTGCTTCCTACTCCACCATCTTCCCAGAATCCTCTCCCCTTTGCCCATTTTTAAATTGGGTTGTTTGTGTTTTTTGTTGTTGAGTTGTAAGAATTCTTTATATATTCTGGATATTAATCACTCATCAGACATATGATTTGCAAATATTTTTCTCTCATTTTTTGGGTTGTCTTTTCACTCCCTTATGTTCACATGTTTTTCTTAACTATAATAATTATACATGAATGTGAAAGTTGTTTAATATAAAAAGCAAACACAGACCTAGCTGTTCAGTGGTAATATTGTTGTTGTTTGATGAAGGATCCCAGGAGAAGACAAGCTGACCCAGGTCTGAGTCACAGTCTGGGTTCTCTGAGACTTTACACGTGTTTCTTTTGGAAGCCAGTGGGCAAGGCCATGGGGGAACCCTGAAAAAATATAGGGCTTCCTACACTCAGGTCTGACATAGTGTGGAGTTGGGTATTGGTTATTCATGTAATTTTCCTAACCTTTCTGGTAACTCCATGTCCTGGTTTTCTTCCACATCTCTATCCATTTCGATTTGGCACTTTGATGCTCTGTGCCTGGTGGTTACCTGGTTTTTCCTGCCACATCTCTCTCTTTGGTAATTGTACATTTGTCTTCGTGTGTCGACAGCTCATGGTGAGAGAAAAATTACCCACTAGTTCAGTGGGTGACCAGGTAAGCTTTCACTATAGCTATTTCTTTTGGGGACAGGATTTTGCACTATAGTTCCATCTACAAGGTGTTTTTCATTGTAAGTTTTTGGTTTGCAGCTGTTGTATACAACTTTGTCAAGAAATTTATCTATTTGAATTGTCATTGTCTGTTTTCAATGTGAAGTTGCAATGGTGTGGTTCTGGTTTTCATTGTCGAAATGAGGAACATTGCTTTTACTACTCCCCCCAAACTGCACTTAGGACAGTGAGAAACACCAGTGTATATTGAGTGGCTCTTTAAATCTGGCAAAGGTGACTTTGCAGTGATTATGTGATGCGTTGTAAGCAAAAAACTCACAGTATAGATTTCCAGGAAATCACCTTTACGGTGTGACAGGTGGAGAAACATCATGAGATGGTGTAATCCTTCAGTATGTGATCCCTAGTCTTTAATTCTAGAAAGTAAAACCAAAACAGAACAGAACAAATTCTCTAGAGCATTAAGTTTAGAGATAGTGATGTTTCCTGACCTATCTCTATGGAGGTGTGAAGATGGAAGATAGAAACCTACCCTCTATAAATTCGTTTTTAATTGATAAGAGGAGTGCATACAACAGCCCACTTTTTGGGCATGCAATCAACTGCAGACGTAGTTGGATGTAGAATTAGTATTGACAAATAGGTTGATACCAAAGCAAGAGTTACTAATCCCATTTTCTTTCCATTCCCAGAGTGCCATCTTGGTTTTTAGAATGGATAAATTTCATGACCCATGTATTGTAACAATAGATTCAACCAAAAAAATTTTTTTCTGCCGTTTTTGTCTTCTTTTAAGTGAACAAGAGTTTTTCTCAGATGCAGTCAGATCTTCATTTTTAACTAGTGAAATAATAATGCCATAGAACTGTTTTGCTGGAATACTTTTATAGTTACTGAATTTTTTATGTGTATAATGTGTGTGTGTATACATATGACTTGGTTTTTATGCAGTCCTTTTTGTAAATGGTTTCTTAAAACGTGGTATTTGTATGTGATTGCTTAGAGAGCAGTATCTTTAGAAAGGTAATAAGGAAACAAGTATTTTCTCAGAGGATATTTCAGAGTTTTACTGCACTGAGTAATGTTTCAGTATGAAGGAAGGAGCCATTTCTGTACATAGCCTCAGGTTATAGTCTTGCAGCATTGGCCTCCTTCCTTCAGCTACAATGAATGTGTTAACATCTGTCCTAGAGCTAAAAATAGTTTTATACAAGTTCCTTAACCACCACCATCCTTGAAACAAGAGAAGAAATAAATAAGGACTCTCCCTTTCTTAGTATATTGATACTTCCAGATCCTGGCCTTAGCAGATATTATTTCATCCAACACCTCTAAATATCTCCACACTATTTAAAAGGCAGAAACCATGTATATAAACAACCAGGATTCAGGATTGAACTGTGAACTTGTAGGACTCGTCTCCACCTGTCAGCTTACTGTGTACTTGCTCCAAACCCTACAGACAAGAGCTGCCCTCTCCGACCACAGTCTTCTTCCTGTTCAACTCCATTTACTTATACTGATTGTCTTTCTTTTTTGTCTTCATTATGACTTTCCCTCCTTTTTTCCTTCCTCCCATTTTCCCAGTGCATCAGTCTCCTTGTTTTATCTGCCCTCATGCTCAGCCTACGCTTCATGAACAAGTACTTCTAATACTCATCAGCACCCGCCTTTCTAGCACCCTTGAACACCCACTTTTCTAGCACCCTTGAACAGCTGGCTATGGCACGACTGGAGCACTTCCCTTGCCTCCAGCTCTCTTCCCTGGTTCTGTTACACATTTATGTTGTCTGTCCTTGACTGGGCTAAAAGGATTAAAAAGTTCCCCATAAAATGCTAATTAAAATTAAAAGGACATATTATTTTGTTGCTCTTGATTTCTTACTAAATTTTTAAAGAAGTTATTTCAAACCTTTTCCATACTTTTCACCTGTGCCTTCATTCTTGAATGACTTAGCCTCTTGCTTTCCTCAGGAAACTATGAACTTGCTTCTCATCCTTCTCTCCTCCTCAAGTATTTCAGTTCCCATAGCCGCCTCAGTACTCTTACAGGTATTCTACAGACCACAGTTCTTTTAACAGACATTTTTTGAATGCTTGCTCCATTGATATTTCAGAGGTGTTGATAATAACTTACCTCTGAGTAGATGAGTACACTTTACAAGGTACTTGCATGTATATTATCTCACTTAATCCTCATCCAAGCTCCTCTTCTGTAGTGTTTTGGAAGGAAATCTTCCCTTTTCCAAAGCTGAACTTTCTGTTTGTTCTCTTAACCTTATTACCTTCCACCTCCACAGAAACTTTCTCCTTTCTCTCATTGGTTCTTTCCCTTCTTAATATAAATGTCCTTGGGCTTGGTTTATTACTGAAAAACACACAAAAGTCCCTTTTTGCAATGTCATCCTATCTTTTGTCTTCTACTTGCTCCCGGTTTTTTTTGTAAGCATAGCCTCAAGTCTCTACCTTAACTTTAAAATTTGTATTAATTCCTTAGATCGTATGTTTTGGCTTTCCATTCGCATTTTGAACCAAAACTGCTTTTTTCGGGTCCACCAAAAATTTCAACCATAGCAAAAAAATGCAGTGCCCTTTTTGCAGTCTGTGTCTGGACTTAACACTGGTCACAGACGTCTGAAGTGATTCTTCACCCCGGAGGACAACTGAAGTCGTCTGAGGTTTGGCACTGTGGCCCGGGGCCACCAGCTGTGGTTGTCGGGCAGTGGGTAGAGGAGACAAGCCAAGTGCAGGGGGCTGTCAGGTGCCCTCAGTCCTCAAGGAAGATGATGAGGCGACTCTGGAACCTCTTGGTGTGAGCCTTTGTGATCACACAGGTGGCGTGGGTCTGTATTTTCTATGACTCTTCACTTTCCCTCGGTAGGTACTCGTTTGTGGGATGAGGCCACTGGCAGAAGTACCTCTGCTTTTTCCTCACATCCCTACACATAAGCCTCAACTCCTCTGTGATACCTTTAACTTCCAGCAAAATAAAGTGCAGGCCAGTCCGTCGTCAGGCTGAGTGTGTGCCATCCTGGGCAGCTTGCGAGGCTCGTGCGGGGCCCTGAGGCCCTCCGGGTGCCATACAGTGCGGGGCAGGTTGTGACTCTCCACAGCCACCTGAAGGCCACCGCTGTGGCTGGTTGGTTTTGAATACCCTATGAAGACACAAAATATCAGACGACTGAATTCTTAGCTCCGTATTTTAATTTTCTTAGCATTGTTAAATACATATCAAAACGGTTCTGCATGAGGAGTTTTCCGCCTCATTTGGGATCAGTAGCATATCTAAACTATTAATTGCATTCATCGTTCCCAACAGCGTGGCCAAGAGACAGGTGAGGAGTAGTAATGGTGACTCTCCCTGGTGAACAGGGCTGTTTTGATATGGCCCTATGTACCTACATGGAAAAAAACACACACATACATGTATTATGGGGAAGGCCTGTTATAGTTCTGTGTACATTGAAGACATTAAATAAATAGCTTTTTAAATTAGTGCATGAAAAAGTAAATGAATACATAAGGACTAGAAGTACATGGATGTAATAGGTGACTGCAAAATAGTATTAAAGGAAGAAAGAAGATAAAAACAATTGGGTTAAGACAAAAAAGAGTAAAAATTAGAATCAGACACATTCAAAAGAAATATATTGAGGAAGTTAGAATTAGCTGAGGTGGTTTAAATGGAAGTTGCAAAATAGAACAGGGATTGCCTGTTCTTTCACACAAGATTATGTGAGATGCTTGCTTTTTCAGAAACAAATGGAAGTCTTCATCCAGGAACGTCTATTTCTTTAGGATTTTAGGAGTAGAAAATGGGAATTCAGAAAGGGAAAAAGTACATTAAAAAAAAATCAGATAAATGATTCTCTTCCAGAGAAAAACCAGATGAGGGAGAGGAGACTTTACTAGAGATAAGAAAGGTGAGAGAGGATGAATATCATGAATTAGGAGCTAATTCCCCACCCTCACTTAGTTTTGCAGTGGGCTACTGGTGTAACTTGCTTTTCTGAAGGATCTGGCTTGTCCTAAATTATGCCTTATAATATCTCAAATTTCCATACTTTGCTTTGTTTTTTTAGATGTCTGTCTCTAAACAGTTCCTCTTAAAAGTATAATTCTTTGTCTGATAGGGATAAACTGTTACCAGCATGGATTAATGTACTGTGTTAGCGTAAATCGCTTAACAGAAAAGCAATTCCTGGTACTACAACTCATTTTATGAAAAGCTCAAATCTCTCCATTTTGTTTTTCAGATCATATAGTTGTACTGGAATCTGTCATTCATTAAAAAATATTTATTGAGTGAATACTATGTGCTGGAGATAGTTTTCGATCCTGGAGAAACAGTGAACAAAACAAACTAAACTCATTGCCTTTGTAGAGCTCAACATTCTAGTGTGTGTGGGGGAAGGGCAAGCAATAAATAAGGAATAAATAAAATATAAAGTAGGTCATGCTTTAGGTCTGGAGGGAAAAAAACAGGGCAAGAGATGGGACATATGAGGGTGGGGAGATGGTGGCGGTGGCAGTTCTAGATAGGGTGGTCTGGGACCTCCTCTCTGAAGCGCTGATGTTTGAAGGAGGCGAGGGAACAAGAAGCATTTCAGACAGAGGGAGTAGCAGGAGCAGTGAGCCTGAGGCGGAGCCTGCCTTTCCTATCTGAGGGACAGTGAGGAGTCCCTGCAGCTCTAGCTTAGGGAAGGGAGAGAGCAGAAGGAGAAAAGGCCTTAAGGAAAGCAGAGCAGACTCTGTAGGACCTTGTGGGCCATGGGAAGGACTTTGGCTTTTACTCCAAATGAGACAGAAGACATTGGAGGGGTTTAAGCATCAGGGAGACATGACTTTAGGGGAACAAGTACAACATCAGGGAGTCAATTTAGGTTATTCAGAGCTTGAACTGGAATGGCAATGATGGAGAAATGTCAGATTCTGGATATATTTTGGAGGGAGAGGACACGGAGATGCACCAAGGAAAGGGCTGTATGAAGACGGAGGCAGGGGGTGGAGTTACGCTGCCATCAGCCAAGGAATGCTAGGAGCCACCACAAGCTGGAAGAGGCAAAGAAGGATCCTCCCCTAGAGCCTCTGGAGGAAGTATGGCCCTGCTGGTGCCTGGATTTCAGACTTCTGGCCTCCAGAACTGTGAGAGAATACATTTCTGTTGTTTTAAACCACTAAGTTTGTAGAAATTTGTAATGGCAGCCCTACTAACCTAATATAGATGCCTATTAGACAGCGTTGAGATGTTGAAATGACAAGTGAGTTTGGATTTCAGGGAAAAGATCTGGATTGGAGATATAAAATTGCAAGACTTAATACAGAGGTTATGTTTAAAGCAGTGAGAGTGGTTGAGATCCCCAGGGAGAAAATGTGTCAAGAAGAGAAGAGGTCCAAGCACTGAAGCCCGGAGAGCTTCTGTGTTCAGAGGTTGCGTAGGTGAGGGGTCAAGACCAGCTGGTGAACTCATTCAGGCATAAGTCTAGGGGGAAGCCCTGGATTTTTTTCCGTGAGGATCAAGGGGAAAGATGATATATTGAGTCTAGAGAACTCCCACTTTTTAAAAAATTAAAGTATCATTGATATACAATCTTATGTTGGTTACAAATATACAGCACAGTGGTTCAACAGTTACCCGTATTAATAAATCCTCACCCCCTCTAGTGTGGTTACTATCCCTTAAAGTAGTAAGATGTTACAGAATCATTGACTATGTTCTCCATGCTGTACTACTGTCTCTGTGACCAACTTATATTGTGATTGCAAAGTGTTGTGCCCCTTTATCCCCAACCTCTTCCCTGTGGTAACCACTAGTCCCTTCTCATTGTCTATGAGTCTACTGCTATTTTGTTCCTTCTGTTTTTCTTTGTTTTTATACTCAACAAATAAGTGAAATCATACGGTATTTGAGACCTCCTACTTTTAAGGCCCTCAGGTTTCGTTCTGTACTAACCTTAGATACCTTCCATCAGAGAAGGAAGGAAGGATAGGGAAACCCCTTTATCCTCTTCAAGAATGAGCTTGAGTGGAGGGCTGCCAGAATACTACTGGAGCAGCAAAGAAGCTGTGTTTTTGGTCCTTCACTTCTGTTCCAACAGAGAGAATGAACCAATCAAAGGAGGAATTAGAATCAATTAGAGAGAAAGGCTCTTTGAACTAGTTATAGCATGTTGACACTGGAAGGGGCTTAATTCATGTGATAAGGTGTGTACAGGCTCAGCATATAGCTCTGCATACAGTGGGTGAACAACTTATGCAATTATTTAATAGCTTTTTCTAATCTTAAACTTTCAAGTTACAAAAGGAAATTGAGACTTAGATGTTCAGGAACTAACAATGGGGGGTGGGGGAGTGAAATGCTCCTAGTTTCCATACTTCTACAGACATTTCCTGCTTGTGTTGCAGAGCAGAGCTTGCTGGGTAAATACTGAGGGAAATGGCTCAGGGGCTGTGCAAAGAGAAAGTGTGTTTGTACCTGTGGGTTCCTGGGGAGAAGAAGAGAGGAATTTTTTTGCTTGGCAGCTGCCCTAATGAAGCCCTGCTGACAGAAGTTGCATGTTGTGTCTGGCATGGCCTGTGGCCTGTGTAGCATTTTGCTATCATTTATTACCTGTTGTAAAAAGACCTGTAAGGCTTTAAAATTGGATCCCTCTTATATTACTGTCTGAATTAAAATAGTTAGTGTAATGGCCTTATTTATATGGATAATTTCTAAGAATCAAATAGCTTACTTCAGTTTTTTTTATTTTTATTTTTTATTGAAGGGTAGTTGACACACAGTATTACATTAGTTTCAGGTGTACAGCACAGTGATTCAACATTTATATACATGATAATTCTAGGTACCAGCTATCACCATACCAAGTTGTTACAATATTTTGACTATATTCCTTATGCTATACCTTACATTCCGGTTACTTATTTATTTTACAATTGGAAGTGTGTTTATATATATATATATATATTTTGTGTGTGTGTGTGTGTGTGAGGGCATCTCTCATATTTATTGATCAAATGGTTGTTAACAACAATAAAATTCTGTATAGGGGGGTCAATGCTCAATGCACAATCATTAATCCACCCCAAGCCTAATTTTCGTCAGTCTCCAATCTTCTGAGGCATAACAAACAAGTTCTTACATGGAGAACAAATTCTTACATGGTGAATAAGTTACATGGTGAACAGTACAAGGGCAGTCATCACAGAAGCTTTCGGTTTTGTTCATGCATTATGAACTATAAACAGTCAGTTCAAATATGAATATTCATTTGGTTTTTATACTTGATTTATATGTGGATACCACATTTCTCTCTTTATTATTATTATTTTTAATAAAATGCTGAAGTGGTAGGTAGATACGAGATAAAGGTAGAAAACAGAGTTTAGTGTTGTAAGAGAGCAAATGTAGATGATCAGGTGTGTGCCTGTAGACTATGTGTTAATCCGAGCTAGACAAGGGCAATAAAACATCCACGGATGCAGCAGATTTCTCTCAGAACAGGGGGGGTGAGGTTCTAAGCCTCACCTCTGTTGATCCCCAGTTTCTCACCTGATGGCCCCCCTGCGACTGTGCCTGTCTTAGGTTGTTCCTCCCTTGAGGAATCTTACCCGTCTCTGGCTAACCAGTCATCTTCCGGGGCCATACAGGGAAATGTTAAGTTGGTAAGTGAGAGAGAAGCCTTATTGTTTGAAAAGGTTAGCTTTTTACTTCTTTGCATATTTATGCCCTGTGGCTTCTATGCCCAGCATTTGTCTTGAGGTGTCTTTACCACTTGGAAGAATTATGATACTCGGTAAATTCGACATGTGGCACGAGTTCTATTTAAAGGTTGTAATTAGGTAGGAAGAAGAAAAGCTATAGAAGTAGCAGGCAGAAGAAAACCTGGGAAGATTGATTATTTCTTTGACATATCTTCTTGTAGAGTAACTTCAGCATGGATAGGTTTTAAACTACTAATTAAATTGTGCGCACACATTAACATAATAGGAGTATAGTTACATAACCAAAGCATACCTGTAATTACCAGCCATCTCCAGTGAAACCAAGAAAACCAGTTAGGCACCTTAGGCATTTGTGAAAACTTATCTATGATATGGTAGATATTGTCCAACTGAACTTGAACAGTCTGAGAGAATTCAGATAAATTAAAACAACCCATTCCTGGGGACTGTTCACATGCCATATGTTCTTTTAACAGTAAATAGTCTGTGGTTGTAGGATTTTGGAGTGCTACAATTTGCACTTCTCCTAATTCTTGGTTGAGCTTACTTCAGTTTTAAGACTTACTCTCCTAAGGTTTTTGTACTAGGATAAACTTTAGGATAACCCAGAAAAAGAGAAAATTGATTCCTTGCAAGAAGGATACTGATGACAGTGATATGTACCCATGGTAATCAGTATCTTTTCAGGTAGATACTTCCTTGCTTCAAGGACTGAGAAATACCAGAACTTCCTTGGTGAGAGCAATAGAGGATCAGTCCTCTTGTATTTACCTTTGCTCTTCTTCTAAAATAGTACTTAACCTCGTCAGTAGGTGATCTAAGTTGCTTCCCTCGACCTTATAATACATGGTGATGGTAACAATTACTGTGAGGACATGCTGTATTGATTTATTTCTTTAATTCTTACAAAAGTTTCAGAATTGGAGCATCTGGGTCCAGATAAAATATGAAGTCTGGCTACAGTTCAGAGTGTAAGAAACAAATTATGCTTCTGTTCATACTTTCATAAATTATTTTTATTTAAGACTTTCTATCTTGTATGCCATAAAGGCATTCATTAAAATTGTGGTGAATGGATATATTATTTTTACATTATATTTTATGGTATATCATAGTTGTATCCCCTCATGGTTTTTAACTTGAAAGTAATTCATTTAAAGTTGTTGACAGTAATGAAAGACATTTTTATGGAAATGGAGATTTGCTTTAAAAATCAGTGTTGCTTCATATCTGGTAATGGGCAAGAGGAGAAAAGAAAATATATCTATGTTCTATGATATAATTTCTACTTTACCTTTAAAAAAAATAACAGCTTTTAAATATATAAATCCTATGCCATAAAATTCAACCTTTTAAAGCACACAATGAAATGGTTTCTAGTGTGTTCACAGAGTTGTACAGCCACCACTATCTAATACCTAACTCCAGAATACCTTCATCATGCTCATAAGAAACCTTTGGCAGTCACTCCTAGTTACTCTTTTCCTGCCAGCCTTGGGCAACTATCAGTTTACTTTCTGTCTCTGTGGATTTTTCTCTTTGGGACATTTCATATAAATGGAATCATATAGTATGTGGCGTTTTGTGACTATGGCTTATTTCACTTAGCATAATGTTTTTAAGGTACATCCATGTTGCAGCATGTATCAGTGCCCCATTCCTTTTTATTGCTGAGTAATAGTCCATCATCTGGATATACCACATTGTGTTTATCCATTCACTAGTTGATAGACATTTGGGTGGTTTCTACTTTTTAGCTATTATGAGTAATACTGCAGTGAACATTTGTATACAAGTTTTTGTGTGGACCTGTGTTTTCAGTCTCTTGGGTATTTATATTCCTGAGGATGCAATTACTGGATCATATGATAACTATGTATGACATTTTGAAGAACTGTCTTTTTCTCAAAGAAGCTGCACTATTTTACATTCCCACTCCCTGAAGTTTCTTCATATACTTCCCCAGTGTATGAAGGCTCTGATTTCTCCTCATCCTGTCAGCATTTACTATTATGGGCCTTTTTGATGATAACCATCCCAGTGGCTGTGAAATGATATCTCAGGGTGGTTGAATTTGTGTTTGCCTGATGGCAAATGATGGCTGAGCATCTTTTGGTGTGCTTATAGGCCATTTGTATATCTTCTTTGGAAATGTCTGTTGAGATCCTTTGCCAATTTTATATTGGGTTTTTAAAAAGTTGTTTTGTAAGAGTTCTTTGTATGTTCTAGATACACGTCCCTTGACAGATACATGATTTGCAAATATTTTCTTTGATTCTCTAGGTTATTTTCTCACTTTCTTCATGTGTCCTTTGAAGCACAAAAGTCTTAAATAGTAACAGTTCAGTTTATCTACTTTTTTTCTTTTGTTATTTGTACTATTGGTGCCATATGTAAGAAAAACCATGGTCACAAAGATTTATTCCTGTGTTTTCTTCTCAGAGCTTTATAGTATTAGCTGTTAAATTTAGGTCTTTGATCCACTTTAGCTAATTTTTGTATGTGACCTAAGGTAGGGCTCCACTTCAGTCCTTTGCTTGTGAATGTGCAGCTGTTCTGCACCATTACCAAGAAGGCTATTCTCCCCTCACTGAGTTATCTTGACACCCTTCTTGGAAATCAGTTGACCATAAGTGTGAGGGTTTATTTCTGGACTGTCCCTTCTATTCCATTGTTCTTTATGTTTATCCTTATGCCAATGCCACACCTTCTTGAATAATATGACTTTGCTCCTCTCCTTTTAAGACTCAAACTGCAAAATGGGGAACTTAAATTGTATGCAGTGCAGTTTTTGCTTACTGGGTTCGATAATGAAGCCAATGGGAAAGGCACAAATATGCACAAGGGCAGTTACCCTTGAAAATGCTTAGGAAGGTGAACATTGGAGATTAAGTGCCACTTTTCATTGGTTCAACGCAGCTGACTTTTTACCTAGTTTTCTTTCGTTGAGTACCAGCTAAAGGAGTAGGCTTCCATTTAAGGGCTTTGCTACTTGAAAAATACTTACCTTTAAACCTTAGAATTTCAGGGCACATAGAGAAACTGGGTCCAAAGCAGACTGACATTTCCTTTCCCAAGCCCTCACTGGGCATGTGCTCATTGACTGGCTGGCTGGCACAGTTGCTTATATTCCTCATTTCACTCATTCTGTCTCCCCTCCCTTCTTTCCTCTTTGTCTTCTGCCTCTTTCTACTTCCTTCTCCCTCTTCTTTCCCCTTTCTTCCCCTTTCTCTGTTTTTCTCTTCTTTCAGCCCCCTCGAGCAAGCAATTTTCTATTTTTTAAGTTTTCTAGTATTTAATTCTGTTCTGTCAACATTTATTCTATTTATTGCACCAGCATCAGATTTCCAAGATCTTGAAGAAGACCACTGCCTAGTGAGAGATGGAAGAACTAATAAGTAATAAAAAACATAGTTTGCCAAGGAACAAAACAGCAGCAGACTCAGACTCCAAGAAGAGACTAGCAGTTACCAAAGGCGGGGAGGGGTGGGGTCGTGGAGAGGGAGGGAGAAGGGGATTAAGAGGCATTGTGATTAAGACACATAATATAGGTGGGTCATGGGGAAGGCAGTATAGCACAGAGAAGGCAAGCAGTGACTTTATAGCGTCTTATTGCACTGATGGACAGTGACTGCAATGGGGTATGGGGGAGATTCAATAATTTGGGTGAATGTAGTAACCACAGTGTTGCTCATGTGAAACATTCATAAGATTGTACATCAGTGATGCCTTAATAAAAAAAAAGCTGAAAAAAAGTTTGCTTATTTTCCTGATAAAAGAATGTAACCTAATCATTGTAAAAGTGTATGAAACTCAGAAAAGTATTAACAGAAGTAGAAAGCATCCCATTAGCCACACTGGGTTCACATGAAATTTTACTTCAGAATTATTCAATCTCACGCCTATTGGCTAGAAGTTGATCTGGTTCTTTTTTTAATGTGGAGCACATGTTCTCAATAGGGGTGGTATTGCCTCCAAGGGAACAATAATTGGTTCTTGGTGGAGCTAATATGTTAGGTAGAACAATGGTTTGTGGCCCTCCAAAGGGCCATTTATAAACACATATTTAAATTTCATGGGGAAGGGGTGATTAGGAAAAACTGTCTAAAGAGCTCCTTTGGGGGTGGTGCTTTGCCCTCAAATTCATGTGCCAAAATCCCAACCCCTGGTACCTCAGAATGTGACTGTGTGTGTAGATAGAGGTAATTAAGGCAAACTGAGGTCATTAGGTTGGGCCCTAATCCAATATGACTGGTGTCTCTGGGAAGAAGAGATAAGGACAGAGGCAGAAGGGAAGGCCACATGAAGGTCCAGAGAACACGGCTGTCTGCAAATCATGGAGGGAGGCGCCAGAAGAAATCAGCCCTGCCAGGATATAAACTGAGTAGGAGAGTGTCTGCCTGCATGGAGCATACAGCTTGTTAAAGACTAGTTATGAAGACAGATAAATTCCGCTTCAGCAGGGTAGCGATACCAAAGAGATTGAGGACAGAGTGCTGTGAGGTCAGGCTTTGGCTGTTGCTCTTCCCTGAGGTGTTTTGGAGTCAGTGGGGGAAACATGTCTCCTAGCCTGCCTGAGCAGAGAGGGTTTGCCCGAGAGGTAGTTAGTGGAGTGCACTCAGCATGGAAGGTGAGACAAAAGGGTGGCTGGGAGGGATCTGGAGAGAGTGGATTGTAGAAGGGAAGCATCCACAGGTGGAACTTTCAGAGGCACTGCAGGTTCAGAGAAAGGAGCAAGAAACACTGAGCAGGTGAAGTCAGGCTGCACAGGAAACGAAGTCTGCAGACAACTTGACTGGTGGTGGAGGGTTTCTTTAATGTGGAGTCCTGTGTGCCTTCTAGGTCTGGGGAAGCCCATTAAAGGCGCCATGCTGGCCTGACACCAGGCTCTTGGAGGTTTTCCCCAAACAACTTTAGAGTGAGGCTGAGTAGACTTTCAGTTCACTGTGTGTTACAGCCACCTCTAAAGGTATATAGTGAAGATGTCTCCTTTTTAATTTTGTTTGTGGAAGGAAGACTTAAAATAGATTTAAATTACTTCATATTTGAATTATCACACCATTTTTTTCCCCCTTCAGAATCTGTTTTTCTCTGTCCCTTCTGCCTAATAATTATTTCATCAGGTCAAACCAAACTTAGACATTTTCTAATGTCTCCCTAATAATTTTTTCTTTGGATTTTCTTTTTGTTCTTTAAAAATGTAAAAACCTCAACCTTAACTGTGCAGTAGCAATTTGTCTTTTTCCCAAAAACTGAAGGCAAGGGTAGGTTTACCATTTGAATGGTTTAGTAATGTGAATGATCAGAACATGAATGCTGGAAGATGACATGAGGGGGGATGTACAAGGCAGGGTGATTGCAACTGAGAAGCACCATTTTCTAATGGCTTATAATTTGTATTACTAGATAAGTATTTAATATTTTAAAGTACCTTTTAGAACTGTGTTAAAAGAAATATTAAAAAACTAGAACGAATTATCTTGGTAGCATTTGCTGGAAATACTCAACTGGCTATTTTTTTCAGAGATGGTATAAACAATTTAAAATTTGATGTCCACAAATCATCTTAACATTATTTATAGGCAACCACGTACACTGGATCAGATATTAAATTGCACCAGATTTTCACTCAACCTTAAAGGGCCATTATGGCATAAGTCCAAAGATAAATGTCACCGCTGCCTAAGAAGTCCTACATAATTTCCAATTTTTTTACAGTGCTACTGCAACACGTGCAAATGTGTTACAATATGAGTGATTAAATAATTCTTGTTTTGCTTATCCAATAATCTCTGGTTATTAACTAAAGAATAGTTCCCACTTTTATGGAGCCTCCTTTGAACCTGAGTATTGCACATGCTGTGGTAAATAGTGGTAACTTGCCATCTCATTAGTAAGGTCAGTTTTCTAGAAGGTATATTTACAAAATAAAGGCCCCTCTCTCATCAACAGTTTCAGTTGCAAAGTCAAGGTGATAAGATTTAAAATATTTATTATTGTTCAAGGCACCCACCCTTTAGGGACCAGCAACCAGGACACTGGAAGTTTATTAAAGAAGACAACTAATAGGTTAAGAGAAGAGATGCCCTAAAAACAAAATTCCTAAAATGTATAATTTCTCAAATTCTATTAGATTTTCTTATTTTTTGTCTTACCCTAATTGTCATATTTCCTTAGATCAAATTAAACACCTGCATGACCTCTTTTGTTAACATTCTTTCACATCAACAACACTTTGTACTTAGCGCTACCTTGCCTTGGACCTACCTGTATGTTTTATGGAGAATGTATCACGTATAGTTATATTTTTAATCATCTAGGCACCTGTGCAGGGTGACAGCCAGAAATGCAAAGATCTCATTGAGATAGAATGCTCAGGTAAAAGGGCTAATAAGTTTTCTGATAAAAGCATTTTTCTGTTTCCTGCCTTTATTCATTCAACTATAGGAGGTACGTATTTGTTACTTGTGGCTGATAATGATATCATGAAAATTAAATAATATATTAATTTAAAGCATCAGAAGAGATGTAGCAAGATAGAGTCAATTTAGTGCTATGAAGCTGTAAAAGAAAAATATCATAGGCTAGAATGGTGAGGGAAGGCTTTGGGAAAACTGGGATTTTTGCTCATCCATTCATTTATCAAATGTTTATTGAGAACTTAGTTCTTGGAACCTCTCTAGGTACTTGGCATACAGTAAAAGACAACATTGACTAGCACTCTGCTCTTGAAGTGCTTACAAGACAATAAAGAAAAGAAACCTGTTTAACAAACTATATCCAATAGTGGCTCTGCACAACATTAATATAGGTGCTGTGATGGAGTGTCTCGAGAAGACATTTTGGATTGTTAGTCAGTGTAGGCTGCTTTGAAGGGGTGACCTTTAAGTTGAGACCTGAATGACAATATTCGCCACGTGGTGGTCTGGACACTTGAGGCAGCCAAGGCAGGAAGGAGCATGACTGTAGGAACAAAAAAGATAAGATCACAGAGGTTGGTAAGGACCAGATCATCTAGGGCTTGTGGAGTTTTTTGATAAGAAGTTTGGATTAAAAGCTAATTGCAGTGGTAAGCCATGGGAGGGCTTTAAGCAAAGGGAGGCCATGAGCTGGTTAATGTTTTACAATTTATTCTGCAGACTGTGTGAAGAATGGATTTAAGGAAGGTGAGAACAGAAGCAAGGATACTATTTAGGGGGCAACCATAGAAGTCTAAGTAAGAGATTATAGTGTCTTCTAAGGGAAGGGGAATACGGGAATGGTGTGAAGTGGATAGACTTGGGATGTATTTTAGGAGGAGAGCCTATAGGACCTGTTAATGGATTTGAAATAGGATGTGAGAGAAATAGAAACCAAAGGTGACTTATAGATTCCTGGCTTGAGCAACTGGGTAAATGGTCGTGAACTCTGAAGAAAGAGTAGAATTTGGAGAAAAGGAGCCAGGAATTTCAGTTATGGAGATAAGAATAGACATAGCTTATAGAGTAGGTTTTTAAGATTTGGTAAAAACAAAAAGTTGTTACTTAATACTCTCAAGAACAGAGGGCATCAGATTCTATTCAATAAATAAAAAGAACATTATAAATGTATAGTTTTTCTACATGATGGGCTGTCAAGAGAAGAAGTAAGACCAGGAAGATTGAGGAAACAAAGAAAGAGTGGAAAATAAAAACAAGAGGGAGATAGAGAGATATGGAAAGAAAAATTACCGGCAAAAAGAAACAGATACTCAAAATTAGAGACACAAATAACATGCATTCCCACAGACTCTGCCTCCGCCTGCGTTCCGCAGGAGGCGGTGATAAGGAGGTCAGAACATTTTCCTTTATTGTAGTTAACTCTGGAAGTGATACCAAGATACTGACCAAAAGTAAATGAGACCGAATCTTGTTTGGAAATAGGAAAATTACCTTTATTACATTCCTTTTTATTAGTGAGGGTCTTGTATTCTGAGACGTTTTCAGGATGAAAATCATTCTTCCATTTTGTTATTAGCTAAGCGGCAGGTTGAATAATGATCTGAAAAGTCTATCAGTAGCAGTGTAGTTATGCACTTTTGTAAAGAAAAGAGACTTCCAGAAGGGTTCTTTCTCCTTAATGGAAAAAGTGAGAAATTAACTATCAATTAACAGGTTAAGTTGTGCTGTGGGAGTAAGCACATAAACAAATACACATTCTGTTTCCCATACATTCTGTACCATACTATACCCTAAACCCACTTAAATCTCTTGACACAATAAATAGGTTCCCTTTGTAATAGAAAAACACTTCAAGATTTTTTTTTTAGTCTAATTATTGTAAATAGGATCTGCATTCATCCTAGACCTGTTGTTAATTTTCTTAAAAGTTTGTTATTGGTTAAAAATGTGTTTACTAGAAATCTACCAGAACCTAACAAGTAAATCGATTTAACAGGGTGATAGGAGTAACAAGATTTTAGATAAATGTATCATTAAAAGACAAAGAAACATGCTAGGGGTACATAAGAGAGGAGGTACATTATCAGGACCCCTGCTCTTTTTCACCCCAATGGCCTGTAAAACTCTATCACAGAGAATAAAAATAATAGAGAGGGTTTAAAAACTATGGAACTTCATTAGACTGGAAAATCAAGAACTACATTTGGCTGAGGATTTTTCTTTTTATCCTTTCCCTTCTTTCCCCTTACCCTTCCTCCTTCTCTTTTTCCTTTTGCTTTCTTATATTTCCATAAGAAGACACAGAAAGAAGACTCAGTTAAGACATTACACAAAAAACTCTTGAGCATAAGCATGAGCAATTTTTTTCTTGGACTCATCTCCTCAGGCAAGGGAAGGAAACTAAAAAATGAACAAGTGGGACTATATCAAACTAAAAAGCTTCTATACTGCAAAGGACACCATCAGAAAAAAAAGGCAGCCTCTAGTAAGGGAGAATATATTCATAAACAATTTATCCAATAAGGTGTTAACATCTAAAATATATAAAGAACTCATATGACTCAACACCAAAAAAACAAATAACCTGATTTAAAAATGGGCAGAGGACCTGAGCAGACATTTCTCCAAAGAAGAAACAAAGATGGCCAACCGGCACATGAAAGTATGCTCCCATCCCTGATCATGAGGGAAATGCAAATCAAACCACAATGACATAATCATCTCACACTAGTTAGAATGGCCATTGTCCAAAAGACAAGAAATAACAAGTGTTGTTGAGGATGTGGATAAATAGGAACCCTCCTACACTGTTGGTGGCAATGTCAGTTGGTACAACCGCTGTGGAAAGCAGTATGGAGCTTCCTCAAAAAACTAAAAACAGAAATACCATTTGACGCAATAATTCCACTTCTAGAATTTACCTGAAGAAAACAAAATCCCTGATTAAAAAAATGGATGCACCCCTATGTTTACCACAGCACTATTTACACCTAAAATATGGAAACAACCTAAGTGTCCATCAATAGATGAATGAATAAAGAAGATGTGGCACATATACACGATGGATTATTATTCAGCCATAAGAAAGAAAGAAAAATCCTGCCATGGATAGATCTAGAGGGTATTATGCTAAGTGAAATAAACCAGGTGGAGAAAGACAAATGCCATATGATTTCACTTATTTGTGGAATATAAATACAAAGCAAAACAAAATGACTAAAACAGCATTAGACTCATAAACACTGAGAAGTGACTGGTGGTTACCATGGAAGAGGGGTTAGAGTGGGTAGGTGGAGAGGGTGAGGAGGATAAAAGGGCATAAAAATTCTCAAACATAAATTGGTCATGGGGATGGTAGTAGCATGGAGAATATAATCAGTGATTCTATAACATTTTTATGTGTTGACAGATAGTAACTGCACTAGTTGGAGTGAGGATTTAATAATATGGGTAACTGTTGAACCACTGTGTTGTATACTTGAAACCAATGTAAGATTGTATATTATTGTATATCAATAATACTTAAATTTAGAAGAAAAAATTACACCTGGGTTTTGTTACTTATGATTGCATCGTAGCATTTCTGTGAAAAAACTGAGCTAGATTTCTACAATTTATTGTAATTCAACATTTTAAAATAATGGTTAATATGAAACTTGCATTTATCATCTTTCCTGACTTCTTGCCTTTTAGGATATTTATGATGATATTCATAGTATTCGTTACTGTCAGGGTCAGTTCTGGCTGGACTCAGGACAGAGCTAGGCCATGGGCGCCGAGGAATGTCTGATGAGATGACTGGGGATGTGCTGTGATTTATAAAGACAGATAAATTTTCACTACCCTTTCTTAGTGAATGATACTAATATCTGCCACAAGAGGACATCTTTATGAATGATCATCAGGATAGAGAGTTAAAATGGAAAATAGTCTGGTTAGTATGAGAGTTTTATACAGGAAGTATTATCATTTGAATTTTCCTTGGAAGCCTCAGGGTTTGTGATTAATACATATAATTTGGTCAAAGGTTAGGTGAATGGATTACTTATGAAAGTGTTTCAGGTATTAAAAGAGAGACATTCTGACCTGGACTGCTGTGTAAACCACATAAAAATACCTTTTGGGCATGATGGAATGTGCTGGCATTTTGGTATCCTAGAGGACAAGACACAGAAAAGAGCGAACATGGATTACACCCCCCCAGACTCTCCCACTTTCCCTCTACTTCTTCCTCCATCAGTGCACCCAAGTCCTGGACCCCCTCCTGTTCTTCTCTGCCCCTCTTCTCTGATCTCTGTGGCAGTCAGCACCTGTCCAGCCACATCACTTTCACAGCACTGCCTAGTGAGTTTCTTCTTACCTTTGCTCTACAGTTGCTGTTGGTTGGTGGGGTTGGTGAATTGGCCTAGCCCCTATTTGTGCCATGTGGCCTAATTACTGACTTTGGAGCTTTGATTCAGGACCACTTTGAACACTTTCCTTCTCCTTAAGCAGCCACACTTGAAAATGAAGCCTATGCCATGCTCTACTCTTTCATCCTTTATTTACTTCTGTATCACAGTAATTTGGTAATAGCCCCCTCTACTCCCTCAAAATTCTCTCTCTGCTTCTTTTTTCTTTCAAAAGGACCACTAGGGATTTTGGCATTGATACATGGAATGAACAGTTTTTCAGTCCTTTCCTAACTGAACGTCTTTGTTGCACAGTCGCTTGGCCATTGACATGTTGAAATGTGTTACTGCCGAACTTCTTGGCTCCTCATGCTTCTTGCATCTCTTCTTGGCTCATCTTCCGTTCACCCCTTTAATGTTGCAGTTTCCCAGAGTTCTTTCCAAAACCACCTTCTCCTGCAGGCTCTCTTGATCTGGTCTCATTCATTCTTAAAGTGTTAACTGTTGCCTCAACGTTTGTGCATCTCCATCCAACCTTTCCTCCTAACTTCACACTCCTTTATCTAGGTGCCCGCTGGAGATACCCCAGAGACACCACAGAATTCACTATATGCAAAACTGACCTTCATACTGTCTCCCCAAATCTGAAGCTCCTTTCTTATTCCCCTTCTCAGTTACCCAAGTCACCTGAGCCAGAAGCATCTTCCTAGACCAAAATGTTTCTCTTTTGTCTACTCCCTAATCACTTAGCAAGTTCTGCTGATTTTATCTCTTAGCTGCTTCTCCTTTGTATCCTTCCTTCTCTGCTTCCATGTCACTAATTTAGGCCCTTATCACCCCTCTCCTCTGTCTTTTTGTCCAGTTTTGTCTTTCTTAGATCTGTGCATCTCTCTGTAGCCATGTCTAAAATTCAAACCTGTTGCCATGTCACACTCCTTAAAATTCTTCAGTTGACAACCCATCACTACCAGAATAAAACCCAAACTCCTTAGCATGCCTTCCTTACTCTTCAGGGTCTGGCATCTCCACTTCTTCAGGCCCATTTCTTGATAGTCTTTTGTCCACTTGACCATCTAGTAAACCACATTCTTGGAGTTCTGGAGCAGTCCATGCTCTTTACAGTTTCCATGCCTTTTCCTCTGCTGTCAGTTTGTCCTGGCTGACTCCATGTGTACTAAAGCACTCGGCTCAGACTTGCTCCCACACATTGTGCCATCCCTCTCTTTTACCACTTTTATTGAAATTATTTGTTGATAATCAATGTCTTCCTCACCAACTGTGCATTCCTCCAAGACAGGAGAATCTTGTTTGTTCTTTGTTGAATCCCAAAGCCTCCCTCTCATTAACCCTTATGACAGCCCTGTGCAATTGACAATATTCTACCCATTCTGTGGATAAGGAAATCAAAGCTTGAAAGAAACTAAATAAATACTTTCCTCGATATCATGTAGCTTGTGTAGCAGGAGAGTGGGATTTTGTCATTATTTACACAGGCTAGTTATACATCTAGAATGAATCAATAATTTGCAGTAACTATAAATTTATGAAACATTCACTTTTACCAAAATTATCTTGTGGTTTTTGAGGCAGTAGAAAGGACAATGGATTTAATATCAAAGGCCTTCGTTGAAGTATTATTTTAGGCATTTCTAGACAAACTGATTCATGCCAAGTTACTTACTCCCTCTGAGCCTGTCCTCATCTTTGAAGTGGGCATGATAATAATGATTGAACAAACCTTATACTGCATGTGGACGTGCTTTGTGAGGGCTGAACAAATATGACTCACTACTCAGCTTTTCATTTGAGTTTATGTATGTGGATACACCTTAGAGAACAGATTATGGCATGTTGTTTTTGTTTTTTCACATTATACCTCAACTTCACTTATAAATTAGAGATATTTTCCCTTAGTTTAGAAGAGTAAATGAATTAATATTTAGTACCACCAGTAAAGTGCAACATTTAGAGTGCCCTATAATAGTTGGGGAGTACAAATGTACATGCCTTGAAAAGTTTGTATCTGAACTTGAAGTAGGATTTCATGTGCCAGTGAAATTGGGTCACTCTCTATGTGAAAGGAGCTTGTATTGCTCCAGTCTTACCCTTCCTTTTGTTAAGCTGTAAACACGATGCTTCTCTCTCCCTCACCGCCCTGTTGCTGCTTTTGTTACCTGAGGGTTCACTTTGCAGATTTTTTTTCTGAGCCCTATCACTTTTCTTGATAGAATGTCTACTGTTAAGTTGCTGCCTATGGGCATTATTTCCTGAAGGAAACTTAGCTAGTGTGTGTACAAGAATCATTTGGACAAAGTTGTTTTGGTGAGGGTATTACAGAATTTTTTGGTCAGCAATACTGGATTCCCAGTTGAATCACTCCAGGTGCCTACCTTGAAGGATGAAGTTTTATCTTGGGTTGACAGAGTTTTAATCTGTTGTTAATTTGTATAAAAAGTTCTTAGGAGTTTTACATTTACTATTTATCTTCACCTTAAAATTTCAGTTTAAAATAGTTTTATTTTTTATAGTTATAGAAGATTTCAAACATCTATAAAAATTTGACATAATACTGTTATAAACTCTCTGTGTACCCATCATCTAGTTCAGAAGTTATCAATAAATAATTTTGTTTCATTCACGCTATTCCTCCACCCTCACTGGATTATTTTAAAGCAAATCACAGACACCATATTTCACCTATAAAATCTTCAGTGTCAGTCTCTTCTGAAGTAAAAATACCAGTTGAATGTCCCAGTCTTATACACGTCATTTTATATTTAGTTTGTTCCAAGCGAAACCCAAATAATCTACAACAGTGTCCCACTTCCTCCTTATTTACTCAACATTTATTTGTTTAAGAAATTGAGTTATTTGTCCTATAGAATTCCCATATTCTGTAAAATAGTTTCATTTATTTAACAGAAATATTACTGAAGAGCATCTATGTGTCAGAAACTACTGGTGAAGGGATAGAGACCAAGAGAGACATATATCCTGCTTTCCTTGGGTTTACGGCTTAATTTGAAAGGTAAACTTCAAACGGGTATTTATACTCACGTGATGAACGTAATTAAAAGGAAATTCTGGGTTTAGGGGAACTGTAATGGATTATAATGGGGTCATCTGCCTGGGAGCTCTTTTCTAGGAATAACCCCTTATACCCAGTCATCCACATGGTTATTGTTGAAGCTGACCCAGTGCTTGCTCAAGTCACAGTTGATTGGTTCAAAAGTGAGTACCTGTCAATCCAGGCCAGTAACTTCTTCCTCAGTAATTTTTGAAATGTAATAAAGGCAGGAAGACAAAGGAATTTTTGTGTGTCTAAACAGTCTGCAAGTATGGAAGCTTCTACGGTCATCCTAAGGCCTGGAGGAGAGGAGAAACCCACAGTGAGAGAATGGGAGGAAATGAATCTGATACGTGGAGGTTTGGATATCAGAGAGGTAGAGAAAGTTCTGGCAGCATTTGGGTTTCTGGTTAGAGTTCTTCATGAGAGCCAGCCTGGGTACCCAGAGTATTTACAGTAAATTTACCTTTTTTCCTGAAGGTAGTTTGGGTTGCATTTCTGTGCATGACACCAGAGCAGTTTTTCCTAATACAGACATGAGTAGCCTGGGAACCTAATCCAAATTAAGGAATCAGGAAAAGCCATTTGCAACATATTTTACATGGTGGTGTAATTAGTTAGCTTCCCAGGGTAGCCCACAGGTGATCATTTAACCTATAGTTTAGCTGAAATTGATATCTCTTCCTTTGGGGAATGGATTCATTCATTCATACTGAAGGCCAGCTATGTTTCCAAGGGATATGCTAGGCACTGGGGAAGTAAAACTGATTACAATGCAGTGGGTCTTTGAGGAGGGTTTGCTCTCTACTAAACTACTAACTGACATTGTCATGTGTCCTGTTATTTGCTGCTGTGTTTCAGTTACATTATAGGTGAAGCCTGTGGTGGGCTAGTCCGGGAAACTAACTTCCATATGACATTATTTCTATGGTAAATTATTTCCTAGTTGGTGGGAAGGAGATCTGTGCCCTTTGGCTATTGCTGTTTTCTAATTCAACAAATATTTTTTAATACCTTCTGTGTGTCAGGCACTGTTCCAAACTTTGGAAATAGTGAAGAAAGATACAGAAAAGGCTCTGCTGTTATTGGGCTTAAATGTTAGTTGGAGGAGATGGGTCATAAAGAGTGAACAAATAAATGAACAGATAATTTACTTAGTGACACATGCCATGAAGAAAAGTAAAGGGGGATGCCATGGAGGACGGTGACTGGCTGGTGGGGTGCAGGTGAGGTGACTGGGGTCAGGGAAGGCATCCCTAAAGAGGGAACTTTTCAGGTGAGATGCATCAAACTCAAGGAAAGAAGGAACTATGGTCCTTATAGGAACGTTCCTCTCCATACCACAAGTCTGTCAGCCTTGGCCCTGAGGAACAGTCCCTTTGCCTATGGGAGTCAGCGTGGTATAGCCCTGGACTGTCCCAAAACCAAGGTCAGTAGCTACAGGTTGAAATTGAGCACTAAACGTGGCTAGTCCAAATTGAAATGTTCTGTAAGTGTAAAACACACTAGATTATGAAGAATTACTATAAAAAAAGAATGTAAAAATTTTCAATATTTTTTATATTGATCATGTAGTGAATCAATATTTTGACATACTGGTTTTATAAAATACCTGATAAAAGTAAATTTCACTGGTTCCTTTTTCTTTTTTAATATGACTACTAGAAAATTCGAGATTATATCCGTGACTCAAGTTTTTGTTGAGTGTTGCTAGTATAGATGAATTAGCTAGTATTTTGGACTCCTACTGATAGGGTTTGAGTACTTACTAGGGTTTTGTTGGAGTTTGGGGTGTTAGTTTGTTTTACTATAGACAGTGTATTTGATTCTCCTCAGTCCTTTTCATCTGTCAAATAGGACTAGTAATACTCCTCATACGGTTGTTTTGCGAATTAAATCCAATTTGGTGGAGTGCCTTTTGTGTTCTAGGCACTGGGAAATCATGCTAGCATTTTATTTACAAACGTTAGTTCCTTCCCCCACTTCCTGATGTGACTCATACCTGCCTGTGGGTACTTGGGAATGTGTTTGGAGGAACTGCTGTGCAGATTCATGACACTGTACTAATTTGCATTTTTTCCTTATTATTATTATTATTTTTTTACTTTTAAATGATTCACTTGTTTTATTTCTGATATTGAATCATCAAGTGACAACTGCAATCGGTGGTTTAAACAGTTCCAAATAATGATTTCAGGAAAACTTTTCAACAACTTTGTAGCCACTCCAGATTTTTTCCCCAGCATTGTATTAGCACCATCAGAACAAAATCCAATTAAATTTGCTTTCAAATATTCCTTGGTAAAACCACAATCATTTAAAGTACTGAAAATATACTCTGCTCTCATCGACACTAATTCTTTTAAAGTGACAAATAACATAACTGGTGCAGGAGCTGAATGAACTGTACACTGGAGATAAACCATCAGTGTGCTTTTCTTTGAAACTGTAGATGCCTCATCAATTATGATACAGATTTTGGCATTCTCTTCTATAATATTTTTAAATATTTTCATCTTCATTTCTTTTGCAATATGCTCTGCTATTCTTGTTGCGCTGTATCGTGTATTTAAACAGCTGACCTCTCCATTTTTCTCTTGTAATTCTATTATCCCCTCAATATCAGATAAAGGTCGATTATGTTTTACTAAACTGTAAACAATATTGAAAACGTTGATGGTAGCATCAATATTTTTATTGTTTTCTTTGTGCACTAAATTAGAAATTGTAACTGATTCCTTTAACAAATCCTGAATTTTACCATGGGCTTTAGAAACATAATGTTCCCTAATTTTTTTCCACAGAGAAGCTTGTCTAGTAGTTTTATTATTGCCATTAGCGATTACTAAATATGCAATCCACTCCTTAGACACATGGACACGCTTTTCTGCTTTTGATCCCAAATGCCGAACTGTGGAGCAATCCTTACATCCTAACTTACTGTCTTTTATTTCAAGCCATCTGTACTGTTTAGTAAACATAAGCGCTTGGTTTTCATTCCAACAACCTGGAAGCATAAGATGATCTATTTCTTCCTTTGGTGAACATGATGGATTTTGATTTTCTTCGACAACTGGTTGTTCAACATATTCAAAATTTGATACCTTTGGCTTAGACAATCCACAATGATTTCTGTTTCTATTATTACTTTCTGTGTCTGTTTTCAATTTCTTCACATTTAAAAATTGTGAAAAATCACCCTGCCGTTTTGGCATTTTAGGGAACAGAATATCACTACAATAGGTGCTGGTTTCTTTATCATCCCCACAGACCAAATCAATGTATTCAAGAACAGGTCTTAATGGTCCTTCACTAACAAACTGAATGTCATCTTCGTTTTCATCCGTTGTTGACTCAGACGCCTCAGGCCCGGCTGGGGGGAGCAGATTCTATTATCTCCGGCCCTGAGTCTCCCATTTCTCGGATGGCCCGACAGCACCACCGCTCTGGCTGCCCCCACCGCCGCCGCAGGTTCCATTTTTTCCTTATTCTTATATAATTATTCCTATCTTACGAATAAAGAGATTATCTTATAGCTGGGACAGCCGTATAGCGTTCGCTAGGTACACAGAGTCTGGCTTCATGGATCCTGCATCCAAGCTAACTTCCTTTCCCTTATGTGCCGTCATCTTTCTCTGTAAGGTGGGTGAGTCCTTCCACTGAAATCCCTGAATTCCGGGGCCAGGTTCTATGCCAGAGTGATGCCTTATTTTCCGAGTGTTTCTCATACTCTTGTTCTACAAAAGTGACAATATCAGAATCCTGAAGACCTTGTTTGTGCCTCAAGAGATTAGGTACCCAGAAACCCTTCTGGCTCAAGGCCGCTTTAGATGGTGATTGGCTCCAAGAAAATGCTGATGCCTTTATTTTGGCAGAAACACAAAGGCCTTTCCTTCCCACGTGGTCTCTATTTCTCTGTCAGTATTATGTACACTGTGGTTGGCAGTTTCTGGGCTTCAAATTGGGACATTGGTAGTCATGATAATTTGGTTTGAATAAGGAAACTTTAAAATGACATCATTTGAAGGACTAAATTTGGCTTCTTGTTACGATCAGAAGTCAGTTTCATAGCATGGAAAAGTTTGCTTAAATTTTAGTTCAAGTAATACTTACATAGAGTCCAATGTTGAAAGAATGGGTTGCTGTTTTTTTAAATAACTCAGGGATTGAAAAATTATTTTTGAAAGAAAACAAATTGAAATGTAATGAAAACTGAGTTAAGTTTACATATATAATTTCTTTCAGTAATTATTTGTTTTGAATTTGTGTGTCTCAAGGAGCTATGCTATCTTCCCTTACAAGTCATCATAATGTTTGTGACTATTCCTTTGGTTACTACAGGCTTTTAGTTGGAAATTAAGGCACAGGAAAATATAGAAGCCATTTATATGATTTATGTATATTCATTTATATGTATTCCATAATTCCATGTACATTTAATAGAATTATCTATCACAGTCTTAAAAACTACATTTCTTAGACCAAAAGCAAAGAAACTTGTTTTGTATACAATATATACATCAACCAGTAAAGTATGGGAGTTAGAATTTATCCACATCCTTACCACCTCTTGACAGATAGCTTGGGTTTTGCCCATTTCATGAGTATAAAATGGTATTTCATTGTTTAAATCTGCATTTTTGATCAGCAGTGTGGCTGAGCATCTTTTCTTAGGGTTATTGACCTGTTGTATCTCCTCTTCTGCAAATTGCCTTATAATCAATTTGCCTATTTTTCAGTTGTGTTTTGTTTTTGTCTTTTCTTGCCAATTTCAAGGAAGTCTTTATATATTTTGGATCTTTTCTGTGTCTTTTAGCTTTATGTATATTGTCTTTAGCCAGGAGGAAGTACAGAAACTTATCAATTCCTTCCTTTATGATTTGTACTTTTTGTTTCTTTTTAGAAAAATGCCATAAAGCTGCATCTGAGTTGAGAAGTACTTCTTAAACAAGATGTTAAATGCATAAGTAATAAAGAAAAAGATGGATAAATTAGACTACATCGCAATAGGTTTACTCATTTTTTCATTCATTCAACAAATATTTATTGCCTACAGTGTGCTTGGAACTCTTCTGGCTTCTGAGGATATAGGTGTGTACAAAAATCCGTGTTCTCCTGCACTTCCATTTTAGAGAGAGACATAAAATAAACTAAAAATTAAGATCATCTAGTTTATCAATAATGGCAGTATTGCAATGGAGAAACATCAGTGACCACCACAGAGAAAAAGCAGGGAAAGAGAGTGTTACAAGTATAAATAGAATTTATAGAATGGGGGTGTTACAAATATAAATAGAATTTTTAGGGAGAATTTTTAGAGAATGTAACATCTGAGCAAAGATCTAGAGAAACTGAGGTGGTAGCATGTGACTGTCATGGAAAGAGGGAACCAGGCTGAGGACAGAGCGTATGGAAAGACTGTGTGGTGGCGGTGTGCCCGGCCTGTTCAAGGAACAGTAAGACTGTCGGGCTGGAGTGGAGCCAGTTTGGGGGAAAGTAGTGGGAGATGAGGTAACTTGTTACCTTCATGCAATCCTTTGTAGGCCACTGCAGAGACTTTGCTTTTACTTCAGAGGGATGGAAGGTCATTCACTGGGCAATTCTGACAGAGGAGTAATATAATCTAACTTACAAGGGTCACTTTGATGTCTGTGTGGAGAGTAACAGTGAGGGGGTGGAAAGACCAGGTAGGAGGCTTATCTAGTTGAAATATGTTGGTGTTAGTTAGGGAGTTGTGGTCAGATTTTAAATATGTTTTTATATATTTCATGTTTTTTGAAGGTAGAACCAACAGAATTTGATGATGGTTTCGCTGTGGGAGGTGAGAGAGAAGAGTCAAGGATGACACCAGAGTTTTCCATCTGAGCCATTGGAAGAATGGAGTTACTCTTTATTGAGATGGGGAAGATTGTGGAAGGGGCAAGTTTGGAGGGGAAGACCAGAGTTTCCAGTCTTGCACATACTAAGTTTCAGATGTCTATTAGATGTTTACATAGAGATGAAGAGGAGGCAGAGGAATATATGCAACTGGAGAGATCCTGGTTGGAAATACATATTTGGGAAGCATGAGCATAGTTCTAAAGCTCTGAGCCTGGATGAAGTTAGCCAGAGAATGAATATAAATTCCAAAGTGAAGAGGTTCAGGAACTGAGCCCTGGAGTACTTCAGTGTTTAGAAGCTTGGGGTATGAGGATGACATATCAGAGACTGAGAAAGTCTCCAGTGAGGTGGTGATGACAAAGTTCCAGAGCCAAGAGAGATGGTATTTCTAGAAAGAAGGAAATGCTTCGCTCTCTCTGCTGCTGAGAGGTCAAGGGTGAATGAGGACTGAGAGCATTGGATTTAGCCATATGAGGGTCATTGGTGGCACAAATAAGAACAGTTTAATGGAATGGTTGTGACAACAGGCTGATTGGAATATGTTCTTAAGGGATAATGGAAGAAGTTGAATTGGAGACAGCAAAAAGAGACAACTTTTTGAGTTTTGCTGTAATGCATAGCAAAGAAATGGGACAGAAGCTATAAAGGAAAGCATTGGTCAGGAGAGTTATTATTTTAAGATGGAAAGTGTAGCATGTTTATATCCTCCCACATGTGCCAATGGATGCTTATGTAGAGTGGGAAATGTAAGATGTAGGAGAAAAGAATTGCGGGAACTTTCCTCTCGAGTGGATAAGAGTAGATGGAGTCTAATGCACAGAGTGAAGGGATTGGCCTTAGACAAGAAAATGGAGAAATCATCCATAGAAATAAGGAGGGAAGAGAGAATGCCCTGTATGGGCTCAGCCACTTGTAGGTAAGTAGATGCAGTGGTGAGAGCTTGTGGAAGTTCTCTTCTGATGGCCTCTTTCCCATGAGCTGAGAGTGAGTGTGCAGGGAGACCTTATTGGAGGTTTGAGGAAAGAGGGCAAGCCATGCAATAATGTGTGTAGGAGAGTGGGAGAATGTATAGTATAGTAGTCTGTCAGGATTGCCTGACTGCACTGGGGACTCTGCTGCTGGAGCTTCATGATCTTGAAGTGAAAATGTAGCCAGTCAGTCTTAGTTGATTGTGTTTCTCTAGCCATATTCAAAAACAGTGGCACAGCTGTAGAGAGGTAAGGCCTGGGTTTAGCTAGTTTAGTGTTTTGAAAGGTGAATAAGATAAATGTGAATAGGGGCTGAAGAGGTGAAGGTGTGTGCAGAGAAGTGATTATTATGATGGACCGTGGATCTCAGGTGGATAAGAAGAAATTTGAGGACAAGAAAATGGCGATGTGAAAAAGATAATGGGACCAATGGCTTGCAGGTACAGTAGGGTCAAGGAACTGTTAGAGATTCCTGGAGGCAAAAAAGGAAGTGATAGAGAATTGCATAGAGGAGTTGGTGTTATTGATAATTTTAGAGAAGTGGCATTTTCATTTTTACTCTAATTTTTAATTGGCAATTATTTTTTTGACAGCTTTATTGAGGTTTAATTTACATTCCATAAAATTCAGCTTTTATTTTCCTTCTGCCTCTTTGATCTTTTATTTATTTATTTATTTACTTGCTTTCTAAGGTATCATTGATATACACTCTTATGAAGGTCTCACATGAAAAACATTGTGGTTACCACCCCAAACACCCAATTGCAGTCACTGTCCATCAGCATAGTAAGAGGCTATAGAGTCACTACTTGTCTTCTCTGTGCTACACTGTCTTCCCTGTGATCCTCCCCACATCATGTGTGCTAATCATAATGCCCCTTAATCCCCGTCTCCTTCCCTTCCCACCCACCCTCCCCACTCCCTTCCCTTTGGTAAACACTAGTCCCTTCTTGGAGTCTGTGAGTCCACTGTTGTCTTGTTTCTTTGGTTTTGCATCATTGTTATGCTCCACAAATAAGTGAAATCATTTGGTGCTTGTCTTTCTTCACCTGGCTTATTTCACTGAGCATAATACCCTCTAGCTCCATCCATGTTGTTGCAAATGGTAGGACTTGTTTTCTTCTATGGCTGAAAAATATTCCATTTGTGTATATGTGCCACATCTTCTTTATCCATTCATCTACTGATGGACACTTAGGGGCTTCCATATCTTGGCTATTGTAAATAGTGCTGCAGTACACATATAGTGCTGCAGTACACATAGGGGTACATATGTCTTTTTGAATCTGAGAAGTTGTATTCTTTGGGAAATTCCTAGGAGTGAAATTCCTAGGTCAAATGGCATTTCTATTTTTAGTTTTTTGAGGAACCTCCATATTGCTTTCCACAATGGTTGAACTAATTTATATTCCCACCAACAGTGTAGAAGGGTTCCTCTTTCTCCACATCACCAGCATTGTTGTTTCCTGTCTGTTGGATGTTCATCCTAACTGGCATGAGGTGGTATCTCATTGTGGATGCAATTTGCATTTCACTGAGAATTAGTGATGTGGAGCATGTTTTCATGTGCCTGTTGGCCATCTGAATTTCTTTTTTGGAGAAGTGTTTGTTCAGATCCTCCGCCCAGTTTTTAATTGGGTTATTTGCTTTTTGGGTGTTGAGGTGCATGAGCTCTTTATGTATTTTGAATATTAACTCCTTCTTGGACATGTCGTTTATAAATATATTCTCCCATACTGTAGGATGCCTTTTTGTTCTACTGATGATGTCCTTTGGTATAGAGAAGCTTTTTAGTTTTATGTAGTTCCATTTGTTCATTTTTGCTTTTGTTTCCCTTGCCTGAGGAGATGTGTTCAGGAAAAATTGCTCATGTTTATATTCAAGAGATTTTTGCCTATGTTTTCTTCTGAAAGTTTTATGGTTTCATGACTTACATTAAGATCTTTGATCTGTGTTGAGTTTACTTTTGTGTATAGGTTTAGACAATAATCCAGTTTCATTCTCTTGCATGTAGCTGTCCAGTTTTGCCAACACCAATTATTGAAGAGGCTGTCATTTCCCCATTGTATAGTCATGGCTCCTTTATCGTATATTAATTGACCATATGTGCTTGGGTTTATATCTGGGTTGTCTATTCTGTTCCATTGATCTATGGGTCTGTTCTTGTGCCAGTAGCAAATTGTCTTGATTACTGTGGCTTTGTAGTAGAGTTTGAAGTCAGAGAGAATGATCCCAACCGCTTTATTCTTCCTTCTCAGGATTGCTTTGGCTATTCAGGGTCTTTTGTGGTTCTATATGCATTTTAGAACTAAAAATCATCTCTTTTAAGTGTATGACTCTGTGACTTTTAGAGGAATTGCCAAGTTATGCAGCTATCACCACAGTTCAAGAGCATTCCTATCACCTCCAAAATATCCCTTGTGCCTATTTGTGGTCACTCCCCATTCCCATACCCAATTGGCAATTATTTTAAAGAGTTATCTTTGACCTTTACTACCCTTGTGTAGTCTATAAATCAACACTTAAGTTTCTCTAGAGGAATTTAAAATGGGAAAAAATATTGTGTATATATTTAGTTTTCAAAAAAGGTTTTAAAATCATAAATATTTTGCTGGTCCTTTAAAATATTTTTCAAATGCCTTTTGGCAAATCTGATGAATTTAGACTTTCCAGTTTGAAGTTCTGGTACTATAAGCTAGCTCTGCACACTTTGACAAGTGTTTTACTGCAGCACATGTAGAGTATATAGTAAAGTTCCTTTGAAATTGAAGTAAAATTAGCTGACACCTAAAGCATAATGTGAAAAATATGATGAATTTAAAATTTTCTGGTGGAGCAGCATGATTGATTCTGCTGTGGACAGGTTGAAAAATCTGCCCTGATAACATGAGAAATATTTTTAAATTAAAAAAATTTTTCATTTTCATATATGATATAAATGATCATATATGATATAATACTAATGTTAGCTCTTACAAACAATTATGCTGCTCTGGTAAAAAAAATTATTAGAATCTTGAGAAATTCTACAAAGTGTGATCAACTATAAAAAGAATATTAATTACTGAGGCTTATTCTGACCTATTTAGGAATAATTTTACTTACAGATTTAGAGCACTACTGCTTCATTTGTAATAACTGATATAATTAACACTCTTCCACTTAGTGATAGCAAGAACTTAAGGTATCACAGGATAATTCCCTAGGGTCACCTGCTAGTTTCTCAGGAGACCTCCACATTGGAACTTGATGCTGTCACCAGTAGCTGTTCTTTACTAAGGTGAACAGCATGAGCTCTGCTAAACTCCTACCCTGTTAGTTACATTGGAAACAGCATTCATGTGGGTTTGGTAGCCATTCATTGAGGAACAGGTGGTTGTTTAGTGTCACTTGAACGTACAGGTAGTTGTGATCTTCTGTTGGAACCATAGGTAGAGTGTACTCTGAGAACGTGGGCCTTCATCTTTCAAGAGTTTTGAAGCTACTTACAGAGTCACATGGAAGACTCAGGGTAGGCTAGTGGATTATCTTATTCAAGTACCATTTTTTAGGGCCAAGATTGACCTTCGTAGTTGATGTTCTCTGTTTTCTCTGGCTCTTTTATAGTTTTCTACACAAAGTTGGGCCTTATAAATACCTTTTCTTTTGGGACATGTTATGATGATGTACTCACCTGCCTTTGATATAGAGCATGACTTGGCCCAAACCACAATTTCCCCAGGTTAAAAAAAGATGTGTCTGTGGCTCAAGGAACCCACACTGGGCATTTTAGGTTTTGGCATATTAACAGTTACAAAATGGCCAGTTTCCATGATTCCCAGTGTCCTTTGATGGTTGTGCCCTATGAGACCTGGCTCTCTTTCCTATGACTTAATGGCTCAAGAAAGGAGGCTCTGTGTAGGTTAGCAGACACTGAGCCTTCTGCAGGCCAAGCCAGCAGAGTTCAGTCTGTCACTCCCTGGGCTAAACGAAGTGAGCAGCATGCTGGAAGTGGGACAAACTGGCCAAGTGTATGTTGTGCGGGGCTGTGTGTGTTGCTTTGGCGTAACTGAAATGGTGATGTCTCTTGATCAGCAGAGCCTATTGAAACAGTATGCTAGAGATGCCATATGTATGTCAGTTTGGCACCAGGTGTTAGTCCTTCAAAACCAGCCTTGTCGTGTTTTTCCAATTGGATGATTTCTAGAAAATGAATGAGTTTTTGTTAAAAGACAGCATTATTTATTTTCAACGTCAGAAAGAACTAACCTTGATTTGAATGGGATACATAGATCTAATAATTGATTACTCAATTTTAAGCAGCCCTAGATACAACCTATCCCTAGGTTAATTATCATTATAGTGACAACAAGTAAGCAGAGAATTAGAGTGGGCTCTCCAGTTGTTGTGGGTTCAGTGGTGTCCCCCAGCAAAATTCCTATGTTGAAGCCCTGACCTATGGTTGTGCCCTATGAGACCTGGCTCTCTTTCCTATGACTTAATGGCTCAAGAAAGGAGACTCTGTGTAGTTTAGCAGACACTGAGCCTTCTGCAGGCCAAGCCAGGAATGTATCATTGTGCATACATTAAGCATTATATTAAAGGTATCATGTCAGAAGTTTACCTCCTCAAGGAACTACATAGGAATTTTGTGTATCTCAGAATGTGACTAAGGTTTTTACAGAGGTGATCAAGTTAAAATGAGGTTACTAGGTGGGCCTTAAAGCAATGTATCCTTAAAAGAACAGGAAAGTTGAACCCACAGATGAGAGACACTGGGGAAAAGATGGCCATTTGTAAACCCAGAAGCGAGGCCTTCAGAAGAAACCAACCCTGTTGACACCTTTATCTTGGATTTGCAGCCTCTTTGATTGTGAGAAAATAAATTTCTGTTGTAAGTCACCCAGTTTGGTGGTACTCTGTCATAGCAGCTGTAGCAAACTAATACACATATCAAGTGTGAGCAAGACAATAAAACATTAAGATTTTGTAAGTAAAAATAATGTAAATTTTAAAACTTTTATTTGGATTACAGATGATCTGAGTGGGGAAAACTATGGCAATATCCTCTCTTGCCCAGTGTCCAGAGCCCCAATTGAGATGGGAAATGGGGAGTTCAGTAGAAAGCCATGAGATTTTTTAGATCTGGAAAGAAAGGACCTTAGACATCATCTCTTGCAACCTCCATATTTACTGAAGAGCACATAGAGGATTCATCAAGGGACGCATGACTAGTCATTGGCACACGCACTGCCCAGAACCCAAGTCTCTTGCTTTCTGATTCAAGGCTGAGTCCAATCCCTTTTTTCTCTCAAGGCTACATCTCTATATAATTAGGTTCTGCGCTTTTGGCAAATTTTATTTGAAGAGGCAACCTGTTTTTCTTCCCTCCCTTCTGTCTTTTTTTTTTTTTTCAAGAATATTTTCCACATACAAAAAGGTGTAAATAATAACGTAATAACTACCTGTGCATCTACTACCCACTGTAAGCTATTATTATATTACACATTGAGTTAAAGCCTCTTCCCTGATTGTATTTCCCTTGGATCCCCTAGAGGTGACTACTATTGAATTTGGCATTTAGCTTTTCCATGTGTATCTCTGCACTTTTTTAAAAGTGAATGTATTACTAGCAGACTCATAGACTCCAAGAAGGGACTAGCTAGCGGTTGCCAAAGGTAAGGGAGTGGGGAGGGTGGGTGGGGAGGGAGGAAGAAGGGGATTAAGGGGCATTCTGATTGGCACACATGATGTGGGGAGGGTCACCGGGAAGACAGTGTAGCACAGAGAAGACAAGTAGTGACTCTGTGGCATCTTACTACTCTGATGGACAGTGACTGCAATGGGGTATGGGGGGTGGACTTGATAATGTGGGTGAATGTAGTAACCACAATGTTTTTCATGTGAAACCTTCATAAGAGTATATCAAGGATACCTTAATAATAAAAATAGAAAAAAAAAGTGAATGTATTACTGAACAGTACATAGTATCATTGTGCATACATTAAGCATTATATAAAAGGTATCATGTCAGAAGTTTACCTTCTCAATTTGTTTTTATTCTGCTCAGTTTTGCTTATGAGATTTACGCTTATTGCCATATGTGTGTGTGTGTGTGTGTGTGTGTTATCTCCGTTTCATTAATTTCCGCTGCTATATAGTTTTACATTTTATGAATATACTACATTTCCCTCTTCTCTTGCTGATATTTAGGCTATTTCTAGTTTGTTCAAAAATGATGCTGCTATGAATATTCTTATATATTTCCTGTGGTTATGTGTGAAAGTTTATTTCAGGAATGTGTCTCTGGGTGGAATTGCTAAGTCATAGGTCGCGTACATCTCCAGTCTCCCCGAATCCTGCCAAGTTGTTCTGTGTTGTGTTTGTGCCAGTGTACACTCCTACTTAATAGAATGAGTTCTTGTTGTTCCACATCCTTGGCAGCCATGATTCTAAGCCAGTCTAATTCATTTTATTTTCTCTGATTATGAATGTATATCAGTATGTCTGTAATATGTATTGGCCAGTCAGTTTTTTTAAAGTGGATCTTTTTGTTTTTCCTTTTTCTAATAGAGTCCTAGAGACATAAGTGGACTGAATGATCCTAGTGTTCACCTCCTCATTTTACAAATGAAATGGGCTACGGAAATGTGGTGATTAGTTCAGGGTCCCCAAACAGACAAAAATTCAGATGCCATGACTCATAGTCCACTGGTTTTTCTATTTACTATAAAGTCAGATCATACATTTGAATAATTACATTTTTGGTATTTTTAAGAACAGAGTCCAGGGCTAAACTAACTGGTCAGAAGAATTTAATTAGTAAGTATGTAGATGACATTTGTGATTTTGTTGTTTTTGAACTCTGAATACCTGAACCATCAAGTTCTTGTTTAAAATCCTTCTGAGTTTCCCATTGTTCCCGGGAAGTCAAAGCTGCCTAACTCTGTGTGCTGGATTGGGCCCCTTGTGCCTCTTCAGGCTCTTCTTCACTGTCTGTCTGCCCTCACTGATCCCTCATTCCCCACACTGGCTTTCTTTTGACGTCCCATTTGCCACACCTCCTTCTGCAGCAGGACCCTTAATTCTGTCTGCCTGCGGCTCTCTTCCTCCTGCTCATTCTTGAGTTGTCAGCTCTGGCTGTCACTGCTCAGGGTGACCCTCCTGAACTCTCCTACTACATTCCTACTGTGTGCACACAAGGCCTTATACCTTTCCTAGCACTCATCACAGTTGCAGGTTTACATTATGTATACGATTATTTATTAAGGTCTCTCTTTTCTACTAGTCCTTAAGTACCATAAAGTCAGGGACCACGTCTATTTTTATTCACCATTCTATCCCTAGCTTTTAGAAGTGTGCCTGACATATGGTTGGAATGCAGTAAACATTTGTGGAATGAGTTAATGAATAAATGTTTGATCTTTAAAAAGCTCATCTTACCTGATTGTCTGTATCTATTTATACTCACCCATTTCCCTCTCATCCTAGCCTAACATCATGTTCTTCGGAAAAAACGAGATAGATACCATATGGAGTGTATTAAAGATTTATATCCATGGCTCAAAGGATAATAGGTAGAAGGGGAGGACAAGAAAAAAAGAGGATTAGACATGGGAAGGAGGAGAGCTGATCAATAGCTACCTAATCAGGTGCCCTAAGAACGGGCAATTTGAACTTCCGTTGCGGGCTTCCCAGTATAGCTAGCTGGCTGGGTGAACTCCAAATCTAAGAGGGTTTAGACTGTGTTAGGATGAGGCACCTCTAGTCTAGCATAGGATATTTAGAGGGGAAGTCCTGAATAGATCTCAGATGGCTTTTCATTCTAAGATTCTCAAAGTGAGGGGACACTATAAGAATTAAGAAGCAAGTTTTGCTGCCCTCCCCCTGCAAATGGTTACTTTTACTTGCAGAAGACAAATGTGGGTTCTGTATATGACTAATCATTTTGTTTTATTTAGAATAATGGATCCCCTGGTATAGTCTATGAGATTCTATGTCCAAGTAGAAATCTTATTTTTATTACCAGATTTTCTATTCTGTGCCTTCTGTAATTTCATCATTGCCTAGAGTAAAAAAAACAAGTGACATCTTTGCTTTTTGTAAGCATGTCCATAATTCTTAAAACATTAATATATATAATTTTTCCATTCTTAATTTACTATGAAAATAAATGCTATTTTTGGTTGGTTCACTTAGCAATAGGTAGCAAACACATGTTTTCAAGATGGGTGATAACAAGTGGTCACATTTTCTGTTTAGCTTTGATACCACTTTTTTAGGTGGCGAGTTAAGAATTTCCTTTAACAAGGAAGCTAACAGCCTTGGGAACACAGGGTTCTCAGTGGAACATGCTCCACGAGCTCTCTGCTTTTCTAAAAGAAAAGAGCAGCTATGATGTCGCAAGAATGCGAGGTAAGAACATTGAAGCCAATTAAATGAAACTACCTGCCCCCAAGTAAGTGTAATGTCTTTTGCTGTTAAAAAGAAGATATTTGCCTGTAGAATATTAGTGATCTTTCAAATGACTGTTTAAGGTAGTTATAAGCATCCAGTTATTTTGATTTTTGACAAAGTAAAAATAACTAAAATTTAGCTTGAGTTGTTTCATGTGGTAAGAGCAAAGTGTAAACTTAAATCTCTTCTCATTTTTTATTAACTAATAGGACTTAATTATCTATAATTAAAGGATCTACCTCATATGTTCATCTGAGGGTTAGATGAGGTACTCTGAGTTTATGGGTTTAGAGCTTGCTTCTTACATTATAAGCTCCATATTAAGTGTTGGCTATCATTAATTATTTATTCTTATTACTATTATCTGATACCTTTCTATATAGCAAACCTAGGTTGTCTGTTAGTGAAGAGACAACATCCTTTCCAATCTTTAACTTTGTTTTCTATCAAAATTCATTGGGTCTGCAGATTAGGTAGAATATGATTCTCAATGTGGAATACCTGTAATGTTTGTTGGTTATTTGTTACAGCTGATCCTACTGCCTTCTTTCCACTCTTGATACTCTGCAAAGCCATCCCTGGAAAACTGATTGCATCTTCCTGAGCTCTGGGACTAGTGCCTCTAAGTAATCCTTTTTGTGACCTCTAATTTCTTTCAGGGTCCTTCCTCCAACCCCAAGCTCTTGTCCTTATTAAAACCTACTTTCTGAAAAGTATATGGGTATATATTGAAGTTACTGTGTTGTAACTTGGTCCCCTACTGAAGGACTTTCAGGCTTAGGTGGAATGGTGCGTAGGGCACTTTTCTGATTATGTCCTCTCTGACATCCCACTCAGGTGCCTTGATGCAGAGGTAGACTGTCCCTGCAAGTCCAGGCTTCTTGTCTTTTTAAAGGTCCTTATGATACCATTTGTTACCAGGCCACACATCTTCAAGCCTCTCTGTCCTTTAGACTTATGGAGGAGTTGGGAAAGGCCCTAGGGATCCTCAAAGTTATAAACCATATACAGCTGAAGGAGCACAGTAAGATGAGACATGAAGTTCATGTCCCAAGAGAGGATCCTACACTATGAAGAATTATAAAACTAACCTCTGGAGACTGCTGGTGTTCAGAAGCATTCATCCTTATTAAAGGAGATTTGTACATTTCTTGACCTTTCTGACACTGTCTATCTGAATGGTATATTTAGAAATTTCCAAGGCTGGCAAGATTGATTTATTGCAATTTACAAACCCTTTTCAGTGTTAGGTATGTGGAAATTTTTTCATCAGCCACAAGAAAGCTGTTTTATAGTAAAAGCAGGCTACATAATTCCTTAAAGCAAATAGCAGGCCAGCTTAACTGAACTGGTGAGGGAAATCATTCTTTTTTCCTTTTTTCTTGGTTCCTCTGTAGTAGCTTGGTTTTTAGTAATCAGATCTCATTTGCGATGTACAAGAACATAAGAATACTTAATGAACACCATTGAGTTGTGATGGTTGTTCTGGTACAAAAGCACAAATATATTATTAGAAAAGCATAAGGCATATTTAAGGCCTAGCTCTATGGATTCACACTGAGGCTATGCAACTGAAAATAATGGTGCATTGTGTGGCACCAGATGTAGTTAGTGAGGAGGAGCTTAAAAGCTTTCAGAGAAAAGGGAGAGAATGGGTTATATATCCAAAGTTAAGAAACAAAATGGCATCAAACTTCTCAACAGCACTGTTGAAACACAGAGGAGTGAGTGGTAAAGCAGTAGAAAGAATACAGTAAGAAAATGAGGCAAAGCCTTCAAAATTCTGAGGGAAGTATTTCCAACCCAAGATTCTGTCTTTAGCCAAACACTATATGAGGATGGAGTAAATTTTCAGGCATTCAAGATCTCAAAATTTTTACTTCCTGGGAAGTTACTAGAAGGTAATCTTCATCAAAGTAAGGAGTCAGAAAGAGAGAGAGAGACACACACACAAAAAGCAGGAAATAGTGGCTTTAATACTAAAGTGAGTGAAGGGAATCCCCAGGATGATAGTGAGAGAAGAACCTCAGGATGACAGATTTGCAGTAGCCTAGAGAGAAAAATAGCCCAAATGGGAAGAGGACAGAAATCTTCAGGGGCAAAATCTCAATCATAATATAAGTTGGACTCAGGGATGGAAGTGCAGCATGGAGAATATAGCCAATGATTCTGTAACATCTTCCTATGTTGACAGATAGTAGCTGAACTAGTTGGGGTGAGGATTTAATAATATGTGTAACTGTTGAACCACTGTATTGTATACTTGAAACCAATATAATGTTGTGTATCAAAAAAAAAATCTTCAAGGACCAATCTCCACGAATTGATAGAATTCTTGATTTAACTAATTAAAAGAAGATTTAAACAATAGTGGAGAATTTTTAAATAATTCATGTCAAATGCATTTTAAAAAACTAAAGAAGACAATCATTGAGGGTCAGGTTAGAGTGGGAATAAGAGTTTCTTTTCAAGGAAAGAAAAATAATCATTTAATATAGCACATGGCTCATCTGTAAATAGCATTAATGTTATAATAATGTAGACATTGAATATAGAGCATACAAAATAGTGATATAACTGTAGTGGGAGAATGGAAAGTGCAGGTGTGGACTGGGAGGGTGGGTGTGACTACCATAGTGGAAGTCAAAAGGTCCTTTTTAACTAAAAAGTCAAGATTAGCAATATAACATTGCATTTGAAGATGTGGAAGTCAGTGACAAAAGAAACAACAGAAAGATCTAATGTGCTTGCCTCTGAGAAGTGGGAAAAATGGAACATGGGGAAGGCACTCCTGTTTTGTGTAATAAGCCATGTAGAATTATTTGAATCTTTAAGCTACTTGTATGTGTAACTTTGGCATTAAAGGAAATGTAAATATAAAAAAGAGAATAGATAAATAAAAGTGAGAACTAACTTCAAAATGTACGTCATTTGAAGAGTTTAAACTATTTAACTTCCTCTAAGAAGTGAGATATTTATGGTCCCTACATAGTAATCCTAAGAGGAGAGAAAGTAATAAAAAGCAACTGAAGGATTATAGTTAGGAGAAGTGTGGACCTTGTGTATGTGACAATTTCTTAATTGTCCTGGTCATATAAACCTTCTAAAAAACCTTTTATTTTCTTTGAGAAAAAAAGACATTCATGGGCTAAAATAGAAATCGCACCTGAACAGTATTGCTTGAAGTCTGTTTAACATAGTCCTTTATGCGCCCTAACCCCCACTTCTTCTGGCTAGGTGGCGCGTCAGGCAGAGTAACTATCTGTATTGGGTTATTCTTTTTTTAGGTTAGTTTCAATTTCAGCAATTAGGCTCCATTAATTTTGGGTTTGAAAATATGGTCACCGTGAGTAAAGATGTTATATATAGCTAAGACAAAAAGAAAAAAATATTCCACATAGTAGGCTTATCTGTCTATCTGTTCAGAGTCTGGTTGTCATGTGAAACCACTGTATTGAGGTCAGTGTAATCTTAATGTGGACTTTGTACTAATAGCCTGATTCAATTAACTTAGTCTCTGTATTAATAAAAGTTCTTTGTAGTTTCTAGTATGTGTCCTTTAGATTTTTTTCTTAATCTTTTTTACTTGACAAAATTTACTGTCTTAGTTTCTTGTCTTCTGTCTATTGTTCTAGTATGTGTTGATGAATAAAAAATGTAAGTTATCTTTGGTTGTTGATCTTTTCAAAGTGCTAAAATAGAAGTCAATTAACACCAACAATTGCACCAGTTTCACTGATGAATGCAAAATAAATGTGGTGTGAGATGACAGGCAGCAAATGGTTTGCATAAAGCTGTTTGGAGATTTGAAAAAAATGAAGTTCTTTTCCATGAGATGTTTCTAGCAATCAAAGAAATGTTTCATTGGAGGCCAAGATGTTTCTCTTCATTATTCCATTTAAAAAATATTCCTTTAAATGCATTTTTAGAGAAGAAATGAAGTTGCTAAGATGACTGAACAAAAATTTGTTCATTTTTTTCCTGTGATACTTTGAAAGGTATGTGAATCCCTTCTGTTTTATCTTGGTTCCCTCCCCATGCCCTAATAGCACCTCTCTGTCATAGCATTGTATCATGGTATTATATAAGCCTGTTATCTCTTTGCTTCTCATACCAGACTGTTAGACTCTTAGGGATAGGGGCTGGGTTCTATTCTTTGTCTTATTCTCAGTGACTAGCACTATGCCTGGGATGAAATTAAATGAATACATAATTTAAATTTTTACAAAAAGGATTCTTTTCAATGAACTGATCACTGGAGGCATTTTTCATACTGGAGATCTCCAAAATCTTTCTTGTGTAAATAAGAGCATTTGAGGCTCTTCATAATAAATTTCAGAAAAGATGCTTATCCTTTTTAAAAAAATTTACCTCCCCTGAGGATCATTGAGTCCAAAAATGTTTATTGAATGTAGGATCAATTTGGAGTATGTTCAACTGTGAATAACCAAAGACCTGATAATAGCTTAAGCAAGTGAAATGTCTGGGGTAGGGAGCCCGTGGCTGCTCTGGGGGCTCAGTGATTCCATCATAGACTTAGGCTCCTTGTCTTCCATTCTTCCTTGTGGGCCTTGTTCTCATGCTTGTCAGCAGGTGCCTGTTACACCTATTGGTATTGTCTACACATTTCAGGCAAGAATAAGAGCAGAGGGTAGAAGGGGCATGCCACAGGAATCTGGCTCCTTTGAAAAACTTCCCTAGAAGACACTTCAGTGACTTCTGCTTACATTCCATTTGCCAGAAATGGGTCATGGCTGTGCCTAGCTGCAAGGGAGCCTGGAAGATACGTGTTTAACTTTTTAGCTTTTGTAAGAAGGTGAGGAATAAGCAGATTGTGAATAATTTGGGGGGAGTCAAAAAATATAAAGTGAATTTCAGAAAATAGATATTCCTTTTATTTTTCTTTTGAAGTAACTTCTAGAAGACTGTTTTTCAAATTTTAAGGTGAGACTCATTAGAAGTTCATAAACATCAGTGTAGTCAGTTGCTACTATGATTAAAAGTAATGAAATAGTAAATAGAATTAGAGAATATCAGGGTGTATCTTACTTGGTTAGGGCTAGTATTTTGTGAAACACTTATTTCATGTATATATATTTGTGTACTGGGTTATTGTGCATTCTAATCAGAAAACATAAAGCCATTGTTCTGGAGAATCATTGATTTTTATAAGTATTTATTGTTACAAGCAATTTGGGGGCTTCTGTGGGAACTTACTATAGAGGAGATAAAACCTGTGCATAAGTGTTTATAATACAGGAAGAAAACTTTATTAAGTGCTGTAACAGATACCAATAAAGTACTGTGGAAGATCAGTGGAGTTCAATTTATAGTAATTCTAACAGGAGTAGAGAATGTGGTGAGCAGAGATTTGGAAAGGTCTTTGAAGGGAGTGGTGTTGAAGGAGAGAGGGTCTTTCTTTTTTGTCTGCCCCTATAATGCCCTGGGCAGTGTTCATACCTGTGTTAGAGCTGATTGTGCCCATTTAGAACCCTAGGTTACCTTACAACTAAATGCTCTTAGAATTATAAAAAATATTAAGAATACCTTTATTTTACTCTAGACCTACTAATTTTGCCTCTTTTAAAAGTAACTACATTTTTCAAAATCCTAGAATATCAGGTGATCTTTGGACAAATTATCTCTACCTCCAGTTCTCAGATAATACATAACTATTCTTATCTTACTGGAAATATATGATCATATACGTGCTTCTTTATTTTTCCTGTAGGATAATAGCAAAGCTCTTAGAGAAATAGAAGATTGTTGTTACTAATAAAATTTTAAAAAATTGTTTAAAAATTGAAGTGTTCCTATACTCATTGAATTTTAGTGTTGGAAGATGCTTCAGAGATATAGGTCCAGCTTCACCTTATTCATATAAAGGAAATGGACATTCAGAGATATTAAAGTAATGAAGCATAAGCCAGGAACTAACCCTGGATCATTGACTTCCCAGCCCATTGCTGTTTTTTGCTATCTCCAGTTAATGATTTTAAGAGGGATGAGAAAGTGAAAAGACAGGAAAATGCTATTTTCAGGGCCCTCTATTCTTGCTAAAAACAAAATTATTTCACACCTTGAAAATTATTTGATAATAATATAGTCAGAACTACCAAAGTTAATTGTTTTCATCCCCACCGCTCTATTCCTCTGATCAGCATTCTCTGGGTTCCACAGTCATTAAAATTCCGAGGTTACTGCTGAGAATACAGTGACCCACTTTCAGAATAAACATGATCAGCTAATGTGTCCCCTTGCCAGTCAGTGTTAGGTGTTTGTTTCTACTTGTTTTCTTCTGGCTGCGCTCTTGAATAATTGCTTTAACCAGCAAGCTTAGTCCTCTTCTCTGTGTGGTGCAGAAGGTGATAATAAGTTGTACCAGTCCTATTCTGTAAGAAATTACAATAAAAATTTTTTCTCATGTGTGTATATAGAGCATATCCAGTTCCATGAGGGGCACTACTCTTGCTCTTTGACTTCCTAATACTCTGGTTACATAATAGCATAGGGGAAAGGAACTTCTATAAGAAAAAATAAATTGAATAAATTTTATCCATGTCTAGAGCATAGACATGGCAGGACAGACCCTTTATACAACCAGAGTAGGCATTATTTTCTTCATTTCTATGGTGTAGATATTCTCATCTTCATTTTACAAGATCAGATTAAGTAATGGAGCTGTAATTCAATCCCAAGTTCTTGTAATTCCACTTTGTACTACACTGTGGTGATCATAAAGGGTATTAGAAAGGGATCTTTGCTCAGGACTGGACACTCACAGCTTACGTGTAGCAATTTCAGTTATCATCAAACCTCTATCTACCCTATTGTTTTTTAGCCTCCTTATTGTAAGTAAACTTACACAATTAAAAAATATGTGATAAATGAAAACACTAACTCCAGAAGATACATGCACCCCCGTGTCCTTTGTAGCTTTATTTAAAATAGCAAAGATAGTAGAAACAACCTAAGTGTCCATGATGCATAAATGGTTAAAGAAATTGTTGTATCTATATAAATGGAATATTATTGTTACATATATATATTATTTTAATAAAATTTTATTTTATTATTATCATATTATTATTTATTCAGAAATACATTTTCTTCAGCCATAGAAAAGAATGAATCTTGCCATTTAGAACAACACAGATGGACCTTGAGGGCATTATACTAAGTAAAGCAAGTCAGGGAAAGACAAATACTCTATAATCTCTCCTATATGTGGATCTAAAAAAACAAACCAACTGAACAAGGGAGATGGGGGTGATGGGAGGAATGGGTGAATTTTTTTTAAGTTTAATATATTTATTAAAGAAGAAACAAAGTTGCTGCACTAAGGGAAAAAAAGATGGAAGGGCAAGTTGGCTTGAGAGCTTTTGGGGGCAGTTTCCCTTTCTGGTAAAGCAAAGAGCCACATGACCAGAAAAAACTTTTTTACCATTACTCCTTCCTGTTTGGGAAATGAGTTTGTGAAGATAGATGTGATGCTTGGAATTGTGGTAGCCATTTTGTCACCATGAGGGAAGACTTCCCGAACCACATGCTGAGGATGGAGGGAAGGAAACACAGAAAGTATCTGAGTCCTTGATGACATTGCTGTACTGTAAATCAATTCTGAAAACTTAATACTTCTTGTTATGTAAGAACTGTATTGTTTAAGCCTCTGTTAGATGAGTATGTTACCTGTGGCCTAAAACATCCTAAATAATATAGTTTCTTTTTGTAATGAAATGTCTCAGAAAGGTGTCCATTCCCACAGGTTAACTTTTAAAAGGTATCTTTAAAATGGACAAAGCATTGGTTATTTAGAAACCTGTTTAATCTGGCATGATGTTCCCTACCCCTGAGGGTTCCACAAAGTACAAAATTATTTAATTGCACCCAGAGTCGTATGATCTGTGATTCATACCATCACACAGTGATTTTATGCTCATTAACTCCATTCACAGACAATATTGGAAAATGAGCCAGTTTACTCTGTAATCTTCATTGTCTCCACCCCTTCCCTAGGTAGGACTGGTTTATTTGAGTACAGGATAATAAAAAAAAAAAGAAAGAAAAATATGTGCTGTAGTACATATTTTGGGCTTTTCCCAAGTGAGTGGACTTTTTATTTGTAAAATTGCTTTTCCAAAAAAATAGCAGCACTTCATGAATATTGAAACTATTAAAATAAAGCCTATCCTCTGTATCATTTATTTCTATTCAGCTGACAAATTTCCATCATTAATGGCAATGGGACATATGTAGTGCCATTATGATCAGATACAGCAACCATAGGCTAATCATCAACGGAACCTGAAGGGACCACAGAAGTCATCTGGCCCACTCTTCTTATTTTGTACAATCCACATTTCCCTTTCTCTGTCCTGCATGCTCCTGAGTCCTTTCATTTGTTCATTCATTCATTCAGAACACTTGTTGGGTGTCTACCACATGCTAAGTACTAGTTTGGATTCTTAGAATACAGTGATGAATACAATATATTCTTTGACTTCAAATTCCTACAAATCTATGGGAAGAAACAGGCTTGTATATTGCTAATGATGATACAATTTAATAAGTGGAGTAATGGGGCCATAATTGTGGGAGCTTTGAGGATGCATTGTTTAATTCTGCCTAAACATTGTCATTCTTTGTTGTAGTGAATGATTAGGAAACCTAGGGTCTTGTTTTGTTCATGGATATTTAGAATGTTTAAGGTAGGGAAGGATCAGAGGCAGCAGGTTGTTACTTAATATCAACAGGGAAGCAATACAAGAGTGCAATAATTTCTCAGTCAGGTTCTCTTATAGGGTAACAGTTGTACATACACAATCAGAGAATGAGCTCGGTCTATATTTATTTTATAGTGAATTATTATTTACTCAAATCAACAAAATATACAGGCTATCCATTGAGGGATGAAATAGATTTAAAAAAATGGAACAATACAGTCAGTATTTCTTAAATTCATGCCATAGGATTAGAATTGGAGTAAAATTGATTATTACCACTATCATAGTAGCTGACATTTATTGAGTGCTTTCCCTGTGCCACTGTACTAAGTATACTTTCCATGCATCATCTCATCTAATTCTCATAAAAACCATACATGGTAGTTACTCTGATATCATCATTGTACCGATGAGGAAACTGAGGTCGAGAGAGATTATTTAACTTGCCGATGATCATCCAGCTCCTGAGTGGCAGAATTGGGACTCTCTTAGAGCCCATGCTTTTAACAACTACTCTGGAAAAAAGTAGGGAAAGATACAGATCTGTAGTTTAGGCAAGTTTTCACCTTTTTTATGACATGGGAAAATTTTAAGGAATTATGTGAAATTGTATATAATCAAGTTCCATTCTCAGTCTTTTCTCTTCCACTTACATGTATACTCTCCCTAGCCAATCTCACCCAGCCATGTAATTTTAATCTCTACCCAGCTTCCGGACATCCGGCATAAAGTTGTCCTATAGACATCTTACACATAGTATGTCTAAAACTTGGGAGCTTCTTGTTTATGTCTGTTCATGCAGTTCCAGAATTCATTAATGGCATCACTATCTACACCATTCTCCAAACTATAAGCATTTAGATGTTGCTGTTTCTTCTACCATGCTATAGCTGACTCCACCCTAATCTACGATTTTTTACTGCCCCCATTTATCTAAATATTCTGATTTCAGGATTTTGTGGTGAAATTAATTAAATAGGTCTCCTGAAGATGATACTTCTCAAAATGATCAAACTGCTTGGATGTGAAAGAGAAAGTCCATGCTAAATGAACTTTCACTGATTTATATGTTTAATTATGACGTACATCAGAATTCTGTCTTGATTTAAAAGTAGAGATTTGGAGCTTACTTTGAGCTACTTCTTTTTACTCATATAGCATTTTATATATTTATTATCTCACTGGCCACATTTTCATAAGTATTTGTTTATATTTATCTTTGAATAGCAGAGACTGATCCTTGTATCTTTGAAGCTCAATCACTACCAAGCACACTGTTAGATACAGAGCAAATATTTACTTTATTTACTAATGTTTGCTGGTTCAAGGAATGTATCACATAGTTTTAAAATTGAAAATTTAAATAGGCTAGAAAAGCAGTTTACTTTTCTAAGAAGTTAACAAATTGTTCTCTATTAATAAGCAGTTAATCAAATAATTTTAGATAATTTTAGCCTTCACATCAATCCACACAAGTTGTTAAATCTCAGAATATACAGTTTCTCTGCTTAAAAATCTTGAGTGGCTGCTCATTACCTGTTAATCAAGTATCATTTCAATTCAATTATAAAGCTCCAGTCTATGATTTCTTACCTGAAGGATCCTAAAATCAGAAGTGAAAATAAGATAGTATGCCATGGTAACTAGGAGAATGGTTATAAATATTCACATAGGAACCATCGATTCAGTAGCATTGATGCCAGCAATTCATCATTTGGGTCTTGTTTCATATTTCTTTTGTGAAAGACAGTTATCTGTTTGATTTGAGTTGTCCTATCTTTTCTAAAACATGTTTTACACATGTGAGTATCACAGAGTAACAGAGCGTTGTTTACTCTTGCACTTGACAACTAGGAACATAGGACCTGTCAGCACAACCAGTGTTGATACACATCATCAAAGTCTTGGGTTTTTTAATATTACTAAGTGATTAATCACAGAACAAAAGAGTATTGGAGGCAGTGGCATACCCAGTGTACTTAACCTGGGATAGATTGGGGTGTTTCGTTTTTTTTTTTGCTTAAGGTATTACTGATATACAATCTTTTGTTGGTTTCCAATATACAGCACAGTGGTTCAACAGTTACCCATATTATTAAATCCTTACCCCCTCTAGTGCTGTCACTATCTATCAAGGTAGTAAGATGTTACAGAGTCATTAAAATTGTGTTCTCCATGCTGTACTACCATCCCTGTGAACAACCTGTATTATGATTGCAAATTATTGTGGCCCTTTATCCTCTCCCCCCCACCCAACTCTTCCCCTTGGTAACCACTAGTCCCTTCTTGGTGTCTGTGAGTCCACTGCTATTTTGTTCCTTCTGTTTTGCTTTGTTTTTATACTCCACAAGTAAGTGAAGTCATTTGTTATTTGTCTTTCTCCACCTGGCTTATTTCACTGAGCATAATACCCTCTAGATCTGGGATGGATAATTTTTTAATATCTCCTCTATATGACATAATTATTTTTGCTAATAACCATTTAATATCACTAACAATCATTAAAATATCAGTATATCATCATCTTTTCATTAAAGAGTTATTATAATCTTTAGTTTTAAAGAAAACCAGTATATATAAACAATACATACCAATTTTAAAGATATTAGTCATATTCATTATTTCCTTTATCAGGTAAAATTTGCATTTAACAAAAATGTTACCCCTTGCAGTTCATACTGTCTTACTATTTTAAAGGAAAATTAAAATTCAAATGGTCACATAAATGACAGAAATGAAGTAACTAAAATTCTGTTTCTTCATGTTATGATCACTGAACTATTAGTTTTTTTGAATCTGGTGTTTAAGTGCTTCAGTATTTAGAATGGCAGGAATTACATGAACTAACTGTGAAGCCAGATTGAACAATTTTGAACCATTACAAATTTACTCTGAAAATGCATCTGTGTAGCTGAGTAAGCTTCCATATATATATAAATGGACAATCTCTAAACTAACTTCCATGTAGAATAAATGTTTAGTAGAGAGACAAAATTTTAAATGTGCTAATGTGAAGCTTACACATAGATTTTTAAAACTTGGCAGTGACTGCAGTGATTTTTTAGAAATCAGACTAATGGAATATATTTTTGGGGGAGGACTGTTTTGTCACTGACATTGTTTAGAATTGTCAGTGCATGATGATAATAAAAAGCAGACTGAGTTTAGTCAGTTTATCCATTTTTTTCAGTTGCCTACACACATCCCATCCCCTTACTGTCTCTGTGTGGAGCAGACCACTCCCAGTGCCCTGCACTTGAGGTACTCCTGTCAGAGCATTGAGTCATTGTTGTTTCAATCTTTCATGTTTCCATTTATTGTAACCTACATGATAAGCATGTATGTATTGTAAGTTCTGCTGGGGTGGAGGCTGAACTCTGTCCGGAATTCAGTAGTCTCCCACCGCCTCCAGCAGCTCCCACTGCCTTCCCTTCCCACCTTCATTCCCCATCCTCGTAGCATCAGCACTTTGACCAAACCCTCACTGTCAGAGAAAGGGGCAGGAGGTCAACCCTCTTCATTATGCTTTCACGTTATTATATTTCAAAATCTCAATAGTAGAAACGGTAATTGGTGAAACAGCTTGATTTGCATTTTTCAGCCCTGCTTATGGTGGTGTGACCTCATATTCACAGATGAGATTCAGTGATGTATTGTCAGAGGACAAAAATGTGTCTCCAAATAAATTGGCCCACTAAAGGGCAGCTAGGGTGACTTCTTGCTGTTTTGCATCTCATTTTTTTGTGTTTTTTTTGTCAGTTAATATGAAGGAACATAACGTTTCCTCAAACTATTAGAAGCATAGATATGTCACAAGAAAACACCACATCCATTACATTTTAGGTATTCTGGAATGGCATTAAAATGTTTAATACCTATCAAAGAAAGACAGTTTAAATGAGATTTTCAATGGCAGTAGAATAGAAATCATAGCTTTCCTTTTAATATGCTCAACCTGATGAATATTAATAATAATAGCTAACAATTGTTGAGTGCTTACTATGTGTGAGGCACTGTCCTAAGTACTTCACATGTGTTTACTTAGGTAGATTCTCTTCTTATTCTCATTTTGTAGGTAAGGAAAATGAGGCATAGAGAATTCAAGCAACTTTTTTCGTATCACACAGCTAGTAAATGACAGAGCTGAAATTCCAGTATGGGTGACCTGGCTCCAGAAACCAAACCATTAACCACTACACTCTCGGTACTTAAAAGGAGCCTTGGTTATCACTAAGTTATAGAGGCACAGGAACCTTGCAGGCATTCAGTAATGGTCACTGAAATAAATTCAATTACACATAAATCCAGAAGCTGAAAAACCACACATCCCATCTTTATCGGTAAAAGGTATTTGTCTTTACATGAGCAATTTCTTCATGAACATAGCTCCCCGGGCAAGGGGAACAAAAGCAAAAATGAACAAGTGGGACTATATCAAACCAAAAAGCTTCTGTACAGCAAAGGACACCATCAGTAGAACAAAAAGACAGTATGGGAGAATATATTCATAAATGACATATCTGATAAGGGGTTGACATCCAAATTATATAAAGAGCTCACGCACCTCAACAAACAAAAAACAAATAAGTCAATTAAAAAATGGGCAGAGGAGCTGAACAGACACTTCTCGAAAGAAATTCAAATGGCCAACAGGCACATGAAAAGATGCTCCACATCACTAATCATCAGAGAAATGCAAATTAAAACCACAATGAGATATCACCTCACACCAGTTAGGATGGTCAACATCCAAAAGACAAACAACAAATGTTGGCAAGGTTGTGGGGAAAGGGGAACCCTCCTACACTGCTGGTGGCAATGTAAACTAGTTCAACCTTTGTGGAAAGCAGTATGGAGGTTCCTCAAAAAACTCAAAATAGTAATACCATTTGATATAGGAATTCCACTCCTAGGAATTTACCCTAAGAATGCAGCAGCCCAGTTTGAAAAAGACATATGCACCCCTATGTTTATAGCAGCACTATTTACAATAGCCAAGAAATGGAAGCAACCTAAGTGTCCATCAGTAGATGAATGGATAAAGAAGATGTGGTACATATACACAATGGAATATTGTTCAGCCATAAGAAGAAAACAAATCCTACCATTTGCAACTACATGGATGGAGCTAGAGGGTATTATGCTCAGTGAAATAAGCAGGCAGAGAAAGACAAGTACCAAATGATTTCACTCATCTGTGGAGTATAAGTACAAAGCAAAAACTGAAGGAACAAAACAGCAGCAGACTCACAGAACCCAAGAATGGACTACCAGTTACCAAAGGGAAAGGGACTGGGGAGGATGGGTGGGAAGGGAGGAATAAGGGGGAAAACAGGGCATTACGATTAGCACACGTAATGTAGTGGGGGGGACAGAAAGGCAGTATATACAAAGACAAGTAATGATTCTATTGCTTCTTACTATGCTGATGGAGAGTGACTGTAATGGGGTATGTGGGAGGGACTTGATAATAGCAGGAGTCTAGTAAACATAATGTTTAAGTAATTGTGTATTAACGATATCAAAAAAAGGTATTTGTCTTTACCTATAACTAATAGGGCCTCCTTACTTTAAAAAAATTTATTTAATGATGGAAATTCCCAGTGCACACAAAAGTAGAGAAGGTAGTATAATGAACCCTTGCAAATTCATCACATAGATTTGGCAGTTACCAACACAATCTTATTTCTTCTGTATCCTCCTACCACCCTTGCTGGAGTTACAGCAAAATTCACACATCATATTATTTTATGTGTAAATTCTTCAGTATGTATCTTATAAAAAAGGACCCTTTTAAAAAATTAATCTCAGTCACATAACACCTGGAAATTAAAATAATTAATAGCTAGTGTCTATTCAGTGTTCAACTTTTCTGTTTAGTAAGTGTATTTTTATAGTTGGTTGGTTTGAATCAGGATACAAATAGGGTTCTTGTATTGCATTTGGTTGATTTGTTTCTTAAGTCTCATCTAATCCATAATCATTCGTTTCTCCCTTTTTTTTTTTTATGGGTATTTGTTTAAGAAACATGGTTATTTGTTCTGTAGAATTTTGTACCTAGTCTCACCCTCCCTGTGGGTGAGGGAGAGTTGCCTTTCATTTTTCTAAAGCCTAGGAGAGGACAGTAGAGCAATTGTGGACTGTGATGGCCCTGAGTGGAATCACTGGCCTCTCGGAAGCCAAGAGGAATAACAGCCAGCTTGATAATCCCATTGTGCTATGTGGGGACCTATTTTTATGCACTAATTCTGCTATCTCTTTTGTTCATGCTGATAATAGAGATATAATAAGGTGCAAGAGTGTCTTGAGTTCTCAAAAAATTACCAAATGATGCTGAGTGCATATATTTTTAAAATTCATTTTATTATCATTAATCTACAATTACATGAAGAACATTATGGTTACTAGACACCCCCCTTCACCAAGTCCCCCACCACAAACCCCATTACAGTCACTGTCCATCAGTGTAGTAAGATGCTGTAGACTCACTGCTTGCCTTCTCTGTGTTACACATCCGTCCCTATGCCCCCCACACATTATAAATGCTAATCATAAGGTGCCCTTTCTTTTTCCCTGCCCTTATCCCTCCCTTCCCACCCCTCCTGCCAAATCCCTTTCCCTTTGATAACCGTTAGTCTATTCTTGGGTTCTGTGATTCTGCTGCTGTTTTGTTCCTTCAGTTTTTCTTTGTTCTTATACTCCACAGATGAGTGAAATCATTTGGTACTTGTCTTTCTCCGCCTGGCTTATTTCACTGAGCATAATACCCTCTAGCTCCACCCATGTTGTTGCAAATGATAGGATTTGTTTTCTTCTTATGGCTGAATAATATTCCATTGTGTCTATGTACCACATCTTCTTTATCCATTCATCTACTGATGGACACTTAGGTTGCTTGCATTTCTTGGCTATTGTAAATAGTGCTGCGATAAACATAGGGGTGCATCTGTCTTTTTCAAACTGGGCTGCTGCATTCTTAGGGTAAATTCCTAGAAGTGGAATTCCTGGGTCAAATGGTAAGTCTATTTTGAGCATTTTGAGGAACCTCCATACTGCTTTCCACAATGGTTGAACTAATTTACATCCCCCCCAGCAGTGTAGGAAGGTTCCCCTTTCTCCACAACCTCGCCAACATTTGTTGTTGTTTGTCTTTTGGATGGTAGCCATCCTTACTGGTGTGAGATGATATATCATTGTGGTTTTAATTTGCATTTCTCTGAAACTTGCGATGTGGAGCATCTTTTCATGTGCCTGTTGGCCATTTGAATTTCTTTCGAGAAGTGTCTGTTCAGCTCCTCTGCCCATTTTTTAATTGGATTATTTGCTTTTTGTTTGGTGAGGTGCGTGAACTCTTTATATATGTTGGATGTCAAGCCTTTATCAGATCTGCCATTTACGAATATACTCTCCCATACTTTTGTTGTCTTTTATTTGCTATCTGATTGCACTCCTCTTTCTCTCATCATTTTGAACTGATGGACTTTAAATTTTTAATGTTTATTATATATGATGGTCATTATATTTTTGTTATTCATATTGCCCAAGTTTGGCCAATGGGTGTCCCTTCAAAAACAGTTCCTGTCAGCTTTTACCGTAATATATTAATTAGTCTGTGAGCACTACTTGCTTTCACGTCCAGCAAGATATCCCGGGGTCACCTTGTACTTTCCCTGCCCCAGACAAGAAACTCTGCCATTTCTTCAAAGATTTCCACCTCTGTAGTCAGGAATGGGCTTTTAATAACCAAGATCTGGGCACTAAGTGTACTTATGCTCTTTCCCATGCCCTTTTGACATGGCCCTACGTCTTCGGCTGAGGGTGGAGTGAATATACCAGGTCCTTCTATCCTGCTGAGATAATGCCTTAGTCTCTCACAGATCCCTTGCGTTTATTGATGGTTGAATGAACAGTATTTCCAGTTTTTCCTTCTCTGGGAATGAAAATTTGTAGGGTCTTTTCTCTTCCAAATAAAATTTTACTTTGTTGTTATTGACAAATCGGAATGGTAGACTCTCCAGTTTACAATTATTTACTTAAAAATTGTTGTAACCAGTACTTCTTTACCAATTTTGAGTTTCACCCCATGCTGAAAATCTGATATAAGTGGATTCTAGCCCTAGAAAAATGCTCATCCACAAGAAATGTTTACATAGAATTTTATTGGGTTCTTGGACTTCTAAAACCCACTTGTTGCTGTGAAACCCTTGTTATAATCTCAGTTGTGTTTCAATCCTGCCATTGTATGTGTGAGCCAGGTTAGGATCATTGAGGTTTAGGTGACTTTAAGATTGTACACCAGCAGAAACAATACTTAAAGCCTAGACTTCTTTGTTTTTTATTCTCATGAAAAATAACTAGTTTGCTCCCATTTATATCTCATTGTATGTTCTGGGATATAGTGAGAGAAAGACTTTCTGATAAAAAGAATGGCCATATGGAGTGAAACCAAGAGTGAATTTTTATTTTAAGAGCAAGAGTCTATACAAGCAGGGCACCTGAGTTGTCCAGTTCAAAAAGAATAGAGTTCTTTGTTACTAAAATCTTTCTTTCTCGAATTCCTTTTTCTTGCTTCCTCCACCCTAATATTTAACGTTAAAAGTGGTTGATAAGTTTGGAGTCAGCGGCCACAAGTGCTGTTTCAGGAAATGAATAGACTGTGGAGCTTTTCTGCCTATGAAAGGGAGCTTTCTCTGTTGTGTGGCACCTGTTACCTTAGGGTCTCATAGGATAGTTATCTGGGTGTGCCTGGCTGGCTTTACAAGCTGCTATCATCAGTCATCGATAGTCTCTTACTAGTGTGTTTCAGGTTGTGCATGGGCCATATGCAGTTCTTTAGGGTTTATGTATGGTTCTCTGCAGAAACCGTGTGATTCAGCAAACCACTATGACCTCCAATCTGGAAAGCCTCATTAAATCTTGGCCCTGCTCCACAGAGCCGAAGCCAGCTCAAGGCAGCACATATCCCAGCTGTCTGTAGGCTTTGTTTGCACAAAGGAGCCCTTCTATCACATTGTCCTTGGTTCCACAGTGCATGAAAGAGGGAAATGTAACTGTCTTTTCGCTGGTGTTTTTTTGTAGTGGAAGAGACTGAAGCACAGGCAGGCGCTAGAATTTGAGCAAATAAGATGGGAGTTGTCTCTGTGTCCCATTTTATCAATATTTCCCCATTTATGTGGTGGGGCAGAGTGTAGTGTGGTACAGAGGGAACTGGAAGTTAAATAATGCTGGAAAAATACAGGCTGCTTAAAATGTAGGCAAACCAGGCGATGGTTTTAACCCATAACTGGCTAGGCTGAAAGTCTGTTAAGTCACAGATGACTTGAACTTACTGCTTTTCATAGAGTATAAAGCAGTCTGCAAACCATGACCTATAGAACCCTGAGGACACTGATTGCAGAGCTTTTATCCTGTTCCTCTTTGCATATAAAAGAATCTGTAGTCACTGCTGATTCTGTTTTAGTCTTGTTCCCGGTCTTGTAATTAATATGTTTGCTAGGGAGCATACACTGTACGTGCTTCTTGACAAGGGGCCACTTATCTTTTTCTGCTGTTTTGAGATGCAGCCAAATTAGAAAGGTGTTTCGATTTTAATTTTTGCAAAATAGATGGGTAAATAATTGTTCAAATAAGATTAAAACCCAAACCCTTAAGTTTTTGAACCTCCCACACGAGATGTTCTTTTCTACACTAAAAAAAAAAAGACAAAAGGCCATATTCTGTGATAACTTGATGAGAACTTTAAAGTAAGTAAACTTGGCTACATTGTTTGAGTCAACCAGAAAAATGTGAGGTAAAATTTCTTGAACTAGTATTTATTCTTCAGTAGCCCAGAAGATATGTCCAACACAGTTATTTCAGGAATTGGTTTTAAAAATAACAACAGTATTATTGAATTGTTTTACTTGCTTATAAAATTTTATTCTTGTAATATTCATCACAAGTATCATTTGCTTGATTCTGAGAAAATAAAAATAATTAGAACTTTTATGGACAGGCTTTTTGTTGTGTGGCTTTGGATACTAGGTGGGGGAAGAAGTGGAGAAAAAGTAGGGGATTTTGGAGTATTTGTAGATTTACTGGTACTTTACTCCATGAACTCTTACTTCCTCCTTGGTGTGCTGCACTGTGGGGCTGCTGCCAGCAGGTGGATGCTGGTGCCCAGGCATGGCGACCTGGGCCCAGCTGGACATGACCCATGCTCTCACTCACCTCCACAACTTGATGTTCCTGCTGTCTTCCTTTCTCTGTTCCTTTGCTGTCCAACTCCTACTCAGCCTTTAGGTCTGAGTTCAGACATATGCTTTCCTTAAAAAAAAAAAAAAACCTCAATCATATCCTAAAAAGCTTCCTTCTGTCTCAGTTATACACCACTAGTTTAAACAGTCAGTGATTATATGTCAGGACTACTCTAAGACCCCTTCGCTGGTGTTCCTGGTCACTACTGTTGCCCCTCTGCACAATCCATTCTCCACACTGTCGCAAGTATGATCCCTTAAAAATATAAATCAGACCTGTCACTTCTGTTTAAAAGCAATTATACTGGCTCAATATATGACTCAGCTCAGGTGATTGGGCACCTGGCCACTTTGCAACTGCAGATCCCACTCTCACTCATCCTTGTCCCCACA